>NC_066384.1:2500-1332500 GCF_013377495.2 Cygnus atratus
CGAAACTACATTTCCCGGCGTGCTGTGGAAACCAGCGTGGCCGAGCGGCAGCCCGGAGCCCGAAGGCCGCACTTCCCGGCACGCTGCGGGGCGAGCCGCTCCCCGCCGCCTCACCCTGCGGTCGCCCCAGCCGCCGCCCCGCCCGCCTCCCCCGGGGCCCGCCCAGCGGCCCCGCGCTGCGGTTCCACACCCGCCCCCCCTCGCCGGGGGCTTCCCCTGCTCCAGCCGCTGAACCCAGGGAACGTGGCCTCCCCGCCATCCTCCCCGCCCGCCCTCCGGGCCCCCCCCGCTCCTCCACAAGCAGCCACTCCCTCCACCCAGACCAGCCCTGGCACACCCGCCCCGGGGAACAGGGCTCCCCCTCGCTGCCCTCTTCCCCTTCCTCCACTGGTCCGAGCCTGCAGCCCCTCCCCCCCCCCGCAAGGCGGCCCCCCGCCCAGAGGGGTCATCCACACCGATCACACACCCCCAGCCTGAGACTTCGGGTTAGAAATTAGAGGGCGATTGATTAAGAATGAATATGTACGCAACACTCATTGCTTAACATGTGCTACATTTGCGATGTACTGTGCCTGTGCTGCGCTTAGGCCTCCAGATAACAGGAGCCCCTCGGACCCCAAGAACCAGATCAAACCAACTTTATGGTTCAGACTGGGACCAAGGGCTCAGAGAGCACGCACAGGGAGACGAGGTGAAAAGTTCAACCCTGATGAAGACGTCTTACTTCATCCTCACGACCCTCAGCGCCCACCACCAGAAGGCAAGCGCAGATGGGAGGAGTTTATGGAAATGACTTCTTGGCGCTAATTATAATGCTAAGTGGGGACAGGGTATGCATATGTATAGGCATACTGGGAAACTTCATACATATGTAACTCTTTACTGGATATAACCAAAGCAAGTTGCTGCGTTAGGGGTGCACGACTATGGTGGGACTACCCCCCATGCTGCCCAGCGCTGAATAAACATACTTACTTTACAGTCTTACTGATTGTGGAGTCCGTTTCCACGAATCAAGCCCAAGAGCACAGGGTCAACCCCCCAGCTCCTGCCCCGTCCGCACCCACTCTGCTACAGAAACTGCACCCACGGACACAGCAGCAGCCATTTACTGTGGCCACAAACAGTGACAGCAGTGCACGCCAGAAAGCAAAATCTTTATTAACTCATGCGCAGGACGCCTGGGATGGAAGGAGGCTGCAGCGTGGCTCCCTGCCTGTGCTTTCTCCCCTTCCCCTGGGGGGCCCCAGGGTTCAGGTGTCAAGCGGTGTCCCTCCCTCCCGCTTTACTGCACAAACCTCCTCTTGACTGCAATGCATTTGGTGGAGCACCCTGCCAGTGGCAACTCACAAAGACAAATGCCAAAGCATTTTTGTTTGCTTGCCTTTTTTTTTTTTTTTTTTAAAGTGCTCGGTGATCCAGTTGGAGCTTTTTATTGGTTGTGCAGATTGGGTGCCTCACAGATATCACTCTGATTTTTCGGGTGTTTTCACATTCTTCTGGGCACAGTCTAGAAAATAATTACTAGCCAGAGTTAAAATTAAGCAAATGGTCAGACAAAACATTTAGTATCAAGAGCAAGGAATTCATTTCAAGAATAAGGAGTTTGCTGTAATCCTCAGAAAAGCCTGAGAAGAGCCACTGTCTTCTAAAAATGTAGGAACAAAGGGGACTATGAAAGGTGATATGGGGGCAGACAAGCTCAATACTATGACGACTACACACTGGCACGGCTGCTTTTCTGGTTTGCAGCTGTCACACTAATTCCAGATGTTAGCATTTGATTCCTGCAACTTCTATTTCTTCTGTGGATCCATTCTTAGGTTTTCCTAGAAAACAACTAGAAAGATAAGATGGTTCAGGAAACAGGCCAGGACTCCTGTCCCAGAGCAGTCCAACCCTGCCATAAGACTATAGGCAGCTGGGGGAACCAAAAGTTAAAAATATACATGCAAACTTGTGTTCATTTCCCCTCACTTCCTTCATTTTTACTTTGTAATACTGCAGCTCTCTTAAGGAGGGCCACCTGAAAACTACCTGAATTCATCAGCAGGTTGTCAAAAACTTCCAAGCCGTTCCATTAAAATATTAATAATGTTTTTGACCACCTTATTTTCTTTCCAAGCAAAATAAAGAACAGTAATTTAGAAGCTGGCTTGCTGCCCTAAACAGAGACAGCAACATTGAGAGGCAGCTGTTAGCAGTTCCTGAGATTTCAGAGAGGCTGTAAGCGAAGGGGTAGTGCTCAGGGGCTGCCGTTAAGCACGGGTGCAAACCTTTGGGTTCTTTGGCCAACAGTTCCGCATTTCCAACCACAAGAGTCCAAGAAGAGCCTTGCCTTTCCGTTTTTCAGAGAATCAATGCAATGCAAATATTCTCTGCCAGCTAATTTCTTGCTCTCTCCATTCTCCTTCACTGCCTGGCCTGTGACACTATATTTATGGCTGTTACACACCAGCAGTCCTATCAAGTATCAAGTGAGCTTGATATATTTTACCTTATCAGAATCTCCAAAAGCGGTAGAGTCACAGAGTTCAGAAGCACAAAACTCTGAGGGCAGTCGCAGCACCGACAGTAACCTGCACATAATACTGATCAAACAGAAGTTGTTCTTATGATCGCGCTTTCTTCCTTGTCTGAAAATTTTTAACACAAATGAGACAATATCTAACCCTGCATATATTCAACACTTGGTACGAGTCTTTTGTGTCTCAGTCGTAACTACATTTAAAAAACTGAGTCGGAAAACCAACTATTTCAAAGATGAGGCTTGCAAGACATAAAGCTTTCCTATGCTTTGCCACAGCCAGCGCTTACCTGGTGTTTGCTTTCTCTTGCTCTTCAGTATGGGCCTAAGGCCTTTTTTATGAGCGAACTAGGGAGGCATCAACTAGATGTGTGCTATGACGTACTGTTTACATAAGATTCAGAAGAAAACAGAGTGATTAAACACTGGTAAGCGTGAAGCCTCAGGAAAGCATTTTTTTTATAAGAAAACAGAATTAAGTAAGTGTAACCATTGTTTTCATATATGTATGGTCTAGCCAGCATATGTGGTAGACTCATGCAACAGACGGGATCTCTGTGTGCTCTGAAATTTTGCTTTAAAGAAAATAAAATTTTAAAGGAGTATGTTTATAATACTTTGACTGTTTGGTCATGATTACAGCCTGTGTGACTAAGGCCTTGGCTCTAGTACAGCTGCCAGCATTTATGTAACATGCTGCTCTTCGGCCTGCTAAATACTTAGAATCTTAGATGTTCAAATTAAGTTTTTTCTAGGACCAGCTCATACCATCTACTTCACATTTGCTGCCTCAAGGAAGTGCTAGGCTCAGCTACCTATTTGGAATCTCAGAACTGCAGTTGTGCCATCCTCTGTACATGACAACTGATGTGTGTGTGTGCATGTTTGTGTAGAGAAATGAAGGGTGGTTCAGATGTTTCAGCTTGTGCATCTGTAGTTCTGAAAGAGACACCTTTGCTAGCTGTACGTGAGATCACACCACTTAACTGCTGTTGCCAAGTCCAGCAAAGGTTTAAAACAAGGAATACTGACAAAGACCAGGAATTCCAACATTTCATCTGTTCTGGGTAAATCTGAACTGTAATCTTGAAACTGAATTTGTGGGTTGCTCTTTCATAGGACAGGATGCACCTTGACGGACTGAGGTGTGCTGGCAAGTGGTCTCCTCAAGTTCTTAACAGCCACAGGTTGGTGCTAGCAGGATAGAGGTGAAAAGTTGTACAGTGAGCACTCCCAGTCAGCATAAGCACTATGGTCAGTAGTGGTTGAACTGCATGTGGCAGCTGCCCCATCTCACTAACAGCAGTAGTACTTCCTGTATTACGCTTTTAAAGCATATTCAACTTAATTCCCTGCTTTTAGATATGTAGCATTTTATATTTTATCTGTTTGGAAGTGCAGGTGCTAACTGCTCAAAAACCCCAGGGGTCCTAAGCAGCGGAGAACATAGTCCATCTAAGACCCCGATCACACTTCAAAACAACCTACTTTGTTAGAAAAAAAACACACGATCTAAAAAAAAAAAAAAAAAAAAAATTGAGTACATCTAGTTTTTCTTAACCACTGCTTTAACTTTGAAAACGTTGCCATTTTAGATACCTTTACTTTCCCCTTGGGCTAGAATTTCAGTACAACAGGTCAAACTGGAGTTAGGATATAGTCCAAAAGTTGAGCCGATACTGTCTCTTAAATCCAGCTTGCACGTGGAACACATTCCAGGAACAGGGACTCGTGGTTATAGTCCCATCTTCTCTGGAGACATACTAATTCCCACCAAATCCTTATCCAAACAATCCTTATTGGTTCAGAGAGAATAATCAGCTTGTGGTTTGCATCTCAGTGGGGAAGAGCTGTTCTTAAAACTGCAGCTGCGTATCCTATAAATAAAACTGATTAAATCTTAAATTCTATTTCTAGTCTCACTCACTCGTTTCCTTTTCAGAGGAAATACAAGCCTCTTCTCTCACTTTTAAGGTAGGGATGATGATTTAATTTTTCAAAGCCTGAGGGACCGGTGGATAAAGAAAATCATTGGCATCTGGAAACATTCATCTGCAGCACTATCATCTAACACCTCATCTGTAGCAGCTGAAATCTCCCACCCCCCCAGATACAAGGCACCATTTCTGACATGTTTTGGACATGTTAATAACATTGAGGACAACTACTCTCTTTTTAAGGCTTCAGTTTACATAAAGGAAAAATCATACTTTAAATAGAGCGATAAGGAACACCGCAGAGAACGTGTAGCTGAAGGAAACGTTTTCAGTCACTGAGAACTATACCCGTAGCCAATGTCAAGAACTTTCTTCCCTTTTCTCTGATGCCAGTTCTTCTGGTGGGTGCTCCATTCTTAGCATTGGTGGTTCAATAAGTATACCTTTTGAGTGCCAAATAAAATACATTGTCTGAATACAAACTGTTAATGAAACATTAAGTTTACTGGCAATAAATTAAGGCTGTTTTGTCATGCAACTGTGCGAATAATATGTGAGTTAAGAAATACCAAGGACATCCTGAAATCAGCCAACAGCCCTTACACATGACTGGTTTTATCATTGACTTCAATTTCATCCTACCATCAGGTTAGACAACGTTACTGCAAAGACACCTTTTACATCCGTGATTCCACAGCCTCATAAACGCTGAAGATCTGGAAGCATTAATTAGCTTATTTGCAGTAGCCCTGTACCGTACTCAGAACAGAAAGAACTGGATGTGTGACACACATTTATACTGGAAATGGTAACTAGTTATATTGCAACAAAAAGGTTTACGTTAACATGACTTAATTTGAGTAAGCAGAAAGAATATAATCTAGTAGCACTCACTGCACTCTTTAGAAGATCCTTAGCAAAAATCAGCATCAAAATACAGAGGGGAACAAACTTCCATCTTTAAAAAAAAAAAATTTAATATAACAAAACGTCAAATCTGAAGGGTCTTTCCTAAGTGTTCAGTGCAGAAAATTTGTAATAAATAAAAGTGGCAAAAGGTTCAATCCTTAGGAAGGCAGCTACTGTGGAAAAAAATCTAGGAGCTTAACACTTTTGCTTACAGAGTTTCGTAACAGTAACATCATTTCCCTTTCGTGGTTAGATCTTCATCTTTTAGGGCAAACTTTCTTCTCAAAACTTCAGCTATAAGCACGGCAGGGTCTTCCTCCTTCACTGAAGTTCGGTTTCTACATGGAAGACAAACATGCAGTGTATCAGTAAACAGAAGCGCCCAAGCTGATCGTTGGCACCTCTGGTGAGATTCTTTAAGCATTTTTCTGCAGCCTTTATCATCACCTTTTGTTACAAATAGAGGAGGTGCTAGAACAACAAAAAGTATACAGATGACAGCCTGCCCTGGGAGATCACAGAAGCCATCCTGCCCCAAAACAGAGAACGGCCGATCTGAAGGAATGTAACTTGTATGTGTCCAGAGCTAATTAGACTGTAGTGGATGAAACAAAGATTGTACAGGTATAGGAACCCAGGGAAAGTTTTGAGTGGGGTCCCTCCTTGGAGGCACCCAGCTCGAGCTGATATACGGGTACCACTAAATTCTTGCTACATTAAATAAGAGTTGACTGAGTGAATTCCAGATGCCTGGGTAGACCCATTCTGCTGGGAAAACAATGGGATCCCCTAGCAGTTTTGGCACACTAGATGGGACCCTAGGTCACATCACCATCCTGAGCTGCTTGGACTTGGCTATCCAGAGCCTGCATAAAAGGGAGTTTTTCCTTTTAGGACCTCCAGGCTGAGTGGCAACAACATGTGAGAGATAATATCCAGAGACAGGTTGGGTTCAAGTCCCCCATCATGCCATGGTGGGTTTGAGTACCTCCCTTGCTGGAGCAGCCGGAAACTTAGAGAGTCAAAGGAATCGTGTCTGTGCGTATCTGTGCATATTGGAGTCTAAATGGGGCACCCATCAGCTCACTGGAACTGCCCTCCACAAAGGCGCTATGAAGTCCTACTGGATAAAGTCATGGATGGTGCAAGTCAAACTCTGTGACTGGTGAGGTGAGTGCACTTCCTTTAGCAGAGAGGCTAGAGTCATTGCTCCCACTCTCCAAGAAGAGAAAGAAAGAACTGCAGGAAGACTTACACAGGCTGATCAGCTTAAGATGCAAGCAATGATTTGAGTCCTCGGAAACTATGGGGAATGTCCCAGAATCAGAGAAAGGGACCCCTTTAGCAAAAGTGTTAGAAAAATGGAGAAAATATTAAAATTATATTAAAATACAAAATTGGGACTGTAAGACTATCAAAGAAGCAGGCTATGACCTTATGTACAGAAGAGTGGCCCTTCTGCACTCGGGATGGAGGCTCACAATTGCAGTGATCACTGAATGGGACCTTCGATCGTCAGAAATTAACCTTCCTTCGGTATCACATGGAAGATCAGCATTGGTATGTATGGGAAGAGCAGGCAAGAAAATGTCCCACCCAAAGGGAGGCTGAAGACCCTGTGACAAGGTAAAGAGGAAAGGATATTAGGATTGGGATCAGTTTTAACACCTTTGAAGGGCTCCACCTTGCTCATTCCCGCAGCCAGTAGGAATGTGTCCCGTGGTACCCCACGGTTTACTGAACCGTGTGGCAATGGAGGGGGTGGACGAGGAGGTGGAGGGCAATAGATTCCTTCTGGGATACAGGTATGGGCTGGTCAACCACGGAATCATAGGGACTAAGCACTCCGGGGAAGCCAGATGCCTATTTTATGAAAGGATACTGAAAGGTGTGCCCAGCTGTTCTCTAAAACTTGCACTGGTTATAGCCCAAATCTGCAGGACACCCAAGTCCTCTTGAGAGAGCTGTTTAGGTCTGATGAGAAAGATAAAATTCTGGCTAAAGATGCGGAAATCGCACAAGTAGGAGGAAATAGGAATCCTTGGGCCCGAATGACCCTAATGGGGACTATAATATTTTGAGGGATAGGGAAGCACGTCAAACAGCCTTGAGAAATTTAGTCGAGACCATGCGAGCGTGTGGAGAAGTAAGGGTGAATTGGGCCAAGGTACAGAAGTGCAGACAAAGGATAGATGAACATCCAAGTGATTTCTGGAGGCAATTATGGCAAGCTTTGCTCAAACATGGGGGGAGATGACCCCCCAGAATTCTAACACTGTCCAAGCCATAAGTATTTTTGTAGATCAGGATGCCCACGACATTCGTAAATATTTCAATGAATATGCCAGGTTGTCAAGGGGAGAAATTACAGAAGATTCTAAGTGTAGCAATATTGGTTTACGACGAGCAGAAGGAAAAAAAAACAAAGGTGATAATGATGAAAGAATGAAAGAGAACTAAAGAACAAGAGGCTAATTTACAGGCAGTGGCACTAATGAGGAATTTGCAGGCTAGAAGAAGAAATGGAGAAGTCCAAGAAAGGGGAAAGTTAGCCCATGGATTAGGTCAAGAAAGGGGGACTGGATACAGGGACAGGAAGAATAAGGGAGAGGAGAGAATGCTACTACTGCAGGAATATGGGACATTTGCAGCAGGGGTGCCCACTGTACCGAAGGGCCCCCCATAGACACACACACAGCAATTGAGCAGACAACTACAAAAGCAGCTGGGTGGAGAAAAAACTCAATGACTAGAGCCAGAATGTGATAAAGACAAACTAACCTCAGAGATTGGAATCTACACTCTGTGGAGAACAGAAATAAACTATATGGGACACACAGATGGCATAGCGGATGGGCAAGAAACAGAATTTCTAGTCGACACTGGAGCTACCCTGTCCTTAAATTTCATCCCCTGAAATGCTGAGACAAGGGAAACTATTTTGACTCATGGAGTGACAGGGGAAAAGAAGAGGTTGAGTAAACCTTTGTTATTAACTCCAGGAAATAAGAGCATTTGGGGAAGATTTGCTCTAGCAGAAGAATCTCCAGCTTGCCTGCTAGGGCAAGACTTGTTGCAGTCACTAGATGTAGAATTAAGATTATCACTGGAAGGGTTGGACCTGATAATTATGGGGGACCTTTGGTAAACTGTTGAGAGGGGTCCAGCTATAACGTTTGCTAATTTCTTCAGCCCTGTGTGATGAATCCCATCTGGCCTTGTGGACTCATGAATGTTGAACTGATGCAGTTGTTCCCTTACAATTTCAATGACCACAGATGGAAAGTCACTGCTCTCCCAGTCATGGTCCTTCAACTCTGAGGTCCAGGCAGCCCAAGATCTGTCATTACTGTTAAATACCGAGGAAAAAAAAGCATTAAATGCCTCTGCCTTTTCCTCCTCTTTACTTTTTTAGGTATCCACTCCAAGTATCAGTCTAATGTTTTCCTTTGACCTCTTGCTGTTGACATACCTGAAAAAGCCTTCCTTTTTGTCTGACACCACAGTGGCACCACAGACAAATCTCTCTCATTTGTCTATGTAATGTTTTCTATGCTGAGAATTACATTTCTTTTAAACTGAATTAGGCATAGAAGGTGTGAATAACAATCATGCAACGTGTTTTTGGCCAGGAATCTTACTGACACGGCATAATGCGTGGAGAAAGCTTTGGTAATGAAGAATTTGAAAACTAAATTTCATTACTGTGATTTCACATATAAGATGAAGATAGTACAGCTAATGTATTAAAGAAGCTACATTTTCAGCTGGGCAGAATCCTGCCTCAGCCATGCAGCAGTCAGCATATCAGCATCTTGAGGTGTGTTCTCATGATCAGTGTATAAACTCATCATGGGGCAAATGAAAACATACTCTGCCCATGCTCAGAGCTGGGCCCGATGCAAACCAGAGCAAGTCAGGAACATGAGACACTCCACATGTTTAATTCCTGTACAAAAACCTGCAGTTTCCCAACCACAGACAACTTTGGCCTTCAAACAGCGTAAGCACCAGCACCTGGAACCACTGCAAGCAGAGAACAGGAGTGCAGCCCTTGCTCTGAAAGCTGCTTGTACATATAGTTCTGGCTTTCAACTGGGCAAAGCACTCTTTTTTCAGTTGAACAGGTTGAAATAGCCAAACATCGTGCTAATCGGTTTAAGTTCCCCTCTACTGCTTTCTATCCAAGCAGATACGCCATCAAAAAGGAAAAAAACAAAAAACATAAATATTAGCAAGTTCTAGTACAAATAGACATTCCTCTCCCCCACATATCATGAATATACAGCAGCACTAACAAGAAGATAAATGCTATGTCCAATGTCTACAGTGATATGACAGACAAAAAAAAGATGACAAACTTTGAAAGAGAACATAAAATCAGAGTAAAAGAAGCACTTACAAGTCTTTGCTCTGCTTCATCCTATGAATGTCTTTAAGAATGCCCATCATGTCTGCAAAACTGCTGGCCTTGGAAAGAGACACAGAATCTTCCTCATCAGGATCCTTTGGTTCCGCTTTACAACACTCGGAGGTTGCAGAACAAAGCATGGAGACTGATGGAAGCTCGGGAGTTTCCAGTTCTGCTTCCTCCTCTGTGATATCACTAATGACAAAGGAAGTTGTAGATTGGAAAGAGGGTCCAAAACAAGGTAAAGGAGAAGAAGCATTTGAGCTTCCTGGAGATAATACATCTGGTGTGAATGAAGGAGAAGCTGAAAGAGAAAATATAGGTGGATAGATAAACGAATGCCAACTTATATATCCTTTTTTTTTTCTCCAAAACAACAGAATATAATTCTAGAGGCATTATCAGATATCCTCCCCTATATTGTTTAAAAAACGAACAAAAAAAACACATCATGGTCTCTGTGTTACCCTCCATGGTTACTCTGCTTCTTAAAACACCATGTGGCAACACAAGACCTTCTCCAGTACTTTTTATGCCACCAACTCACCCTATGTATCTCTATTCCTATTGTGCTCATCACTGTATCACCCCTGCAGTTCAAATACTGCACCCAGTCCCTGAAGAAGTCAGATAATGTTTACTTTTTCCATTTTTACAGACAAGTAATGGACGAACAGAGATTTAGCTGCTGCTCAGGATCACAGGTGGAGCCTGTGTCAGAATGTAGATCGAAATTGCCTTAATTATTCTCTTCGTGCTCTTCACCGCTATGAAAACAGCTTTCGTTTACTTTCATGCTCCCTCCTCCCCATACCATTATGACTGGTGTGAATGCAGAGCTGGTTCAAAAGCTCTGGCACTTTACACTAGATGTTCAGAGCAATTTGCTGTGACTACAGGCAGTTTTGACCTTACTTGCTTTCCATCACCACCTGTAAAATGAGAATACCATTCACCTGCTTCAAAGAAAAGATGAGACTAATTTGCTCGTGTTGTTAAATGCCATCAAGATAAAAACATCTCTATAAATTCCAAGTGTTATGAAATGAAAACGAGTTAGATATTTATTACATAAAACAGAGGAGGGGGGGAGTAAACGCGAAATGTGCTTAGCCTCAACAGTACACTTGCAGATGGTTATTAATTGCCCATTAGGGGATTTCTCTGACAGTATAAAAAAAAGCAGATTGCACAATACTTATTTTCTGACATCAATCTTTCTAAAATTAGCCTGCTAAATAGTTCAGATTATTGAGCTACAGCTAGGCCCTAAACCGTACCTCCCCATTACTGACTTAGAAGATACTAAGTCAGTAAGAACTATTCTCACAATATAGGGGGAATAAAACAACAGAATTTGCCCTGTTCTTTATTCCAATTGCTTTGTCCCTGTGATCTTGCATAAAGGGGGGAAGAGGAAATACGCAGCTTCTCTGAAGCAGACATCTGCAATGCCCTGTTTTACAATTATTCCCTGCAGAGTTGAGGGCAATGTAGCTCCCTTGCCTCCAGTGGCTTCATTTAACCATGCTGCTCTAAGAGTGGAAGCATGTGGCGTACAGGATCCAGTGTATTATTACAGAACTGAAGGTGACAGGAAACATAAGCACAGGAAGACCAGTATACTCTGCATGTATTACCTCACAATAGTATTTTCCCACGGCAGTGAAAGGATCCTCAGAAGAAATACCTAATTTCATCTAAATACAATTTCACATGCTAAAACACTATCTATTCTCAGGTGGTGATCTATACATTCATAGTAACATTATCAAATAGATTCATAGAATCCACTGACAATCACATAGAACTGAAAAAGTTTCTCATATAGAAACCACCACTCCAACTAAATCAAACATAACTCTGTTCCACATTCAAATGCTTTTATATCTCGTGGATAATTGGACTAAATATAAGCAGTCAATAAAGTTGCAAGTGCCTTAGGGCTACAGTAATCAGATAGCCACACTGTATTTCACAGATCATGAGATTTGGTCCCATGCGCACACTCTGTATGCATTGTGGCTCTGAGTAGCAATTTGGGAATTTAAAAAAATATTTGCTTTCATATATAGGGTAAAGAAAGCTTCTTCAGCTACTATTACCAACCACAAACAGGAATTAAGCCTCATGACATCATTTCAAGTATCACACAATCCTGTTTTGTTTTGTTTTCTGAAGTAACAGGAAAATTATAGATCCTTCTTTTGCTCTGGAAAGCAGCCATAACACATCTGTCATCTTGGTCACTGGCCAAAGAACTCTGCATACATGGAATGCAGCCCTTAAGAAAACTGCTGTCAATAAGATTTAAATCACTGTAAGTTTGCAGAACTGTTCATTTTTCAATGTTTTTTGAGTTCTGAGATCAACAACTCTGTCTTCTGACTACTCCATAAATAAAAATACCAAAGCATTTTTGGCTTCACTAGCTTCTACAATCTAAAATAGCCACTGTAGCAGTGACCCTTGTAAAACTACCAGGATTTGGATTCTACCAAGCATCTTCATATTTCAAGAGCTGAGTATACAGGGAAGGCCATGAAAGGAAGAGAAGGATGAACTGTTTCTTCATAGTTTTGTTTTGTGGCTAAAACATGAATTTTAGCTGCATACAAATTTACTAAAGTAAATAAATAAATCAGTTCAGCCAGACTCTTCCCCAAGTACTTTATTTGTTACGTATATGACACTACCATGTTTATAAAAGAAACAAGCACTGTCGTCTCACTCCTACCCAAATCAAGACGTAGCCCTCACACTCATGGCCAACTTGGAGCAGGAACGGCAAGAATACACCACATATTTTCATGAAACAAGGCATTTGAAATGAGACAGCCTCCAGATCAAATGAAGCAAATGCAGTCACAAAGCAACACCTGGTATTTCTTAAAGACAAGCAGGACTCTTGCAACAAAACAAACACCTAGACAAAGAACCAGCACTGAGTTGGCACCAAAGATGGCATCCTGCCAACAAGAGTGACAGTTCTGCTAAAATAAAAACAAGCAAGTCTGTTCTGTATGGAGGAAGTAACATGGTTCTCTAACTCAGCCCTTCTTGTTCAAAAACAACAAAACTCATTGCGTTCCTACCTGACCCTGCAGCAACGATTTTAGCTATCTGACTTCGAAGGTGACTCAGCTCATCCTGGAGCTCTGTTGTTCGGCTCAGTGCTGGTAAACCAGGTTTTTTCAAGGCGAGCAGCTTCTCTCCCTGCTTCCTCAGGTTGGGGACTGAAGCATTTCGCTGTATAACAGTGAAGGGACTCGGCTTCCATTTGTGCTTCAGAGGGCGCGTGTCGCTTCTACAGGACAAAAAAATGTTGGTCACTGACAAAGTCCAGTGAAAATGTTTGTCATTTCTCTGCCTCCACCTCAGGACAGCAAAACACTTCAACACAATGAATTAAGCCTCTGCACCACTATGTTCTACACACACTTGTTTAGGTGGGCTGCACCACTGTATGTGCTGCTTCTCCACATTACAAGGAACACAAAGTCAAAGAAATCGTGGCCAAGTGACAGAAGAATTGGTGAAAGGATGCAGGGACAGAAGTCAGGGTGTGCTCACAGAGTTACAAGTCACTTCCCACCTGCTAACTGTCTCCATACTGAGGAGCACGCTGGATGCACATGGGCAAGTGTCACTTACCCATTAACTTCTGCCTTTGATTTCAAAAGAATCTTTCAGAAGATATCTATTATTACCGTCCTGCTTAGAGCACAAAAGTTCAATTGACCAGAACCAAACTCCTGGGGCAGAATGTTTCAGTCCCAGGATAACTGGGACTAATTTTTGGTGGTGCCCAGTGCCAGGACAAGAGGCAACAGCTACAAACTGGAACACAAGAGGTTCCGTCTAACCACCAGGAAGCACTTCTTTACTGTATAGGTGACAGAGCATTGGAATAAGCTGCCCAGAGAGGTTGTGGAGTCTCCCTCCTTGCAGATCTTCAAAAGCCAAATGGACATGGTCCTGCGCAACTTGCTCTGGGCATCCCTTCTTGAGGAGGGGGGTTGGACTAGACGACTTACAGAGGCCCATTCCAAACTCAACCATTCTGCGATTCTGTGAACTCAACTCTTCAACTTTCTAGGCTGAAAATAACACAAGTCAGTGGGTTACTCTGCCCAGATCTTTCAGTGAGTAAAACATGGCATGGCTCAGCTCTTAGTACTCTTAGCACTTCCTGTGAATTCCTCCCAGGGTCCTTTGTCCAAATTATTTTTCCTGTCTCTTGGGAAAAACACCTTTTAACAGGCATTGCATCAGATCTTAAGAGGACTGTAGGTTGCGAGCATTTGATCGATTACTGGACTATGCTAGGCAAAATAAACCGGCTCATAAAAAAAAAAAAAAAAAAGGATCAGCAGACACAAAGAGGAAACCAACCTGACCCTAGCATATGTCTCTTCATCATCTGCTGCTATCCACCCAATGTCTGCCAAGGTTGGGACTGGAGGGACATCATTTAAATAGAGCTCTGAAACATCTGGTAGAACCTAAAAAGAAGAAAATTACAGTAAGTTAACAGTGGCCCTGTTTCCTGAAGCCGCCCCAGATTTGCTATACTGGCCATTAGAGACTTGCTCCTCTTCACCAGGCCAGCAGTTGCATCTGCCAGATGCGTGGCAGAAACACCATTTAGCTTACAGAAATGTAGTGCTTCAGTGTGTTGGCTTATGTGTGTGTTCCTGGGGGCGCTGGTGTTACTGTGCTCTTTGGGACTGAATAGGAAGGCAGCAAATGGATACCTAATACAGCTTAACACACTGCCAAGGCCACGTGCAACACTTTGCCATTACAAATCCCAGCACTGGCCTTGAGCTTAAACAGTGATGCAAGCATTTCCATATAAACCTTGTTTTACCTGCAGCTGCCGGAGGTCACAAAACAAAGCAGTGTTTCAGCAACATGTTTCTGTCTCTTCTAGTTATCATCTCTCTAACTCTGTGCATAGACAGTATTTTAGGAGGTATTTTCCTCATTGTTTGCCAATGATCAGTTACAAGCACAGGATTTACAAAAAAGAAATAGTAAATTCTTAAAAATTAAATACACTGCTACATAAAGGTTTTGTAAGTACTAGTCTACAGACGCATTTGATTCACAGTACTGCAGCTCACGACAGTGCCTCGTCTTGCTCAAGAATGGCAGCTTCCTACACGCAATCACCAAATTCCTTATGAGTCTACTTACCTCGAAGGTTGCTCTGGGACAGGGTTTTAAAGGAAGGTTTGACCCAATCCTCCTGACAACGCTGCGTGTTGAGCCATGGGGTTTGTTCTGCCAAATGGGGATTGTCTACAAGAAGCCATGTTATATTATTAACATTTCAAGTCACCCGTCCTTTTTAAAATCTATTAAACTGGAAATCATCACATGCAATCTGATCTCTCATTTTTTATTTGTTGAGAGATACTTTTAATTTGGAACCCACAAATAGTTTAGGTCCTAATTTCATAACACTGTGTTTTAGCCTAACATAAATGACAGCCAGCCAGTTACTAGGGAGTATTTTAAGCACGGGTGTACTATTTTCAGGACTGAAAACTAAAAGCACTCGGTAACAGACACTGAGTTACAAATTAAACTATGCGGAAAGGAGGAAAACATTATCACGTGAATAACCCAGAAGAAAAATTAAATCAGAAGAAAAGTCTAATTTAAAGGAACACCTTCACTTTCATGATCCTTGAAAGTAACCCGCACTGATAAAACCATGAACTTTTCCTGGACAGTGGCAAAGCATTAAGTCTATTCAATGCCTATTGTCCTGGTTTCAGTTAGGATAGAGTTAATTTTCCTCCTAGTAGCTTGTATGGTGCTGTGTTTGGGATTTAGGATGAGAATAATGTTGATACCACACTGATGTTTTAATTGTTGCAGAGCAGTGCTTACACTAAGCCAAGGACTTTTCAGCTTCTCGCTCTGTCCTGCCAGCGGCAAGGCTGGGGATGCAGCAGGAGCTGGGAGGGGACAGACCCAGGACAGCTGACCCAAACTGGCCAAAGGGGTACTCCATACCATCTGACGTCATGCTAAACAATATATAGATGGGGCTGGCCCAGGTGGGGGGGCCGGCTACTCGGGTATAGGCTGGGCATCGGTCAGCGGGTGGTGAGCAATTGCGTTGCGCATCACTTGTTTGTACACACTATTATTAGTAGTACTATTATTACTATTATTTTCCTTTCTTTTCTGTCCTAATAAACTGTCTTTATCTCAACCCACAGGCTTTCATTTTTTTTCTGATTCTCTCCCCCATCCCTGAGAGGGAGGGGGAAGGGTGAGCGAACGGCTGCATGGTGCTGAGCTGCCGGCCAGGTTAAACCACACCACCTATCTACACTGGGTGGTGATCAGAACAGTCTTGGCAAGCATCTTCAGAAACAGATAATATTTTAGCAATCTCTGGTTACTAATGAAACAGATTCAAGAGCAAAGCTCTGCCCCTTTGACTGTTCTCCCCTCTGCCATTCTTACAGCTTTGCCACTGGCCTTCTGACAAGACACAGCACGAGACCGGGCAGCAAATACTACAGTGACAGACTGGAATCCAAAGAGCTTATTTTGCTCAGTCCACCAAGAAGTCCATTAAAGAACTTACTGCTAGAGTTCGTTACGCACACAAAGCCTGAATGTCGGTCTCAACGCAATAGTCACATAGTTACATTTAACGCTCCTTAACACGTATTTTAAATTCAGTGTCGGAAGGGGAAGCGCGCTGACCACGGCGTCGGCCTCGGGGAGGCCGCGTGGGAAAGCAGGCCCGGCGGCGCCTGTCGGGCTGAGGAGCGTGGTCTGGGGGCAGCCTGCTTACGGAATCAGCTGCCATCTCGGGCACCGGCAACTCGCCCCCGGGGCGGGCTCACGGCAGGGTGCTGCGGGTCCCGCGGACGCGAACCGGCTTCATCGTACGCCGCTGCGGGCCGCGCCGGGTCTTCTCCCTGGAAGACAGGCGCGACTTGGCTGCGGACCGGGCCGCCCGCAGAACCGATCCGCGAGAGGCGGGGCCGGGCCGGGCCGAGCCAAGCGAGTCGCCGGCGCCCCGCCGAGCTCGGCCGGCGCGGCCCGGCCCTGCCCCCGCTGCCCGAGGAAGCCGCCGGACTCGCGGCGCGCCCCGCTCCCCCCGCCCCCCCCGGCCGTACCTGAGAGGCGGCGGCGCCGCGCGGCCCCGCTGCCGGCCCCTCCGCCGCCGCGGCCCGGAAGCAGAGCTCGCCCCGCGCCCTTCCGCCGCGGGCCCCCCGCATGCGCCGCGGCCGGGCCCCCGCCCCTCCCCGCCCGCCGCCCCGGAGGAGGCAAGGACTGAGGGAGGCGGAGGTACGGGATCAGTTTTAGTGCAGTTCCAGCCCGCCGGGCAGCGCGTCACAGCCAACGGCACCGACCCGACCCGACCCGACCCGACCCGCGCGGGGCAGGGAGGCGGGAGCAGCGCCACTTTCCCCCGCATCGCTGCTGTGGGACATCAGCTCTGACCCGCGTGTGGGTTTCAGACCAGAGCATCACAAGGCACAGCAGATCGTGAAAAGCAGCGTCTCCGCACCCCCCCCCCCCGAAGTATTACAAGGTTACTGAAAAAAACGTAGTAAGTTTACAAATACAAGAAAAAGCTTGGCACACATTAAAAAGAAGGCCTCAGGCAACAGTTTCTGTCCAGAGCCCACCCACAGCAGTAAATGGACAGTGACAGGTTGATTAGATTGGGCAGTTTTGTAGTTAATGAGCTAACACGGGGACAATTCAAGCCACTCCTGCCATCCTGTGCACACACCACAACACAAGAGCGAAGGGCGCCCCTCCCTCCTCCACCCACTACCCCCGGCTATGCAGAACCTCTCTTGCAGCTGTTTTTCCATGCCTTGAGAAGAGCACTCGGGGATTGTTGTCAGCTACTGCCTGTCCTCTCTGACCCCTTCTGCTGCAAAACCAGTGAAAGGAAAGCAAATGGAATGAATTCTCCACATGCACACAACCAAGAAACACCACTTGGAAGTCTGAAGCCATTGACTGCAGGACTAACAAAATATGCAAACAAAACAAACTCACAAAGCTCTGTAAAAGATAGGAGAGATGATCTACACTAAAGCTGTGCTTCCCAAGGAGCTGGAGGGAGGTAAGCACTTGGTTTGCTCTGTTGCTCTTGGCTTGGGCCAAAGTCCCCAGAAGGAACACAGAGGGGGCTGAGACTGCCAGCATTGGTCTCTAATGCCGCCTAGAAGCTTTGACACTTTCCACAGCCACCACTAAAAGTGCTGTCTGTAACCCAATCCTGTAATTACCACATGCCCCTTGGAGTGCTATAAAAGTGCAGACCTAATGCATAGTCATAAAGTCCATAAAATAAAATCCCACAGGTAATTAATCTCACTAGAGCAATTACTAAAGCTACACTGGCTTACCCAAAGGTCCATCTAAACAGCCTGTAGCCATGGATAAAGACAGAAGGGCTGGAGCAGGATGAGGAAAGGGTACAGGAATCTCACGAAGTTCAACAAGGCAAAGTGTTAAGTTCTGCATGTGGGGAGGAAAAAACGCCAGACATCAGTACATGCTGGAGGCCACCCCGCTGCAAAGCAGCTCTGCTGAAAAGAACCTAGGAGCCCTGGAAGACACCAAGTTGAACGTGAGCCAGCAATGTGCCTCTGCTGTTAAGAAGGCTATTTTGGTTGCATTAGGCAAAACATTGCCCACAAGTCAAGAGAGATGACCCTTACACTCTACCCAGCGCTGGTGAGGCCACACCTGGAGTTGTGTGTCCAGCTCTGGGCTCCCCAGTACAAGAGACCTGGACATACTGCAAAGAGTATAGCAGAGGGCTACCAAGACAATACAGAGACTGTCGTACCTCTCTTGTAAGGAGGCACAGAGAGCTGGGACTGTTCAGGCTGGAGAAGAGAAAGTTTGTGGGGAACCTTATCAATGTGTACCAATACCTGAAGGGAGGGTGCAAAAAGACAGAACCAGGCTCTTTTCAGTGGTGCCCAGTGCCAGGACAAGAGGCAACAGCTACAAACTGGAACACAAGAGGTTCCATCTAAACATCAGGAAGCACTTCTTTACTGTGCAGGTGACAGAGCACTGGAATAAGCTGCCCAGAGAGGTTGTGGAGTCTCCCTCCTTGCAGATCTTCAAAAGCCAAATGGACATGGTCCTGCACAACTTTTTCCGGGCATCCCTGCTTGAGCAGGGGGGTTGGACCAAATGACCTCCAAAGCTTCTGTCCAATCTCAATTGTTCTGTGATTCTACCCCTTCCTAAAAAAAAAAAAAAAGGCATTCCCACCACTTTTGATTTGGTCCAACAAAACTGTGCTTCAGAGAGCAGAAAAAGCATCAACAGCCATAGCTGTTTGCAGCCATCTATTGAAGATGCTTAATCTCACCTATTTACAAGAAGATGCTTAAAAACTCCCTTTCATTTAACCCTTCCTTCCCCAAACTGCACTCACTGTGTAGTCAGGCATTGGAATGGAGTAGGAACAACTGCTCAGGATGTTTGCAGAAAAGGGACAATGGCATTCTGGTTAAACAACTGCTTATTTGGAAAGTCTCCTGACAGTTTCTTTATACTGCTGGCCTTTAAAACTGCTCAGTTCTCAGCAGTTAATGCTCTCAGGATAATGCTGAACCTTCCCTTCCCAAAGGGAACTTCATCATGGTTCATCATTCAGTAGGACTTGAAAAATCAGAGCAGACATGGACCGAGTATTCATCACCACTGAAGAGACACTGGAAGAATAAAGCTCTCATACCATGTGGGGTGGGAGTAGCCTTGGTATGAATGGGATGGGGGCACTGCTCATTATGGTGTCCATAGCCTGTTGCTCACATACTGTACAGGTAGAGCTCACTTCCAGAGACTCTGGTCCCTAATCCCCAAGTTAATCACAACTGACATCTCTAAACTACACCATATCTCAAATGCCCTGTTCTCCACTCCTAATTTCACTGTATCAACCTCACCGTCTTCATCAGATGAAAAGAACATGCATAAATGAGACAGCTCCCACACCATGTCACACAGGATAGGTGTCTGAGGCATCCAGGGAGCTGGGAGGAGGTTACTCCAGAGATCAAGCCTCCAGCTAGATCCTACTTCCATGTCTACACATTTTCAGCTACAGTCCCACTATGCACTGGTTGCCATAGCTGTCAATAAATGTCACCACAAAGAACTGGGATCCATGCCACAGAGTAGCTTACAGCTTGGAGCTGCTGCTACTGCTGGCAAGGAGGTATGGAAGACACCACTCTTGGAACAGTCTGCATCTTATAATCAGTGGCATGAAGATGAGGAAGAACTGCTGCAATCAAAATAGATGTCTGAAGTGTTTGGCCATCTCCACGGGGGCATACAGGTGCCTTCGTTTTTAGGTCTGCACGTATGATTTTGCTCTTTGCAGTCCTTCCTTCAGAAACTGGAGGTAAGTTGCAGTAGAAGGGTCATCAAAATTGTTTGAGAAACTAAAGACGCTACTTTCAACATCCTCAGGCTTCATAGAAGTAATATCCAAGAAGTAGTTGGCATTGATATGGTGAATCTGGGAAAGAAAACAGATGAGGAGAGGAGACTTTAAAGACAAGCACAATACCTCATCTACTCCCTTGACCTCTTGCCAGGGCACAGGTGACAATACTGTAGCAACTCTTAAAGAATCTCAAACATTTTGCAAATCCTAATTCAGCACCCAGGACTCAGGTTCCTATTTTAGTCAGAGAAAGATGTGTGAAAGGCAACGGTCTGTTCTTCTCCCCAGAAGTGCTGAGCCCTCACTTAGGTTAAGAAAAATATGAAGGTGATTTGGAAAAAGTCATGCAGCCGTAAAACTTAGCTCTGATCAAGGGCTAGGGAGATGGTAGCCCACCCATGCTAACTGCTGGGGTGCATGTTCTCAGACTAGCATAGCTGCAAAACCAGTGTGTGAGCTTAAAATGCTGCTGTGCCTTCCATTTCCCCAAAGGATAAAGGACAGGGGGATGTGTGGCCACTGACCACAGAAACCCTTACAGGCTGTAACTTCTTGAGCAGAAGCCACTCACCAGTCCGCAGCCTAGTTTGGAGGAGAGCCACTAAAGAGACAGCAAGGAGTCACTGCAAGTATTACTAGCTAAGGTCTGGGTAGTGTGGGGGACAAGCAAATTAGCAATGGCAGGATCCTCCACTGCAGGCAGCCAGGCCACTGACCAACAGCAAAGCCCCACAGCATGAAGCATCAGGAGCTGTTGTCATTCTCCAAACCCAAGGCAGAAGGGGTCACTGGGGAGCAAAGCAAAGCCAAAGTGTGTGGACTTGTTAATGGCTGATCTGCTGTGAAAAACTCCGGGAAGCAAGATAAAGGTAAATGTACTTAGAAGCTGCTGCCAAGGAGAGAATTAAGCAGAACATTAACATAAGGGACAATGGATGCAGGAAAAAAGCTACAATGGCTTTTCAAATGCCACCAACTCCAACAAAGGTCAATGAGGAAATGTAGGCAGACATGTGGTTCATTTTTTATTCTTTTTCCCCCCTAATGTCGTTGCTCTGTGTCAGAATAAAACATTTGTATCAGACTTCTTGGTAGAGCACTTGCTGCTGTCTGCCTGTCACAGCATCCCTGAGAGCAAAGCAAAGCCCCACAAAGGTCTGAGGAGCCAGAGAACAGCTGAGGTAGCACAACTCTCGCTTGAGGCTCTGCAGATGAAAGCACATTCTGGTGGGGAGAACCAAGCCCAGCTGAAGGGGTAATGAACATACCACTGTGCCATTGGGGAGGCAGATGATCATCTCCACGGGGAAATTGTATTTCTCAAGGTGCAGGTCAGCCAGCTTGCTGTAGAACTCATTCTCTCTGTTGGTCTGTAAGGAGAACCCAGAGAAATACTCTTACATACACCAAAATGAGCAGAATGGAGTGGAAGGAGTAAAGCTAACGTGGGATGAGGGGGCAACCCAAAGAGCCACCATGATAGCTGTCTCTATTGTCATGACCTGCTTTACTATTCCCTTTCAGCCAGTGTCCCCTCCTCACATTTCAGCTGCAGATTTTCTCCCCACAAAATAAGATCATCCCATTACTGGCAGTTCCCAGTCACATGAACAGTCCAACCCTAGCTTTTTCTAATGTCTCCAGCTCTGTAACTGACCCCAGCTGACAGCATAGGCCCAGGGGCAGGCTCACAAGAGGGGAAAGGTGCAGTCAGGGAATCGGGATTCGGAGAGTTATTTTGGTTGCTCCCTTGGGTACAGAGAAGTCAGCTTGCTGATACCACAAAAAGCCTTGGATGGGGATATGGCAGTGAAGCATCTGGTTTGTTTTTTAATATTGGCAACATGACAGAATGAAAGGGTTCACTGTGCTGTTTTCTTAGCTTGCCTCCATCTAGCGTTTGTTTTGCCACTGCAGTTGCTAGGTCACAGAGGGCTTGGAACCCCCACTGGTACAGGTGTGAGCTCTCCCCTCCTGCCAGCACCTCCTGGCACTGTGTTCACCAGCACCGAACACAAAGAAGGCAGATGTGGCTCCAGCACTCACCTGCAGCTCTTCCAGCTCCTTTACCAGCGACCAGCTGCTAATGAAGCTCTCATTCAGCAGGGCAAGAATGGGCGAACTTTCCAGGACAGTCTCCCGGAGAGTTCGCCCCGAACCTGGCACACAATGAAAGGCAGACAGCAGTTTGCAGTGACTCCCAGGCTGACTATTGCCATGATTCATGCCACTGCTTGAGTTGCTGCAGCAGCTGTTTTGAGCTCCCCCCCAGCCTGGCATATTGTCTAATTTCCCCTTTGCTGGCAGTTTTCCATTGCTTACTGCTTCCAGTGTGTGCTGCTGGCAGAGAAGGCTCACCAGAGCAGACCCCATCCACTTGAAAGACAACACAAGGACCAGAACAAGCTTGTCATGGAAGTTGACTGGTATGGTGCATTTTGGAAAGGATCAGGCTCTGCACATCTACCCTGAGTGCCTCTTGCTTTTCATACTGAGCAGAGCAAATAAGACTAAAGGTATCTGCACCTCTCCCACCCATTCCTCCTGCCCAATGTGGTATGCAGATTATTGGGCACGTTGGGGAATGGCTACACATCAGGACAATTTCAAACCCACCCCTGGCTCTGGCTTCTCCTGTGCAAGTGTTAGCAACAAACCAGAGAGCAGTGTCCATTTTACTCCACAGATGCAGCCTCTACCCTAGCAGACTGAGAGGGGAAGAGAAAGAGGAAAGACCAGATCCACAGCTCACCCTCAACAAAGTCACTTGAATTAGCGAGTTGGTCGAGGACTTGTCTAAAATAGACTTAATCCTGCCTCTGGGGACCTAAGCTCTGATCAGTAATTCCCCGCTTCCAGCCCTTTTCTGTGCAGGCACCCAAAATGAGTAATACTATGCTTATTTATCCCTGGCTCCTGACCAGCTCCCTGACACGCAGCCCTTCTCAGATCCTGAACGAGGTGCATCATTCCTCCAGCCACTGTGGTAGTGTCCCTCACCTCAGCAGGACTGGTCATCCAGGGCACCCCAGAGCAGGATTGAGTGCACCAGCTTCTTTTCTGCTTTTGCTCTCTCAAAAGCTTGTGTGAAGGGAAAATAGGAGACCTGGAGACAGACAGACGGCTTGAGAAACAGACACAGAACAACTCCCACATATGAGTGGGGTCTGAAGGAACCAGACCTGCCACATCCCACAGGTGACATACACATATCTGCAGTAGTTTCTGTAGATCAAAGCAAATTACAATTGTCCCTTTCCCCAGGGACAGCTTTTATCTTCCCTCACTTCAGGGACTACAGTGGGCAGACAGGCATTTCATGGGCAGGAGCAATCTCTTCTCACCCTCACTTTCAGCTGGTCATCTTGTTACTGCTGCTCAGGTAGGATGTAGCATAGCAGATACTAAGTCTGAAGCATTAACTCTGTTGCCATGTGACACATGGTCTTTCCTCTGGGAAATGTTCAGGAAACTAAACTTACCCTCAGGCCTGACAAACAGCCAATGAGCTCCTAACAGCAAGGTGGGATGTTACTGGCACCCACAGAGCTCCAAATTTACACACTGCAGACAGCATCTGCACAATTGCAGGCAGACTGTCTGCAAATGCACCTCAGCAGCCTGTGAAATCTGGACTTCAAATATTTACTACAAAACCTCACTGAAACAGCCTAAAAACTGCCTGTGAGGGACCATGCAGTGAGATCGTTTCAATTACTCAAATGAAGGGAACTTTATTAACATCTTGGCAGCACAAAGGGACATTTGTAAGCTCAAGCACAAGAAGGCAGCCACTGAAATATTCCTTTAGCCAAGGAAGCAGTGACAGGCAGTTGCCACTGCTCCACAGGCTACTGATATGTTAAATAGTTTAGGTCACCCAATGCTATTAATCTGTGTCTCACTGCTGGATGCAGCAGCACAGGCGGATTGTGTGTTTTCTGCTGATAAGGAAAGCTTGATCCAAAGGCAGCTGAAATTTGCAAAAGCAGCACCAAAGAAAAACGAGTTCAAAAGCTGTGCAATTACCTGCCTCACACAAAAACAGCATTGGTGGCTACTGATAAGAGGAAGGAAGGATGAGCCTACATTTACAATACAAGTCTGGGGCACACGACATCTAGGCCTTGCTCCTGCCTGTGCTGCTGTGCAACCCCAGTTGGCCTTCAGGGATGCTGTTCTCCCCCACCTGAAAACTGGAGGCCCATCAAGCCACACAAGCAGTGCCTGGGAGGCACACATTGAGCTCTGACACCCTCACACTACTCTAAGTGCTGATCAGTTTATGGCCTCTGGCTTCTGCTCGTCCTCAAGGTGGAATGGCCATCTCAGTAAAAATGACCTGCCCTAATTAAACATGTCAAGGAAGAGTACAGCCCCTTCCTCACCTTCTTAAATGGATACATGGCCACTTCCAGCTTCTGGGCTGCCGCTTCCCAGGGGATTTCCTGCTGCCAGGTTATCTCTTCGAAAACAAACTGAATAGGCTCCCCTGAGGGATCTCTGCTGTCAATCACATTTCCGTTTTCATCATAGATCACAGAGGGGACTGAAGGCCCTGTGGATTCCAGCTCCATCTGCAGGAGAAAAAGCTCAGAGTTAGAAACTGTGGATATCCCACTCCTGTTTATTCTGTACTCTAGAACAGGATGAAGATGCAAATTAAGACTGTACAGCTTCTAATGAAGATAGAGCTGGATCTATGTCTCCTGGAGCTGCACTTGAACAGTTGCAGATGTGTTTTATTATTGGGGATTAACAGGAAAGCATCTTCATTTCCTTCAGTTACTGTCTGCCTCTGCTTGCTAGGTTGTAAATGCATGAGACTTCTTCATTCCATGTTGCCATCTTCCCAGAGGAGATTTTTGACTGTGGGACACCAGCCCTTTAAAATCATTGGGATCTGCAGGGCTAGTCTCATTCATACCATCAACAAAGCCCTTATACAGCCCATGGCTAGCCCGAGAGGGTGCTGTTCAGGGAAGCTGTTCAGAAGCTTCCCTGTAGCTTAGAGCTCAGGTACAACAGAAATTATTTTTTAAGTTTGTTTTCATGACTTTTGCTAATTAAAAAGTAACATTGATCTAGATTAGGAGAAAATGGTTCCGTTAAATTCAGGCGTTCACAATTCTGATTTTTGTTTCCTGTCCCAACAGCTGGGATTACCACCAAATATCTTCATGCAGTTTCTAAATCCAGATACACCATTGTTCATACACCCCCCTCTGGGCTCACAGCCTGGGTTTAGTTCTATCTTCCTCCCTGCCTGGCAGACAACTTTTTAAAATGGAAAAAGTCACATGACTCCAGGAGCTTAAGATTCAACCTGGGGCGGGGGGGGATCATAAAAGCTGCCAATAGTAAGCCACGTTACTGCAGAGGACATACACAGATCACCTGAGATTATATCATTATACTGGAGTGTTGAACAGAAAACTCTGAAGAGCAGGGATAATTGAGGTTATACAGCTCAGGTGCACAGCAGCACGAATTCCTGCCAAGATACTGCATGCATACAGAAGACTGACTGTGGCTACAGACCTGAGGCAGGTAACCTATATCCACTTCCATGCTGCTGCTTTCACTCGCTCCATACAGCCACTCCATATCAACGTTCAGAGACCTGCAAGGTGAACCCAATATGTTCAGAGTCACCCAATACTAAAGCTGTGTATGGAAAACCCCAATGCTCCTCTTGCAGGGTCAGCACTGAGGCCCAGAACCTCTAGGTCCTTGGAGATAACAGTGTTCCCTGCACAAGACTAGCAACACTAGATCCCTGTTAGCTCAAGGTCCAGGCACCTACCAAACCCTCTGGGCAAATGCATTCATACCTTTGAGTACTGTCAAACTAAGGGAAGAAAGTATATTTGCACACCCTTTCCTGACAACACTTAACTTGCACATTCTGATCCTGCTGAACTTTTAAAATTGGTGTTTTGTTTTTTTTTTTGGAAGCGAAAGGCTTTTGCAAGGAGTTCTGGCAGAGCCGTAAGTGTCTGCTTGCTCTAACAAATGCGCTGACAGAGCCATAAGGACTGAGTTGCCAGGATAATGTCAGAATTTTCACTCCAGCCATCACGGACAAAGAGATTTTAGGCTTCTTTCCCCTAAAATGCTTCCAGCTGCTTGCCAGAGAGCAGGAACGAGCCAGCATGAAGCTACGCACATAAAACGTTAACCTGTGAAATGACAATCAAAAATATTTTGAAGCATGAGCATCAGACTTTGGCGAACTTCAGTGTTTTCAGCCAGGCACTAAAATCACTAGGGGATGCCTCTTCACACCCTGCTGGTCTCTCCCCATGCTTCAAGCACAAAGGGACAGTTACTGGTGAGCGGTGAATCAGACCCTGAAATAAGTCAGGGATCCTCAGCAATTGTAGAGATGCATTTGCCAGTTTTACAAACTGCAAAGTTCATTTCACTCAGATTTTCCAGGGATTTGGCTGAAAAGCATCAGCTCATCCAGCACTAACACCCAAGGAGCCTTCTTCAGCTTGCAACAGGCATTTGACGTGTAAAAGTCCTTGCCAGAGCCAGGGACTGCTGGAACAGGTGAAGAGGATCACAGACAGCTTGCAGAAGTGCTAATAGTGAAGATGTTGCTGCCTGTCACTTGGACAATACTGGGAAAACTTAAATTCACTATCCCCATGTGCCTACCCATGTGGTTGCAGGTACCTCCCTTCTGAAGTGGTTTGGCACAGGACTGCTCAGGCTTGGATTCTCAACTGAAGCAAGTACTGGTTGCAGACAAGTTGCACAAAGACACCTATCGCCCATGCCATGCTCCGTGCCCCCTCCAACCTCTGTCCAGCTTGTTCCTCCTCAGAGACAAGCCCTTGTCATTCACTGCCTCTTCCAGCTTGATGCCCCCCAGACCTGTTGATAAACAGAATCTTTCCTGAAAAACTGCATTAGATCCAATCTGGGAGCAGCTGTATCTACAGTACTGAAGACTTGACAACTGTGATGACCGCTAGGAGAGAAGAATGTGCGAGGAAAACAGATAAGCAAACAGCAGAACTAGCCTGCACAAAGCTCAGACTGCAGATATGTCTTCCCTGTGGAAGCCAGGACACCCATGTACCGCAAGGGACATTGCTCTGCTCAGGACACCCATATTTTTAAACAAAAAAGAACCCACCAGTCTTCTCCCACACACGTCCCCCACCTCCGTACAGGACAGGATCCCAGAGTCCCTGGATTCCACTGGGTCTCATTTATAACTGTCCTCAAGTCTGTTCAGCATACAGAAAAGAGAGAAACAGCTGTACCTGTTGTTAGGGACAAAGAGCTTAAACTCTCGGACGTGGGAAGAATCCTTGGAGAGGATGATGTGACCTGTGAACTGGCCTGGAGAAAACCAGAAGGGGAAGTTTGGTGGCTCATTCAGCTGGAATTCAGCGTGGATCCTGAAATTAGAAGGGAGCCATCAGCTCCAGTGCCGGAAGGAAAGAAGGGATCATGTACTGCAAATGATAGCAGGGAGAAGTGATCTCCAGGCACCAGACTTACAAAGCTAGATTAGGGGAGAGAGGTTCAGTTCAAAAAGCTTTTGATGTCACACAATAAAAAGGTAAAAGAGTGGAGCACATTTCCTGGATCAGCAGTGTTTCTGGTACTGATGCCTTTTGGAAGCGGGCAGTAAGTGCACATCCAGGAAGGATGAATTACATTACCAGTCCTTGAAACACAGGAACAGACTAGAACTCCCTCATCCTCCCTTCCATCCTGATCAGGCAAATAAAATTGTGTTTAACAATCACAGCAAAACATGAGAACAATTCCACAGAATCCTCCCCCCCCTTGGAGAAACACTCTATCCCATGATTAAACAAAATCTAGCAAGTTCCTTTGATAATCAGGCTCTCTCTGTTCAACAAGGGACATTTCTAAGTCAAGGGCGATAGAGGATGGCTGCTGTCCTGGGCCCAGGCAACAGTCCCTGCTTCACCAGGGACTCAATGACACTGGGATCACGGTCGCCCCCTTTGGGCACCAGCAAAGCATCACACATGGGCAAGAGCTGACTGGGTACCACCCTCCTCCTAGAACTGCTTCACCTCCCTCCCAGCCAGGGCACATCTGGTCTTGTCTGGGAACATGACTGCAGATCCAGTACTATGGCACTGGGTCACAGCAGCCTTCTCCACTCCCCTGAGATATGGTACAAAATCAGAGGTCTACCCAACACCTCTAACAACCTGCATGGCCTTACCTGAATGCTATGGCATAGTAGAAGGTGCTGATGGCTTGGATGCAGGCCACAGATCCTTGGGGAGCAAAGCGGGTTTTTACAAAGGGGCGTGGGTGGAACATGCTCAGAAGTCTGTGGATTGTGATCTAGGGAAAGAATTGTTAGAGAACAAAAATGAGAATGGCTCCCCTAGTGCAGATCACAGGTCAGATGCAGTTCCAAAATAACTACCTGTCAGATCAGGAACACAAGAAAATTGCCATGGCTTAAAAATTAGCTCAGAGACTTGCCTAGTCACAAAGTAAGGAGATAAAACTAGGGACTGGCTTTAAAATAAATCCATCCTCCATGTTTTTTATGCTATTCCCATTGTTCCATGTTTCCATCCTCCCAGTCAGGTGAATGTCTGAGTATGGTAAACTGATCTATGGGGCTGTATCCAACAATACTACTTAAGACTTTCAAAGAGTGGGTACGCAATCAATAAACACACCAGGCTGTGAAGGTATATCAATTATGTGATCACAAACACCTATCTGGGCACCCCAGGTGAATGCGATATAAACACCTGGCTTTACAAACTATGTATACGTGTCGCTTCAGTTGTCAATGAAATATCTCACCTCCAGGGTGGCAAAAAGCAACTGTTCCGCAAAATACAATCACCTCATTCAAGTGCTTCCAAACACTTAAAGCAAGATGAAGTTACTCTGGTCAGCTCATCTGTCTATGACAGACACACAGAGCTTTTGCCTGCTCTTAGTTTTTACCTCTGATTTAGAAGACAGTACTCCTGGCTGTACGTTGCAGCCTTTTAGCTGCCTTTGAAAGTCCATGGAGACATAATGTAACAGCCTTGTCCACGCAATTAATCTGGGCCATAAGGCAGTACACATTTATACAAGAGCCACCTCTCAAATATACAGAAATCAAGTTCTATATCTCACCTCTTTGCCCTTGGGAGGTGGAGGGTAAAATCTGTTGTTGGAAAGATACCCAGTGAAGATGTTTAATTCACTAGGTATTATCCACCACGGATCCCCAAGATCAAGTTTATTCTTCGGAGGAAGAAAGGCTTTAAACTGTTTGGCAAGCATTACACTCATATGGGCTGCGGGGGCAGTCCAATTCCTCAGCCCAGACAGAGCGACGTGAGAAATCTGTCAACAAAAGATAGCATCAGAGCCTAGACCAGACTCCTCAAACATGCAGCAATGCTGATGGATATAACTATGCTTTGGAGGAGAGGGGGAAAAAAATCATGTTTAAATTCTTCCCACCACCCCAAACACATCCAAATAGTTCTGTCAACTTTCAGTTATGTGAGCAACAGGAAATGGGAGACAGTAGAACAGGCCAACTAACACCACTGCTTTTGGACTTTGTTCCAGGAAAACCACCTCTAATGTCTGCTTCAAGCTTCCCAGGAAGGGCATATTAATTGGGACTCAGCACTGAATGCATTGAAAACAATGCAACAATGAAGAAAGCAATGAGTTCGCTGGTCAAAGCAAATACCACTGGCCGGAGCCAGACCACCTCGCTCATGCTTATTCCTGATTATCACACCAGCCCATAGGATGTGTTCATACTGGAATTTCTGGCCATACATATCCTGCATGATACGTACTCCCAAGAAACCGTCTTTGCTCTTTGTCATCGTTTCCATTACCAGAGGCTGGAATTTAGCCACAATGGACAACGTCTCCCCGGTTGGATCAGGCGTCTCTTCCTCTTCAAATTCTGAGACGGGAGTAACCCCTAGACAAAGAGGCAGGAATTTAAGCAGCTGTTTCAACTTCCTCCCCTCTTCAGCCATCTGAAGTGATTATACATTTTTTCCTGGCTAATGCAGGAGCACTGGGAACTTCCCAGCTGTTACCATGCTGTATGCAAGGGAACACCCACCAGAACTCAAACCCACTCCAGAGACTGGCTTCTGCTACGTGAATTAAAGGGGAGCCCTTTTTTCAGTGGATGACACTGCAAACCCCCATGGCTCAGTTAAGCACTCTTATGTCACCTACGAGAGGACACACATGCTTTAACCAATTCATTACAGCATAAGCAAACAACTCTCTGTATTTCAATTGTACTGTAAATTCTCCTGTACATTATCATAACCACATTTCCTGTTTGGCACCACCAAGAGACATTTGCTACTGTCTCCCAGCATGATCTCTCACAATTGCTATCTGAGAGAGACTGCTATAGCCAGAGAAGCATATGAATGAAATAAGACTCACTAATAATGTTGGCCTAGGCTGGACTGAGCTTTATTTGTTGCATTCACCCATCCCAAATCCTCTGTAAACTCTAGACAAAGTAACTTACATACTTTGCTAAGTCCAGCAATGGAACCCTTAGCCTTACAAAAACTGAACTTTGTGAAAGTGATGTTTACTGCTTAAGGCTCTTCAAAAATATGTAAAGCATTACCAGCCTCTTTTCGTGTAAATAAGGCCCAAAACAGCACACAGAAAAAAGTAAAGACATCAAGAGAAATTGCTGAGGACATTAACTTTGGCTTTTGCTCCATCTATGCAGAGAGAATTCTGCAAGGTAGAAACCTACCTGTCAGCTTCTCAGCTATTGGCTTGAATTCTTCTGGACTGAGGTACAGGTCATTGTTTGTGTCCAGAGAAGAAAAAAGAAACAGTCCCTCGCTTCCCAAAGACTTCAGTGCCAGCTCCTAATTCAGGAAGAAGAGACAAGTGAGATTTCACTCCTACCTCTCAAAGAAAATCACTGACCCCTCTCAGCTTCAGAGTTCATTTGCATTCTTTCCAGCACAGAAACACAGTGATCAAATTGAAAGATTAATGCCCTTTGGCAGGATTTTGTGCTATTTACAGTAAGGATCAGTGTCCAGGAATAATAGCTGGCATCAACATGTTAAAACTACATCTGGCTAAGTAATTCAAACTGAATGATTTGCTCAGAGTCAAATGAAAAAGTCTATTGTCAGAAAAATTTCCAACTTTTATAAGACACTCCTAAAACCGTGAATATTCAGGGCACCAGGAGATCCTGATTTCTGTAATTAGCTAATGCACAGTGAAACAATGTCAGTCAAATATGTGACTAGTCACATCACAAAAACGCAAAGGAAGTCAATTGAACCCTTGTACTTCTGCAAAAAGTAACTTAAACTGGGGCCGAGATCCATACCAATTGCATGGTACACGACTGTCCTGCTGCAGCCAGTTGCCATCCAAGTCTCCAGTGTCAGGACTACGCTGAGCATTTTGACCCCTTGCTCCACAGGGACTACAGCCTACCCATTCTGCCATACACTGGGAGCCACAACTCAAACCACCTTCTCCAGAAACCCTACACAATCCCAGCCACCCTGTGCCTCAGTTTCTCCCTCTGTAATACTTAGCGGGACAGCCTGCAAAGCCCACGTGGAGGTCCTCCAACGGAAAACAGCACCGATGTGCACTGAAATGCAATGTCTCACTTGGAACAGTTCCTGAAAGACTAAGTTATTCTGGTCATTTCCAGTCTGCAGCACTCACAGCACTCAGCTTCACGTCAGTGCCTGGTAAAATTATGGAGAAGTTGATCCTTGAAGTTATTGAAGCACACCTGGGGGACAATGCAGTCATTGGTCCCAGCCAACACGGGTTCATGACGGGTAGGTCCTGCCTAACAAATTTGATTTCCTTTTATGATAAGATCACCCATCTGGTCGATCAAGGGAAACTGGCTGATGTAATCTTTTTGGACTTCAGCCAAGCTTTTGACACGGTTTCCCATAGGATCCTACTGGACAAAATGTCCAGCATACAACTTAACAAAAACATCATACGATGGGTGAGCAATTGGCTGACGGGCAGGGCTCAAAGGGTTGTGGTAAATGGGACCACATCAGGCTGGCGGATGGTCACTAGTGGGGTCCCTCAAGGCTCCATTTTAGGGCCAGTCCTCTTCAATGTTTTTATAAATGATTTGGATGTAGGACTAGAAGGTGTTTTGAGCAAATTTGCCAACGACACCAAACTTGGAGGAGCTGTGGACTCGGATGAGGGTGGAAAGGCCTTGCAGAGAGATCTGGACAGACTGGAGAGCTGGGCGATCACCAACCACATGAAGTTTAACAAAAACAAGTGCCGGGTCCTGCACCTGGGTTGGGGCAACCCTGGCTATACGTACAGACTGGGTGACAAGACGCTGGAGGGCAGCCCCGCACAGAGGGATCTGGGGGTTGTGGTTGACAGCAAGTTGAATATGAGCCAGCAGTGTGCCCTGGCAGCCAGGAGGGCCAACCGTACCCTGGGGTGCATCGAGCACGGCATTGCTAGTCGGTCGAGGGAAGTGATTGTCCCGCTCTACTCTGTGCTGGTGCGGCCTCACCTCGAGTACTGTGTGCAGTTCTGGGCACCACAGTACAAAAAGGACATTAAACTGTTGGAGGGTGTCCAGAGGACGGCAACGAAGATGGTGAAGGGCCTAGAGGGGAAGACGTATGAGGAGCGGCTGAGGTCACTTGGCCTGTTCAGCCTGGAGAAGAAGAGGCCGAGGGGGGACCTCATTGTGGTCTACAACTTCCTCGCGAGGGGGAGTGGAGAGGCAGGTGACCTATTCTCCGTAAACACCAGTGATAGGACCCGTGGGAACGGTGTGAAGCTGAGGCAGGGGAAGTTTAGGCTGGACATCAGGAAGAGGTTCTTCACCGAGAGGGTGGCTGCACACTGGAACAGGCTCCCCAGTGAAGCAGTCACTGCACCAAGCCTGTCTGAATTTAAGAAGCGATTGGACTGTGCACTTAGTCACATGGTCTAAACTTTTGGGTAGACCTGTGCGGTGCCAGGAGTTGGACTTGATGATCCTTATGGGTCCCTTCCAACTCGGGATATTCTATGATTCTATGATTCACTGAAGGGAAAAGGACAACCTGCAGGCAGAATGAGAAAGCTCCACACTGGGAAGTCAGACAATTCACATCACTTCCAGCCAGCCTACGGCAGATCCCCTGTGATCTATCATTTTGGGGCAGCTTCCCTCGTCACCCAAGTAAAAGCCTAAAGCTGCAAGGACAAATACTCTGTAGTCTGCTGTTTCACTGTGTTTATTCTCTATTGCCTGCAGCACTGTTACCATCCACAGAGCTCCTGAACTAGTTTATTTTCCACCTGTTGCCTGCCAGCCTGAAGCAGAACTAATGCAGCCTGGAAGTCAACTGCAGCAACAGAAGCATTTAAGAGCCTTCCAAGGTAATTTCAGGACTGAGAGACAAAAATAAAGAGCCTGGAACATAAACCAGAAATATGGACCCAGACACAACTGAAGAAAGACAAGGATCCAAAACATGGAACACAGAGGAGTACACGGGAACTACACAGCTGAAAAAATGAATGAAGGAACAAGATGGTTATTTATCTACATACAGGAGCAAACCACTCAAGAATCCCCACAGTCCTGGGGACAAAACTCTGCCTCTTTAACCCCAACAAACAGGGACAAACATACTTGGCCATATAAATCAGTAGCAACATTTTCCTGAACAACTGCCCTGTTACCTGACAGCCAGATGCCAGAGTCATGTCACGAACCACTGGGCCAGGCTTCAGTATATTTCTCTGCTCCAGAGCTTGCTTGGGCATAGCACATACTGCACTAATCTTGCAAGGGCCCATGTGATCGCTCACTCTCTGGGAGCAAGCACACAGTACAGGGAATTGTGCAGGCATTGCACAATGACATCCTGGTCTGCACAGGAGGCTGACCTGGATGCATACTAGGCTCTGAGGAGACAGTCCACTTCCCAGTCCTCTCCACAGCATATTAGAATTATTAATCTTTCAGAGTGTCTCTTCTTTTGCACTTCACAGACACAGACCTCAAGGGATGGAAGGCAAATGAGCGACCAAGTTTTTGGCTGGTTAGAGCACCTGCTGCTGTAGTATTGGGAAAAAGACATGATCATTTGCTTAACAGGGCTGAAGGCAGAATGAGAACCAGTTATGCTCTCTGAGTGCACCTAAAATGGCAGAATATGAAGGGAGGAATACGGGTGCCTGGTGTTGGACATTATCGTCCAAAACTCAACCTACAGGTAAGAATTGAGAGCATGCTCCAGTCCTCTGAGCCTCCACTTTTCACATTGGTTAAGCAATGAAAAAACATCAGCTGCAGAACCATCAGAAAATTATTCCTACGACCACAACTGGTCAGAGAGATAGACAGTAGCTTTGTGGTCAGGTGACTTACGGCTGTGCATGCATGAACACATCTCATGAACACCAGCAGCTAGCTGAATACAGCAGCCCTACAGGCCTCCTGTCTCCACCAAACAATGTACCCCTTTAAGGAGCCAGCTAAAACAGAGAAAGGTGTGCCCCAGAAAGTACTGTCACAGTGTATCAGCTCTGCAGGATCACTCCATTCACAAATTCATTTTCATACTCACAAACTAGGGCTTTCTTGGTCATTTTGTAGAGGAAGAGAGCTATGGTGTTCACAAAGAGTATTCTTCTCCCACCTGCTTGTGGGTTGCTCAGCTAAATGGAAAAAAATAAACACCTTGGACTGTTCACATTTTGTTCCTATCTCCAGCAGTGCCCTGTCACAACCTTAAAAACACTTGTCTTTTTATTTATAGAAATACCAAAGCCTGCGTTTTAATGCAAGTCAACTGAATTATAAAAATTACAATCAGAAACAATATCAAGAAGCCAAATTTAAAAATAAAAAAATGCATTTTTCAGCTCCCATTCTCTATTCTTTCGCTACTTCCACTGACAGAGTCATTCAAGGCACACAAAAGCTGCATTTTTAGTATGAGAAAAAAAATCTGAGCATTTGGGGCCTTTTTTAAAGGAAATAAAGTAGCAAGAAAAGAAATCTTTGGAGGCCATGTGAGGAGGTATAAAGCATTATGTCAAGAACAGAGCTGGGTGTCTGATGCTCTTGCTTGTCCCTCCCTCTTCTGGCTGGGGCCACTGGACTCAAAGTAGATAGGGGAGGAGCTGGAGGCCCAGCCAGACACAATGACTGAGTTAGAAATAATCCTCAGGGCAAACCCTAAGCATGGTGGCTAGGCACAGCTCAAACCCGTGGGGCTGGCACTAAAGCTCTGCCATCATGGAGTTCATTGGGAGGTGCTTGTGTCCTGCACCTCACTGCCCTGCACAGGGCTGTGTGATGGTCACTGGTGTCTGGTGGTTGCCTCAGCCCTTGGCAGCCATCTCAAGACCAACAGTGGCCATCTCAAGCCTGGCGGTCACCACAGATCTGCAGTCACCATTAGTGCCTGGTGGTGATCACAGCTCTGAGGCCGTTTCAGCCTGGCAGCGGCCGACACAATCCCAGTGGCGACTTCAAGGCCAGTGCCTGCCACTGCTCCAAAAAACCTCAGCCTGCTCTACAAAATCTCAAGCCCACAGACAGTCGTGTACGGTGAGCACCGCAGCTCTACGGTCACCTCACCCACAGCCACCTCAAGCCCTGCAGCCACTGATGGCTGTTGGCTACCAAAGCTCTGTGGTTACCTCAGTCCAGAGACGACCACCTCTACCCCAGCTGCCACCTCAGGGCCCGCCGTCCCCCTCACCTCTGCGGTCCCGTCAGCCCTGCGGCGACCACCACCGCTGGCACCGACCCCACGGCGGCGGCGGGAGCGGCTCCTCCCGCCATTTCCGCACGCACCCTCCTCCATGAGGGGCAGCGCGGCTACAGGCGCCCCCTCCCCCGCACCCCCATCTTCTCGGTACCTGCTGCCGGGCGGCTTCGGCGTCCCGGTAGTACTTGACGGCGGCCAGTGCGACCAAGGCGGCGAGGGCTAGTGCCAGCCGCGAAGAAACCGCACCGGGGTCCGCCATGCCGCGACACTCAGCGCCGCCCCGCCGCCATGACCGCGCCGCCTCGGGGAGGCGTCAGGCGGGCAGCGCTAGCGAGGAGGGGCCGGGGCCGGGTGAAGGCCTACGCCCTACCCGGCCTGCCCGGGTGGGGGAGGAGGGCCGCCCGTGGAGAGTTTTGTACTCCTCGGAGGAAAAACTACCTTTTTGCTTTAAATTTGCTGCAGTTTATCAGCTATGTGGACTCGTAGTAGATTACTCTCCGTGTTTTTGTTTTTAATTATCGGAGAGTGGCGTGTATTTCCCATACACACACCAAGCAATTTCAAAAGTGGTCTTTGATTCTTAACTCAGTATATAGCCAAAAAGAGCTGTATCCAGCTTCTTAGGTAGCCTGGGCGGCTTCAGGTCACCAAAATGAATACATATATTTTTAACAGATATTTGCAGTTTCACTTCCTGGCATTGACTCCACTGTGATTTAAGATCCAAGACCATGAGGCTGGAAATTAGGAGATGGGAATGACTCAGCCGCTTTGCAGCCACAGGGCAACAGTGCTCCTCTGCAATCTGGATGTAGCCATTGTGCTGCCATCCTGCAATGATCCCTGTAATCGTTCCTGCATGTCAGTCATCTGTGTGTCATTTCTGCCATCATGCTGATCACAGACCTTTACAACAGCATGAAACTCTGTGTTCTTTGTGCTCTTCAGGTTCTTCTGTGTGGGTGCCACATTGCTCCTTAGCAGTGGCATGGCCAAGAGAGATATAAATATAGCCATTTTAATCTTTTCCCATAACTCACTCTCCTCTTACTTACATGCAACCACACTAAAATCCTTCCATTGCTCAGGAAAATTTAGGACTTTTTTTTCGCTGCTGCAGGGCTCATGGTGCAGAACGTCCGAGTTCCCTAAGGGTAGATGGAAGTTGTAGCATTTAATCCTTTGAAGCTCTTGCTGTTTCCTAAGCCTGCCTAATCATTTCTGATTTAGGTTTAAAGAGTGTTGTAGTTAGGACAAGAACATGACCAAGAATCATGAAGAAAGCAGTAGCAGCTGCTCAAGGAAAGAGGAAGAGGCTGGTAATTCTGGGCAAAAAGGCAGGAGTGTGGAGTTCTGAGAAATTCCCAGGACAAACAGAAAAGCATTGCTTGTTTTTTTTTCTTGCAGTCCACAGTGAATAAGTACGAAGGGAGCAAGATAGAGGTGTTGAAAGGGAAATGCAGCCTTCCCTTTCTCCCCTCACTGTTCTGCCCTTTGCAATAGATCACCGCACAGCCCTTAACGTTTCTCTTGCAGTAACGGTGTAAGCTTGAGCAACACTAGAAGGATCTAGATAGATAGGAGCATTGGGCCATCAGCAGCAGTGTGAAATTTAACAAGAACAAATACCGTATTCTGCACTTGGGATGGAGTAATGCTGCACTAAGTACAGACTGGGAGACAAGTGACTGGAGAACAGCCCTGCAAGAGAGCAATCTGGAGGTAGTAGTTGACAGTAGGCTCAGACTGAGCCTACGTATGCTGGGGTGCATTAAACGTAGCACAACCAGCTGGTCAAAAGAGGCGATTATCCCACTGTATTTAGCATTGGTCCAGCCTCACTTGGAATACTGTGTGAGTCCTCAGTTTAAGAAGGATTTTAAGATACTTGAAAGTATCTAGAGGAAGGCAACAAAGCTGGTAAAAGGGCTGGAAGGCATGTCCTATGGGGAGTGGCTGAGGACACTGGGTTTGTTAATCCTGGAGAAAAGGAAGCTCTCTACAACTTCCTGAGGAAGGGAAGTAGGGAGGGAGGTGTTCATCTTTTCTCCCTGGTATCTAGTAATAGGACGCTCAGCAATGGATCAAAGCTGTGTCATAGGGAGATTCAGACTAGACATTAGGAAAAACTTCTTTATCAAGAGGGTACTTAGACACTAGAACAGGCGTCTTACAGAGGTGGTAGTTTCCCTGTGCCTGTCCATATTCAAGAGGTATTTGGATAATGCTCTTAATGACATACGTTTACTTTGGGTCAGCCTGAAGTAGTCTGACAGTTGGACTTGATGATCTTTGCAGATCCCTTCCAACTGAAATGAAATAAACACTGGGTTATTTACAGCTCAAACCAGTGCTGTTACATCTACACAGCTAAGGGAGGAAGGGGAAGGCTCCTTCTGCCACCCTCACCATAGAAGAAAGCGTTCATGAAACTCTGCCACTGTTTTCTGCTTTCTACCTCCCCATCAGTCAAAGAACCAATGCCTGGGCCATAGGGAGGAAATAGGAAGAATCAAATTAACAGAGTATTGAAATAATGTTTGGGAGCAAAGACAGGTGTGAATGAGTTGGTCTCCACTTAAGAAGATTTGCTTTAAAACATCCTAGACTCATTAAGTTGGGCAGTGAGGTGTGGAGAGATTTAGCTTACCTCAAATAACCTAACAAGTGCTTTCGAAGCATAAAATATAACAGGATGAAATAGCTTTGAAACAGGATAAATGTACTTGAGTTTCTGGGAAATAAGCAAGAGCAAGAAGTGACATGAAATGACAAAGCTTGCAGGCACCTAGATGGAGAAGGAGACCTGACAGGGTCGCTGGCAGGGCCAAAACAATATAATTTAGATAAGAAGCAGAGGGGCTCATTTTGTATCTGAACCATTTCCAATATCATCAGGGAACATGTAAAGATGACAAACAGTTGAATTATTTGATGGGAAAGAGAATGAAACACAAAAGGTAAAGTAATTCAGGACATCTGCTAGGAACCAGTCCTCCATAGAGGAGAACAAAACCAACAACTTTTGGCTCTACATGGCTGGTTCTTACAGCTAAGAGTACTGAGGAAGAAACAGAAGTATTCAGAAATCTGCTGAGTAGCTCATCCAGGCACCCTTGTGTCAGAGAAAATCCTGAAGATTTCCACCAAGAAAATTCAGCCAGCAGTAATAAATAAATAAAAGGCAAGAAATTGGTAGCAGACATGGAAAGCTTGGAGTGAGTTTTTGCAGTAAAAGGACAGGTTCTCCATAGAATAATTCCACGTTCCAGGGCAGCATGTTCTGAGAGCTGAGGAACCCTGTCCTCATTTAAATTTATGATCCCATCCCCATAGACTGAAACCCTGGCCAGTTTTAAAGTCAAAGCAATCACAGTGTAACGAAAACCAGCATTAAAATCTGAGCTCTGTCCACAAATGGGGAAAGCACCTGGAAACAGATAATCCCCTGAGGAAGCAAGTGCTGACCAGACTGCAGCCCAAAACCATTAATCCTCTGGAAAACAGTAAGGAAAAAGGAGTATCTAAGTCCAGCTTCATATGAGGCTTTTCAAAGGGGATTAGAACTCCAGAGCTGTGTTTGCTGCAGAAAAGGGGCTTGCATCCTGGTCCAGGGTAGATGCGCTGTGACACAAAACTACACAGGCAGCCACGGAAAACGCACTGTCCTAGAAAAGGAATAGGCAGCAAAGACTGCAGAGTTAAGTGAAATTTCGTACAGACATTTCAAACTAGACAGTTTAGTAGAAGAGTATGAGCCAATGTCTACCAAACTCCCATGGGCTTGCATTCCTAACTCCCCCTTGCAATTCAGTGTTTCATATTCAGTAGGAAGCAATCCATTCTGGTGAGTCACTTACAGTTCTTAAACTCACTGGCTCTCTAAACAAAAGCATTTACAATGAAAAGGTGTTTTGTTGAGAGGATTCCTGATTCTATGATTCTATTTACAGCACAATACCTGTTTGAGGCACCACAGAGAATGAAGCCACAGACAAATGTGATCAGAACTGCTGAAACTTTGAAACTGCTAGCACTGGGCGCCAGAGCTCAATGCATCGAAACGCTCAGATAAAGAGATCAGATCAAAATGTATGTGGAAAAATACCAGGACTGCCAGGCTTTTGAATTCAATAACCAATTCTGCTGTAAGTCTTCCAAGAGAACTTAATAATGTGGTAAAAATGAAGTGTGGTTTACAAAAAATGCTTTTGTTTTCTGGATTGTTTTATCTTTCCTTCTTGTATGGTCAGGCAGCGACAGCCAGCCAGTCTACAAGTGATAGTTTTCGTCCCTACCATACAATGAAACTTTATCAGAACTGCAGTTAAAGGAAATTCCTGTTGACATAAAATAGGATCACATGTTCTGGTGGTGAAAATTAACATGATAATTTCAGTTTCTGAATTTGAACGTAAGAGGGGAAATGAGAAGTAACCTAGGCTGATCACATTTCCTGCTAAAGCAACTCAAAAGTAGAAAACACCATAAACCAACAACACAATTCGCACTGGTGTTCCCCATGCTTGAGAGTAAAAAAGCAGGAAAGCAGCTCCAAGACACATCTTCCCCCATCCTTTCCGTTAGACTGGTTCTAACCTAGCACCTCACTTATTTATCTACTTAAATTATGAAAATCAAGGGGTTTCCCATCTGGACAAACACAAGAAATCCTCCCCCCCCCATTCAGGGCGGGTGCAGAATAAGAGAAGTGAAATCCCAGAGCCTGCCTCTGTACACAGGACTCCCAGAGTTGACAGCCCTGCTCAAGCAAGAGCATCCAAACAAGGCTCAAGGCATACGGAGGAGCGAGGAAAGAGCAGAAGCATTTCAGGACACCACCGGGGCAAACACTTCTGTTACCTGCATTGCCTGTGGGACAGAAGAATCCCAGTTGTGGCTCAGGGCCAGGCCTTGGAACAAAGCTGATCCTCAGAACAAATCTTTACTCCTGCTATAAGTAGACATGCTTAACTTGATGCCTGTGACTAATCTGCTGAGCTCTGTGACTTAACTGTGGGTATCTGTGAGTAGAGGCAGAAGTATTTGCAGAACTGTGGTCTGCAAGAATGGAAAGCATGCTTTTTTTGCAACAAAAAAGTTTTGCCACTGCTGCTGAGCTTCATACCAGTGTCTCAGTAAGCAAACTTAGCAATCAAAAAGCTTTACATTGACAGGCACACTGGACAGCTAAAGAAATTCCAGATTTGTAATGCAGCCTCTGAACTGCAGGAATACAGCAGATTTCCTTCAGAAGTGTATGTGACTTTACTAATGCCATTCTTGCTCACTTGTGTGGAAGAGAAAACAAGAGCAGAGTTTTAACACAACACCAAGGACCTATTTCTAAAGGAAGCTAAAAATGTCTTATTTATTTTGGGGGGTTATGTTTTACCAGGCAAAGTGTTTTGAGTTACTTCAAGAGCAGGACATTTATGGAATTCCCTTAATCCATTACGAATATTCTGTGGGCTAAGCTGACCTCCCAGTACCCAAATCTCTCAGATAAGACAACTCATTCTCAAAATGTTTATTTACCAATAACCATTCCTCTATGCTAAGCATACCATCCCCTATCTTTATTCCTTGAATAATGCTAAGTCCATATCTGACAACCTTATTTCTCTTTGGGGATTATACAGGCATGAATTTAGGAACACATTTTTTGTTCCCACAACTTGCTTCAAGCAACTTCTTCTTCCCTAAGTGCTGACTGAACCAATTATCAAGAGTGTCACAAGAATGGAGAAAAATATTCTATTACCAAAGACCATGCAGCTTTGCAATGACCAGAAAAAAGGCTGGTGGGAGCAACAATCCAAGATCCATCCCCAGTTGCAAGAACTGCTGAGCAGTACTGCTAAGCAAGTACTCCACAACTACGAGGGTCAGAACAAGAGTGGTGTATGAACATCTCCGCACAGTTATCCTGCCTAGAGTCACGTACCAAGGACACACAGGGTAAAAAGCTAATTCAGTACCAGGACACATGGAAGAATCTGGCTTCATTTTTTTCCTTTCTTTTTCTCCTGTTACTTTATTCCGGAAGCAATGTATATAAAAGAGCAAATTTATCTGGGGATTATTTATTTTTTGCTAGAAAATAAGACATTTAGTAGTACTCCTGCTAATCTATATCGGACAGTGAACAAATGATTTAAAAGAGCTGGTGCAGGTGGGAATTGCTGTCCATACAAGTATATTACGCTGGAAATCAACATACATTGTGAAATATTTCTGAAATAATCCAGTATTGTCACCTAGTTATTCCAAGCATGACGTAACAGGTCTTTCACAGATGGGTTTAAAGCAGGATCAACCCATAAATGTTTTTTATTTTACAATACTTTTATTCTCTTTCACAGATTTGACTATTACAGCAGTGAAAGTATTACAAGTGACTCATAACATTTAGTTCCAAATAAAAGTAGAAAAACACAAAAACACTAAGGGAAAGTTAAATGAGATATGATGTGTGGTAAATGTATTTTCAGAGCACAGAAAAAATATATAAAAATACATTAGGATCAAGAAATTTACTGACAGGTTTTGATTTAGTTACAATTTTGACACCATCTAGAAAGCACAGTATATTGAAAACTGTTAATTAGAAAGGTGATAAATCCAACAGTATATAAAAGGAAAAAATGAAAAAGAAAAATGAAAGGAGGGGTGTGTGTGTTGCGGGGAAGTCTATTTTATGGCAAACTTCCAGTCCTTTGGCCACTATAAAGCAAAGTCTGTGGATTTCATATAAATTCTCTGTATAAAGGAATGTCTATGAACTGCGTACAGTATGGCCCAGAATAAACATCTCATTATCAGGCTAATAGAGCTCCTCACAGAGGAAAATAAGGTGCTTATGTCACGGTTTCGACTTCCCAATATAATACTGTCCGGAATTGGACTAGTGCCCCAAAATAACATTTTAGGAACAACACAAATTCCTTTAATGGAAAGGAAATGCAGTAACCTGCCGATGCTGTAGAAGCAGGGTGCTGGGCAATGGCCTCACTACTGCACACTTGCTTTATTTTTAAAGTCTGTGTGGTTGACTGGCAGGGGGTGAGCCTCTGTGTTGAACACCCAGTCGTCCAGGGACAGCACATCATCTTCACAGAACAGAAGATAGAGGTACCTGGAGCCATAAGGCAAGGGTGGGAGGGAAGAAGACGGACAAAAGGGAGATTAAAGAAGCCCAAGTGGGACTCCAAGCATGTACAAGAAAGCACTGCAAGCAGGACTGTGATGGGGCCACCACTGGCCTCAGCTGCCATGGTTTATGGTGACAGGTTTCCTGCCTGCCTGCCTCACTCTCTTGCTGAAAGTTACCACCCCTGGGGCAAGTGCAGCAAAATTGGATGAGCATCTGTGCTCAGCCACCCCACATTAGCTCTAGCTACTAGCAAAAGAAAATCTACACCAAGGGGCAGCAAATTCAAATCATAGTCACACCTCCTCTTTGTGCAGGGCATTAACCTGGCAGAGGGGACAGCTATCACTTAAATGATCAGAGCTAAATAAGCCTCCCACTTATTTAGAGTGACTCTGCATCACAGAAGAGTCTTTTAAACCCAGCACATGAGCAGAAACCTGGAGACAGCCTATGGCAGTAATGGTTCTACAGAAGGAAGTTACCAAAGCTTCCACATCCTTTCCCAATTTTCCCCACAGAGGATAAAAGGCTTTTCTCAATAGAGACTTATCACGCAGACAAAAGTGTTGATCTTGCAGGAATTATGCTACTCTGAAAGGCCTCTGTGATACCAGACTTACTTCAGAGTCTCTGCAAGGAAAAAACTCTGTTGCATGTTGTCATGGGTTGGGACTGTGGTGTAAACATCTCGGATGCCAGAAAAACCAGCTTCTACTCTACAGTGTTTTTCCAGGGCCTGAGAAAGGAAAAGAAATCTCAGTAATGCACAATAGCATGGAGTAACTCATTAATCATTGTCAGTCGCATTGCAAGTCAGCTTTATAAATCAAATTCCAAGTTTATAGTAGCTTCTGTCTCTCACTGGTGCTTACTCCAGTCTCCAGGAATAAAGTTAGTTCTAATGAAATAGCAAGACAAACATAAACCTCCTCAGCTGGTTCATTGATTGACCTCGACATTACACGTGTAGCAAAAACAGATCTCAAGTGGCCACTCTAGCTGTTTGCAGAGCCTCTTTTTCAGGGCACTAGATGAATGACACTTCTGCCACTGAATGTAGTCCCAGCTAGGATGCAGGACAGCAGTCAACTAGCTATTGCATGAGCTTGGAACAGGTGAGGGACTTTCTGGCCGGGAAGTGGTAGTGGGAAAATAAGGCAAAGCCAAGTTTGCTGATTTTCCCTGGCAAACTCCAAACCAATGGTTCAGAGTAGTGCAGGTATTTCAAATACAAGGTTCACTCCTTTAGCAAAGAGCTGTTACTTTAACAGCAGGTTTTGCTGACTGAAACACTCCTCTCCATAAACTTCCACTGTTTTGATTGATTGTTTGATTTTAGCATAGCCCAAAGGGCAAACATTCACTACAATAAGCAGATAAGCCATACTAAATTAAGCGATTTTGTATATTCCTGTCCCATTACTAATGAGTCTTAGTATCTTAATGATTTAAATCATTTCTGGTCTTTTTCTTGACTAAAGGAAAGATTCTTGTAAGAATCCAGCAGCCTGTGAGAATTATTACTGTGATTTTTGCAACCATACCTTCACAACCTCCCAGCCCCACTGCCTGTACTTGAGATCATGTGTCAGTCGCCACATGTACATGTAGCTTTCTACCACTTCTGGGCGAAGGATATAGTAGCGCTCGCTGAGTCTGGTTGCCATGGCTTCAGTTCCAGTGTCAAAGCGAAAGGCTTCAGGGCCAAGTTTGGTATCTAGACAAAATCACACATTTATAATGAGCAGTTTGATGAGAAAACAGGTAAACAGTTTGTCCAGGTGCTTTTATGGTGTTCAGGATGCAGACATTTGACTAAGGCTTGTGTGAGATCAGAAGAGCAGATCAGTCATGCCTGTGTATCATATCAACCTCACAGCTACTGTCAAAATAGTGGCAACTCCATAGAACACGTGAGCTATGCTCACTACCCATTCAAAGTTACCGCTCATTCTGTGGTATGCCTGGGTACTACCTAGCTGAGGACAAAGTGTTTCTGAGGGTGAATACAACTGACAAAACAAAAGGCTTGGACCAGATGCGAGTGTGGAGCAGGTACAAATCTCCCCCACATCCTAGATTTTTTGCTGGGCTGGGATATTGTCTTAAGAACTGCACCACACTTGATTTTGATAGCAGAGCTCTTCACTGAAGACCTTGGGACCCAGCAGACTGAGCCATTTCAACTGTACTGGGGCAGGGAGGCTGTAAGAAAAGGTACCTTGGGACCTGCAACCACTTCCTCTGCCTTTCCTTCTGGTCCACTAGCAGCCTCAAAAAGAGGACGTCAGGTAGCAGGGGAAAGCTTAATCCACTTCACTACATTTTTATGAATAAAACATTCAAGTACCTTGGTCTTTTTGAGTGTCCCTTATGTGAGGCTCTCAGTCTCTTGCAAAGAACAGCTAGCATTCAGATCCCACTTACAAGACCAACTCTCTCCTTATTTGAAAGACATGGAAGAGGAGGTTGCTTATGATCATGCCACATCAGGTTTCTCTTGCTACACGTGTTTACCACAAGGCCATGTTTCAGGCAGTCATTTTATTGTTCTAAATATTTTCTAAATATTTTGCACACCTTCCCTGGGCCCACCTGTCTACATGTGGATCTAACAGTGTTTGCTAACTGTGCTATTTGCTGAGAGCCAGTGCACAGACACTCTCTGCAAACAATGAGCTTGTTGAAATGGCAGCACTATAATCAGTGTGGGCAGGCTTGCTACTGTCCTTTCTATGCTGATGGATACTGTTGTAGGTGAAAATTGGCTCTAGGCACTCACAGCCAGAGGGTTTTTAGTTTGGTTGCTTTCCTTTATTTCTCTAAGTGCTGAAGGGATGGGGGGGGGGAGTTATTTGCAAATATCATTTCAGGTTAACCTGAAGTTTAATAGGCAAACACGCTGGATCACAGCTGCCAATATGGGCTTGCTGATGTGGTGAAACAATCTTTGGGAACAACAATTAGCACAAATGTGTTTGGAAAGGTCCTGGAACGTTGACTACTGCTTTGCTGCCTGCAGGCTCAGAACAGCTATAGAGATGCCTTCAAAGAAAGAAGAGTCCAAAGCTAGCTTATCTTGCTGAAAGCCCTGCAGGCAGAGAACTAGCCCAGTCTCATTCATCACCAGTCACTGCCCTCCCAAAATACTGACCGATAAACACACTGTGTGGTTGAAACACATTGCACTGGACTTGTGAAACTGAAAGACTTAGCCAGCCGGGAGAGGCTGAGAAACTTCATTTTTTCAGTTTGTTTCAGTTTTCAGCAGCTGCAGGTCTCCAACACTCTCCTGTTGGTCGTCTCAGCTGCTCTGCTCCATATAGTGGGCACCCTGCAATTAATCACTGTTAAATTCCTACTTTTGTCTGCATAAGGATGTGAAAGGACAGAATCAAACTATAGTCTTGTTGGGAGAAGGCTTATTCTGTGGCTGAGAGGCAGGACTAGGATTCAGCTCTGGGTTCACAGGAGCTTATATCTGTCTGTCCCGCTGTTCCAGCTGTCTGCCATGTAAAACATACTGCCTTCTCTTTTAGATATCCTGGAAAAGACAATTGAAAATCATATAGACTGATGAAATGAAGATACTGCTGGAGCACAAAACACCCTGCTGCAATCCTCTGCCACACAAACACTGAGTCCATTAGGCTGCAGACTCTCCCTTCCTCGTGTTTTCTAGGCAGCCCACAGGTTTACCTGAACGTGCATAAGACTCATGACAAGTGTTTGTTATTTCTGCAGCAAGATCCATGTAATGTTGCTTCCTCTCTTCACTGGCGTGTTCAGCTCCAAGTGCTATCATGCCCCCAGAGAAGCAAGCCAAGTGGCCCATTTTGTGATCCAGGATGCCTCCCCTCCATTCAGCAATGTAGGTCAATCCTCCAGCAGACCTTCTGACCAAATGTTTTTCTATTGCCTAAAGGGATGAAAAGCAGGATCTCAGGATACTTAGTGGACAGGGTGAGGAGTGAATATTAGACTCAAAGATCTATAACACTTGCCTGAAACATTCTGATGAACAATGTTCCTAACCAAAAATACGGAGTACCAACCTGCTCCTTACCTCTAATGCATCATCATACATCTTTTTAGCTTCAGAGTCTTTCTTGTCTGACATCAGCCAAGATTTGATGAGATATTCATAAAAGCTGTCTCCGAGCCCTCCAATAGAGACATGGTCTGTAGTGGGAAAGCCAAAAAAAAGAACTCAGGTTCATGATATACAATGAGCAGTTGCGTTACAAAGAGCAAACAACTGTGTCCTTTTTGATGTCTTTGTTCTTTCCTCTTCCTTTCCGGTTTCCAGGGGAGAGCTTGCTGCATTACTTTTCCAGAAACGAAGAAAGGTGGAAAGTGCAATCAGAAGAAAAATGTTCTGTCATTTTACAAAGCATTTTACAAGTTCAAAAGAACTATTCGGATGTCTCATTTTGCAACACTTATTTATACTGCAACTTGAGGATTCTTCCTGCTTTGTGAAGCAATCATCATAAATCCCAGCCTCATAAACCAAATGCAACAGCAGGTATTGATAGATCTCTGTCTATATGAAGCTGCTGGGTGCTGCCTCCCTGCCTCAGGAAAGGGAGAAGGCATGTTGGATCAGACACAGCTGCCAGCAAGGGGCTGCCATAGAGTCCTCTGGATTCTGTCATTTGTAGTCCTGGCTCACTGTGGGACGCCCTGCCATGGGGAAGGCTGAAGTTGTTGGTGTATTAAAATGATAGTGTCAGGTGCAAGGATGGTCACCGAATATTTTATTCTGGAGAGATCAGATTTTCAAGGCTACCTATTCAGAGTATGCAATGCTATGACCTTACCAGAGAGGATGTTAACAAATTAATTGTGAAATGGGCAGGACAGCTGCAGGTTTCTGCTGGGGAAGAACTGCTGGTTGGATTTATATATTTAAGCCATACCATGGTGGAAAAAGTAACATTAATTCCTTGAAGCAGTGAAGAACTCCTCCTTTTAGAAGAACAAGTCAAATTACCGACCACGGTCTGAAGAGTCTCTGTTAATTAACAGTGTTCACTTCTGTGTCTGTACACTTCCCTATTTTAAATGTAAGCAGATGTGGCATTGTTTTTGGAGTTACCTCTTTAGATTTTTATTTTCCCTTTCATTGTACATATATAATGTCCTCAGGCTTATTCTAAATGCTAAGTCCTACCAACAGGAGAGATCAACAGCCATGTATTTTCCTAATCATAAGAGCAAATATGCCTGTACAGTATGTCTTACTGATCTACGGAACAATCCAGGGCAAAACAGTAAGATTAGACACATGAATTCAGGGGGAAAAAAAAGAGGACAGACTATTTACAACCAACAGCTGCACAGCCTGTCTCTAAAGAGAAGGTCTGTTATCTTAAGTGTGCCATTCATAACGTCACCAAAGCAGGAGCTCTGGTATGTAATTGCTTTCCATATGGCAACAGCTTTGCCAGCGTTTGCCTCCCAAGTACTTTGCATAAACGAATCTTTTATTTCAGCGGGGGACCATGCTTTAATTTTCTAAAGGTAACATCTGCACTTAGAAGAGGTACAGCACCGCCTCTTCATTTAGAAGACCTGCTCATTCAGCCAGGTCAAAGATATACCTTTTAAGAAAATCATAGTAATTCCAAGAAAAACATCTTCCTGCAAAGAGCTTTAATGAAAAGAGAGAAAATGAGAGCCTGGCACCTACAAGGAACATCTCTGTAGCAGGCAGCAGCTGCCTTCCTTCTTTGGTCCTTCCTAATCTATTTCGCAGCAGTAGTACTGGAGGTGCAGAAGAGGCTGATGAGTCTTTTCCCTAAATGGAATACCGATTCAGACCACAACCATTACATTATGAACAACTGCCACAGGATTCTATGCCATGAGTTGTCCTCATGATGTGAAAGTCTAGGAGAGAGAACATCTCTAGTCCTTTTGCATAAATCATTCTATCCCAGAACAAGTAATCAGAGACTGCTTCTAATAAGCTCTGAGCACCAACAATAGGCCCCTCTCTAGGTCAGCAAGGGATGGGAGCAGGTCAGTACAATGAAGTCAAATTTGGAGCCATAAATAGAATTACTGGTAGAAGAGATTAATGGTTACTATCAAGCTGACTATTTTAGCCATCTGAATTAAGAGCACAGCTCTTCAGTTTCCCAAAGATTCACTAATGAGCAGTTATGGCAGCAGATCTAAGAGACATACACTTCTCCTCTCAGCACCAATGAACAGGCAGAATTAATGCCTGTGTCTGGGAAAATGTGCAGTGTGGCTACCAGCTGGGAATAACATAAAGGAAGTACCATCTCAGGGGTGTGGTCATGGATGGAAGATTAATTTTTCCAGTGGAACATATTGCAACAACTCTGCAGAGACAAATGTGGAGGGGAAGCTGAGCTGCTCACAAAGGAATTGGGATAACATGGAAGATCAATTAATGGGACAAACATAGAAGCCTATTTTCTTTCTTCATGGCACCAAAGGACAGCTCTGGTTTAATGGGACAACTGCAGCCATCCAAGATGCTTTGTTGGGAAACTTTTCAAGACAAGCCCTGTCAATTACCATTAGACATGCTGATCTGGCAGTTAAAGATCAGGGATTGCTAACAGCTAGTATACTCTCACTGTCTCAGATGATGGCAGCCATGCAACTGCCCGTCACTTACAATCAGAGCTATAAATACTAGTTAGAAAGGTCTGGAGGGATCTAGCAGAGGAAACAGTGCAACACATCACAGGGACACCAACTAATGCATGATCCAAAATCTGCTTAAACAATATAAAATGTAATCCACTGACAGGCTAAAAAGAGCTTCAGAAAAAAAAAAAAAGACAAAAAAAGATAAAAAAAAAAAAAGACTTCTCTTTCATTTGACAGAGAAACATTAAATCCAGCTAACCTCCCTCACCAAACCAAGCAAATCCTTAACAGAGTGGAAAGCTGTGGTCAGGGATCTGTGACAGACCAGAAGAAGCAGCCCTTCTCATTTAACTATCAGAGGGTAAGCCCCTTTGGTGGCACAAAAAGAGGAGTACAGTCTCTTCTCTGGGTAAAGAAGTAGATGTGTGTGTAAAGAAAGAAAATAAATAATCTTTCCCTGGGAACACTACCTCTACTATTTCCTTGCTCTTTCCAAGCCCTTTCCTAATTGTTGCTCCCTTTTCTGTATCAGGGCACTAACTTTTAGTGCCAGTGTCTTCGTGGCTGGACAGTGCTGGGTTCCCAACACGAGAAAAAGTATGTATACTTGTCTCACCCTTTTGCACCAAATTGCACTACAGAGGAGGTACCATGGTGACAGGTACATGAATGCACACAAGCAAATGCATTCCTAAATCTTCAGGGGATCTGAGAATATGCAAGCCTCTACCAGTGGTTTCCTATTTGCTATAGCATTCTCAGGAACCAAGTCTCACAGGGCTTCTGCTCACAGTCATCCTGTGCACCTCCCAAGGAAGCCCACAGGCTAGGTGATGACTGCAGGACAAGGTCTTAAAGAGATATGCTAATTTCTAGTATCTGTGTGATGAACCAGGTACCATTATCCTCCCCTGTGAAGGAAAGGCCTAATTCTCTTTCTGGAGGTAAGACACACAGCTGGAAACAATGCTGATGGAGTAAGTGTATAATTACTATACTGCATCTTCCAAATCAGGTTGCATTATCTAATCACATTTATAACAGGCTTCCTGACAAGACATTTCCTTGGCTTGCTGCTCTGACAGTTACTATTTCTTCTTAAAGAATAATGGAAAGATTGAAATGCTACAGGGGGGACTCTGAATGCAGACTGATACCTACGCTGCACCCAGTTCCCTGTCACCGGGCTGAGAAAGTTGGGATAAAGACCCTGCGGCTTCTCAACTCTGTTCAGGACTTTGCGGATGTTCATCACCTAGGAGAAATGAGAGATGAGAACTATGTTACTTCTCTGCTGAAAAAAAACACCCGTTTTCACTGTCACTGAGAACGCTGTAATTCATCAGTGCCAATCCCTGCCTGAACAAGCACAGGCAGCCTGCAACATTGTGAATCATCATGCAAGTGGAACTCAATGACATGGCTCTCCAGTGCGAGGTCAGTGACGGAGAGACCTTCCTGCTGGACTCCTCAGCACAATCTTTATCCAGTTCTGTGGAATTCTAAAAATGATTCTAAAAATCCTGCAAGGCCCTAGTTCAGCAAGCAGCAGAAGCAGTTACCCAATGCTGGTCCAGAAGAAATCCTAAGGATTTGGGATCTGGGTGGAAATGCATAGGATGTGGAGGGTGATTTTGTCATGATCCAAAGGGAAAGGAGTGGCAGGAATGCATGACTCACATAGTACTTCAATTTACCATGCGGTCACTTAACATGACGAATTTGCTCTTTTAATTTCAACAACAGACAGCTGCTTTAATATGCCAGAACAGCCTTACTTATACTCTATAACCTCCCTTGGTTTCACTCCCATTAAATTCAACAGACCTTTGCCATAATGCATGAAATTAAATGGTAAGTAGCATAAATATTCTACCATAATCTACAGAGCAGCTAATAAACTCTAAATCTTTTATGAAATCAAATGACTTGTACGCAAAAGCTGGCTGCAGACTTCAGATGGTATTTCCAAGTAAGTTATCAGGCTGCATAATATTTAGTATGCCATGCTACTAACGTTCAGTAATGACATGTTTGAATAAAAGACACAGATGGACTTTATTCTGGCTAAAATCACACAAGTCCCAAGCTGCAAGTTAATGAGTTGATCTGTTTCTCTGAAATCATTTCGCACAGGATGGGCTGTTTGAGCCCTTATCATCCTCTGTTTTCTCTTAGAGGGTATCAAGATGAATGGGATACATTTTCTGTGGCACACACCAGACATGGTCAGCTAATAGGAGTCCATTAGAAAAATTCAGCCTTTATCCCTCTACAGGCTTAACAGGCAAAGAAGAAAATGTGTTACACTGAGGTCAGTGGCTTGACTGGCTCAAAATGCCACAGTTTGAACCTGGAATATGGATGAAATTCTGGTTTTCAATGTTGCATCTTCTTGTCCTTGTGTTTTCAGTGCTCATCTCTCCTTTTCTCCCCTCCGTCATTTCTTTCCCATGTGCTTTCTTTTCACACCCTGTCCTGGTCCCTCCACTGGTCTTTTCTCACCTACCCCGAACTCTCCTCTGATCAATTTGTCTTCATCACTGTTCTCAAGTATCTTTAGCTTGTCTCCTTTATTTCAAATCATCAGTCTTTCTTTGTCTTGTCTACAGAATTTCCTAGGTTTCTAGCTTCCTTTCACACTCTGTTTTCTCTCCTGACCACTGCTCTGTAGCATTCCTCTTGCCTTCTGCACACTCCATAATATTCTTCACTTTGCTTTCCAAGCTCCTTCCATCTCTTTCTTCCTCTCTTTTCCACAAACTCTCTTCTTGGTTCAGAACTGACAGACCTGCACTGGAAATACCCTAGAAATGGACCGTTTTGAGGCTTTTACTGGCAATCCCAAAACCACTGTCTGTTTTCAACCCACTGTGGAACTCTGGACAGGCCTCATTTCCTTTAAGCTCATGGAGGTAGTCTGGATTCTACCTGGAACAAACTGTTGCCCTCAAAGGCCGTTCTCAGGTATGTGCAGTGAAAGCTAATGACTTACTGGTATCCAATGGCATATTTACTAAATTGCTCTCACATGCACTACAAGATCACTTGTGGAAAAAAAAAAAAAAAAAAAAAGCTCAAGGTAGTGTATAATATTAATAGATTTTCAGTTACAAGTTACACAGAAGGAATCCAATATGCCAACTGTCAGGACTGTCCTACACACAAAACCTCAGCAGAAATCTTGTTGGCTAGAGCACAATGAGCTAATGCTCGAGCATAATGGCTCTTTAGAGCAAAAAGGTCTGTGAGTACAAGAAACTACTATTAGGATATAAGAATTAACAATTATATTGCAGTTGAGATCCAACATACAGCTTTATTTTGGCTCTGCCCTTGTCTGAGTAAGTTTCTACTACAACGCCACACAACTGAGACACTGGGAAAAATGTTCCTATCTTCCTCACAAGTGATGGAAACAGGCAGGTGAGGTTGCTACAGCAAATATAAATGGCCAAACAAAACAATGGAGTAGCTACCCTACAAAGCCAATTGGTCTGAGGTCGGGTGACCTTTACACCCTGCAAGATACAGGTTTCTGAACCCATGTCCCACTCTGGAAGGTTTCTCCTCTGTAAGTTGTACTAGTACTGGAGAGAGAGGTCACTGCTGCCATGCTCTCTGCTGCAGGCAAACCAAAATGCTGCTTTGCTTCAGCCCTGCCCCCATGAGTATGAACAGACCATTTTATTAGTCAGTTGGGAAGTACTTGCCTTTTCCGCAAATACCGGGTTGCCAGAGAGCTCTGTGAGATGCAGGAATTCTAAGTGCAAGGTACCAAATTCTGCTAAGATGCTGCTTCCGGCAGATGCCCAACCCCAACTCCAACTCATGCCACTGCAAGGAGAGAAAAGGGAGCCTTCATTGCCAGGAAAACACAGCCAACGCCTGAGGTCACTCTCCTGCCCCAGTGCAAACCGTGCTTTTGCTATGTGCATGCAATGCACATCAGGTGTTGACAGGGACCATGTAAAGGACGTATATGGATTTTTAGGACTCTACCAATACTAGTGGGATGGAGCAATAGCTTTACAAAGGATTGTTTAGGATAGGACAAACAGACTGCACGTACTGGGAAACTGCATTTTTTGTGGGAAAGTAAGCCTTCCCAAACAGATCAGCTTAAAGAAAACTTTGAAAGAACATTCACAAGCTGCCCTATACAAGACACTTCGGGATAAAACACATCTCTAAGTAGCCTGGGCTGAACTCACATCTCAAACATCCCACAAAGCTGATATTTTACATAGAATCCAGACTGTCCCTAAGCACCTTGTTTCAACAAAATTTCACCTTCTTTATACATACACAACTCTGACATTCCCAACATATGCTTGGTTTCAGGGGGATACAGCATACAGAAACATCAGTGCTAGGGGAAAGTTGCCATTGGGCAAACCTGACTGTAGTAAAAAGCCACGGAGAATCTTAACATCTACAGAGAACAAACCTAACTCTGAAAGTACCCTACCGGTACTCATCTTGCAAGAACAGGAAGGACAGAATAAAACTACAGAAACTGGCGAACAGTCTGAAGCAGCCAGCTTTACAAAGTGCCTCCGATCCTACTTTTGTGTATCATTTCTCACTTTCTGTTTTTTCCCCCTCTCACCCTGCCAAACCCATGCATGGATGGAGAGAAATCCTCCTTGGAGCAAAGGAAGAAGCCAATTCTGGGGATGAGGAAGGCATCCCTTGTCCTTTTATCCTCAAAGAAAACCAACCAAAGGATATGGAAGGGCAGAGGCTCTTCCAAGCACTAACAGTCTCATGCATCTCCTTCCTGGATTTGCTTCTATATTCAACCATTTCCTTCTTGTAGACCACTGCTATAGTTGACAGCTCTACACCTCTCTGAGATTTACACAGACAATAAGGTGACCTATGCCTTAGGCCAAAATAGCCTCTGCAGGTTCTTGCCCAGGGAAGCTTGCCCAAACTATCTAAGAAGTGATGTGGCTTTGATTTTCCTGTCTCTGCAAGTCCTGCTTCTGGTTGGTACTGATGAGATAACAGATTTCCAGTGATGGGGAGAACACTAGATGGCGTCTGAAATCTTGGCTATGAAAACAGAAGTGTTTCTGTTGTTTACAGAAGGCTCAAACTAACGACCTTTCTGAGGGGAAAAATGCTTCCGCCTCCATGTGATATATGGAAAACCATCTCAGGTCCAGAGCTATTTGTTTCACCTCCAGACAAAAAGAGTCATTAGATCAGCAATATGTTCACACTGTTTCAAATTGTTCAGTCACTGCCACGCATCAGCCTTCCCTGCAAACTGTCAGGATGCTGTATCAGCAGCTTTTCCATCGAAAACACTGTCTGCAGATAAAATTGGTACCCCAGTAACATCAAGCATTTATGGCTGAAACCTCTCTGTCCAGTCTGACCAGGTTAATGGTGGTATTAATATCACATTGGACATATCTTGCTGAACCTGGGAGTAGCTGGACCTAGGATGGGTGTGCTAAACAATCCCATGGTGTTCTCATTTCTACAAAGAATCAATTTCTTCTTCTTTATTTACTGCACTGAAGGGAGATGGTAGGAAATACAATCTCACAAAGCAGAAACAGGCTTCTGAGCTAGTTCAAATGAGTGTTTGGAAGCAGCCGAATGAGGCTGTATTTGTTGTGATACAACAGCAGCTGACACAACTTTCCCCTGGGAACCTCTGTCCCACACATGCAGCAAGCCACTGCCTGCAAGGACCATGCTGACAAGAATCCAAGCTCTGGGTGACAAAACACAGTAAAACTCAGGAAAAAGTGGTCTGGAGGAAACAGAGTTTCTGCACTTCGTCCTGGGGTTAAAATGACCCCTTGCAGGAAAACATTTTTCAGCATTACAGACTGAACAAACTGGATCTTCATACCTGCCCTATACTACAACATCTCAGAGGAAAATACCTTTTAAAGGACCTTGGTCTTCTAGACACAGGAAAATGCCCAGAGCTCTCTTTATTCTCTTTATGCCCCTTTATGGGTCTTGATTAAACATTGTCCAGGCAAGTTTGGACTGAAAATGGCTGTATCGCCTCCTTCTCTCACAGAGATCCAAAGCAGTAAAACAGTGCCAAGTCAGAGAAACTAGGCAAGGAGGAGGATGAAGAAGGTTCTGGAGATGCAGCGCGTTTATGGAAGCTGTGAAGGACAGCAGGGGCCAGTGACCTGGAACAGGAAGCGTCAGGAGAGAAATCACAGTGTAACACACAGGCAGAGAGCACAAAGCATCAACTTGAGAAGACAATGTACTCTAGGACCTCGCAGACAACATGGCAGTTAGACCAGCAGGATGAAAAACAAGCCTCTATGAGATATCATTCTGGAACCTGTGTGAAAACACAAGGCCACAGGGAAGCCTACCACCGGGGAGGGGACACCTGTGAGGTGACCTGATAGAGAGAGAAGACCAGCTAGCTATGGGAAGAGGGGGGGCATGGGCTGTCTTTGTACTTGGGTCCTCAAAAATGTATTCTCAGAATTGACTTAATGCCAGCATTTGTTTATTTCATTGAATGCCATTCTTATCCACTCCTAAAAGCTTATCCGCACCAAAAGCCTACACATGCTGGAAGACTGTCCTGCTTTTGAGTTGACGAGTCCCTCTGGAATTAGCACAACCTTGCAGAAGTAGAACTGGGGAGACAACTCCTCTTGCAAAACTTTTCTGGGTTTTGTTTTGACCCTGACATTTGGGTTAAACATCTGTTCTCACAGCATCACCTCTCTTCCCGCTGCTTCCAGTTCCACATGCTGTCTCACATTCAATAACTCCCTTCCCCTTTGGGTTTAAGGCATGTGGCTGTTCATCATGCTTCTGCACTAGTCAGACAACAGATTTAGCTCACATCATCTTTGCTCCTAAATCAACTGACACTCCAAGCCCTCACAGCAGCTTCACAGCTGATGCCAGAGCTCAAGTCAGTAATATGGGTTCTGGGTTGGGGGTTCAGTTTTATTTTGATTTTCTTTGCGCTTAGACAAGGTCATCAACAAAACATTTTGGAAATGTCTAGGCAGGCACAGTCTGTTTCCTTTGTCTTCACAAAGGGCAGGGGAGGGTTTTTGAAAGGTTAGTCTATGCCAAATCTTTATCAGTCACAGGAGAAGCAGAACATCTCGTCTGTAAAAAGACGATTAAAGTCTTGGTGGTGGCTTGAGTTTTCACTGGGGTCACATGCAGATGAGCCAACTCAACGGTGACAGTGATATTTGAGCAATGGATCGGCATGAGTCAAACATCTGACAGTCTTGCACTTCACAGAGATGGGAACCAAACAGGAGATTTGGGCTAAGAGATGAATAATGGTTTTCATGGCTGCTGCTCTGAGCTTTGCAAGAGGTGAGGATGAAAGGCTTTTGTTAACACACGTTGCCTGCTGTCTGCGTTTCAGCTAGCATGCAGCTTTTACTCGGGGGGATTTGTTAGTGGGCATCAAAAGGAGCCAACAAGCCCTTATTGGCAGGGAACACTGTCTACTGGTGAGAATCAGAGACTGGGAGTCCAGCCTGCAGGTTGGCTTCTCTTTGCCAAGTGACCTTCAACAAGCTATTTAATGCAGATGTCTTAAAGATCACCTCCAGCAACAGACTACCACCTATCTGACATGAAATATTGTGACTCTAAGTGAAGGATAAACACCTGCCTGAGTGCTGCCAGCAGGGAGAAAACTATATGATCTGTATATTCCTCCCTTTCTAGCAGCAAAACTGTCAGCCAGACCCATCCAGTTCCTTTCCCAATTTCCCCAAACATGGAACACGGATAAATTCACATGTATTTGGTTGGGTACATTACAAAAAATATATATACAGGTCTCCATGTTATGTGCAGACTACAAATAACCTTTTAAAGAAAATGAGAGTGAAGAAAATGCTATTGCAGCAGGGACCCCTGCCAAGAGGTAGAAGAAGAAACTGCATACAGTCCAAAATTAATAAAACACAGCCGGGTTCAATTTGAGTCTCCTGCAATCTCTGCCAAGGCACCTCTTGGTTTTGAGCTGGCAAAACAAATGACCTTGAACAAGAGGGGAGCACCTCTGAGGAACTGCTGCTGTTCCTGCTTGGGTCCTGGTCTTTTACATTCAGTGTTAAAATGGTATGTTTGTAAGGACATGTATCTTGCCTGCCCAGATTTATGACGCCACGTGGGATACCAGTGGGGGTGTTAAAAGCTGGCAAAAGTTTCTCTCCAAGTTCCAGAGCTTTACTCCTGAAGACCTGTTAAAAGAAGAAGAGAGGATAAACATTTGATGGACTGCTTGTGAATACTAGTCGTGCTGGATTCTTTTAAATCTACTTTTTCACACACATGATTATAAAAAAATGGAAGTATTGCACCATATGAATCTACCATTTCAGATATTCTGCTGCCATAGGTCCACTGCACAACAGATCTGAACCAAAAGTCATAGTGAATTGTGGTGTCTGTATAAATGTCCTCTAAAAATCTATACTAAGCCAGACCCAAGGTCCCTGCCAAACTCTCAACCTGCATGTGAGCAGCCAGAGCTGTGGAGCTCACAGAACACCCCAAATATCTCAGCAGCAAATTTCAGTTATCTGAACTGAACAAAAGAGTACTCTTTTGAGACAAATTCTTACATTTTCCCAGTGTGGAAGAGCACACACAGGAGTGGTGAAATGACTGAATTAAAATCAAAAGCATCAGATTTATAACATGGGTTTTCCTAGATGGTGTTATCTACTGTAGCAAAAAAACAAGATTTCCAACAAACATTCTTTACCTTGTAACTTACTTCCAGGAGGGATTCATGGTTTAATGGCTAAGCTGTTCCTTTTTCTAATCACAATGCCTGAGTTTTGAGCTTTCAAATCAAATTACAGCTTATGGTGGCTCGTAGCACAAAGCCACCATACACAATTATTTTGGGACAAACTGCTGCACGCACTAATTTTTGCTCCAGAGCTTAGACCTGATCAAGGGAAGCTTGCAGGTGACTTAAGAGATTAAGTGGAAGCCTTTTACTTCTATCTCCGCTGTATCAGCCCAAGCTGTCACAGTAATTCTAAGAAAGCAGGAATTTATTGCTCCAAAACTGCAGCACTGAAGAAAGCTGAGATCTCCTGTGAGCTAGCAGGCCTTTGATGCACTTACAGGGAGGTAGGAATTTGATTCAGATGGGAACTCCAGGAGACAGAGACTTGCATTTTGCCTTTCAGCCTGGTGACACTGACTAGGCATATGACAGGCACTGCCCCGGCTGCTGTGTGTTGCTGCTGACTGCACTTCAAGAGGTCACTATTTGAGTTTTATGGCTTAATGTGGTTTCTTTTTGCTGTTGATCTGAAGCCTGTTGAAGTTGTCACTGAGACAGGCCCTGAGTAGGGGCACTGAGTCTTTGAGAGTTTTCCCTGGTGGGAAATCAAAGATAGAAGTCATTCCTGGAACTCATTTAAAATGCAACCGAAGTAACAGAGCAGCTCTTGTGTGTGACTCCACGGATCAATGGTGCCACCATGCAGTGATGAGCCATCCAGTCCTATTATGTTGGACAGCACCTAGCCATGGACAGTGTACAGCACAAGAGCTAAACTCATATAAAAGTCAATCTTACAGTTCCTTCACTCACAAAACTCCCCCTTGAAACAGAGTTTCTGCTTGCCTAAGGCTTCTAGGACAAAGGAATAATCTCTTGATCTCTCTACAGCCAACTATAAAATTCCAGTCCAGTCATATTATAAAAGAGATTATGGCATTAAGCTTTGGCCTCTACAGGGCTGGAGAGAAAGAAGGGAAGTGGCAGTAAATGACTCCTGTTTTAGGCAGAACTGCTGAAGGATGGGAGCATCCACTCAATGGCTGCTCCGCCACTCTACAAGAGGGGCTGTGACCCCCTAAGACATGTGCCCCTGTCCCTCCTAGGCAAAGGGACAATTTGTGGAGCTATATCACTTTGGCATGTGAGCTGGCATGATACAGGTACTCTGCATGGCAGTTTGACAACCCCTTCCTTCCTTGTGCCCCACGGCACTTTATCTTACAAACTACTGCTACAGAGAGACTGTCCAGACAGAGTTTGGAGCAAGGGCCGCTAACCAGTTGCCCTCCTTAGTCTGAGGCAGAACCTGGAGTGATGTTTGATGAAATACTGCCAAAGTTTAGAATACAAAGGAACAAATGCAAAGATCACTGCACGTGGCATTTCACTGGGGAGCAATGTGTCCAAATGAAAACGTATATTGCTAGAATTGCTCGCACAAGAAAAATCTGTGCAAGTGAGCCAGGCATGGTCTATGCAAGGTAATTATGTGAGGCAGTTAAAAGAACATTAGTGGCATTTCAATACACATACAAATTATAGGTTTAGACTATGGCTATATAGGCTGATGGGATACTCTGATACACAGAGCAAAGTTGCTGGAGAATGCTGCTGAAACAAACCTCTTCTCCAGTTAAGTAGTACGCTGCCAACAGTCCTCCAATATAGCGGATGTTCACCTCAAACAAGGACGCTTCTCCATTCTGAAAACACAAAATGATATAATTGACTGCAAAGTCTGCACGCACAAATGGCAGCTAAGGCGAACAGATTGTAGGCAGACGCTTATGTCTCCCAGTTCTCACTAACACTGTAACACACTTCTTCATCTAAGATCTCAAAGCACTTTATTTGCTCTACAGTGACAGGTGGAGCCTGAAGGGAAGAGAAATATCGAAATTGCCCATTTATCACAAGCTAACAATACGTAAATCAGTTAGGGCAGCTGTACTGTCCATCATTTCAACCCTGTCTTGAGTTACGCCTTGCAAAAATCTGTGAGTTAGTTTAGGGAAAAAAATGCCCTCTGAAATGTTTTATTTAAAGAAAAAATGGTACAGCCACAAGGAAAAAATATTTTCTCCATTTTTTGTGAAGAGATTACTGCATTAGATAGATGAAATGCACTTCCTGCGTGAGGTACTTTCTGTCATTCAAGGACTCACCCTAGTTTGCAGGAACAGAAATGACCACAGCCTGGTGTATGTCATAGGCATGTTTATGAAGAAACAAACTGCATGATGTATGCATGCCCCACCAACAGAGACAGCAGACATAGATGAATATGGTTCGTTGAATCACTCAAGAACCCACTCACCTGGAAATGATTTTGCTCTGCCTACTCAGCTGATGATCAGCAAATGTCAAAATGATTGCATTGAAAATGTGCCAGTGAATCTGTCTGATAAATGATTCCTACCCTCATGCAAACGCATAAAGCCGCAAAACAGAAAGATCTTCCACCAACACAACACTTCCGGTGAGCAGGGGAAAGTGGACCTGAACCTCTGCACTAGCCTCTCATTTCCAAATATCTGCAGGTTACAAATCAGAGCAAATACTTTATTGAGATAATGACTGAAATAGCATTAGGCAGAGCAGAGCATCCAGTTCCAAACAGAGCTTGTGCATCTTGGGAGTTCCTGCCTCACTCTTCCGGACTGTCAGAGTCTTTTGTACAGAGCCATTTTTAAATTCATTTCCCCTCTTTTCTGCCTCTGCTGTGCATTCTGACACCACCTATCAATCCATAGCATTCATTCTTGTCTATGCAGATCAATCTGTTCTGCAGGCCAAGATTAAAAGCTTTTATGAAATCCAAATAAATTATTTCCCAGTTGATTTTGTCCCTTGTTTATCAATTAGTAATGTGCTGAGAGCATTCAGCAAATTTATCAGATATGGTCTTCCTTTTATGAATATATGAATGCTAGCCATGCCCTCCCAAATGATGTTTTTCCACAAAGGTAGCTGCATTCGTTTTTCTCATGAGGAGAACCATTTTTCATGACAGACAAGTAGGCTGGCATTACAAAATAAAAGTTTGAACTGCACTCTGATTTTAACATTCTCTGTACACCACTGATGTGATCCCATCTGCTCTCCCATGAATCACAGAAAGGCTTGGGTTGGAAGGGATCTTGAAGATCATTTACCTCCAACACATCCCACTAGACCAGGTTTCCCAAAGCCCGATCCAACCTGGCCTTGAACATTTCCAGGGATAGGGCAGACAACACTTTTTTGGGTGTCCTGTTCCAGTGCCTCACCACCCTCATAGGCAAGAATTTCTTCCTCAAATCTAATCTGGATCTACCACATTTCAGTTTAAAGTCATTACCTCTTGTCCTATCACTACACTCCCTGACAAAGATTCCCCCTCCTGCTTTCTTGTAGGCCTCCTTTATGTACTGACAGGGACAGCATCCTTCATTTGATAGCACTGCAAAGCATGTGTTGTGCCGGAGTCCCATCAAATCTAACATTATCTCTAAGAAAAAGTGGCTAGGAAACCTTCAAGGGCCACAGAGAATGACCATCTTTGGCCATTTTCAGAGATGACGCCCTTCCTTTCAAAGCTAGGCTCAATACGTGCTCCCACTTTGCTGCCAAGGCACTACATTTCCATTGCACAAGTCTCAGCAACAACTTTGCATACCAGCAAAGGACCCAATGAAGGAGATCAGTGTTTTTAATCTTAACCTACAGCATGTAAAAAGAAAACTTGCTTCATCTTAGACAGACATTTTACCAGGATGAAGCAAAACTTGTTCTTTCATGAAAAGAAATTCTGCAGAGTATCCAACAAGTACAGTTGTTTGTACAACTGAGACCAAAATACAAAAACAAAACATTAAGCACTGAATTTCATTTTCAGTCAGACATTGAGTTTGATCCAGTGATCCCTGCCTGGAAGCCTTTGCTATGTATAGGGAGAAGATTGGGCGAATCATCGCAGCAGTCCCTTTGGCCTTAAAAAATAAATTAATTAATTAATTAAAAAATCAGTGAGTTGAGTGTTTCTTCCCCTGCATTCTTCATATATCCCCTCCTCAAATGATTCTTAGAGAAGACTTTGTAACTGGAACTGGCAAAACATGCACTGAGCATTTCTCTGATACATACAGACGTTGCCAGAAACTGACTTACCACATTCAAGTCAAAGCTCCTCTCCACCCATTTTTTTGCTTCTTGGAATTCCTCCTCGAGTTCCATGATGTACAGAGTATCTAAGGCATCTACCACTGTAGCTCCTCGAAGACCTCCTGCAAAAAGAACAGTGTGATGAAGCTCCATTTGTGCAGTCGTTTTTACCTCCAAAATAATCTGCAGGAGCTGAGACAGACAGTAGCTTCCAGTCCCAGTAATGGGGATTTCTGGATGGGATCCAGACTAGCCACTTTTTCTGATATCTTCTGACAGAACTAGTGAGCTCCACTACCCAAAACATGTTGCTTTGGAGAGGCACAATTTTCAAAGGCCTGATAATGTTCTGAAAAATACCCCCAAAGAACAGCTCAAGGTCTGCACTTTAGAACACCAGTCATGACTGCAATCCTTGGCCTTGTTTTCCAGTTCTTATCTTGGCCAAAATGTTTACACGATTGCACCCCCTAATCTTTGCTCATCTGCAAACCCAAATTCAGCCTCTTTCTAATCCAGTTACAAGCACAGCCCTCTTCTGATGGAAAAGAATTTTATTTTTATTGTGCAAGAGCATCTAAGAAAGGACTTCGATCAATTCTCTCCTGATGTCGCGCTTGTTATCTGGGCCACAAAGTACTTTTGCTCCACTTCATGATCCAGGCTTTCCTATTGCCAGCATACACACAAAACACAGTCTCAGCTGGCGGCAAAGAGACCAGTAACTAATCTCAATGAATCTTAAACAGAGAGTGGGTGACTTTGGGGATGGCTCCCTTCCTTTGGCTAGCAAAACAAAGAGTCCCTATGAGCATGCCCACTGTTCTCCAGCTGATGGCAATGGGACACATGCAGACTAAGCAAATACCAACCAAGTATTTGGACCTACTATGTCATCCATGTAAAAAAATGTATGCCAAGCTCTGTCTTATGCAAATACTTTAAGAGAGATTCCAATGAGACAGAATGACATGACGTGCACACTGAGAAAACTATACGGGGTATACAGACAGTCTTGGAGCAGTTAAGAGCAAATGAAACCAGAGATATTAACAACTCTGGGTTTGGAATATCCCAGTGCCAGAGTTTTATTTCTGTTAGGGTTCACTAAAAGTATTCCTAGCACTGGAAAGCAAAGGGTACAAAGCAAAACCCTTGGTGCTTAAATTGCAAAGGCAATCACCTTCCTAGGTCTTCCCTCTGTGGATGTAACACAGGAGGGACATAGGTGTGAAGCTTCCTTTGTATCACCGTCAGGAAGCTTAACACCAGCCCCCCCCCCACTGCTCAGTTGCAGCCACATTCCTACCCATGTCCCAACAGTCAGACCTCTGGCAGCAAAGATACTTGGATGAGCTGCTTGGATGAGCTGCAGGAGAAACTGCTTGTACCAGCTCTGTCTCTCCCTTTCAGCGTAACTGCAGAGACTCATACATGAGCTTATGCCCAGGGGCTTTCCTAAGACATACTTCTATTTGGCTCAAGTCAGTTCCTTCTTCTCACTATCTGACTTTAAAATACTACCCCAAATTCTCCAAGCTTTCCCAGCCTTTTATTGCATGCTCAGAGTGGGTTGGCACTTTTGTAATACCTTCAGTGTTACTTCAATTGTAGTTTTGCTTAAGAGAGGAAACCCAGCTGGATGTGCTGTCAAGGAACTACTGCAGAGGAGAGAGGAAGGCAAAGGTGAGTCATGTGTCATGAACTTTAAGACTTTGGCCTTTTCTTATTAAGAAAAAAAAGTGACTGTGTCTGATGTACACGATACCCTTACCCCACAGAAGTGCTCAGATCCACCAATTTCTTGCAGGGCTCATTTATGCTTTCAGCATTCGTCTTGCATAAGAAAGACATCCTGCCTTATTTTGTTGATGTTACAAGACTGCAGTTTTTACTTTTCAGCCAGTCAGCACATCATCTCTTTAACAAAAACCCAACCAAGACTTTACTGCTCAGCTACAGATTGCTGGCTTTCAGATGCTGTCTGCATCAAAAACAGGGACTGTGGAAAAGAGATGAAGGCAGTCTCTAGAAATCCATTTATTCTTAACAGGCTTGCAGAATGTTCATCTCACTGAAGCTACCTCTCAAAGTGCAATAGATGGAATCAAATAGCCACTAGATCAACTGGTGTGTTGTAAAAACAGCCAAGCTGAGGTTTGTACAGCATGTTTTCCAAAAGCAGTGACCACGAAAAACAACATCGCTGCAGCCAGAGCTGTTTTTATCAACTTTAATGATTCTTCAGTATTAATGATCATGTAATTTTTTTATACACTTTCCTATTAGCAAGGAGAAATACACCAGTTCAGAGTAACACAGACAAGCAAAATATTTTAAAAGAGAAGGAAGTGCCTGAGGCACAGCCCATTACTGTGATATTCCGAGAGTAACGCTAAAGGGGTTGATTTAATTTGATGATATAATCCACAAAGCCTTTCATAATCTGCAGAGAGACAATGAAAAAAGTTGCATCTTCTAACTGAAACAAAGACAAGGAGACAATAAAGTTACAATTTTCTGGAATGATTAATTGAAATGAAAATTATTGCCTGAATTTATAGAGCCTTTTACACTTTTAGCAAGTCAGGCCTTTAAATACATGAAATGCACCAGAGGATTAGGAACATGCTTGAATCTTCATTATGGCATATAGCTCAGAGTTACTTAGCTTTCCTCCACTGTATTTGACAAAGTGGGGGCAAACCGCGCTTCCCTGCTGGCTTGTCTTTGTATCATTTCAAAATTAAACAGTCCCCTAAACACTCTTTATCTGAAGAACTGCAGGTTGTTTTGTACATCGGTTTTGTCACTGTTTCCTTTCTTCTGTACCAGCTTTGAAACAATTGCATGTCTGACTTTTTTTTTTTTCCTGCAGCTAAGGTCTATAGCAATAGCAAGAGCTACAGTGTCACCTTCAGCTGTCTCATGAGAAGATACAAAGGAACCTCCCTCCCCTCCACAGCCATGCAGAGAGCAAACCAGGCATCAAGACTTTGCTGCTGTGTCCCTGTCACATGCCAGCACAGAGAGGACACCTAAGAATCACAGAATCAAAGAATGGTTTGGTTTGGAAGGAAGCTTGACGATCATCTAACTCCAACCCCCATGCCATGGGCAGGGACGCCACCTACTAGCTCAGGTTGGCCAAGGCCCCATCCAGCCTGGCCCTGAACACCTCCAGGGATGGGGCATCCACAGCTTCTCTGGGCAACCTGTTCCAGTGCCTCACTACCCTTACAGTGAAGAATTTCCTCCTAATGTCTAGTCTAAATCTATCCTCATTTAGTTTAAGACCATCCCCCCCTGTCATATCATCATCTACCCGAGTAAAGAGTCCTTCTCCATCTTTTTTAAAAGACCCCTTTAAGTATTGAAAGGTTGCAATGAGGTCTCCCCGGAGTGTTCTCTTCTCTAGGATGAACATCCCCAGCTCTCTCAGCCTTAGAAAAAGACCCAGACCTTCCTGTACACACTGGTTATTTTGCTACAAAAGAATCTCCATCCCTTTCAGGTTTCTGCTTGGACTTTGTTTCATTGGATCATGACAGCGCTCATGACACAACCTCCAATGGCGATGATTACACTCAGCTGTCAAAAGATAGTGCTATACACATCCCAGCATGTTTACTAGAACACAGCCATTTATAAAGATAGTGATATTTGCTTGACATGCCGATTATTTTGAGAGATGTTAAAAAGAAACACCCTTCCAGGTCTATGCATTATAACGCGATGGATATAATCAAAAGGAAAGCAGCTTCAACAGGAAAAGGAATCAAAACCCACTCTGTCACTTTTGACTCTTGCTGACACTTCCCTCTCTAAATTACTGGTTTCAGCCTCATTGAAATCCTCAAACAAAAACCTTCTGAAAGTGTCTGAACGACTCCGCGTCTGAGTTTTTTCCTGTTTCCACAAATCTAAGACCCTGTGTGCTAACAAATTTCCTCCACTGATCCTGCTGCAAAACTGGCTTGGAGTGGAGCTACACTTTGCTTGCAAGAGGCAAGGTCACTTCTTAGCTGATGGCCAGAATCGATGGTGTGTCTACTGGACACTGCTCTGAGGTCCTCTCCAGCTACTATACTGCCCCATAAGAGTGCATGACCATTCTGATTGGGAAAAGGAACCCTCTGCTGGAACCAGGGAGAAAAACTGGGACCTCAGGCAGAACGCAGTGATGCTTGTCTAGGGACCATGGCATTTTTAACTGATGGACTTCACGGCAGCTCTTGTGAGAGCAAGCAGCAGGGCCTCTGCCAGGTGTTTCATCTGTGAGGGAATGCAGCACGCCAGAAGCAACAGCTCATGGCAGCAATACAAAAGCTCATTTCCTTGGCCCCTCACGCTGAAGGAGGCCCTGTACCACCCTATCCTAAGCCACAAGTGTATTTGCTCTTTTGTGCATTAGAAGAATGGAGACATCCATGTAGGCAACAAGGCTGCTCTGTTCCTATTTCCACCCACACAGGGCAACTATCATCCCTCTACTCACTTGTGAGTGCTGCCACAGAAATCACTAACAAATGTTACATTAATTAACATAATGCTTGTGAAAGGTACTGAATGGAGAGTGCCACAGAGAGAAGAATGCATTGTACACACACTGAAACACCCACAGCCTCTGTGGGAATGTGCTTTAATGTCCGTCTGAAGGAACAAGAACATTCAAGTGACACTATCTTAGTGGGGCCTTCATTGGAATTGATGTAAGTTCTGTCTCCAAAAACCACAGATAAAGCCCACAGTGGCTCATTCTAGTCTGAGTTAAATGAGCTGCACGGAACATCTCATGATCCTCTGTTCCCCTTCTATCCCTGACTCGTTTCTGATGCCTTATAGCTTGCGTGTTTGTTAAAGCCACTTACAGTAAGAGTTTACAAGACAAAGCATATTTCCAAAAGACTCACTATGAGGTTTAACGTGTGCTCACTGGACCAGAAGGGAAATATTCTGGAAGTCATATATCAACCTCAACAACCAAAGAAACGAACACGTACAAAAGTCTGCCATACCACTGCAGCACTGACTCAAAGCCAGGTTCCTCCCCACAGCTGAGGGACAGCCATCGTGGAACACACAGCTGCACACAGGGCAGCCGAGAAGGGTGGACACTGCAGCCTGAGGCTCCTCTGACCCCAACAAAGAGATTTGTGTTGATTAAAAATGAGCCTATGAACTATGGCCAAGAAGCAACAGATGTGTGGTCCCCATCACATGCTGAATGAGGACTGTAAAGGGTAAAAAGCTCCAACTCAGGCAAGTAGGGAACCTGCAAGTATCAGATGGGTCCCTTGGCACATGTACAGGTTACACACATTTGCACGTCATCCCCTACAGGGTCCCAGCAAACCAGTGTGTAGATGAAAAAAAGCAACAACTTCCGTCTCAGTGTATGGTTTAAAGGGAGGACACAAGGGCTGGTCAAAGGTGGAGAATATCTAGCCTACCACCTGCCAAACATGTAAAGGCTAATTAAGGCTTGAAAAGAACTGCAAAGCACCAAGCTGGAACTAAGTATAACTCTGGTAACAATCACAACTGCTGCTGCATCTGTCGACCTCCTTTTAGCTACCCATTACCAGCAAATCAAACCCACCAATTTACGCAGAAACAGGCCAATCAAACATACCAGCATCAGATACACAATGAAACTGCACATTTGACCATGAGTAGAGTAATAAGGGTTTACATCTGACTTAGTGAAGCTTTCATAAGCCACTAATTCAACACATGAAATTCAAATGCAGCCAACGCTTTGCAACTGCTCACATTTACAAACCAAGGGACTGCCACTGGTCATACTGGGATAGGACACTGGTCCATGCATTGCTTATACAGCACAGCAGAGGTCCTCCATTATAAAGGGCCCAGTGGACAGGATTACGTTTTTTAAGAGGCAAGATGACCCATCGAACAAAAGACAAAGATTTTACACCAAAGAACCCTCTTTTATCAGCAGACCATTATATTATCCCTGCTTTCTCTCTCCTTCAGTCTCCGTGGAAGCTATACAGAACAGAAGACAGTCACTTCAGAGAAAGCCGCAACTTTTCATGTGGCTTCTTGCAGCCAAGGTCAAAAACCTCCAGCTTGAAAGAACCTCTGTCTCCATCTTCTGCACCCTACAGGCAGACAACAGCAAGCTGAAATGCACAGCACTTTGTAGATTTCTCTACAGGTTCAGCAACTATATGACTGAGCGACTGAAGAAAAGGACAGAAGCGGGGAGGGAAGAGGAGGGGGACAGAACTAGACTGTAAAAAAAAGAAAAATGAAAACCAAAGAGAGTGCAGAACACTTGCAAGAGCATCCAGGATATTTTCAATGTGTTCCCTTGGCACCAGAAAATAGATTGAGGTTTTCACTGTGCTCAGAAAACGGTTCATCTTCCCTTGCTCTGCTGCTCCTCTGTCAGTTCAAACTGCTAAGTGCTGCCTGTAACTGAGCCAATCTATCAGCCTTCTGGGTCATGGAGCCTGAGCCACATGTCATCTTTTCAGCCTATCCAGCTGCTATCCAAAGTAAGCCCCATCACACTCCTTCCAGTGGGAACAGGGCCTGGGGGGGTCCATCAAGCTGCTTGAATAAGTTGTCAGTGACTCACCAACAAAAGAGACAAACGATAGGCAACAGAGTGGCTCAACGGTAACAAAGCATGATTTATTTACTTTCATCCTATATCAGAGAGTTTTTATTAAGAAGAATGGAGAATAGCAGGCCCAAGGATAAGGGACAGTTGGTACAGCAGCTTACAGTTCAGGATCTCTCTCCAGAATTGCACAGAACACCCTTGCATGCTCTCTATATGAGCTCACACAGGTGAACCAAGCCCTCTCTCCTTCTGGCTTTTCCAGCTCCATTCCTACCAAATCCAAACAGCTCTCCTACCTAATGGACATCACTTTTCAGTTGCAATTTTGGGGGTCAAAGAGCACCTACAGACAAAATATATATATATATATATATATATATATATATATATATATATTTGTGGAAAGCTACTCAGGCTCTAGGAAACCTGAATATGAAAACCAACGACAAACATCCTTGGGGTGAGGTATTTATGGGCTGGGGATCTACCTGTTCAAGACCTTTTGCTACCAGACTTACTACATAGAAGCACCCACTTCTCTCAAAAGTTAAACAAGTGTCCTAGCCTGAGGACATATTCAGCCTCCATAGCTCAGCAACTGTTTCATTTTCTAGACAAAGTGGAGCAGCTGTGATGGGAGGGAAAGAGAGTGTCACCTTCACTCACTCCCCTCTTCCCAAAATAGCCAACCTAGAGCATCACAGGCCAGATATGCAACTTGAAGAACTCCCAGCTGCTAGGCTGCCTGTCCCTTAAGAGTTGTTACAAAAGCTGTAAAACTGATGCTTCAGCAAATTAGCAGCTAAGATTGGGGTCTTTAATAGTCCTGCTCATCAGGATGGAGAAATGCTTTTTACTAATGGTTTTGCCTAACTCCCACGTCTACTTTGTGTCTGAGGATCCAGTAAGCATGATAGCTTGTATATGTGTGATCTAAAGTACTGCCGCCCTGCTGCAAAAGCCAAACATACATCGCACACAACAAGGTAGTCTCTCTCAACTCTCACCAGCTTTGCTGTCTAAATGCATGGGTATAATGCTAAATGTAATGTGTGCCTAGATGCACTGACTTTGCAATACTGGAAAAGGAGCAAGGGTTCCCAAGCAGCATAAGACAAGTATCTTCACCAGCTTTTAAACATTATCTCCCTTGAATAAAATTCTTCTTTGTGCCATTTAGCAAGGTGGGGATCAGGCTCTTCTCCCAAGCACCAAGTGATAAGACAAGGGGAAATGGCCTCAGCTGCCCACCACAAGTTTACAACTGAAAGACAAGAGTAAAAGGTGAAGGAATTTAGATCAGTGCAATGTAAACCTAGATCAAAAATGAAAGGTCTTGTCTCCCACTGTCTTTGTCAAAACACATTTGTCAAAACAAAAATTAGTGCTGAAATCTTGTTTGGAATAAAAATTAGGAAGCAGTTTCTACAAAACATGATGAACTTGTTAACTGCTCACACAAAACACTCCAATTGTTACTAGCTATTTATCTTCACCTCTTAGAGAACAAGTGACACAGGGCAAAACAAGAACTGAAAACACTGAGATCCCTTCTCATTTTGCTGGTAGTGAAGGCTTCAAAAGATTGAACTGGCTTTGATTAAAATCAGTGTCTTGATAAAACACAAGTTGGAAAAGCATGCGTCTCTGAGTGCTCCTGTCTTGTTTTTTTCTGGTTCTTTTTCTCATTGATACTGCTTGGAGATGGATTTATAATAACAAGTTCCTTTCACGGGAACTTCTAACAGCAGCTAGAGAGCTCTTTGACTGCCACCTCAGGTGCTGGGCTCAATTGGACACGGAAGGCTTTCTGTCTCAGAGTTAGTCCCTTCAACCATCCAGTCTTGCCTATCAAGCCAAACATTTTCCAAACGGCTGCTTCCTTCATCATCAGTGATTTAGCTAAGAAACTATCAAGCAGTCAGGAAATGTGCCCACCTCAATCAGAAGCAACAGGCGGTGATGTATGAATATTTAACATGGGAAAGGTAATTGGATGAAAATACTAATTTAACAGCATTCTGGCCACCCGAAGAGAAATGGTAACCTCCAATTGTGCAATCACTTGGTGCAAATTTTCTGTTCTGCCTGAGTCTGTTTCCCTATGATCTCAAAATTACAAAACCCTGGAGTCTTTTTGTGTGGTTAAAATAATGATAATAATAGTAATAATTGCTGTCTGAATTTGTGTGCTGAATTATTTCTGCTGCCTACTGCGCATTACATTATGCAGTTGTCTTCACGGGCTTTTAAAAGAGAAAAATATACTGTAATGAAGATGTTGCTGGAACACTGTTACTCTCTGGCATCTTTTTTTTTAATGTGTAATGTTACCCAGTTGAATATTATTTTCAGAGGAAGGGCATTTTAGCTTTACATCGGCTTTTGCTGTCACTGAAATGTGTAGCAATGAACTTGATTCCTGTCAGCACGAATTAGTGAATCAAGATATCCTACTGTTATCAAAGATGTTGGAGATTGGTTGCATAATCCGTATTAGAGCTGACATTTATCCCTGCTACTTCCCCCCCTCCCCCGCCTTCCACCTGCCTAATATCCCTCTTTCTAGACACCAAGGTTGTCGTTACTACTGCAAGAGACCTATTCCTGCTCTGCTTTCTACTTGGGTCATGCAAAGAATGGTGGCTTCCTTCAAATTGCTGTGTCAAACATTAGCTCAAACATCAGAGTTCCACTGAATCCTAAACCTCACACAGAGAGATTTAAACTTACTACAGTGGTGCCGTGTAAGCTTGAAATGCTCATTTGGAAAGTTTAAATTGGAAAAAAAAATGTTAATGTCACATATGGTGTCCTGTGGGCTTGTTCAAACACCTTTGCTATTAAAGCCCTTATTCTCGTGCTGAGCTAGACCAGATCAGCTTCATTGTGTGAGCAATTCTTGAAAATGTTTGATTCGAACCAAACGGATTTGTCTCCCTTCAGCTGAGACTTACATCTTAGAAAATAAAAGAACAAACTCAGAAAATTCAGTGGGGAACAGTCTTGGCCTAAGATGCAAAGCACAGGCGCACCTTCCAGCGTCTGTATGTTTGCATCTGCAGCCTCTGTGCAGCTCTTTAGATACGAGGACAGCTACAAAGACCCGACAGTGAGGATTTGGTCTAGGCCTGTATTTAGCAGGAAACCGAGCAAAATTCACATCATCTCAGTGTAAAACCATTAATCATCCTCTGCTCCCTTGCGAATTTCATGAACTTTCCACTGACCCTGAGCAGAGTTTTGAGTTTAATGAGACCTAAAAGTAGGAGTGTGTCTTGGAATTTGTTAGAACTACTGTTCACAGCAAAATGGAAGAGAAGGGAATAAAAAATTAGGAAAAACAGCCACTAAAGTAGCACATGAAAACACTAGAAGAAAAACTAGAAGAAAAAAAAATCCTGTTGAGTTATGATTAGAGAGCATTCTATAGAACCTCTTTTCAAGATGCTGAGGAACACCGAGGAAAAGAACATCACATCATTGTGGAGGAAGCAAGACATGAGTGAGCAGCCCTGCTACCGTGTACACAGGGGAATGATCCAGGCTGCGACTGGATTTTTGGTTTTCCTTTTTCACTCTCCAGGGGGATGTATTAAAAAAAAATACAGTGAGCTTGTCTTTAGGCATTTTTTTTAATGCCCCCTCTATATATGTTGTTTGTGCCTCGCTCCAGACACTAATTATGCTGAAATAATTGTCTAATCTTCAGAGTTATTGAGCGTGTGATTAAGAGGCAGCCAACTGATCCTTCTCTAGACTATGGAGACATTGGTGGCAACTTCACAGCAAAGGCCGTTTGGAGGTTTGGCACATCCAGCTGGCTAGAACTAACATCTAGTATCCACTCCAAGTATCTTAATGGCACCACTCTGTGCTGACTGGATTATAAGGAGGAATATTCAGAGTTCAATACCAAACTTGAAGCCCCTGACTACACAGATACCTCTGCTTTGGAAAGAATGTGTCTTTCAGAAACGCTGAGGGCAATTTGTCTTCTAGCCACAATTTGCAGTCAGATGCTTTATGTAATTTCTGCTGCAGACACAAACCCACCTGCACACATGCGCTACTAGAAACTATATTAGGAAGCAGAGCAAGTTAAAAACACTTAAAAGATGCATTTTCAGTTATTTGTTAAATATGTTGGAAGTGTCTTGAGACTCCTGACTTTATCTTTATCCTCCTGTATTTAGTTTTCCTCATTTATTCAGAGGAGATGAGTAGCTATAAACTGTGCAGTAGAAAACCCACTTACGTTCTTTGTTTTAATTCACTCTTATTCCATTCTTGAAGCTTCTGAAGAGATTAGACAAGTTCAGAACTGGCTTTGCTGTGTTAGATTCCACATTTAGAACTTAACTGCTTTATCATATTTTTTCTTGTGCTATTGCTGAAGTTTCTTGCCACTTTTGTTATGTATCTCATTGGATATTCATCTGGATTACAGTTGGATTTTGACAATTTTTTATTTACCTTCTGGAGTTTAAATTTCAAATGGCTCCTGCTGCAGAAATTCATTTCCTATAATTTTGCCAGGTATTTGTTTCTGACATTATCATCTTTTTCATCTGTGGTGCCTTTTGGGACAAACGAAGTCTCTCACCTCTCTTAATCAGTAGTTGTTACGTCATCCCATAGGACATCAACTTTCAGATTTTTCACTGTTTTCAAGGGTGGATCTGTGTTCAGAGTGTTGTGGTAAGCATTTTTTTTTTTTTATAATTTTATTATATATTTTTTTCTTTATAATTTTAAAAAATACTCTCTTTCAGCCTCTCAGGATTGTTCTTGTATCTTTTTGGAATTTTTTGCAAGTTCAAGAAAATCCCTTAGCTTTTGCTTGAGGCTTCAGTGTGAAAAACTGGGAGGATTTTTTGGACTTACTGAAATTGTTCCTCCTTCTTGTGATTGTTCCTCCTTCTTGTTTTATTCTCAAAAAAAATCTACTGCACCCTTACACCTCATACGCAGCCCCCAAAAGAAAAATGAGAAAAAGATCAGTGCAGGAAAGTGACAGTGTTTCAAGAGAAAGTTCTAAAGGCAAAGGTTGTTTCCATACTTATTTCAACATGCTCAGAATATCCTTGCTCTGAAACAAACATGCAGTTAAGAACACCTGAGTTAGGCCTAATTCTAGCCACAGTGCTTTTATTTGAACACACGATTATATAGGAATACAATTTCTTCAAAGAGCTGAAGGATGGAAAAGTACAAATTATGTGAACACTGCAATGCAGAGTGGTCCAAGATCACAGTCTTCTAGGTGATGGTCTTCACAGCAGCCATGATTTGTCTGTCTTGCATCTTGATTTCCAAACTCAAATCTGTGCTGTGTTCTGCAAGCAAGAGCAGATAATTCAGGAATGAAGAAAGTAAGGATCAGGCTTTTCTCTGTAAATGAGAGTAGAGAGCTTTCACTGACTTCACTGAGGCCCTCTTCAATCATCTGGAGGTGGAAGTTGCCTTCAGGCATTAAAATTAACACCTTTTGACTAGGCTAGAACATTCCTTCTCTCTTGGCAGGCTGCAACCTGGTTGCTACGGGAACCAGCATTTTTAATTTCCTGATTTTTGTGTACATCCAAAATTGTAACTGTGATGTGCTCTGTCACTAAGGTAGCTTTGGGGGGTTTGCAGGGAGTCAAACCATCAAAAAGCATTTTATGTATCACTTCTTTTCCTCCGTATCACTTTGGTGCATCTCCAAGGGGCATCTTTGCGAGACTTTTTGGGGACCTGCAGTTCTCACTCATCTTAGTGAGTAATCACAGAATGAAAAACAAACAGTGAGAGGTCATTTACTTCATTACATTACCCTTAAGCCACCCATAAGGTATCCAAAGTTGGAAAGTCACTACAGGTATTCTACTTCGGTGCTTTACAGTTTTAAAGCTTGTGCTGGTGTCTGACCCTGCTCTCCTGAAGAACGTTAAGCTGTGACTTCTTGGTCGCTCCCCATGGATATGTAGAATGGTTTGTCATCTTATACACTGCAGTATCTCTGTGTCTTTGAAAACTGTTGCCAAGTTCTCTTCATTTTTATCCGCTCAAGGGTTAGCAACCCCAGACCTTTCCAGCTTAATTGTAGGTCACATTCTATGGCCTTCTCCTCAGTTGCTCCCCTCCAAACTCTCCAGATGAGCCAAATGTTTCTTGAAGTGGACTCTGTGTCCTAGCTGAGTCTCTGCCAGTGTGGAGAATGGGAGCATGTGTAAAACACGTGCTAGTTACCCATCCAGAGGTGAGATTTGTTTCTTTTTCAACATTACAACATTGTTGACTTGAGCTGAATTTGTGATCTGCCATAGTCGCAGTATCAAGGAAGGAGGAAAAGCCTATTAAGAAGCTGAAATGTACCATGTAGTTTCTCTTCCACAATTGTCTGCAAATTCTTGTGCTCCAAACCATTTTCCTTAAGAGTGCTCACAGACATGCTACAAGCAAGCCTAAGTTCTGCCAACTGTTTTATCACAATAAATGCATTTAAAAGCTTTCAGCATTTTTGTCTGTTTACAGGCATGCTCCTTGAGGAATTCTAACAAGCTTGCCAGAATGGAAAAGTTGCAAAATGCTTAACTACGTTCTGAAGTTAATGCAAATTCTTAAGTAAGAAATCGGTATTCTTGGGGTGGGCAAAGAAGAAGGCAAAAGAAGAACAAACCCAAATCATTGCTCCTGACGAAAGTGTGAACGGGTAAGAGCAGTGGCTGGTCATATGCAGCCTGTGCTATTACAATGCATGCTTCCCCAACTGCTTCCTCCAGACCCCAACAATTGTTAATGCAACTTCCGTGCAACTTACAGATACTGCAAACAGTTAACTCTTCCGATACTTCTGCACGAACTAAAGAGACAAGTGCCTTATCCATGGCAATTAAAGGATTTGATAGTGGTGCCACAAGCAGAACCCTAAGGTTTCTCCCAGTGCTGTGGTTAAACTGCAAGCCTGTCTGTCCTCTGCCATCTCCATCAGGGCTAGCTGCACTTGCAATTCAGAGGCCAAACAGGGCTGCTGCTCCTTAAGATTATGGCCATCCTACAGGATATATGATGCTATTTCCACCTTCAAACACCCACTCTCTCACACATCTCAAGTTCCCCAAAGCTAATGAGGCTTCCACAGGAGGCTGCATGTCATAAAAACTGATTAAGAGAAGTGCACTTCTGACCCAGAGAGTGCAAAAACAGGAATGGGAATGTTTCTTCCTACTATAGTAGTCGAATCCCTTTACCCCAAGGAAATAAAGTTCACAGATAATTTGCTCACTAAAAAACTCTATTCCAGTCTACTCTGGATGAGGGAATCTAGGAAAATCTCTGCAAAACAGTCCGGGGGAAAGAAGCCAAAAGAACCCTGTATAGCAAACTTTCTCCAAAGAGGGGGGGAAAGGGCTGCTAAAGCAGATTCTGCTTGCCTTCCTCCATATTCTGCACCTTCTCACTGTGGCACAACCTGTGCAGGGAAGGCAAGACTAGGGCAGAGTAAGCAGAGAAGGGAAATATTTTGAATGCAAATGAAGAAAAAGACAATTTATATTCCTCTGCTCATTTTGATGCGATACATGTTGACGTTTTGGAATAGCATTGAAATTATCTACGTGGCTCACATACTTAAAAAAGGTAATCTGTTAAAGAGTAAAATTACGCAAGCAAGTAACCACATAGTATAAAAGAAACTTTAATATTCATTCACTCGTTCAATATTTCATGGAATTTACATCCTGCTCAACAGCGGAGCAATGTGAGAGAAAATGCTCAGTTTGGTCCTGACATGTATAAGCTTAAACAAACAGCAGCATTGTCAGGTTGGGACTGACTTAATGTTTTAATAAAGACAATGCGTGGTTTTAGCATTGTTCCTGGACATGTTTGATGCTAGATCTGTACACAGAAGTGATAGAGTCTGGACATTCAAAGATGCCTGCAGGAACGAGATTCCCAGCAATAAGATATGGGTAGATAACTCCTAGGAGCTGTACTGCATGTATCACTTCATAAAAGTGGAAAGAAGATAGATCAAAGCTGTTGCTGATACCCTCACCGCACTGCATAGAAAGGAATTAACACAATAGCAGGCATGACCTTAAAAATGCAGTGAGTTTACATTGAAATTGATGCAGAACTCACCAAACATGTTACCAATGTGGCCATTCTTAGTCAGTGGTCGCAGCTCATTTTTTCCAAATGCATATTGTTTGTAGTTATCCCAAGCAAATTTCATCATCTGCAAAAAGAAAATTTGAATTAACGCACTTAATGGAACAAAAAGTTTTCTGAACTTCAGTTCTGGGAAGGGATGGTATTTTCCCAGTCACTGCTAAAACTGACGATCAATGGCCCATTAATTAAAAAAGCTTAATCTGCATGGAACACTGATGACTGGGACTGCATTGAGCACTTTGCTAAGGAGTTTCAAACCCAACGCTCCTGGTGCAAAACTTGGGACTGGCACATTTCAGAAGTACCACAGTATTAGACACGCTGAGAATCCACTTTTGCCCTGGGCTGTGCAAACCATGTGGGAATTTTGGAAACATGCCTCAATCTCTAGATTACTGACCTTTGTGAGGAGCACTGATATTTCAGAATAGTAATTAAAATGGGATAAAAATGTAAGGCCAAAGCTGACACATACCTAAATACAGGGATGTTAATTTCTGAGTTTTCACATTTCATTATGATCCTGATAATGAAACTCGAAGTCCAAAACCATCTACCATCTCATCTGCCCACCTCACAGCAGTTACACACACAACTTTGGCAAAGCAACACCACAGAGGTACACAATGCACTTAATACTGTGGTGAGCAAGCAAAGAAAATGGTCTTCAAGCACTACACAGAAGCTTTCTTTCTATTCACAGAATGCCTTCATAAGGAAGAAAGGGGAGATCCATGGCATTTTGGCATCTTCCTATCAAAACTCAAAAGTGTTTTCCTAAGAGACAGCCTGCAGATGGGCTGGGCAATTTCCGAGAAACCTGTTCCAACTCGAACAATTCCTTCTGGGACACATGAACCGTCCCACCTATGCTCAGCACATTAAACTTTCCCTGAGGACTGCAAGGCAGCAGTTCTAACACACATGCACACTCACACTGCTCTTCCTTAAAACAACAAAACAAAAAACAACTAATTCCTGCCTCCTCCAAAGTAAATTTCTACAAATATATCCTCTGAAACAAAGCTCAAAGTTCAGGAAAGCCTCAGCTCTCCGACAGCTGCTTTTGCCACTATTTTATCCAGTTTTTCCTTAAACACAAGGTAAAAGCTCATGTTTCTATACCCAAAGAATCAGACTGAATACACAACTCCACCCATATGCTCCAGCTCTTTGTAACAGCTTCTAAAATAAAATTCAAGACCTTGTCAACCTATTGACTGCAAATACATCTGCTGATTATTTAGTGTTAGCTGATAGATAGATACTGTAAATTATTTGCTACATGTCGCTTTATCTAGAAGTAAATACAACAGAGTAACTCAGCCAGGTAGTAGGCCTGGCAAAGCCTTGGCAGGTTGTTTTCAAATTTGCATGGATGGTTTTCATGGCATTATTTACTATCCCAGCCCACTCTCTCTTGCAAAATTGTCAAAGACACAGCAGTCCATTGCTTAGAAAATGGATCTCCATCACTGGAAGCAATGGAGGAATTCTTCTTGAAATTAGAAGAAATTATCTTTCATCACATAGCCACAAGGCACCTTTCGGTATCCTGCATTTAAAAAGGAAAAGAAAAAAAAAAAAAAAAAAAAAAAAAGAAAGTTTCACCTTCCACTTGCTGTTCCCAGAAAGAGGGGCCAAAGTAAAGATCGGTTATTCAGCTCTAATCTACAGAGGCAAGCATTCCCTCCCTGCCACAATCAGGAAAAAGGCAAGACTAGCAGGCACATCTGCACTGGAGGAACAAGAAAAAGACAGCACTTAGCAGCCCAAAGTCATTAGTGTTAGCGATAAGGACAGAAATAGAACTTGAGTCTTCCTGATTCACTGCCCCTGCCAGGAAAGTTGAATGGGAGGAAGAATAGAAAAACGCAATTATACTAACTCCTAATTAAATTCTTACTGCAACTAGATTTAACTGTGTCAAGAGGGGAAAAAATAAATAATAAAAAAAATCAGTTGACAGGACTATCTCAGGCATTAAGACCCAGCTAGATCCAGCTGCATCTAAATCTGGAAACATGTCAGCAAAAGCAGCTGATTTTGCAGTTACAGTTTCTTAATGAGATGCTAGATTGTAAGAGGATGGCGATGTTTCTGAGAACAAATTCCAAGCATAGACCAAAGCACACGGTGGTTGAGTAGAGGAGAAAAGCTTCAGTCTCATCTTCTCCACTTCCTAGAATCAAAGCTTTTGTCTAATAGAAATAGAAGTTATTTGTGTTATTTGGTCACTCCAGTACCATCAGCTTATTTCCTCCATGCTTCTATAAAAAAAAAAGTGTCTAAAAAGTGTCTAAAAACAAATCTAACTATAGCTTCTATGATGCAGACAAAAGTGAAGATGTTGTGCCAGCAAACATAAGTGAATAGTGCATGGAGAAGTAAAGACACAGGAAAGATTAAAAATTGAAGAGAAGAAGTTTCAGGAAAGAAGAACTTAAAAACACGGGAAGAATTATTATCTCCCTTATTATTACTATAGAATGAAGGCAGTAGTATTTTTTGAACAATATCTGTAAGTATGAAGAAATCAGAAAAGAATTCATCACACATTCTGACAAGAGAACAAATATATTTTTAGCCAATTAACTGCATATCCTACAGCTGAAAAAAAGTTTGGACAGGTTAGGTCTAAGTTTTATTTGCATGAAGCCACCAGAGACTAGTGAAGCAAAAGATACATTATATGCACCATTTGTGGAATTTGCAGTATAATGCCCTTTTTCATGGGGTCAGTAAATAAATGAATGAGAAAGAGCCTGGAACAAATGAAAATTCCATCAAGCTGGGAGTCAGTCAGTGCTTCAAACTGCAGAGAAACTCTTATTGCAAAGACAGTTCTACCCCAGAAAAATAATTATGGTCTGACTGATGATCTCAAACCTGTCAGATATACTGCATTCTATTCCATTATAATAAGTATTTTACTGAGAACAGTTTTCTTTATTCCCATTGTCAAAAGTAAGTCTGTCAGAAGTCACTGGATTTACATTTGACCACTACAAAGGATTAGATGCTTTCCAAGCACCTCACTCAGAAAGACAGGCATGAGGAGGTACTCTTCCATCCGGAACTGTGTGGTGTTACACATGCACTAAAAGCACTGACTGATTATTTGCTTGTAGCGTTGTTCATCCCCAGATTACAGAAAGGAAAGGCACTTGGAACAAATGCAAAAACAAGAAGATGCACAGAACAGGGAAACTTTTGGGGATTTCACTGCTGCTTTCAGAAAAGAGACAGCTCAGACAGGATGCCTGATAACATGACACACAGCATCATACCATCAGGCCAATTTGTAACACAAACTGAGAATTGTTTTTTAATCTAGTTCTCAGTGTTTACGCATCTGTGCAAAATCCCCTAAGAATATCTATAGGTTGCCTCCACAAAAGTGTGCAAGACTGAATCAGCATCTGACAGGGACACATTTCCCACCAGGAGTCAGGTCTGTGGCAGTGATTCAGACAGATAAAATGCAAGACTTCCCCAGCCCTGCCCCAGCAGCATGCTCTTTTTCATTGCAGAAGGGATCACTAGTCAGGACTGTCAAAATCACACAAATCAAACTCAGCAACCAACACCAAATAACTTCCCACAAGAGTTCAAGTCCTGATAACATTTCTGTTTCTTGTCAATTATCTTTTGGTGACAAACCATCAACATATTTGTGTTTAGAAGACTACCTTAATAGGTGCCTGCTAATCTGTAGAATGATGCAGGATAACTGTGCATGGACTTTGATGGCCTTCTTTCCCCTGGGTTCTGATTGTCAAAAGCAAATACATCTTTAGAGCTGTCTTACAAGAGGACAGCAGACAGCAAGGTGAGACAAAAAGAAAAGCCAGGATGAAAATAACTGCAGTGTAAAATAAATACGCTTCAGTATTACTAATCGTGAAAGAAATGAATGTATGGTTCAAACCCAAGAGTACAATTCCAGCAAAGGACTGAAAAACTCATGGAATTTGACATATTCCCTTATTCAAAAGGGATAAAGGACACTGTCAAGTTAAACTATTAGGTATTCTCTGACATCAGGCAAAGAAACTTGCCTTTTGTATCTGAAGAATAAAAGAACCATCAAGTCTATTTCAGCATTCACGTGTTTTCTCTGATGTTCATGACTGGAAGAAAGCCCGCTTATTTCACTTCATTGATGGACACTTGCAGTCTAGCTGGTTGCAGTGGTTGTTCTTAAGCACTAGATGGTATTTGCAGGGTTGATATAAAAATACTTCATAGGAATGCTGTTCTCTCTCCCCACCGCTTCCCTACCTATGAGACACGCAGGAGCGGGACTGCAAGAAGTACTCTGTTCTGCTTCATCCATCATCAACAAAACCATCAGCTCAGCTCCAACAGCAAAATCTTTATTACTTGTTATGATGCAAAAGGCAGAAACCACAGAGTTTGATTTTCCCAGATCTGAGGCTAAGCTTGCAGTAGCAGCAGTTGGAAGGAAAATCGTTCTGACTTTTCACTGAGCCAATTTGATCTGGAAATTGTTGAAAGAGAATAAATATGGACTCCCACTGTGGCATCTTTGCAGTCACTTTCTGACTACAAATACATTTTTTGTTGTTGTTTTTGAACATCAGTCATTAGCTGTTTTTTTCCACATGTGCCAAATACTATTCCCTGTGAAGCCATGCATGACTAATCAATTACAGAACTAATACATTTTTCAGAAGTCAGTTTAAGAGATGAATCCAAGACCTTTTAGAATTTCCCAACCTTTACCATGGGGAAATGGCTATTTGATGTTATTGGAAATTTCTTCAAAAGGTTTGAGTGCCCACTGTATTTGGCTGCTCACAATAACACACAGCTGCATATCCTAGGCAATTCTTCAGGTGACCTTTTGCAAAAACAGCCTATGAAATACAGGTGGTTTCTTTTTTCTTCTCAGGAAAAGAGCTGCTTATTGACTCTGGACTTGCCTTTAAAAAGACAAAGTGAACCTAAGAAGCCTGCCACTCTGATAAGTTACCCACCAGTGCAAAGGAGTATACTTGCCTTCACTTCGTCAGCCCAGCTCATTGCAGTACTTACTTCTAACAGACATACATATAATTTAAATTTGCTAATCCACCTCTGTTCAACTCTGCACCAGTAGGAAACACAGCATTCAAAGCACTGAGTCAGCATAGCAGATATACTCTCTGGTTGGACTCCTTAATCTGTAAACAGCTCTGGTGCCCCTAGTGCTGCTCAGAGCTTTCCCAAATAAAAGTAAAGAAGACGACACCACAGTGAGGAGTTTTACACTCTGGACAACATTATCTTTTAAGCAGAAAAAAAAAATCCTTGCAGCGCCACATTACAGGGCACACAGATAGCAGCCCAGATACTATTGTCATCCTCTCTTCTTTGGCTTCAAAAAGCTTAGAGGTTGGTTGGAAAAGAGGAGATAGCTCAGACTCCTGCTCAGATTGAAGGGTCCTATCAGAAAACAAAGTTCCAAGTCTCTGTGTTTGGCACCAGCCTTTCTCCTAGCTTTCGACTAGGCTCTGGCAGGCAGATGGTAATCAACAAATTCCATCCATATTGATCCTGCCCATTACAAATCTGCTGACCTGTAAGAACAGCTAAAGCGAGGAAAAAGAAAACCTAAAGTATTGTGACAGTTCAGAACACATTTCAGCAAGTTACAGGGCCTACAGCTCTGGAAGAAGGAGAGAAGAGATACTCGCTGCTACAGCACACATTACCTAACACACATTACCTACACACATTACATAACACACGTCTCTCACATCACATAAAGAGTATTTATGTGATAAAGTAAACAAAGTGATAAAATAAACAAATGAAGGAATGAATTCCACTAGCTTTCATAAATTTGATTTCCAATTTGATTTGTTTGCATAGAGGGAAGCTGGGTTATTCATGAGTACGTCACACTATCATAGTCTACAGTTTATTCAAGCACACATTCCCATAGCTCCAAGCACGTGAGAGGGCCAGGTACTAGAATGTTATGACTCCCCTGAAGCTGAAAGGCAGAATAAAAGGATAGTTCAATCACATGTGGGATCACACAGAAACTCAGTACCCTGAGTGTGTTGTGTATGGTTGCCTGGCAGAGAATTAGGAATTTTACCAGTGCTGCAGCCTTTGTTTTAATGACCAACAAGATACAATGAGGAGGAGATTTTTTTTTTTAAATGTTTTTAAAACCCAGGTTACTGTAGATGAAAGCCCTCGATATCCTTGTACTTCCTTCTCTATTTAACATGGGTCAGCATCTCTGCTGAATAGCCTACACCTCTGTGACAGAAGAAAATCAGGAAATTAATACTTTGCTTAATTAAATCTGCATATCTTACTCGTTGTCATCTCTTACAGGATCAAAATTCACTACAAGATTTTTATTCGTCATAGCAAGAGATATGACAAACACATTCTAATACTACACAGAATCTATAGATCTCAGTTATCTAGGTCACAGATTACACTGCAATGTTTGTATGGCTGCTAGGCTTTTATACACAAACTGTAGGCACCAGGCCAAATTCTCCCCTCCATTACATCCATGTAACCCTGCTGCCAATGCTACCCAGGCTTGTTGGGGTCTAAACAAGAGCAATCTTCAGGCCACTGCTTGCAGGTAACAAGTCCTGAGCCAACTCCACCTGGACTATGTGACAAAACAACTTACAGTCAGCCTCAGGCCTTCTCTTCCATGACCATGTGTGCACATCCCATATGTCCATGCCCACAGACAAGCACTGTTTCATCATCTCCTACCAGCTTTCATGTGTTCAAATGCTGCAAAGCAACCAGGTTCATGTTTGTACCCAGGGAAGGAGCCTTTTGCACAACCACTTCCCACCAAGCAACTTTCTTCCCTCAGTAACATCCGGGATCAAATTTCCTTTTGTTTAATTCTAATTTCTAGTCAAACCTTATTGTGCTACCCTAACATTACCTCCAGTGAGAGCAGAGGTGTGCATACGCAGGCAAACACACATACCCGTTGACACATCACAGGAGCAAAGTGATGCTGCAGGACACCCCCATGGAAAGAGATGTCCTGTCCTGTCCCCCCTCCTTCCCCGATTCATGTCATCCTCCCTGGTGATGGGAAAAGCGGGTAGGGGGGAGGGGGAAGGAGTTACAAGTGGCCTGATTGAGAAATGGGAACAGGGCAACTCTGGGGAAATGAGGGGAGCATGAGGAGTGCAGGGGTGACGAGGCACAATTAGAAGCAGATGAGGCTGTGAGTGGAGGCCACACGGTGACTGCTGGGGAACAAGGCTGTGAGAGATGGATGAAGGATGACAGATGGGGGGGATGAGGCTGTGAGGCAGGCACAGGAATGATTGAGTGGGGGCGGCAAGGCTGTGAGGGGTAACAATACCATGAAGCAGCCATGAGTGGTGACTAGTGGGGCAACAGGGCTGCAAGGTAAGGACGAAGCATGACTGAGGAGAAAGAGGGGTGCCAAAGCTGTGAGGGGGCACCAAGAGGTGCCGGGGGAAAGCAAGGTGGGTGGGGGGGGGTGACAAGGCTGTGAGGGGAGGCAAGGTAAGAGAGCAGGCACGTGGGGGTACACAAGGCCATGAAGGGAGGACGAGGGATGACTGAAGACCATGAGGGGCGGCAACGGCAAATCGGGGGGTTCTCACCTCTTTAATCTTCATCCTTCGGCCACGGGTGTCAGGGTCCTCGCCGGGCTGCCCGCCCCGTACAGGGTGGCGAAGACTTCGGCGAAAGCGCTCGTAGTCGAAGCGGAACGGAGCTCGCGTCTCCCGGGCGGCGGGGGGCGCCCCCGTGTCGAGCTCGCGTCGCCGCTCGTCGCTTTGCACCTGCTGCCGGGAGGCCGCTGCGGTGTGGGCAGGCGGGCCGGCCGCGCGGAGCTTCTCCCTCAGGCGGCGGGGGGCGGCGGGGCTGGCGTGGCGGGGCTCGGCGGCGGCGGGGGGACTGTGAGGCAGGTCAGCGTCGCGGGTGGAAGAGGAGGAGGCGGAGGAAGAAGAAGAGGAGGAGGCGGTGGCCCGGCGGGGCAGGAAAAGGCGCTTGAAGCGAGAGGAATCGGGCAGGAGGAAGAGGGCCCCGAAGCACAGCGTGAGCAGGCCCGACAGGAAGAGCAGGAACAGAAACTTCTGCGGCAGCCGCAGCCCCAGCGCCGCCGGCCAGCCCGGCATGCCCGGCAGCTTCCGCAGCAGCACCATGGGGCACGGGATCGCAGCCACCGGGCGGGAACCGCCGCCACCGCGAGCGTTGCCACCAGCTGCTGCAGCGAAGGGCTCGGGGATCCACCCCCCGCACCGCCGGCTGCGGCGGACGCCTTCAAGGGGGGCCGCCCGCGGGTTACACCTGAACGGCTCCGGATCCGGCTGTGCCGCGGGACCCCGCCGCAGACCTGGGTCCTGAGGGCGGGCAGGGGCTGCCAGCGGGCGCCGGGCCGGGGTGCGGGAGGCCAGCCGCCCCCTCGCCTCGCCCGAGGGGCTTGCAGGGCGCGGAGCGGCGATTCAGAGTTCCCCCTTCTGGCATGAAGACGGCGGTGAGCGCATCCCGCTGGTGCCGGTGCGGCGGAGAGGCAGGGCTGCTGCCGGCGTCTGTCCCCCGTGCAGGCTCCGAGCCGGACGGCGACTTAGAGCCTGGCTCGGGGAGCGGGGCCGGGGAGGTGCGATCCCTTCCCTCTAGGCGGTGGGTTCATGCTGCAGCATTTCTGCGGGGGCGGGGAGGGGGGGGGGGGGCAGGGAAGATGATAAGAGCGCGTTTATTTAATGGAGGATCTGCAGCCTCCCCAGCTATTCCCCCACCCTCCAGCCACACTAGTTCGTTCTCTCTGACTTGCCATCAGTTCTCTAGTCTGCGAGCAGCTCTGCACCATCCCTCACAGCTCCTGGCTGTCGGCCTCTTCTGGTAGCCCGGGGGCCGGGCAGCCCTCGGGCCAAGCGGAGGGAGGATCAGCGCTCTGACGAGGAGCGAGGGAAATCCCGGGAAGGGCAGGCAGGGTGCTCAGGGCCAAGGATGAGACAGACAGGGACACGGATATTTCTCTCTCTCCTCACCAGGCTTTCAGGAGCTGCCTTCACCCACAGGAATGGAGATAAGGGGTCCGCAAATAATCCATGCGGAAAGCTCGACTCGGGCTAAATTTTTCGAGAAAAAATCTACGGACTTTGTTTTTGCAAAATGGATCCCAGCGAATTCCTACTCTCTCCCAAATCTCTGCCTCGCTGTTACTCACTTCCTCTCATTCCTTCCTTGGATGCGCTGGAAGAAACGGAGCTCAACTTCCAGACCAAGAAAGCATTAGCACTTCCAAAAAGCAGAACACGTTTTAAAGGCCTACGTAGGAGCCCAAAATCCCCCTGCTTCTATGGGCAGAAACTGCGCTGCCCCCAAGCACGACGTCAAAATGGGATCGCAAACGCTTTGCTATTCCCAGCCCTGTTTACTCACCCTTTTGATAGATCCAAGCGACTCTGAGTCCTACAGCGAACAAAATCTTCTCAGCCCTGCCCGTACATCTCAAAAGCGAGAACCCCTTACTGCTGCCGGCACTCAGACGCGCTCGTTAAATTAAGAGGACACTGAGGACAGCGCGTGCCCAACTCTCAACGGAGGAGCTCCACTCGCCTGCCCATCCATCACCGAGGAAGGCCGCACCTAACTGCATCGAGCTACTCGGGGGATTCTTTTTCACCTCCTCCCCACACCGCCTCCCTTCCTGCCCAAAGAGACCGGCCTGCGCCACGCCGCCCGCGCCTCCACGAGCCACCTCCGCCGCCGCTCACTGCGACAGGACCGACGGCCCCGCCCCGACCCAGCCCAACGGTCATCGGGAGGAGGAGGCAGAGGCGCCGTCAGCCAATCAGCAGCCCGGACCCTGCCAGTCGTGACTCTAGCACCCCCCGCTAACCCAGGGCCTCGCTCCGCCCTCGCTCGTTATTGGCTAGCTGGTGGAGCCGGCCTCGCCTGTTGGCTCTCCCAAACGCCAAGAGGCCGAGAGACCCTCCCCCTTATTTACCACGGTTGTCTGGCTCGAGCTGGGCGAGAGCCTTGCCCCGCCTCTTCCCTCCAGCCGGCCCTCGGTTGGCTGCGAGGTGCGTCCCACCCCGCTGTGATTGGCAGAGGGCGTCCGGGTACTTTAAGGAGGGGCGGGGGAGGGGGCTGATGGAGCTGTGAGGGCTTGGTGGGGTAGGGGTCGGTGCCTGCTCACCCGCTGTAAGGGGCTCTGAAGGGCGGTTTCGTCTGCACGGCCCCTGCAGCCTGAAGTGGTCAAGGCATCCCTGGAAGGAACCTTTTCCCCCGGCGTGACAGCCCCGGGGGCCTCGCTGGCACCAACTGACAGGGTGTGTTAACCTTGTCCACAAACAGGGTCTCAGGGCCCAGGCAAGGCGTGCAAACCACCCTTTCTGCAGACAGAAATGTCCCTTCTTGTTTTCACAAACGAAAAGTCAACTCCTGTCATTGAACACACGTGGGAGCACAGGATACATCAGACTGAGGGTCTGCATTGCCCTGATAGGGGCTTACATCAGGGCTGGATGGCTGTGCCCCATGGGAAGGTAGTGAGGAGCAGGAAGTCAAACGGAAAGCATCAAAAGGCCATCAGCCCTTTCAACTGCAGCCTTTTCCTAGGGAACAGAAGTGTTTAGATACTTAAAACCTTCTTAACGATTTGTGTCAAGAGGTTGAGATCCTGGCAAGAACTCACTGGCTGTGGTTGAAGGCCAGTTTATTTTTTTAAATCAGCCCACGTTGCACAGCGAGGTGGTGGGAAAGCAGCGGGCACCATAGGCAGCCTACCAAGCAGGGTGCTGCCGTTTCATGACATATCTGGGTATTTGGCTGCTGAGCAAGGGAACAGTGCAAGCATGTATGCAAGGACCCCCTCCCAGCTGTTGCAACACAGTAAACTCCTTCCTCTCCCTCTCAAAAGCACACTGCCAGCGGAGGTGAAGGAAATGGACACTGAAAGCTTCTTAACTGTCGCTTAAAAAAACAAGTCACATCAAAACTAAAAGATCAATTCGTACCTCAGCACCGCCATCGGTTATGCACAAAAGCAGACTGTTGGTATCCAGTACACATAATCTGAAACATCTCCTTACACTGGAATAGGCGATTTAAACAGAAAAATGAACTTTTTTGATAGCCTAACACTACTGGAAGAGAGGCGTCTCTGTCTTCACCCACAGCCCAGCTCTCATGCCCAAAGAGCATGCCTGTACTCAGGTTAAATCTATTTGTCAGCATTCCCAAATGAATTTCTCCATTTGCTTCCCAGGTGAGTGTTAGCAGTGTGATTAACCAGCAGCTGCAGGAGCCCAACTGCTCTTGAGCTTGTAGCCAGAAAAAGCAGGAATTTCAAGGAGAGGCTGAATACGCAGGGAAGTACAGGGTATTCTCTGTGCAGTTTTATTTAAAAGCCAACTATTAAACTCCCCCCAAGGGAGAAGTACAGTGCACAGTGACTCAAATACTATCAATTAAGATACTTTTTTGATGTCACCAGCACCACACGTACCTGCCCATGAGACCAATCATCAACTTTCATCTCCTGTTATCATCCTTACCTAGAGGCTGATTCAGCTAAGCAGGGGCAGATTTACTGAGCAGACTGCAAATGGTCACCTCCTGACCCTATCAGTACATCGCCACATGGCATAGGAGGCAGATGCTGCACGCCTTTCTGCTACATCCTGTGTGGCCACATCTGCTCCTGCTAAGCGCTTCCTGGAAGCGGTGCTGCCACATGGTGTTTAACTGCAGCCATAGATGGCCCTGGAAACAGTCTTCTGATGGACAGAAACTTCCTCTTTTCCCACTGTTTCTGGTTGCTTACTGCTATGCATCAAGGGAAAAAGAAAACTCAACCAGTTAGAAATACAAAGGCTTCCACATATTAAAAATGCCGCAGTAAAAGTAAAGCCAGCACAGATGCTCCAAAAAATGGCAGAATATTTATTTTCTCCATACAGATATTGTTTACAGCATTAGGTTTTCTTAAAAACTATATACATACATATATAGTATTGTGCATTTCAGTATATGATTCTCAAATCTCTAGAAAAGGAGAAATATCAATGTACAGAGAAAGCCTCACAGTCCATTAGGTTCATGTCTCTACTGTGTGCCTCTGTAGCATGGATGAACTTTGAGTAATTCCTTCAATCGCAAGAGACCGATGCTACACATGACATCAAGTAAGTCATGGGCACAGTAGGTTCAAGATGTAAAATTGCTCTAAACACAATTTTGCAGAATAAACAGGGAACACATTTTATTAAGAGACATGATGAGTTGGCTTCCCAAGTCCTCAATACCTTATCACAATAATAGAGAAAAAAATCAAATCTAAGTTAGAGTCATTCAGCTGTTTCCTAACAAACTGTTACAGCTGACAAAGAGGTTTTGTTTGTTTGTTTGTTTACTAGCAAACAAAGAATTATAAAGAGCTGTCTGAGGAATGAATTAGTGTTTCAAAGCCAAGGTCCAAGTTACAAATCTATAAAACAGCTTAGTATACTTAGTATACTTCACAGAAGGCCACAAACATTACAAACTGTCAGTGCAACTATTTAGGATTATTAAACTTAATCTTTTAATTAGCATAAGCTTTATACCTCCATTACTTATTTTCAGTTCCACAAATAGATGAAAAGAGCTTCTTAAGCCTCACAGCAGATGTGACTATAGGGGGAAGAGGACTGGAGTACCACTGAAAGGGGCACCTTTTGCTAACTGAACATCCAAGTACTGGTCTTGTCTAATCCAATTCCATCTGAGTCTATTGAGTGGACAACTACCAAATAGTTTTGAGACAGTAAAAAGGCACGCATGGCCAAATCCACTTAGCAGAGCTAAGAACACAAATCTATTGTGCTACTGGATTCAGACAACCTGCAACTTTCAACACACTTTAGAAAAGCAGATTGGTTACTCCCTGGTGGCTTTACTTTTAAACCAACAATGCAACTGAGCCTTAGTATTTCGAGTCATATCAGAAACAGTGCATGTGAGCAGTCAGTTTTGAAAGAGACCTGAAACACTGATTTTTTTTTTGTTCGTTCGTTTGTTTTGGAAGAGGGATAAATAGCTTCTCAAGAGATATTACAGGCACTGCTTAGTTTGCCATTTTGGACCATTGCTTTCGGTTAAAGTTTTAAAGTGCAGAACTTCATAGAATCTTTGGGTAAAAAGCGTCAATTCCTTTAAGAAGCTGTCAAAGAAAAAGCCAGAATATGTATGGGTGATTGACAACTGTGAGAGCATCACAGACATTCCCAACAAAAACAACATCTTTGCTACCTCTTTGATTTTATCATTGCTAGCAGCTGCAGCAACTCTCTTCCCCTTAGCCTAGGCAGGTGATGTGTTGTTCAAGAAACAGTAGCTTAGTAACAGTCGTGCTTGCAGCTGCATTTGCATCTGCAGATCTTTGTCTAGAAACGCGTATACGCAGAGACTTTGGTGTTGCATAGTCTTTTGCAGAGAGGAACAGGCACTGCTGATGGTTCTTCCATGGTATATTGCAACCAAATACTGTAGATGCTCTACACACCTTCCAATAATGTATGTAAACTGCAACAGCTATGAATAAATACGTTCAAGAGCATCTCACAGTTTAGATAAAAGCAAGGTAAAAAAAACCCTCTCGGCATTAGATTTCTAAAGCTTTGGTCTAAGTCGTGCCATAACATCATCTGACTTGAAGATCCCTCAGAAGAGTCCCTTGTGTACAGCACCTGGAAGAGCATTATTCAGTCCACAGACTTTTAGTGGTTATTCTAATATCAGCTATTAGATGAATTTGATTTCAAAACATGAACACATCATCTTTCTCGCCTGTATTTGGATCTATTTTATCCCAATCTACAGGTGAAAGCATTTCTGCGCTCTGGATGTCCTGAGCTGTCAGTCCCGTGTCGAGAACGTGAGGGTTTGTTCTCGACTGAGCAAGTCTAAGAGGGAAGAAAAACAAAAAATAAGAACAGAAATGCATGCAGTTTATAGCCTGGATGCTTGATGCATCTGAAATGCCAAATCCGAACTTCAGTTACGCATTTTAAAGTCCTCCAACGGAAAGAAGTAATTCAAGAAGGGGAGAGTTGGCATGTAACGTTTGCAACTCTCTCAATTATAGCTGCTTTTCTGCTTGTTTGTCATTACATTTCCCCTACAGGCATCCAGGGAATTTGCAGTCTGGACATCCCATACATTCATGGTCTGGCATAACAGTGTCTTTTTCCTCCTATTAGATATTGCTAGCGGGTGTGTCATTAACTGGGTTCTTATCTCAGCATAAAGGCTCCACTGGCCAAAGGAGCACCCTCACTGCAATGACTCGGTTCTCATGGTGTTGTCACTCACTGCCTACTAGTCATTGTGGCAACTCTCAGCAGCCCTCCTGCCTCCCAGGGCCCTGGCCTAAACATTTAACTCTTTGCGTTAAGACAAAGTCTCAGATGGTGCTTAACAGCCCACAAGATCAGTTTAAAGAGTTTTCATCTCTGCAGGTCCTAGACATTTCACAAAACTTAACAAGCCCCAGTTTGTTGTTGTGCTTTTAAATACCCCTGTGAAAACATAACACTGCAGCATCTGTTTTCCCAGTTCCACAGGTTAATGCAAATATTTGGTGTTTCATATAACAGATGCATGGCATCGAATAAACCTCAGGTAAAACTAACCACACATGCACTTTTTAATAAAGTAGAAAAATGACCAGCAACGATGTTCTGGCAGGAGGACTTTCAAAAGCATCCACCCCAATGGATGTGCAGTCCAAATACCGTGTTACCCAAACAACAGGGGTGATGCAACAGCTCGGCATCCAGCAATGCAAAACAAAAGACTGCAATAACATCTGCTTATTTAAGTAAAGCAAGGAACAGAGGTGAGAAAAACAGATGATATTAACATCAAGCAGTCCCTTTATTGAACGTGACTTTGGACAGGGTTGCCATGGAAGTGAAACCTTTAAATCATTTCCAAGACCCAAACAAGACACAAAGGTCCATCTTCTTAGGGATGAGCACATAGTTTTTTGCACCGCAACATCCCTGTCACCCTGCACAGGCCTGTCTACACAAGGACAGACAGGATAACTGACCCAAAAGAAAACGGATTTGTTTAACATTGCTGGATTGCTCGGTGCGAACCTCCAAGGAAGGTTTTAATTTGGATTTGAAAGTTGAAAGTAAATTAAGCCACATGAACTTATGCCCACAAACTCTGAATGTGCTCAAGTACATTAACTCAAAATTAGTGTATCAGAGTTGCTGCAAAGCTGCAGAAGGGACTCAGTGGAACTGGACTCGACAGGGAAGGAGGACGCTGCCCTCAGCAGTTTGCTATTGGTTTGGGAAAAGATGAGACTGCGGTACCAGGATTAGTCCAAGCCTCACAGAAAGGAAAGGAAGGATAAAGACCCCCATGCCAGAAGCTGGGACCAGTGTTGCCACAGCTAGCACAGGAGCTGGAAACAGGCAGCTTCAAACCTCCCTGGCAAGCAAGAGCAGACATGCTGGCTGCTTGAGGAATTAAATTTCTTATCACATGCACCCTCTCTCCATCCTTAAAAGGCTGTCAAAATACTGGCTTATCAGCCAGTCTCAGAGCCTATCTTTCAATTAGAAGCTGAGATACTGATGGGGCAGTTGCCTAGGTCAGATCACAACAGCTGATTGGATTAGAAGCACTATGAAAAATGCTGGTCCCTTGGGCTAGTCCCCAGTGGTGTGAGCTTGTAAAGGGAGTTATCAGAATTACCTTGAAAATGCCTCGTCGAGACCATCATCCATTTCCTTTTTTAAAGAGATAAAAAGAGAGAAGTAGTTGCTAAGAGAATGCACAGAAGTGTATTTAGAGATCTAACTCTGTACTTGAGCATGGCAGACAAAATGTATGTATGTGTATATATATATATATATATATATATATATATATATATATATATAGACTTCTGACTGCCTAAAGCAACACTTCTACCAGCAATTTGCCTCCTTAAACAGGTTTTATCTCACTCTCCATACAAGTCACAGGGTAAGAGATGTAACTCTGGGTTGTCCAGGCTTGCTCAGAGCAGGTCCCAGGGCTCAGCCTGGGGATTCTGTGCTCCCCTCACAGCCCAGAGACAGGGGAGAGGGATGACCTTTTTCCACCATACCCAAACCAGGCTAATTCTGTCCAGAGGCTGGATCTGGCCCATCAGCTGGAGTAGATTCCCCTCTGGGGTTAACTGCGTCCCTCTGAAGAAGCCAATACCCACAAACTCCCTGCTTGAAAATTGCCACCTTGTTCTAAGATGAAAGCTGGTTCCAAAGCATCCACATGCCAAGCCCTCCACCACCCCTAGCCTGCTCTTTCATCATTGCAAAGCAGAAGACTCTGTTTTGACTGAAAGCATTTGTTTGCTCTTTATGCAGAAACACATTTTGGGCAGACCTGATACTGGGTGGCAGACAACTACCTAGGACTGAGCAAAGCGAACCACGGCCCTCAGCTCTTCCAGCTCCTGCCACATGACCGGCACATGCTGTAGGTTTTTGCTAGCAGGACTGACCTAGACAGATCTCAGCAAGATGTTTTGGGCATTCACTGGGGCTTTTCTGGATCAGGAACCTGGAAAGCAACAATGTACCAGCAAAGGGCTGGACCTGCACTGCCTGAGAGCAACCCTGGTATCCTTCTCTAATCTGTTCTTTTAAGGGTTCCCAGGGAAAGCATTTGAGTTGCTCAGGGGAGAAAGGTTTCCCATGCAGAAAGACAGCCCTTTGAAAGGACTTTGCTATGGACAGCCTTGACAATTCCTGAAATTGAGATACGTTTGCAGATCTGATGTAATATGCAAAGCATGAAAACTCTGCAAGAAGGGAGGGTTCAGAGACTGCTGTTAAACCTCCAGGATTTTATATGACTTGGAATTGATCTTCAGGTTTAACCTGAAATGCCTCAGACCTGGCAGACACAAGAAACAGGCTTCAAACAAAGGCCTTTATCATTCGATCCTCCCAAATTATAACAGGCAGCATGTTTCCAGAGAGGAAACATGGTGGGAACAAGGTCAGAGGTTGGGGGTTCAAAGATCAGCCCCAGCCCTACTGCTGAGGGAGCACTTGGGTGTGCAAGAAGCTCCCCTATGGATGCACACCCAGAAACATCATCTGGATTATTTTTCTACTGCTGGTCCGTGAAACAGTTAAGCCAGATGACTGGATATTTTAGAGAAGCCACACATGCTCAAACAAGCAAGACAGAGCCACAAATGAGAACAAGGGAAAACTAAGAGTAATAACAAACGTAAACATAACCTGGTTTTAGTGAACAGTAAACAAAGGCCATTAACATAATGATTTTTTCCCCTGAATAGAGCAGTTAGGTGGTCTCTCAATTAAGTGACAAACCACAGAGAAATGCTGTTACAGAATAAATAATGTTCAATTATCTGACAGCAGCATTTTCCAGAGTGGCTTGCAATTGCTTTAATTTATTTACTGATCCTAAAAAGGACAGTAGGTACTCAAATGATTTCTAGTAGGACACCAAAACCCAGCTCGCTTGGGCATGTCTGAAACCCTGAATGGCTCAGCTGCCCGAGAGCTCCCAGGGGGTTTTATCCAAGAGCAAGCTCTGCAAGGGGACCCGGAGCACATGAAATGGAGGCAGCATCAATCCCTGTCAGCTTGGCAGATGCTATGGTGCCCTAGGCACTTACCCACATCATGTTGTTATTTACAGAGGAGCTGGGCCCAAACATGCTGTTATCTAAATGTACAGAGTTTGCACTGCCACTCAGAGTCAATTTGGCAGGATCTTCTAAATCCAGCAAGTTCGCCGTGACTGCTGCTGTGAACAAAGAAGAGAGGGAACGAGGCAGGGGAGGGAAAAAAAGAAACAGATGACACAAAACCAACCTGTTTTGCAGCAATTTCTTTCCCTTCAGGGGAATGTTAGGGGGTAGCATTGAATTTCTTCACCATGGCCACAACTTTTAGTATGGAGAAGCTACATTCACACTGGCTGAGGCTGTGGTTTCTACCCAAATAATTCAAGATACTCATATCAGGCACCTGAGATCCCCTCATCAGGGATGCAGGGGAGGATCAGACAGATTGTCCCTCCATCGGCCATCGAAGAAGGCTCCTGGGTACGTGCTTATGTTCAGAAGGACTCAGGATCAGTCCTGGGCAAAGCTGAGACATCCCATCCCAGGGCTTCATAGCCCATGGGATGGGAACAGCAACCACACAGTGGGAACAGACTGGGCGATATCATCAGCTCAGACCATGGCACCAGTTCAGCATCTCACAAGGATGCATCTTTATTTTATAGGAATGAGGGAAAATCCTGCACTGGACAAGGAATAGTTTATAGCCTTGGGGCTGCCAGTACACCACAGGGAAGCCTTAAATCCTCCTCACCACACTGTGATATGTGCAGATGCAGAAATGCTCCAACTGCAAGTCATCAGCGTGTGGCCAGGCAGACAACGGGGCCTATTTCTACACCAGTTGCAGCCTTGGATCTCATTTGTTCTATTGTGCCACCACTTGTGACAGATTCATCCAGTCCTGGGCCTTCACATGAAAGAATGAGATATGCCAGTCTGGAAGTAAGCCCAGTTTAATGCTATTTTCCTCTGTGCCAAATCCTCTTATCTCTGTGGCCAGCATGGAAGGGAGATTAGTCTTCTGTCCCATTTCTCCCTGGCTATGCATCTAGTGTTTCAGAGGACCCATAGCCAGACAATGAATTATGAGGGCTTTTACCATTTAATTGTTTTATTTTCACACAGCCAACAGGACAACAAGTTTTTTGGGTCCAATGCAAACTCAAAATCAAACTTGGGATGTGGAGATCCATGCTAAGCTCCTAAGGGCATTACAGCCAATTTGTCTTGGATGGAAGTAAATAGATTCGGGGAGACAGCAGCTGTGTACAAGGGGGTGCAAGAGATATTTAATGGAAAGATGGAAGGATCCAGAAGGCAGCCACCACACTCCAGGCACCCTACCAAGGGCAACATCTCAAAAAAAAAGTGCCTGCTCCTTGCTGATCATCGAAGCCCTCCCAGGAAGAAAACCACAAACATTAGACAGCAGCCTGATGCCCCCATCCCCAAGGCTGAAGAAAATTTCTGCTGCTGGTGACTTACGTGTGTCAGGGCAAGCATGGGCATCCAAGTTTGGGCTGCTCGACCCTTCTCCTTCCAGGATGGACCTTTCCCGCTTTTCCTTCTCTGAAAAAGAAGGAGACCCTATCACTGCCCACAGAGCATTACCCCATAAAGCCTTTTGCAAGGAGGGCCAGCAGGGACGGTTACAACAGGTCACCAGGTCTCCTCTGCCCAAAGCAGCCCAGGATCTAGGTGTGTTTTATAATCTTCTGGAAGGTAAAAGCAAAAATACTGACAGTGGCAGGGCTCCTGAGATATCACAGATAAACACTTGGTCCTCCAAACCTACTTGCAAGAAAGGAGTGCAGCCAAAATTCAGCCTGATTGACAAGGCTGTCTAGTGAAACCTAGAAGATGACTTAAATCATGCCAGAGGTTGGACCAACCTTGACAGCAGTCTGGAAAATTTGAGGGCAAGAGGAAAAGAAAAGGCACTTGAAAGCCAGAAAAACACAGAGTCATCCCTTGAACTTCTGGGTCCAACTCAAATCCAAAATCAAACCCGGATGTGGGGATCCACACTAAGAGCATAAGGACATTACAGCCAATTTGGCAAAAGTAAATAGACTTGGAGGGACAGCAGCTGTGTGGAAGAGTAGAAGTACATGTAAAGAACAGAGAAAGGAATAAAACTCACCTTCCTTGGAGGCTTGCCACAACTCAAACGCTATTTTGAACGCCTGAGCTACAGTGAGGGTGACTGCCTGGGCCTGGAAAGACAGTGGTTAGGCAGCACATTAATAGATGGGTCCTCACATAGACTTAAATCATTTGGAGGTTCTGCCTTCCAGATTCACGTTAACATGGATCCAACCAGTCCTCCGCTCCGTGCACTCCTGCACTGCCTGGCTATGGAGAGGTAACCAAATATTGATGGAAACATGGACTTGCTCCATGTAGAACACAGACCACATTGCAGACATCTTTAGCTGCAACAGGAAGATGGAGGAGGCAGAGAAAGAGCCATCAGAGGCATTATGCTGACAAGTAGAGAGAAGGGCCGCTCCCAACCACAGGGTGCACAGCTCTTCATGCACCCCACACCTAAACACATCTCAACAGGCGCAACTGCTGCACAGCCCCAGACTTTTCCCCATGGCTCCCCTAAGGCTGTGGCTCCCTGCCCAGGGGCTGTGCTGTGCAGTATCTGCCACAGAGCATCACGCCCAGAATGACCAATCCTGCAAAGGGACTCAGCACCTGGTCAGAGCCCAAGTAGCCTGGACCACACCACTGTCACTGTTGTCACACAACAGCCAGGTAGAGAAGTACAGGGCTGTGTTTTGCTGCCCTCTCCAGCACCCAGCGAGACCACATGCATGAGGATGCTCTGAGAGCAGCAGACAACAGGGCAAAATGTTCCCAGCTCTCCTGGACAGGGAGTAATCTGGGAGGTGAGATGTGGGAGACCCACAGAGTCTTCCCCTTCTTCCCCCCCAGCTAGGCTGGGTCCCATGGTTTTAAACTAATACTTCAGGTTTGTTTTGCAACAGCCTCAAGCTGGACATACGCACAGACAGGGCTGCAGCAGGACACCTTCATTTCAGTCCCTTCATTTCTCCCCCAGCCAAGAGTTTGAGTAGTATTAAGAAGAAAAAACTAACAACAAAAAAAACAAACCACACCCTAAATAACACACATTGCTTAAGATGAATAAATAGCGACATAAATGCCAGTTTCATTAGGAGAAGACAGAGCTCACTGGCAGTTTAGAGTGCAAGGAGATAACAAGTAATACACCAAGGCTGGCACACTGTAGGAGCCCTGAGGTTTGTTTTATGAAGTTACAAGCTAAACAAACCCAGATCCTGGAGCACATAACCTACAGCCCTTTGCAGTTTGGAGGACGGGGGCATAGGGGAAAGTGCTGAAGGAGAACACACTTCTCCCAGAAGCCATGCACTCCTGCATGGGAAGAAGAGAGGAGACTGCAACAAAGCAATTAAGCCTTGCAAGGCATGAGAGCTCATTTGAATGTCAGAGCTATTTACATCTTTGATGGAAGTGGAAACATTTTATGGTTAAAAACTTAAATATGGTAATTAAGTACAAAAACCCCTCACAGCTGTTTACAATTTTAAGCTTGATTCAGATTTGACAGCTTAAAGACAGCCACTGTTGAGAATTACTCATGAACTAAAAATACAGACTAATGATATGCCTGTTGACTGGTAGCTATGCATACATTCAGGGACCCTGCCCTGGGACAGGGGCAGTCCCTGGTGTGGGAGCAGGGCACCACCCTACTAGCATGACATTCATGCATTTTATAGACAAAGAAAAATATTTCCAGTTTTTGCCACGAAAGGCCTTGGAGAACTTCATTTGGAGGGAGATGTACTGTGCTGATGTATAATGAGATGATTCATTTACCAATGGAGAGATTTAAATTTTAATTTGCAGAGCAAGGCTTATCTTCACCATGCAAGGATGGGAATGCATACCACAGGAGACACAACTTGTAGCTTCCATTATTCTCTCCCCAGAGGGGAAAAAAAAGGAAAAAATAGAAAAGAACTGGGAGAAGTGAAGAATATTATCAGACCTGCAGTCACTGTGCTCCAGGCATGAGCAGCACTGCCAGCCTGACGGAGACAGGGATGCTCATGAGGACCCAGAAATCACCATCCTGGGATGCACCGAAGAGAACAGCTCCTGCAGCCTCCTTGGATATTGCTTCCTGGCTTGGAAAGGAGGGAAGCAGATCCAGGACATCCAGCTCTCTGCTCAGACCCCCAACAGACACAGCAGGTCCCTCCAGAGGAAGGATTTCTGGGGGCAGAAGGATCTGACCTGTCCTTCTCTCCTACACCCCTTCCTGCCATTTGCTGTCAGACCCAGATGATGCTCTACTTGAGAGCCCCAAGGGCTTTCCCATGCCGCCATGTGGAGCCACTACCCAGTGATCCACTTCTCTCCCCTTCCAGCTTGTAAAATGTTGTATTCCTGCCCATTCTGACCATCTGGGAGCCCTCCCTCCACAAGATACCCTGAATCAGCAGGAAAAATCCCACAAGAAGGTTCAAAGCAAAAACCAGAGACTGGTTTATGTATGCAGGTCTCTGCTTCAAGCCCTAATTCCTGGCACAGTGGGGTCTCATACACTGCATGTCCTGACACCTCTTTCTGGGAGGACACAGCTCTGTCTGCAAAGATGTCAGCAAAAATTGGACAGGGAGCTTCAATGGAGAAAGAGACAACAGGACAGTAAGCCCAGGATCACTGGCTAAAGGCCTCCCATCAGCAAGGCATCCCCCCAGCACCTTGCTATCACCATCCTCCCTGGAGGTATCCTCACTTCTCCAAGCCTCTCAAGCCCATGACGTAGCAAGGCTCCTGCAATCCTGGGAGGCAGCTGCTGAGCAGGAAAAGGAGTCCCAGCTCCCAGGACTGCAGCAAGGCAGGAGGATTTCAGGTGCTCGTCCAGGGCCAGGTGCTCTCACCCCAGTCTCAGACCTTGGGGGCAGAAAGGCTTTTCCTTTCCTGTCCATGTGATACAACTGGCTGAACCCAGCCCATAGTTACACCTCCTCCTTGTGCATGCTCCATGGCAGTGGTGGGTCCCTCTGGGGAGTGATCACCTGCCACTGGGCAGCAATTAACTGCCTGCAGACAGGTTATAGCACCACATCAGGACCATGGAGCACCTGGGCAGGTACTCTCCCACAGCCTTTAGATGGGAAACGACTCCCCTCGCTATAACTAAGGGCAAAACTGTTATCTCATCGCAGCAGTCGTGCAGCCCCTCTCTGCTTCCTCCTCCTAAAGCCACATCCCCATTTCTTCCTCTGGACTAACCATTTTCCGTTTGGTACAGAGGAAGGCATGGCACTCCAGGTTCTCATTGAGCTGGTTCTGGGCAATGTAGGCAAACACTTTATCGTGGATCTTGTCTGCCGTGCAGTAGGATATCCTGAAAGACAGAACGAAACGTCTTGTCTGGGGCACTGCACGCACAGACCAACCAACCCCTCATCAAACCTGCCAGCAAACTCCTGCACCATGTCTTCAAGCATCAGGGCCAAGCAGTGAAGGCAGAGAGAGTGCAGGAGCATTACCCAGCTTCAATACAAAGCCCAGCACAGAGGATGTAATGCTGCTGGTTTGAGCGCAAGAGAAACTCAGTGCAGCTGCTGGCCCCTCTGTAGCCAGCCACAGGACAGCTCAGCACGAACCACGTGCATCACACAGAGGCAGGAGAGAAGAGAAAACATTTCACCTTGTGGGAAAAGGACAGGTTCTAGAAGGCAAGTAAGTACTGCAGTGTGGCAGTCTGGGACTACATATAATGCTCTGCCTCAGAGAGACTCTGGAAGATCTTCCTTGGAGTACAAGGTTACAAGAGGAGACAGAAAGACTTTTTCCTCAACCTATGAATTAATCTTGAGGTTCCCCTGTGCTTTCTCAAACCAGGGAAGGAAACTGATGCAGGAGCACCAAAGAAAAGCTGTCAAAGACTGAAGTTTGCGCTCTGAGATCTGCAGCAGCAGATGCATAGGATGCTCTGAGAGCCCTGACGTGAGAACACAGGATGCAGAGAAGGCAGCTCAGCCTCCCTTGAGGGAGCATCCCTGGAATAGCTGCATCTCTTCCAGTCTCCAGGCAAGGGTTACGCTGGAATACAAGACTCTGGAAGAGCAACAGGCTCTCCCCCCAGGGACCTTCTGGGCCAGGAGCTGCAGGACCAAGCATCTCATCTAAAGGCAGCACTGGCTGGAGCTGCGCTGGACATTTAGTGCTAGACAGTAGGCACAAGCAGCGACTCTTCCCTGGGCATGCAACAGATCAAACAGGTGGTACAAAACAAGAAAGCTCAAGGAAAAAGTGGGGCACACTGGTGGAAGTTTTCCTGTCGCCCTGCATTGCCCATTCAACTCATGCTCTTGCTGCCCCAGAGGCTTTGCGGGGAAGGGACTAGAAAGTCCCAGTTCCCAGGAGATGCTGAAACTTAAAAAGCAACATTCAAAATTTATTTACACTGCATTAGGTTCTCACTGCATGTGAGGCTCAACAGCCTGTGTTTAGTCTTACAGAGCTGAGCTGTGCTCTGGATTAAAAAGGCACTTGGAAGCCTACTCCTTTCTCCCATTTGTCCCCATAGCAGCATTTCTGGTCTTTTAATAACCATGACAAAGCTGCAAAAGGTCACCTACACAGACATGTGGCTGTTTTCCTGCAACCTCCAGCGTTCAGATTGATATACGATGGGCATTAATTTGCAGGGAAAGGGCAATTCACACCCGCCTCTGAAGGGAGATGGGTTTTATAACTGCGAGGCCTCTGGCAGCAGCACGCCAGTGACAATAGCTACATTTTAGTCGCAGCCACCCTGTCCTGCTGCCTGACTGAGCACCCGACCTGGGGCAAGAGCTCAGAGGTGGCATCTCCCTGGTAGGCAAAAAAGCCAAACAGAAGACAGTAGAGTTGTTAGAGGAACTCCCTGGAAACAGTACTGGTGGAGCATGCTTAGAGAATGAGGGGATAATCCCCATGTGCACAGACCCCAGCTTTCACCCCTTACCACCAGCATCTCTGGGGAGCAGCATCAGTTCCCACGTAACAGCCTATTTAAGCTGAACCAAGGGGATGCTTGTGTACAAGCACTGATGGGGAGGGACAGCTTTACTGCTGGCCATGAAAGTGTCTGGGCAGAATTTAAGGTAGCATCTAAACACCCAAGGCCCATGGCTCTGCTCACATAAGATTTTACACCAGCATAGCAATACCAATTTTGGTGTGATCACGCTCACGGCCGCTTCACCCAGCTCTGCTCTTTAAGCAGTGGTTTTTTTTTTTTTTTTTTTGTTTTTGTTTTTATCTCCAAGGTAGGTTGCTGCAGGTGACTGCTTAGTTTAAACTGGAGAAAAGCAAGTAGGTTAGTAGTCCTGCTAGAAAGAGTGCCCCAACCTAGCGCTCCCCATCCCATGTATAGCAAAGGGCTATAATATGGCAGGTGAAGGACAGAAAGCGGAGTGTATGAAGGGTGAAAGGAGAAGGGACAGAAGTGATGGAAAGGGACAGATCTGAGCTTAGCTGTGCTCCTCCTGGCCTGCATCTGCCTCAAACCAGATGCTCTTTGAAAATACACTTAAAAAATCCAGGAGTGGATATGGGATAATCCAGCCTCACCATCCCCTCCCACACTGGTATTAGGTCTCAACAGCTGCCTAAGCTCTGCTCTTTGTCAGGGCGATGTAAACACGTCAGAAGCAAAGAGCATGGGGCACAGCAGCCAGCAAGGACGGGGGACAGCCCCAGCTCCTGCACTCACATCCTTGTCTGTTCAGCAATGCTCTGACCACCCTCCACATCTACCTCCTGCCTTTACCCGCTTCAGCATTTCTTCAGCAAAGCTTCACGTGGCCACAGGGCGCTTGGCTGCAGATCAGCAGTGTGCTCACATGAAATGTCTAGGCTCATTATGCCTTTCCTTACCCCACCACTGGACACACTTATTGCATGACACGTATACTTCCCTTAAGCATAGGGATCACACTCCTCCCACTGTTGCTTTGCTTTAAGACATGATGGTCAGAGATACGTCAGTTCAGGCCTGGGTGGACATCAGAGCTGGCCACCCAGGAGGGGGGACTCAGCTGCCAACACAGAATGATTCTCTCATCACCCTGGGCAGAGTCAGGTGAGGAGGGCTCAGGGCACACATATGCTGCAGTGTGTCCCATAACGCACCTGTATATGGAGATGTTCTCGATCAGCTCATTAGTTCTGCTGTCATTTAACACGATCCCTCTGGGTGAGACCTTCAGAGTAACTTTCTGCAGTTTCTTTCCACTTGCTTTTGCCTTTGGAAGGAAAAGAGGGAGGGGAAAGTTGCAGGCTTTTAGCACATACACATACAAGGCTATATGAGCACAGCAGATCAGTCACTCTAGGTATGCAATAGACTACCTAATAGACATACTAATAGCAGTAATTAGTATTAGAGACTGAATTTACTACCAGGTGTGTTAAGGCACTTGTTAAAACATTACGTTCCCTTAAGGAGTGATTTACGCTGGCATTAGTGAGACAAGGATGTGCACCCTCCACCTCATACAATGCAGAGGTACGAGTCTAGCACCTCCATCACAAGGATATCACCACAACGTCAGCAGTCAGCACAAAGTCGTGGCTGGTCTGGCCAAGCTATGCAAAGCTGTGAACGCTTGATGGCACCCCAGGGAGTTTTCCTTTTAGGGCCAGCTCCAGAGCAGTGGGGGGGCACCAGTGCAAATTCAGGGAGCCATGAGAGCACAAGCCCTCAAGAGAGCTGTGCTGGGAGCAGGACAGCCCTGCAGGATGAGGGATCCCGAGCAGCCAGCTCCGAGTTGCACTGACAAATCCTGCTCAAGCAGCAAGACATCCCCTGTGCCGAGGTCGGACTGCGGCTTAAAAAGTAACAAGACTTAAGGTGCCACTTCCTCTGATTTACTAGTCTTGCGCTTTCATGCTTTAGGTTACATTCAGCTCACTGCCCAGCTTCTCTCAAAAAAGTTACACAGCTAGCTAGTTGCAGACTGCAGACCTGGATCCCTAGGGAGCTCACTTGAGCAATGTCCAGATCGGCTGACGGTCAATCCTGCCCCTCCAGGAGTGGTCTCACCCTGGGGCATTTACTTAAAGGCTCCATTCTCAGTCACTCAGAGCAGACATAAAGGGCTCTGCCAGCCGCTCCCCTTTCCTGTGAGCACTCCCCTCTCTTCTAGCTCCGCACATGTCAGGAAAGAATCCATCATTACCTAACACAGTTCGCAACCCCATTGCATTTCATGGTAGTTAACAATACAATTGAGTATTTGCCTCCCTCAGTTTTATAAGGGCTTAAAGAAGCATTAATTTTACATGGAAAGCCTGGTGAGCAGGGGCTCTGGGGAGGCTCTGTGTTAGAGAATGGCCGAAAATTGGTCCCTCTTGCATCAGAGGTTACAGCAGGATGGGTGGCTGCATTGGCTGGGAATTGAAGCAAACCATCCTGCTCCCTCCTCCTCTTAACTCTCCAAATCCTGTGGCAAGAAAATTCAGAAATGCATGCCAGGGCACAGGCTCAGGGCTTGGTCATGTGCTGGCAGCACTCAAAGCACGTCCCTGTCTTCCATGGCGAGAGACTGCCATGGGGGAGGCTGATTTCACCAGGTCAGAGCTTTCTTCCACACCCAGTGCCACCCAAGCTTATCAAGCAGAGCCAGAACCCAGACATATAACAGCAGCTTACTTCAGCATAACCCTTCTGCAGGCTAGTGTGGCCCCAAAGGCTTCCCAGTGCCTCTCTGCATTTCTACCCACACCGCTGGATGCTGCAGAGGAGCCCTGCTCACCTCTGTAAGGGCTGAACCTGCAACCCTGATGGCCACCACAGCCTGCAGAAAGAGAGCTTTGCTTCCATACCCTCAGCTTTTAAAATCATCCCTGGTGCCAGAAGGTGACATGGGTCTGCTCTGCAAATGCTCCAGGGCTCGCATCCCAGCACAGATACTCACAGTTGCAACGATCCTTTTGACAGCAGCTGCAGAGAGCTCCTCACCCTTCGGCTGCTCCACCAGCGTCATGCCCAGGTACTTGAGGCTGAAGAGCACCCCCTCCAGCAGTGTCTCTCGGGTATCGGTCCAGTTCTCTGGGAGCTCTAGGGAGGCAACAGAGAGGCTCTTGGAATCCCAAACGCACAAGGGAAGTTTGCCGGGAGGGCACAGCATTTCGCCAGCTGGCTTCTGCTGTGCCAGGTGGGGACTCCTGTGTCCACGTGGGTAGGAGTGCATGCTGCATGTGCTGAGCAACCAGACAGCCCTGCCATGATGGATTTCACAAGGTGCTGGTGGAAGGTGGTAGAGCAGAAAGCTGGCTGTCAGAGGAGGCGACAGCATGCTTCAGTTGCATGCAACAGCAGCTGAGAGGTGTTCACGCAGTGGACATCACTGTCAGCCCCCACAGCTTTCCAAGGCAGCAAGAGCAACCCCCTCATTTTTCTTTTTCCCAGGAAGACAAGCCTTCACAAGTCACAGCATATGTCAATGACCCTTTAAGATCCATCAGCTCTTCAGTTTAATAGAGGGCACCCATGCTCACACCAAAACCAAAGGACTCCTGAGCATCAGGCCCAGCCAGGTACGGAGGGGAGGGCTCAGTGCCCACCCTGTGCACCACAATATCCTTACGCTATGCTAACCATCACCTACCTATAGAGGTTAAGTCAGGATTTGCCACTAGCTAAGCCCATGTGCATCTGCAGAGATCCAAATGTTGTGCCATGGCTCGCTAAATCTGTTACCAACAGCACAGGGAACCCCATCACACAGGTGAAGCTTCACACAGGTGAGGTCTCTGCTCTGGAGGCTGCTGGGGGGCCATCAGCCTCCTCCCTTGCGTGAGGGGGGTGGAGTGGGAAAGAGGGTCCTAAAAAGGGAGATAAGTTTGGAATCACACTGGAAGTCAGGCAGGCTGGAAGATACAGACGTGCATTTCCAAGTATGACTATTCCTCCTTTTCCCGAAAAGGCATGGGAAACAGCAGTAGATTTGTAAGACTGAAATTGCACCACAGGATTTAACCTCTGACTTCCAGTTCCCGATACAGAGCTTGCAACCCAGGATCTGCAGCTTTCATATTTAAGGAATCTTGCTTTGAGCAGGAGGCAACTATACCAAGGTGCATGTGATGCGCTGGCTGTGGGCTGCAGCATGCAAACCAAAGCCCTCCTGTAATCATGGAATACCCTGAATTGGAAGGGACCCACAAGGATCATGCCATGGTGCACCCTGCATGCCAGGTAGCACCCTATGGCCAAGAACATGCCTTGGTAGTGCCTTTCCTCCAGAAAGACGACGTGGTTTGTGTGTTCCTACAGTGTACACACGAGAGGAGTCAGGGCAGAAAGGTAGAGTGTCTTATGCTGAGCACAGGCAGTCTGTGCGCCTCTGCAGTGCGTGCATGCAGAGGGAGACAGCCTCTTATATGCCAGAACAGACAGGCTCGTGTCCCTGCAACGGGCGAGTGAGGGGGAAGAGGCCAGGCTCTTACCTCTGCAGGTAATGCTGCAGCCGAGGTGCCCTACAGCCCTAGGAGCAACGTGGCTCCTGGAGAGCAGTTTATGCCGGCTGCAGACAAAACATGCCCCTGAAGGCTTTGTTGCCTTGTATTCAGCCCAAGTTTTGGCTGCCTCCAAGCAGCAGGGCCAAACTCAGCAACTTTCTGCAAATCCACAGCCACTTTGGAGAGCAGGGGCAGGGCTGCAGCATGGGGGGACATGCCTCTTGAGTAACCCAAGGCATGCAGCCTTGTGGCAAGGCAAGACAGCAGATAAGCCATAAACCCAGCACCGCTCCCAGCATGGGTGTCAAGAAGAACCCACCTGAAACCTACCAGCAAGTCCCAAGGGGCAGCCTGCAGTGGGAAAAGAAAACCACCTGGCAAGAGCTCCTGAGCCCGAGCCCCAGCTTGGGTGAGGAGTGTGCTGCAGGGAGGGAGCCATGCAGCTGTGCAGCCATAGCAGGTCCTGCTGAGCAGGAGAGGATCCTGGCTGCAGGCTGAGCCAGACGCCTGGCAAGAGGAGCTGCTCCACTCCAGGAGCCAAGATGAGAAGAGGAAAACAGCTTTTCTTCACTTGGCCAGCACGAGTGTCAGAGCAACGCTTGCTGGTGAGCACACACACAAAATCCACCCGGAGCTCCGAGGACATGTGGGATGCTGCATTCGCCTTGTACCTTGTCTGGAAATGGATGGTGCCAGCAAAGAGCCTGGTTTCTTCAAAAGCCAAGGGTGTTGCTGCTACCCTCCCACCCTCAGCACCCAAAGCTGGGTGAGCATGTCGGGAGGGAGGTTTGCACACAATGGCCAGGCAGCCGCCTGCTCCCGCTCCTTCAGCTGGTCATGGTGCACGCCCCATGTTCCCACCACACTCTGCCCTTAAATCCTTCCAAGGCAGCGCAGATAAGAGAAGCAAGCACCATCACCCCTTGACCTCACCTCCCTGACTTCTGCTCTGTGGCATTGCAACACAGCTCCTCCTTGCTCCCTGCATGGAGGTGGAGGGGCAGATTTGGTAAATCTGGCCCAGCACATCCCCTGCCTCCCACGGCCCCTCTGCAGGAAATTTCAGCTGGTGCACTGTTCCATCCTCCCTACTCTGTACAGAGCTTCACCCCAGCAAGGATTTCAGCCATCTCCAGAATGTTTTTTGTCCCAGGCATGCTCTGTGCCTTGGCTGCTGACAGAAGTTCTCAGTAGATGAAGACAAACCCTTCCCTGCCCTTCCTCCTGTCACTGCCTTGGCTCCACAAGTGGGCAGGACTGCTCTCTTGGCATCAGCCCGCCATGCCTCAACTTCAGATACCATGCATGAGCCATGCCCGAGAGATTCAGGACAGCCACCCAGGCTCCTTGGCGTTTTGCAACACCAGCCATCACATTCATCTTCTGGACAGGGCTCCAGGTGCACAGCCTCTCCCCTGACACAAGCTCCACCAACAAGTGGGACCTCACCACATTGCACTCTGAGCAGGGCAGCAGGGGACTCGCGGAGGTCAGGGACCCATTGTGTGCTCTGGAGCGATGCCTAGGCGCCACTGGCTGATGGCTGCAGGAAGGCCCCGGGCACTTGCTCCTCACACTGAGCTGAGACAGAAACACGGGTGGTTTTGGTGCAGCCACTGAAGGGCTTTCAGAAAGAGAGAAGCTGACGAGGGCACCAAGGAGCAAGCATCAACAATCTCCAAGCCAGGATTTTTTCCCTCCTTTGGTTCCTGCTACTGGGCAGAGCTTTGCTGCCAGGTAAAAAGCCCAGGAGAGCCTCTACTCCATTTGGCCCCTTTGCTGCCAGCACCCCTGCTCAGGCACTGCTTGCAGTGAGCGGTAACAGCCTGGGGAAGAACCTCCAAGTGTGCCACCCGAGGTGAGAGGTGCAGAAACCACAGGGCTGTACAGACAACAAGCTGTCAGGCTTAAAGCACGTGAACAGGCAGCAAGGTAGGGAGTGTGGCAGGGACACATGGACTCTCCTCCACATGCCCTGCTCAGCACCATTTCCCACCATCTTCCAGTTAATGCAAGCAAAATGCACCCAGGCTTTGCCCTTACTGAAGCAGACCCCTGAGGCTGGCACACCTGGCTCAGGCAACGTGGCCCCACACGTGGGAGGTGGAGGCGTCTGTCCCGTCATCCAGCTCCGCTCGGCAGGCAGCAATGCTCCTGCCCATGACAGGCTGGTTTGCAAGGTCATTTCTCTGCAGGCTCAGAGATGTCTGTAGCCCAAATTCAAGGGCTGCCACACTTTCCAGTTAGCGAGGAGCGTCTCTGTCCCACAAGACCACTCTGGGGAGCACCTTAACAAGTCCCAGCACAGCACCAGGCATTTGCAGCCGTGGGGCTGCCAGTCCCCCCCAAAGCACCATCAAGCTGCAGTTTCACCTCCTGCAGCTACTGGCCCCTTAATTCTTACAAAAAGGGGCAAGAATCCAGGGTAAATCCCGTCAGGAGATCAGTAAAATGGGGAAGTTTGATCCTGCCTGTGGACAGCAAGGGCTCCAGGCACAGCCGGTACCTTCCCACATCGCTCCTGCGATGTTTTCACATGCTGCCAGGGCGCTCGCAATTCCCTGCGGTCCCTCACCAACTCGCTGACCTTCGGAGCACCCCAACGCCATCCGAGCAGAGCAAGGGGCGGCCCGGGCTCGTCTCCACCGGCCGCTGCAGGAAAATATTTGGCAGGAGCCGAGCGGCCGCTTGCCCCAGCGCAGGCCCGGGGCGGCAGACGTTGGCAGCGGGGCGACACCGCGGCCGGAGCCCCCACAGCCAGCGCTCCTGCCCCGGCACCCCTCCGGGGGGCGGCGCGGCCCCCGCCAGCGTTCCGCGACGCGGGGACCGGGCCGGGGCCGGGACCCCCTCCCCCGCCACGCAGTCCCGAGCCGCCCGCCCGCTCCCCAGGCCCCGGCGCCCCCCCGAGGCGCCCCGCAGCGGGGCAGGAGCCCGGCGCGGGGGGGGGGGGGGGGGGGGCAGGGCCGGAGGCGCCCCCGCCGGCTGCAGCACGGGGGAGCGGGGGGCGGGGGGGAGCAGGGGGGGCTCCGCGGGGGGAGGTGGGGCGGGCGAGGGAGAGCGGGGGCGCCGAGAGCGGGGAAGCGGACGCGGGGGAAAGGGGAAAGAGCTCCGCAGCCAGGGCGCGGAGCAGCGCCACGGCGGGGCGGGACGGCAGCGGGGCACGGGGGGAGAAGGGAACGGCCGCGGAGGGCGAAGGGAGGGGGGGCGAGCACGGGAAGGAAGAAGCGGAGCGCGGGGGGCGAGGAGGGGCCGGGGCCGAGCGCGGCGGCTCTCACTCTTGTGGCGGCCGCCGGCCCAGGACGGCTTGGCGACGCTGGGGCTCCGCAGCAGGGCGCGCCCCGCCGACCGCAGCGCGTCCATCCCGCGCCCGCCCCGCGGCCTCGACAACTTCGCGGCGGCGCCGCCCCGGCCCGGCCCGCGCTGACCGCGTCCGGGGGCGGGGCTGGCCGCCAAGCCCCGCCCCGCCCCGCGCGTGCCCCCCACCCAGCGGCCGCGCGGGTGGGGGGGACAGAGCCCGGCCTCGGCGCGCGCCTCCCTGCGCGTGCCCGCGGCTGCCGGCGGGCTCGGCCTGAGCCCGAGGCCGGGCGTGCGGGGGGTTGAGGCCTCAGCGGCGTTCCGAAGTTAAGGGGATGTCGCGGGGAGGCCAAGCCCCGTGTTCAGGAGGCGCAGGACAGTGCCGCACAGAGCCCGCTCCTCACAGGCGCGGTTGTTTGGTGGCGAACCCCTGCCCAGGTAAAACCTCGCCACGCCGGGGTCCCCACGCACGCCGCTGCGAAGCCTCAGAGCCCCCCGCAGCAGGGGCAGTGCGCGCGTGCCGGCCGGCCCAGGGGAACAACGCGCACCCCTGCCCGTGCTGCCAGCGGCCACCTGGACGCCAGCCGCACGCGGCCGTTCCGTGAAACCCCCGGGAGAACTCGGCTCCCGGCCAGGTGCCTGCACGTCCCCGGAGGGCTTCCTGCTTGTCAGCATCTGCTGACTTCAGGCAGGCACCTTCACAATTAGTTCATTGATAAACAAGCCTGAGAAAACCGTCTGGCAGGTATCTGACACGTCAGTGATTTATTTCCCTTTTTCTGTATTTTGGCTAAATATATTCTCTCTAAATACATCACCATGCTCTGCTCCGTTCAGGCAGCAGCTTCTGCCTTGCTGCTTCCTTCCCATCCCTTCCTCTGCAGCAGTTTCACAGGGCAGGTACTGGCCAGCATCCTGAGAGGGAAGGCTTTGCTGCGTCCCTGCTGCTGCAGTCTGCACGTTGCTGCCCTGTTAATTCCCTTTCGAAGCGCCCAGTGCCTGCTCTCGCACACCCCAGGGGTTTGGCTGCACTGGGCTGTTCCTCCAGCTGTTAATGCGAAGAGCGTGGGGCACACAGCAGTGCTGCCATCCCCTGCTGAGCACTCCCAGCATTGGTGTCGATGTTCACCCATCACTTTGCCAGCAGTGCTGGCTCTGGTGGGAGCAGCAGAATGTATTTCTTCAGGTGCCACCGCAGTCAGAGAGTGAAAGACCATGACAGCATGACAGCAGCCTGGGAGAGAGGAGTCATCAAATCAAGGTCTCAAATGTGGCCATAATGTTGAAGCCAGCCTCCCTGAAAGTCATAATTTGAGTTTAAAATAGCCCTGCGAGGGTGAAAAATTACCAGTGTCATCTCTCCGCAAGGGAGGCAGGGCCTCGGGCTCTCAAAATCAGCTTTGTACTCATCAGCCTCCTATCGTGCCAGGAAGCCCAGGCCATCCTACCATCAAGAGCAGCCCACAGGCAGGTGGGCCGTACAGGCCAGGGAAGCAAAGTCAACTCTATTCATTCATATCCAAGGGCTGAGGATGGCACAGCAGTTTTTTTTTTGTTTTTTTTTTTTGAAACAGAATCACAGAATCGAAGGGGTTGAAAGGGACCTCAAAAGATCATCTGGTCCAACCCCCCTGCCAGAGCAGGCTCCTTAGAGCAGGCTGCCCAGGTAGGCGTCCAGACGTGCCTTGAATATCTCCAGAGAGGGAGACTCCACAACCTCCCTAGGCAGCCTGTTCCAGTGCTCTGTCACCCTCACCATGAAGTTCTTTCGCATGCTGGTGCGGAACTGCCTGTGCTCTATCTTGTGGCCATTACCCCTTGTCCTATCCCCACAAACCACTGAGAAGAGGTTGGCCAAATCCCTCTGTCTCCCACAACTCAGGTATTTATACACATTGATAAGATCCCCTCTCAGTCTTCTCTTCTCCAGGCTGAACAGATCCAGATCTTGCAACCTTTCCTCATAGGGAAGATGCTCCAGGCCCCGTATCATCTTTGTGGCCCTCCGCTGGACTCTTTCCAGGAGTTCCCTGTCTTTTTTGTACTGGGGAGCCCAGAACTGGACACAGTACTCCAGGTGAGGCCTGACCAGGGTGGAGTAGAGGGGGAGGATCACCTCCCTTGACCTGCTGGCCACGCTCCTTTTAATGCACGCCAGGATCCCACTGGCCCTCTTGGCCACGAGGGCACACTGCCGGCTCATGGTCAATCTGTCGTCCACCAGGACCCCCAGGTCCTTCTCCTCAGAGCTCCTCTCCAGCAGGTCGTCCCCCAGCCTGTACTGATACATCCGGTTGTTCCTTCCCAGGTGCAGGACTCTACACTTGCTCTTATTAAACCTCATTTGGTTTATTCCTGCCCATCCCTCCAGCCGGTCCAGGTCTCGCTGAATGGTGGCACAACCTTCTGGCGTGTCAGTCACTCCTCCCAGCTTCGTGTCATCGGCGTACTTGCTGAGGGCAGACACTATTCCCTCATCAAGGTCGTCGATGAAGATGTTGAACAAAACCGGACCCAGCACCGACCCCTGGGGAACACCGCTAGTCACAGGTCTCCAGCCAGACTCTACGCCACCGATCACCACCCTCTGAGCTCGGCCAGTCAGCCAGTTCTCAACCCACCTAACCGTCCACTCCTCTATCCCACACTTTCTCGGCTTTGCTATCAGGATGTCATGGGAGACAGTATTGAAAGCCTTGCTAAAGTCAAGGTAGATAACATCCACTGATCTGTCCCCATCTACCCAGCTGGTGATGTCATCATAGAAGGCAACGAGGTTGGTCGAGCATGACTTCCCCTTGGTAAATCCATGCTGACTACTCCTCATAACATTCTTCTCTTCCAATTGCTTGGAGATGACATCCAGAACGAGCAGTTCCAACACCTTTCCAGGGACAGAGGTGAGACTGACTGGCCTGTAGTTTCCCGGATCCTCCTTCTTGCCCTTCTTGAAGACCAGAGTGACATTGGCTATCCTCCAATCTTCAGGCACCTCTCCTGTTCTCCAGGACCTTTCAAAGATGATAGAGAGCGGTTCGGCGATCACTTCTGCCAAATCCCTTAGCACACATGGATGCATCCCATTGGGACCCATGGATTTGTGTGCGTTGAGCCCACTCAGGCGCTCCCCAACTACCCTCGGGTCAACTACAGAGGAGCCCTCCATTTCCCAGCCCCTTTCTCCCCCCACCAGGGTTGAGGAGTCCTGGGGGGGAGTCCTTGAAGCAAAGACTGAAGCAAAGAAAGCATTCAGTATCTCTGCCTTGGCATCTCCCGTTACCAGGACACCCCCCTCGTTCAGCAAGGGACCTACATTATCCCTAGTCTTCCTTTTACTGTTTACATACTCAAAAAAACACTTCTTATTATCTTTTATCTCTTTTGCAAGCCTCATCTCTAGGTGGGCCTTCTTTGTCGCGTCCCTGCAGGCCCTGACAACACTTCTATACTCTTCCCAAGAGGACAGGCCCTTTTTCCACATTTCATAGACCTTCCTCTTCCTTTTGATCTTATCGATTAGCTTCTTGCTCATCCACACAGGTTTCCTGCCCCCCTTCCCTGATTTCCTACTCTTAGGGATGCACCGATCCTGAGCTTGGAAGAAGTGCTGTTTAAATGTAGCCCAGCTCTCACAAGCACTCTTGCCTTCTAGCAACCTAGCCCAGGAGGTACTTCCAAGCAGGTCCCGGAAGAGGTCAAAGTTGGCTCTTCGAAAGTCCAGGGTAGCAATCCTGCTTTTAGCCTTACTTCTTCCACCAAGTTCCATCTTGAACTCCACCATCTCGTGGTCGCTGCATCCCAAGCTGCCCCCAACCTTCATATCCCTAACAAGCCCATCCCTGTTGATAAGGACAAGGTCCAGAAGCACCCCCCGCCTCGTCGGCTCCTCCACCACCTGCGTCAGAAAATTGTCTTCAACGCATTGTAGGAACCATTTCGACTGCTCGTGCCTGGCCGAGTTGCTTACCCAACAGATGTCTGGATAATTGAAGTCCCCCATGAGAACAAGCGCCCGTGATCGTGAGGCTACTACCAGCTCTTTGTAGAAGGCCTCATCGACCACATCCTCCTGATCTGGTGACCTGTAGTACACCCCCACAACAGTGTCTCCCATACCAGCCCACCCCTTAATTCTCACCCACAAGCTCTCCACTTGTCCTTCACCCTCTCCCAGGTGGAGCTGGGTACACTCTAATTGCTCCCTCACATAAGGGGAAACCCCACCCCCTTGCTTCCCCAGCCTGTCTTTCCTAAACAGGACATAGCCCTCCATGGCAGCGTTCCAGTCATGCGAGCTGTCCCAACCTTGCTTTCTTGCTAGCTGTGAGCCCAGTGTGTCTGACCTCCCCAGCCCTGCCGTCCTCTGCCCACGTGCTCTGCCCAGTCATTTCAGAAGGTTTTTTTCTTGGGGTTATTTAAACTTTTTAAACCTTTTAAATTATTCACCTTTATCAAAACTAAAATAATTCTTTTTGAGACAACTCTTTGAACTGCCATACTTAAAAACCAACCAACCAAACAAACAAAAACCACATGCAACATCAAAATATCCAGGATCTTAAAGTCTCCCATTCTTTATAGCTGAAACCTTTTCCTCAGTTTGACTCAAATGATGAAATGTGTTTGTGGGTGTATTCTGGGCTGCTGGGTTTTTGGCTGCTCCTGCTTTACTCCCCCAAAGGCTGGAGGTCTCTTTTAATGTCATACTTGGAATTAAGCATTGGGGTTTGGCACCCTGATGATGTGGCCACATGCTTTAGGGAGGTGAATACACGTAGCAAGGCAGCATGCTCTGTGGTACGGAAGCTCGAGGTGGAAGTCAGGGCTGGGAGCATGTGCTCAGTCCCTGACAGAGTGCAACGTCAGGCTTGGCAGAGTGCAAGGGATATCACAATATTGCTAACAGTTTATTTATTTCAAAAGAGTTGAATTAACATGAGCTGAAAAATAGCAATGAATTGTTTCAGTGACAGTTTTTTTTACATAAAAAACACACCAATGTGTATAACTCTCCAAGACGGCACTGGGTACAGCATCCTTCCCTTTCAGAGGCAAATCTTCCTCTAGAGAATAGCCCCATTGCTCAGGTGGGGATTTCTTAGGAAAGAGTGAGCAAAATGCATTTCTTGATCTTTATGTATTTCCTTTGAAAAAGCTTTCATCCTATTCTCATCCCCTAAAGCAAGCCCCTAGCAGATTCTCCATTCCCCCCTCATCTCACATCCTTTGCTGCTGTGAGCAACCTTTCTCTGCCACATTAGAGCAGGTGTGGATTAGGAAATTTATAGCACAGATGCAAAGGGAGTTTATTTGAACTCTCTGAAAAGCCACGATGACCTGGTGTGATCTTAGCATTAAGCTCAATTTAACGCATTCTTAATTATAACATATTTTCAGGTTTTCCTTAAGAAAATTCTGTGTTCCCACTTGTCTCTACCCAGCAGTACTGTCGGTGTCGTCTCTCCTGTCACATTACTGCATTTACGATGCTATTTCCAGCTGCTTCAGCCAAATTCAATATCTCCAGTGCTGTCTCACTAGAGTCAGACTTTATTATTGCTAGTGTTGCTTTGTGTTCAAATTGTACCAGAACATTAAATTCAAGGTGTAGACAGGAACAAAGCCATCAAGGCTATGTAGATGTAAAATAACATATGGACAGTGCTTTGCTGCTCTGGTTGTGCAGATTTTGAAGCTAATAATAATTCTAAACATCTCTTTTCATCTTATTTAATCTTTATAATCTCCTTACCCTCCAGTCCAGATTTTATTTGCGTGCTGAGATTGCTCCTTGTAGCTGTACGTCTCTGCTAGATCTGTACATACTGCACATTGCCTTTGGGGAGGTGTACCCAGCTGTCCAGACACAGACTTTATTAGGGATTTCTGTCCCAACAAAATGTCCTTCGTCCTTCCCACGAAGAGGGGGCAGGCAGGGCTATGACTGTTTGGAAAATGCTGGTACATAAAAAATAATAATAATTTTAAAAAAGCATTTAATGGTGAGTGCATGCAGAGACCAGAGACCATTTTATTCCCAGTTTTACTCTGGATGTGCTTTGTAGCTTTTGGAATGGTTAGTTCTTACAAGTATTGCTGTTTTATGCACAGCTTCTAGGGTTATGTTATCAGATTAAAAGTCTTCATTTCCATGAAAAAATTTAGGTCTCTAGATTTCTGCGGTAAAAATTATGAAAATTGGAAGTTCAGAAAGCCAGACAGAAAGCACAATAATCATCTGACTTTTTTTTTTCCTTTTCCCTTTATTTATTTATTTTTCATATTCAGACTCAGGGGAGGAGCTGACTAGGGGTTTTTTGAGCTTTAAATAGCAATGCTGGAATCTGGTCACGTGGCTGATAAGCTTGGCTCTCCAAAGGCAGAGCGCTCAGATCTCAGCTGATCACAAAGGGAACAGCAGGCACTGACCTCTCTAAAAAGCCACCAAATCCTCTTCTGGAAAAGAGCCTTGGCTTTTGCTGGCCTCTCATTCTTTTTATTTTATTTTATTTTATTCATTTATTTTTTTTTCCTTCCAATTGCAAAGCAAAATCCATTTCTGATTTGGAAGTGTTTTGAGATCCCTGTGTGAGAGGTGCGGCACTCAGCAGGGATAATCAGCCCCCTTCTCTCACCCTCAAGCAGAGCAACTGCAGCAACTGCAGGTCGCAACAGGAACTCGGCCAACCACAAATCTAACCATGCTACGCTGGGGAACAGCATTACAGGGAGCAGGAGTTTGACCAAAAATGCTCTTCAACCTGGGAGACAGATCATCCTTGTACTATTTGGGAATTCAGACGGACAATCCCTCTGGCCTTTTATTCACTAAACTGTGTGCATGTCGGGTTTCAGACAATATACTTTCACAGGTATACCTGCTAAATCAGTTTGGAGTCCAGCTTCCTTTTCCTGCAGCTGCTGGTTTCCCGACCATAAGGCAGAGCTACATCCATCCATACCCCTGAACTGTTCTCCTGAAGACTGCTTGTACCTTCACTGTCTTTCAGCTATGCCTCAGCACCTTGTTGCTGAATGTCATTCTGCTTTCATTTGTACTGAATCAATTATTTTTTTTTTTGGAAAACTATGTACTTTGAAACCTACTAGGTACAACAAACCAGAATATGGGTATTGATATTTTCACCATAATAACTTCAAAGAAGAAAGATAACTGTTCTTAAGACAGAAGATGTTAGAATAACGATCTCCACGGGGCAGGGATTATCATGCTTCTCATGAATACCTTTGGCACACGGCAGGGATCTCCATTCTGACTGGCCTAAGAAAACCTGCACCACTGCAAATGATACAGACTGACCCTGGGCCTTGTCCTCTAGCACTAAGACCAGCAGGAGCTTTACTAACGCAAAAGGAAGCCAGACTGGTCCCTTTGGTTCCTTTTAGCTCTGGCACTGCACTGAGACAGCAGCCAAAGTAGGCAGCAACATGGGGGAACCTCAACACAAAAACTCAGTGACACTATTTCATGTTTTGCACAAAGATGAAAAAACTATGACATTTCTGAGTAACACTTTTATGGTGACAATTACACAAGATGATTCAAAAATGCAAATGACAGCAACATGCACACCTGGCTAAAGCTGTTTTATCCCAAAAAGATATCTGTGAGTAAAATTATGAAACTTTAACACTTCTACTGACTTGTGTACTAGTTCATTTTTTTTTAATTGAGGCATACATGCCAAATAGCATGAAACTTGAAAGAAATAAGGTTTTTGGTGTTTGTTGTTGTTGTTTTTTTTTTTTTTTGAGAAGAACTTTGTTTTTCCAGAGTCCACTGCATGTTTGCAAAATCATAATGCTGGGTTTATAATTCTACTAGTTCTCAAGACATTTTTGCTTCCCATCTCTCCACAATCCCCACCCTCAAAAAACTGAAACACTTCAGAAGTTGCCAGTGCAAACACTTTCTATCAGCGTATATTATACATTTGACTTCAAGCCTTTGTGCAATTTATGAATTTCTGTTAAAAACTCTTAAAAAACTCCTTGGCACAAAAGCTGAAAAATATTCTGCTCCATTCGAACTGTCAAACACAAGGTGATGTAGAGTGTAAATCATGGTAGAATAAAATAATAATAATAAAAAAAAACCAGAACTGCAGCTTTTATTAGCCAGCTTTACAGTCTCTTGTATACAGTACATTGCACAATTCCGCCTTCACAATAACGCTTCCTGTATTAATATTGTGCCTTCCATGATGCTGTATAATCAAGGCAAGTTACAGAACACTGCTGAGTTTATATCAAAATAAACAGAAGATGTAACTTTGGTTTATAATGAACATCCAAATTACCAAGTACAATTTGCAGTAGACTGTAATGAGCTTGATATATAAGCTAGATGACAGTGAAGGGGGGAAAAATAGTTTAAACTATCAAGTTTCCTCTTGAAATGTCTTTTCCCAAGGCACTGTGAAGAAGACTGTTAGCAATTATCAATCACTAGAAACACCAATGGGAATATAAATATTTCACACAACAACCACCATCATATCATCCTCTATTCTCTTCTTCTTTTGCTTAAACAATGCCCCTAAAATTTGTTTGGTCCTTTGAGGGGGTAACCAAATTATCTTCTGAAACATCATGTATTTTTATTTAATACGTCTATAAATCAAAGCTTTGATAGATTATTTAACCCTTTCACTGTAAAAACTAAAGGCTTTACCTCACTATTTCTCAATGAATCTGATTTGCAAATTCAACTTGATTGTTTAAAAAAAAAAAAAGAAGAAAGGGTTCAAAATCAAGCAAAGCCCTGTATTTTTCAAGAGGAAACCATGCAGGAGTACATAAGAAGGCAAAATTGGCTATTTGAAATCCAAGAATCATTTTTAATGCGTTGGGCAAGGAAAATAAATCACAAATGTTCTGTGAGGTTTTCTAAAAATTTACAAGAAAAACTGATGGGCAGTTCTAGTCAATCCAGATGTTCTTTGTTCCTGTTTTAAATGACAACGAATACAGTCTCACACAATACAATTTCATCTTGACTGCAAGAGACACTCCTGTGTGAAGCCTTCAGCATGACAAAATTACTGGGCAAAAAGAAAATTGGCATTCATTTCTTCATGGGCTGATAAACAGAGGCATTGGGATCAAGTCCAGAAGGGCTGGTCTCCACAAATTTGGAAGAGTAATGTGGGGAAACAGGACTCAGAGTGCTGGTGGCCGCAGTGTATGTTATGCTGGGCATTACTGCCATAACTTCTGCAATCTTCTGTTTTAGGTCCTTGATTTCCTGATCTTTTTGAATGATTTGCCCTGAAAAAACAAATTGAATCGCTTAAAACCAGCTATATGTTTTTGCCCTCCACCATTTACCTAAAACACCCAGAAGACATTCAGCTTTTTGATATTATATACCAGTGAAAGCAAAACTCATGTAACTGCCAGTGTGTGTTGGTGAGTTACGTTTAATTATCTCTAGTTACCACATAACACTAGTAGACGCAGCACTTGTATTAGATATTGCATTGTTTGGATTCACAGCTGCACAATACCAAAATATTATTTCTATGGCTCAACTTTTTTCTGCACTTTCCAATCCATATTTTACAAGCACCTCGCAGAAGCTTATTAAATGTGTTATTTTCCTTATTTTCAAAACTGTCCTATTCTCACCATTTTTCAAAACTCCCTTTGTGGACACTGACAAAATCATTACATCAATTTATGTAACTATGTAAAGAGAAACACCAATGAAATGAGAACAAAAGACATTCTTCCTCTAATCAAATTTTCCTGCAACCAAACAAACTTCTGCAAGGAAATCAAATGGATGCTAAATCAAAAGGTTATTTAATTTTCCTTCACAGTTTGCACGGCTGAACAAAGGACAGTCTGGCCAGAGTTTTTATACTGGCTTAACGCTCCCTCTGGTGGCTCTAGTGGCAGCCAAACACGGATGCCAGCGTCAGCTGCTTACCCCATGGTATGAAGTATAAGACACCTTTTTATTTTTATTTTTATTTTTTTTTTCCCCACATTTAGGTTGAATTTATTTCAGGAATATCAACATGTTATTAAGATTCCATGCAAGGGCTTAATAGATGGCAGCTACTATTTTATCTTCTACCTCTTTAAAAGAAGTTCTTCAGGCTTTAGGGTAATGGTTCATAAAAATGCAGAAAAATCATCAAAAAATAAAACAAAACACCGTCTTGATATTTATCAGCTTAGTTCAATAACCTGGGGAAATTAAATCAACTGGAAAGCTTAGGCTCACATTCAAAATGATGTATAAGATAAAATCCCACTGAAAGCTTTCCTGAGTGTGGACTGCAGCCCACCCCTACATAAAAAGGCAGGATATTTCTGTCATGTTTTCACCATTTCATTCTATACTACTGAGTTGAATTAAACTATCCCATATTACCTTGGGCAATCTCAAGCTGCCGTTTTGCATCTCCTAATGCAGAGAATAGATCCAACTTGATTCTTGTCTCTGCGCTCAGGCTGTTCTCTAAGTGCTGTGTTTTATCCTGCATGGCTGAAAGAGCTGACATTAACACCTCCGTATCCTTCTCATTTTCCTTGTACTTCCGCAGTTCCTGTAGGAGTAATTGGGACAAATGTTATTCATCTAGACTTCACACCTGAGATACACTGAGAAGTCTTTCTCTTCCTCACAGCTCACCACTACTGGGCTTGGTATTAATACTGTAAAATTAAGATGACGGTTAATTGAGGACACTGTAATATTACCTCCAGTAACACATGACCATCACACAAGTGATTAAAGCCATATCGTACAAAGAATAATTTCAGCACCGTGAGCAAGTACCACTCATTCTGCTTCTCAGCCCTCTATGATCTGTATCATTGAGACCCCCCCTCCCCGAAATCCCCCTCATCACTTCCAAGAGCCAGCTGAGAAGCTGCATGGTACTCTTGTGGAAGCACAAAGAGCTAAGTTGTGGAATATGAAAACATTTCCCTCAAGGAAAATGGCTAGAATGGTGACTAACCTCTTGCTAGAGAGTTAAAAGTGATACTAAACAAACACCACATTTTAAGCTATTTCGACTGTGTGATGAGAGGCATTTATCTCAGCATACTTCCCACACTGAACCTAACTGTGCTGAATATCCAAGCACCTTCACCAAAAAATCCAAGCCTGGCTAGTGATTAGGACTACATTGAGTAAGCAATCCTACTTGCCAACAATGAAATTTATAATGATGTGGACTGGCTACAAGCTCCTCACATTATAGGAAAGATGCTGTGGAAATTATATTCTCCTCAGTCTATCCAGACCATTGGTTCTGAGAAAAAAAAATCTAAATCATTTAAATAATTGAGTGGTATGGAAATGAGACGATTAACACTGCTTATACCCATATTCTTACAAACCCTGATATCAGACAAGGAAGAAAAACATCTGAAGAGAGTAATACTTAAAGGCGTTGATTGCCTCTTATGGATATCCACCAGTTTCAGGGGTCTGAAAGCACTCATTGTGAGCTGATCTAAGCCCCTGGTACTTTCTTGTTACCTGAACTTTCATTTCTAGTTCTCGTATCTGATCTTCTTTCAGCTTTATGTCAATTGTTAGCTTCTTGCACTCTGTCTCCAGCTCTCGGATACGATTCCGTAAAGTTTCAGTACATTCTCCTCTGTAGGAAAAACATTAAAAGAGAAGACTGTGAAAAAAAAAGAATGTGGCTGACAATCCTGAATTGTTTATAACATGAAAAATTAATATAAATATTGAAGGATACAAAGAGGAAGCTAACTTTGTTCTTTTCAGCAAGAGAATTTCCCTTAGGGCAACAATGCAACAAGCTGCCAAGAGTTACCCAATGTTATGCCTCAAGTACTAGGAAATTGCTTGGGACATTTATGAACTATGGAGAATAGAAAAGCAGAAATGATTATTTTTAGACATTAGGAACACTGCAGTCATCTGTACTTCTGCCATGCTTTCATCTTGAAAAGCTTTACATCTATACACCTACATTACTACTGAAACATCACTGTGCTGAGCACTGGTAGTCACTGGCTAGATTAGAATATTTTTGAGATTTGAGATAAAGACAGAATTTTTGCCAAAAGGACACTGCACAAAACCTTCATTCACAGTCCCCACATGAAATGGAATATTCCTCTTAAGAAGACTAATCCACAGGGCACAATAGCCCTCTGTTAACACAATCAATGTAGAGCCAATAATTTAGAGTGTATTCATCATCCTGTAAATTTAACAGATATGAGTACTTAGACTGAACTTAATGGAAGGTGACCTCCCCATCCTCCCACTGTCTTAACACAAACAAACCTCAACAAAAATAAAGCTTTTTTTTTTTTTTAAAGTCAAATACAAACCACTCCTTTATGTACACAATGGTAAAAAATGCATCTCAGTGACAACAGCTACATTTCAGACATTTTCTGGAGCTGAGGTTGCTTCTACATTAGAACCAACTACCTTGTAGCAGCAGCAAATGCAACAGCACGTGCAGCAGTTGCTTCTTCCAACTTCTTTCTTTTCTTTTCTTCCATTAATTGTTTTTCTACAAAGGCTCTTGCCTCTTGCTCTGCCTTTAGTTTCTTCTCCAACTGGCTGATCATTTGCTTGTCTTTTTGTTTCATTTGTACAGCGTTGTGCAATCTGGAAGGTAACAGGTATGGAATTTAACAGAGGACTTCATTTACTAAAAATAAATTCCAGTCACTAGTCTCAAGTGAGTCTTGCTTTACTTGCAGGCATGCACCTTAAATTTTGTAGAATTTTAACATAACAACTTCCCCTCTAGTAAACTACAGTCATCAGCAACTAATTTACACAGATTTGCAGAAACACATACTTGTTCTGGAGCAGTTCATTTTCTTGCCGTAGCTGTCCAATTTCAGATCGAATTCCCCGCTCTGTGTTAGTCAAAGAACTGATCTGACTACGTAGCTCCTGTTCGATCTGCCTGCTTGCTTGCAGGTCAGCCTTTAACTTTTTAATATCTTGTTCCAACCTAAGATAGACAATTTTAGAAGACAATTTCAACTTCCCAGATACACAAAGGTTCAAGCACATTATATAAAAATAAGCACAGAGTAAACATCATACTATCTGCCCCCCAAACCCTCCTTACTTAAAATAAACAACTCAGAAATTATGTCTCTCTTTGTTGAATAATCTTTATGTTACTATACATCTATAACTGTATGTATAGCTATACACACAATTCATAACTCCCCACAGGAATTTAGCTTTTCTCCATGCACTGCACTGCAACGTTGTAAAACATCCTATGGAACTATATTTTTCCCTCAAAGTAGAAATAAAACTGATGGGAAATTGAAATTGAGAAACTGTAAATGCTGACAGATGAACAGATGAACTAATTTTACTTTTCTCAAATTGTTAGCAATAGCTGAGCTATGGAGTGCACTTGTGAGTTCTCACTAAACATTTTTTCTTTCTTGAAGTACAAGATGTACACTTTAAACAAAAAGTACGAGTTAAGTTATCCACAATTCAGAAGTCAGCAAATTTAGTTTTAATTCCTCCTGAACAGAGCAGAGACCATCTGCTACACACTTATTGTAGCTTTAGAAAGTTTTGAAGGCTCATGAAAGCTTATTAATTAAAATATTTTCATCCAGAATTGGTTAAATAAAGCACCAGTTTCTGAAGAGAGTCACCCAGCTCACCTTCATTTTCCCCCACATTTTTAAAATGAGATTATTGGTTCTTAGAATAAAAAAAAAATACAACAATCAAATCATGTTCTACAAGCACTGTAACAAACTCTTTTTGTATGCCTCTCAGTCATTCATGTGCTATCCTCATTTTCCCTGTCAGTTATCAATTTAAGTTTTTTAATGGTTATAAAGAAGAAAGATGTTTTTATTTCCTGAAGTTCCACAGACTTAATGGTAGTTGAACATTAAGATTTGGGGAAAATAGTCACAAAAGCCAGTATGAACTGCTCTTAGTGACATTCAATACTCCAGATTAAAGGTTATAGCTCTTTGTCTTCCTAATGAGACACTTTGCTCTTTTGGGCTTCAGTGCAGGAAAATCTCAGCCTAAAATGCTAGTGTGCGATGTGACAGCACAAGGCATAAGACCATCCTCTTTGAATGAATCAAGAGGTTAAATGTGGAATCATTGAACTTTTGGAATTTCATAGAAGAGTATCTATAACAGGCTGAAACTCAACCAAAGAGGTCTACTGGGATAAACTAACAGCAAAAAGCAGCCTATTAAGGATCATGGTCTACAATACATTTCTCTAACTCAAATGCTCAGATCCTACATTCTACAGCTGTACTACACTGTCCCTCGAGCTTACCTCTAGGGCAGTAGAACTAGAAAGTATAGATGAATTTCTTTTAATATAGTATAAATCAGGGCCAAAGTATATGTAAAAAACAAACAAAAAAAAACCTTACTAGGCAAATAGTAATTGTACTAAGCAAATGAACATTTCATAATGAAGACCATAAATCACTTCAACATCTTGTACTCTGTTGTAGGAGAAAAAGAATTTGAAAACATTACCAAAGGTTCATTCATCCATTTAACCATCACACACAAGCCAAAAATGGAAAATCCACCAGCAGATGATATTAAGTATGAATTTTCACGGGGGTCTGTATGTTCAGTGTGTTAGGTGGTAGAGCTGGACAGTCACTGGGTGACAGTGTAACAGTTCAATTTAAATCTTCTAATAAACAGAGACTAAGTGTTTTGCAAAGAGCAAAATTATTAATGTTGTAGGAAGCATTAACTGTTGTATATCAACAACTGATTGGTTTCAACATACGTTTTCATAAATATTAACAATGGTTTATAAAAGCTATGCACATAAATCACATGCACATACTTTATATTGACAAGTATCCATAAACAATTTCAATATACGACTCTACAATAAAGTGGTAACAGTGAAAATAAGACAGCTGTAAACACCATTCTGCCTATATCCACAACTATGTCAAACTTGCTCAAATATGATACATCTGGATTTATTACAGATATTTAGAAACCCAGAAAAAGAGGCCCTGATTAAGTAATGCCTGAATAAGTCAGGAGTTGGCACACTACAAGCTGAATTAGTATTTTTGGTAACAGGGTATTCACAACTATTCCAACTTAAGCCACCTGGTTCACAGCTTTTGTGACAGTTTCAGTGAGGGCTCTGTACCTGCAAAGCTCACAGGACTGGTCCAGACTGCGCTGTAAAGAAAGTGGAAACCTCTGTGATCTGTAGAGCGCACACAAAGGTGAGCAGAAAGGATGCCTACTCTCAAAAATACAATCAAATACCATAGCAGACATTTTCCTGCAATTTATAGAGCAAATGAATGTTCCTGGCTATCCAAAATGAATTAGGAAGCTATTAATCCATCAGAATGTAAGAACCAAATGTGTCCTAGATGGCTTTTCTCATCAGGACATCAGACCTGCCAAAATTAGATACAATTTCATTTAAAAAAAAGGCATACAGTTTCCCCTCCGAAATATGTACTTTTTGCATTCTCTGATGTTAACTGTATGCTCATCCACCTTATAAAGTCTAGTCAAACATTTTTAGCCTAAATTTCTGCTGTAAAAGAGGAGGTAAAAGTTCTTCTCTGTATACAGAGAGGTCATCCATCATTTTCAGGGAAATACAAGGAGATTAAAAGAAAAACAAAACAAAATAAAACAGCCACTTCTCTGTTGCCCCGTTTCTAAAATGGAAGTACTTCATCAGGGTAAAACGATACAATTTCATAAAAAAAAAAAAAAAAAAGCTTTGCTGCTGCAAGCACAGATTGGTGAGAGTTTTCCTTCTTCCTCCCTGTAATAGTCTGTATCACTTGTTATAGTGAGAAATGACACAATAAGTGACACAAAATGACAAAATAACACTATTATTATTTCTACTAATTCATTTTCTGCTTAAGTCTCTTATTTCTAGGCCTATTGGAAAAATATTCTTTCCTATTTACAAAGGGGGACAATTCGAGTTCTAGAAGATATTTTTCTCTGTTGCTGTACAAACTACAAGTAATTTTGAAGCACAATTGTTTTTAAAATGAAGATTCAGTTGTGGATTATTACATTGGGCTGTTTATACAACCAAGGTCAATTTCTTTCAGTTTGTCATCACTATAAGCGCAAATTTATGGATTTTCTTTCTTTTAGCACCACTGCCTATCTTTACTGATCTCAGTAATGAAGAAGATCAATCAACAATCACCTGCAGGACAGAGCATTTTTCCAAATGCTTCTTGGAAGACTGATGGACCAACTTAATGACAATTCAGGTTGAGTTAATACTTCTAAGTATTGATAACTGTTTGATGAATAGCATACCCTTGCTTACTCAATTAACTCATCTCCATAATCATCTGGTAATTGCACACAAATTAAAAACAATCTGTATTTATATTATTTACCTAAAGTTTTAAATCACCCAGAGGGCACTTGAGAGCTTCTCTAAGAGATACATTTTTTTAAAATTTGTTCTCTTCTTGCCCAATCTGTTGGCATAAGCCACAGGCATCCACTGAAGGGAACCTACTTCTTTGAAGTTGCCGATGTGATCACATAGCACTGAGGTTCTCCTGCTGTCAGTACCAGACTACTGCCAGCAGTTCCGCAGAGCATTTTTCATTACCAAAAAGACAATAATGCATAGGCAGGAAGCTGAGTTACTTATTTTTCTTCTGCACAGAATTGTTCTAAGTAGCTAGCATTTTGAAAGGTTACTCTGTTTCTGAGCAGTCCATGCACTATATTGACAATGGCCTGAAAAAGGCTTGGTAGAAGGGATCTCACAGATTTCTGGCTTACATTCCCGATGCTTTTTGTTTTCTGTTCTCTACTTTCCTCAGTCCCGTCGTATCATGTAGAACACTGACCATCTCCCCAGTGTAGCTGACAGGAGAAAGCCTTCTGGTATACAAAAGCCATTTCAGGCATCAGGCATAAGGAAGAAGAAACAATCACTCTTCAGACACCAACGGTGCCACAAAAGATGGACAACGATTAACATTAGAGGAAGAGAAGTTTACATCAAAATCTTCCAAGTCTGTCTCTGCAGGAACATTGAGTTTTAGGAAAGCAAAATAAGATGTGATGGACCATCCTTTACTTCACAAATATTTTGCTTAATTCAATTTCCAGAATGCCATAGCTATCTCTGTGAATAATAAGTATGTAAGACAGCTTGCTTCAACATGTGCAAAAGGCAAGACCTCTATGGATACAAACACTTTTGCTGAGCTGCATAGCCAGGGTTTTTTTGGGCAGTGGTGGGGTGTTTTGTTTTGTTTAAGGGTGCAAATAGCTGGAGCGAGGACATGAGTATTACCATGCAATACCCAATTAAAAAACACATTGCAAGCTACAGTTACAGCTTGGATTTGTTCCATACATCAGGCCCCTGAAACATGAACAAAATCTGCTGCACCTCTGAATTGACAGTGAAATGAAGACAACAACAAGAAGTCAGCTTGTTCTGCAGTTACTGATATACAATATTCAAAGGACACCAATTTTACCTCTCTATTAGCCCAGTTACTGCGGTGTCCAGAAATAAGACAGAATAATGACAGAGATGCAATGATTAAGTGCTTGACAAACAAACAGCAGATTTCAGCACTCGTCAGAACCAGATACTCATTTCAATTGTAGGATCAAAAAGCCTAAGACAAAGAGATTGCTTTGAAGGCCGATTGGCAGGGACAGAGCCTCCTGAATCCTTCTACTCTAGCTATCAAAATGACAATAACATAACAGTCACTGAAATATTAAGTGATGGGGATCGGTCACTTCCTCTCCAGAAAACTAAACCTGTGGATAATTCAGAACACTAAAAGCTATTTCTCCTCGAATCTCAGAATGTTTCACATGAAATATTTTTGTCTTAACTCATAAAAGCTAAATATTTGCTGATATTTCTGAAATATAAATATGCACTAACCATTTTCCAGGCAGAACAACAACAAAAAAATAATCCCATTTCAAATATAACTGAATATATATAAGCCCCTAAATTACTTAGCTGTACCCTTTCAGATATAACATGTTACATCAAATATTTAAGAGAAAGTTAGGAAGCATGCAAGACTGTCTTGTTCTAAATATATATATACAAATAAAAATAAAATCCACCAAAACAAACAAAACTAACACACACAACTGACACAATCTTCACTGTCTCAAACAACTCCTGTCAATCCTGAGTCCCTAGCAGTTATAAGGCATTCTTTACATTTAATATTGGTTCGTTAGCTCAGGGAAATCATTTGTAAACAAAAAAGGGAAAGCAGCTTGGCTCTGACATCCTGCTGTGAGTCTGCTGGACAAGAAGTTATAAAAAGCATCTTTATCTGGAAGCTGAGCAGATCTGATTTTGAAGTCAGACACAAATGCAGGACTTTACACTGTCCTTTTCAGAGTACAGCCTTGATGCAAAGCAAAAGTTGAATAACAGGAATGAGCAATACCACTGGAAGTGGATAGGATGATAGCAACACCTCATCGACTGACAAGTTAAAAAAAAAATAAACATGAATTTAAAATTCAGTGTGAGGAGTAATACAAAGGACCACACATCACACAGAAACAATTGACCAAACAAAAAAAAAGTGAAGTAGTTTAATTCACTTTCAGGGCTAAGTAAGGCTATGTTGCATAAAGGTACTTCCTGAGTACACTGATCGCGTACCCTGTCCCTACACCGGGAATTAGAGGAGCTAATATTCTGTAAGGGCATAATCTAGTCTATTGAATTCTCATTTCTGCATTAGAAATCTCCCTTTGGACAATTACAATGACCATGTGGTCTAATCTCACATTCGATGAACAGCATATAAAAATCTCAATATGCAATTTAAAACCTAAACCACATGAGATTTAAATCTCATTCTTTATCATAGCTACATGGGACAAAATTCTTGAATGGCAGGTCTTTCTATAAAGTGATTCCCTTCTCTTTTCTCAGGACTTTTTAACAATGTTTCGGACTGCAGCAATGCTGAACTGATCATTCTCTTCTTCAGTGAGCAAGTAAGCCATGTAAAAAGTACAGAGATGCCATCTGAAACTGACGGCATACAAATACAGCAGTCCTGTACACATTCATTTAGATACAGCCTTGCTGAAGACAGAGCCATCTGCATCCCATTAATCTTGACTGAATTTGGGTCATAGATGAGATTGACTAGCTTATTCCTTATTTACTTTATACGAGTTTTCAACAGACATTAATATGAAATAGTTTGGCTATTTAATTGGCAGAAATATGCCAATCAGTGGTAGAGTGATCATCAGAAAACAGTATTTTCATTGAAATAACTGTATCCACATAGCACAAATCCTCAGAGACAGACCAGAGTCAAAAGTCCAATTATCAAAAGGTACCAGCAGGGAAAGTGAACCTAATCTGCCAATTGAGTTAACCACCAAGGATTTGTTGACCAAAGCGTTTTCAGCACATGAGAAGAGGAAAAAGAGACAGAGGTCAGGAATGACAGAAAAGCATGCAACTGTGCAACAGCTTTGTTCTGACATAGCTCTATCCTATTTTGAACACTTTACACATTATGTCTTTCTTGCAAGTATTTGTTTTACAAAAAATGACAACGCTGTCTCAGGACTTACGTGCTCTATGTTCTTAGCTGCATGTCACAAATACATCTTTATTTACATATGCTTATCTGGAGTTTAAAGATGGGATTTCGCCAATCTTCATAGTTTACAAGGCAGCTAAATTAAATCTCTGTGATGTGTATTTAAACCAGTATGTTATCAGGTATGCAACAGGAAACTTAAGTTAATGCTCCAAGGAGTCACAGAGTAGCTGATACTTTGCACCTGTACTTGTGAAATGAAGATTAAACCAAAAGCCAAACGCTTTGGAGGGTTAAAACGGCATCACCACCAAACAAAAAAACAAAATTAGTTCGGGCATGAAACCCCACTGAATTCCCTGGAGATGTAAAGGTCACCCCAGGGAACATTTGTCAAGAACACATCCACTGAGCTCTGAAATAATGATTCTCCATGTTTTTCTCACACCTTCTATCAAACGACTGTCACAGATATTAAGACTCATGACACCCTTGTGAGGTAGGCTAATATCATATACTGAGGTAGAAAGTAAGCAATTTGCTCAAGGTTGCATAGCAAACCATAGGCAAAAGTCAGGAACAGAACCCAAGAGGACTAGCTCCTTGTTATCTTATTTCATTCCTAGAAAATTCTGTTTTCTTTACGAGACCATAAATTACATTTTCCAAAGACAAACAATAAAAAAAGCATATCCAATGTACTTGCACCCAGAGAGGTTGAAGGAGGCTGTTACAAAATGCTCAAATCAAACTTACCTCACCAGTGCATCTGGTTTGCTTAGCTGGTTATTAGGAATACAATTTTCCATTAAGTCCTTATGTGCACTTGGGCTCTTGCTTGGACATTTCTGTTTTTTCTCATTTTTAGTAGATGATGAAGGGATGCTCCCATTAGTTGCACTGTGACTGCGAGGTGAGGAATTCACAACTCCACTAACATTTTTGTAATTTTTGGATGAGGCAGTGCATGAGTCCTCTTTTAAGAGGTTTTCTGTACTTCCTACAAGATCATTATTTAATCTTTTACTATTGATATGGTTTTCCATATATTCAATTTCCTGTATTTTAGAGTCTACAGGTTGCAAAATATTATTATTTATTCCAAGGTTGTGTTTCTTAGCATCCTTGTCCTTCTCTTTTCCCTTTTCTCTATATTCTAGCTCTGGCAACGTTGCAGATACTTTTTTATTGGTTGGAATGCCTCCATTATGCTGCAAAAGTATTGAGGAATCCATCTCAGATAATCCTTTGGCTGTAATACCAAAATAAAAAAATAGTTAGCTCATTAGAATCAATCAATATTATGACACACAGAAAAATATGCAGATGACAATCATTATTAGAGTTTATTTAGCAAAACAAAACAAAACAACAACAAAAAAACAGAATAGAAGCCATGTGACATTTTCAGATTTTTTTGCACTTTACAGAGAGCAAAGAGTAACCTAGACGTTTAATAATAAATAATAATTCTGTCTTCATAGACAGAATTGATGTAGTTCCTAGTAAGAAACTAATTAGAGAGAACATAATTCATTTCTACTGCCATTTTAACCACTGCCAAAAGTTGAATTTCTGTCTCCTCTAAATTCACAATACTTACATCATAACAACACGGACTAGAGAAGCTCTTCTTCAGCAGGCTTTTTTTTTTTTAAATTGCAGGTGATGATAGCAAATATTAAGAAATAAGTACAGTTTACCTTCCTCTGCCTCCCTCTCTTGCCTTTGTAGCATCTGCTGTTCTGGGGGCAGAGCTTGCTGGAGAAGCTGCATGTAGAACTCATTCTCTTTCTGAACTTCTTTTTGTTTTCTTAAACGCATTTTGTAGCTGACATAACTTTTAAAGCCAAAGCCCAAAGTCACAACGGGGTAGCCAATACTAGGAAAAAAGCAACTTTATTATTCAAAATGTAATCATAATAGCAAATAAACAAACTGAAAAGCTGTGAATACATATGGATTACAAATTTTCATAGGAAGCAATATATTAAATTTTTTTGTACTACAATAAAGCCACATTTTAAAGTGTAGAGATGACATTACCAAGATAAAATTATGGTTTGTTACAGAGAGCAATTAACTGTAGCATAGATTAAATTATGCACTATGCATAGCAAAGACAGCTCTCAGACAAGTACAAATTACGCATCTTTTAAGGAGATAACAGCCAACAACAACAGAAGTTCCTAAGTTCCCCTAAAAGGACGTTTAATATATATTAAGCTGGGAGATGCATAATAAACATCCAACCAGAAGACTGAAAGGAGAAACTGATTCTTAGTCCCATCCCTTCACACTCGAAATTAAGAACATATATGCCTTTTCCACCACTCTGTAAAGTAGAGACAAAGCAATGGTTTTGCAAAAGACTGCCTCTGCAACAGGCCCTGTACTACCTTCTCACTGCAACACAGGCTGAGAAACAAGAGCTGACAAAGGTGCTGGAACATACAGCTCTGGGGCTACTGCACTTCTGGCGGGGACCAACTCTGTGAGCTAGAGCACCCTTCCATCACCCAGCCCTGCCACAGCTAGAAGGATCCCTGGAGGTACAGCCTCAATAACCACCTGGCGCTGTTGAGGATGACCACAATTAAGACACCTTTTGTGGGCAGCGAATGGCTTTTGAGAATTCCCAGTTTAGAAGACTGACCTTGAAGATAGAAGCAAACAACTTCTAATCTCTAATTTACTTCTCCCACTTATCTTACTGACAGGTAAGATATGAAAAAAATCCTCACTTTCAGCCAGGCTCTGCTGTTCTATTTGTTTACAAGGATGACAGAAGGGTGGCAGAACTTTGGAATTATTTATACCAGCTTCACCACGTAGAATTAAATATTCTTATTGCTGCAGTTTTCACAAGCTATACAGAATGCCAGCAAATCATGCTAGTTTACTTATTAACAGGGATACTCGAGGAGTGAACAAACATCCCTGCATATAAATACGTACATCTCTGGCAAATATTTTAACAAAGCACCATGAATTTGCATTTTGAACACTGAAGGTGTCCTAGATCAGGGCAAAACTCAGATGCAGATGACTATATTAACTATTGGAGTCTTCTCACTCTTTGCTCAGTATTAGCATTGTGCAAATTGCATTTCTAAGTGTGCTTCCAGAATGCAGGAATCATTTGCACATGCATCTGATATTATCTCTGCAAACGCTTCTTATGTAATACTGGGTAAAGTCAGCTGTAGCTACAATTTTAAAACACTGATGACAATCCGAAATGTTTGCATCCAGCTCAGCAACAGAAAGACCTTTTTTCACAGTTCCTAAACTGCTTTGTAGCCTGATATAGAATTAACTCAGTGCTTAAGGGACTTGTTGTGCAATGCAGATAATATAAATTAAAATGACAGATGCCTAATTTATTGAAGACTATCACAGGGAACTGGACCAAATGACCCCAAGAAAAAACAGAACACATTTTAAACCTAACATGATTGATGCACACTACGTTAAAAACTTGTGAATTTAAAAGTGCATTTCTTCTAGATATGGATACTCTGTAGTTATGTCTTCTGCCTGAAGTCACTCTTCAGTTACAAAGAAATATTGTGATAAGTAGGGTTTCTTTGTTTGTTTTGCTTTCTGACAAGACTTTCAAGCTGAAGCTTATTCAACTTCTCTGGTGAATTATGAAATTAGAGAGTCATGAGGACCATTATCATTGTAGGGGGACAGAGGAGTGCTTTGTCATAGGAAAAAAAATTCTTAACGGAATGCATAAATTATCAGTGAACATATTGTTATGCTACTTTTATCATATATTCGTTATCATCTATATAAAATTTGTAAATGAATAGCAAGAATTTTCAAAAAATGCTAGGAATATCCATGCTACAAATTCCCTACAGTTCACAAGAACTGTATTTTCAGAACAACTGCACTTGGTTAGTGTTTACATTTTGCATGGAATATTTAATGACAGCTGCGAGAGGAGTGAATTAAACAGTCAAACCCTGAACCAAAATAAGAAGCCCTGAATATCAATTTCTCTGGTGAAATAAAGGTTAACCAAAAAAAAAAAAAAAAAGAAAAAAAGGAGAAAAAAAAAATACAACTTACCAGTGTGCTGCAAATGGACGACAAAGATCTACATGGAAGTTTTTTAAATCTTTAAATCTAATTGCCGCTTCAATATAAACGAAAAGTATCCACAGTGATACTGTTGGTAAACAAACACCCCTCTCTTTTGAGAGGAGGGGGGGAAAAAGAGGAACACCTTAGTAACATTACAAGCAGCAGATATTTCAAAGTTATTTTTAAAAGATTCCAAAAGTCAAGGAAAATTGTCAGACATATATAAATAGAACTGTAAGAGTTTTTTTTGCATAATAAAATATCTAAGATGTCTTTATTTTAAAACAATTCTAAACTTTTGTCTCCTTATCTTGCTTTATTACTTTTACAAGTCACCAGTGAAAAATAACAGATGTACAGCTAACGAAATAGCTTGGCACAACACTGTATACAGACAAGGAACACAAATGGAAGAATCTGCAGAAGATGAGGTAATGTTACAGCTTATGATCTTTGAGTCAGAAGTGGTATGCTTGGACTACTTTTGCACTCCAAGTTAGGTATAGCTTAGTACCAGCAGCGAGCAAGTCAGCTGAGAAAACAGGAGTGAGGAAGCATGGTACTGGTTACTCCATAAACAGCAACGCAGACAACAGTATCCGACTCAGACATCTACATCACAGAGACACTGAGGAGACTATTGATTTCTGGATTTCTCTCTCTAGCGCTACTGGTAACAACACAGAACAGTAGCCAAAGCTAAGGTCGTAGTCCTCTTGGCCAATGGAAACCACCACTGTTGCCTGTAATATAGCCACTATAAAATTCAACAATTCAATTCCACTTGCATGCCACAAGCTTCAGAAAAATAAATGAAGTCTTTGATTATGCTGATATCAACGTACTTTGTACTTATTTGGAAACAAGTCTCAAATGCGAAACTAAGAGTATTTGTTTGAGGACCTGATGCTTTGGTCTCTCTTGAATAGCCTTCTACACAAGTTAGAAACCCATAGTAAAAACTCTCAGCTAAACAGGACTGGATGTTTCAACTAGGTAGACCTACCACCTAAAAAGACCATAACTTCATTAAAAAAGAAGAGCACATCCCCCTTAACTTAGATGAGCATTGAAAAAGATTAATTCCTAAGGTTGAAGCAAAATATTAAAAGAGCTAAATAGCTAGAGTTAGAACTGGCCCGCCAGGTTTTTCCCTTATGGTTTCTAAACATCTGCTCTGAGAACAACTTCAGATAACATTTTGATGTCTTAATATAACCCTAAAAATAACTCCAGGGTTGGTTTTGTTGTTGTTGTTGTTGTTTAAAGAAAATTTATTTTATATTGGACAGCAACTGGTTCACAGTCTCTCCCACTAGCTCCCATGCTGTCATTATTATAAATGACTAACTTGTTAAAAAGATGACTGCTTTCACCAGTAAGCTGAGAAATGATCCATGCTATCCTGCAAATTTTTTTGACCAAGGAAAGACAGATACATAACTCACATCCAAGTACTAACACTCATGTAAACTAAACCATCTCCCAAACCCAACTGCTGCGCCAGAACTCCAGGATTTCTAAAAACAAACAACAACAACCCTAAGGATGAGAAAAAAAAAGGCAGGGAAGAAAATTTCTCCATGTGTCTCAGACGGTTGGAGCAACCATTATCACAACTGCAGTAAGAGTTAATAACAAAATCGGTATTAGAAGCCTTTTTGATCTGAAGCTGAAACCACATGGCACAAAGATTTGATAAAGAAGAATTGAAAATGTGGTAATATTCCAATCAAACAGCATGTTAGTCAAATAAAGTAAAGAGTATTATGTCATTTCACAAATTTTTTGCATTTGATCAGTATTTGTAGAGTTGCTACAGACGTGTTTTGAAGTTGGAAAAATATATTAATTTTTCATTGGTCTGGAATTCCTGCTTCTATACTATCAACTCCATCAGTCAGTCATTAAATGACTTCTACAAGATGCACCCAGAGAAGTATCAATTGCAAATACACATACTAAAGATAACAACACCAACAAAATTACTATAACGAAAGTACATTAAAGCAAATGTGTTAACAAATAGAAGAGAGTTTCCACATGCTACTAAAGATTGTAAGATATATATTCAAATTAGTAAATTTTAGTTAAAGAATAGTGACCTACCTGTGTGCCAGACATACTGTACCCATACATACGTGCTGGCAGCAAAAAACAGCCATTGTATTGGTATGAAGAGCAGACATATTATATTTGATGTGAATGCTACACAGACAAAAAATACTGAAAAGGCCTAAAAGAAAGGAAGGGTAGGGGAGAAGAATAGTGTTTCAGTTTATTCCAGCAAACATCAGTTTATTTTTTAATGGTGACACCACAGTGATTTCAACATGGAAACACTAGTGTTGTTTATAATTGGGGTAAAGAAGTGGAGCAGTCTAGGTGATGAAAATACAGACTTATCCAATGAAAGGACAACATGTACAACTCGAGAATACTTGTTTCCTGCCTGCTCTTCCAACAAGTCTCCGAACAGCTATATTTATACCTTATTACTTTGTTTGAAGACTATAATTTACAGCTGTTCAAGTAGTATTATCATTACTATAACCTCCTGGCAAAATATTAAATTAAAAAAAAATAAATCAAAATCAGCAGTGTCATTTACTCTCTGAAAGTAGTAAGTATTTAAAAAGACTTTTGTATTCTATTAAAGAAAATCTGTTATACAGGGATCTCAATAAATTCATTGATCTCAGATATTCAAACAATATTTGCCTATAGCAAGTACTTTGATAGCTATGTATTACACTTGCCACAGATTAAATAGGAAGTCTGAGAGAGACAAGACTTGAGCACAGATCATTTAGTCACTCGAAAATTCCTCTTCTTGTGAAAGTGATCAAAAGTGCTAATAAGTTAGTTGTGTAACATGGAATTTACCCTGAAACATCACAGTAATTCTATGTTATACTTACCAAACCTTGGTATCTGAAGGAATCATAAACACTCCTGATGAAGAGCCAGAATGGCCAAAGATACTCAAATCTGAACTCCAGGACAAAATCTGCTAGCAGTACTAGTGCCCACACTACTAGGAACTTCAGATACAGAAAGGTACTGTAAAGCAAAAGAAAAGAAATTTCAATCAGTGTTTCAATAGAAAGAATAAAACAAATTAACTTTTAAAAAAATTAAATGTTCAGGAATAAAAACTGTAGGCAACTGCAATACAGGTAAGAAAACTTCATTCAAAACTACTTTACAAAACAGATAGCTTTATTACATTAAAATTGAGCCCAGTCTAACAAAGTTATTTATATTTTTATTTTAGAAGAGCCTTTATAGAAGGCTTGTTGCTCTTACACGACATTCAGCGACAACCTTTCTTTAGCTTTGCACTGTATTTTTACAAAGAAATCTTGCAAATAGGTATGCTGTCACAGCTGAAACACTTCTTTCAGTTCGCCGTCTCTTGTACCTGGAGCTTAGAAGTTTCTGTATTCCCCTCCTCAGACTACTCATTTTCCACATTTAACATAAACTGCAGTATCAACAAATTTAGGTATAATTTAAACCTATAGCTATAGCAGTGTGTTGACACTGAATTGTCAAAGGGTTATATATGACAATATCCATATTCAAGTAGATAGATCCATTTAAAAAAAATGGAGGCACATGAGTCTTGAGACCACTTTTTTTTTTTTTAATTATTTTAAAGCTACGCTCCCTTACTCTTAGTCCGTGATTTTGAACCATTAATGATCCATCTTGGCTACAGAGGTCAAATTATTTTGAGATAATCACTAATACAGGAGCACTTGAGGGACAAGCCCAATCTGTTCTGCTACAAAGGAGCAAGCAAAAACCCTTTTCCACCAAAGCCCAGCACCCAGAGACCTAGTATATCACTGCAGTTCATCAAAAAGCAACCTTCTTGCACTACATTGGCTCACAACAAAGTTATTTTTGTTTTGTTTTTTATATATATATATATACATATATTTAAAATTAAGGACAGTTTTTCCTTTTAGTAACTTATTTTTTCTTCTGTATCACGCTTCCAACATAACCAGTAGAACTTTGCCCTGGGACAGTTATTGATATGTTGCCAAGAGTTAGCACACGCTATGCCAGGTAGGGTCCATGAAGTGCGCAGAAATTTGACATGGCTTTTTTAGGAAGGAATTCAGAGCATCAGAGAAGATACACAATAGGGGACTTCCATGACAAGTGTTCTCCACCTCCCATCAGATCAGGTAGAACAACCTGCTCGATGCACTTAAGATAAGGTTTCATCTCAAGATGATGAAGGAAAACACAGAAAGAAAAGCTATTATCACTTAAACTTTTTTTTTTTTTAAAGTTTATTTTTACTGGTCTTATTGCTAAACTGTTGCACGTATTTTTGCTCCGTGCATGATGTAGAGCTATTCTGAATGTCTCTCCTTAGGAAACTTTTAATAAGATCCAGTCCTCTCTGTATTTCACAAACCTTTCCAAACCTTCAAATGATAGTGACGAAGTTTCAAACTCATACAACTGATTTGATTTTTGCAAGAAGTTGCAATTTATTTTTCATCTGCCAAAACCAAGGAAATGCTTGCAAATCGTCAAAGATTAACTGAGTGTGCCTGAAAAAGACATTTATCAACTGACCCGGCCTTACCTCTTTACCCAACAAAAAAAGCTTTTGCTTAGCTATTCTCACGTACTGTATGCCATCAAGCTGTCCCCCAAAGAGCCCAATTCCAAGGTTTTCACTGTGACTAGAGCCCCTGAGAAGAAATTCTGAGGTGGAACTAAATATATGCTAAAATAATACATAAATGCTCTCTGGTGTACTTGCAAGTACACACTTTAAATTCGTACTAATTCTTGATGACAGAGTCTAGAGAAAATCCATTTTGGAAGTCTAGGAGACAAAAAGTACATATTCCTACACTTAACCCACCTCTGCCCCCCCTTTTTGAAGGTGTTTTCTCCATTTATAGTGGAACCTGCAAAACAACACATCCGGAGCTTAACGTAATGGGATTGAAACAAATACGCAAACAAGTTAAAGTGCTTCCTGTAGCCTTTTTAATGGCAAAGAAATTAATGACATGCACACCTAGAAAAGTAAGACTCTGCTTTTTTCAGTGTTTACAGAACCGGTCCCAGCCATTTAGCCGAAAACTGCTCTTGCAGAGGAGTGAAACTACACGAAACTACAACAGAAGTGTGTACGAGAGCAACAGCAAAAAAACCCGTCACGGTGGGCTGTGCTTGCACACACTGCCGTCCTCTGCCCAGCCAACGCTCCGGGTCCGGCCGCGCTGTGGCTTAGCCCCGCAGCACCGCACCCCTCAGCACCGCAGCTCGCAGCGCCGCACCGCTCTCCCTCCGCACGATGGGGGAGAGGCTGGAAGAAAGGCACAGCTCGTGGGCTGAGATAAGGCAGTTCGACAGGCCACAAAAGGCAGCAGGAGTGCAGGAACACACGCAGACGCCAGGAGCTGGTGCCAACCCAGCCGCTGCCCGGGCAGGCTCCGAGCAGCGGCCGCCCCCCAGCGACCCCGTCCCGCTGCGCCCCTGGGGTCCGGCCGCCCCCCGGCAGGGCAGCGCACGAGCAGGGCCGGACCTCGCGAAGCCCGGCACCGGCAGCGCCGCTCTCCTCCCCGGGCCGCAGCGCGGCTCCGCACCCGCTACTGGGAGGAAAAAGAGCTCTGTCCCAGTCGGAAGCGGGACAGGGGCATCTCGAAAAAGCTGCTGCATTCACAGCACCTCAGAGAACACTCGGACATGAACGGTGGCAGGCGTTTGGGTGCGCGCTCACGGCTGTGCTCGTTTTGACCACGCTATTGAATCGTACGTGCGCGGCTCTGAGATTTGAGAACAAAGATAAAGGCATCTCGTCTAGGTAATCACCGTTTTGTCTGTTTAGCTGGAAAAGCAGCTGTGTAGGCACTTTCTCCTGGGTTCCAGTTATAGCTATCGTATATTTTTCTGCCACTGAAATCCGTAGAGACTATATTTTTCTTAGCGAAACAGAATTGTCGGAACTAATTCTTTTCAACTGTTAAGTGCCAATCCAAGTTAAAGCATGTGCTGAATAAGAGTTCTGTAAGACAACCGTTACGGTTACATTCAATTCACATCAAATCCGAAGGCCACGCCGATGCTCCCCCCGCTTCAAAGTGGAATTGTAACAATTCAATACTTGTAATAAGGCTTGCCAACAATACTAAAGATCCTGCTTCTCAGTCATCTGAAGGTCTCAAAAGCAATTAAGAGTTTCATGAGAATAAGACTAAGACACGTGGAAGTTTTTTCCTTTTATAAAAAACTTCATCCATTTCTGTTGATCTCAACAACAAAGCTCACTGTTGTGCAATACGTTCTATTTATGTCTTCAACTGCACAAGCCTGCGTGTAGACATACACACTAAAATATTTTAAAGGGGCTGCACTCAGACTACTCGAGTGATTCCTGAAAACAGGGCATGCTGCTCCCCCCCGTCCATCTAGAGGACTGCATCCACGTCAGACTGCAGCCCAGAACTCATCCCTAGCTTTAAAACTGGTACTGGTGGCAGGCCACAGGCGTCAGCTCCCTGCTCCAAGTGGACCAGCTCCGCAAACCGTGCTGAGCTTCTGCACTGCCACTTACGCTGCCAGGTTAAAACCAGCTCGGGTGTCTCTGCGGCACACTGGGGGCTGCAGGTGGCAGAGACTCTTAGGAGGAGGAAGAAAGGAGCAAAAATCTCGACTTCGCTTCTTCTATAAAGGGCTGGTGCACACCAAGACTTGCTGTTACTGACAAGCACATAGTTTAAAGGTTAATTTACAAGTGCTTAGTGAAAAGCCCCCCCCTCCAGTGAACACTTAAATTAGTGATAGCTCAAAAACGTCCAACAAGAATGTAACCCTAAAGAAAAACATGTAACAGACCTCTCATTTTGACAGGCTAATCACTCTTCTGCTCTTTTGCTTAATATGACAGACCCTTCAAATACGATTGCATGAATAAAAGACGAACAATCCAGCCATAGCCCTCTTCCCTTTCTCTGCTTTCTACTAGCCACTTCTACTTCATCTTTGCTCTTCAGTCTCCCGATTCCTTCCAGACACCGTTTCTCCCTTCTCTGCTTTTCTATTGGCATGTAGTCACTGTCCCCAGTGTGCCTCCCTTCCAACATGCTCATCCTACAATGCTGCCAGCCGGTACTCCTTTGGAATCCAGCACCAGCCGTTTAGTGCCTGTGAACCTCGGATATTCATTGATCTTTCTGGGCACATCCACACATTTTTCCAATTTTTATAGCTGCTGTGTCAGTATCCTCACTTAGAGGCAACATTTATTAGGTAGAGGTGCCTTCTAACCTCACAAGCCCGCACGCTACTAGGAAGGTTCAAACATATTCCATGATGCCAATTCTAGTTCTGAGTTCGTTCTCAATACAGGGGGAGGAAGGTTGTATGCCTAAACTGGTTGCAAAGAAATGCCTAAAATCTGGGTGATTAATTTTCTGACACGTCAAAAAAGCTGATTTCAGTGATCTGTCTGAGGCTTAAGGACAAGGCTTCCCCTATAAAACTAGCATATTGTATCTAATCTTGTAGGGTAATACAAGATGGGTGCTAAGTGGGAAGGATGAACACATTCATGAGAAGAACAGGGTACTGAACTGGAAGGAGTGGTGGTTACGGTACTGCAAATTCCATGACAGGTCAATTCTCCCTCTTTGAATTTTCAAATAACTATTTTTCCGCCTTACTTTTCCTCCATCCTCCCCACTCAAGTGCCAGATGGCATTTCCTCTTTTTTTTTTCCATTCTTCTTGTTCTTTCCTCTCTTTTTACTACCCCATAGAATCAGATACTGTTCTTGCTGTAATGTAAAAGCATTAAAAAAAAACCAAAACAATGGAAGTAAAAACAATTAGGTACCCCAAATCCAAACTGATAGCAAATGAAGCCTCTGTTCTATCCCACTATTATCAGAAGCCCCGCCCCACACACTGAAAAGTGAATCTCAGCTGAGCTGATGGCATACTTCATTTTGCAGGCTGACTCACGATACAATTACAATGGAGTAGACTGCATCTTGAGACCGACAGGACACTGAATGCAGAGGTAGACTTTGCAAAGGTGAAGTTTAACATGCATATGAAATTACCAAACGGTCAGCAACCACAGTGTCAGGGTTATCTATCCAATGCCAGACAGAACATTTGGGATGCTTGGGATGTTTACTGAATATCCACCTGTCCTGGTTTCAGGTAGGACAGAGTTAATTTTCCTCCTAGTAGCTGGCAGGGTGCTATGTTTTGGATTAGGATGAGAAGAGCGCTGATAACATGCTGATGTTTTAATTGTTGTAGAGCAATGCTTACACCAAGCCAAGGACTTTTCAGCTTCTCGCTCTGTCCTGCTAGCGAGCAGGCTGGGGGTGCAGCAGGAGCTGGGAGGGGACAGACCCAGGACAGCTGACCCAAACTGGCCAAAGGGGTATTCCATACCATCTGACGTCATGCTGAACAATATATAGGGGTGGCTAGCCGGGGTGGGGGGGCCGGCTGCTCGGGGATAGGCTGGGCATCGGTCAACGGGTGGTGAGCAATTGCATTGTGCATCACTTTGTACACATTATTACTATTATTATTATTATTATTATTATTATTGTTATTGTTATTATTTTCCCTGTCTTAATAAACTGTCCTTATCTCAACTCACAGGCTTCACTTTCCCGTTTCTCTCCCCCATCCCGGAGAGGGAGGGGGGAGGGTGAGCGAACGGCTGTGTGGTGTTTGGCTGCCAGCCGGGCTAAACCACAACACCACCATAGGAGAGGTTCAAGACCACCTAAGGAACCTCAATGTGCACAAGTTGATCAAACCTGATGAGATGGTCGTGAGCGAACTGGCAGATGTAGTTGCTAAGCCACTGCCTGTCACATTTGGGAAGCTGTGGCAGTCCCGTGAAGTTCCCAGTGACTGGAAAAGAGGAAACACCACCCCCATTTTGAAAAGGGAAAAAGAGAAGACCCGGGGAACTACAGGCCGGTCAGTCTCACCTCTGTGCTGGGCAAGATCATGGAGCAGATCCTCCTAGAAACAATGCTAAGGCACATGGAAAATAAGGATGTGACCGGTGACAGCCAACATGGCCTTGCTAAGGGCAGATCATGCCTGACAGATCTGGTGGCCTTCTGCGATGGGGTTACTGCACTGTGGATAAGGGGAGAGCAACTGACATCATCTACCTGGACTCGTGCAAAGCATTTGACACTGGCCCCCATAATATCCTCTGTCTTTAAATTGTAGAGCCACAATTGGATGGATGGACAACTCAGCGGGTAAGGAGCTGGCTGGATGGTCACACTCAAAGAGTTGCGGCCAACAGCTTGGTGGCCAGGTAGAGACCAGTAACAAGTGGTGTTCCTCAGGGGTTGGCACTGGACTGGCACGGTTTAACATCTCTGTCAGCTACATGCCAGAGGGATCAAGTGCACCCTCAGCAGGTTTGCCGATGACACCGAGCTGTGGTGCAGTCAGCATCCTGATGGAAGGGGTGCCATCCACAGGGACCTTGACAGGCTCCACAGGCGGGCCTGTGCGAACCTCATGAGGTTCAACAAGGACAAGTGCAAGGTCCTGCATCTGCGTTGGGGCAATCCCAAGCACAAATACAGGCTGGATGGAGAATGGATTGAGAGCAGCCCTGAGGAGAAGGACTTGGGGGTGTTGGGTCATAAAAAAATCAACATGAGTTGGCAGTGTGAGCTTGCAGCCCAGAAAGCCAACCGTATCCTGGGCTGCATCAAAAGAAGCACGGCCAGCAGGGTGAGGGAGGTGATTCTACCCCTCTGCTCTCGTGAGCCCCCCCCTGGAGTGCTGTGTTCAGCTCTGTGTCTACCAACATAAAGACGTGGGCCTGTTGGAGCAAATCCAGAGGAGGGCCATGAGGATGACCAGAGGGCTAGAGCACTTATCCTACGAAGAAAGGCTGAGAGAGTTGGGATTGTTTAGCCTACAGAAGAGAAAGCTCCAGGGAGACCTTGTAGCAGCCTTCCAGTACCTATAGAAAAGCTGGGGAGGAATTCTTTGACAGGGTACATACCGACAGGATAAGGGGTAATGGTTTTAAAATAAAAGAGGGTAGGTTTAGATTAGATATAAGGAAGAAACTCTTCACTATGAGGGCAGCGAGGCCCTGTCCCAGGCTACCCAGAGGAGCTGTGGCTGCCCCACACCTGGCAGTGCCCAAAGCCAGGCTGGAGGGGGCTTTGGGCAGCCTGGGCTGGTGGGAGGTGTCCCTGCTCACGCTGGAACTAGATGGTCTTTAAGGTCCTTCCAACCCAAACCATTCTATAATTCTATGATGAATACCAGTGGAGATTTTCAAAGGAAAAAGCATTATACATATGCGTGTGTTTACATCCACGCACAAGTATCATTAGTGGATAGAAAAGTAGTACAGAATGAGCACGGCATGTATGCAAGAGGGAAAACATGACTGCTGGAACGTGGTATGCATACTGGAAACTATTATGCAAAATACTTGCCAAGTAAATTTTTCAAAAGGAAAGAATCCCAGGAAGTCTCCCCAACTACTTACTCAGTATCTTGATACAGTACAGAACACACGAATCACTGAACCATGGAAATGTAAGTATTGGTAGACAAAACAGAAAACTCTTTTCAGTAATTCTGGAAGCAAGTGTAATAGACTGGCTGAACCACAGGTATATAATCAGCAATCAGTACTGTAGTACTGAAACAAGAGAAGCTATTAGCCCACTATGGTAACTCAGCTGAAAACACCAGTCCAGAACATACGAAATAAATCAAGAGGTCCTGCAGCGTGCATGGAATGAAAGTTACTGGCAGAAGGAAGCCAAAACACAGGTACCATTAAGGTTTACACAACAGAATACATTTAAACGTAAACTAACTTAAATTCAGTTCTCAAGTCTAAAGTCATAAAGGTAGTGCTGTTTGTTTGTTACGGACCTCAGGGGCAGTTTAGGAATAACTTTTTTTTTAATAAGCTTTCTATATGAGGGGGAAAAAAAGTGCCAGAATAAATCAGTAGGAAGAATCATTATGGGTTTAAAAATAAAGCCTAAGAAGAGGCCACAGTTAGTAGTGAACTGTTTTTCCTTACAGTTTGTTTATCTGTTGGCAGAATCCAAAATCAAGTCCTTGGAAATAAGCTGTATCAGAAGTTAGGTAGTATACAGAACCACATGAGTATCTTACCAAAGACATCCCGATATCAAGAAATGCCACCCCATTAGATGCTATTAGATGCCCGGGGGCATGAACTGCCCTTATCCCATCAGCGGGTATCTCAGTAACCACTGGGAGATTACAGATACATACAAGTTCTCCTATGCATTCACTTGGCTGCCAGCCCAGGTAATGCCTGTGACAAAAAGCAACATACACAGGGCTAAAAAAAATCCTAACACTAAAGGAACATAGAGCATTCAAAGACTACAGTCTGAAAATCCACGATACATAGCAGAAGTCAGCTGATGTGGAAGTTAGGCCAACTGCGGGTGGAACTGCTCTCAAAACTTAACCAGCTACAAAATTGGTACGAACTGCCAACATGACCATGTAGAGACAAAACAAGCAGTACCAAAATAAAGGTGTAGGATTTCAAATAGATCCCAGTATGAGGACTGGGAAGACATAGAAACAAGCGGTAACAAGCAAACTTTAATTGCTTAACCTATGACAACCTGCAATGAACACTTCAATTAACAACTGCAGTTTTAATGTGTGAGCAGTGTCAAAGGCATAAGATGTTAGACACTCACACATTATAGAACAATGGCAACAGATAGCTTAAGAAGCACAAAGGCAAAATTTGGAACGTGAACTGTGGAACTGAGAGATCTTGTGATCCCTGCCTACCAACCATTTGTTACTTCGGGAGATCTACTGAAGGCACAGTTAGGTTTTAATGATAATAACGTTCTTTCCGCGGAAAAGTATCACAGTACAGCACAGTGTTCCACCGTACAATGCTACAGTTCTTTAATACTTCTAAATGGCCTAAGTCTTTAGCATGGTTGCACATCATATTGTGCAGCTGTTGAAAATTTGATGGAGAAGGTGGAGGTGGGGAATGGAAGATTGTTCACAAATAACTTTGGAAGTCTTTATGAAGGGCTGAGGCCATTAAATTTATGGAGTGAACATTGAGGAAAGTACTTTAAGAACTACAGCTGTATAATTTCAAGTAAGAAAGGCTGTGAGCCCTTAGACAGGCTTGTTTAAAAGCATACAGCAGAAGCTGGTATAAAAGCTACATGAAGGGAGGCACGATATTCATTTTTCAATGCAACCCAGAATTTTATGTTTCTGACTCTGTTTTGTGATTAGAAAATATTTTTCTATCACTTCTTACATCCTGTTACAGATTAACACGTGTAGCGAAGCCTGCCATCAGAATCCTACAGGACAGTTCTCTCATTCCTTCAACTGCTCCAAAACTCTCCAGCTTTGCAACTCTGTTATGTTCGCATGCGTCTCCCTGGGACAGTAGTGACTAGCTCTGCACTGAAAGACTGGAACAAGGGAACTGCACAAGGGAACAAGGATGGGAAGATTGGTCTTAATTTAAAAAGCAAACAAAAATCCTACAAGATTCAAGTATCCTAATCATGCTATTTGTTCAGCCTGGCTGCTTTGTTTGTATCACCACGATGCTCCCTACTGATAACTGCATTTACTGGAATTGTATAAACCGATGGTAGTAATTAAGATAAGTTGAGTAAATAGCTTTAGTATCTAGAGTAATTTCAATAATTTAGAAATCTATAGGTACATGGAACGCTACCTGTACACAACATCTCTGAATTACGGGTTCAAGTTCCCAGCAGCTGCACGGATAAACCAAACTCAAACCGGAAAGGGGATATTATCCTTACCATAACTTCCAAAAGTCCCCTCACTATCCTCCGCTACAACAAACTCCTCTTTCTTCAGAAATACGTTACGGCTGCACTTGTTACCCGATTTGCCTTCCTCGCTCGGGAAGGCAGAGCTCCCAAACGCCACTTTTTAACTGCCTAAAACAGGCTCACAAGAAGCCAGCGCTGGGGGCCCTGCGCTGGGTTCCGCACGCACAAAGCTGACAGCCCGCCTTTACTCGGAGGCACGCGGGAGGCAGCCCCGTAACGCGAGCGCACGGCTGCCGCTCCGCGCCTCCCGGGCAGGCCGCAGACCCGGCGGGCCCTCACCGCCCGGCGGCTCCCGGCTGCCTGCCGGGCCGCCGCCCGCTTCCGCGGCCAGCGCCGCACCGCCGGGCGCCTCGGGCCGCCCGCGTGGGCCGCCGGCAGGCTCCGGGCCGGCCCGGCGCGGGGCACCGCGGGGGGGAGCCCCGGGAGGCGAGGGCCCGGCGGGGCGAGGGCCCGCAGCGCAGTCCGCCCCCGAGCCCGGGCCCCCCCGCGGCGCCTCGCCGCTTCCCCCCGGGCGGCGGCAGGACCCTGGCCAGCAGCTCCGGGCCCCAGCGGGGCGCCGCACGGCGGGCGGGCGGGGCGCCGCACGGCGGGCGGGCGGGGCGGGGAGCGGGGGCCCCGCGGCCCGGCGGGGCGGGGCGGGGCGCGGAGCGGGGGGCCCGGGGCGGGGAGCGGGGGCCCCGGGGCGGCGCGCTGACCCCCGCCGCTCGGTACCTGCCGTAGATGCCCTCGGCGATGCGGTTCCGCTTGAGCGGCCGCCGCAGCTTGCTGCACTCCGCGCTGCGCCGCTTCATCCCGCCGGCCCGGGCCCGGCCCCGCTCACGGCAGCAGCATCCGGCCCCGCGGGGCGCCTCCCTCGCGCGGGGTCGGGGCGGGTTTGGGTTTTTTTTCTTTCCTTTTTTTTTTTTTTCCCCCTGGAAACAAAGAAATAAAAATAATTCCGGGCCCGGCCCTCCCCGCCGCGTCCCCCCGCGCAGCCGCCCCGCAACGCCCCCGCCTCCCCCGGTGCTCTCCAATCGGAAGGCTGACGGCGTCGGAATGACGGCGCGCCCGGCCAATCGGCAGCGGCGAAAGGCGGACAGACGGCCGAGGAGCCCCATCAGAGCATCAGGAAGTTGGTCCCGCCCCCGCGCGGTCAGGTGGCCCGCCCACGTCTTTGATTGACGGCCAGCAGAACCAGTCGCAAGAAAGGGGCTCGTGAATTGATGGCTTTTAGCCCAATCCCTGAGCAGGGCTTGTTCTGCTCCCGCCCACTGTCGTCTTGAGCTAGTTCCCGCCCCGTGCTGCGATTGACAGCAGTGCTGCCCAATAGAAAAGAAAAAAAAAAAGAACAGGACAGCTCAGCTATCCAGTCGGAAGCGGAAGAAGGCGGGGCTTAATTCCCTCTGACAGCGTAACGCTGAAGAGCTCCGCCCCCATAATGATTGGCAGCCGCGCCGGCAAATCATCTGTCGGGAGAGCCAAGTCCCCGGGCGCGCCGTGCTCCCAGCACAGCGCGGCCCCGGCCGGACGTTTCGCGGGGGGCGGGGCGGGCACAAAGCAGCACGGGGACGGGCGCCCTCCTGCAGCACGCGGGGGCGCGCACACGGGAGTGACAGCCGGCGGCCCAACCGCGGAGCGGGACGGGAGGGCGGGGCGACGCGGCGTCCTGTCCCGGCCTTCCCGCGGGCGGGCGGGGCTTGGGGCTGGGCCAATCAGAGCCCGCGGCAGGAGGCGGCCGGGCCCATGAGGGGCAGGGCCCCAAGGCGGGTGGGGTGGGGCCTGCGCCGCCCTGGCGTGCTCGGTGCCGGCCGGGCCCCGCTCCGCGGGGGGCTGCGGAGGCCGAGCGGGAGCTGGCGGCGGCCTCCGGGCCTGGCTCCTCGGCCGCCCCTCGGCCGCCCGCAGCGCGGCGGGGCCCGGGCCGGCTGCCGGCCTCTCGCTGCCGCCCGCTCGTCCCTCGGCCGCCGGGGCCGGGGCCGGCCGTCCCGGCCCCGCCTGGCCCCTGTGGGGCGGAACGGCGCCCCCTGGCCGAGCACCAGACGGGGCGAAGCGGCGGGCGGGGAGGGAGGCCCGCGGCGCTGCCGGGCCCCGCGGCAGGGCTGACGGGAGGGTGGCGCTGGCGGAGCCCCGGCGTGGGACCGGGCTCCTGTCCCGCCGTGCCCGCGGTCACTGCGCCTCGGGCGTTCTGGCTGGGAGGGAGTTTAAGGCGGAAATCCCAAAAAAACAGTTAGTGTGGTACGTAGTTCTTAAGAAGAGTCCTGGGGGAAAAATACGGTTAAATTCCTAGCTTTTGGAGTATTTTCCCCGTGAGTGTTAACGCTGCCAGGAGACTTGGTAACAGACATCAAAAAAAAAAAATATATATATATATGTTTCTGTTCATCTGGTGGGGGTGCAATGGTGGAAGGAGCTCCCAGTCACTCTTAAAGCCTGAGCACGATTCTTGCTGGAAAATGATGAAAAATATGTCGCGTTCATAAATCGCACAAACAGCGTCAGTGACCCAAATCAGCTCCTAATGTCATGTTTCAGCGGTTCCCTTCTCCAGAAAAAAGTTCACCTGATGTTCTGGTAACGTCTGAGTTGTCCACATGGTCCAATTCCCACAAAAAGGAGCTGAACGCAAATGTTCCGGCATTGGGATTTTTCTGAAGTTAGGGCAGTGCTCTGCACGTTTTGGAAATCCATTTAAATGTTCATTAGGAGTTTCTGAAATGGAAGTAAGGGTAGTTTTTGTTAACTTGCGGTTTTATTAGGCCTAAGTAAAAGCTGGTAAAGCAATTTGATATTGCATATGAGGAAAGTCCAAAATACCACCACAACTGCAAATGTTTCACATACGGCTTGAAAGCCATTGTGTTGTGTAGTCTGGGTTTTGCAGAAGGGGAATTGTTCCTTCCTCCTGTCCTGAGCTGGGAGAAGTCCCATGTAATTGTTAAATTTAAATAGCACCTTCAAATGTTTGAGTGCAGATATTCAATAGTACGTAACAGACTTGTTAGTGCTAGGTCAGAGGTTGGACTCGGTGATCTTGGAGGTCTTTTCCAATCTAGATGATTCCGTGATTCTGTGAAACCCCTTCTTTGTTGTTTGTTTGTTGTTGTTTTCTTTGTTCCCCCCCCTAGTCTTCACTTTTAGACAGGTTCTGCTATCTTGAATTAGGCTTTTCCTTGGAGGAGTTTTTCCTTTTCTCCTTTCCCATTTCCAGTTACAAACTGTCTTTACCTTTTGTTTTGCCCTGTCAAGTTTCCATACTTATTCCTTGATGGGGCTTCAAAATATCCATTTTTAAAATTTATTTATTTTTTCCTAACAGTGTTAATATATCTAAAAGGAGTCCTTTGCAGGTTGTATGAGTTTTTAGGGCTCATATGTACTTAACAAATATAAGCGAAATGGAATTACACATACATTTTTGTTTTATACATACTTCTTTCACCAGTAGGTGGCTTTCTTTCTATTTGTATGCGTTGCTGTTACCTCAAAGCCCAGCATGCAAGCACAGCACTCAATTTGATAGGGCCTCTAAGTGGGAAGTCAGAGACATAACCTTAGTATGTTGGTCTACACTACCCGAACAAAGAAGGGTTCAGTTTCCCAGAAGCATAGTGAATACTGAGAAGATAGTAATCTGAAGAATTATAATTCATAATCTGAAGAAATTCAGATTATGGAGTCATTAATTGCCTGTCCTCAACAGGCCATATAACCTTATCTATCAAATTACAGTGACTGTGGATAAGAACACACAATGCACATAGCTAACTTTTACCATATGGCCCTTCTTATGTGCCCAAAACGTTAACTCTAATGGCTCCTGTTTAAAACAAAACAAAACAAAAAAAACCTATGACAACCAAAGAGCTCACAACCCATAAGGCAACAAGTACCTTGTAGCCACAATGTGGTAATAAAAGTTGATAAATTTCTGGATGCAGTTTAGATCTGAAAGAAAGAATTGGGAGGGTTTAAAGCCTGCAGCATGTCTGCCTGCAACTTCCAGGTACAGGGGTTACCAAGGTTTACTAGAGTGTTCACTGTGGCTGCTTCCATAGCCATACTCTAAAAAAAAATAGACCAATATTGCAAGTAGCACAGAAAATGCTATGTTACTTCTGCTTGTCCAAAGAGTCTCAATTCCCTGGCACTGGGTTGGATTCAGTGTGTGAGGGCAGCCAACCCAAGAATCACAGTCAGAATCTCAGCAGGACCCTCCCTGATGTTTAGATGGAGGGGTTTGGATCTAGGATGACTAGATGTAAATAAATAATGATTTAGCATGAACTTCAACATCCTACTCTTACGAGTCCATGTTCTTTACTTGCAACGTAGCTTATCTGTAAGGCACCAGAGCAGCTGTATGGAAGGTATCCTGGAGCATTACAGTATTGACAATTTGATATGTCTGTGTTCGTGAACACTCAGAGCTCAGTCCATGTCAGCTGTGGCGAGCTTGGGCTCCTGACCCGTCACAGATAAGGAACTGTTCCTTGCTGACGCCTCTTAGGCTTTTTATCTCTTTTATTTCTGCCCCTCCTCCCTCCCCCCTCCGCCTTTTCTATTGGTTTGAGGTTACTGGAACATTTTTATAGAAAAAATATTAATGCGTTTGTGCTTATGTATGGTCTAGTGCACAATGCCTTCTAATTACCGCAGCTTCCGAAAAAGTGTGCCGTGGCTAATCCTTTTTCTGGAAACTGTTTTCGTCATCCTCTTCTACTTTTTGTTCTCAGGTTACAATGCCTCCATCTCAAACATTTCCTACACAGGTAAGACTGCTGGTTTTGCTGTGAAAGGAAGGGTTGAATGTGTGCTTTTATTTTGCAGTGCAGCAGAGTTGGGATTCAACAGTTTTGTGTTTTTGTTAATGAGTAGAATGTTTTTACTGCCCTTTAAGTACTCTTCTTTGCCATGTATTATATTTATTTATATCAAAGCAAAGACAGTGAACAAAGATGTGATACTAATTGCCTTGCTTATCTGTTTCTGCTGTCTGTTGGTGGTAATCTTGATTCCTATGAACATAAACTTCTGAGGGCAGGCACTGCACGGAGTTACGGGCCTAACTCTTGCGCAGTGAAGGCGGCGTGCTACGAAGTAAAAATTCAAGATGGCAGTGTTTTCCATCTGAATGCTTGCTCCAAGTACATGAAGCTATTACAGTGGAATTAAGGGCTTAAATATATTCTGGAAATGCATTTTGTGCGTTCATTAAAGGAATGTATGAACAGAGTATGCTACAGCCATAGCGTATAAAGTATTTAGAGTGCTGTGCAAAAGTGAGTTGATTAATCCTCGTGACATTCTGGTATTGCCCTCCCTGTTTTATAGCTGGGAAAAATGAGACCTGCTTACTAGCAGTTTAGTATTTTGCTGTATGTAGAGGTCTGCACAGCCATATGAGACTATGACTGTTACCATGTCCTGGGGGATACTTCCAGGCCTACAGATCCAAGACCTTGTACCTTGGAAAACCTCTTCCTTTTATGCAATGGTTTCCGTGTTCATCTGTTCTGAAGTCGCTTTGTAAAATTAAATTCAGGGCCAATGGTATTGTCTTTCTAGTTGCTTATGGATCAGAAAGAAAGCTTTGGGAATCTTTAAAAAATAATATTGGCACCCAATTTTTTATCTAAAGGCTTCTTAGTTAATTGTGTTTTTTTATTTTTTTTATTTTTTTTATTTTTTTTATTTTTTTTAAACCAGAAATCCAGTCTGCATTAATCACTTGACTGCTCTCTTGGTCTTTTCTGTCACGCAGATTTTCAAGATGTCAACAACATGGTGATTTTTGGATTTGGCTTTTTCCTGGCGTTTCTAAAAAGATACAGCTTTAGCAGCACAGGATTCAACCTCCTCGTTATTGTACTTGGTGTCCAGTGCTCCATTCTGATGGAAGGTTTATTGGTTCTCCTCCTCCAAGAAGCAAAGGAAGGTGGTCTGAAAATGTAATTATTCCATTTCTCACAAGAACTAATCTGGAGCTGCTGACTGCTTTTTGTCAAGGATAATGCCTTGTTTTGTTGACCTGATGTGAATTAGCATGGTCATTTGCAGACTTTTTGGAGGGCTTTGGAGTGTCAAGTACACTTGGCCATCTGTCGTTCTTTCATTGCCCCTGGTGTGGTCCCGATATGGAATTATTATTATTTTCTTTCTTTCATTACAGCATAACAACGGCTGTTGTGAGTATGACTGCTGTGGTCATCTCCAGTGGAGCAGTTCTTGGGAAAACTAATCCTATACAATTAATTGTGATGACAGTTGTAGAGGTAATAGTTTTCCATGTGAGCAGATGGATCAACAAGCGATTCCTGCAGGTATAGTAGTATGATTTCTAGTAACAGAGGGGAAAGTTTCACATGGACTTTGAAAGTGCTGCTTTTTGGTGATTCCTTAGTGCTATGCTGATGGGAACATCAGTGTATTTTATCTCATTCGGTTAGATTGTGGCTATGATTTCACTGAGTTATGAAGTCTGACCATGAGAGTATATTTAAGCATCAACCTCCAAATGCTGAGTATTCTGCACCAATATAATTGGCTGATTCTTGACCTTGAAGGATAAGCTGATCTGATGGACTGGGATATAGTGCATTTGACCTTACCCATGCCCTGACCCACCCCCAACACATGAATGAAAGCTTTGACCTATGCTAAGGTACTAATTATCTTTAACCTTTGCTCCCTCCCTGTTGGTTCAATCTGGAAGATTAACAGCGTGAATGATAGACGAGCCCAGCCTGGACAGCACAGAAAGACCTGCATTTAATGTACAATGTAAATGTACTTCAGGCTCTCTATAGCTGAATTGTGTGTTTATGAGCTACACTGAGCTCAGATAAATTAATGTGGCATTAATAACTCATGCCTAAACTGAGTGACTGTGATAACAAATAGTTCATACGGAGGTTGTATGAGTAACTATATCAGGGTCTTCATCAAAGGGTTTCTGTGGCATAAAATGTTACAAAATTATTCTGTTGATACAGGTTCCAGACAACCTCAGCATGATGCACGTTCACCTGTTTGGAGCCTACTTTGGTCTGGCAGTCTCCTCACATTTCTCTGAGCCATCACCAAGGTCTGAGAAGAATGCAAGTACCCCGAAGTCGGATTTATTGTCAATGTTGGGTAAGACATTTGGTTTAATGTCTCAGATGAAAGAAGAGATTGCAGTGAGAGCAAGAGGGAGGTTTTGGGGAACAGGCCATGGCACACTGAAGCTTTTGCATTCAAAGTACAGGTCTGAGTGCTGTCCAGCATAGAATGCTGCTGTGGTTTGTGGTTTCTGACAATGAGTTGGTGAGTCTTGGCAGTTTTCCTACCAGGCATGTAAGTCACTCTTGCAGAGGCTGTTTGCTTGTGTCAGTCTCAGCTCAAAGTCTACAGCAAATTAACTGTTCCCTCTCCCAGCTGAATTCTCTCTTTTGGCCTTGTATAGGCATATCGGTAAGGGACATATGCACTGAGGTTATTACTTGTATTTCAGTAGTGTTTAGAGTTCCAGCTGGGCTGAGGCTCAGTTTTTCTTTGCAAGGTGCTGTACAGAGATATAAAAATACAGTCCCTGCCTAGTAACGTAAATGAGAAGATAAAAACCCACTGAAAGGAGGGGAATATGATACAGACATGCGCATGAGAAAGGATCTGAGTGATGATAGGCTGAACATATGGGAATTCCATTTTTTTTCTTAAAGAAACAATTTAGTTTCCTCATTATTGTGACTTCTGTTATGTAACTGTCACCAGCTGAACTAAGATCTTGCAATGAAGGCCCAGAGTGTAATTCTCAGTTGGTCTTCACCCCAAAGAAGGTGAAATTTTTTCTTTGGGGAAAGAGAAATTTAAATGCTGTTCTTCTGAGTCCCTGAAGTTCTTGCTTTGCTGGAGAATTACAGAACAGTATTTTAATCAACTTATCAAGATGCTCTTAAGCCATTGTTATAATTTTAGTACAGCTTGCTACAAGCAAGTGCTTGCTATCCTAAGTAATTATATATCTATACCTTGGGTAATATCTAAGGTAACATGGGCAGAAAGGAGCAAGCAAATTCCTTATAGTTCCATTTTTTTCTGAGGACTGTGTGAAGAGTGCTGAAGTCTTCATCCATATTTGGAACCATATTGTAAATCTTTGATTTTCATAGCTGAGCAGGTGCTCATAAGAATATGTCAGTAACATTAGTAGTTTTTTTTTGTTTGTTTGTTGTTTTTTTTTTTAATAACTAACTACTGAATTAATGTTTATAAGATTGTCATAGTAAGGGTAATTCCACCAGTCTTCACTGCTAGCACTGGTTTTGAATTGCCAAATGGCAATTTAGTCCCATATCTTGGTTGGTGGGACAGACCCACCTGAAGCAAACTTAAGACTTCATTTGGCAGATTAGTATATCACCTGTGGGGTGAAATGTATCCAGTCTTTTGGGGTAGACTGCAAGCACTGAACTTATGAAGAAGTCCATTTCTCAAGGGATATCGTTGACAGCAATAGCACTACACTTGCAGAAAAACATGAGTTAGGAACGTAATCTGAACAAATAGTACTAGTTTGCTGGGAAGCCTGTCAGTTTTCCAGATCAAATCAAGGTTAATGGGCCAAATACCCTGTCTGAGAGGCAAGATTATCACCTCTTTGGTGCACTGAAAGGGTGAAATTTAGCAGACACAGTTCAGCATTTCAGGGAGACAAGATAAGCTTTTAGAAAAGCATTAGCTGCCAGGGGAGCTGGATTTAACCATTGTGCTTTATAGTGACATTGCCTGTGTCATTTCTTAATAGACTTGACAAAAGAAAACTTAAAATTTTACTGTCAGGTGAAGTGCTCAGGGACTGGTACCTCTCTGGTTCAGTTATGGAGAAGTGAATATTAGCTATGGAAGTTGAACAACAACGATTAATGTCTAGACAAAGCAAAATAAACTGCAGCTTGTCTGCGCTGTCATCTGTGCAAAAACAGCGGAGCAAACTCCTGGATTTTCAAAAAGTTTCTTCTGTTCAGCAGTGCTTAATATTCCTGGATGTCGTTACTTTTGGTACCATTGAAAGCCTGTTTTCAAATGCCTGTGCAGAACAAGCATAATGCTAATTGTTTGGAAGTGAACGGTGAAATTGTTCCCACTTGTATTTAAACCTCTGTTTAAGGGGACTATATATGAGAAAGTTGTTTTTAAAGGTGTTATTGAAAAGCATTAAGTACATCCTGCCTTCAGCTCCATGAAAGACCAGCCAACTCCCAGCAGAGCCTTGATTTGGCTGCATGTATGACATTACCAAGTTTCTGGGAAGGTGTTGGAATAGCAGTCAGCTCCCAGGGCTATCTGTGCTGTAAAGTGCTGCTATCCTTTGTTCACAACAAGGGAATTGCAGAATTGCAGCAAATGCAAAAATGTGGGCTGGAGCCTTCCAGACACAGCCTGTGATTGATTTACTGTGTTTTAGAGCAGCTAATGATAGTTGCTTGTCTTTGTCTCCAAGGCACTCTCTTTCTTTGGGTATTCTGGCCAAGCTTCAATTCTGTACTAGCTGATGCAGACAAGACCAAAGCAATCTACAACACCTACTTTGCACTTGCAGTGAGTGCTGTAACTGCCTTCACCTTGTCTGTTCTCACCACAAAGGATGGAAAATTCAGAATGGTAAGACTTGAGAGAGAACTGCGGTGTGGAAAAGCTATTTTTCTGTTACTTTCAGTAAAGCACTGAAGGTATAATATCTATTAAGTAAAAACAGCTCCAAATTTTCAGCTTCACAGTCGTCATTAGCCCACCAAGCAGAAGTCTTTAAATGTAACTTAGAAATTATATTCTCAGATGGTAATTCACCGTATACAGAAGCACAAATTCATGCAAAAGACATTCTACTTGCATAAGATTAGTGGTCTATGATATTGTACAGCTATAAGACAAGCAATGACTGAATTCTCACTTCATGTTTTTGTTATTTTATTTTACAGACTCATGTCCACAGTGCAGCACTAGCGGGTGGGGTTACTGTTTGTTATGCAGCAGAGAGTATTGACTATCCCTGGATTGCAATGATTTTGGGTCTGCTTGCCAGTCTGATAACCATATTAGGATCTTTCTGTTTACAGGTAATGCTCAAAACCTGAAATTCCTTTTGTATAAGCTGTATAAACTTCTTTTCCAACATAGAATACCTCAAAGTAAACCTCTCTTTCAAAGAAATTAAAGCCAGGAAACGAAGACTTGACTGGAGTGCAGGACTGCAAGTTAAAAGACCAAAATTATTTTTCTAAGATAGGCAATGTGCTGTAATCGACCTGAGGTTTTGTCTGTCAGTTAAACTTTTTCCTCTTTCCAGAGATACTTGAATCCTGCTCTCAAGATTCATGATGCATCTGGAGTTCATTTCACTTTTGGCTTGCCTGGTTTACTTGGAGCTGTTGCCCAGGTTGTTCTCTTAGTAATAAAAAAATGGACTGTTTTACCAAGGTACATCATTTTTTGCTATTAATAAGTTTAATGATTATTGTATGGTACCCTGAATAGAGTTCTCATACATACAGAAAGCCTGAAAGTCATCACAGATAAATCGTATTTTACCAGATAACCTCAGATCATCTCTGAAGTCCAAAAATGTTAGTATACAGACTTTCTGAGTTGAGCAGGCTTTGGATCAGAACTTTAATGTTATATTTTGGTCCCATTTTCTCTCCCTTTTCATTTGATATTAAATACAGCGGACATGGGAGATGAAGGATGGGGAAGCACATCCTTCCAAGACTCATTTTGACTTTTGTGTTTCGGGAAAGCTTTGTATGCTAATACAGCAGGAGAGACAAAAAAAAAAATCATCATTTCTGTCTGAAAAAGGCTTTAACCCTTAATCAGGGGCAAAAATGCCAGCTTGGACTACAGCCACTCTGGACACCCAACTGGAAAATTATACCTGGGGAGATATCGTGCAAAAGGGTCAGTGAAGTACAGGTCTTTGTAGGATTTTTTTGAAATGGCACTGGCACCTCATTTTCACAAATCAAGCCCATGTCGCATTATACAAGAAGTTCTTTGTGTAAGTTTCTCAACTTACACAGGAATGCATCACAGTTCACGGCTTCCGCTAGGATCTCTTAAAACATCTAATTGCAGCTGTATAAAGACTCTAAAATAATAATTTTGAGGTTTTGACAGGAAACGTGCACGTGCACCACCTGAGGCAGATTAATTCACATTCTGTTAAAATCAAACTGTCAAAGGTGAAACACTTGTTTTGCTTTTCAGCCTGGGTTATGTGGTCATGATTTACATCGGTGCCTTCTGCCTGACCATCAGTGTTGCCTTGATAACAGGTTTTATTACAGGTAAGTATGGAAAAACGTTTCAGTAATATCTTCCTCATTTTCCCCGTGGGCAAATGTCTTCCTATTACACCTGTTACCATGTCAGTGCAACTCTTGGTAGAAAGATGCCAGTGTAACTGGGGTGTTAAAGTGTGTTTCTATGTATAAATGATTTGTTCATATAGAAGGAAACTGTTGGACACATTAACACCAAGAACTCTTCATAGATGGGCTTTGAAGAAGGGATGTATTCAACATAACCTGCTAGCACCATTCATTCGTTGGCGACATTTATTTTAACAGATGCTTAACAGCTGCCTTCAGATTTCATACAGGAGATGTGTGAGGATGAAAATATTTCTACATTTTGGTATTGTCTTACAGAAAAATGCTATCTTAGAGTTTCTCATTTTTTAGGCCTGTTGGTATAAATCTGCAAAGTTCCACTAACGTCAGTAGCTTGCTTACATAAGTGAAACATTAGGCCTTTGATCACTAGTGGTTTCGGGTCATCAGGGCTCATGTGTTCCTTGTATGACATTCTGCCTATTTTATGGCAGCTGCATTTTTTTCTGTTAATTCTGGTTTGAGTGAAAGAGAAATGGTAGTTAGAAGTTGCTGTGAAATATACTTTAAAATTATTTTTTGTGCTTTAATTGATCTGCAACCTTTGCATTAGCTCAGGTGTAGTTAAAGAGGTTGAGCTAATCAAGCAGTTTTTACAAAAAACAGCTTAAACAATCATTTGGTCATTAAGTTTAAAAATCTACGTTTCCATCTGAAATCTCAAGCTAACAGTGCTGATAAGCCTGTTTGCTTTAAATACACAGGCAATTTTCATGCAAGAAATTAATGACTTGTTACATATCTTTAGAATCTGGCAGACTGTTTAATGGAGTTTTACCTGTACAAATTAAGCTTTTATAATACAGGCCTTAATCCTGGCACGCTTCTCTGTACTTAAAGTCAACTTGAGTCAAGGGGCTCTGATGAAGCATTTTGTTCCCCTTTTGTATTTTGATGTTACATTTGCATGTGTGTTACTATGAAACTTCCAGTTATACACAGTCTTTCCCTTTCTGTGATACATGTATATGTTTTTACAAATAGGTTTAATCTTAAACTTCAAACTGTTGAAGATCATCCCTGTATCAAAGTATTTTGAAGACCACTTTTATTGGGAGGTAAGTTTCAGGGTAAAGTTAACCATGTGGGAGTATATATAGCACCAAGCATTCATTTCATAGTACACTTTGAATGCCGTTTGATGAACTGTTTAGAGCCTGCATATTGTAAACGTATGTATCCTTCAGCTAGGATTCTCAGAGCTGTTGGTGGGCACAGAGCTAAATCTGAGATGATCTTGTCTGTTGTAATGCATAATCTTAGGTGCTCTGACGTCCTCTGCTTCATATACCGTCCTTGAGGAAATTTGAGCATCTAAGAGTGGGATTTTTAGAAGCCAGTAAGCAGACCAAGTCTCCTGGCCTTTACTGGGCGTAGAGTGGCTTTTAAAGCTGGTGCATAAACACAGGCTTTGTGCACAGGGTCACATTCAGTGCCTAAATATGTCTGAATCACAGAAATGAGAATAAGCTTCTAATAAGGCTCTCCATTACCTTTTTCATATGATGATTTGATGCATAAAATGTTCTGATACAAGAATGTTTGTCTTGCAGTTTCCCCATTTGGCTGTTGGATTTTGAATGGATGAACCCACATGAAAGATCGACCAAGAGAAGGTCACTAGATAAAATGAGTAACTATGATGGGATGAAAGAGCAATCAATTATCAATTCTCATGCTCAAAAAAGCCTTCCCACACAAAAGTTTGGTAACAAACTGTTCTAGTTATTCTTGAAAGACCAGGCTGTAAATTTACAGATGCAAAAGTTATTGTGCATTTAGCTTTTCTGCTTTAATGGTCTTGCCTTAAATAGTTTGTAGAACACATACAAAAAAGTTTGCTGCATTCATCGCTGTAATGGCTTATCAGTGAAAATGCTTAGAAATTTTTAGAAAGCTATTTTTAACTCCCCAGTTTAAAAGCCAAAATATGTATTTTAATATTATGTGTACAGGGAGTACACTTACTCTGATGTAGCGAAGTGTTAAAGTGCTTGTTTTTAAGCTAAATTCTGTTAGAGGCCTTGTAAAGCAAGGATTTAATGACTGAGCTGGATCTGGGCCAGAACTCTGCATCTTGCCAGACTGAACTCTTGAGTTACCTGACTGCCTGAAGAAAAATCTACACTTGCGTGGTTCAGGCTAGCTCTCTGGATGTTCAAACGGCAAGAAATTAAATTGTTCTGCTTGTGGATGACATCACTGAAATCAACAGCATCATTACTCATTACTTCCGGAACAAGCCTTAGAACACTATTCTTGAGCAGCGACAGTCTGCACATGGTCAGCTATCCAAAAGGCTCTGGCTGCTGTAAAGCCGTGAATGTCAGTCAGAGAATGAGGGAATAGTCCTTCCTTGGGTATTCCCATTTGTTTGGATAGGGCTGGTTATGCGATAAATTTAACTGGATTAGGCCTAATTTTGTGCAACAAGCTTCATGGTACCAATGCTAAAACCCAATTTCCAAAGTGTCTCACGCTGAATTTTGATGTTTTCTTTTTTCATATTTTTAAAAAGTGGTTTGTTTTTTTAAACATTTTAAGGAACATTATATAGAGCTTCTACGCTGTAGATACAAGAATTGGTAATAGCACATACTATTTTTTTTGTACTGGATGGATGGTCAACTTGGAAAAGTAAAAGATTTTAGAATGTATTGATTTAAGACTGCCAGTAAGATGTTTTAAAGGCCTTACTTTTGATTTGAATGGAACACAGCACATACCTGTTTGCAGAGGACTTCAGCTGAGACAAGCAGGGGCTTTGGTCCATGAGCTACAGCCTCACTGTGCAGAAGATTCTGTGTAAACAAACCCCTTTTTTATGGATTACAATCCTGTGTTTCTTCATTATTTCCAAATAGTTGATATGTAAGTTCTTACATAATTAAAAAAGTCAGGCTTTGATTGTTTTTATTTATTCAGCACACTTGCTTAAAAATGAAGTAATGAGGGGAAAATTGCAACACTGAAAACAAAGGGTAAGTTCTTTGTTCACTGTAGCAATGTATGCTGACCTCAACTCGTTTATTAAGAGAATAAGCAAAGTAGATCACTGCAATTAAAGGAAGTGTGAGACAGGTTTCAAAGTTACTCAGAGCAAGTGCCAGTTTTTCTTAATCCCAGCTCACAAAATAGCCAGTGATCTTACTTATTTTACCAACTGCATGCAGCTTCCATCAGCTTACAGTGCTATTCAGCTTGATACATATGCACTTACACACTTGCATTATTTCACATTTAGTGCACTCCTGCAATCCAAGCTGAACTTGTATATTCAGTATTTTACTTTTCAGCAATGAAACAAACATAACTTCTGCAATGCAAAGTTCTTCTGATGTTTTCTAGCAGAAGTCATTTTACGGAATCGGATTTTATCCCCCCCTTTCCTCCACATCTTTTTGCTCAGCGATTTCTTGAGCAAGTAGCCAAAATGTATGTAGAGGAAGGGGTAAAATAGCTCTTCCTGTATCTCACTGTTCACGTGAGTATGCTTACGGGATCAGAATTCTCCCTGGTAGTGACTGTCCCTGGTCTAACTCCCAGCTGAAGAGTATTCTTCCCTCATTTTTATTGTTGTTAGGAAATAGCTTACAGCAAGCTTTGTGGATGAACTACCTACAGCTAGAGCAACTATATAATTTATACTTGTGCCTCTACAATGTCATCCACAGCAACAGTAAATTATTTACCAGTGACTCTCTCAATATCACCATAGAATAAATGAAATACTCAAGGGGGAAAAAAGTCTAAAGCAGCACCATTCTATGTAATACAAGAAAAGCCACGTACCAGTCAATTTTGAAATTGAGGAACTGTTTATGTTGTCTGGACATCGGAAATATTTAATAAATGTTAAAAAATTGTTTTAAAGCATTTTAGTAGGTCTTGGATTGTAAGATATTATAGAAATAGCTGGTTAAATACATCAGTTTTCCACTATTCTATTTACTTATAGCAAACATATAAAAGTGACTTCCATTGTTACTTGTAGCAATTTTATGTTTGTCAAAAACATTACATTTAAATCAGAGGAAGAAAACAGAATTTTTAGTGCTATGATTTAATTTTTACTCGTTTTATCTTTAGACACAATTGAAGGTCACCGTATACAAAATGGTTTTACAAAATTTTTGGAGTTATGCAGTTAAAAAAAAAGACATGGCCAACGCACTTCCATAGGCGTGTTCATTGCCACAAATCTTCCGTGCGACCAAATTTGAAGACCAGTCCTCTGTTTAAAACAATAAAGGTACATGAGTATGTAAGGGAGAAGATTAAATACCTAGTATTTTAAATACACGATTTCAGGGAGCAAGTTGAAGTATTTGTAAATCCGTGTCCTGGTCCTGCAACAAGACCTATGCAGACAGATCACAGAGTGCCTTAACCAACAGTTTATTCACCCATATCTAATTGCAAAAGAATAGAGCTGAAGTAAAAAACAGATTACAGCAAACTCCAGTTTTAATAAACGAAAACAAATCAGGTAAGAAACAAAGGACAATAGGCTTACCCGAAAAAGATGAATGCATTCTGGAAAAACACAGCTATTCCTGGGTATACTACTGTTTTTTCTAAAGAAAAAAAAAAAACTCCATTAATTTTTCAGAAGTAGTATTCTTTTCAAGAATACCCCATCTCACAACAAGCTTCTAGTGCTGTTACTACTACTAACAAATCTGCCTAAGGCAGACTGTTCTCTCACGGAATTAAGATAGCACTATACATCTGGTATAACCCTTTTCATTCTCTGACAAGATGGTTTTCTCCAATTTGTTACTCACCTGTGCAAAACAAAGATGAGCACAAGGCTTACCCCACTGGAAAATAATTTCAGTGGCTTTTGTGCTCCCCAAAATCATTTAGGTTTCCAAATAAAAGAAATCTGTCCTGTTCTATAACCCAAAATGTGCATTCATGTAAGGTGATCCCCATTGTTTCCCCCAGCAAAATGGGTCTCCCCAGGTATCTGGAATTCACTCAAAAGAGTCAACTGTTTAAAGCAACAAGAATTTAATGGTACCCATGTATCAGCTCGAGCTGGGTGCCTCCAAGGAAGGACGCCACTGAAAACTTTCCCTGGGTTCCTATACCTGTACAATCTTCATTTCATCCGCTACGGTCCAATCAGTTCTGGACACATAAAAGTTATATTCCTTCAGATCAGCTGTTCTTTGTTGTGGGGCAGGTTGGTTTCTGTTATCTCCCAGGGCAGGTTCTCATCTGGTGCCATCCTTGGTCAGCACATCCCCCCTTCCCCATCGCTGCCACCCAGGCCCCTACACAGTGTGGCTCGCTGTGATTGACACCACTGCATACCAGGTTCAGGTTACAGAGAGCTCATACTGCAGCCTAAGGCTTTGCTAATTTTACTCCACTAACATCAAACAATAGCTACCTGAATTCCTTACATACAGGCACGGCAGCTTGTTTCCCTTTCACAACAGAAAAAGGGAAAGTAGCAGTATTTAGGAAACCAAAATATGAAAACTGGACCTCCTTAGAAAGGATCTAAAAATAAGTTGCAAAATTCGGTAGTCAGTTAAAATATTTGAACTTTTCAAAAACGGATCAAATCACATTCCATGTTGTCTTACCTTTAACAACATAGCCTCCAAAAAGGATCCACATAGAGGCAATCAGAGATCCAAAAGCCATCATAAAACCAATGAACAGCCAAATCCGAGCACCTTAAAAAAGACGTATGGATGTTTTGTGCCTGTGTCTGGGTAGACACCCGTAACTTTGAACACGCTTTAGTTTCAGAGCACCTTTTGTGACACCCCAGAGATATGCACATAAACACATGTACACCAGTACAGTTGTTACAACTCTTCCAAGAATTATGGACTTCACATAGATCCCTGTATGATAACCTACACCACTTTACCTGTTTGTCCTAGACAGCCTTCACTGTAACTGTCACCCCGAACTTGTCCGTTAGACACTGCATTGATCCTGTATGTGCAAAACAGGATGAAGGTGGGTAAACGTTGGTAAAGCAAGAAGTAAGTGTTTATAAAACAATAGGAGAAACTTCTCAGAAACCCATTTAAATAGTGATGCATTTCTTACACTTTTTTTTTTAAGTGGAGAACAATGCTAAAACTTAAAAAAATCTTGAAATACTACTAACACATGGATCTGTACGATGTCCAGTTTTTTAAATGGTTAATATACTTACTATAAACAAATATAAGACATATTATCCTGGCCTGCTTCACAAGAAGCATGACCAGCAGGTTGAGAGAGGCGATTTTCCCCCTCTAATCTGCTCTTATATATCTGCAGTACCCCCACCTGGTGTACTGCATTCAACTCTAGGACCACCAACATAAGAGGGACATGGACCTGTTGGAGCAGGTCCAGAGGAGGGCCAATAGGATGATCAGAAGGCTGGAGCACCCTTCCTATGAAGAGATGCTGAGAAGGTTGGGGTTGTTCAGCCTAAAGAAGAGAAGGCTCCGGGGAGATCTTACAGTGACCTGCCAGTACCTAGAAGTGGCTTATAGGAAAGCTGAAGGGGGGACTCTTTATCAGGGAGTATAGTGATAGGACAAGGGGTAATGGCTTTAAACTAAAAGAGGGTAGATTTAGAATAGATATTAGGAAAAAATTCTTTACTTTCATGGTGGTGGGGCACTACAACAGGTTGCCCAGAGCAGCTGTGGCTGCCCCACCCCTGACAGTGCCAAAGGCGAGGCTGGAGGGGGCTTTGGGCAGCGCAGGCTGGTGGGAGGTGTCCCTGCCCATGGCAGGGGCATTGGAACTAGATAGTTTCTAATGTCCCTTCCAACCCAAACCATTCTATGATGTTAGTAACAATCAGATATTGCCTTGATTTGTTATTCTCAGTTACCTCTCAATTTAAAGCCTATGCTCTTTTTTTAAATTCGTAACAGCACAGAAATTCTATGAGTGTGTAGCTGTGATCAAGAAGTTACGCTTACATTAGGAAAGCAATTGTGGCTATAACCCCACAAGCATGGTAAGAATGGTTGAAGTCTTCCATTTTAGGGTACTTCACAGCTGCATCTATGATTATCCACCAACCAGTAAAGAACTATTAAAAAAAGAAAGCACAATAGCTTAAAATACAGATGCAAGCCTTTTAACAATACAAAAGATTGCTCTAGGAAAAAAATGCCAGCTTACAAAATCATACTTAGAGTTCACTTATAGCATGGCTAGCTTTGTTTTCAGTTTAGTTCAGTGAAAGTTAAGAGCAAAACCCATGATTTATCTACTCCAATAGTAATTACATGGGTAGAAACCGAAAGACTTGTATGGCTGCAAGCACCCAGAACACATCTCAGCGCTAACTCTGCTGCTAACAACCCCCCAGTCCTCCTTTTATTTCCTAGCAGCTCACTTTCAGTTCGCTGGCAGAACGACACAGGAGAGGCAGCGCAGCACGTACCAGCACTCCCGCAGCCACCGAAGCGATCGTGTTCCGCTTTTCTCCCCAGTCAACGCACTCCGAGCACCTCACGCTCTCGAGCAGACCTGACATTCTGCAGTGCTCTGAGGAACTAGGAGAGACAGACAGAGGCGCGTTTCCCTCACAGCAGAACCCCCCACAAGCCAGCAGCCGGCTCGGCACCACGACTGCCCGCCGCCCCCCGAGCCCCCCGCCCCCGGCGCCCCCCGCACACCGCCAGGGGCCGAGGCGAGCACCGACAGACAGCGCGGCCACCGGGCCTCGGGGGGCCTGGCCGCGCTCCCCCGAGGCCGAGGCCGGAACCCTCCGGCGGCGCTGCGGGAGGCGAAGGAGGCGAAGGAGGCAGCGGCGAACAGCAGCGCCCCGCCCGCCCCAGGGAGAGGAGCGGCGGCCGGGAGCCCCTCACCAGCAGCAGGCAGCAGCGAGGGCCCGCGGCCGGCCCCAGGTGCTCTGTGCGCACGCGCGGCCCCTCACGCGCTCCCCCCCGCCGAGGGCGGGGCTGCCGCGCGCAGGCGCACCAGGGGCAGGAGTGTGCCAAGCGGGATCGCTTTGCGCATGCGCCTTAGCAAGCGCGGGGCGGGGCGGTGGCGGCCAATACGCATGCGTGTCTCGCCAGCCGCGCGCATGCCCGAAGAGGTTACTGGCCGACTGCGCGTGCGTTCCGCTGTCCTCGGGACGTCAGCGGGGGACAGGTTCTGGAAGCTTCGGTCGGGGCCGGGCAGCGGCGGTGGCGGCGGAGGGGGCGGGGGCCGTCGCTCGTCTCCGGGGCCTCGCCTCGCCTCGCCCCGCCCGCGGTGCCGTCCGGCAGCCCCAGCGGTAAGTACCCGCAGGCGGCGTCTGGCGCGGAACCTCCCGCTGCGGGTCGGAGCCCCTGGCGGCGGGGGCGGCGCACACCGGGCTGGGGCCCGCGTGCGGAGTGTCGGTTGGGTAAGGGCTGGGCTGCGCTGCGCTGCGCTGCGCTCTGCGCGTACCGCGTTGAAAGCGCCGGCGATTGCTTAGGATTGCGACGAGGGGCGCGGTCGGAGACAAGCAGGTGTCTCCCTTACCTGCGCTGCACGGTGGCGGCGATCTTTGCTCTCCTGCAGAGGAGAAGCGGCGCAGTTTAGCTCCAGTAGTAGCAGGGAGAACGCTTCTTACGGTGAGCGTGGAACTTGACACGTTTTAGTAAGGCTTGGAGACTTGATAGCTCTTGTTTACAACAAGCACCAAATACAAACGGTGTGATTAAAGCAGCCGTCCTTAATCTGCGGGGTGGCAATACGGCTTTAAGTAACGGGGGTGGGATGGTTACACCGCAGAGTGTGGTAACTTTTGGAGATGTAAAATGGCTGCCGCTGAAGGGAGACAGCCATTTTAATGCATTACCATAACGAGTGTGACATTCGTAACAGGTCACATCCAGTAACTCATTAGCTGTGGCTTTTGTAGTAGTTATCTACAATATTTTTAATAGGGATTTGATGCATATGTTGCTGGGATGTGTGGAGGACTGTGCAGAGGCAGTTTTGTAGTGCAGTTCAGTCAAGATCTTGAAGTGATTGCTGTACCTTCAGGATACTTTTTTCCTGTTTAAGGAAAATACCAATTTGTATCTTTTTCACGAAAGGCGTGTGTCTACAGTGAGTGAAGGGTATTAAAACCTACACAAACTTCTTAAAGTTGCAGAGACCTATTCATGGTTTAAACTGAAGCCATTTTTAAATTTCATATAGAAGACTCACTACAGAAGAGGAAATGATGAAATTTAAAGTTGTCATGCATAAAACATGCTACTAATCTGGATTGAAAGAAATGTCCGTGTGTCTAATTATCCTTGAACTTTTGGCCCATGTCGTAATGTTTAATTGATGTATAAATGACTTGCTGCGTACAAATGATTTTGCTTCTCCTCTCCCCACCCCTCAGGAATGGAGACTGGGTATTACAGAACAACAATAAAAACAGAATCAGGTTCTGAAAGTATCTGCATGGAAGAAATGATGGTTAAGAAGACTGATGATATGGCAGACTTCATGGATGACTTGAAACTCAGCTCACCAAAGAAAAGATATTCTTGTTTGAGATCTGAGAGAAGTTGTGATAGGTCATCAACAAGGTCATCTAGTAGATCTTCTTGCAGTTCACAGTCCAGTTCAAGTACATCCTCTTCAGCTTCCTCCAGGAGTTGGAGCCGGTCCAGATCCAAATCACGGGCTCGACGAAATAGTTCCCAAAGGTACAGAAGATACTCTCGTTTCTATTCCAGAAGCCGGTCAAGATCATGTGGCTACATGAGTTACAGAGGAAGGTACCATGCCAGACACTACAGGAGGTACCACTGTTCTCCGCGGTGTAGGTCGCGCAGTAGGTCATGGTCTCGTGGGAGATCCTGTTACAGAAGGTCCTATTCAAGAAGCAGATCACGTTCAGGAGGCCGAAGATACTATGGATTTGGGCGAACAGTATATCCTGAGGCTTACAGGAACTGGAGAAGCAGGTCACAAACGAGATCTCGTAGTAGGTCACCTCTACATTTGAGTGAAAAAGGTACTGTGAGACTTGCATTGCGTGTGAGGCAAAAAGCATGCCCTTTTAGAGATCTGAGTTTGTCTGGTTAACAAGTACAGTTGCTTTATAGAGCATAACTGATAATTAGAATTTGGAAGAAAATCTTGGCATAGCTAGAAAACTATATTAAAACAAAAAAAAATTAGTTTAGAGGATATTTTTTGTATTTCAACTGAAGCTAAATTTCCAAAGTTAAGATGAAAATTAATCAGAGTTGATGCTTACTCAAGTGCAGTGGCTGTGTATGTTCAGTTTTTAGGCTTGTATGAACAGGTACATGTTGATTTTAAACATAAGAGAATGACACTTCTTTTTTTCTTGTAGAAAAGAGGGAACTTCTGGAAATTGCAAAAGCTAATGCTGCAAAAGCTCTGGGAACAGATAACATAGTCTTGCCTGCAAGTTTGAAGATCCTTACTCCTTCCAAGGAGACAAATAATATAAAACAAGAGCATGAAGATTCTGGGGACTCAGATGAGGTAAGTGTGAACTGGAATATTCTTGATTAAAAGGTAAATATTTTTAAAACCTTGCGGTCTGTGTGGATGTTACAGTATTTTTCAACTGTGGAGTTTGTAGTTATAAGTTCAAACTCTTGAACAAAAAATTGACTTAAAAGAATGCTAAAAAGTACTGTAGAAACCACTGTAGACTTGACTTTACACTGAATATGCACTGGACTCCGAGAAGCTGTTGATTCACATACGGGCATTTGGTTGGTGTTAGGTTATGAAGAAGTGAGAAATGTAGCTCTTCCAAGTTTTTTTTCTAATACAGCATTGCCTGTTACGTTGGCTAGTTTGTTTTTGAGCTAAAACAAGGAGTCTCTGTACCAAGCCTGTTGAATAGTTTTTAGTAAAGGTTGATTTTACTGCCTTTCTAACTGTTAAAAGTTTTTCATATGCAACAAACTGTTTCCCAGAAATTACATACCCAAACACACAATGCATTTTACATGCTTTATTTCTGTCTTATAGAAATCATGACTATGGTTCCAGACATGATGAAGAAAATCTGTTGGTAATTAAGGGACTTGTGGGCTATAGTTGCTGTAAATTTAAGGGAGGGAGAAACTTGAGCAGCTTAAACTGAACTTCAGTTTGGCTCTGTTATGATGTGTTAATCTGATTCATGATAAATAGAAAATTGCGCTAATTGTTACATCTATCAGATGCTGATATTTCGTATTTGCTAAGGGTTTTAGACAAATGGTACAGGCATCCCTTTCATAATATATGCAATATATTCCAGATGTTGAGAGATTACAGAAGAGGAGGCCTGCATCACTTGCAGATAAGTTTATTGTTGTTATCCAAAGCTCTGCAGGATTAATATGCAGAACTTCATGCAACTTACTCTAACACTGCATTTCATTGTATGGCATTCCATGCTTTGAATCATTTGAATCCTCTTTAAGACTTAACTGGGGCATGGATACCAGGTCACATGTGAATTGGCACACGGACATTGATAAAGATAATACATGTTTTTCAAACTGACTTCAACATGGATCTATTTGCCTATATATATATATTAAAAAAAAAAAAGGCATCAAAAAGCATCAAGTACAAAAGATACAATAAAAAAAAGTATCAAAAAGCATCAAAAGTAGCTCACAGCTACTTTTGATGTAAAAAACTGAAACAACCATACTGGAAAACGAATAATGTATGATGACTGCCTTAACCTGCATGGAGTATTGTATCTTCCCACTTATGCTTTGTGTGTTTTTCTCTAGCAACCCAGAAGACTAACAGAAGATAGAACCAAAAGTGGAATGGAGAGAGCAACCACACAGAGGAGCATTTCTTTCAGCCCTAATGTAAGTGAACTTTCCAAAAATGGTAGTCCAGTAATTCATCCTTCTTGTATTACTTTCCACAGCATTGGTTGCCAAATTAAATTTCTTAAATAATGGTAACAATTGAATTTGATGGTTTCACAATTACTTTACTAGAGGGGTTAGATCAGTATTTTAGCAGTACTGTAAACATACAACAGCAGTGTGTTGACAATCAGTGTTTACATTTCAACACTTAATGTTGAGTGTCTGTACTACAGACTTAAAAGTGTATGTGAGAAACAATTTACACCAAAACTTAAAGTTGCATCTTTTGGTTAAATTTTAGTAATGCACAACTATGGGGGAAAAAACTTCCCTGAATCCCGTGTCAATTAAGTGTATGTAGTTGATGCCTAGTAGTCCTTGGGTCTCCTGTGAGCTGGAAAGAAAACAGTCTGGCTTAAATGCAAATAAACCCCTTGAAGTCAGTAGGTCTTGGTATATTCCTTATCTTTCTAGCATTTTCAAAGGTAATTTATTTTCCAGAATACAATGGCAAAACCAGTACTACAGAGGCCAGCAAGTCATGTTGTTAAAGAACCATCAATTTCTCCAGGAAGAGAAGATGACAGAAAGGGAAGTCCCTATGGGCAATGGGTTCCTGTCAAGAAGGAGAAGAAAACATTTGTAAACTTCTCACCTAAATGTGCACTGTTCCGGGCACGCTAATATCTTACTGTTTCTGAGGCTGTAATATTATGCATATTCAAATGGTGAGGTCTAAAGTTTTCTGATCGGGTTGAAGACTTGTTAATATTGGGTATTTATTTTTGAGATCTTTAATTTTGAAATCTTAGGTTTCTCTTTCAGATATAAAGCACGGTGATCCAGAAGCCACAGATGGGAATCTTGTGTATATTTGTAAATATTTTTGTATTGCTTTAATGGCCTAGAACTTACAGGTGGGTAACTTTTTCTAAAGAATAGTTCAGTAGCTGTTACTTTGAGCACTTGAATTACTTGTGTAACTGTTGACTTGGAGTAAATAAATTTTAGTTTTGCACTGGCTTCTCAATGTGTCAAGTATTTGTAGCTTTGTTTAGTAGTAATTTGATGTACATCCTGTAAGTGGCTATTTCCAGGTTTAGGTTTCACTTGCCTTATGATTACCACAAAGTACAACAGAAGATCACTTGAGTTATCTTGAAAATTGACCTTCCTGTTGGAATAGTTGCTGTCCAGGCACTGACTGCCCGTTCCATCTTTTGAAAGCGTTGCACTTGAGGAGCCATCACATCATCCACTGACTTTTAAATCCTGAACTTGTGTTTGCAGGCTTGTGGTTGATATAGGTTGCTTTAAAAACAACCTGTAAAGAATCACTGTAAGGCAGTAAGCAAGCAGCAAGGTTGGCTGAGAAGGCTTCATGAGACCAACTGTAGAGATTATACATAAATATTTAGCACTGCTGTGCAGTTAGCTCCATGGCTTATGAAGACTTCCACCCTATGATATGTGAAAGCAAATTAACAAGCTGTTGTATCAGTTTAGTTGTTCATTTGCAACGAACCTACAAAGATCATTGAATCTGCCTGACCCCTTCAGGGCTAACCAAAAGTTAAAGCATTAAGGGTATTTTCCAAATGCTTCTTGATTCTGATAGGCATGGGGCATAAATCACTCCTCCCTAGGCAGCCTGCTTCAATGTTGGACCACCCTGAGGGTTAAGAACTCTTCTGTAAAAATAAAGGGCTATTACAATGAACTGGAGTATTCCAGTCAGGAGGCATCTTTAAAACAAGTCATGTGCCTGAGTACAGAGAGAGGTTTCCCTATCTTCATTCAAAAACTTTTGGTATAGGACTTCGATGCTTGCAGGCCTTACTTGTGTTGAGGTGCGAGTGCAGAGGGGTTAGTTGTTGTATGTAGAATAGGAACTACTGCAGCTACCTAAAGAATTGAGGTTTCCTGTGGGACTAACAATTCTGTATTTTGCAGTGACTTCAGCTGTGCTGTAGGTTGTCCACATTCCTTGCCCTCTCAGTGAGGGTGGAACATAGTTTTGCTGCCTGAACATTGTGATTACTGTACAGGTACTGCCCCTGGAAGAACTCCAACCTTTGGCACATCACAAACACAGAGTAGTTTCCCACTCACAGAACAATAACGCACGTTCTCGAAGTGTTTTTATCTTCTTGCTAAATGAGTATTTTCAGGGACTTTGCCATTCTTTACATAATGACATGCTTTATTCTTAATCATGTGGCAAGAGCTTTATTTATTTAGAATGAGAAACAGGAGGAGCTGGCTACTTCTGCAAGTAAAAGCTATATACAGCTGACGCTATACACTGCATGCATTATGTCTATTGTATTAAATACACTATTGATTTTACAAGTTACTTTGAGGTCTACCAAGTATATTTCTGATACAGTTTAAGAGTGCATGCAAAATATCCACATCAAACTTTAATAAGCATAGAAAGGCAGTAGTATGCACTTTGGTGGATGTCAGTTCAGACAGCCGTTCCTCTCTCCAGGTTCTGTTTAATTTCAGCTGTGTACTTCCCATAGAACCTCTCTGCCTTCTTATTGAACTTGGCATTTCTCTCATTAATGTAGTCAATATCCGCATCATCATTGTAAGGACGTCTTCTACTGTATTTTTCACGTTTTTCAATTCTGTAAGATAAGTGTCAGTGTTTGAAGATGTAGACGAATCATGTGGACTTAATTACACAATTTCTACACACCACGTGTTTCTTAATTTTATCTTATTTACTTACTGTTTTTCAAGATCTGCAACCATTCTATCAATCCCCTCCTTAGTTGGCACATGAGTTCCATGGAGAAGACTGTCAGATGTTGGATAGAGTGCTTCACCACTGAGCAAGAGGAACAGATGGGCACCAGTTTACACAATTGTATTGACTGAGATTCCACTGCTTCTGTTTGGGTTTTTAATACTGCAGGGCATTAACTTGTGTCTAACTGTAGGAGTTGAAGATGCAGTGATAACTGCTAATATTAAAGGCAAACTATGAGACGGTATCACATGCCCATACAAGATAGAGAAACCAGCACTGAAACTCTTAAGTCTGATGCTAAACTTTGGAACTTCATTTAAAACCTGTCGGACTTCTACAAAAAAACAACACAGTAAAAACCCACAACTGACTCCAAGAAATAGAGTAATCCACTTGCACGTCTAAATATTTTCCAGTTGACAAAATACCGCTTCAAACTCAGTAATACTGAATTTGAAGAAAAAAACTTACCAATTACAGTTCTTTTTCTTTATCGAAGTAGAGATTGCAAGGGAGATGATCAGGTAGGCTATGCATTTTAAAATGTTAAAATGCTAATATTACAGTGCTTAAGAGAATACACTGAGAAATCCCTGAAAGGACTGTTTTTTTTAAGTCTTTAGTATTCATAACAAAATTACAAACATGGGAGATAAGATGACTGAAGTTACACTTACTACTGTTCCTTCAGCTTCTCGTACTGCTCCAGATCAGGTTTGATCTGCCTGGTTAGTCTCTGGTATTGGCGCAACTGAGCAGCTGCGTAATCTTTGGAAGAAAAGTACTGTTAAGGTGAAGGTTTTTATTTCATGATTCAGTTTGCAACTGAAATATTAACAAAGGTGTTCGCTAGGAATATGGATAATTATATAGTTAAACTGTTACCTGAAAATCCTAGATCTGGATTTTTCCTCTTCTTTTTCCTTTCCCATCTCTCGGCATCCTCAGCACTGATCTCTAAAAGTTTAACTCGCTCATAGTCTTCTCCTCTTGCTGCACATTCCTAATATAACACAAGTAATATTTAACAAAAACATTGCCCAAGGATTAACCCCCCTGTAAAAGCTCTCTTGACTTCTCTAAGCGTTAAGGGGGAGCTTCACAATAGGTCACAGAAAGCCACAGCTTTGTGTTTACCTTCTTCTTTTCCTCCACTTTCAGCTCCCATTCCAGACGTGCTTTTTTGGCTTCCCAGTTTGGTGGTAATTTAAGCCTTTTATCTTCTTCCACCACTTCTTGGTGGTTCAGCTTGCGAGCCTCATTCTGGGAATGAAGCAGTTTATAAAACTGCAGACGCATCAACGCTCGGCCGCACAAACTCCAACCCCCAAACCCCCGGTGGCTCTTGGGGGCGGGGGCCAGGTGTGCGTGGGTCCCAACCCCGCTTCCCGACCCCGGGCACCGCGCGAAGCACCGACGTGGCGAAAGGCTGCGGAACCGGGCCTCGGCCGTCCGGAACGGGTCCCCGGCGGGACAGAGGCGGCCCGCGCTGCGAGCCGGCCGCACCCCCCCCGGACCGGCCACGACCCCCCCCCGCCGCCGCGCACCCGCTTCATGTGGAGCTCGCGGAACTTGCGCAGCCACCCCTCCCGCTTCTGCGCCGCCGCCGCCGCCGCCGCCGGGCTGGGCCGTGCCTCATCCTCCGAGCCCGAGGAGCCCTGGAACAAAGCGCACTCAGCCGCGGGCGCCGCGGGAAGCCGGGCCGGGCTGGGCCGGGCCCTCCCGCGGCCGCCTCACCTCATCGAGAGCCGCGGGGCAGCCCCGCGCCACCACCTCCGCCGCCATTAGCGCCGCCGACGCTTCCGCTTCCGCTCCTGCCGACGCACTTCCGGCCGGGCACGTGCCGCGGCCTCGGCCGCCCCTGGCGGGTGGGGGGTGACGGGGCTCTGCTGCGGCCGCGCGTCCCCCCCCCCCTCGCGCCGTCCGCCCCTGCCGCGGGGCTGCCGCGGGGCTGCCGCGGGGCTGCCGCGGGGCTGCCGCGGGGCTGCCGCGGGGCTGCCGCGGGGCTGCCCCGGGGCTGCCCCGGGGCTGCCCCGGGGCTGCCCCGGGGCTGCGGAGCGCGGCGGGATGGGATGGGGATGGGATGGGCCGGGCCGGGCCGGGCCGGGCCGGGGCCGCGCTGCGGGACCCGCTGAGGTTGGTGCTCGGCACGTGCGGGTTGGGCGCGTCGGCTTGTCTCGTGTGTGCTGCGGAGGGGCCGGTGGCAGCGGTGAGTGCCCGTCCTCGCCGTTAGAGGCAGGCCCGGAGCCCCGCCGCTGCCTCTCGGAGCTGCCTGGAAGGCAGCCGTCACATCACTGCTGCGCCCCGGGCACCGCTGTGTGGACAGGCAGCCTGCTGCAGGCTTGGAGCTACGGCTCGACGAACGCTTTGACGAAACTTTTTATTTATTTATTTATTTATTTATTTCTTATTCCAGCGAATCAATGTCATGATGCAAACTGTCTGTACAAAGTAAGGAAGCAACGTGTGAACCAGGTGAATTCTTCTGTGCCTCAGCTTACCTGGAAGCACTGGCAAGATCCAGGGCAGAGAGCCTGGAAGGGATGAAGCCAAATACCGGCACCCCCACGACTGCTCCTTGTCCGCTCAGGCTCTGGAGATCACTCACATCACCCACAGCAGGTTTGCTCAGGGAGGAAAGTTGCAGCTCTTACAGAAAACAACGTGACAGAGGTTTTGCTTCAACTTCTGAGCAAAGAAAGTAAAAATTTCCATAATATTTCTGGAGTGACCAGGATTTTCCAGCTGTACAAAGCCAAATGTAGATTATAAGGGTTTATCACTGGGATTTATATGCCCATACAAATGCATCTCTGTGTATGTAAAAGATGAACATGTGTGCAATGTTGTTGTGCAGTAAAGGTAGAAGGGTTTAGGACTTCTGTTTTTCTTTGAAGAAACAATCCAGGCCCCAGAAGGTTAAGAACTGTTTTATAAATCGACACAGTCAGCTTCAGCTCGTGACTTTCCAGCAGAGGGAAATGCAGCACAAGTGATGAGGGGCTGTGACAATGGCAAGCAGCCCTGGCAAATATGAACTATCTCTGTTCTCTTTTAACTTCACTTTCTTCCACTGCCAAACTCTGATGCATGCTGAGTGATTAAAAATATCAAATACAGTGTTACCCAGCAAGGAGTCAAGTCAGAGGGAAAAAAAAAACACCAAACCTAGTGGAACTAGTGCTGTGAAACAGAGCAGACTGGGGCAAAGAATGGGGGGCAAAAGGCACTTACATAGTCCTATTGACAATATCTCAAGAAAGGGGAAAGGGTTTTCCCAACATGCTTTTTTGGGGGGGGGGGCGGGGGGGAGAGTCTCCCCTCACCTGCCTTGTCTGTACCCTTGCAGTTGGTTGGGAAGCATCAAATTTTCATGTGTGTGAGGCATCTGAAGCTGGCCGTGCGATGGTTGCCACCACACTTGAGGATGGGGATCACTAGTGCTGGAAGAGGGGAGATTTCCTCTGGCTGCTGAAGAAAGCAGCCGGCAACGTGGTTGCCGGATCTGCGCAGTAGGCTGGGCGGTGTGCTGTCAGACTCTGAGTTACGTCGGACTGTGGTTTTACCAGCATCTTTGCTCTATCTGGAGCTCCCATCCACTCTGCCTTGAGGTTGCCCCATGGGTCCTGTCCTGGTCTCTGGTTCAGAGCCCTTTGCAGCAAGGGTGTCCTCACCTTCTGCATAGGTGGCCCCATGGAAATGTTTGTTAGTGGAGGTGATCAGTGCATGACAGGAGCCAAGGAAAGCCGAAAGAAACATCTTGCTGCCACTGCAGCAGCAGCCCTGGCCATGTCCTGGCAAGTCTTGATGCTTGTAAAGGAGAATAACAGGATTTGGCCCTGCTCACATGCTCTAAAATGGTGCTTGACTTCAGGGGCCATCTTCACCACATGTGGGAAGAGGTCACCACCACACATGAAACACCGCATAAGCTGTGCCCCCCCGCCTTCAGTCCCTCGACTGGCCTTGCGTTTTCTGGAGCATCCAGGCAGTGTCCTGTGACACCTGAGCACTGGGTTGCTCCATGTCTCCCCCGAACACAAGTTAGGAGATACCGGGGGGGTGACAGGGAAGGAAGGTGGTCTCAGCAGAAGCTACTGGATATGGGCTCCGTTCCGTGACAAAGTTCCGTTCCAAGAGGCCGCAGCTCAGCTGTCCCTCCGTGGAGTGGGCCCATCGGCTGCTTGTGTGCATGCTACCCTTTTATTTAATCATGGGAAGCTGGATGGTTTTTATGGGTTTCTATGATGCCTTGGCCCAGCCTAGCACCGAGCTTGGTGAAGCCTCTTTTCCCTTTTCACTGCCATAATGCAGTTATAAAAACCCAAGAGGTTTTCCTGGCTTCTGTGGATTTGCTTCTGGGTCTGATGCCAACTCGGTGAGCCCAGTTCCTCATGCAGGTGCTGAGTGCATTACCTGCTTGGTGGTACTGCTGCAAATCACAGTCTGGCTTGGAAGAACAGGGAATTCACCCAATCCTCCCTCGTGCCAAGGAGTGAGGACTGGTCCTGCACAGGCTGACAGTGAGTACACGCAGATCTGCTCTTGCTGTCATTTACAGTTAATTTATTTTTAGATTTAAAAATGTTTTTATTTCTCATGCACACAGAATTGGCACTGCTTTTTTGGGTTGTAGCTGCCTCCATTGTCTTCTCCAGTTATGCCTCCCCTGCAGTGCCGAAATGAAAAATTCCAGTTACATATTGTACAGGGGATGGGAGCTTGGAGGAACTGACTCATCTCAGTTATATTTGTCTTTTTCAAAAGGGAAGATCCTGGTTGAGGGTTGGTGAGGGAACAGCATCAGTTATCTCCCAGCCAGTACAGCAAATGTGACGCTATTATCAGGGGTCCACAGGGTGCACGTCTGAGTGCCCTCTGCAGAGGCACCAGGCATCCTCGCAGCACGAAGCTCCTTGTGTTGCTCAGGCAATCTGGGCAGCAGTGAACGGAGTGGGTTGTGCTGTTTCTCAGAAAAATGACTGTGACTCCAGCGTGACAGAGGCCACAGCGTGCCCCCCCCCAAGGATGAAGGCCAAGCCTCGGTAGGTAATGAGCCCTGGCCCTGAAGACGTTTCCTACCCACGGGGCTTGGCTGAGCCCTTGGAGGCGCTGGTGTGAGTCCTGACGTTGGTGTCCTGGTCCCTGCTCCTGGCCATGGGAGGATGCTGCAGGCAGGACAGTGTCCCCTGTGGTCGGAGTGGGTCGTGCTCCAGTGAGCAGCAGCCACAGCCAACAGTGCCTGGCAGGACATGGCTGCAGCCCTGTGGGACTCCCAGAGCCCTCCTTTGGCCCGTAGCCAGTGAATTTGGGCATTTGGTCTGAACTATTTGCCAGGCAGAGCGCCCCAGCTGGAGCACAGTGCTTCCCTGGCACTGCCTGGGGAGGTGCTGCGCTGTCTGCCTGGGACAGACCTCGGTACCTGGCCTGGGAGAGCATCGTGGGGCATGAGGAGAGGGTGGCTGAACAGGGAGGTCAGTGCTCCGTCAGGGTTTGTGCCATTCACCCTCATGCCAGGGCCATGATGGGGCAGAAAGGGAAGATGCTGCAGGTTCGCAATGCAGCAAATCTTTGTGCAGGGAGGAAAAGCACAATCCGTGGTTTACGTGAGGTTCTGCACTACCCCCAGCTTGCTCTGCACAGAGGTGGTGCTTAAAACAACAGCTGGGACAGCGGGATGGCCAGTCCCTCACCCTGAGCCAGGACACCACTGCCTCAGCTGGCCTCTCCGCCCCAGGTGTCAGCCCCTGCTGCTTCTGCCCTGCAGCACTGCGTCTCGCTCCGTGCTCACAGGGGGCAACGCAGGGCAGTTCTGGGGCTGACCCTGCTGCAGCAACCACTGTGCGGGCAGCTTGACCTGGGCACGTGGTGCCATCGGCAGACCTGCAGCACCAGCCCGGTGTGCAAGGGCACGGTTTGGGTTTGCTGGGAGCCAGAGCTGCGATGCCATGGCTCAGCCCCGCGTTGCTGTGGGTTGTGTGTGCAGTGCCGTGGCTTGGATGCACGGTGCCATGGTTCGGGTGTGCGGTGTCAGTGCTTGTGTGTCCAAGGCCACATACAGACCTCTGCAGTGCCACAACCTGGACCTACGATGCTGTGGGTTGGACCTGCGGCACCATGGGTTGTTGTGCCGGGTGCAGGCACTGCTTGAGGAGGCGTGAAGGTGCAGTGCTCCGCCGCAGCCAAGGACAGCTCTCCTCCCCTTGGCTGCCCCACGGGAGACCCGTGGGGTGCAGCTGCCCCCTGCACAGCTGCTGCGTGTCACATCGGTGCTGTCACGTGCAACCTGCCACATGGGCTCCTTGCGTGTCAGAAGGGAGCTGGGAGCGTGCTGGGGGATGTGATAAGGCCCCGGCACGCGGTGGCGTGAGGACGGCTCTCCTGCGCGGTCCCAGCAGCTGCAGGAGCCGCTTCCACTTCCTGCCTGTCCCTGCCTGTGCTGTGCAGCTCCATGCTGTTCAACAGCTGCCGCCTTCCATCCTGCTTCGTGATGAAAGGTGCTTTATAAGCGGAAGAACGTTATGATGATCAGGAGGAGTAATGTATAGTCAGGGCTGGTGACAGGGCTCATCCCGGCCCCAGCCCTGGGGATGGGTGGCAGCAGTGGGGGGAAGGATGTCCTCGGGGGTGAGAACCCTTCCCTGCCGCCGGCTCTGGGGGAACTGCAGGGGTGAGCAGGGGTGAAACATGCAGGGTGTGTTTGCTGTGTTCTCGCCAGCCAGCTCGCAGTTGTGTCATCCCAGCGGCATACCGACATCTGTGACTCGGACACATGGCCAAATCCCCTCTGTCAATGGGGCTGGGAGCCTTGGGGGAGGCTGGGCTGGTGGGGGTGCTGGGGGTGACCTCTGCTCTCCTGCGCCAGGTGGGTGTCCCCACTCCAGTCACGCTGGAAAATCCTTTGCAAGCAGAAGCGTTGGGTAAAGGAAAGGAAAACCAGGCCTACAACTTGCATAGGACCAAATCAAACTTGCAGTAAAGGCATTAATCCAGTGAGACTGCAGACATGCTAGTGTATTGAAGGTAAGATTAATCAGGACATATTTACTGATTGGAACAGATCTAATATACTGCCTTATTGCATATAGAAACCACCACAACCATGAAGAAATTTGGAGAGAGGGAAAAATGAAGATTGTCTGCTTTTGTTTGTTTGTTTGTTTGTTTCTTAGGTAGAAGAGAAGCTGCTTTTCTTTCAATCCTATTCCTTTCAATCATAGACTACAGTTTGTGTCCTGTTGGGTTGCAATTATAATCTTTCAGATCAGACACATAATCATTGGGCTGGAGAGCCAAAAGTACCTGGGTAATGTGCTTAACAGAAATTAACCTGGTTATGTTCATACTCTATTGAAAATGAGAAAGTGCTGATGGTCAAAATCAATTCCTCCACAGCCAAATTACTGCAGGACTGGCTTAGGGTTTCAGCTAAATGCTCAACCCTCAAACAATGATCCTAATTGTATTGAATTAGGCTCCTGATCATATAGTTCAAATGATGGCAACGGTTTATGTTTAATGCTAGTAGCGAGTGGGTGGGCAAAATGGCAAATTCACCCCATTTCTCCCCAAGGCTGCTCAGGCATCCCGCTGGGTGTCCCTGGTCCCAGCCCTGCTGTGGGGCAGGCTGGGGGGCAGGGGGGGTATCCCACAGTTTTGCCAGATGAGGGACTGTGGGTGAGCTTTGCCCAAGCCTTCCCTTTCCATGTTACACTCCATCAGTCCAGGATCGTAGCTCAGGCTGGGATGATGGGCTGGGGGATGTATGGTGGGATTATTTGGGATTTGCAGCCCTAGGGGTGAGGGGAGGAAGCAGCAGCATGTCCAGACACAGCTCCTGCTGCTGCTGACCCCATACCAGCCCACTCTGACCCCAAAGTGGCACACAGCAGGAATTTCACTGCTTCTTCCCAGAATGATGTACCCAAAGCCCCAGTCCTGCTGGGGTGGGCAGGAGAACCCTTCCTGCGGAGGCGACAGCCTGGGCACCCCAAACATCTCTTCCCCAGCCCCCTCCTTGCTGAAGATCACAGCCGTCCCTTGGGGGTGAGGTTTCTTTTGGAGACTTCTTAAGTGCCTAGAGAGCGGGGCAGCTCTCTGCAGTGCTTGTCAACTCCTGCCTGGTTACATCTTTTCCCTTAAAAGCCGGAACCTCACAGAGTTTCCTGGATGAGAGCAACTCAGTCATTAACCGTGAATTTCAAATGAAGCAGATTTACAGTATATATCACAGAAATATGCTGCTGCAAGACAGTGGACGAGCAGCCTGGGGTGCTCACCTCTGAGTTTCTCACTGTCCAAGCTCTGGCTGGGAAAGCCTGGCTGATGTGCTGCCCTTGAGCATCACCTGCTGCCACGGACGCCCTCCCCGGTAGCGTGGCGTGGCGTGGGGCCGTGCCTGTGCACAGCCAGTTCGGGAGGTACCAGTCCGGTTCTCTGCAGCGATGGGCCCTGCCAGTCCCGATGGGCTGGGGATGTCTCTGAGGTTCCCCAAACCCAGCAGCAGCAGAGATTGATTGGTGGGGGCAGACGCTTCCCCAGGGGAATGTGACAAGTGGCAATTAATTAGCTGCTAATAACCAGGAAGGATGGACCTGTGGTCCCACTGTTGCGATTACGAGGGAGGAGGCCAGTGGGAAGCTGCCACAAGCCGGGCAGCGTGGAGGGGGCACTCCCTCCATTGGTCCTGGCATGAGTCACATCGAGTCCACAGCATTGTGGGGCCAAGGGCCTGCCCTGAACACCGGGGATTTGCTCCCCTCCCTGCTGGGGCTGCTTCGCCCTCCGTTCCCCAGGAAGCTACTCCTGTTGTGTAGCACGAGGCTGCAGCCCCTCAGGGCAGATGCTGCAAATTCACCTCTTGCTGCCGTGGGCAGTAGGCAAAACTGAACATGCACCAAAATCTGCTTTCGGAATCACCATTGCAGGAGGCTAAGCCCTGGCTGGCACTGGGGTGACTTTGGAGATGTTCCCTGAGATCTCATTTTTGAGAAGCACCCCAAGGATTTGGGATCCTGAAGATCCTCATCTTCCCTCTACCCTGGATGAAGCCCAAACCTGGCCCCAGGGATACTCCCTGCTGAGGGGCTGAGCCTGTGGCACCCTGTCCCAGAAAATGGGGCCCATGGCAAGGGTGTCTTGCTGGGCATGCCCCAAAGGACACACTGGGACGGACACATCCCTGCTGGGCAGCGAAGTGGGGGGGGCTGCAAGGGAGATGCCTCTCCAGGCACGGGGGGCTGATAACGTAACATTTTTCCCGATCGATGAAGATTTTGGTTTGTGAGTTATTAGCCCAGTGTCATAAACTATCTCAAAACCACAACGGTAAAATACTAAACCTCCATGTTTACCTCCTGTGCATTGTTTTTAGTACCAAAGTCCCACCAGTCATCTCTTCAATATTGCATTGGCCAAACTTAAATACAAATCACAAAGATGAAGCCATATTTTGGGGAATATTAGTCAATCTCTGCTGTTTTTCAGCACTTGATGGCGTGCAAGGCAACTCCTGTGGCATGAAGCTGCCGGTAGCTGTGGGGCAAACATCGACCTCGTAGTGAGGCTTAGTGGGGACAGGGAAGCACCGAGCGAGGGCGGCGCCGCAGAAGCTCCTATGGTGGCATCCCAGTCCCCTCAGGTGTTTTGGGTGCCACTGCCCCTGATTTGTTGTCCCCCCCACCCCGCCCCCCACAGCAAACCAGGCAGGGTAGAGCAAGAAATTTCATTTTTGGTGCTTTTTTGCCACCACTGAGATTGAACAATTCCAGTCTGAATATCACTTTCTTGTAACCCCACAGTGAGCCCCCCTGTGTGGGAAGCACACTTTAGCTGTCATTAAATATTAAAGGACAGCCGGTGCTTGTAAACAGCAGGCACCTTACCCCCAGGCTGCACTTCATCAGCAATGCGGGGGGGGACAGGGGCCAGATCTCCCCAGAGCTCCCAGTACACTGCCCTAGGTGCAAATCCAGAGGTGTTGTGAGTCTGTGGGGTGCCCACTGCCAGCAGAGGGGCTATGCCCCTCTTACCCCCATCCTCTGCCCAGTGTCCTGGGGAGCCCAGAGGTGTCAGGCTGTCTCCTGATCCCTCCCAGCCTCATTGCTTCTCCTGCCAGCCACAGGTTTTCTTTTTAAAGATGCCTCTGCTAGCTCTTCCCAGTATTTTTGTCTCCTGGTTGCAGCCACTGCATCCTCCCTCGTCATTAACTGGCTGGGTTGGGTTGCTCCGTGGTTTTCCCCTATCCCAGCGGTCTCCCCCTCATTACCCACCAGAATAAACCTTTTAAAGAGGAAAAAATAACAGTAAAGGCTATTTCAGGCAGAGCCAGAGGGTTTCCCTCTGCAGCGCTGGGAGCTAGATCCAGGCAAAATTTCCAGCTGCAAAAAGAAACCTGCCTGGCTGCAGCTGGGACCTAGGAGGGAAAAAAGAATTGCAAAGACAGCGGTGGTTGGTTGGGGATACGTGAGCTTGCCCTGGCATACTGCGTGGCTCTGGGAGGGGATGCTGGAAACCACGTCTGTAATCCAGGTGTGAAGCAATTAAGGTTGAAGTTTGCCAGCTTTTATGAAGGGAGTTCAAAGAGGAGAGACGGGGCCACTAGCTGCCTTTTCCAGGGACACACGAGTCGTGCACTGCAGCCCACAGCAGAGCAGGGAGCAGCCCCTGGCACAGGACGTTGTGGCATGGGGCTGTGTGAGCACATCACCCCTGCTAACAAGGCCCCATCTGCAGCACTGCGAAGGAGCTGGGGCACAGGCTGCTCCCCGGGGCTGCCCAGCAGCCTCCCAGCCCCGCTCACAGACACTCCTTGCAGAGCAGCAGTGTTAAACACACGGTTTCCCATCTCAGCACCTGGTTTTCAGGAACCCCCCACGCTGTTCAAAGCCAGAGGGGGAGAGGAAGCTGCCCCTGTGCAGGCCGTGCCCTTCTCTGCCTGCAGAGACCCCGCCAGGGCCAGCCTCTGCACCCCTGCTGCCCGGAGGGGGTCCCGCTGCCCACCCACGCCCCCAGCCACGCATGTCCTGCAGAGCCACCCCACGGATGGTGCAGGATTCAGAGGGCTGGGAAAACATCATGGAAAACAAGTGAGAGCATTTCCAGGGCACAGAGCGGAGGTCCCCAGGCTCCCTGACCCCCAGCTGTGCCCCGTGGTCTCCCCAGCCACTGGAAGCATCTCCTAGCAGCAGGATGCAGGCTTGTGTCTGAGACACCAGAGCACAGTCCTGCTACTATAAGGGCTTTTTTTTTTTGTGGTTGTAGAGTTGGATTCTGCTCTGATGCAAACAGGTGCAGCTTATTGGATTTCTTCTGAGGGCTGATTTTGGCCTCTAAAGTGTTAAGTGAGTGCTAAGCCTTATAAAATTACCCTTTCAGCTACTATTTCTGCACAAAAGGCTTTCAGCGACAAGATATGCCAAAGCATCTGATGAAGTAATATGTCTATTCTCATTTATGACATTTATTATTAACAGGAAAAAAAAAAAACAGACAGAAAGAACTCTTAATTGAAGGACTATTGTGCCGTGGTAACTGCTATTAAATTAATCTGATGCATTCCTTTCCACCCACACACTTTAAAACTTCCTGGTTATAATTAGAACCATTTAAAACCAATTTGACACTCCTTGGATGATGCAGTTCAGCTGCTTAATATGGTGAAGCTTTGGTGAAAGGAGCAGAGAGGGGCTGTGAGCAAGCTGGATTTGTTTGACTCTTGCAGAAAATCAAATCTGGGAGCTGTTTCTTGTGCGTGGGGAGGTTTTGTCCCTTAGGAAAATGCAAGCTCAGGTCTGATCTTCTCCAGTGTTTCAAGACCTGCAGGCCATAACCTGTCTTAAATTTTCTGCAGTCATCTTGTAGGAAGTGCTCCTGTGAGAGTTGCTTAGAGCATCCTTTACCCCAGGCACCCATGGGTACTGGGCAGGCTTGACAGCCTTGGTTTCTGCTAGGGGGATGCAAACGCTTTCCCCCTGTTTTGGGAGGTACCTTGAGCGGTCGCTTCCTCCTTTGTGCATGATAATGAATGCACCAAAACAGAAAACGCAGTGATGCAAAAACATTTGGTCATTTACGTGCAGGAGGCCTTAGAGGCATGCTGATACCACACACCTTGCGCCAACAGTCTGCCTCCCTCAAACCCTTGGCCTGGGCCAGGAAGCCCTCAGAAGGTGCTAATCCAGGGCGGGATTCAGGAGCCATTCCCCATGTGAGCCCTCTGGCTGTGCAGGAGCAGGGGCATCTCTGTTTGTTGGGAGAAAAACAGAAACCATGAGGCTGAGCTGACAACCAGTGCTGAGCCCCAGAGGGTGTCACTTCTGCAAATCTGTTCCTGCTCTGCTGCCTTTATCTGTCATTCTCGTAACCACCTGGGTGGCATTTTGATGGTATCTGTGGGGCTGCACACAGCGCTCCAGCACATCCCCGACCACCTCAAGGCAAAGCCAGTTCCTCTAACCAGCCCTGGAAGATCCCTTTAGTCACGGTATCTTTACTGTCACCTTCTGTTTCCTTCTCCATTTGGCTTTCAGTTTTGCGACATGTGTTAACCAGGACTGCATGCCGGATCCAAGCCCAGCCCCGCAGCTTCCTCGCATGCTGCTGGGACAATTTCCTCCCTCTGCGGTACTGGGCACCCACCTTGTGCCAGGGGTGTGCTGAGCCCCACACCTAAATATCCTGTGCACCAACAGCTTAAATTCTTATATTATGAGTGAAAGCCTAGCATTTTGTGCTCTGTGCCCTCTGTTGTTACGTGTGTTTTTTCCCTTCGGGAAGGGCTGTGATTGGAACCTCACGGGCTTGAGCACTACCCCTGGCTTCCCTCTGCTGCAGCTTGGTTTCAGGTCCCATCCCCAGCAGCTCCCCCGGTGCCCCCAGTGCTTCCCCAGACCTTGCCCTCCATGGGGGCAGGTGGCAGCTCCTTGTTCCACTCGCTGCTGTCACGGCTTTCCCCGGGCTGTTTGAGCAAGTGCCCCATGGGCTTCTGCACTGACCACAGCTCCAAGACCTTACTTAGCCATTCTGGCCAGCCTTACTTGCCCTCCTTTGGTGCCAGATCCCTTCCTTTCCATGCCAGTACTTTTCCTTTTAATACACATCATTGCTTTCCCTCTCGCTAACATTTTACATCTCTCCCAGATGCCCTTAATCATCCTCAGCTCATCCTCATTTCCTTCCTCCCTTTGCTGCCTGTTTTGGACTTGGCACAATGGTATGAGGTGAAGATGTGTGCTTGCCCGGCTGAGACTCGTGCTGAGGGGGCTGGCAGGGAGTGGATCTGTCAGAAAAGACAAGCAGAAGATGTGTATTTGTTCACCCAAGCGGACCCCAGCTGCGGGGCAGGGTTCCTGGGTGGGGCTGGCAATGAGGAGCTGCAGCCAACGGGCCATCTCCATAGGGCTGCTGCACGATGGGCTGGCGTCACTGCTTTTGTGTTTGTTTTTTGGTTTGTTTATTTTTTCTTTTAAAAAACATACTCTAATTTTCTGGATTTTGAGTTTCTTCCATCTTTCTGTCCTCTCCTTTCTGCTCTGGAGTGCGATCAACCCCCAAAATCAGAGTTTATTTATGCGTTTGTCTAATATGTGTGTTTTTTTTTTCCTCTCTTGCTACTTCATAATTTTTTCCCAACTTTGGAAGCGCGACAGAGTGGCCAAAGGAAAAACAAAACAAGTATATTTCTGCTACCCTGTAACTTTGCAAAAATGCTGCGTGCTTGCGCTGCTGCTCTGCAGGAGGCGTAACAAGAACCAGTGGCTGCAAGCTCCGGCCAGACAGAGTAAAATTAGCAGGCAATGCCACGCTGCTGGGAGGAGGTGGGAGAGGAGGAAATAAATACATCTCTTGAACCTTTTGGAGCCCAAGCGGGCTCATGTGGAGGGAACAGGATGGGAGGGGAGTGCCTGGGGCAGCATGCAGAGCACCCTGGAGAGCGCTGCACCCTCCACACTCACCCCTTATGGGGCTGAACTGAGTCTGAGGTGAGTGACAAGTCCCTGCTGAGTGGTTAAATGTGCTCACTAAAACATCCCCACCTGTCGGCATTCGCCATCCCTCCTCCCTTCAAAACCAGAGTGTCTTCTGTTTCCTTCTAAGCCTTGGCTTTTCTGTGGTTTCCTGTTGATACCGGGAGGAGCGGGGCTCACACGTGGCCCTCGCCGCGGTGGTGCCCTGACAATTTCCTGCTCCCGAGGTCCTGGAATGAGCCACGCATGGAGCAGCCACCCTGCCCAGCTCCTCGCCTGCTGCAGGCCATGGGGAGACCTTGCCGGGCAGAAGGAACAGTGCATGCCTCCCTGCTGCTCCAGGCAGAGATTTCACCTGCTGCTTGTAAGCCGCCTCTTGGCAGGAGGTGTCGGCAGCGATCCCGGGGGGTTGTCGACATGCCTGTGCCCGCAGCTCTGCGCTGCTGTTCCCACAGCTGTCCCTTTGTGTCTGTATGTGTCTGTAAAACAGACTGAAGCACCTTGAATTTTGCTCTTCAGGAAAAAAAAAAAAAGAAAAAGAAGAAGAAAGTAATCCAGGCGACATTTTTAGGTGTAGAAAGCAAAGCATGGGGCTGCGTGGGTCCCTGATGCCTGTGCCTGGTGCTTGCTGGGGGCCCTATAAGTATTTCTGAGAAACATCATGGGCTGGACTATAATTTGTATATATAAACATCCATTAAAGTAACTGTAGAGATCAGGACATGGACAAACGTGATTAGGGAATCAATGCTGCCAGATCAGAGGTCCTGGCAGAGGACTTGGCTGGAACTTGATTTAGGCGTCAAAGGGGGTAATTTGATAGAATAAAAAGCCAATGCTTATTAGCAGGAGAATGGTAATAAAGACACACGGGTCCCTGGGCCAGCACATGGCTGGCACCACATCTGCTTTGATGGCAGCTTCTTGCAGACGTCCTTGAATCCGCCATCCACATGCATGGCTGTGATTTAGGAAGGCATCATACAACAGGCTCTCTGGGGAAAATACAGGGCTTGGTGCAACAGTTAACACTGTTGTAGTGTCTGTAGCATCCTTTCGTGATGTGGCATAAGAACTTCTTAAGAAAAAAATAATTTTTTGATCTTGGAAGTTGCTGGGCTCAGCTCCCCTACACCTGTTGAACAACAGACCCAGTGTGTATGAGTACATTAGGAGGAAATATCAACCTGGCAAGATATGAGCGCCAAAAATAGGAGCAACAGAGAGTCGCTTCACTTGAAAGCTTGAAATGCTGAAAGCAGCTTCTTGGGAAGTCAGCAAGCTGGGTGCAGATGTGGCAGCAGAAGCAGCGCAGGCATAGCTCAACACTTGCTTCCTTCCTGGGAATGGAAAAGAGGGGTTGGTTGAAATCAAGGGGGGTGTAGCAAGGGACAAATCTTGTTAAAGATCATTGGAGCCCTGTGTCCTGCAGGTTCGGAAATGAAGCCCAGACCCGCAACGTGGAGCTGGCACAGTTTGGGGGATGATAAGGTGCAGCATAAAACGCCTGGCACCTGAGCTGCCCCCAAGGCGATGCTGACAGGGTGGAGGCAATTAGGGATTAATCAGCTGCAGTTGGTGGGAGGGGGTGGCAGCTTGTGACTGTGGCTTTACTGCACATGAGCATCTCTCCAGAGACCTGGTGAAGCGGTTGGGGGGGTTACTTGCTCATGTGTTACAATATGCAGAGTCTGCTTTGAAAAATGTGAGTCTTGGAAAGCTGTTGTTGCTCCTTGGGGCTGTTGTGGTGTCAAAATTTCTGATGTACAGTCTGTACCATTCCCAGGGTGTCTGGCCCCTGGGAAAACCAAGGGCTGGAAAGTAGCAAAAAAGTAAAATTTGGGCTGTCCTGGCCTGGGGCTGCTGCTCACACACTGCAGGAAGAATTGGGTTGTCCTCTGTGGTCTTGGGGCTGGCAGCTTTCGCGAGTCTCTGTCCCTGTCTTTGTTCCATATTGTGCTGGGGATAGGGTGGCTGCTGGCTAACCTTGTATTTACCTCTCTGGAAATACCTACAAAATCATACAGCTAATCCACTTAAAAATAAATAAATAAATAAATAACAAAGTATTTTCTTCTGAATTGTTTGGAAAAGGCTTCTGGCCAGATTTAAAAGGCCACTAAGGAACATTTCTAAGCAGAAAACAAATAAACAAAAAACCTTTCCCATTAAGAAGGGGGAGTGCTTTATTTTGAAACACTGTCATAACGTGTTTGACAGTTTTGACTTTTAAGATGATACTTCAGGAAATGGAATGAAACTTGCATAGCATTTTGATGTCACTCAGTGTGCAGGTTTAGCTGAGAAGCTCTCGCTGGAGAAGCTGCCCATCTGCTGCCAGCATGTGGGGCCGTGGCGAAGCTGAGCTACTCTGACGGCTTTGTCAGCTGTCCAAATGAAGGGGAGAGAAATATCAAGGAACCCGCTCATTTGCTTGAACAAACCTCCTTTACAGGAGCAGGCTGCTGGAAGGCAGGTTGGGCTTGTGGGGGCTCTGCGCCTTCCCAGCTCACCGGCTTTTCGTGACAGTTAACCAAATTGCTTTATTTTCGATGCAGCAGTAGTTCAGCTTTCCATGCCCTCCTGCTGCTCGGAGCCTGTGCGTTGGCTCCCTTCGCTTGTCTGCTATGCGATTGTTCCTGCGGGTCTCATTTTTTCTTTCTGTCTGTCTTCCCTTTCTGCATTTCTTTAAATGCCAAACCTGGCTATTTTTCATGCTGGCAGGGCGTTGGTGGGAGCTGGAAAGCAGCAGCAAATCTTTTGGACTCTGTGGGGAGTAACTCTGTGACGTACTTCAAGGGGAGGAACTTCCCCTCTTGCCTCTGTAGCTTGGCCAGTCCCAAAGGTTGTCACCCAGCACGGTGACACTTGAGTACTTAGTAGCCTGCTGTCAGCCCCCAGATTAATTATTTCTCTTCAGTTTTCTTGAGTTGGATTCTCTCCATCTGATCTATTGATTTGAATTTTAAGTGATGGGGATAATGGTATTTTATTATTATTGTTAATTTTTTTTTTATTGTGCTGTGCTGGGAGATGAGGCAGGAGGCACAGGCACTGTAGAAATAAATACACTTATTATTGCATTAGTGCAGGGAAAGGAACAGGATGGCAAGGGCACGGTGGCTGCCAGCAGCCCCCTGCAGGAGCTGGCAGGGCCCAGCAGGAGCAGCGGCTGCTCGCTGCCCTGCCGCAGCTCTGGGTGGCAGCTGCTCCGGGCTCCTTGGAGAGGTTCAGCCTCCACTGCAGCCCAGTAGCACGTGGGTGTTGTGTGCCCGGCTGGAGGAGAGCAGGGGCAGCAGTGGCCGTGGGACGTGCGGCCTGGCCAGGGCAGGTTGCGAAGGTGTTTGCAGAGGTTGGATGAGCTCTTTCCCAGTGGGAGCCCAGGCCATGCTGCATGTCCATAAATCCATTTCATCCCACATGAGGGCAAGAGAAGCAAAACCTACACAACAAAGCTCTGTGTACCTTGGATCGCTCTGGCATTAAATATATATGGATAGAAAATTAGCTTAATCAAGTCGAAGCAGAATCAATTAATATTTTAGTAAAAATGTCAAACTTCAGTTTAACACACTGGTTAAGTCTCAGCTGGAAAAACCACTGTGGTTCTCCACTGCCTTTTTTTTCTTAAACCCAGCCTGGTTTCCATAGCCCCGTCTCTGCCTGCGGGGGCTATTGGAGCAACCGACCTCCAGTGGGGTTGCTGGAGAGCATTAGATGCACACAGATCGCTGAGCTGTTTGCCCTTTATCTGAACAAATAATTAGTAGCGGTTTAAAAAGGCCCTTTCTCCCCCTCCCTGATCCCTTTTATAGGTACAATAATCAGATAAAATATTTCTGGAAGACTATTTACAAACTTCCCCATACCCATCAATCTTACCGTTAAGAAGGAACAGAGGAAGATATCTAACCTCAAGAAGCTGCTAATGCAACCAAGCTATTTAATGGTGGGGTAGATTTTTTTTTCCTGCTGCCATTACTATGGAATACATAATAACATCAATAATTAAATATAAATTGGATTTAATATTTTATGCTGGCGACATGTAATTTACACTCTACCCGAGAAATCAAAAGGTCATGTCTGAAGTAAAGGCAAGAAGTAGGGGGAGATGGGCTTGTCCGTGAAATGAGTCCTACTGACTTCGTGACAGGCTCTAACCCTGGTGAAAGGGAGTCTCAAAAATTTCTCCAGGGAGGGAAATAAGAGCTTTGTTTCATCTAGAAAAGGAGAGCTACTGGTCTGATTGCTGTTAATGTGGGTTTTGCATGGTTTTTCCTGCTTTATTCAGTCCTGGATCTGATTGCTCTTGATCCAGTAATGCTCCTCTGCCCATGCTTATTTCCAAGAACCTGCCAGTGATGATGGCACTAGGGCTGGGCTTTAAGGTGAGCATGTGCTTGTGGGACTGTCCCCATCACTGATATATTTGAGCCTCCTGGAAGAAATGCTGCTCAGGAGTCCAAGAAAATGCATAAATTATTCCAGACTGGTAGTGCTATCACTGCATTGATTTTTGTGGGATTACAGCAGATTTCAATGGTTTGCCAGTGGAGCAGTCTCCATTAATGGAGTGGTAATTCAGGAACTGTCTGTTTTATTTCTGAAATGTTTGAAACATTTTCATTTTTTATTTTTCCCCTTTGGGTCAACCAACACCTCATCTAATTTTCACATTTGTACATGGGAGTTTGCATCAGCTCTGGGCCTCAGCAGCTCAGGCTCTTATTGCTGTTCATTTTACATCTGCAATTACTTAAAAGTAAGAAAAATCAAACATCCCTTAGGCAGATGTGGGGTCTTAGAGCTTTCCAGTCCCTGTTCTCCATCTCCTCCTTCGTTCCCTGGGCTAGGAGGTGGCTGGCACTGTTGTGCCGCGTTTGCAGAATGAAGGCTCTCGTAATGAGACCACAGCAGCTGGGTGGGTGCTCCTCACGGCTCGAGCAAACCTCAAGCCTTCCTGGGGGCTGTGCGCAGGGCTGTGCTGTGCTCGGGGAGCTGCAACATGGGGAGAGAACATCCCCATCGTGGTCGGGATAAATTATTGCTCAAGATTGTGGGCAGAGAGGTTTGGGGTTTGTCTGAGCTGCCCAGAGCAGGTTTCTCTGCAAGTAGGGCTTCTGCTTTTTTAAAGGTTGTGCAATGCATCTGGGCAAAGCGATTCTTGATTCTTCTTCTTCTTCTCCCCAGAGTGGGTGAAGCTGCTGTGTGAGACAAGGAAGTCGTCAGAAACCAGCACAGATCGTGGCTGCTTTCAGTGTCTCACCTGGCACGAAGGTGGGGGAGGCAGGTAGTGCTGGGACGGGGCTGCAAGGGGCACTTTGGGCTGGGGTCTGCAGGGAGAGAGTCAGCATGGGTTGCTGAGTTTTGATGGCTGTTTGCTTGATGTGAAAGATATCGGGATCTGAAAAATAAAATCTGAACACTTGAGGAAAATAAATCCCTTTAGTGCACCAGGTGACAGTCACAGGGAGCTGCTGGCTGAGTGTTGGCTGTTGCCTTCTCATGGGTAGAGTTCAGGTGTCCTTTACAGGAGGGTAGGACCACGAGCGCGTGCACGAACGCGTGCAGGCTTCAAGAGAAGGGTCTGGGGAGAGCGTGGACGGGTGAGTAAAACCCACAGATGCACGGGCACCTTTGCATAGCCCTCGCTGGCTGGGTGAGGTTGGCCAAGTCTGGCATGCCACCACTTGGCTTTCCCTGTTGGGGGCCTGAGATGCAATGCCAGGAAGGCCTGGATTTTATTTTGGATGTGTTTTGTCCAGATTTAGCTAGTACCATTGAATCAATGAAAGGAGCATGTCCAGCAGAGTGTGCTGTATGTAGCTGAGGTGGAAAAATCCTCACTGATGCTTGTGTTAATTGAGCATGTTTTTTTTTTTGTTTTTTGTCTCCATGGCTGAGTTAAATAAAAGCCTGTGATAGCTGACTTTCCAGACCCTCCAGGAGTTATAAACCCCCATTATAGTAGCTCAGAAGTGGGAATAAAATTACCTGTTTAATTTGGCAAGCCGCAGATGAGGCCAAAATGTCTCTGGCTCTCATAGAGCCCTGCCAGAGAAAAGGACTTAAGAGGAGCCAAGCTCCGATGGAGGCATTTTGCAAACTGTGCTGGGTGGGAGGGCTGGATCCTGCCTCCAGACCTGGATCCACTGCTGTGGCTCAGTCTGGTCTGGCGTTTTGCATCTCCTGGAGGGTGGTGGTCGCTGCCCTTCAGGTGCGCTCCTGCTGGGCACAGCAGTTCCAGGACCTCATCGGATGCCACAGTCTGAGCCAAGCTGCCTCCAAGTACACTTGAGGCTGAGGTTTATAAGGTCATTCAACTTTCAGCATCCTTTTATGAGTCTTTGGAGTCTACTTGGAAAAAGAGCTACTTGTTTTTTGTCTGGGCTAAATGGTTTTGATCAAAAATGTGGTCTTTTTCTTTTAATGCCTCTTTCCCTTGTACAACCCGTGGTTTAGATCAGCACCTGCCTGCTTGAGGAGGGAGGATCTAATGAATTCCAAAAGGATGCAACTGTATTTTTTTTCTAAGGGCTATGGTTTATTTGGCTCCACGTTTTTTTTTTTTTTTTTTCTCCAAGTCAGCTATGGAAAATCCATATAAATGTCCCATTTTTGCAGCTCATGGTGCCCCTGAAAGTGAAAACACCTGGTTTCAAAAGCAATCCTGACTCCAAATTGCTCTTAATAGCATATTTTGATTTTATGTACAACATAATGCAACTTGGGGCATTGCTTGCTTGCCTGGCAAAGGAAACACTAGTCTTTTCTGATGCTGTGGAGTTTTTCAGCAAGGCGTTTGGTAGAGGAGGAAGCTTTCTGGTGCAGGAGTAGCCAGCATGGCTGTGTCTGCCTGGCTTTCACCACAGCAGGTGGAGAAGGGCATGAGATTAACTGGCACAGTGTGTAGGTTTTTTGTGTGTTTGACATCTGATTTTTGAGCTGTTTATGCTGGTTTTGAGAGGGGTCCTGGATGATCCCAGGTTCAGTAAAACATCTGTATTTTCAAAGTAGTGGTGATGATGCAGGATTTGTCTTCTGCTGCCTTCCGCATGCATCAGCTCCACTGCTGCTCAGTGGGGGAGCTGGAGGATCCCCCTGAAAGTTTGGTTCTTGGTCCCAAAACTTTGGAAACTGTGTTAGCAATCAGGCCCCTTTTCCACATACCTCTGTCTCCTGCACAGGCTCCCCCGCTTTAAGGGGACATGACCATGACAAAGTCCATGGGGATAGGTCAGAAGAAATCTTAGACTAAAAATTTTTCCACTTTTAATGCATCAAAATCCAGAGGCATCTTGTGCCATTCCTGTTTTGAAGGGACAAGCAACTTTAATTCTTAAAAGATTAATACAGCAAAGTTGCAATACCATTGATATACTATTATTTTCCATCTTTATTCATCCCCAGATGCAGCAAGAATGGCTCCCTTCAGGCCATTCATAATTGGAAAATGCTTTTAAGATCTTTAACAGTTGCACGCTCCATTTTGTAAGGTGCCTAGTTTATTGTCTGGAAGAGTTGCTCTGATGAATTACTTCGCTAATGTTTTGCAAGGGACCAAACTGAGTGATTGATGGACAGGATTCAAGTCACTGATAGCCAGTCACTTAATCTACAATCAGTACTGTCCTGATCAATTTGAGAGGCAGCAGGCTCATGTGCAGCAGGGAGGAGATGTGAAGATTTACCTTTACTGCAGCGGCTATCAAAGGACTATTGCCCAGAGAAATAGGCAGCCAAAATCAGGGCCAGGTCATCTGTGGGAGTCAGTGAGATTAATCCCAGTTGAGGACCTGGATTGCCTTTTGTATTTAGCCTTAAGGATGACAATATCAAGGATGCCCTACTATGCCTTTAGCTGTGCCAGCAGCACTGCTCTATTTACCTGTTCCTCGTGCTCTTCCCAATATCCATAACTGTCCTTGCCCCAGGTGAAGGCTCTTCTGTTACTTCTGAGAACTCCCCTTTGCTTTGCAATGAGTCCCTGTGTGCAGCATTTTGTCTGCTCTGTTGCTGTGGAAAAATATCTGAGATGAGATGAGAGGGACAGGGTGCACATGCAGATCAAATGGATGGGCACATGCTCATGCTGGTGGGTTTTCATAAGACGACGTTACAGCAGTTTGGGGACAAATTCCATAATGCAGCACCAATGTTTCCTCTCATCTATTTTTAATCGAACCTTGAAATCAGTTCAATTTTCCCAGAACCCTTTGGTATAAAAGCTGGTGTGTGGTGCTGGTGGCAGGTGACATGGCAGCAGGCGTAGCCCAAACTCTCCGCTGTGGGCAGATGGCGAGCCCCAGGAGCTATGGGGAGATAAGCGGGGTGCAAGTCTGCCCCAAATGCTGCTGCAGGAGGCATTCGATGCTGTAGAAGTAAATGCCATACCACTATCACAATGCAGACACAAATCCTGCTGGAGGCTTTCTGATCGCGTTTAACTGTTCTTCCTCCATTGTAAAGGGAGACAGTCCCCCTGGCTGGGACTACTCCCAACAAGAAAAGTTCAACAACTCATTGTTTCACCAAAGCAATCTTTTGAAACAGAAAGCAATTATAGCTAACGGCTCTAAGGTTTTACTTACCCAACTTGATTTGCCTTGTCACGTCCCATTAACTTCTAATTCAGCACTAATCCCTGCCCTGAAATATATAATGAAAGACATTCAAAATATATCAAAATGGCATTGGTATTGATTTATTAATGCTAGGGAATGCTGCCCTAATTGAATTTAGATCCAGGAAGTAAGTTAATGCAGCTGACAGTGATACAGGAATCCAATCTCCCCGGTGCACAGAATTATGACTTTTTTTCTCTCTTTGTTGTCAGTTGGATAAATAACAAATCAATTTAAATTTCAATGAGATTGCTAAAAACAAAGCAGCACCTGCCTGGGCTAATCACTTGGACAGGGTTTCGGCTGCCAGTGAAGGTTAGGGAAGTTCAGCAGGGGATGAAGGACGTCCACAGGTCTTGCTGGGGTTTCTTGGTGTCCCTGGGGTCTGTGTTTCTTGCATGGGTCCAGATTGGTGACTTTGTTACTAAATACTGTTGGGGCTGTAGGTAACTGCTGTTTTTCTAACCCAGAGGACTTGAAGCCTTCTTTAAAACCCACTTGGCTGGGTCTTGTAGATGTTGCCCGCATGGACAGCAGCTGTGGGGATGTGCCAGGGCAATTTGGTCCCCATCCCTGGTGTCTGGGATCATCTCTATGGCGGGCCTGCCCAGAAACTCTTTATTATTTTATTTATTTTTTATTTTTTTAATTTATTTGGGTGGGGGGAGAACAGTCAGATTTCCACGAGGCAGCAGGAGCTACCATTTGGTTTTGCCTCCTGGAGGTGCTGGAGGGGTCCTGTGGTTATACCTTGAGTGTTCACTATTTACTATGTTTGTTAACACTTGATTCCACTGCGGAATAAAAAAGACATGAACAATTGTTATTTATCATGCTTAGGATCGAGCAAACAATATTGCCATTCCTGTACACTCTGCTTCGCTGAGACCTGCAGTAACTGTGTGGCAGTTCAGGTGCTGACCTGGTGCCCAGGTTGCTCCTTGCTCCCTTCCCTGTGCTCTGGAGAAAGTGCTCTGCAGAGTCCAGTTGTTCAGACTTTTTTTTTTTCCTCCTCTACCTGGAGATAAATTTGGCTCTTTGCTTCCCTTCAGTACCCCTCACTTTTTGTAAAGGAGAAATACTCAGGGCTTGTGTTTGAAATCCAGCCCTGCTGGGGTTGGTATGGTCAAGAAGGCAGAGGAGCCTGAGTTAATTAAATCAACAGCTAACAGTGGAGGTTACCCACAAAAGCGAACCTTGGTGCCCCTAAAACCACTGACCAGAGAATGGCTGGAAAAAAACAAAACCACAGTTGGAGTGAAATGGAAAAAGAATTCTTCAGCTCTATATCACTTCAGCTAGCCACAGGTATCAGAATATTAATTGCTCTTTGACTTGATTTTGTTGTGGGATTAAGGGCACATTGTGGCTTATGAAGATATTCTAGGAGCCACAAGGATGGATGCAAAATCCATCTGTTAAGCATTTCTTTGCCTGCTGAAATCCAGGGTGCTACTGCTGTAGCTCCAGCAAGAGCCTCCTGCTGCAGCTGCTCTCCCGTTGCAGCCAGTGCTGCTGAGGAGCCGCACTGCTCTCCCGGATTTGTGTTCCCCTCTGGCAGCTTGTAGTTCCTTGCGCTTGTGCAGGGAGATACAGTGCAAAGCATAACCTTCCCTAAGATTTAGGGCACAGTATTAATTTGCTTGCCTTGCCTGCAGTGAAAACTCTCATCAGTGGCAGCTGGTGCAGAGTCCTGCTGCCTGTCTTTATTCCCAGATATGCAAATCCCTGGTGGACCAGCATGGAAATTTGCAGGGAGGTACCTGTGGCTGGGAAGGTACCCATGGACTATAAAATGCATGGGACAATTTGAGGCCAGGGTGAGTTACATAGTGGATTTTCCTCTCTCCTGCAGCAGCATGTCCCCACCTCCAGCACTGGCTGGTGCAGCCCACTGTGCCTCATGTCCCCATGCAGTGCTGGAGAACCTGTCCCTTCTCCTCGGGTGTCCCTTACATGCTCTGCTTCATTCCAGCCACCTTGCAGAGATGTGCTGATGGATGTACTCAGCCATCGCAGCCAGAGCATCACTCGGGCAGTGGGGAGGTTTCCTGAGGACAGAGCAGCACAAAGCTTACTGAGCTGGAAACTTAGCTGCCTGTGAAATGCAGATCAGATCCTTGCTCCTGTTGTCCTCCCCACAGCCTCTCCCTGCTCTCCGCTCTGTCCCCTTCGTGCTGTGTTGCACCCATCCTGGTGCTCTGCTTTGGCCATTGCCTCTTGCTCCATGTTGTTCTGGGGAAAGGCAGAGGCGATGCTGCAGGAGATGGTGCCCAGCCCCACGCGAGGCACCCGGGCAGAGGTGTTTTGGCTGGGACAGGATGGCTCTCCTTCCTTCGGCTGTGGCTGAGCTTACCTCTCCATTGGTGTTGGGCATGGAACGGGTGCCCTGCAGCTGTGTTTTGCTCCCTCCCCATCAGCTCAGCATGGGGTCTGTCATTGCTGTGGCACCGAAAGAGTCATTTGGTGAATTTTTCAAGCTCATAAATCCAGGAGATCAGAGCAGGGGAATCCAGTCCAGCCCATAAGTCACAGGACGTCAAATAAAACCGCGGACATTAAAACTTTACTACAGTGAATAGTTTTAATTTCCGGGGTATAACAGCTGTTTTGACACTAATGGCAGATGAAAGCTGCTATTTCCTGGTCATTCCAACCCCAGCCTGGACAGGACACAACCAGGAGCACAGGCTGTTAACAATGCATCTTTTTATCCCCTGAAACTTGGATACATTAACCCCAGAGATGTTAATTACAGCAGGAATTACCCATGAAAGACCTTGCTCAGGAGCCTGAATGTTTGCAGGCAGCAATAACTCCCACCCCCTTTTTTTTTTTTTTTCATAATGCTGATGAAATTAGTTTGGTGGGGGTTTGGAAGGTTTCTTTTTTCCTTTTTTCCTTTTTTCCTTTTTTCATTTCCTTTCCCTTTCCCTTTTCCTTCAGTTGCTGGCAGTTGGCATCTAAGCATTGAGGTGGTTTGTGCTGCTGGCTACACCTGTGGTGGACCATAGGGATGCTCACTGCACTGCAGCAGCATTGCCCTATGCTACAGCCTGGCTCTGCATGCAGCCCTGCGCAGAGCAGGTTTTGGGCTGGGCTAGAGTCATCCTGCAGCCACAGCACCTGGCAGAGTTCAGTGTGGTGTCCCCAAGAATCATTTAGGGTTGGGTGCCTTCTCTGAGATGCATCCCCAATCTGTACTGGTCCCTCTGTTGCAGACATGCTTGTCCATTGCATGAGTTACACAAATGTTTAATAGCTGGGATGAGAGGGAGCCACTCAGTTGAGTGCTTTCTGGCTCTGACCTGGCCACTTCTGCTTGCTATTTTCTTGCTTCTTTCCATTTAAAAAGCCAGTGCACCCAGGGGGAGGGTGTGCAACCTGGGGCATCTGCTGGCATGGCCGTTCAGCTGCCCTCGACTCTGCCACCGGCGTGGTGCTACGGGAGCTTGTGACCGGGCTCTTTGGAAGAAATGGAAAATCTCCAGCCAAGCAAGCCAGTCCCCAGCCAAGCCCTTATTTCCAGCCCATCCACTGCTTCATTCTTTTTTCTGGGGTGGGGAGATCCTCCCCAGCAAGCGGGGTGATAAGAGGTGAAATGCCTTCCGGGAAGACGAGGCCAGCAGCAGGTCTGGGCCTGTCCCCCCCGAGCAGAGGCCATATGGGGAGATGCCACTTACGGAAGTGGAAGAAGAGCTGAGATGCTAAAGAAGAAGTAGGACACCAGCAAACCACCTTTTCTGGCTTTGTTTCAGAGTGCAACCCCGAAAGGCAAGTGTGTGGTGGGTGACAGCGCAAAGCTGTCACTGGAGCATGGTGCAGCCGTGAGCCGCAGGGCTGGGGGAAGCAGTGGTGGTGGCTGGAGGATGGGTTTTGGGTTCACGATGGCCCTGTCCTGCCCTTGTCTTGCTCAGCAACCTCAAGCAATGCTTGGGGCCAGTTCCCCCATGCAATGGAGCAAGAAGCTCTTTACAGAGGTCTTGGTGTGTTGGGGTGCCTGTACAAGCTGCTCTCGCTGTTCACATGTGCAAAAGGAGCTGCTGGGGACTGGGAAGCACCTGTGGGACTAGGGACTGATATCTCAGGCCAGGAGCAAAGGGAGAAGTGAGGAAAGGCGACCTCACGGGGGGGTGACCACTGCTGAGAATGGCCACAGTATCACAGGGGGAAAAGAGAAGTGAGGAGACATTATGCAGCTGCGAGAGCTGCCGGGACCTGGTCCCAGCACCACAGTGATTTTCCCCCTCCAGCAAACAGGGTGCAGGGTTTGGGACAGCCATGGGGCTGGGCTGCAGCCATCCCATCCTGGAGGTGCTGGCTTACATTCCTGGAGCTTACCACAGCCTTCAGCCCTGCTGAAAGAGCCTGATCGCTTTTTGTGGCCCAGGGGAGAGGGACATTCCTGTCCCTCTGTCAGGCAGTGGGAGAGATGGAGTAGAGGCATAGGAGCAGAGTTATTGTCTAGTTCTTTTTTTCCTCTTTGCTCTCCCATTGCTGCTGGATTTTCATGGTTGATATTTCCCCTGCAAGTCCCCTTGACTCAAAAACAGTACTTGCTGAGGATGCAAAGCAAAGGTGGTGATGTGCATCCATCTCCTCCTGAGCCGCCCTTTGCAGATAGTTTTTGGCATGGTGGCAGATGATGCTGTTTCACATCCAAATAATATAGTTAATGACAAGGGTACTGCTAGCTCCTGGGAGAAGACTATGATATGGACCCTGAAGGGACTTGTGGTCCTTGAAGGTGAGGAAGAAAGCAGTGGCCCAGACTGCACACACATTGCAGAACAGGACCATTTCTTCTGACTCTCATTGCTTTGGTGAATCAAGGAAATTCTCAGTGTGTATGAGCAGACTGACTTACATACCTGATTGTGTTTCATTACCCTGTTCTTGGAGTAACATTGAAGCTGGTACTCTGCTAGTTGCTCCTCTACCTTTACATGTGGATGGAATCTGCTCTGAACCCCCCTGATGCCGAAGGACATCTCCCATAGTGAGCACGAGTTTGATCCCAGTTGCTTATGGCTTTGAGGCTCCAGGACAGAGGTGCCAGTGCTGGTCTGTACCCTGCAGAGCCATAATGTCTCCCCCAGGAAGGATGATGATGTAAGATCCCAGCCCCCGAAAAATCAAGGAGGGTAAATGTGCTGATGAATGCATTAGCAGACTGGACCAGTGTTCTGCTTCACCATACAGAGCTGCACTGGCTAAATTATCAGTGACTGTTAATTTAAGATTATCCGTATGCTTGGATTACAATGACAGTCGTGTGTCTGAGAGGTGAAAAATGGAGCCACAGCATGGCACAGATGGACAGGACAGCAGTGGGGCTGGGGACAGAGGCAGGATAAGACCTTTGCCACTGCCTTGTGCAATTGCCTCATCCTCCTGGATGAGCCAAGTGTGGATGTTGGTGTCTGGTAAATAATTCCTGGGGATTTGGGGTGGTTTTAAGGTGTCAGGGTAATCCCTGGTACCATTTGGGCTGGGGCAGCCACATGCCACCTGTGCAGGAGAAGCCACTGGTGTTGGTCCTTGTGGCTTCTGGGGAGCAGGACAGGAGAGCCCAACTTGTCATTGTTTTGTTTTGTTTTGTTTTTTAGGCATTAACATCTATGACTGGAGAGCCTCTGGAGAGCTTGGAGTGGAAAATATTGTGTTCCTCATCCCAGCCCACCCCTTGCCTAATGAACGCATTAACAACAGGCCCCGGTTTATTTATATCAATTTCAAAATCTCCAAAGACGCTCCTATATATAAGCAGGGCATCAGATCCCATCCCTGTAATGGGTCATTAATGTATTTTAAGGGAGAGAGACGAGTTTGCATTGGCAGAGAAGAGGATCAAAAATGCTTTTATAGCAAAATGACCAAGAGTGCCTTTTTGATTGCCTCTAAATTCCCAGTGAATAAATGAATAATAGAAAAATAAATGAATAATAGATATATCAGTGGATCGGATATTGTAATGCAAGGATAATAAGTCCCCCTATACCTCTGCCAGAACATTTGTTTAACAGGACAAACTGGGAAAGTCAATACAGAAGGTGTGGGGCCGTGACAGAGCTCTTCCAGCTGCATCGCTGCAGGAGACAAACTCCGGGCGCTGCTCCGGGCACCGGCTCCGGCGGCCAGCAGCCTCTGCTGGGACCCGCTCCGCGCCTCAGGGCGGCCAGGGCAGGGCAGGCCCGCCGCAGGGCCGGCACCGCCTCCCTCTCCCCTCCGCAGGCCTCGCCCCGGGAGCAGCGCCAAGGCATGCCCCCCCACGGGCAAGGCCTGCGCGCCCCGGGCCTCCGCCGAGCTCCTCGGCCGAGGGCACCCCTGGGCGCCGCGTCTCGCCGCAGAGCCGCTTCGGAGCGGCGTGCGCTAGAGGGAGACAAAGCCCCGTGCTCCGATGCCCTGGGCCTGAGCCTCCTGCGGGGCGGACGCCCCCGTCCCGGCGCCGCGCATCGGGGCCGAGCGCTGCTGGGGTCCGGGCCGTGGGGTTGCCCGGGGGGTGCTGCAGCGAGGGGCCGGGACCTTCCTGAGGGCGCTGCTCGGCACCCGTGGGCGAGCTGAGGGCCCTCGGGTGCAGCGGGTGGTGTCGCGCCCGCCGCCGGCAGCCGTCGCAGGACAGGCGATGGCCTGCGGCCTTCCCGCATGGCGCTGGTGCCCGGGTCGCGCTCCCCGTGCCGCCCCGGGTGGCCTTGGCTCCTGCTCCGCTGCAAAGGCGATCGATGTCCGCAGCCACCCGCACGCCCCGCGGGGCCCCTGGCACCCGCTGCCAGGCCCCTGGTCGATAGGCATCAGGGGCCATTTGTGGCTTTGCCGGTGGAGCCACTGGCCACGGCCAGCAGCAGCTCGAGGCTCTGAGGACACACGGTTCAGGCTGTCGGCACCATCCGCAGCCCGCAGCGCAGCTCACCGCCTGCCGGTCCTGCCAGCACCCCGCTGAGGCTGTCCTGGTGTCCAAAGGGCTGAAAGCCTGAGGGACGAGGTTTCTGCTTGGGCTGTGAGATGCAGTCCCTTGCAAGGATGTTGTCCCTAAGTAACGGTTAATAACTGCTCCTTCCAGGGAATGCTCTTTCTCTGGAGTATAAACGTTTTATTCTGAATAAATATAAAGGGCATGGATGAGAACAAAAATATCTGTTTTTTTTCACTGTAATTCATCTCCACTTGACACCTCCCTCTGGTGCAGCAAGGCTGTTGCCACTTTATGAACTATCCAACACTGATTGTACGTAGATTGTGCAATTAAATGTCATTTTATTTATTTATACCTTACACCCACCTCCCCTACCCACCCCCCTTAAAAAAAATACTCAAAGTTACTCAAGGGCATGGTGTTTGCCACCAGCCTTCCCTGCTGCATCTCTTAGGGATACAGCTGCCCCATCAGCCTTGCACAAAGCGCTCCCGGCCACTACTACCCTGCCACTCCAAATGTGTGCATAAATTCAGGGTTTCAGCTAATAAAATGTGACATTGCTTTCTTGTCTTCAAGGGGCTACACTGATTTCTACTAGCTGAGGACTTCGCCTGATGACTGTATCCTTTACTGATAACCTTTACATCTTCCCACTGATAAGTTAACCAGAGCAGTATTTGTCAGAAGCACATTTTACAGCATGCTTTTTGAGGTGTGAATCGTATCTGTGGAGATGTCCGCCTCAAGAAAACAAGGGCAGGCTCTCAGCCTTGCACGTGTTTCAGGCTGTGAAAGAGCAGAGCTGGCATCAAGGAGCTGGTTTCACTGCTCTGCAATATTTTTTCACCATTGGGAAATGGTTCCTGTGGGAGCTCAAGGCAGCTTGGATGAGAGGGGTGTTGATGGGGCATGTGATGTGGCTCTGTCCACAGGCATGGCTGGATAGTGTTGGAAACGTAATATTGGGAAATACTTTGTAAAGCTTGAGCTGAGGAGGCTGAAGTGCTGGGGGGTGGCAGTGGGGGTGGGGGTGGGGGGGTGGGCTGTGATTCATCCAGCCAGGGACAAAATCCCCTTGGGCTCCCAGCTTTGGGGAATTGTCCCAGCTGGTATTTCGTGCATCAAGGGCAGGGATGTTTGCCATGTGCTGTTCGTAGTGTGGGAGCGTGGAGAGGGCTGGGCCTGAGCCTCATGAGCTCAGGACCCAGCAACTGAGTCTGCTCTGAGAATGCCTCTCTGGAGCGGAGGATCAGTTCTGAGCCTCTACCTTGTCTGAGTGCTCTGTTTCAATGTTGTGTTTTTTTGTTTGTTTGTTTGTTTTCTTGCCTTTTGGTCTATTTCTGCTCAGTAGAGAACACCCTTTCTCTAACTGAGGTTGCAGCATTGCCACACTCCATGCTCAGCCACCCAGGGATAGCCATAATAAAATAAAATAAAATAAAATAAAAGTCACCCAGAAAAATAAAATAAGCAGGCTTTTTTATTATTATTTTGTTGTTGTTGTTAGCCACAGTTGAGGCTTTTCTGTTCACTTTTTCCACTCTTTGCCCGTGACTGCGAGGCTGGACGCTGGCTTTCATTTCAGAACTATCATTAAGTTGCTCGTTTGTGTCACCTGAGCTGGTGCCTATGGGTCACAGTGGCTCTTGCACTCCCAGCCCTCCCAGTGCATCTTTTTTTTTGCAAAATCCTACTCTGCCGACTTAGGCATTGGGTTGCAGTGGCTCTGCTTGACACGATGCAAACTCAGTGTTGCCACTGGTGCGTTGCTCATGCAAATAATTACAGCAACAAGCACATCTTCTGTGCTGCAGCATCTGGGCAGGAGAGGTGGAAGATAGCCCTTGGCAAGTTTTTGGGGGCAGATTTTGCTGCAGTGCTTGATGGGTGCTGTAAGAGGGCTGGTGTGTGGGACATGGGGTTGGCACAGCAGTTTGCGCTACTGACAGTAGAGTTTAGTCCAGGTGTTAGATGCTGTCGCTGCATTTCTGCCAAGAATATCCTCTGCGGTTTATTTGAGGGCTGAAGGATGCAAATGAGCTCTTGCTTTAGTTTGTTTATTTGTTTAGAGCCATGGTCTGTCTTTTCTGGCTTCTAATTTGGACTCATCTGAGCAGCCTCATTTGTTTAGCAGGCCCATCTGTACCAAGACTCCAAAAAAATCCTTTTTCTAGCACATTTTTCCTAGTCACTGAGATCACCCAGTGGAGCTCTCAGCTTCTGCATGCTCAGTGGCTGAGCAAGTGCCAGCAGCGGAAGGCACTGGCTGCAGTGCCTTCTGCACTCTGTCTTCTGCACACCCTGGCACCTGATGTCAGCGGTGATTTGTAGGACACACAGAAAAATCCTATGAAAGCCCAGAGGCCCTGTGGCACGCAAGCAGTCCCCCCCAGCAGCTATCTGGTGAGAGGATAGGGGAGGGCAGTAGGAATAGGAACATCACTAAGACACCTCGTTAGTCACAGGCAAACACAGCACTCCCCAAAGCATCCTGTCTCAACCATGCCGTGTCCTTGTGCCCCTCTGGCCTTGTCCTCTGGAATCACCAAGCTGTGACATTCACAGGTGCCATCCTGAAGCCTTTCCCGTCACTGATGTACTAGTGATAGCATCAGGGAGTGTTTACCTTGTGAATTTGAGTAATGGTGAGGTTTAACTCTATGTCTCTGTAGGAAAGAGCTCCTTCTCTGCACGACCTCGAAGTGTCACGTTTCATTTCAAGAAAAAAAATCCCTGCATTAGGTTGGGGGAGAGGGAAGAAGGCCACAGTTTTTTGTTTTCTTAATAGTTTGTCTGTATGCTTGATGAAAATGGCTGTGTCATTAGAAACCACAGGTTCCCCACTGTTGACATTTCCATTAATGAAGAAATCATTTCTATTTGCAGGTCAAGAGCTGTGGTTTGCAACCAGTTACGCTAATGAAGACTGTGGCATGCCCAGCCTCATCTGGCTTTACACCAGCACCTGTGGAGAATTTGACCCACGCCACTGAGTGCTTTGCCCAATTAAATGGTGTGGCAGTGGGACTAGTGCTTCCCCGTTACCTCCTGGCAGAAAGGCTGCAGATTGCAGCTGGATTTCTTGCAGCACCTGAGCACCTGGTGCATCCTGAGCCACGCAGCTGGGCAGGCTGGCTTAGTGGCCAGCAGCTGGCAGGGAGCAGCTCTCCCTGTCCAGGACTAGATCCTCAGTGTGCCACCAAAAGAAGAACCTCTGGGGTAGGCTGAACCAAGGAAATAATGAAGTGATGCTGCCAAGTCTGCTTTTGAAGGGCTTCCCCTGGGCTTTGTGGCCAGGAGGTGGCTGCGGCAGCCTTCTTGCTCACTCAGTGTCTGGCTCGCTCTGGCAGCTGTGTGTACCTGCCATGGCACTGGTGTGGAGATGGGACATGGGGACCCTCTCCTGCTGCTCATACCACCAGTGCAGCAGAGCACTTTGCCTGCAGCATGCCTTTGTGTTGGCCATGGCATTCCTCTACAGGTGAGCTCTGTAGGTGGTTTCCTGTAAACCATCCTGTGTGTGTTGGTGGCACAGGGAGACCTCCATCTGAGCTCCAGCTAGGAATGAAAGTCAGCCTCATCCCAGTGATTTTAAAAGTTCATTTTAGTATGTTGAGGACTGTTAAACCTCTTATTTCTTCTTTCTTGCTCAGAGGTGAAGCAGAGCAAGCTGGAGCAGGTCCAGGAGCCTTCAGACCTCCCCTCGCAGGCAGCCCTGGTGCAACATTTCCCCAAACTGCCCAGGTGTCCATACGTGAAGCAAACCACAGCCTGGGAATTTGGATCTTAAATATTGTCATGGCTGTGAAACACTGGCTGTGGGGTGTCCTGAAGGGGAGTGTGTGTGCCAGGGTGTGGATGGGTAAGTGGCAGCATCTGGCATCCTACATCAGTGATGTCTTATCTGATCATCATCCCAGCAGCGCCCTGATGCTGAGACCTGTCAGACCCTGGCTCATCCTAATGTCCCCACGGCCCCTGAGGCACTGTGTTTCCTTGGCAGAAGCAGAGTAAAGCCTTGACCGTGCTGATAATTTCTTCTTCTGGTGAGTAATTTGGGGCAGATCCCTGGCCCCTTATGGGAAAATTTCTTCACACCACAGGGCTGTCACTGGCTTGGGGGTGGGGAGGCTGGGAGAAAACTGTGGGGAGGAAACAGCTTTCTCTGTTATATCAGAGAATATAATTATGCAGCTTCCACCTCCATTTCTTAATGCAAAGGAGAAATGTGCAGTTATGTGATCACAGTTTGCTGCAGTGAATTATTTAGTCAGTCTGTCCTGGAGCATGTTGTTGAGGCTAATGTTGCTTGTACTAATGTAGGAAATCATTAAAGATCAATAAAGAAATCATTAGCAGTGTGACGCCCTTACCGAACCGCCTGAGCTACAGATATACCACTTAATCCGGCCATAAAAACGGCACCATGAGCTCATTTTAATGGGTGTCAGCAAGATTGATTGGCTGAGGGCAAAGGTTATAACAGCAATTTGGAAGCAGGACCGCTAATGCACTTGTAGCTCTTCGGTACACTTTAATGCAAGTTAAACAGAAAATGCCCTAGAAACCACATAGAGTCCTTTTGTGCAGATGGTTTAAAAGACTTTCAATGTAATGCAAGATTTAGGAATAGAAATAGCACAATAACACAGATGGATTTTACTTAGTTAAAGCAAAACAAGCCATAATGCCACGTGTTCGTTCAATAGAGATGACTCCAAGCAGCCTCTAGCGGGTCTGCCAGCCGCAGGGGATGCTGAGCACTCCCTCAGTGGGGCTGGGACTCAGAGCTGCTGGGGCTGGGCTCAGCCCCTGCTCCAGTCCTTGCTTTCTTGGCAGCATTAGGGTTTTGCTTGGTTTGCCTGGTGCTTCGGAGGGACGTCTTTGGGCTTTTAGCTCTGATTGCCTTAAAGGCATTTGATTTTCTGCAAGCACTGGGAGCACCCAGGAGGTGCCCTGATTCTTTGGTGTGCTTTCACAGCTTTTGCCTTTTCCCAGATAAGAATTAGCCTGTGAGGTGACCATAGGTGGAGGGTGATTTCCTACCAGTGCCTCAGTTTCCTCATCTGAGAAATGTGAGGCTGTTGAGCTGTGTCGCCAGCGGATCATTATAGCCCTTTATTGCACTGGGGAAACAGAGCTCCAGGCCTGATGCAAGGAGATGTTTTCTGGGCAGGGCTGTCTCTTGAGCTAAATGCATGGCTACTTGATTCTGAAGAAACACTGAAGACTCAGAAAAAGTGGTATTTACATATTAAGGCCACATCTTCCTACAATCCTGATGAAGGGCATTGGATTAAGTAGACAAATCCCAATACTGGAGAAGGGAAATTGTGGTGGTACCAGAAGCACACTAAAGCAATTAGTGGGCAGTGGTGCTGGGCTCCACTGTTAAATTCTGTGGTCACTCACATTTAATGAAACCCCATCCCAGCAAAGACACATCTGTTGTGACCTCCTCATACTTCATGCTGGCCACAGGAACACCACAGTGGTATCAAGAGTGATTTGAGGCATTAAGGAAAATTACTTATCGCAAGACAGCATGCTAATGAAAAAACACAACCCAACTGACCAAACTTAGTGAGTCTGAAATAATGGGAGTGTGGTTTTTCTTTCCTCGCTCATCAGGTTTAAATTATTGGCGTTGGATGTAGGGATGAAGCCATCTGTTAATTATTCTTTTCATTAGAGTTTTCCTCCTTCAGGGTGAGTGGCTGCTTTGGGAGATTCTGTGTTGGTCTGTGCTGTACACGGATAAGTCAAGGGGGCTGTGATATTCCTAGGGATAAGGCTGTGGGTGATATTCCTGCTACAGTTGATCTCAGCTGTATCAAAACCTCATTTCTGGGGCCAAATTTCACAGCAGAAATTTCACCTGAAACCTTCCCAGTGAGAATCCCATCATTTCCCTTGCTCATGTTAGCCATCTTCCACCCAAAGTCAATGGGACAGCAGAATGTGGCACACGTAAAAATCCCCCTGGCAGCAGCGTGAGGAAGAGCACAGCCCCTGCTTTCAGACGTGTCGCAGAGCCCCGCTGCCCGGTAGTGACACGAGCTGTGGCTGCACTGCCTCCACCTGCAGGCGCTGCGACGCTTGCAGCACGCATCCATTGCAGGACACTTCTCCAGTCCCATCTGCCTGTGCAGTGACTGCTGCCGCTGCTTACTGCACCATATTTCGAAGCATAGAATGCTTAATTATAAATGGCATAACAATCCATCGCTAATGAAGTACAGAGCCCTCAGATAAAGCGGATGCAGCTTGCATTAGCTGCTGGTCGCTCACAATGACTTAATAAAACACTCGTTATCTGCTACCAGATGGGAGAAAGGTTAGATCCCCGTTTAATAAGTAATTCCTAATGAAAAGTTTGGGGCTGGTAATCAAGGAAATGCACCAGTTGTGGTTTGAAGTGTTTATGAGATAGGGGTTTTCTTGGTGAATTATTCCTAAGGTGTTTGTGCTGCAGTGGCTGCAGTCACCCGTGTGAGCCCATTGCACGGGGCCTGGGGCCCGGCTCTCTGCCTGGGGAGGCTGCTTATGTTTGCTGAGGGGGAAATCCTGCTTGCAGGGAGGCTTGCATCACCCTGACTGGGGCTGGTCCTGAGAGAGCAGGAGGAGTCTGCGGACAGCCCTGGCTGTGTCCTGGCAGTTTGTGCCCAGGAACTGCTTCACTTGGACTCAGAAAGCAGTGAGTTTGTTCTCACTGCAGTGGCAGGGCTGGCCCTGCCACGGCCCAGGGGGCTGGCAGCAGAGGTGGCCCCCAGTGCCCATCCTGACCCCTGCCAGCTCTGGCAGTGCAGCACTGTGAGCAGAGTACCCAGGCTTGGTGTGCCTCTCAGTTTGTTTGTAAACCATCAAAAACTCTCATTTCTGCTTTGGTTTTGTTTGCTTGTTTTGTAGTAGTGTCTCTTTTTTTTTTTTTTCTTTTTCCAGGACAGTGCTGATTTGGGTTTTGTTCCCTTCTCTCTGCCTGCAGGGCAGCCCAGCATGCTGGACCTGTGGTCTTGGAGCAGCGCAGTGGGTTGGGGTTCCCCTCCCCATGGCCACCACCCCCACCAGGCTGTCGCTGCCTGTGGCACCTTCACAGCCCTGCTACGTGCTGGGGAAGAGAGGAGCAAAGTGCTGAGAGATGGTAATTCAGCATAAATCCTCACTAGAAAGAAAGAAAAATCCCAGGTGGGGTTTGCAGTGCTGGCTTTTCTTCAAGCCCCAGAGAGCTGCAGGTGGGGGGGAGCACTGGAAGTCACATCTCCTTCCCCTCCTGCTGCCCCCTCACAGCCACCCCGGCACAGCGGGAGCTGCAAACCGCCGTGGGGCCACCGGCCACAAGCGACTTCCCCAGCGCAGCACAGACTTCTGCTTGGGGAGTACAGCCGTGGCCGGAGTGCGTGAGCTGCTGCGCCACAGCCCCCCCAGCGCCGGAAGCTGCTGCGTGTTGTGTCTGCTGCATCGCTGAGAAAAGGCGATTTCATGACTTCATGCAGTGGCTCTGTCTGCTGGGGGGGGGAAATATGTCCTCCTCCGCTTCCTCCTAGCTGCGAGTGATGGCAGGCGATGGTGAGGGGGGCGCCCGCAGTGAGGAGGCCCAGCCCTGGGGTCCTGTGTGCAGCCTGGGCCTGTCCTGGGGATGCTCCCTGTCCTGCAGCAGCCTCTCTGCCCCCCTCACCATGGCCCCAGTGGTTTGGGGGCAGAAATGGTGAAAAGTCATCCCCGAGCCAGCGCCTGGTTCCTCAACACCAGTGTCGCCCCGGAGAGATGCCTCCGGCGAGGGCTGGGGCTCCCTGCAGCCCTCCTCATTGCAGCAACTGCATTTACAGCCAGAGGGGCTGGGACGCCTTTCAGGGTCAGCCTGGCTCTCGCTGGGGAGCAGACGCAGCGGGTGCGAGCCTGAGTCCCAGTCGGCCCCTGCACAGCAGTTATCTGGGTCACAGATAAGGTGACTTCTGGCCCGTGTCTCTGTGTCACCACAGGGTTCCTGCTAAGTTCAAAAGTGTCTGCGGGCAGCGCAGACTGCTGGGTTTCAAATCCTTTCGAGCCGTGCAGAGGCCAAGCCACGGTCCCTGTGCTTGCATGGTGCCTGGTCCCTGAACCTCTTTGACAGTGTCCCCCAAAGTCCCGCTGCAGCACCCCTGAAGTGCCACCGGGTTTGCTCGTCTGTCCCTGCCAAGGGGACAGTGCAAGCAAAGCGCAGAGTGCTTGCAGTGAAGGGTTTGGATTTCTCTCTAACTTGGAGAGACATCCTGAGGGGAAGTAGATTCAGTACGATAAGGTTTTACTTTCTAAATTAAAACGTGAGAAAAATTTGAGCCTGAAATGAAGCATTTCCTCCCAAACCAAATGCAGACCTTGTTTTATTTTTTCCACCTCTCTGATCCACTTTGTTGGGTTTGGACTGTTGATATTTTCTCCTGCAGCTCTCAATAATGCCCAGGAACATTTTTCCTGGAAGAGGACAATCCATTCTTCTGGGAGTGCCTCTGCTCATGGCCAGACCCACACCCTGCATGTTAGCAATGTGACCAGCCTTGGTCAAGGGACATCCCTGTGTGCTGCTACAGAAATGCCTCCCTGCGTGTGCAGGAGAGGTTTCTTCAGTGTTGGAAACTTTTCCACCCTTCATTTCTAGCAGTGGAAGCATTTGGGGTGGATTCTTGAACCTGGAGCAAGAATCCGGTGCCTGTTTGCTGCCTCTGCCCTGGCTCGGTGCTGGAGTCACCCACTGCTCGTTGCCCGCTGCCGAGAGCTGTCGGCAGCACGAAGCCGTCTGTGCCCTGTTCCCCAGACTGCTGGCGCATCTCAAACATGAATGAAATGTGGTTTTGTGATTTTTATTCTTTTTCCTCCCAGGTTGAGTCACCTGCAGAGGCCATTTTAAAATGATTCAGAACAAATTACAAGAATTCAGAACTTCAATCTCAGAGCAGTTTCGTTTCACGAGGAGACCTGACGCCTGCGGGGAGGTGCAACCCCCGCGAGCCGTGTCTGCTCTCCCTGTGCACGTCAGCAGCGCTTGCTGAAGCCTCTGTGACCCCACCATTGCCTTGGTGCTGACATTTCCCGTGGGGAGAGCTGCCTCCTGGTTCTCAGTATTTCTCCTTTGTGGTCAAAGTCACCCCTTGGTCCCACTCTCAGGATCTGGAGCCGAGGGAGTTCGGAGAACCTCACATTGCGCACATGATGATATTGAGAGACCCAGAAATATGTATTTTTCACATGGAAAAGTGCCACTTCAAAAGCATGAGCTACTCCAGGTTAGGGCAACCTCCGGTTTATAAACCTGCTAAATGCTGCTACCCCACAATGAACAGGGAATGTGTGCTGGGCTGTGCCTCAGTTTCCCTCATTGCTAGGACAACTGCAGAAGAGGTGTACAACTTCAGGACAGAGAGAAAGGCCTTTTGAAGTGCCCACCAGCCTCGGACCCACTCGGCGCCCTGCAGCATCAGGGACAGAGCTGGGCTTCTCTGGGGACACCTGGGTCCCTCCTCCTGAGGAGCTGACCCAGGGCCAGGCTTCCAGGGCCCCTCCCAGGGGACAGGGTCAGGGCTGCTCAACCTCTACAGACACCTGCGGGCCCTGGAGCTGTCCAGGGCCCCTTTGAGGTTCCCCTTCAGGCCAGAATTGCCCTCAGTGCCACTCCCACCCTCCCCACCCCCCAACACAATTTTAGATAAGAAATTGTGTCTTTTGTTTATTCGTTTTTCTTTGCTGGAGGCAGGGGACTGTTTTCTTGTTGGAAGGGAAAGGAGAAAGGAGAAAAGAAAAAAACCAAAAAACACCATAAAACTCTTTGGAGCTTCGTCCTCTTAAAAGATCTGACCTTGATCTTCTGCGCAGGAGGTAATTGGGCTCTGGGTCCTCCGAGGCAGAGGCACTCACTGCCACTGCTGGGGTTGTGTTTTTTTTAAATTATTATTATTATTTTATTTTTTGTTGTTCTTTTGGTCACCCCCCTGCTTGCTCTGCCTGTGACTCACCCGGCACAGCGATGACACCAGTCCCTCAGTTTAGAGAAACCGCACGTCTGAAGAAGTTTCCCACGGCCCGCTCTTTAAATAGGCCCCGAAAGCTGTGGATTGACCACGCCACCGCTTGCACTCCGCTTCCCCGGCCGCCTTCCCCTTCCCTTCCCTTCCCTTCCCTTCCCTTCCCTTCCCTTCCCTTCCCTTCCCTTCCCTTCCCTTCCCTTCCCTTCCCTTCCCTTCCCTTCCCTTCCCTTCCCTTCCCTTCCCTTCCCTTCCCCGCCTGCAGCCGCCCCGCGCCGGGGCCGCTCCGGGCGCGGGCGGTGCTCGAGGCGGGGGCGCGCCGGGGCCCCCCCGGGCTCGCTGCAGGAGAGGCGAGAAGCGCGGGGCCGTTCCGAGAAGCCCGTGCGGGGGGCGGCGGGGGCGCGGGGCTCCCGCAAAGCGGCTCGCGGCAGGGGAACGCGAGGCCGAGGTTGGGGCGCACGGGCCCCCTCCTGCCGGCGAGCCTGCTCCCTGCCGCCCTTCTCGCAGGGCCGCCTGGGCACAAAAGGTAAATCTCAAGCCTGTGCCCGGGGGGCATCGGCGGCCCCAGCGGCCCCAGCGCGTCCCCCAAGGGCCCCGGCCCCTCGCAGGGCACCGGTGTGGTGCTGAGGGGCCTCGGGCAGGGCTGCGCGGTTGGCTGCGCACGCTGAGAAGTGGCCGTGAGCCCTCCGGTATCGCAGCGCTGGGCCGGGCTCTGGTGTCCTGCCGGGACAGGGGCGGCCCCGGGAAGGGCTGATGGGCCCCAGGGGGGTATCGTCTGTGCTCAGCCTCTGGGGTGTCACAGCTTACATGGTGTCCCGGGGAAAGGGAAGGGAGAGGGAGAGGGAGAAGGAGAAGGAGAAGGAGAAGGAGAGGGAGAGGGAGAGGGAGAGGGAGAGGGAAGGGAAGGGAAAGGAAAGGAAAGGAAAGGAAAGGAAAGGAAAGGAAAGGAAAGGAAAGGAAAGGAAAGGAAAGGAAAGGAAAGGAAAGGAAAGGAAAGGAAAGGAAAGGAAAGGAAAGGAAAGGAAAGGAAGAAAGAAGCCTTCCTCATGCTGGCAGCAGTGAGATGCCAACAGTAATATTAATCATAATTTAAGCCACAGATGACTTATATTGATAGAAGGTGAAATTTGGTAGACTGTGGCCAAGTGCCCCCATCCTGCTGCAAACAGGTCTCTGCTTTCAGCGTCACCGTGTCCTGGCCGCTCCTCAGCAGGGATGCTCCTCACACTGGGCACATCCCTGCAAGCTGGCAGGAGCCAGCCAAAATTCCACTGGCTTGGCATCCCCCAGCTGACAAGACCTAGGTCCCGACTGTTTTATTTGCAGCTGGAGGATGCTCCTCAAGTTTGAGTCACCTCTTGCATGTGTTGGTGAATCTCCATTGCTGTCAGCAGGCTTACTGCTACTTTATATCAGGGCGAGTGGCGGGGATTTGACTATTGCTTTCCTCAGTGCCAAGCGAAGGAGTCTGCAGAAGCCCACGGTCAAACAGCTCTTGCTGCACCCAGGTGCCACACAGGAGGGGTGTGTGCTCAGCACTGGGATGTGGCACAGCTGGCGGTGGGGTTGCCTGTCCTGGGCAGCAGCAGCTTTCCACCTGCTCTGAAATGTCAGCCTGCACCCCACATGGGGCCAGCTGGGGCAAACTTTGCCAACGTGTTCTGGGCATGTTCCTGCTTTCCTGCAAAGTGATGAAAGGCTCAGACTGCCCAAGCTGCATCTCTCTGCACTCACACTGGAGGCCCTGGGGCTCCCCAGGATAGGTGGAGTTGGGTCCTGTGGCTCTACAAATTCAGAGCAGTGGGGGGGGCAGGCTGGGGGGAGATGGGCCAGGCTGGCATCGCTCCCTGCTCCCGTTACCAGCCCTTCTTCCCTTGGAGCTACACATCTCCCAGGCATTGGGCTCAGACTTTTGGCCCTTCCTCTTTTCCACCCTCTTCTGTGTCAGTGGAGGATTAAGTGCAGATTTGCTACAGATGTGATCAAGAGAAACATCTGATGGGGGAGGGTGGGAGGGAGGACAAGAAAAGAAAAAAAGCAAGAAACAGAGGCAATGATGTTATTTTGTTTAGGAAAAGGAGTGTTGTATGAATGGGAAAAAAACACTATGGTTTGAATCCTTTTAATTTTATCCCTGCTCTTTAAGCCATTAGCCCTTTTGGTTTGAATCTATTCTCTCTGGAGGAAAGCAAGTAACTTGGTAGTAGTCCTAATAAAGATTTTGTCTTTAAGGGTGCTTTGGGGTTGGAAGTTGATCACCCACCAGGTGGGTGCAGGCAGCTGGGCCGGGCTGCTGAGCAGCATTCGGCTGCAGGGGGGAGTCCCTGAAGCTGGATGTTCTGCATGTTTTCAGCTTCACGTGCACAGTTGTAACAGACCTGAAAAGCAAATCATGGGGTTAACAGACTCTCATTTATCAGACTATAACAAGGGAGGTTATCCCTGGGATGTGGCTTATGCGTAAAAGCTCTGGGTAAGTCAAAAGAGGCTAATTGCTGATGCGTTACACGCTGACTTCAGCATCCAGTGTTCATCCATCCCAACCACAACTGGAGTCACCTCCCTGCGCTTCCCACTTTGCGTGCTCCAGAGTTATCAAAGTAGGATGAAGTCCTGCTTTGAAACACTTCTTGGTCTGAGGTAATGTGAAAATCTAATTCTGGTGGTTGGGAAACTTCCTGGGCACACAAGAAAACAGATTTGGTCGCTGTAAATAAAGGGCAGTTCTTGCAGCGTGTTGGCTCTGCATCCTGCAAGGAGATGCTTGGAAAATGCTCTGACAGCGGGAATGTGGAGAAACTCAACGGGCCCATCCGAGACAGGAGGGAGCAGAAAGAGAAATGTTTTGTCTTTAAATGCTCTGTGGTTGGGGAAAAAAAATAGCATTTTACAGAAGTGCAATGAGTGACTATGTTGGGAGCGATACTGAGCAGCTGTGGGGCCACCTCTCACCTGCCCCCCAGAGAGCTGTCCCTGGGAGCATAGGTTTGAGGGAAGGAGGCAAGGGTGCTTCTGTGACAGGAACTGATTGCAGAGGGTCTGAGAGGCAGCTTCAGACTTGAACTACACACCCAGCAAGCACCTGTGGGGTCCCACAGAGTCTGCTGCTTTTTAGGGTGGAAAAAAATCATTTTCAGCTTCTGTCTTTGTTTTGTGTCTATCGCATGTGCACAGCAGTGGCTGTGTTTCTGCTCCAGGTGAGTACCTGAGGCCCAGCGTTGGGCCGTGCTGTTGAGATGGACTCTGCCGGGGGCACAACGCTGCCCTGGGGCTGGGGTCGCTTCCACTGCCACTAACAGGGCTGTAGCGTGGCCTGGAGGTGTGAATGAATTTTATGTGACTCTTTTTTAAATGACTTGAGCTATAGCTAGTTTTTTTTTAACTTAACAAAAATAACTTCTGTTCTTAGTTTAAAAACAGAGGTGAAACTTTCTGCTTAAAAGTGAAAGAAATTGGGAGGGAGGTTTTGTATGTGGGGTGAACAAAAACAAACTACAACCCATGCATTTTTCTAAATGAACTATTTTCAGCTAAAAGTTTTTAATGAGAGAAAAGATTTGTATCTCATTTATGGAAATGCTTTCACAGGGAAATGCTCTATAAATGCCAGGTAATAACTCCCACTAGAACACTTACAAATTTTGTTCAAATTCAAAATTATACATATATATGTACCATAAGTAGGGTCCTGGTGTCTCCCCCAGATCTCTTTTCGACAATTCTGTAACAATGTTGATGTGAGTATTTTACTACTCCTTGTGACTGTACAACATCAAAGAACTTCTGAGCACATCTTTGCCTTTTGATTTGGTAGTGGATTTTGAGGGTACGACAGGATGAACACTGTGTGTGTTTGGGGGTCCCATCTCTGCTGTATCCTTGATGCACTTCAGGGTGTTCAGGGGCTGCGATTCCCACCTGCTCCCTGCAGCTGTGAAGCCTGGGCTAATTACCTGTGCATTTTGCACAGGGCTGCCTGTCTCAAGGCAGTGCAGGAGGGTTAGTGCCACAGGCAGGTGGGTGCAAAGCCCCCTCGGAGGGCACCTTCACCTAATGGCTCCACTGAGCTTCTCCCTGCGTGATGATGTGTCAGGTCTTGGCTTGTTCCCTTCCTCCTTTCTTCCTTTCTTCCTCCTTTTTTTCTTCTTTTTTTTTTTCCTTTTTTTTCCTTTTTTTTTCCTTTTTTTTTTTTTTTCAAGGTGGAAAACTTCTTTGAATCCACCTCTGCCCACAGGCTGTGGGATTAATACTCATTTTTCTAACTGCTTCAGAAGTTGCCTGGTAACAAACTGCAGCCCACACTTGCTCTCCTGTGCTGCCTGCTCACAAGTGCAGGGCAGCAGCAGCTGGCTGCGAAACACAACCCGCCACGTCCTTCGGGGCACTGGGGTTCTTCGTAGGGTGAGACTGGGAGGCTGACCCTCCTGGTGGCCTTGCCTTCATTCAAGCCCCAAATGCACGTGGGAGGAGCAGAATGGAGATGCAGAGGGATCACTGCTCTTCCTCTTCCTCCCAGGCGCTGCGTCAGCTGGCCAGCCTTGCCCTATGGCTTTGTATTTTGGTAAGCAGCTGTTTTTATCAAAAAGGCACTGGGGCTGGATCAATAACGAGCTGCCCTTTCCACCAGTGTTTGCAGACTTATACGATGCCAAATCCCAAGCGGAGCCTTTTTACCACTGGTTGAAGTGTCTGGATCCATACGACACGCGTGAGCCTTTGAACCCGACAGCTCCCCATGTCTCCTGCTCTACGTCTGAAGCACGAGATGGTCACGCAGCTGCTTCGCTGCGAGCAAAGCCCTGCTCTCCCTGGGTGTGCTGGGTGTGTGGGTGTTGGGTGTGTGTGTGTGCGCGCGCAGCACCTTTGGGCTCATTTTATCCCTAATTAGACCTCGTGAGTCCCACCATATTGGTGCAAAAAGGGCATGTGGTGTGCCTGCGTATCAGCAAGCACAGTGGGTCACAGACCTTGGGACTTCTCCCATGGTCCTGGCCTCCTCCATGCTGGGGAACTTGGATTTACTCCTGGTCTGATCATTGCTGAAGGGAGATTTAAGTGAGAACCCACCAGCAACTGTCTTGGTTTCCTTGGCTTCCGCAGAAAACTTCTTGGCTAATGTATGCTCTGAGACCACAGACCAGACACAAAAATTCACGTTGTTTGCCATAAATTGTTATTTGTTTTTGCATCACTGTTTGTGAGAGCAGCGGTTAAAAAGGAAGGGTGATTTTTGTATGTTCCCACTGGCATTTCAGAATGGGTAGATTTCTGAAAAATCAAAAAGGAAAGGGAGCACCCGCAGCTCCAGGGCCTGGGTGCTTTCCTTTGCCCCGTCAGATGCACAGGGAAAAGAAGGCAGCAGAGATGGGAGCGATCGCGTGGCCAGCCTCTGCTCCACAGGCAGCAGGGATCGTTCCCCTAGCGCCAGGTTTATAATGCCAGTATTGTGCCACTCGGCCACGGGCGCGTGGCAGCACACTTCTGTGTGCAGGAGTCTGGGCAGCGAGCACGGGTGTGCGCAGAGCGCCCTGGCGCCAGCAAGGCAGTGCCGGGGTGAAGGCTGCACACAGCCTCAGCTTGTTTCCTGGGCCTGATAGGTTTTATGGAGGCAATCACATGCCTCGTTTCCCAGGGCTTTAGCCAGAGCCAGCACAGGCTGGGTGAAGCAAGGAGGTGCTGGGGCCGGGATGTGCTGTCAGCGTTGGTGGCTCAGGTGAGTGAGTCCTGCCTTGGGTGGGCACAGCTGTCAGCCCAGGGGGCTGGAGGGGGCCACGAGCTGCGCCGTGGTTTCAGGACATCGGGGTGAGGTGCTAACAGGTAGTTTGGCTAAAATACGGCATGCCAAAATGATGTGGCACATTGCAGATGTGCAGAGCTTTGCACTGTTAAGGACATGTATTTATTTGCTTTCAGCCATCTTCCCAAATTAATATATGTTTTAATCCCCACTGTCCTGTCTCACTTTCCCACATATACCATCAAACCACCATCCCACCTCCCTTCCTTGCAAATAATGACTCTGTTTGGGAAACACCATGTGTACTGCAGTGGCTTTCCCCACGGACCAAACTGGCAGGTGCTAACACCCTGAGCTCTTGCTTTTCTCTGGTACTTGGATGCTGGCGCTCAGGCTGCACACGTGTGTACAGCAGGTGCTGGACCCTCTGCCCTGCACCTAGGGAGTGGAGTGTGGCTATGACGTTCCCAGAGGCCAGCGTTCATGGCGCGGGGCGCGGTGGGCAGCTGCAGACAGGCGCGGTTTTAGCTGCACCAAAGAGGAAGTCATTGAGCTGTAAAGCCCCTCTTTCAAGCGAGCACACAAAAGTGTGTGCACTTACAACAACCCGTTTGCAGCAGTGAATGTCAGTTATTTCTGAGTAGCAGCATTTTGCTGAGGGTAAAAGCACTGGGTTTGCTAAACCAGAAATGCCTGGCTATTTCTGAGGCTTGCAGCAGTGATGGCAGTGGCTCTGGTTGCTGTACCCACACTTTGTTTGGGAAGGTGCAACTGCAGCTGGGCTTGCTTGATGGCTGGGGCCGTGTTTGCAGGGAGGGCAATAAAGGCTCAGTGGCTATCTGTGGTAACATGGCTAACAACAACAACAAAAAAAGGACACGTTTTTGTAAACAGATTTAGTAGGGCAAAAATTTAATGTGGGTTTTGTCCTAAAATTGCTCTGGAGCCTCTTAGGCCTTTGGGGAGGAATTTTGGATTTCCATGAGTACTGGCAAACAAGCAGAGTAAGTCATTTGGGATGTTCATTACCCTCACGTGGATGCAAATAAACGTGTGTAATGAAGTGTGATGCCTGAGCAGGTTGTTAATCTTCTCGATGCATGCTGTGAGCACTGTGTAGGTGCCATGTATAGATAACACAAGGAATACCCATCAATTTGTAGACCACATAAGAAACCCTTACATCTGAAGGAGCAAATTGGAGTATTTAGATTTAAAGCCACACTTGTGGAAAAAAGTGCTGACTCAGAAGGGCTGAAGGAGAAATTTTATGATAGAAGCTGATTTTGTGGATTGCATGAGGACAATGGCCAAGGCCACAAGCCCTAGCTGTGCCGAAGGGGCTTGGTACCATGTCTGTGGGGTTGGTACAGCCATGATTTAGGGAACATGAGGCGGTGGGAGGGTGACCAAGAGGAGAAGCCCCATCCAGAGCCTCCTCCATGTAGCACAGCTGAAGGATGTTCACTCAGCATGTAGCTCAGCTCAGCTGACTCAGAGCTCCAATCTGGCACCTTATAGTGGGGAGGGGGCAGATACCTTAAAAGCACTTTTCCCTCCTCTTCAGTGTGATTCTCCCCCCTTGATGCTAGTGGGTACCTAAGCCAGATGGGAGGTGAAACTCCCACACATTTCTCTGTATGGAAGGAGATACAAAATCATAAAAAAAAAAAAAAAGCCTGAAAAATCTGAATATCACCCAAGTGGACATGCATGTGAATGCAAGAGCCTTGTGATGCTGAGTTAGGCGGGGTGGTGAGCAGGGTACTGTCCACCTGGAGTCACCCTGCTCCCCTCTGGGCTGTGGTGAGGACTGGGGGCTGCATCCCCCTGCTGCTGGGCATCTGGAGGGAGCAACGCCGCTGCTCCAGTGGAAACAGCTCATTGCCCATAACTCACATCCTAGGGCTGAAGCTGTGGTCACACGTGGGCCATCTGGCAATGAGAGACAAGGCGAAGCTGTTTGATAGCACAGACCTGGCTCTTTGCGGTGCTAGGGCTTGCATCGGGTGTTTTCCAGGCTGGGCTGCTTTCCTTTTGTACTGATATTTGCACAACATCTGCCACCTCCAGAAGTCTGAAAACAGTTTTTCCCACTCTCTGCATAAAAGTAGAAAGCAAGCTGGTTTTCAGTTGCAGCAAATATAAGCAGCTCTTTTTTTTCCCCCAGCCTGTAATAATGCTGCAGGAATCTGTAATGCCTTGGATGATAGCATCTTGATACATCTGATTGTCAACATCCATCGGATGAAGAACTCAACTGAGACCGACAGCAGCAAGTGGCAAGAGGAGATGAGTGCCAAACTCTATAAATACCTTGAAATCATACTCGCATGCCCTGATGCTCAGCCAGACCCGTTGCCTTCTTTTTGTCCTCCTGCTCCTCCTCCTCACTGGCCTTCCCCACCTTTCCCAGGAGTGATGGTGGTGGGTCCCTCCTCTGCAGAAAGCAATGTTCCTTCTACTGCATGTGCTTCATATTTCTACTTAACACTAATTCACATAAAATCTCAGGGAAGAACCACCCATCTACACATATGGAAACAGTCTCAGCATGCAGTACCAATAATCTGTAAGGGCTGGGATTCAGAAAGTCATGTACAGCTAAAAATTAGGATACAGACAAGTGGTGAATGTGGGAGAAAAGGCAGTTAAAAGGAAAAAAACACTGAATGTAAATGGGTTATTATTTCAATCACCCAATTAGAAATCTACAGACTCTTTTCTCCATTTCTTCTAAGGCAACAGTATAATTAATTAAAGAAAAATGTCTCTGTGCTCCTCTGCTCTGCTCCCGTCTGTCACTGACCAGCGAGTCCAGGTGAGTTGCACAGGCCTCCCATGAACCAACAAATACAAACGATAAAATTATTAAGAAAAAAAAGTCGAAGCCGCAGAGATATCGCCAGGCCCGTTGACGCCACGGATCAGGTGACGCCGCTCTCCCACCCAGCGGATGCCGAGCTGGTGGCTCTGCTGAGCCGACCACAGAACCACGAGTGAGCCAGAGGCTACCTGCGTCGCCGGCGGGGTTTTCCTCTTCCTCCCCCTTGCTGCTGCCTCTCCCATCCCTCCACCTCCTCCTGCCTGCCTCCAGCTCCTCAAGGGGAGCCGAGCGTCAGGACGAGGGGATGGCTTCCAACAGCATCTTCGACTCCTTCACCACCTACTCCTCTTCTTTCCTGCGCGGTGAGTACAGACTGGGCTGCTTCGTTCCACGGTGGCAGGAAATGTTGTTGGGTTTTGTATTTATTTAGTTATTTTGCAAAGAAACAAACCAGCAGCAGGCTGTGATACAGCTTTGCTGGCACATCTCTTCTCACTGCTCCTCGCCAGGGTTTTCTATTGGGTCTGCAATGCTTTGATCCATTGCTGTCCTCATCTAGGACTGGTGTGTTATTTCCTCCCATTAGTTCTTTTCCTTTTTCCCATGTGTTTGTGTTGCCAGCCATGCTGGGAAGGGTCAGTGTGGATGTTGCAGAGGGTCAGGACTGACTTGTGTTGGGACTTGATATTTTTTCTACTGTCCATGTTGTTACCTGGGCATTGGGTGTTGTGGGCTGGATGCTGTGCAGGTACAGCAGGAGGTAACCTGCAGGGGGAGTAAAAATCTGCAGAAGTGTAAAGAAATTACTTCTAGGGAGAAACTGGTTTGCAGGTGGAAAAGGGCTTGTGGGAAGGTTAGAGCTGCATTCAAGCTTAGACTTTTGTATGTTTACTTCTATATAAAACTCCAAATGTGAAAACACACAGCAACTGTACATAGCGCTTTACCAAATATGCAATTTGCTTGGGAAATGGATTTATTCAACCTGTTCTTACTGCCATGGCCTCTCTGCAACCCCTGGGACATGGTGGCCTCATACCTCAGTCTGCCTCAGGACAGACACATTGCCCGCTTGCCTGCTTCTCTCTGGGTTTCTCCTCCAAGGGGTCCCAGCTCCCAGCCAGCAGCGCCTGCTCCCAGGTGTGGCACTGGGAGGAGCAGATTTGCAAACTGCCATTGCCTGTCACTTTTTCAGGCCATTGGTGCTGTTTCAACTGCACGTTTTATGACATGAAGTGCATGTGTGTGAGCACAGAGACACCCTGAAGGATTTATGTTGCAAAGGGATCTTTCTTCAAGAAGGGGGATAGGGCCTGTAATTCCTGCTGGCTGCGGTGTGCTGGTCCCTGTCTCTTCATTGCACACTGGTGGCTGCAATGCGTTCAAAATGCTTCTCACAAGAACATAAGTACTTTGTGGGTAAGCTGCTTGAGATGAGCCAGGTGTTTTGGCCTGTCCTTGTTTCTGCAGGCTGCAAGCGGGTGCAGCTCTAAGGCGTACGATGAGACCTTTTTGGGAAGAAGCTTGGTGCTTGCTAACGAGTTGGGCAGAGCTCTGCAAACTGCTGCCTTCTCCCTTCCTGGTTTTGCAGCTGCAGTTAGGGAGCGTAAGCCGAAGCTTGAGCTGATCACAGCTGTAAGGACTCAGGTTCTGAGCGACGGCTCAGCATGTTGGGCTGAACCCAAATGGATTAGGGCAGGGTGATCCTAAATTGAGCCCTACTTCAGGGGCAAAATAGAGCCGGCTGCAATTCTGTGGGGCTGTCCAGCTGCGTGACCAGACATGCATTAGCCATAGACCATTTTTTTGCCTGTTTCTGAGAATGCAAAATGTTACGTGTACTTTTGAGGCAGATTGATGGTGTCAACCCTCATTGCCGTACCTGGGGGCTTTGAGTTTTCTTCTGAGCAGAGGACATTGGACAGGGAGCAGAAGAAGCCAGAGCTGGTTTGGGATATGGGGGTGTGAAGCCGGGCTGGCTCCCCTGACTGCAGCATGGGTGCACTGTGCCAGAGGGCAGGGAGAACAGGCAAAATATGCATGGTTGTCGTAATGCCCTCTGCTCAGGGATGGTGGCATTACAAATGTGTCTTTTGTACTCCATGGAGCTAATTAAAGGCAGTCCCATGGCAAGGAAATAAGAGAAGTTTATAAAAAACATTTGCGTGGTTCTTTTTAATCTATACTTCAGCCTCCACAAGGCAGATGAAGAAATGCCGGAGTTTAACTGGGTTTGCTCATTTAAAAATAAAAAGAGAGTGAGAAACAGAAATATCACGTCTTGTATGCAATTTCCATACAAATAGGAACTCATAAAAGCAATAAACATCTTTGTTTCAGACATAACTTTTATTAAATGGGGGAGAATTAAATGATTACTCCAAGGATGGAATATGGCCAAATGGTGAAACATTTGTTTAGTATTAGGACAAAAAATCCATGTTTTCTTTACGGAGCTCAGTGTGTCTTCTGCACAGCTTTGTGCACAGCTAGATTTGGGTGAGTACAGCAAAACATTCATGAATGTTCATTTAAATTCTTCATGGCTTTTTTGGATTCAACTGTATTCATTTTTTTTTCTTTTTTTTTTTTTTTCTGGGCATATCCATGAAAAGGGATGTTTGTTTGCACAAACATTTAAGGAATGAAATGAAAAATCCCAAAGGTATTCGCTAGTTAGTCTGGAAACTCTTTTTTTAATAGAAAAAGTATTTTTTTCATCTCTCCAATGGGGTAGCTGAAGAAGTGCCACGTGGTAGAGCTGCACCAATTGCCAGTCAAAGGAGTGCAGAGGAACTGCTCATATTCACATCTGAGTAAAAGATATGGTAGGGCCTCAAATAAATTTGCCGTGAGTAAATATGAATAAATTTGCCTTGAGGCTTTTTGGATATAAACCCCATGATTTGTAGGGAAGAGAGCAGCTCCGTGGGGCAAAGAACTGTTGGCAACATGTGGTTCAGCTGATGTTCCTTGCGCCCAAAGCAGGCACAGCTCCTTATGATGCTGTTGGTAAAAATTTATGATTTTTGCTCAGCAGACCAGCTCCTGGTTCTGGCCATGAGCTCCTGGGACCTCATGAGCCACCATCCTGGTGGCAGCAGGTTGCCGCAAAGTCGTCAGGCCAGTTGAGTCACATTAGCCCGTTGTTAGTGATGGCTATCAGGACAGGAAGGCTCAGCGATGACCTCTGCTTTCTTAACAGCTGCCACTGTTGCTTCAGTAGAAAACTGCTCCGTTCGCGGAAATCTCTGGCAATGGCAGGGCTGTGACACCATGGCGGGGCCACGTTGGGTGGCTGGGGCTGCCAGTGCTTGGCTGCGGGTCATGGGGGGCTTGGTGGTGGGGTGAGCCCTGCTAAGGCCTGCTGGCAGCGGTGTGGGTGAATGCCGTCTTGTCTCCACAGCTCAGAGCACCGATGCTTTGTGTTTTCCCTTTGCCTTTGTAAATCTAAGAGCACGAGGGACCAGCTCCTGAACCGGTACTGTCCGTCTGTGCTCCCCAGTGAAAACAACAAAACTGCACTATATTGTTTTTGCATCTTTCTCCATCATGTTGGTGTCCTTGTGGGCAGCTGCCCTCTCCTTGCCTTGCTGGTGGCTTAACCGGATTTCTGAAATCCCACTGAGAAAATCATCCACCCCAAAGGGAAAGAAATGAGCCACATTCCCACGGGGCACCCGCCCCATCCCCGAAGTGCAGCGGCTCACATGGACAAGTTAACTTCTGTCCCCAGGTGTGGCCAGCAGGAGCTCTGCCCGCTCTCCTGCTGCTGGGGGAGGAAACCCTGCGGCCGCGGGGGCCTCAGTGTCGGAGGTGCTGCTGGTTGCCTTTGGCTTCTGAAACTGGGTGAGGATGACAGCCCCCGTGCAGTCAGAGGCTATTATTTCTTCTCTGGCAGGTCGATGCCGCCTGCACATTTCCAGCAGCCCCAGGGAGCCCACGAGTGCAGGTTAGTCAGAGGTTTCACCATGACTGGCTGCAGCCGCTGCGATCTGGGCTGCGGCCATGCCGGCGCTGGTGCGTCATGGGGCAGGAGAAGCGCCCTGGTGCCCAGCTGCAGTGGCCATGCCCTCGGGGTGCCTTTCCCTGTGCCCCCAGGCCCCGTACAGCCCCTTACCATCCTCTCCCTCCATCCTTCTCCAGCTCTCGCCAAGCACAGCAGGTCCGCTGCTCCTTCCAGAACCACTTTTCTTCTCGTCTGTTTGTCATGGACCACACACGTTTTTATAAAATGACCAGCTCGCCTCGTGCTTGGGAGAGGCGATGTCCCCGGCTCTCCCCAGGCAGAGGTTTCTTTTTCCAACCTTCCCATAACGCACCACTTCAGGATTTCCACTCAGCAAACTGCCTTTTAATGGCTTTCTGTGTTTCTTCCTAACCACAGAAAACTGTAACCCTGACAATGTTTTCAGCAGTTTTTCCTTGTCCTGCCTCACCACGCTGAGGGCAATGCATCTGGCCGAGGCTGGCATGAGCAGGCACCACACATCCCCACGCACGGGTAGCGGCAGCACTGAGCTTTGCAGCTGAGTTTGCCTAAATGCAGGTGCTTTGTCTCATCCTGTAGCACTCAAGGCGATTTTTTCTTGTTTCAAACACGAGAGCAAATGCAGCTCTCCCCAGCACGATGGCAGCGTGTCGCACTGGAGGTCTGCAGCAACCAGGCACTGGGGTGGGAGGCAGGAGCACAGGGGCCATGCCTGCCTGTGGCTGGGCACCGAGCGCTGCCGTGTCCACAAGTGGGAGAAGCAAGGCAAAAAACCTGGATGCTGGGGGAGGGAGGGACGCTATGCAGGCCAGCCCACAGGCACGTGTTTTGGTGTTAGGCTAATTTATAATGGGTGAAATTGGTGGGTCTTAGCACTATGCTTTAGCTTAGAGTGCTGAGGAAAGCTGGTGATGATTTTGGACAGAGCTGGTGATGTAGGGTGCACTGGGGCAGTGTCAGTGCAATGCTAGCCATCTAGGCAGGGATGCTTGCACACCCACGAGCACTGCACACCTGTGAGCTCTCCAATGATCACAACTCGGCTGGAGCCTGCTCTCACCCAGCGCCTACCTACGCCTGCACAAAGCCTGGCTCAGGGCCCCCAGCTCCCTGTGGGTGCAGGCTGGGGGAGCCCGAGTGCTGCACTGCGCTGCCCCGGCCCCTGCATGCACACGCTCACGCACGAGCCAGGGGCCTGGTGTGCTGCGGCACGTGGCCGCATGGTCTGCTTTGCCTCCATTCGTCCTTCCTTCGTTGGGATGGCTTGTGTGCGTGGAGTTTGACGGCTCCTGATCAACTGTCAGTGGCTTTGCCTTTTCCAAGGGCACCCTGCTGACTCGTGGCATGTCTTTTTTTTTTTTTTTTAAATATATTTGTGTGTGTGTGTTTTGGGGGGGACGACAGTGAATATAAATCCATTGTCTCTCATCACCTTGTTATGATCTAATAGGGGTAGAGAGACAGTGGCGCTTCCCTTTGCTAAGCACTTTAATTCATGATGATTTCTTAGACTTGATCTGCTCTGATATGTCGTCAGTGTTTGTGGTCTACTGTTTTGGCCGTGTACAGTTTGGGAAACAAAGAATGAGCTGTGTGCTTGCAGGCTCAGATCCACACATGGTTGGCATTAGGAGCAAGAATGTGACTTCCCATCTGAAGCAACGAGCCTGAGCCATGGACCACACCATAAATATTCCCCAAACAAGGCTGATCAACAGAAGGGAGAACATTCAAAAACCTGCCAGTACGTCCTCAGCGCCTGCCTGATGGGACGTCCCCCAGCAGCGTCGGGGTGGTGGCAAGGAGGGTGTGGGGCTCAGCCCCAAGGATTCACGTTTCCTTGTCCTCCCGTTTCGTGGGGCATTCACACCCCATTTTTTCTCATGGGTACGTCCAGGGTGGGAAGAAATGTCATTGCTGGGTCGTTAGCTGCAACCTGCTGAAAATGGACTCTCCTGCACTGAGCTGCCATGCAAGCAGACCAGGGTCCAGAAGGCCGAGCTGTGCCCTCGTGGTTTCCTGAAGCACCCGACCCGCCCGCTGCAGTGCCCTGGCCGTCCTGGCACACAGTGCTTCTCAGAGGGGCGCTTTCATTTTCTTTGGCCTTGGTGCTTTATCCCTGACATGCTGGGGATGGAGCAGGCGCAGCGGCTTGGGCTGAATCAGCACTCCAGACCCTTTCATCCTGGAGTCCCAGCAGCCTGTGCACAGAAGTCCCTTTGAAGCCTGGCCACCAGTTCACTCAGGGTTTCTTGGTGTGCTTTTTTCTTTTTAGAGCTCACCCCAGTTTCACACATTTCCTGTCCTGTGCAGAAAGCAACGACCAGTACTGAGAGCAAATGGAGCAGGGCGAGTGCTGCTGTGCAATGCCTTCCTATGGAAATCATGCTGCATACTAGAGCAAATGCGCCTTCAAGGAAGACCTGGTTGGCTCTAAGAGCTTTAGCTTTAATTCTTGTCCCAAAAGAACGCTATCCTTGCCCTGACAGCAGCACCCTGCAGTAGTGGTGTATGGTGGGAAGGAAAAAGGAGCAAAACCCAGCTGTAAATGTGGTAACTCCCCTCCCCCCCCAAATTATACACAGGGAAACATATATACATATATATGTTTGCTGCAGCACAGGGAAGCATCACAGACACTTCAGGCTTTTGGGCTGCAAATGCAAACTGTCCTCTGACCTGCAGCCTCCATATTCATCCTGACCATGCCTACTCCATCCCTGGCTCCTGTGATCGCCCAGACCCAGCTTGTTAATTGCTCTGATTTACCTGTGTGAGAGCAGTGGGCAGGATGCAGCACCAGTGCACCGGGTGCTCTACAGACCCTGGTGATGCTGCAGTGCACTGACAGTCTAAATCGACACCAAAGCTGGCTGTGACCATGGCCTGCAGCAGGACTGAGACCCACGTGTGGGTCCCCAGGGTGCTAGGCACAGCCTTCGAGCACAGCATCCTCCTCCTGCTTGGCTCTTCCCTTTCTAAAAATTCTTTTTTCTTTTTCTTTTTCTTTTTCTTTTTCTTTTTCTTTTTCTTTTTCTTTTTCTTTTTCTTTTTCTTTTTCTTTTTCTTTTTCTTTTTCTTTCAAGAAAGTGGGACAGTCAATGCGTCTGCAATCTGGGGGTATTTTCCATAACATAAACATATTAAAAAGAAAAAGAAAAGGGAAAATAAAAAGAAACAATGTTTTTCCATTCCCACTGGAAGAAGCAAGTGCCTTTGGAACATGAGGAACGTATTACTCAAGCTATTGTAAAATAAAATATAAAAACAACCAAAATAGGAGAAGGCAGAGTTGAGTTTTTGTTGTTGTTGTTGTGTTGTTGTTTTTTCAAAGAAAAAGAAGGCTTGAGTTGGGAAGGGAGACACTGAAAACATGCTTTTTTCAACAGTCTCTGTTATGCAGGAGGGCCCTGTAGAAGGCCTGACCTTTGCCTCTGGGACAGCTATATCCAGATCAAGAGGGACATGAAATGCTGGAAAAAGAGGGTCCAGGGTCTGTGCTTCCATTTGGGGAGGTGAAGGCTGGGAAGGGACCTCCTGGCACTGCGTTATCGCCCCAGGGAGAAGCAGCCCAGGAGGGATTTGTGTCCCCGAGGTGCCGACAGCTTTGTAGCGGCACCACGGGGCAGCAGGCATGTGGCCATGGGGTAAGCGCTCGTGACCGCTGGCCTCAGCCTGGCACCCACTGCGCCTGCTCAGGCCTCCACCCGTGCCTCGCGCCACGCTGGGGCTGGGGCTCGTCGCTGCCAGCGGCCACACAGCCCGGAGCTGGGGGACACTGCATGCCGGGGGCTGCCCAGGAAACAGCCACACTGCGGGAGCGGGGCCGGTTCTGCCCCTAATGTTGGGACTGGTGGGTCTGGGGCTGCTTTTTGTCAGTCACTGTGTTTGTCTGCTATATTGGGATGCGATTTCACAACTCAGCATGGTTTTTGTTAAAATAACTTCTAAAAAATCAAAACAAAATGGTAGGAATGATGTTAGCAGCACAGCCCTGGACGAAAGTCTGCTCTGGCTTCTCGCACCCTCTGTGCCTCCTGGTCCCTGGCCAGGGCTCGGTCTGGGACGGGGACAGGCAGACAGACTCAGGGTGTTGCAGACTTGCTGCAGGGCTGTGGGGAGTGCGCTGGTGCCCATGGGGGCCGTGCGGGCAGGTCGGTCCCGTACAGATACACCAAGTCGTGGCTGGGCTGTGCTAGAGGCTTCCCAGCGGGCTCTGGGAGCGGCCCTGGTCTCTCCACATGGAGTCAACAGCATGAGTGTTAGTCTGCTGAATGGGCGTTGGTTAGTTAAATGGTGCTTGGTTTGTGGTTTGCAACTGCAGAGGTTCATGCACCAATGATAACTTTGTAATGAAGGGGAGTTCTGGGGATAAAAACTTCAGTAAGCAACCGAAGCATTTGCTTTCTGATCTCTGCAGTGAGCACGTGGTTATTGCTGGGAGAGGCATGTTTCCTAAGGAGAAATGCAGCCTATGCACACCTCCCATCCAGCCTGCTGCTGGTAGCATGACTGCTACACGAATGTCCCCAGCAGTAGCTTGATTTCTTTCCTGATAAGGAGCCAAGAAGCAGGGGAGGAAGCCACACTCATTACAAATATTAAAAACTACTGCCAGAGTTGCCTACTTCCATTCCTGTTCAGACACTTTGTGTGTGCCAGTGCCATCTGCCCACTTGTGAACCCGTGGCTCTGCTGGAGTTAATGGGACCATTTGAGTGAAATTATTTGCACGTGCCTTGATGTCTGTGGGATCAGCCTGTCTCACCCAGTCACCGATTTCTGCCTTCTGCTGCTGCAGGGAGATACGGGAGATCATTTATTGGTGCAGTGGGGATGTCTCTTGTTCAGCAAAGGCAGGTGCATGAGAATTGCAGATAAATGCTTGAGCTTGGTCTGGAGCAGCAGCTTGGGCTGGGTGCGGGGAGATGCACTGAGGTGCACAAAAAAGCTGCAGAGGCTGTTTCTTCACAGCCTGGCAGACATTAAACACCAGACACGGGCTTTGCTGTTCCCTTTAAACTCGAAGCATATGCATGGAGATAATTTCAGGACAGAGCACAATGCCATGGTTTCAGTGACTTGAAGTCAGGAATAAACTACTTAGTGGGGATTTGAGAAAGACTGTGCCATTTTCCCTCATTAGGAGAGAGAGAGAAAATGCTGCCCAGAGAATGTAAAGAATAAATCAGATGTTCTGTTCCAAGATTAAGCCTTGTTCTGCAGCTCCTTTGTACCATGGCTGCATTTTACTGGCCACTTTTGTGCCCAATTACATTGAAACCTGTAATTAAACACCTCCTTTTATTAGTCCTGGGTCAGTTTGGAAAATCTCACTGCATGGGCAAGCCCACCATTTTTTCCATAAACTCAGCACAACTGCCAGGCTAGGGAGCAGCAGCCCCAGCCCTGGTTCCTCATCTCTGCACCCAGTGGCAAGGTGCCCACCAGCTCCTCAGCCCTGGTGCCGCTGGGCTGGGTCCCTGGCGAGGCGCCGGCTGTGAGGATTCATCTGGCACCATCCCCCTCTGCCTGCCCTGGAGGTGTCTGTGTCCCCACATCAAAGCCTCTTATCCCTCCAACCTTTGGAGTTACACTGTCATTAAAAATCCTGTGCACGTGCTTTAAACTATCCCTACCGCCACAGCTAATAGGGGCCTCTAAATGGCAAAGCATGTCAGCTCCTAATTTACTCCACATTAATGCTGTGCATTTGCTTTTGCACCTTGAGCTGGGCACAGAGCTTCACTTCCCTTGTGTTTTTTCCAAAATGTCATGGTTCTGCTCCTTGTTAGCTTTGCTTTCCTGGCTCTCCCCTCGCATAGCTGAGTACAGTGGCCCCTGGGATCACAAGCAGGGGCTTAAACCACTCTTCCAAGTGCTAGGGCAGCTGAAATCCATTGTCACTTGCTTTCTCGTGTAGTTTTGGGCACTTTAGGTCTGCTGAGTTTGGCGTCAGGATTGTGGAGGTGTTTTATGACATACAAGAGATGGAGAAGGTGTTTGGGAGACATCAATGTGCGACAGAGTTAACGTGTCGCTGGGAACCAGACCTGTGCAGTTCAGTCCTGAGTCCTTCCATCCTGCAACTCACCCCATTGCCTTGCTCCCTCGGGTGATGAAGGTCAGTGGGGTAATAGAGATATGAATGAAGTAGTGCCTGGTCAGCCCCCGATTCTGTTAACTTTTCCAAGACCAGGCTGTGGTAGCTGAAACCCACTGACATACATTTTTCTGCTATCATTGCAAAGGCTCATTCCTGCTGTGATGCCAGAGTTCTTCTTAATTTATTCTGAGACAACATTACAGGATGATATTAACATGCAAAAATGCTGTTCAAATTATTAGAAGGGGATTAGGTTTTTATGGGGAGACCACAAACATCTCTCATGCAGCAATCTTGTAGAGCACTGGGCGTCCAGCAATGCCCCTGCTCACTCCCTGTCCTGCAGGAGCTTTTGCCTGCACAGCTTCTGGGGACAAGGAGCTGCTCTGGCCCTGCCCTGTGATGGTGGGATGGATTGGGACCCACAACACTGAAGCTTTGGGCCTGTGGTGGGACAAGCAGGTGGCCTGCGATGCTGGCCCCCCAGCTCCTCCATCCTGGCTGCCCCTTCACAGGAGGGATTGGATGGGAAAGGCAGTGCTGGGATTTCTCCTGTATTGACACACTCTTTGGTGTAGGAGGGATACTAGCCAAGCCCTTGAGGTAGCTATTTTTTATTCATTTCAAACCTCTTTCTATCCTGACAGTCAGCAAGCGCTATTTAAACTGACATCCTGCAGAAATCACAGCTCGGGCGGTTGGTGTCCCTGTCTCACCCTGTGCCAGAGGAGGTGAAATACCCTTGTCACCTGCGTAGAGCAGGTGCGTTGGGGTATGCTCCCGAGATGGGGGATTCACAGTTTGTCTCCCCGGCCTTTGAATGGAGACCTCCCACCGCCCATCCCCAGCCATCACATGGCTGCTGCAGTTTCACTGTGTGGCTGCATTTCGGCGGGAGAGAGGATCCTGGCTGCTGAGAGATCAAAAGACCCCATCCTGTGAAAATCCATTCCTGCCGACATAAATGGAGGTCGACAGTGCTCGTTGTTGGCAGGACTGGCTCATACATGTGCATGTTTTATCGGCACGGTGGATTGAAATGTCAAGAATGTGTGACTGCCAGGGCTCGCAGTATTTTCCTTGAAGGAACACTGTGGCCGGGGCCTGATGGAAACTGGGGGCTCCTCAATGCCAGACGTGGGATGCGCATGTGGCACAGGGGTGGGTTGTGGTGCTGGGGGCTGCCAGGGCTGGGAGAAGCACTGTTATCGCTGCTCTGCAGATGGGGGAGCTGAAGCACTTGCTGGAGCCCATGAGCAACTTGTCCAGAGTCCTTGGGGAAGGCTGCGGTGGAGCTGTGAATTGAACCCAGACATCTTGCTTCCCCCGCCAATGCCTTCTCCCAGAGCCCACGCTTCCTGCCAGTGATGGCCCTCTGTTCAGTTTTAGGAGAAAATGTAAAAATATTCTCCAAAACCACATGATCTCTTCCAGTTTTGGAGGTTCAGGCAGTCCCTTCAGCTAGACGCAGAACGGCTCAGACCCGAAGAAACAGCTGAGGTTGTGTTTCACAGATAAGATCCCCCCTCTCCCCGCAGAGCTGGCTGCTCATGCTAGACTGAAAGCCACTACCATGTTGTCTGGACAAGTTCTCCATTTCTCTCGGCTCCAGCCCTAACCTGCTGCTGAACTGCTTCACTTCCCAGCCCGTGGCCTCGGCTGGGGCGGGAGCCTGCTGGTGGTGTCAGACAGCTGACCCCGGCAGACAGGCACCTCCTGGTTGCATACAAACTTTTATAAGAAACTTCTGCAAAAGTGAGCTCATGCAGCACGAGGCTTGCAGGGCTGGGGGAATGGAGGGAGCAGGCAGGCGTGGTTCCCTTCCCAGCATGCTGGAGATGGATGTGCAGCAAACAGGGACTTAACAACATTCTCTGAATAACATTGCATTTGATTTGTCAGAGTTCATAGCCAGAAACCAGAAAAGTACCTTCTGTGTAGTTTTTAGCCTGTGACTAATTCCTTCAAGTCCAGGGGATTTGTTCTGTGCCTACATGGATGCTAAAGTGCAAGGTGAATTCACAGTCTGAGCCCTCTTTGGGGTTTTCTGTAGCTACTCTACCACTATGAGACTTACTGTCTGGGGATGCTGGTTGCCAATGAGAGTCTTTACAGAATGGCAAATATGAAAAGAGAACATTCGCACTGGAAAAAATAATCCGAGGAAGGAGCAGAAGCAACACTAACCCAGACTCCATCTAGTCAAAGCTGCCTGACCACAGCTCTGCTGTGACATCGTGGTGATAGTGCATCGCCGAGAGTTATTCATAGAAGTGAAACTAATGAATAATTGCAAAAAGCAAACCAGCCTGGAAAAAAATGGTGTGGGCCCAAAGGACAATTTGCAACTGGAACCAGAGGCCAGTTTTCTCAGAATTACTTTACCATAGGTTGGTCACTGACAGCAGTTTGAGGTTGCTCTGTGTCGCTGGTGGAGAACCTTCACTGTTTCTTTGGCTGATTGCCATGGAGTCTGGCAGATAAGGCATAAATCAGGGATCAGTCCCATGGGAATGATACACAGCTTGTAAAGGAAAAGCTGGTCCTAACCTGGGACCTTGTTCTCTGTGGGGGAAAAAAAAAAAAAAAAAAGCCAATCAGTTGCATTGACAGAAATGTCCAGGGTGCAATTACAGCCCTGGCATTGCAAAAGGGATGCAAGCCAGCCTGAATCTCATTTGTATCATCTGCCTTGAGCTATAAGGTAGAGTTATAGCTGTGGTTGCCAGCGATTTCATGGCTTAATTTGTAACCGGTGTAATCCTCAGGGAATGGCTGTTGAGTCCCATTGACAGGGGTACACACGGCATCTCCTCGCATGCTCTGACGTGTCCCCCGAGGCAGCTTTACTCTCCGGTGTGAGTTTTGGGGTGGGATGGGCCCCGTGGCTTCAGCACCCACAGCCCATGGGAGGAGACCTTGCCAGCACAAACTGGTCCCCAGAAATTCCGGGGTTCTAGGCAAGCTGCTTGAGTCACAGCCCATGTGAGGTGAACCTGGGGCAATGACTGAATGCAGAGACCTGGGATCTGCCCACAGGGCTCGGCCGGCAGCCACTGCTGGCTGTTTGCTCATGCTTCACCCAAGCAGCATTGCAATGGGCTGGAGAAGTGTATTGCTGCCCTCCTGTCCATGTTCCCCCAGCTATGTATGATGCTGCTCGGTGCACACACTGCAGCTTCTTTGGGCTCCATTGCCACAATCTGTCCCATGCTTCCTGTCCCTCACCTTCTTGTCCCTCCCTTTAAATACCAGTTTTGGGAGCTTTGCTAGACGGTTGTCTTGCTGGAGGACAAATACCACCCTGCTCTGCAAACTCATCTGCCTGCAGACAAGTGGGGAAATCCCTCAAGTGGATGAAAGCTGGTGAATTAGGCTAGCTGGCAGACCACATATTTATAAAGCATCTCCTGTGATGTGCCTCCCTTCCCAGCTTCCAGCTGTGCATCTACCAGGTCTCTGCCCATCCCAGACAGAAGAAGTGGGGTAATTTGCCGCTGGAAAGAAGAATGGAGAAATAAGATGGCCTGAGACAGGAGAGCAGGAGGTCTCACCGTGGCGTGGAGGTGGCTCTCCCAGTGAGGCATCACAGGCTGAGGTTTGGCGGGGACTCTCCGTCTTCAACACGAGGGTGCTCCAGGAAGGGCTTCGGAAATTTAGCAAAGCTGCTGCAGGGCATCTCTGCTGCCCTGTGGTCAGCTAGCATGAGATGGCAAGACCCCACCATGCTCTTTGGAGCAAGCTACTGTTGATGCACAAGGCCGGTCTGTCAGCCTTGGAAAGCCAGTCTGTCAACTGCCTGGTTAAGGGGCTCCTGAGTCAATGGGGTGCCCCTGGGGCGAGCAGGGTGGGTTCCCATTGCAATGCTGATGTTCTGCAGGGAAGTTAAATGGTTGTGGTGTGTTTGCACTTGCCTATAAAACTGGTTTTGTTGAGATGTGGCACTAAGAGGCTTTATTAGACCTGAAAAGGAAACCGGAGCTCCAGCTGATGCCAGTTCCAGCTGCAAGATGCTGTCAGTCCCCTTCTGCCCTCACTGGGCAGACAAGCACCCATTTCTGTCCCTGCCTCCAAGGCGTAGTTGCAGCCATTGCAGCAATATCTAAATCTACAGCCACAGTTTGCTACGAGCCTGGTGCCTTTCGCAGCAATATTAGGTGAGAGTGGAAGAACATGAGCACTTCCCAGCATTCACTTTCTCTCTGTTCACGTTTGACTTCCCCAAATGCGCGGCTCCAGCAGCTGGAGTGCAGCACAGCAGTGCTCAGGGCAGTGCGAACACTTCACCCAGCCAGGATGCAGGCACACAGCCCGGCCGCTGCTTTGGTGTGCAGACGAATGACCCTTCCCAGAGGCTCCGTGTGCAAATCTCAGCATGCCAGAGGAGCGCTGTGCACCCATTTGATACCCAGCATCACAGCAACATTTGGGGCCAGACTCATGGGAGCCTCACTGAAAAATGTTCTTTGGGAAACATCATTACACATTGTGTCACCACATGGAGATAAGTGATGGGGCAGTTTTGCCAAAGCATGGCTACTTTCTGAGGCAAGAAAGTGCCTTCCAGTCTGTTCGTGTTGTGGGAGAGCTGCTTTGCCTGGCACGTGCAGCAGGGTTTCCCTGCATGCTGAAGCTGTGTGGGTGCAGGGCTGCCAGCACCCCAGCCCTTGGCCCGGGAGCCCTTCCGTGACAGCAGCTCCTCGGAGCGCCTCTCCTCGAACTTAGAAATCATACCGTGTTTTTTTACATCGACCCCGTTGTACTTTTCTTGTCGTCATGTGCCTTTCGGTTCCTCTTTCCACCATCCAGACATTTCCCCTTTTTCTTTCCTTTGGAATTTTTTTTTATTTCTCCCCATGTCTCATTTTGGGTTTTGAAGAGTCTTGCACCAGCCCAGGCTCTGGCGGCACCTGGGGCCCTGTGCACGGCTGTGGCCTGGGCAGTGCCTGGGGCCTGGAGGCTGGAGGCTGCTCCCTTCTCTCCTGGTTTGGGCTGCCTGGGCTTTGAGAAAGATCCATGCCGCATCCCAGGTGCCCCACGAAAGACTCGGCAGGACTTCAGCCATCTGCCTGCCAATGTGGGAGTGGGCACTGCAGGGGTGTCTCCGTGAAAGATGCGTCCTCACCCCCATAGGGTCTGGCACAAGGCATTGCGCCCCTCTAAACTCCTCAGAAACCCCCAAAGAGACAGAAACTCCACAGAACCTTAATAACTCTGAATAAAGCGCTCTGTTTCCAGTTGTTATCCACCTTGGGCATTTTTTGGAGGAGATGGGATGTCCTTAGGTGCTCCATAACCTTTGCATGAATAGTTCCTTTGCTCTGCATAAACACATTCTTAAAGGAGCATCGGGCTGTCATTCTCCACTTACTTCAACCATCATACTTCTCTGTTCACTTGTTTAAATCAAGCATAAAGCTCTAACTGTTCTTTGAATATTTATGACTAGTTTTTATCTCATGCCATGCATACAAAACATACTTGATTTCTTTCCTAAAAGTTTTTTCAAGTGCAAAGTTTTAAAAACATGTGGCTTTTATTGCAGGCAGGAATGAATAACAGCATTCCACCAGTAACCACATTAAATGGAACAGTAATATTCATATGCGTAAGGGCAAAAGCTGCCTTGTTTCCTATTTGCAGTTGAACTCTGAAATTAATTAAGAACTAAAAGGATCTGACAGTCATTAGGATCTTTTAAAAAGGAGTGGAAGTGGCAGATGGGACCCATGCTCCAAAAAGCTCGGCTGTGCTATCAATAGCACAGAGGATGTAAGCCCTGAATATGCTCTTAATTGTTGCCGTTGTGAGGAGAGGAGAATTGCAGTGCTGAACAATGAAGAATGGCACTTTCGTGACTTCAGAACCACAGGATTCACGTCAATAGCACTCGTGCTCCTAAGTCACTTTGCAGCTTTTGAAAATCCCATCCCATCATGCTGCACAGAGCGCAGGACGCCCGCAAAAGTCTGGTGCCAGGGGAGCCGTGTGTCCTGGCTCTCATCGCCGTAGTGTAGCATCGCAGCGGTGTGTAGCGCTGATAATACCTCAAGAGCAGCGGCATTGCCCGTGATTCACCCCAGTGCATGCCCCTGGGGCTCGGTGCTCTGGTTCCTGAGTGGTCAAGGATGCGTGTGTGGGTGTGCACACATGTGGAGAGTCTTCCTGGGGACGCTGATTTAAGTAAGGACTGGTATACAATGCACTGGTGTAAAATGGGGAGAAATGGGGGGACAGGCAAGCCCCAAAGTTGTAAGGGGAGAATTCAACCGCTCCTCCAACTGTGGCCTTTTTAGTCCTTCAAATGGTGAAAGAAACCTGGCCCTAGGCAACCAGGTAGGAATCTCATGTTGATTTTCCTGGGTGACAGCATTTCATGCCAGGATCCAACACTCTTGCTGGAGTCTTCCTCCTGCTCTGGCTGCTCCGTGCAAGGATCCTGGACACCAGGCGACAGGGTTGTTTATGCAGACAGTGAGGTGGAGCGGGACAGCTGTGGCTCCCATGGGGTTAATGGATGTCCTGGCTCAAATTTTGATGTCAAATTGCAGCTCTTGCCTTGTGAGTGGGTGCTGAGGTAGGTTTCCCTCCCTTCTCTATGGGTATCACCCAGCCCCGGGGCACACTGGCCACAGAGCAGTGCCTGGTGCAGCGCTGCTGAAGTCACCAGCAGAACAGTCTCACAGTAGGTCCCTCACCCAAGTACAGGCTTCCCAGTGAGTTATGTCTGGGGCAGGCACTGTTTTTTGCACACACACACACGCCAGTTTCCCCATATTTCTTCCCCTGAGTGCCACAACTTCCCTCCTGCCGGAGCCTCTAACTGCGGCTCACATAATTGCCTCATGAGAGCCTGTTTTGTCAGTGACACTCAGGGGTTAAAAATTGTCACCATCATGCACCCCATTGGACCTAGCATCTGTTGTTTGATTTATGAATGAATAGCACGCTCCCTCCCTGCATGCTGCTCTCAGATCCCCTTCCCTTAACTACAAAATAGATCCAGACACCCGCATAGCCCTACTGAGCACTGTGCTCCTGAGACAGAGTTTGTGATGAATTTTTAATAGAAAGCTTCCTATAGGCCTCTGCACTTACTTCCTTGCTGTTGAAGCAAGTGGCTCTGCTGCTAAATAACAGCTCAAATGAATTAAAAACTGAAGAGGAGACTGTAAGGGAACTAATCCCAGCAAGTAATGATTTAAAGAGCTGCTGACCTCCCTGTAAATGTGAACAGTAGCTTCAAAGTATTTGAAAAGAGGCCCATGCAAATCCTTGGTCTTATACCATATTAACCTTCCCTGGAGTGAGCAGGGGCTGGAGGAATACTCCCCACGTGTCGATATGTCCTGGTTTGCAGAGGAACAGAGTGGTGTGTGCTTCGTTCCTCCCTCTCCATTTCCAGCACAGCTTCCAGGGCAGTTGCTGTCCAGTTTGGTTCTGTGCTGCAAAGGGAAAGTGCAGGGGCTGGTGGCTGAAAGCCTGGTGTTTCACTTGGACATGAGTGCCTAACTTTACCCTCCGTCACCTGGAGGAGGAGCCCCTCTTTGAGACTGAGGGATAATTCAAACGACAGATAATTCCTGTCAGGGCACAGAGCTTGCCAGTGCCAAGGGTCCCCGCAGCTCTGGGACAAGTTCTCTTGCATGAACACCTCTTTGCTGGAACAGATGCTGGGTTGCTTTGCTGAGCTTTGCTTGTCTTGGGATGACCAGCCAATCTGAAGTTGGGGGAAGTCTGATTTACCACCGCTCAATGTTTTGGGTTGCATTTTGTGTTGCTGCAAGGTAGGGCAGCTTTATACCTATGCAATGGGGAAGTGCAGGGCAACAAAATGATGCAACAGGTTATGGGAGTGAGCCTGCCTCCCGTTGCTCAGACGTTAAAAAAAAAATAAGTCAGCATGGGGTGTCAGAGGGTGCTGGTGTGAGTAGCTTTCGGGGTGGCTGCAGGGGAGGGGCGGGACATGGTACACTGCACACCTGGAAATACCCGGCCTGGGTGACTGACTCCAGGTATTTTGGGGAGGCATTTATATGGTACCTTGAGGACACTGAGGTGATGCAATTAGTTGCCCTTTTGAGCATGTTGTTACCAGTATAAAAACGGATTTGAGCAGTTCATGGACAGCAGGGCTGCAAATGAACACTGACATAAGGAAGGAATGTGCCTTCATCATACCTGAATGCGGAGGTAATAGCAGGAGGGTGGACTATGGAAATCATCCGGGTTTGTGCCCTCTCTCTAAATAGCATCACCTCTCCTCACCAAAAGATGTAGTGATTTGGGCTAGGTGAAACAGATTTGCATAAAGCTTAATGAAAGGTAAGAGCCTCCTGAGGAGGACCGGGCTGTGTGGCCACAGTGCTTACAAAGTCCTGGTGCAGAGCAGCTCATCACCGCACATCAGCTGGACAAATGCCCGAGGACGGGCTGCTCCTGCCCACCAGCATGCCCCAGCTGGGCACTGCCAAGCCCAGGCCCGCCCATGCTGGGGGACACCAGCTTCTCCGTGCAAGCCCCCAAAACCCGTGAATGGGTTTGATGTGCTCCATGGCAGGTGCTCAGGCCCTCCCTGGCTGCAGTAAATGGATTATATTCTCACTTTGTGGCATCTATAAACAGGAGAAGAACTTGTCACCTCTGCTGGTGGGGAACAGGCTGGGAGGAAGGGGGCCAAGGTGCTGTGTCACTGTCCATGCTCTGCAGGGATGTCGGGTTTTAGGGAGAGACACTTTAAAGGCAAGTTCCCAGCAGGACTTTAAAGAAAAAAGAAAAAAGAAAGACATGAAAAGCAGGAAATGTAAAGCCAGTAAACCTAGAAATGAGCATCGTGCCGCGGGGAGGGAGCTCTGTCCCACCGGGACCCCCCACACCGTCCCAGCCCGGTGCTCCGTCTGAGAGCAGCCGCGCGGGGGGGGAACGCGGGGGCCCCGGGGCCGCGCCTCGCTCTCCGTCGGGGAGAACCCGTGCAGCAGGGAAGAACCGAGACCGAAATCGCACCGGTGGGGACCGCAGGGCGAGGTCGGCTGCCGCGGCGGGGCTCTGCGAGGCCGGAGCAGCGCCGGCCCCCCCGCCCAGCCCCGGCACGGCCCCGGTTCGGGGCGGCAGCGGCCCGGGCAGCCCCGTCGCGCCCGCCCCGTCGCGGAGCCGCCGCGCGGAGCCGCGGCGCCCACCGGCGGCCGCGCGGCCGCACTGCAGCGCTGCCCGCCGCGCCGCGCGGGCGTGCTGTGCCCCCCCCCCCGCGCATCCCCTCCGTGCCACCCCCGAGGGGACCGGGGGGGCGGCGGGGATCGAGCCCCGGCCGGCCCCGGTGGGAGGCCACGACAAACCCGGCCCGCCCGCGGCGCTGCCCCGGGCTCCGCGCCGAGCGGGGGCAGCCGCGTTCTGCGTGCGTCCCTCTCGCTGCTACACGGGGGCAAAAAATAGCAGTGAACGCGGCGGCCCCGCGGCCCGGCGAGCTTTCCCCTAAAAAGGGCAGGATCGCAGCGCCTCCGCGCAGAGAGCCGCCGGGAGACGCCCGGCACGCGGGGGCCGGCGGCCGACCCCCCGGGCAAGCTCGGGGCCGGCGCTGTCCCCGGCACCGGTGCGGCTCCCGCGGGGCCGGAGCAGCTTCCCTGTGGGCCCCGGTTACCAACGGGGCACCGCCGCGAGGGAACCTCCGCTCCTCCCTCCTCTCTCCCTATTAAATTATTTCTTTGTTCGCTTATTTTGACACACGCAGATTTTTTTTTTCGGTCGTGTCCCCGGCTCGGCTCTTGCCGGCAGCGGAAGGGGAGCCTGGCCCGGCTCCTCCGCGCCCTGCGGCTTGCGGGGGAAAATGTTTCGGCAGTTCGAGGCGGGATTCGTCAAAACAAGAATTTCTTTTAGTTTTAAGGGAAGCCGTGTTGCACGCAGCCCCGCGCAGCGCGGACCGGGGCCCGCTGCGGCCCAGCCGGCTGCGCTACGCCGCCAGCCCCGACGTGTGGTGCCGGCCCCGAACCTGCGGGAAGCCGCTGAGCCCCCCCGCGCCGCTCAGGCCCGACCGCGGAGCGCGGAGCTCGTCCCCGCCGCGGCACAGCCGGGCCGCGGGGCAAAGAAATCCCCGCCTCGCCCCTCCGCCGCTGCCCCCCGCCCGCCCCCGGCGCGGCTCGCTTCGCGGCGCGGCGTTTCCGCGGGCAGCCGCAAAGAGCCCGACGCCTTCGTTTTGTTCCTGCAGAACCGGTCGCTTCGCCACGAGTTTTCTCGCCAACGATTCCGGCCGGGGCCGCCGGCCGTGCCCAGACCCGCAGACCCCGCAGAGCCGGCGGGGGCGCCGGGCACCGCGGGCGCCCCGGGACCGCCCGAGGCTGAGGCGGCTTCCAGCTTTCAGGGGCCAGAAAGCGGAGGCCGGGGAGCCGCGGCTTGCAGCGCGGTTTGCGGGGAGAGCCGCCCCTCGGCGTAAGCCGGCGGGGCCCAGCGGCGCGGCTTCGGCTCCCCCCGTCCCGCGGTGACCGAGCCGCGCCGGGGGTCGCGGGCGGCGGCACCGGGAGCGCTCCGCGGCGGCGAGAGGGACGGGCCTCGCTCCCTGCCGCGCCTCACGGCCACGGCGGCGCCTCCGGCCCCAGACCGGCCCCATCGCGCCCCAAACCCCCCCGGCGGCGGCGGCGGCGAGGAGCCGCCGGGGCCCCGACGTGCGCCCGCCCGGCCCGTACGGCCCGGAGGGGAGGGGCCCCGCGAGGCCACGCCTACTTCGAGAGATGCCCCGCCCCTCTTCGGCGGTCTCCCCGCCCCCTTTCGGTGTGGCCACGCCCCCGCGGCCCCCAGGAGCCGGGGGGCGGGCGGGGACGAGGCCCCTCGCGGCCGCCCCATTGGCGCGGCGCCCCGTCCTTCAGGCGCGGCCCGCCCCCCCGGGGCCGGCAGTAAATACGGTACCGGGCGGCGCAGCTGACACTGGGGAGCTGCTTTCGGGGCCGCCCGGCGGAGGGGACCCGCCTGCAGCCGAGCGCGCCCGGCCGCGACGTGGCTGTGCCGGGGCTCCGCGCCGCCTTTCCCCGGGCGGGGCGGGCGGGACCGCAGCGAGGCCTCCGGAGACGCGCCCCGGAGCCGGGCGGGAGCAGCCCCCCCTCGCCGCTCGCCCCGGGCCGCCCCGCCGAGCACGGAAATCTGCCGGGACGGAGCGAGGCGGCGCGGGCCTCGGCTGCCGCTGCCCGAGCCGCCCGCGGGGAGCGCCCCCGCCGCGCCCCGCCGCGGGAGCCGCGCCGCAGCCGAGCGGTGGGCGCCGGGCCTCGCCGGGCCCCTCTTTGTCCCCCCCGGCCGCGGCGGTTCCCTGACGCCCGCTGTTGTGATGCGTATTCCCGTAGACCCGAGCACCAGCAGGCGCTTCACACCCCCCTCCACGGCATTCCCCTGCGGTAAGATGGGAGAGAACAGCGGGGCGCTGGGGGCCGCCGCGCCGGGCGCTCGGGCGCGACCCGAGGTGCGCTCCGTCGTGGATGTACTGGCCGACCACGCCGGAGAGCTGGTGCGCACCGACAGCCCCAACTTCTTGTGCTCCGTGCTGCCGTCCCACTGGAGGTGCAACAAGACGCTGCCCGTCGCCTTCAAGGTAAGCCGGGAGCTCCGGGGAAGGCTGCGGGGCGCCGGGCCCCGCTACCCCCTCCTGCCCTCAGTCCCGACCCGCTCGCCTCTCTCCCTCCGCCCCTTTCATTTTAACTCGCTCCTGACATCACCTTCACGAGAACCTCTTTTATTATTTTTAATCAAGTCTCTGCATTGCCCTGCGGTCACCGCATCTTAGATATTCCGTACAGTTAGGATCTCTCGGGCAACTTTGAAGTTTAATGAGAGTGGAGGTTAATTACCTTCCCGGGAGAGGGAGAGGGAGGCAGGGACGGGAGATCTAATCTGCAAGAAGAAAGCGAAGAGCTGGAGCGCCGGCACCGGGTTGCGCTGCCCGAGCCCCGCGTGCCTCCCCACGGCTCCGCTCCCGCGGGACGGGACGGCGCGGCCCAACGGGGTGCACCGGGACGGGCGGCCCCGCCGCGCACCTGGGGCTGGGGGAACGGGGCCAAGGCGAAAAAAGCGAGAAGAACAGCGGGAGGAGAGGCGGGGGAATCAGGAGGGGCTGGAGAGCAGGGCCGGGCTCCGGGCAGCCCGGCGAGGCGGGGAGGTTTTTACAAACCGGGTCCCCCGGCCGTGCGCTGTCGCCGGGAGCGCGGGGCGCCGCTCCGCGGACCGGGGCCGCTTCGCCGTCCGCCGGTCGCTTCTCCTCTCGGCGGCCGCGCAGAGCCAGCGGCTCCCCCGGGCCGCGCTGCCCGCGGAGCTCCGGGGCCCCGGGCGCAGCCGCCCCGCGCTCGGCAGCGAGTTTCTCCCGAACCGAACAAAATAAATCCCCGGTTCGCCCCGGCCAGGGCCGTGCGGCGGACAAACCCTCGGCACGCGGAAGCCCCTCGCTACTTCTTACCCCCAGGTTTAGCTCATTTTCCCTTTCTCCATCCGTGTTTTGGTTTGTTTTTTTTTTTTTCGGTTTTCCTCGGGGACTCGGGTTGTTTTTGGTTTTGGTTTGCCTTTGAGGGGGCTTGAGGGGAGCGAAACCGTAGGGCAGGTTAGCTCAGACCGCAGTTAAGCTCAGCCTAAAATCCTTTCGTCCTGCCCTAGGTTGTAGCCCTCGGAGATGTACCTGATGGGACGGTGGTAACGGTGATGGCAGGGAATGATGAAAACTACTCTGCAGAGCTCCGCAATGCCTCCGCCGTGATGAAAAACCAAGTAGCAAGATTTAACGATCTCAGATTTGTTGGGAGAAGCGGCAGGGGTAGGTATCGGCCAGGAAATGGTTGGCCTTCTTATTCTTCTTTTATTTTCTCTAAGAAAAGCAAAATTTATTTTACTTTAACGGCATATTTCTCGCGAGCCAATGGAGGTGGTTTTGCTGCTGCGGGCTGGGCTTGTCGGGCAGGGAGGAAACCTCCAGCACCGAAGTGGTTCCTGAGTGGGCCGTGGGCAGTGGGGCAGTTGGAGGGATGTGGTAGCATCCCTGGCTGCTCCCCGCAGAGCAGATCTGGTGGTGGCTTTGCTCTGCTCCTCCCTGGGGTTTTTCTCTGCCGAGACATCAGGCACAGGTGGTGCAGGAAAAGAAACCTTTTTGTAAAACCAATGTGGTGTTGTAATGCAACCCCTCTCAGGTGCATGTGTTTCACTCAAAAGTGTGCACGCATGGGCTGGTAGGCAGCCCCAGCCCAAGCACTTCTAAATTTATGGGGAGTCTTCTCGGAGAGATAAGGCAGACAGGTGACTCTGCTGGAGCCTGGGTCCCCTCTGCAGTCAGAGGCAGGTGGATGTACTTGGGGTCTGATGAGGCAATAATCCACCTTTTTTGCTAGCTGTTAAAGGGTGCAAATCAAATATTTGAAGTTCTTATTAGAAGAATAATCCAGTGCTCCGCATGGAGTAGGTGCGGTGAGTAGGGTTGCAGAGAGATTCATTCAAATTGCTGTGGGCAATACTGCCACTAGGGATGTGGGAGCTGGGGCAGTTGCAGGTCTGAGCCCCTTTTGGGGAAGATGCATTTGTTTTTCCTTATGCTTGCTGCATGGGAAACTAGAACAGAAATTTTACCTTCTGTCTCTAGAGACTGGCTCTGTCATTTATCCTTAAACCGATCGCAGTACTGGCTTTTTGAAAACAAATCATCAAAGAAATCAGTCCCCGCTATCTGAGAAAAGCAGAACAAATCCCCTGAAAATACTGAGAGCCAGTGGGTGTTGAGAGGAGATCCCTGTGTGCCTTTTACTCCTGCATGATTCCTCACAGCCGCATTTTACCTGAATTTCAAATAGTATAAATAGAATTTCAGCATTTCATCACCAATAAACACTACAGACTAAACCACTTAATTGTTAATTTAAAAAAAAATATATATTTTAAATGGACATATGATAGCATTTTCTCAGTCTTTGAATGTATACATACAATGTCAGATGTATTTTGACTTCTCTGCATTAATTAAAAGCAGTGATGTTAGGAATTATTTGCATGTAATAACTGTTTACTTGTTCCTCTTTATGAAACTTGAATAGTTTACATTCTTTCATACATTTCCTTTTTCCTGTTGGCTCCTTCTCCAAATTGCAGTTTCTTTAAAACTCTCCACTTAACTGGTTGCAGGTTGATGGATGGAAAATGTTTTTCTTTTATGAATTAAGCTTTCATTTCTGTAATCAATTATTCTCTTAGGCTCTTTTCTTTCTGTTTTTTTCATTTTCCTTACACAAATTTCTAAACTGAATGCAACCCAATCTCAACTTGACTCTTGAATTCATTATTAACTTTCCTCCTGCAATCCCAAGCTCTGAATTAACAGTAGTTTACAGTCTACTGAAAGTGGCTGGTTGAATCGTCTCCTTCCTCCAGCAGAGTCCTGGCAAATGCTCGTTACAGCAGTGGAAACACCTCTGCTGCTTCTAACAGGCTTTGGAGCCAGCAAGAAGTTTTAACTCAAGTGCGGATTTCTTTACCTATTCTTATGGGATGAGGCTTTGTAGTGTTTGCACAGACCTAACTCCAGTAGGGCTCCCTGGTGCTGTGTGAAAGAGGCACAGTAGGGTTTTCCTGCAGCTTGAAGTGTGTGCTTCGTTCCCTGTGCATGGCTGTGCTTTCTCAGCAAGGGGCTCCTTGAGGTGTATTTAGTGCTAAAAATCGTTTAAATTGAATTTTCATTCTGGGCGCCACACTTAATTTCTCTTGTTTTGTTTTAATCTCAACGTCTAGTGTTGGTTTTGTTAATTCTGGTGGAAATCTGAATTTGCTGCAAAATATTTTGTTGGAACAAAGTTCTGTGTGTGTAAAAGCTTGTGTAAATATGGTGTGTGTACATGTGCACTTGTAAGCACGCACAGCCTGTGTCCACCGACTAACAGCAAGTAAGCGTGCCTGAGCTGCAGGAGAATCGGAACTAGCGAGGCTCTTGTTTTGAAAACGGGAGCTGAAGTGGTTCAGAGCCGGCCACTTCTGCTCCTATCGTGTGGGTCACCCAGCACTGTGAGCCGCCCGGGGGCGGGGGGAAAAGCAGGTTCTTACCTCCCCCTCTCCAAAATTACCGTCCCCGTGTGCAGGACGAAGGGAGGGGAAAAGGGCCGCGTCCCCGGCCTCTCTCGAATAAAGATTTCTGCTCATATTTCACCATATAAAATGAAAGCCAAGGGCAAGGGGATGCTGCAGTGTGCGCTGCTCTCCCGGCCAGGGAACATCCCCACGGAGCATCTCCCAGAGCTGCGGGTGCTACCCGGACCCACGGAGGGAGCCGGGCTTCTTCCCGAGCTGCTGGCGAGCGGCTGCTGCCGCCCGGGCGCTGGGGCCGGGGAGCGGTGGGAAGGAGTAACCACAGCCCGGCTTCCCGAGAAGGCGGGAAATGAGTAAAAATGCTGCTGAGTAATAATTGTCATTTTCAACTCATGGGAGGATTTTTGAGAGCTGTTAGAGACGCAAAATGTCATGGCCGGCTCCGCTCTGCAGCCATCCTCCCTGGGGACGCTGTTCCCCGCGCAGAGGTGTTTGTATCTGCGGTGAGCAGGGAGTGAAACCGAAAGGCAAGGGAATTGTCGCTTGGAAAAGAAAAATAATTAAAATTTAAAAAAAAAAATCTCACCCAGTAGGAAGTAGCGGCGCTGAGCACGGAGCTGTGAGCTCTGCTCAGCCCCTGCTGGGTGCCCAGGGTGCTCCCCACGCCGGCCGTGCTGCCTGCTCCCACCGCGCTGCGCTCGCACGCGAACAAAAGGGCTCTCTCTCTCCCATTGCCTTTCTTCCCGTGAAATAGCTTCCTAAATAATTTCTTCTAATAATCCTCATCAGTGCACTCGGTTTCTGCAGACATTTTGCTAACAAATACTCTGCTTGTGTCGGTTGTTTTTATGTGAACGCAGTCAACGGGAGCCTCCGTGCTCCGGAGGCTGTGGCAGCGTGGCTCTTTGGTGCAGGTTGGCAGCGAGGCTGCTTCATTGGGGGTTACATTTTCATTTGAGAGGGTAAAAAAAAAAAAAAAATCCCTCTTGTGTAGAGAATGAGCTGAAGGGTTGTGCACCGTCTGGTCTAATTTTGAAAGCTGAAGTCGGCATGGATTGTTTTCTGGCTTTCACAAATCCTTCTTGCCGTCTGCTTTAAAGCCAGCCCTAACACCCCCCCCCCCCCCCCCCAACACTCCTGTAGAGAAACTTCCCACCTGAGATAACTGCTCAGTGTTCTCTGCAGGAGATCATTTCTTTTTCTATTTATTCTTTTTTCTTTTCCTGCCTAGCTGTATAAATACAATAAATTATTTTTGCTATAGGCACTCTCAGATCCACCCTTATAGACAGATGGTGGTTGGGATCTGGAAAACTCTAACCCAGGGAAGAGGGAGAGGAGGCTGTTTCTTGCTGCTCGGTGGAGGTGTTTGTGAGTGAAGCGAAGGCTGGAGGAGCTCGGGGGCGATTGGGCAGGCACTTCAGGGCGATTTCTGCTGGGTTTTCTGCCTCTCAAATACTGCCTGCCTTTGAAATCCCGCGGCGATTGCTCTTGGGGGATCGGCTGGCGCGGTTCCCTTGCACGCACACGCAGCCCCCCCTTTACCCGCGGAACTCCCAAACGCTGCGGGGATGCCCCGGGAGGGGGCGGGAGAGCCGAGGCCCTTTCAGGAGAAGCCGGCGCTGCCGAGCCCTGCGCCTGGCGATGGTGTCCCCGACCCGCCAGCAACGGGCAGAGGTCTGCGAGCGGGGGCCGGGCCGGGGGCGTGCTGCTGCTGCTTCCCTCTCTGCATGGGGAGAAAATGCCCTCTGCGATGCCAGAAGCATTTGGGGGTTGCAAATGGAAACGTGTTCCACCAGAAAACGTCACTGTTGTGCTCTTGCAAACTTTGGGTTTGGAGAGCTTTTCACCACCTACCTCCCTGCCCCCCACTTTTTTTTTTCCAATAATTAAAAAAGTGAAAAGCTTGGTGTGTCAAAAGCATCACTGAAAGCCCACCATGATGATGTATGAAATCTTTTTCTAGCAGCGTGTTCCTGGTCTCCATTTGGGGCTGGGGGGACAGGAACAAAGGGACAGTCCCCCCAGTCCATGGGGCCACGCGCGTGGTGGCCAGCTCTGGTGCACAAAGCTGGGCATATTTGGTGCAGGCTTTGCAGTTTCCAATTTCTGCTACAGCCTGGCATGAGCACATGTGGGCTGTGTGCCACAGGTGCCCCCATGGCCAAGAGCCCAGTGTAGCTCCCCTCCAAACCTACCTGTGTAGGTGCTTCTGCAGGGCCACAGCCACCAGTTTTACCCAGCAAATACCATCATCCATCACGTCTAAACTGATGTGATCTTGTCTGACTGTTCCTCTAGGAGTATTCCGTGGGTGCCAGGACCCAAATCTGGCCCTTGCAGAGAGGATCCAGTGTCCAGTGCTGCATATTGGGGCTGGATTCCCATGGGAAAAAGGGAAATGTCCAAACAGGGAAGCAACAGGAAGCTGCTGTGGGCAGAGGGGTCGATACTGGGAGAGGGGAGGGGAAGGGGGAAAAGTGACTTTTCTGTCCAGGAAGGTTCAGGCTCCTGCTCTGAACCAGGTCCAAGTCTGTCTTCACTGCAGCCAGTTGAACCCCAGCGGGAGATGGTCGAGCTTTGTCTTGACAATAACGTCTCATAAAATTAACTGATATGTGTGCCGGAGTTTGGTGTATGTAGATATTTGTGTCTGAGTTTTCTCCAGCAGGAGCAATTTACCCTCAAAGGAGCTGAACCTATGTGAATATCCTTTTTTCTCTCCCCCCCTCCCTTAGGAAAAAGCTTTACCCTGACGATCACAGTGTTCACCAACCCCACCCAAGTCGCTACCTATCACCGAGCCATTAAAGTGACTGTAGACGGACCCCGGGAGCCACGAAGTAAGTTATGTTTTATTTGGCTGCTGCTGAGCAGTGTGGGGGGCTGTCACAGGGGGCTGAACTTTCCCTGGCCATGTGGATGAAGGATGCCTCTGCAGCTGGGGCAGCTGCCTTTCACAGTGCACAGAGCAAAGACGACAGTGTGGTCAGGCAAACCCCAGGAGCGTGCCTGGATTGTCTTCGTTTTCTTTTTCTCCATGGAGCACCGCGTGTGTCCTGCCTGCTGCTTGTTCCCTCTTGTTGTGCTCCATGTCCCCTCAAGGTCTGTGCGGTTGTACAGCCCTGCTCCTCGTGGCACTTGGGATGCAGTAGAAATGACAAGGGCTCAACCCTGGGGGTGTGCAACGCATTTTGGGGTGGGGGGAGTTATGAAGCTGGAGATGCTGTGCCCTGCTTCAGAGGCTGAATTTCTGATTAATAACATGTTTGCAGGTTTCCCCTGCTCTGTGCTTCTATTTGCCTGTCTGTCCACGTGGGCCCAGGAGAACTCACAGGGCACCTTCCCCTTCTGTTTGTTGGCAGTTTCACTTTCAGGTTGTCAAAGCCTCTGTCTGGTAGTGGCCGCTGATGGAGGCTGCGTTGCTTTAGAAAACCAAGCAGATGATTCAACTACAGAACCATCTTTCTGTTGTGATCAAGAAGGGTCTTTTGGATATAGCAGGGCTGGCAGTGTCTCTGCAATGGCAGCTGCAGACTGGCTGCGTTTGGTTGATTTTTGGAGTTGGGGTGGTTTAAGTTCATCTTGGAGTACCTCTCCTATGATTAGAGGGGATTGGGGAAATGCTCCAATAATGTCAGCAGGAGGTGTTTCCCTCTTCCTTGAGTACTTGCTTGGTGGGACCCCTGTGAGGTGGGGTCCCAGGGCCTCATTTCCAGCCCTCTGTTGCTGTCCTTCTGCTCCAGCTCTGCCTTCCTGCATGCTCAGCACCACCCTGGGGACTATAAAGCAGAGTTTGTTCGCTTAGCATGTAAAGCCATCAGTGCCCAAATTTAAGGGAAACAGTTTGATCCTTCTAAATATGCTTTAGAAAATATTTTCTGTTGATGCTGTCGCTGGGCCATCAGCACCCCTTGATGTCAGGCCAGGTCAAGGCTGTTACCTCTGCAAGACAGTTTTATTTGCCTTGTTTTTTGTTGATTTTTTTGGTTCCATTTTTAATTTTTTCTTTTTTTTTTTTTATTTTTTAATGTTGGAGCTTGGGGCGTTAGAAGCTTTATATAAGCCTGTTGGGCTGCTGGTCTGGAGTGCTTGTTTGCAGAGCCGGTGCCTAGGCACTGCAATGCTGTGGGTTTTTTGGTGTTTTTTGTTTTAAAACCATAAGCATAAGGCATGTCCCTGTTACAGTGCTGTGGCAGTGGAGAGCAAACATGGGTCATGGTGGGCACTGCAAACACCTGGGAATGGGCAACCAAGGCTGAGAGGGGGAAAGCAGGCAGGGTTTGGGCAGGGAGTTGCACAACTGTTCCATGTCAGGAATAGAAACCAGGTCTCCTGACTCCTGGCTCAGCCCCTTGTCTGCTGCATCAGATCACCTTTCTAATAATAATCATCATCATCACCATCATAGGGAATATATAAATAATAATACAAGGCAAGATAGTTACTACTCCTAGCGTTTGGTTTGCTCTGACTTCACCAACATTCAGCACTTGCCAAAACCAAGCTGAGTCACACCCACTCCTCCTTTTGAATTTCAACATGTTGGTTGATCATTACTGATCTTTAATTTAAACTTTCCGATATGGAGGCACAGGATTTGTAGCTAGGCAGGGAGCTGTGGGTTTGAGCCATGGACACTTCTGGCCTTGGTGCCATGCCTTCATTTTGCACAGTTAGCTAAAACCTGAGGATGGAGCAGCTGGCCCTGACTCTTGCTTGGTTTGCCTGAGGGATGCTGTCCTGGCATGCAAGGTCAGCAGTTTGCTGCTTTTTTTCTGATTTGTGTACCTCATAATGTTTGTGCTGAAGATTTAGGCTCTTTAAAGAGCTCTGTGTAGTATTTATTTGTTGCTTATTCCGTTGTCTTGTATGGACCCTAAAGGTCAATCTTTTTCCTCATCCCAGTACTTCCCCCCCCTGACAAATCCTATAAATTGCTGATCTGAAGAGTTTAAACCTAAGCTGTAGTTCTTCTGCTTTTTGCAGATGGTCATAGGTTTGTTGGCTGTAAAGGTCATATTTGTAAGCCCTGGGTCAAACTGGGAATTCATTCATGTCTTGTGAAAATACAGTCTTACACTGTACAGGAAAAATTAAAAAAAATTCTCGCCTTTGTCATACTTTGTTGGTTTTCATTTTCTAATTAATCTGAAATTAAAAAAAAATAAAACTACATTTGTTCCTGCCTCTCCCTGCACTCCTGTCCCTGCAGAAATCCTGGCTGTAAAACGATGTTGGCCCACCTGGTCATGGAAACCAAAGGTGGTTTTCCTGGCTAACCTGCCACTGGGTGGCTCTCTGGGATAGCACCCCTGGGAGCGCCTGGCACCTGCTGACCTGGGAAGGGAGCTGGTAAGGCTCTGGTAACAACCATCTCTGGCCATGCACGATAGCTCGTGCTCCCCTCCCCTGCTTGGTTTTGGGAGGTGAGAACTGCCAGCAGGACTTGCAATTATTTTTATACATGCATGGATATTACATAGGTGCTTTTATAGATGTAAATATATATGTAAAAATATTTTTCCCCTTCTTGGCTGCCCTGTTGCAAATGAGAAGGATGTGGTGCGTGGTGGCTCCTCTTGTGCATGACTGGCGTTGGCTGGTGCTGGAGGCTGGACGCGGCTGGGGAGGGGCTGGTGTGATCATGCGGAAAAGTATCCTTCATACGGAAAGAATTGGCCATTTGTCTTGGTATCATGGGAAAGCCCTGGGCATCATCTTCTCAGATGCGGTGAAATTCCTCCAGCAAACGTTCTCGTGGGGTTTTTGGCCAGAAACGCGGCTCTGCTCCACGCCCCACCTCTGAGCTTCCCATTCATCTTCCACCCCTGTCCCATCACTTCATCTCAGCCCTTGAGCAAGTCTTTTAACTAAAGCTTTGCCCAGAAAACATCTGAGGAGTTTGAAATCAAGTTGAGTTGGGTGAGAAATTGCAGGGACCCGGGTTGCAGCTAGAGCCCATTGCGGGGCCAGTGGTTTAAAACCTGGATGGGGAGACTGGGAGAGCCAGACCGATGTGTTGAAGACACCCAGATGTGCTTGTTTGGAGGACCCATGGCAAAAACTGTGGGTTATAGCCCACAGCAAAGTGAAGAGTAGGGTTGCGCTGTGCACAGGGCTGGTAGCAGTGGTGGCTTTGGTCAAGCGCTCATGTTGGCTGTGGTTCATGAGCATCTCCTGCAAGCCATGATGCAGGCTTGCTCCCAAGTGCCCTGCTCACTCATTTGATTTTTTTTTTTGCTCTGCTTCATTGTGGGTTAGATCTGGAGAGATCAAGGACACTCTTTCAAGTTGACACCTTAGCTCTAAACAAATGGTGCATTGGGTGCCAAGTGTTGACATACTTTGTACAAACAGGAAGTAATAAAATATCTGAACTTCCTGTGGAATTTCCTTCTCCCCCCTCCCTTCTCTGCAGTTCTTTATTTAGCAAAAACCCGACTTAGTTGAGCTGCAATCCTTGTGCAGTCTCTCGCATCCATGCCTGCTTGCAAAATAATCCACAGAAGGCAGAACATGGAAAAAATGAATAGCTGGAAGCTATACAGTGATGTTTAGTCTGTGCCTGGATAAATGAGAGCATCTCCAGGGCCTCCCCCCTCACACCTACCTGTTGGGTGCCTTCCCCTTCCTTTCCTACAGCTCTTCCCTCTTGCCTTCTGTCACTTCTTATCAACCCTTTTCACTTGCTGTCCTCCTCCCAGCTCATCCCTTGCAGCAATAGCTGTTTTCTGTCCATCTGAGAACTCTTGTGCAAAGTCCTTCTTTTTTCCTTCAGTGTCTTTAACTTGCTCTGACTTTTCTTGCTGCTGTTCAGTCTTCCTTAACCTCTCTGTATAAAGCCCTTTAGCCCTTAACCCTTTGTTTCTTGTTTCCACCCCATCCTTGCTGTCCTGGCCGCTGTGAGGAGCAAAGGGCGCCACTGCAGATGTGATCACCCATCCATAACCCTTGTGGGGCAGCATGTATATACCCAGCTGTGTTTGCTGGGGGTGAAAACCACCCCCCTGGCCATGAGTGGGCGTTGAGCCCTGAGTGTGGGTGCTGTGGAGGTGGGAAGGGTGCAGGGTAGCTGTGCCAGGATGTCCAGAGCCCTCTCTGCTCATGTGGTGAGGGCCTGGACCGCTTGGAGTATAAGGTCTGTTCCTGAGGTTCAGTGCTGGGCAAGCTGTACACAGAGCTGGCTTTTTCCCCCGTCACTGCCCCCAACAAAAAAAGCATGTGGAAGAGGGAGCAGGCACGGGGCAGAGGCACCAGCACAGACCCGCTTGCTTTTACACTGTGGCTTTTACACTTCTGTCCTGAGTGGGTAATGGAAAGGAGGATGAGGGCAGGAGGGGCTGTACCTCGGTTTTCCATGCCCGAGGAGTGGGGTGGCAGCGGGGTTCCTGCCTTCCCCTCTCCCTGGCCAACCAACAGGCCATGGCTGCGAGCAGCAAAGCAAGTGCTCATGGATGGTGAGGGCCGCTGGGCTGCGAGTTGGTGTCTGTGGCTTGTTTTGGGTGCGTGTGTTGGAGACTTAGTGCTTTTGGTGATGTCCCTGCTTGGTGTGACCACAGTAAGCATGTCCCTGTGCTGTGTGGTGTCTGCTGGGCTTGGAGTGGGAGGGGACAGATGGATCAGTGCCAGGCTTACCACCACCTAGCAAAAGCATTCAGGCTCCCACTCCCCACCATGTTGGCCCTGCAGGGATTTCCTGGCTGGGCCTATCCTGCACAGGCACGAGGTGTCCCCTCCATGGCCACTTTTCCAAAAGGCTTCTTCCTCACATCCACTGGAAATGCGTGCTGGGAGCAGAGCCCCTGCAGTGGGTGTAGCGTGTGGCTGTGGTTCTGCTGTGCCCTGAGCACCCGTTCCCCCCTTGCGCAGCACGTAGCTGGCGGGTGGAAAGGCTTCTCACCTCCCACGTTTCTGAGTTGTTTCCAAGAACCGCTGGGTTCTGCTTTGATATTTTTAAGAGCCTCGGCTGGGTGAGGGTTTCCCTCTCCGCCTGTCCCCTGTGTGTGATGTCAGTCCAAGCTGTAGCACGGCCATGCATTCTCAGCAGGGAACTCAAGAGTGTGGGGTCTGCAGAGGGTAGGAACCCTCTTTCCTGCAGACAGGAACGCTGTTCCTGTGCAAGGTGTTAATGGTAGCTCTGTCCCTGGGTCAGTGGGTGCAAGGCTGCACTCAAGCACCCTATGCATGAGGAGCTCTTAGCTGCAAGCACAGGGGGAGAGAGGAGAAAGACTGGCTGGTAATGCCAGGTGCCCCAAGATCCTCTATAAAAGCATTTCTTCCAGCAGTGCCTGCACTGCCCAGGTGGCAGCTGAGGAGGAGAAAGGGTTGTATCAGCACTTACTTGAGATGACGCATACCTTGCTGTGGCTTCTCTATCCACCTTGAAGCTGCCCTGATAAAAACCAGCGCCCTGAACCACCCCATCCTGCGCTGGACCTGCCAGCCTGGACACACCTCGGCTCCGCTGCCCACACCCCAATCTCACCGCCTCCATCTCGGTTCTCATCCCACGCCCAGCGCCTCTCTGGCCCCGGCACCTCAAACATCGGCGCCTCCACAAACCACCTTGGAAAAGCTTCTTTCTTGCTTTTATTTATTTTTAAATTGCATCTGAATTGATTTTCTTGAATTCTGAGGGTTCTGGGTTTTTTATTCTATTCTCAGTGGATGCTCCAGATTGAAGCAGAGAGAAAAAGGGTGCACAGGGCTGCACTAGTGAGGAAAGTGGTTATCCCCCCCCCAGAACTCCCCGTCCTCATGGTTGCCAACGAGTCTGAGATTTACAGCTAGAAACAGCAAAACATGAAAACCTGTTTTATGCAGGGAAGGGAAAAGAAGTGCAATATTCCACCCCGTTAGTCAGAATAAGCTCTGTAGAGACCCCAGTATGATGGTAATGAATAGAAATCACCAGGTATCTGCTATAAGATGGTGCTGTCCTAATTTGAGCCTCCCTTCCTGCCAAATTTGACCTGCAGGCTTAGGACAGGGGGCTGTGAGGCTGAGCACCTAGGGTTTTGCATTTGCTGTGGGCTGTGTTGGGAGGTTTCAGTACTTCAGCTTCTGTGGTTGTGGGGTAGAGTTGGTCTGTGTGTCCCTGCAGCAAGCAGTCTCTGTTCAGCACCAGGTTCGACCCCAAAACCAACTCCACTCCCTGAGCACCTCTGTAGCCCCAGGCACGGTGAGGATTTATTTATTTGAAGACAAAGGCAGTTTGCCCAGACCTGAGGCTGTGCTGGGTGAGGCTGAAGAGCTGAGTCAGCCCCTCCGTGCTCTCTGGCGTCTGGGGCTGATGCGAGGGCTGTTGGTGGCGGGGTCTTCCTCGGGGTCCCCAGCGGTGCAACTTGCCAGGCTTGTGTTGGCTTTTGCTGGGATATGGCCATCCTGTGAAAAACTGATTCCTTTACCTGCATCATGGTTTCATGCCTTAATGACTTCAATGCCATAAAAAATACAAAACTGTGTTTAATATATTGTGGTGTTGGTTATTTACTTGCTGACTTCTGGTTTATAATATATCTGGCCAGATTTCTGACTCCATAGTAATTGTAGCAAAGAGCACCTCTTTAGGACTTCCTTCACTTGCACCATTTGGGGGCAAAAAAAGAGAAAGATGAAGCAGAAACATTCCAGTTACCTCTAAGAAATTTGGCTGTATGGGGGTTGTACTATGAAGTTAAATGGTCCGTGCATTCACTCATCACATCCTGACCCTGTTGTAAAGCGTGCTTCAGAGAAGGAAATCGCTGGCAGCATCGGAGAGGAAGAACTGCTGCCGGCAAACGGGGTGATGCCGGGTGCCTGCCCATGGGGATGCAGCTCTGCTGCCTGCCTGCCAGTCCAGCGGTGGTTTTGGAAGGCTGATTTCAGGATGTTTTGTCGCGTGGACCTGCACTGCAGAGGGATTTGCATAAATCCACACCACGCTTCCTCCGCAAGGGAAAAAGTGTCAGTTGTCTCATGGTTTCGAAGCAAAATGAGATGCAAGAGGGACCCGCAAGAGCTCTGCAGGGCAGTGCTGCGGGGAGGCTCAGGGAGATGTCGCAGCCCCTGGCTCTGTGAACCTGAGTGGCGGAATAAAACCTGTGGCGTTCCCATTGCAGTGACGCGGGGTGTCAGGATCTGCTGCGTAGCAGACATGGTGTGAGTTAGCAAGGGATAGCTAAAACCAGCTGGGGAGTAGAAGGGAGAGGAATGCAGCCAAGCAGGGTTGGGGGCCAAAAAGGGGCAAGGACAAAGTGATCCTGTATTGCAATCTTACTGCTGGCAGTCTTGGGACCCTGTGGTCTGCAGCTTGCCCAGGGCCATGGCAGTGATGCCCTACGTTTGCTGCGCCTTTTGTCCTCAGAGATGTGATTTTGTCTGGAAAGCCCTTGGAGAAGAGGTAATAAATTATTACAGGGTCTATTGCTTTCTGCTCAAATTCATACCAGGACTTGGGCTGCGTTGTGCCAGGATTATATGGTTTCAGATCTTTATCTTGGCAGAAAGGGTTTCTCAGGGGGGATGCATGAAACTTGCCTTTGAGATATTTCTGTAATTAAAACCATGATTGTTGCTTAAGTGCTCCCGTGGGGTGATAGTTTGGGGTATTATTAGGGTCTTTTTTTTTTTCCCCTGCTTGTCTTAAGCTAGATATAAATAAACAAATGTTTCCCAGTCTGTCCGGGAACTATTAAAAAAAAAAAAAGGAAAAAAAAAGACCATAAATAAATCAAACCAACAAGATCACTTAAATAAATGACCTCACCACTTCCTGGACAGTCACTTGTTGATTGTAAAATTGCTATCATTTTTTTGTAATTTAAAGTGCAGTGCTTAAACTAGGGTGATTTCCCACTTCTTGAGACCTGTCCCCTTCCCTGGAGAGGAAAAGGAGGAAATCCTGAGTGACAGTTTCTTGCTTCCGTTATTAACTGTTTGCTCTGGATGCACTGCAGTTTGTGAGATGAGCCCTCACAGAAGCCCAGCAGCTGCTCCCTGCACTGGCCCCTGGCACAGGGGTGGTGCTGCCCCCGCCCTGGGCATGCTGGGCAGTCACTGGAGAGCTCTCTGGCCTCTGTTCCTGTTCTGCCACACAGATCCTGCCCCACTGGAGGCTCCTACCTGGAGGAGCAGAAGGGGCTTAGAACAGGGCATGAGACCTTCAGAGTGTCATGAAACAAAGCATGCATGTTAAATCCTCAGGAAAATGCGGCGTATCCTAATGTTTTAGTTCTATTGCTGTTTTCTTTACTGTCCCTTAAAGCTGTCATCATGGGGCACTTGCATGGAGGGCGCCTACTGCACGGAGACTGGCCTGCTCCATCCCACCCTTCCATGTCCTGTTTGCTCACTGAATGGAGAAAAATGAAAAGCCAATGCTTGGCTGGGACAAGGGGCTGGGATGATGGCAGGGCCTTGGTGCCATCACTGCATACCCCGACCAGCGATGCACCTCCCATTCCTGCCCCATCCACCAGGTCCCTTTAATTCACCCTGGTGCACCATTCACCAGGGGCCAGGCAGGAGGTCAGGGCTGGGGCCAGGGCTGAATCCACACAGCTCAGGTGTGAGACTCCGAGTTCATGCAGGAGTCTTTGCAAATCAGTACTTGCTGTGAAGCAGGGTTTCTCTGTTTGTATTCCCATTGCTAATGTGTTTTGATCTCAGCGGGTGAATTTGAACCCTTTGGTATCTGCTGAGACCGTCCAGGGCACTGTTTTCTTGCAGAGGCAGTTTGGGACTGCTGTTGATACATGCATCGCAAGCAATTATGTTAAACTACCTCCTCCTCTAATTTCTTATAGGTACTGCTATCCAGTTAACCCCTTCTGGGCAGAGACAAGGTGTAGGGGGAGTGAGGGTTCGGCTCCGGGTGGGCAAAAATCACTCGGGAAGAAAAGCAGACGGGCTCTGGGTTTTGGCAGGCCAGGCTGTGCAAGCCTCTGGCCCCACTCGCCCCTCGGCTGGGTACGGAGCTGTCCCGGGGCTCCCCGGCTGCTAGGGGCTCACGGAACCTTCCTCAGCAAGAACAAAGTTTGCTCGGCTGCGCCCAAAGCAGTGGGTTCACGTTGCCTGGTCCTTTGGTGCTATAGCTTGAGGCTGTAATCCCAGCCTTGAAAGAAGTATTAATAGAGCAACCAAAATTATATTGGCTCCAGTAAATTCACTCCTCTAATTATTTTATTTGGTGCATATGGTAAATTCCACCTCTGCTTTTATATCACCCAGTGTATAACAACTTCAAAATCATTTCACTTAAAAATGACCAATATTTTCTAAGCAAAGCAGTATTGGGAGTCAGAACAGGGAAATTATTTTTGCTTGCATTGTACAAAGAATCTTTGTTGAAATTGGTTGCAACACCTCCTGCTTTTGAATGCTTTGGAAAACCCCAGGGCATGATTCTCAGCTGAGTAGGAGAAACACACCTGATCCTGGTCTGGCTTTGGAAAAAAAAAAAATCAGAATTGCAGACAAGACATTGATATTGTATTTGGAAGAGATTAAACTGGAGCAAGAGTATCCTCTGGTGAATGGGGCACATCTGGAGAACGAAGTATCATTGAAGGCTACTTCCAGAAGGATGTCAGTGGTGCTTTGGTCTTGTGCGCAGGGGCAAGTTGTGCCAGGTGCTGTACAAATAAATAGCAAAAGAAATTTCTGCGGAATCCAATGGGTGAACCAAGCAGAGCTATGAAAAGGGATGAGATAGGACAGCATGCACGTGCCAGGACCCCCACCCCCCCCCCCCCCCCCAAAAAAAAAAAAAGAGTATTTGTGACAAGGATGTTGGCAAGCTTTGCTCCTTCACAAGGGGTGTCCCAGAAATTTGTCCTGTATCTTATTTTACCTGTTTGTAAAGTGAATCTAATAACCTGGTGGGTAGTGGGTGACGTGGGAGCACGACGTGTGTGTGGAAGCTGTTGTTGGTGAGAATTTGTTGAACTGCAGCTAGGACTGCGTCTTGCAGGTTTATTGATGCATTGCAGCCCCACTCCCCTTGGGCAAGATTTGCAAACTCACGAGGACAGTGCAAAGGGTCGCAGACTGAAAGAGAGAAAAAAGTCAATGCTAAAAGGCAAGTTTTGTTTCAGGGAAGACAACAGCTAAAGGACCAGAACTATCAAACAAAACCACAAGATCACATCAGATACCAAGGCAGGACACATCTCGTTTCTCCCTCCCGAAAGAGCTTATCAGTGCAACCAATCACTTTAATGATGTGGTGGAGGGAGGAAGAAGATTTGACTCAGAATGAGATGAAATTTAGTTCCTAAGACCCTGCTCTTCTGCTGCCAGAGACCAGTCACCTGTTCTGCAATCAGCCAGAGATAAATCATATCCTGCAGCGGAAGGTGCTTAGACATGATTTTGCATTATTTTATCTTACTCTTTCCAGTGAATCTATGTACTGTAGTAGGAGAGGGGAGGGAGGAGCAGCAAAGCAGCAAGCAGAGAGTGGCCCTGGTGCCTCCAAGCCGTTGCACCAAGGATGTTGGCAGTGGGAAGGTGCCCAGCAGCCGAGAGCTGCGCCTCCTTGCTGGGGCTGCTGTTGCTCTCCCAGCTGCACGCCTCCCAAAAGCACATGCGGAGCAGACAGCTCAGCAGCATGGAGAGGTGAGCCTGTGCGTGATCCCACTGCTTTGGCTCTGGAGAAGCAGTGTTGTGTGGAGGACTAGGGGTGCCATGCCGGCAGCATTGCCCTGGGGCTCTCACAGCATTGCATTGTGAGTGCTGGTAAAGCTCGGCAGGAGCTGTAATTATCTGACATACCAGCTGGTCTCTGGAGACGGAGCTCAGGGCTCAGTCCTGGGACTGGGGGATATTAATATTCTAATGCCAGGGCTTCACTCCAGCTCTGTCCTAGGGTAAAGGGGAAATCCAATGCTCAGCACCCTCAACCTTGGGGAAGTTTGGATCTGATCTGGGTTGTGCTGTGTTACTGAGAGCACAGGACTGTCTGGCAAAAGCTCCTATATCCAGTTGTCTGCTGAATGGCCCCACAACATCAGGTGCATCTCATGTTTGTTAGCTGTAACAGAGCATACTCCTTGCACAGGTTTGAACCCAGCAGATGGTCCTCCCTGTCCAGGGCAGAGTATCCTAACCCGGGTTGCCCAAAGGAATTTGATGTGCTTGCCCTAATGGAACAGGTTATTAGATGGGAAAAACCAGCTATACTGGTACCACGCAGGCCCCATTTCAAGTTGTTAGATAGCAGGCATTAACTCACTGCCTGTTGGAAATTGGCATAAATCCACTGATCTACCTAGTGACAGCTAATATATATATGCACTTGAAAATCTGATCTCAGACTAGACTGAGGCAATACCAGCTGGATGTACCTGAGATTTGTCTGCTTCCTCCCAAGTGCCCAGCCTTGAAATCTTTGAATCAAGGTTTTTGGCTAATTCCATGAGAACTGGATCACAGCCCATAATTGAATTTTGCCTTCCTGGAAATGGGAAGAAATGCAGCAAAGCCAGTGAGGCTGGTAGGTTTTGCACCCTCTTATGAAAGCTGCTGTATTTCCTACAGATGTGCTCTGATCTGCTAGTTTGTGACATGTGTGAAATTTTCAGATCTTCAGTCAAAACCTTTAAAAACCTCCTAATTGGCTCTGCAGTCTCAGAGCCAGATTTTCAGGGGTATTTAAGGATGGAAAAATACAGGAAAGCACTTGCGGGGTTTTTCAGCAAGGCACAAGCAGGCTAAATGCTTAAACCTAATGAATTTTACCCAGTTTGTTGTTGAGACTCCCACCAACTTTACTTGCGCTTTGAGTACTTTAAATGTCCTTCAAATCTAGAAAGACTCAGTCTTCCTGCTGAAACCCTGGGGGTGGGGAGCCCATGTTCTTCAGGGTCTGTACTGAAGCTGCAACGAAATCTGGATGTGAAGTTCCTTTCAAATTGAATGTGGGCCACAGCTCTTGCATTGCAGGAGCTGTTGGAACTGCTACCCGAGATTTCTGTTTAAATATCTGAGTTAATGCCCTGCTTTGTTTTCCTTCCAGAGGGATGAGTTTTTGGGTCTGCTGGTGTAATAAAAGGCTAGAAGTACAATAGGATTTATCAGAAGCTGCCTGCTTGCACAGCCTCCCACCACAGGGTGGACAGGGAGAGAGGCAGAGGCAAGCAAAGTCAAGGGACTAACCCACAAGTGAGAGGAGATTAAGGGCTTGCAAACCAGCTAATCAATACCAGCCTGCATATAATGAACATCTCTCCCACTGCTGTAGCTTCAGACAGTAAAAACCTACTGTAAATGCAACATATCTCTGTGCTTCCTGCCAGCTGGCCGGGAGCCAGCGTATTTCCTTCAAAAAGAGGGATATTTATTTTCATCCTTTTAGAGGCAGCCAAGTCATCTCAGACCACCACCAGCTAAAAAAGCTTTATAAATTAGCAGCCTTTTTAAAATTCTCTCCCCCACCCCCTTAAATATTATTTTCCTTTCGTTGTTCAAGTCAGTGTAAATCCTCTGCCAGAACATGCGAGCCGAGGCGCATTGCGACACACTCGCCTTTCTCTCAAAGCTGGAGAAAGACAGTAGCGGTAGTGTCTCACGAAAGCCAGAGGAAACCAAAGCAAAGACTCGCCGTGACCGATTCTCTTTCCAAATGGCGTAAGCAGGCTAACTTCAAACGTGTGAATAATGAGTTATCTGTGCTTGACTTTGTTCGGCAGCAGAAGAGACAGTTCCTTCTAACACTTTCTTCCTTTCCTCCTGCTCCCTCCTGTGAACTTCTTTGCTTTCAGAAGCGGGCTGAAGTAGCGCTGGCACTTGCTGGCTGCTGCTGCTCTCTGGAGATCAGCAGAGCTCTCCATCCTCTGCAGAGACATCATGCTGGAGTCCTTTCCAGCTGCTGGTGCCATGAGCAGCCTGGCTCCGCTGCCCTGCCCTCCCTCAGTGGCCATGGGGCTCCACCACATGCTTCTTGGACGGGCATTTCCCAAGGTGCTTGAGCTGGAGGTGGGGTTCCCGGGAAGACCTGAGGGCCATCCTGCATTGTTGGTGTGCAGAGATGAAACCACCTGACCATCTGTTGTAAGGGACAGGCCTGATGTTCCTGTAACACAGGCCTTTCACATGTGGCTTGTTTCTGGAGAACATGCTGGGACTTGATAGTCTAGCCGAGGCTCAGACCGGGAAAAAATTCAATGCACTGTAGAGGATTGGCATGTCTCTCTGAAGTACCTGTTTTGAGGGCTACAAGAGAGATTTGAAAGGTATTTTGTGCATTGAGATGGAGTTTTATCCACTGGTGATTGCTTTCTTGTGGTCTGTTCTCATGGACATGTAGTAACTGAGCCATTAGGCTATGCACGGCATGGCTGCACAGCTGATCCGGGTGTACTTCTCAGCTGGGCTGCTAGGGTTTGAGCAGTGCTGTGGGAGAAGGATGGTGGGAACTGGCAGCTGTGACAAGCACTGCTTTGAAGGGGGACATGTCGGGGGCCCTGTGGCTGCTGATGGCTCATCTCAAGCTGCTGTGGCATAATCAGAACCCAGGCCCTGTGCCCTGGCCCACACTACTGTCTCCTGGTTCTTGTCTGCTCGTCTGTGGAGCTCAGGAAATGATCTGCAAATGTGTGTGTTAATGAACACACACACACACACACACAGACAGCCCCGAGCTGAAATGCTCTGCATTTCCTTCGCTCCATCTTGCCGCCAGCGCTTCGCAGCAAGATGTCTGGGGAGGGCCAAGCCACTTCCCACCATCTGCTCTCCCTTCCTTTGGTAGCATGGGGTTATGGCAGGGGACGGGGACAAACGTGACACCCGAACCCCAACCCGCCCAGGGCAGAGAGCGTGCTGTGCCAGCTCCCTGCCTCTCCCTGCCGTGACTCCATCTTTGCCTACACGCAGATAAACCAGGGGCCAGGACCCCAGGCACCCCAGGGGACTTTTCAAGTTGCCCCAGCACCTGTACTGGGCCAAATCAAATTTGCAAGCTCTTGGAATCTGGTATCATTCAAGTCATGAAGTTTCTGGAGCTCCTTTCTACCTTTGGTCAACATTATATTCTGTACCTAAGAAATCTGGGGAAATAAGTGGCTCTTGTTGAGCGCTGTAGACACCCCCTACAGCCTGGAAGCCCCATCCTGGCTTCCATTTCAGAAGCCGTATCAGGTTGCACACTCCTAGAAGGATGAGCAGGGTCTGTTTGGGCTTTGAAAATTTTAATGCAGAAAGCCTGTCTTTAAATCATAGCTTTGAGGACCTGAGCTTCATTGCAGCAGGAAACACCCAAAACTTCCAGTATGCATCTTATTACTGGTTTAAAGTGTAAAACGCTCATTGTCTCTTCCAGCTGGGAAGTGTTCAGTGGGACTATTTGTTTGCTATGCTGATACAGGTTGTGTTCTTATCCCAGGAGCTGAGGTGATCTGTCAAAATTTACATCTTGTCATACTGAATATCAGAGTTGACTGACTTGAAAACTTGACCTACCTTCAAAACCCACGTTTCATTGACAAGAAGTGTCCAAGGTCAGCAGTCGCCATCGAGTTATAACCATACAGCTGTCATTTCCATGAACACTGACCTGTGCAAGTTGGTGCTAGTGCAGCTGGCTGCGTGGCTGCGGAGGGCAGGAAGCCGCGCGACGGAGCAAGGCGCTTGCACTGGGGCAAACGCAATGCAAAGTCTCCAACACAACAGCAGGTTTTGTACCCAAAAATTCACTGTTCAGGGTGATGAAGACTTCTCAGACAGATTTCTGGGGCTGAGGTCTGGAGCTGTTTGAAGTCGATTGGAAATCCACCCACTGACTTTGTGAGGCTTTGAGTCAGTCCTTGGGTTAAGCTAGAAACCACCTTCCTTTTCTCTAAGGTATGAGCTATTGTTCATTTGACGGCGTTGGTTTCCTCTGCATGACAGCTGTGGGTAGATGGGGAAGGGCCTTTAATGAAGCCAACCACTGCAGAAATTAAAAAGCTCAGGTTGTTCTGATGAAAGAAACCCATTAATAGCAATTCTCTCTTGCGTGACAAAGTCTGACGTCCCTAGCTCTCAGTGACAAGCGGCAGGAAGTCCTGGGGAGACAGCCTGTACCAAACAGGGTTGGTAGTCCGCGGAGCTGGTGGTTTTTAACTCGTTTGTTTCCTCATTTTGTATAGCTTAGTGCTGCCCAGCCCCAGCCCCGTTGATGGAGTTATGACACTGCCAGGGCAAACTGGAGATGGCCTGGGAGAGCCAGGAAGGGGTCCTGGCCTCACTCCTCCTCTGCTCTGGGTTTCACTCCTAAATGAGACCTAGTCTTTGCTTTGACTTACGTTTGCATCAAGTTTTCTACTTTCTTTTTGTCGGAACAGTCCTAGGTTTGGGGGTGGGGGTTGCTGGTAGTTGCTGGGTCTGCCCACAGACCGTCCCCTTTTAAGGGGTGTGAGTACAGCACTGCTATTTACTTGAGGCTTAAAAACCCTGTGGGGCTGTGCCTGTGTTCAGGCAGTGCAGGGACTGGAGCAACCACAGTGCAGCACAGTACAGCCACATGAAGTCCTTGGTTAGGTTGCATAGCTGAGTAATCTTTAAAAGCATTATCAAGATAGACATCACTTGATTTATTTTTCAATATTTTCTCCGTCACATGCTAAACACTACTGCAGGATTGGGTTTCAGCTGAGACAGAGGCAGGGATATTTCCATTAAATTTCTGTACAACTTGGTCTTCGTAGTCCTTTTAGCTTCTCTGCTAAGCCCTACCTGAGAAAACTGTTAAAGGAAAAACTTAAACCTATTTTTTTCTTGTGTTCAAACATATATAGAAATAATAAAACGTGGGCCAAAACAAGACACCTCGCTGCACACGCTTTCCCCCTTGGGGAAAATACAAACACCATGTGAGTTGCTGCTTGTGTCTCTCCAAAGGCCCTCAGATAAGACAGAGATGCCTGAAGTCTAGGGGCTCACAAAGATTAGAAGAGATCTTTTATGGTGTTGATTTGAGGTTTCCTTGGTTTACTTCACACAGCAGGGAAAATGCATTTTCAAAATACCACTGGGTTTTGCTTTCTGCTGGGAGTCATTTCATAGCAAGTTCTGCTCTTTGGCATCGGCACGTTCTTGTTGGGGCTGAAGTTTTGCTTGGGAGCAGCCTGGGGATGATGGAGCTTGGGGCTGGTGCAGCCTCGCAGGGTGCTGGGGTGCAGTGGAGTGGCCCTCCTGGCTGAGCCACCTGGCACCTCCATGAGCAGCCTGGGAGGGTGGCCCCAGCACGAGAGCCAAGCGGAGGCAAGATCAGAAGATACCAGATGCCAGGTTTAAGGAGGGGAAGTCTGGGGACTTTCTGCGACTTTGCTATAAACTGACGCTGCGCTCACGCTAAGCAGATGTGAGGGGGGAGGGTTGGGGGGGGGCATGCAAGCAAGAGGTGGCTGTGTTTTGTGCCTCTTGAGTGCGGCAGCATTGCTGTTCTTTCTAAAAGCCACGGAGATCTCAGCTGGGTGGGTGCCGGGCCATGGAGCTGATTCTGGTAAGGTGCAGCTCTCAGGAGAGCCTCCCATTTCCTTCCCAGCCCCTCTCTGGCCTCCCTGCCAGCCTGCACACTTCTGGTGCCCTGAGCTCTGTGCTTGGCTATGCCGGGATCAGGTGTTTGCCACCTTGCGGAGGTCCTTTTGTGACTGGCATAAAGAGCCAGGGGCACTGCGTGGCTGCCTGGCTGCAGCAGGTGAGGAATGACGGAAACCCAAGGGCTGAACCCAGCACTGGTTCAGAACGTAAAGCTGAGGCAGCTCAGGCCTCGCTGGAGGCCCTCCAGCTTTGTGCGGGTGTAACTGAGACTGGAATCCGGCCCAGAGAGAGTGAAGCCGTTCAGTGATGATTAATATAGTAAAATGCGAAAGTTATGTATCAAGTGTATTTCATGCGCCTCTTGCCTCAGGCCAATTAGCATAAATTTAATAATTATTGCCCTGTTCCAGCAGCTGCTACCTAAGAAGCTGGGAGTGTTTTACAAATGCTCATTAGTTGCTGCCCTGCCTCAGGGAGGTAGGTGAATAGTCTCCCCATTTTACAGGCTTAGGAGAAGAGGAGTGGAGAAGCAAAGTGACACATCTGAGGTGCAGTGCCGTGGGGGGGCTGTTCCCGGCCCCTGCAGCCCCCTTGGCTCTGGCCACATAGGCTGGGCAGAGCCAGGCAGGGGTCTGCAGAAAGACAAGAGTTTGCCCTGGATGCCCTGAGCAAATGCTGTAGAAAATATTTAAAATGCAGCATTTCCCTTGTTGGCTCCCCAGCCACAGCAGTGCCAGGAGAGAGGCCTTCTCCCACTCGCGTATGTCCCCCATCTCTCATTGGGAGCAGACGAGGGGGGCGCAGGCTGGTGGCTCGGGAATGGCACACGGAGCCTGTCTCCAGGCCCCCACTGCATATCAGCCCGGCCAGGCTGCCACGAGGACCGGGGCTGCTGTGCTGATGCTGTGCTTAACAGAACACTTCAGCCAAAGGGGAGCTGAGCAGACACCAGCCTCTCTTATCGTGTTCCAGGGCACAGGCAAAAGCTGGAAGACCAAACCAAACCCTTCGCTGACCGCTACGGGGAGCTGGAACGGCTGCGCCAGTCCATGAGAGTCACCCCGACGACACCCAGCCCTCGCGGATCTCTCAGCACCCCAAGCCACTTCGGGTCACAGGCCCAGACTCCAATACAAGGTACCAGCCATGCACCAGCCTGGCGTTGTGCAGCCGGGACAGCCGCAGGGCTCAGGGATTGAGCCGGGGCGGGTGGGACCGGGATCTTGTCACCAGAAGCTTTCTTGCACCTGCTGAGTAAGCAGACGTCTGCTGAATTGTAAACCCAGGAGATTTCACTGAGTGCACAATTAGGTATGGGGTCTGAGGTAAAACTGAGGAGTTTCAATAGGAATGCAAGGGAGAGCTAGGCATGCTTTGAATTCGGTAGCTTCTTTGATATGAAGGCACCCGCGCAGACAGTTAAGCATCAGCAAGAAAAGGGTGTATTGTACTTTACATGGTAATCCAAGTGGTTTCTTATCTTGTTGCATTGCGTTTATGCCAAGTCTGGTGATCCATCACCTAACTCCAGCATAATTCCCCACATGTATGCACACCTGCATGGGCGCACGCGTGTGCACACACAGGCTTTGCTCTTCCCATATTTGCAATCAGCATAGCTGAGCCCTCGGGCACTCCCTGTGAGTCTGCATTGCCACTTGTTGCCAGGACAGTGGTAGGAACTGCCACTAGTACTTCGGAGAGTTACCTGTGAGAGGTCAGTCTGCTAATCCCCTGCATTTGAATTTCATCCCCCAAATAGGCATTGCATTTGAAAATATCCAGCTGTCTTGCAACTCCCAGCTTGCTGCACTTCTCAGCAAAGCCAGACACTACCATGATGTATTAAGAGAGTCTGTTCTCCCATCTGCGCATTGCCCGTGATCCTGATCCTTTTCCATGCGTTTTTAATCTTGGTGTTGTTTTCCTTTGAAAATCAGCAGAAGTACTAACAGAGACTTAACAGATATTAATTAAGCCATCTGTATTTTGAGTTTTGGTGAAAAGTTGTGCCTCTTGGAAGGTTTTGGGCTGAAAAGTTTCAAAAGCTTTTATGCTGCGTTTTCAGAAGTGATGTAGATGTTTGAAAACCTCAATGTCATTGGCAAAGGAGGGTGTCTCAGGCACAAAAAACATGTTTGAAAACGTTACCAAACTGTAAAAGCTACCACACTCCTCCCAACCCAAAATTACAGTGAAAGCTTAATTTATTTCTCATTGAAATGCAAATCTTTATGCTTGGAATTTTCATTGATATTAGCACAGTTTATGAGAAGAACATAGGCATTTTGTGTAGGATCATCATTTGATTTTTGTTTTTTAAAAGGAGAGAGAGAGTTTTATGGACTCAACTCATTGGCTGTACAATAAAAAGAGTCTTGGAAGGGGGGAATGCATATTTTAAATTAGCACAGTCCCCTGTAGCGCCAGAAACCCAAAGAGTGTCATTTGGAGCAAAGAGTCAGGTGATGACACAAATTCAAAAAGAAAAATGAAACTGGCCACAAGTTACTGCCTGTGCCAAATTCCCAAATGTCAAGTGACAGCAGGAGTGGAGACACACAAAATTAGCCATCTGAAATCATTCCTGCGGAGTAAATCCAAGTACCAGGAATGCTGCAAAATGCAGTTTGTGCACGCTCTGCTCTTGGCTCTGTTGTTTCCAAGTTGGAGGAACTGTGGGTTCTTACCAGTGTAACTGGGAGCAGAATCAATTTAGTAACTTTAATCCCAACTGTGTCCTTTTGACACAACTCTAACTATAACCAATAATAATAATAAAACCCTTTCTCTCTCACACACACAGCTTATTCACAAAGATCATAATTTTTACCCAAGCAAGTGGAGCCTAACCCATGCCAAGAATAACATGAGAGTTAACAGGCCTGTAATTCTCACGACTTGGCACATTCTTAGGTAACACACATGAGAAGCCGATTAGCAAAAGCATAACGAGATACCGGTTAGGAGGGACGAATGGGGCAGGCTGGAGTTCACCCATCCCCACTGCCCCTCACCTGGGTTCTTTGAGCCTTAATGTCCTCAGTGTCCTCGCACCCCCGTGCAGGGGGTGGCAGCTCTCCGTCCGTCAACCAACTTGCTGGTGTTGGTTGGCCTCCCAGTTCTGCTGACCTAGCGGTTTGCATGAGTGCTTCCTAATCCGCTTCTGGCAAAACCTGGCCAGTGAGCTGGGATGCCCAGAAACAGCCTCAGCCACCGAGGGGGGAATCAGGCACCTCAGCTCCTTGAGCTCAGTGCCTGGAGTTTGTTCTTTGTAGCAGACAGGAATGTAGGAGATAGGATTCCTCTTTCAGAGGAATTAGGGTCCTTTGGAGATTCATTTGCTCTGGATATGTCTGATCTTTCCACCCCAGGAGTGAAGCCCATGTGGCCACAGTGGAGATCACAGCAAGGACAGTGGTGTAAATGGAAGAGGAATCTGGCCCTCAGCCATTTGCAGGAATTTCAGTAAAGCAGCCCCTGGAGGTTATAAATAGCCCCCATGTAAAATGATCATCCTGAGGTTAAATGGTCTCAAACCAAAAACCTCCTGGTAAGAGAAAACCAATCGTTTCTGAAGGGCATGCCAGGAAGCACAGGAAGAGTGTGCGCTCAGTGCTCCGGCTGAGCGGGTCAGATTCTGCTCTCGCACTGGTTTCCCGCTGCCCAGTGCAAGTTTACTGCAGTGGCTCTAGTCTTACCTTACCCCTTGCAGATGAGCAGAGAATCAATATCTTCCCATGCCTGTCTGCAAATGGGACAGACGTTTTCAGCCTTGCACATGCCAGATTTGATAGCCACTTCCACTGCTCTGGGGAGAGAAAATGAGTGACCTGAGTGCAGCTGTGGTGAGAATGGGCAGGTGGGACAGGCATACCAACACCCTGCATCAGCTGGCACTCTTTCCTGGCTGCAGCAGAGCAGAGCCGTTTGCCTCCACTGATGATTTGGCCCAATACTTCTCTAGTGAGGTCTGGAAAATCTGAGGTTTTGAAATCCCGGCTCTCCCGTCTCCGCAGCGAGACACCAAGCTGTCATTAGGATGGCTTGAAATGGTTCCTTATTATGGGGCACGCGATGCCAGAGCCTTGCGTGCTTACTTCATTGTGAGTTTTGTCTTCTAGTTTAAAAAAAATCAAGGAGCTCTCAAAAGTGAAGCAAGATGTTAAAGAAACTTGCTTCTGCGCGCCTTTGGCTGCTTCTCAGGGCCCCCTTGCTCTGGGGAAGTGGGACGGTGACAGACACACATCCTCCTGGGGCGAGCCGAGATGCTCCCAGCAGCCCCCTATTCTCTGCGCGATGCCTCGTCCTTCCTATGTTTCAGCAGTGGTTCATGCTGAAGCGTTTTATTCCCGTTGCAACAGAGGAGGACCGCCCACGCAGCCGGCTCCTGTGTTCTAGCTTTGCGGTGGAAACATCTTCAATCACTCAAAAGCAATTGTGTGCATTGTCCAGCAACATGTAGGGGTCTTATGTACATGAGGACAATTGCAAAGTGATTTTAAATTTGATCTACTCAGTAATAAAGCAAGCTGTTTTGATTAATGCACTTAACATCCCCTCGCACACGCTTCGTATTGCTCCAGCGAAACCAAATTCCCTTGACTTCACAGGGAGAACAGTAAATGCTGGATCCTTTTGCCGACTCCATCCTGCCTCTCCCAGCCTTAGTGTCTGCTAAACGGTTTTGGAGACATTGTGCTGGTGAAGAGCTTTCAGATCTCCTGATCTGGAAACAGCTCAGCTTTAACCAGTTACATTTGCAATCCATTACTTAAAGCCAGTGCAACATTTTTAACATAGGCCAGTCATCAGCAGAATGCTTTACCATATGCATTTAAAGTAAAATCTCTCTCTCTCCTTTTCTTTTTAAATATACATTTTAGAAGTATTATATTACTTTTAAGAAGTCTCTTGGCATAGGCAGCAAGTGCCCTATTGTTTCCGAAATGCAACGTGGCTGCTCTGAGGTTAAGTCCTGAATTATGGGCCCAGCAAATACCCTGAATTGCTGCTTCCTAATCCCTGTCCAGATCGACTTATGGTTTCTTTAAAATATCCGTTTCTTAATGGATAAAAACGTTCTACCATGGGCAGAGGCTAAATTGTTTCCAAAGGAAGCTAGGCAAGCATTAGTGGGAAGAAAACATATTGTGGGATTCAGCTTCAGCCTCAAAGGAAGGAACATGCTTAAGATGGGTTTCCTGCCTCCTCTCAGGCTCTGAATGCTTCTGTGCCTGTCTTCAAACTGCTGTTCTCCTCCTCTCAATTGCATTTGCCTGCTGTGCAATGGATGTCCCTTAAATGAATTTGTCAGGTAATGGTCAAAGATGAAACACAGACCAGCGCCAGTCGGGAGCTGAGGTGCTGCAGTTCGAGATAGAAGGCAGGTGCGCAGCAAGACCGGCTGGCCTTGCCCTGGGCTCCGGGGCAGCTGCCCTGCCTTCGGCAGGGGTTCAGGCTGTGTTGGGACCCACAGGAGCTGTGCCGGGACCCGCAGGGGCAGCACCAGGCTGGGCTGCGGCACGGGAGCGGCGGAGCAGGGCGGGCACCCGGGCGCCTCTTGCCCCCACCACTGCCGAGCTGCAGTGGGTTTCCCATGGCAGGCCAGCCTGGCCCAAACCTGCTCAGCAGGCAAGGTGGTCTAGCTGCAGGCTGGGTTGTAAATTCAGCTACTTCCTTTTATGTAGTCAGGGCTTGTTAATTTTTTTTTAATACTCTTTGAATACAGGTAAAGAGCAAAGCGCGGGCAGGCCAGAGGGAGTGCCTGCAGTCAAGGTAGCGCTCCCCATCCAGCCCACCCACCCGCGCAGTCAGCACCGTTAGCTCACTCCTCATCTGCGCAGGACTGAGCAGCAGAGACTGAGGCTGATGCAGCGCGTGCCAGGCAGGGGTGCAGGGCAGAGCTGGGCTCGGGGATGGCGAGGAGAAGTGAGGGGCCTGGCGAGAGGGGAAGCTGGAAGAGCGTGGCTTGTTTAGTCTAGCAAAAGGCAGGCTGGGAGTGGAGCTGATTGCTCTGTGTAAATACATCCAGGGCATAAACATCAGGGAGGGAGAAGAGCTAATGTAAGCTATGAAGGACAGTGCTGGCACAGGAGATGGGGCTGAACTGGCCCTGAAGAAGTCCACGCTGGATGTTAGAAGTGGGGTCCTCCCCAGAAGGGCAGGAAGGGTGCAAGGAATCGCTGGGACAGGGTAAAAGCATGGACCTTGAAGACTTTGCAGAGGAGGCTGCAATGCAGTGTGTGGGTCAATGAGCCAGGAGCACCTGGGGACATCCCTGCCTCCAGCCCTGCTCTCCTGCAGAGGCTGGGGGCTGTTGCCCAGCGTATCTGGGGCCCGACTGAAAGTGCCGGGGGAGGACCGAGGGGAGCATCGTTGGCTGGTTTGTGATGCTCCTGTGGTAGGTTTGGGGGCTGGGTCTGTCTGCACAGCAGCACACTGTATTTGAAGAGAATGAGAAAACTGAGTAGCAAACGTGCTCGGCGATCTTGAGGTGGTGCTTGGCGATGCTGTGATAAGCGACGTGTGTTGTTGTGTTTTGGTTTGGTTTTTTTTTTTTCAGGCTCTGCAGAGGAAGTACTAGCACCCAGTTTGTGAGCCGGTTATATCAGATACAGAACAATTGCTCCATGGGTGTGTAACAACGGATGCTGTTCACACCCTCATTTTTTTTTCAACACCTCCCCCCTCCCCCAAAATAAATTTCACTCTATTTTTCGTGGGGCAGGAGGAAGGGGCCGTTTCTTTTTTAGTTATCTCTGACTGTGAAACGAATGAACTTGTTCACATATGTGACAGAGGCGTGAGAGCGTGCCTGCGTGCGTGGGTGGGGAGGAGAACAGCGCCTTTTCTAGAGATGAGCTGGGTCTTCAGAGATTGAATGCATCTTGTGCACCTTCCCTTACAGAGCAGATTCTCTTCGTCTTTGGCCACCTGCCTCTTCATGCTCCCAGATGGAGCCGCTATGATCAGGGGAAGGAAGCAGAGAGGAAGAGAGGTCAGAAAAATGCCGAAAACAACTTAGAGGTCCAAGCATCACAGAAACTAGTAGAGAAAGAATAGCAGAAGGTATATACAGAGAGAGAATTTCTGTCCCCGCTCTGTCTTGCGTATGCATGCATATTATATACATAAGCATAAAGTATCATTAGTGTTTACATTGTTGTCAATCATCATGGCATAAGACAGGAAAGGAGGTTTCTTTCCCCTGGGGCTAGATTTTTCACAACAATTTTGCAAGGCACGTATATGTATATAAATAAAATGGTGATATATGGCCAGGCTGCAGATATTTATATATTCTATATACATAGAGAGTTCTGTACTATCGATTTCCTTTTAAATTTCCTTTATTCTCTCTGCGTTCCACATGCTATATGTATTTGTGTGTTGTATAGTATACGCACAAGCTTAGGTTTATTGCTGACTTATTGAATAAGCCACTGCATGTTCTCCACATCTCTAAAATGGGGATCAGAGAGTAGTATCTAGAGTGATGTGGAATTGCTCAGGTTCCATGCATCACTGCACATCCCTAGCTAATCTGATAATCTTCTCGTACAGCTGTACATTGGGCCTCAGCGATGTGCTCTGTGCACGTGCCCTGGGTGAGCTTATCATTTAGTTGTCCCTCAGAGCTCTTTCCATGATGTGGCACTGAAGAGGTCCTGACATAGCTTTTCTTGCCCTTTTCTCTCTCCAGACAGAACAGACATTTTCTGGGTTATGAGGCAGTGGAAGCCCTCGCTGATCTGATGGGTTGTACGCACTTCGGTGCTGCTGGTCTTTAAAACCACTTCCAGGGCGCATTGCCTTGGCTCCACGAGGGTTTCCAGGGGACTCTGAGCAGACCCCCCAGTCCTGACCCAGCATGGGCACAGGAACCCGTTTCAGTCCATCCAAGAGAACTCCCAAACCCAGCACGGTCTTAAGGGAGGAGGCTGAACACACCCAGACAACACTCTGTGGTCTCCAAGCCAGCCTCCCCACCTCCACGCTCACCGCCAGCCCGTGCCGCCCTGCGCAGCTCCACCACGAACCTGCTGAGCTCTGCTCCCATCGCCCAGGTGCTCAGATGCAGCTCTTTGCCTTTTTCTCCCTGCCGTTCAGCCAAGAAAAGGCCTGTATCGCCTCTGAGGTGAAAATAAAGCTGCTGTGTCACTTGAGCACAGTTGTTTTATCTGGAAAGAGGCTGAGCAGCTTTGAAAGTCTATTTCTATCGGACTCTGCAAGTGGGTGCACAAGGGGGTGTGGGGGTCCTCAAAAAGTGCAAATTGCAGCTGCACAATTAAGTACTGGGGTGTGTCCCAGCCTTAGGGTCCCCTGGGCAGTGCAGCCCTAACAAGGAGACAGTGGCATTACTAATCAGGGCTCTGACCTTTACATGGCTTTTATTTAATATACATTCCACACTTCCCCAAACTCCTATCCAAAACATTGACATTTCCGCTGATAGATTGGGTCAGATTTTGGAGTAGTTGGGGGGGCTCAATTCACTCTTACAATGGTTAAATTCTTGCAGCTAAATGGGCTTATTCAGTTAGTGCAGCAGCTGGTGTGATTTCGAGAAGAAAATAAACATTTCCTTCAAATATTTTGATTGGCAACTGGACAACCGAAATACTCAAGCTCAGATTGTCAGGGTCCAAAAAAGCAAATGGGGGTTGGACGGCGAACAAGCAAGGCAAACCGTAGTAAATCCTCCGAGAGTGCTACCACGCAGATTGTGCTTGCGAAGCGCTCAGCTCTGCGTGCGTTGGGAAGGAGGCACCGAGATGTGATTTTCAAGTGCGCTGCCGGCTGTGACTTCAAAGGGAGCGCAGGGCCCAAAGGTGCAACTTCACCCGCTCCTATTCCCCGGGCATTTGCTTAGTGCCTCGCTCGCTCCGGACTGCCGCTCGGTAGCTGGACGAGCGTAACAGAGGGCTGCTTTGTTGCCGAGCTAGGTGGTTGCGGAGGGGATTAAGGGCAATGTTTTGCCTGGGCCTCGCCGGGGCTGTCCCTGCGCCCCCCGTTGTCCTTCCGCAGCGCGGCCCTCCTCGGACCCGGGGCAGGAGGCCCAGAGCCCCCGGACGGGGCGCCTGGGGCGCGGCTCTGGCCCGCACAGAGCCGAGCGGAGCAGGGCTCCCCGCCGCCAGGGGCCCTGGGGCCCGGGGACGGAGCTCAGCACCCGTCGCGCCGGTGCCGGTCCCCGCCGGCGGCTCCCCCCCCGCGCCCGGGCGGCAGCGAGCCCGGCGCGGCCGCGGCTCCCTCTGGTGGCGCCTCCCGCCGCGGGCCCGGGGCCGCTGCCCCCTGCTGGAGGCGGGACGGCCCCGGCCGGGCTCCCCCGGGGACGGGACGGGACGGGACGGGAAGGGGAGTCCCCGAGTGCTCCCGGCGGTGCAGGAACGCCGGGGCCGCCGGCGCGGGGCTGGCGGCTGGTTACCGCCGCCTGACTTCAACAGGGAAGGCCAACGCCTCCCCGACGGCACGGGAACAGAATAGACAGGTGGGGTTTGGGTTGTTTTGTTTGTTTGTTTGTTTGTTTGTTTTAGCCTCGGATTGGTGGGGGAAAACCGAAGCTTTGTTCTGGGAGAGCCTTCAAGCCCAAGGCCCTGCGTAGATGAAAGCGAGCCAGCCGCGGCCTCCCAGAGCCTGGACCCGGGGGGGGTCCCGCAGCAGCCTCCCTGGCCTCGGCTTCGCGCCACGGGGACATCGATCTTGCTGGCAGGGGTGTGCGCGGCACAGGGATCTGCTCCCAAAGGGATTTCCCTGCATGCACATCCCCACGCACACTTGCTGTGCAGAGCACAGCCCGGCGGTGCTGCGTGGGTGCCTCACATCTGCAGCACACAGGGCTGGGGGCGAGGCGAGCTGCCGAGGAGCCGAGTCCAAAGCCTGGCACCCACAGAGCTCACCTGCTGCCTGCCGCTGTGCTCAGGCCGTAGCTGGAGAGTTTCTAGACCTGTTGGTATCGCTGTGCTTTGCTCTCCATGCATGCAGCCTGCAATTAACACTCTCACAAGCTTGTGTCTAAATTAGTACCAAATACCAATTGCCAAATGTTGCACATTCAGTCCAATAAAACGTAGCCTTTAAAATACCCTTTGAGCATGTTATAGAGGAAAAGGGAAATGTGCCCTGAGCGCTTGTGTTTTATTTCAATTTACATTTTTCTGGACTATTATATAAGGGCACATTAAAGCTAACAAAGGAACACAGTCTGATCACTGGACATTGTCAGCTGCTCTGGGGAAGGTGCTGAGCAGCACCCTGGGTTTTTGGGGCCGGGGGTAGTGGTGGTGGAATTTCGAGCCTGCTGTCTCTGCGTGTGTAGCAAAACAGTCTTGCCCTTTTCCTGCAGTGACCAGGCTGCATGCTTGTAAGGAGGTATTCAGAAGATGGTCTTTTTTGGGTCTTTCCCAGGTTCAGCTGGGATTTTTGTCCTGTGGTCCTACCTGATCCTTGCTGAAGCTCAGGGCTCTGCTCAAATTGCTTCTTGCAGCAACACTCTTCAAACCTCACCTCGCAGCACCTGACAGCAGTGCTGGTGCAGCTTTTGCGGTAGCATGGCTTTGGGATGGGGAAGAGTGTCCTGCTGGCAAACTGAGATGCGAAATAAGCTGTGAGCTTTTTCCACAGTGTAGCTCTTTTCCAGCCAGCCCAAGCATGCTACCCCTCTGCATAGCACACAGGCTGGATGGAGCCACGGGTGTGTGCAGAACAGTGCGGTTCATGACAGCTTTGAGCTGCTCCTCTCTTATCTCACACCAAAGCCGCAGCCATGTTCACAAACCAGGTGCTCCCCTGCCTTTCTCCTCCATGGAGCCTGCGTGGGAAGGCAGGCGCTGCCGATCGCCCGCAAACGGCTGGAGGGGAGGGTGGTTCCTCCCCTCCACTGCTCCCCTGCTGCAGGACTCACCTGGACCAGAAAGGGGCTTCAGGTCAGATCCCCTCCCTGTCTGCTCCTCCAGAGCATGCCCTTGCCACTAGTTAGCTAGAAGGGATTAGCTCAGGTCTTTTTTTCCTGGGGAAATGCTGCAGGGACTGGTACACCAGCCCTGAGAATTTAAAAATGCTTCGGCATAATAAATATATATATATTATACACATCCCTATGCATACACAACTAATATGCAATCATAAGTCTGTGTGTGTCTCTGTGTGTGCAGGCACATATATAAAAATAACAAGCACTTCTATCATATTCATCTCACTCATTTTCTTGTTCTGAGTTGATTCAAAACCCGGCCTGTGTGACAGACAACCAACAACTAATAGTCTTTCTGGCTAGGTTTGCTCTTTAGAGATAGGCAAGCTTTTGTGCACCTGCTCTGAGCATCATAAATATTCTCATGTGCTGCAGACTCTGGCACAGCAGAATTTTCCCCCTACTTTGGAGGAGTGTGTCTCATCCTGCAGAATGTGGGGAAGAGGTGGGCCTGCAGAAAAATCACTGAGGCCAGATGACATCCTGCTACCAAAGCAGAAAGGTGCAATATCCCTGCCTTTAATGAAGGAAAATAGTAGTCTTAGCAGTAAAGAGAAAGCCACCTCCAGCCAGCCAAGCACTCTGAGCACAGTGCGTCAGCCAAGAACTTTGGACTGGAACTGCTCTTTCTAGAGATTTTTGTTTCATGGGTGGTGTTAAAAGGCTGAGAAAGGCACAGTAGTAGCATTTATAGCCGTGCCCTCCTTCATAACCAGCGCCAGAGCTTAATGTGAGCTACTGAGGTCCAGAGGGTAGGGGTTTTGCATCTCTTCTGGGAGAGCACAGCTCACTTCTCTTTGCCTCGGGTGCCCCAAGCAGAGGGCTGGGCTCCATAAGGAGATGGCACCGGTCTCAGGACAGCAGGGGTAGCCACAAAACAGGCTTGAGGTCCTCACAGGATCTGCTGGCGTGGATTCCCCTCTCTAGTCTGGGCTTCCCACAGAGGACAGGACCCAACAGCACCAGGCAGAGGTCCTGTCCAGATACAAGCTGGCTGCAACCCACTTGGCATTTATACCCCTAAGGAAAAGCACAGGGGCTCCATCATCTGCGGGAGCTGGGTAACCCCCACCACACTGACCCAAGTCTCCCTTCCCCCAGTAGAGGAAAGCCTGAATTTCTCACTCTCTTTATCCTCTTGGAAGGAGAAAAATACACAGAGAAAAGCAAGCAGAGGGGTATTGTGGCTCCTAGCTTGGGAGTTTTTAGCTGTGTGTTTATCAGCTCCATCCCCTGATGGTATCAGCACGAACAGGCCACCCACAGGAAGGCTTAGCAGCCTGGTCTGGACTCCAGCTTTTCCTCTCTGTCTCTGTGTGTGCGTGTATATACACCACTGACTATCTCAGGGACCAGCCGTCTGGGGCCTGCATCCATTTATTTACTACACAGCTGATGTAATGGCTAAACATTTTTTTCTGTGTTTATGGGGTGTTTTTTTTAATCTGCCAGAGACGAATAGACCCCTAGAGAAGTCAGCTTAATTGTGTCCCTTCTTGGATAGGAAACAGCAAATTTTAGGACAGGAAATGGGAACAAGTTAAACAAAATGGTATTAGGATTTTTGTATTTAAGTTTCCCAGCTCTCTTCCCCAGCAGATCTTAGAGATGTTTTTCCCTCTGACTTTAATTCCTTGGGCAGGGGATGACCCAGGCCGCAGGACAAACTCTACAAGCCACCAGGATAGTGCTCTAACCACCCGCTTTCTTCTCCCAACCCCACAGGCACATCAGATCTGAGCCCCTTCTCAGACCCCCGGCAGTTTGACCGCTCCTTCCCAACGCTACCGGCTCTCACCGAGACCAGGTTCTCCGACCCGCGGATGCATTACCCCGGCGCCATGTCCGCTGCCTTCCCCTACACCGCAACGCCCTCTGCGACAGGCATTGGGGGCATCAGCATGACTAGCATGCCCACCACCACGCGCTTCCACCACACCTACCTGCCGCCCCCCTACCCTGGCTCCACACAGAACCAAAGCGGACCCTTCCAGGCCAACCCCTCTCCCTACCATTTGTACTACGGCACATCTTCGGGCTCGTACCAGTTCTCCATGGTGGCAGGCGGCGAGCGCTCGCCCACCCGCATGCTCTCTTCTTGTACAAGTGCTTCAGCAGGGAACAACTTAATGAATCCCAGCCTGGGCAATCAGAACGACGGGGTCGATGCAGATGGGAGCCACAGTAACTCACCGACTACCATGACGACTACAGGGAGGATGGATGAATCGGTCTGGAGACCCTACTAGGAGGAACACAGCTGGGCACCGACCACTTTAACTTAATTGGCCACCATTACGTTACTCCTTTTGGTAGTGAATGCAGCAAAATGAGACCTAGGGAAAACGTAAACCAAAGTCTCCCAAATCAAAAGCAAACCAGGATCCTCTACATGGAAGCAGGGCAAACGTCAAGCGAAGATGAACCAGGACCTATGTTACATTTCAAGATAAGTGTCCACAAGACTTGAATTTGTCGCTTGATGTGGTTCCTTTCATTTGTTTTTAATATGTGGATTGTACATAGGAAAGAAAAAAGATGTGTGGAATCAGATATTTGTTTATTGCAGAACACTTCTCAGTCATCTCACTCTCATCCTCATCCCCACACAAAGCATTCAATAGTTAAGAAAACCTTGTCCTTCTGCAAAATGTTTCAGAGAAGAGAAAGGACCAGGAAATAATCCGAACCATCTCTCTGCCAATGCAGAAAGACTGAACTGGAAAGAAAAAAAAAAAAAAGAAGAAAAAAAAAGAAAAAAACCTTTGTCTCCTCTCAGTCCCTCCCCACCAGTTTAAGGCTCCTGACTACCAAAGATCCGTGGAACAACGCCAGAGCCACATGCCGCACGTGAGAGTCTGGTTTACAGCACAACCGTGGGTTCTCGGGAATGCACGGAGGCTGCGCATTCCTCGTGGGTCAGACGGCATCAGCCATGTGAACAAGAGCTGTGATGTGATTATTATTATTCTTTGTTGACGACAGAGGTTGTATTGTTCATTTTTTTTGTCATTGTCGTCATTTTTAAAACAGTAACGTGGCTGATCCTGTGCCTGACAGACCCTCCCCTTTCCTGTATGTTTACATATGAGATGTACTTTTTATGAGATGTGTTTTGTTTTGTTTGCTCTTTTGTCCTGACCTCACCATTCAGTTCTTTGCCCCTCTTTAGCAAATCTCAATGATGGTGTCTGAAGCGAAGGCAGTGTTCAGGACAATCCAAGATGTGTGAGATGCACTTCCAAGCAAGTGTGTTACCTGCAGAGTGACTCAGAAACCTTTGGCATGACCCTGCCACTGGTCTCTGGGTCTTTCTTTCATTCTCTCTGAGTGGCTACACATGCAGCTGGTGGCAAAAGCATCATATTTCTGTTATGATTCTTTCCTGTGTTTTCACCTAGAGTGGATTGACACATGATGACTTTTTTTATTTAGAAACAACTTACACTTGTCAGTTCATGCTGAAAGCTCTAACTGAGATTTGGAGAAAGGAGCAGTTTCTACACAGTCCCCTTGGTGGTGGGAAGATTGTGAAGCAATGTTATCTGACATTTTCCAAGCACTTACCCTCCTTTCCATTCTCCCAAGTGACCCAGAGCACTGCTATCATGCTGTAGATGAATAAGCTGAAGAACAGGCCCTTAAAGCTACCACTGGCGCACTGTTAGCTGGTTGGATTGTGTGGCATCTGGAGGAACCAGGTCCCTCAGGCACCGTGCAGACACGGCCTCATAGCTGGTACCAACGAGGCTGTGACCTGAATGAGACTGCACCAGGTGGCAGCAGGCAGCCGGAGAGGTGGCGGGGCTTCCCCTACGCTGAGTTAGTGGCCTGGCCCCAATGCACGGCACAGGGTTAAGCCACCTTCCACCAGCCGGCCACACTTTCTGCTGGTGTGCAAACTGGGGCTGGGTTCTGGACCAAGTCTTATTTTTTCCATGTGTAGGAAAATTTAAACCCTCCAGCTGACCTCCCAGTCCCTTCTGTCTAATTTATGCCATTATACCTATCACCAAATCTCAGTTGTAGCTTGTCAGCAGTCAGCTGAGATACAGAGTATTGTAATTGCACTACCACGTAAAGAGTGGAGCAAGACATCCTGGCTTAGTTGGAAAGCTGTGATGACCACTCATGAGTTAAACAAGCAACAAGAGGAACAACTCTTTTAAATAGAAATTTTTAGAAGCCCTACCCCAGCAAAACTGCAACATTTACTTCCTTAGCAACAGGGAGCACCTCTCTGGTGCTTGCCAGCTGTAGAAACTGGACCACAGCAGCAGCCTGTGTTTTGATGCATTTATGTTTATCATCCAACCACGCCACTGACTGAAAGCACAAAGAAAACAAGGCATTCATAGTACTAGGTTAATTTAAGACTGTTCATAATGAATTTTTTTAAAAATGGCAACAATGTTATTTTTTATGACATATTGTCATATGAAGGTGTAAATATATGCACCTCTATTGTATGCAAATGGTCACAAGACAGGCCAATGTTTTTTGCTTTGCACTATAATTTGCTTTTTTAAAAAAATGCACAATCGCTTGTACAGTAAAACCCCTTTGTCTGGCTCAAAGAATATTTAACTATAGAATCTAATTTTTGGTCTTATTTGTTATAATAATATAATTCTTAAATGTGTTGAAGGATCCGATTCTTAATAATGCTTCTAATACTTATATGTGCAGGGTAAAATGACAACAACCAACTAAGGAGTTGAGAACAGAGACATTTGTAGATAAAGAAGGCTAAAGTTGTTTTTTTTTTAATGGTGTCTTACAATGGACATTAAAAAAATGCTAGTGATACCAAATAATGTGGTTATTTGTGTAATATACCAGCCCTACTTGAAGGTAATGCCCTATATTTAACATGTAGCCCATCTTTTTAACCTGTAGCACTTGTCACTGGGGTGGGGGGAGGCGGGGAGGGAGGGAGAGGACGGGGAGGGTCTGCTCCTGTTGAAGTCATTTGACGAAGCTCTGGCTGGCGACATCTCTGCCATGCCAGCTTCCATGAGAGCAGTCAGGCTCCTTTTCGTCGGCCGGGTTCGTGAACGGGTGGGACTGAGTTGGTACGAAGCCACAGCACAGTGGTCAGTTCTGCTTTTCTATTATCGGTGTCGATGTTCTTATCCAATGTACATGATTATATTGTCAGGCCTTCGTGTAATCATTTTAATGACTTTCCATGTGGAATAATAAACATACGGTTACAAGTCCCCTGGTGCCTCCTGCCTGCTCACTCCTTGCCCGCAGCTCCACAGGTCCCAGGTGCTGCATTCCGCTGGGATGGACCCAGCCCCTGGCCCAGCGCCCCAGGGCCGCTGCCTAGGCTGGCGGCCACAGCCGCAGTTTGGCCAGAGCGGGCGCAGTGAGCGGCCCTGGGCTCCTCAGAACTCAGGCACATGCCCACAGGCTCTGGCCAGCTTTTGACTCTCCTGAAATCCATAAAAAAGACTCCTGTAGCCTTCTGCAAGACCAGACTGGGCCCTGACCTGGAGAGCTTGGCAGGCGTTTAGTTCCCAGCAAAGCTTAAATATCTCCCAGGATCTGGCCCTGTCACCACACGAAGGACTTCAGCCCCTTGTCCCTGTTTTCCATGGTCCTGGGCCCCTGCCCTGCGCCCCTCCCCATCTGCCATTGTCGACACATGAAAGCTCTGGCACAAAGCCCACACAGCACCCAGCTTCCACACAGCCCAAGCCCCAACCCCTTGGCTCTCACTGCTCACCTCGAGGACCCCAATGACAGAGGAAAAGCAAAGAGCACAGCCCACGACAGTGCCAGATGCCAGCGCGCTGTCTGCCTGGAACCCTGGAGGAGCCAAGATGAGAGAAACGCAACCCAAGCCCTGGCCATGAGCCGAGCACAGGGATGCCCAGTGAAGGTGGCAGCAGCGGCACTGCAGGGCAAAGCCAGCGCCTCGTGCGTCCTGCGGGCTGGGGCAGAGCCCTGCTGCCCCTCAGCAAACAGCTCCATAAGCACAGCCCGCAGCAGTCCTTGTAAGGGAAGAAAAGAAAGAAAAAAGGAAAAACCCAGACAAAAGCATACTAAATGAGCACCCAGCTCCACAGCCCTGGCCAGTGGAATTGTATTTCAAGTCAACCCCCTGACATAGCTGCCTTTTCTTCACAGCTACTGTGAGAGAAGACACCCCAAGGTATAGCTGTTATTTGCAGGAAATTTCCATGCCAAGCTGATCCACACTTTACTCACGGCCTCAGTGAGCGATGCAATGGAAAGAGAGAAGGTGGAAAGAAAAAAAACAAACTATGAAGAAGGGCTTTGTTGCAGAATGCTGCCACACACCCCAGTGCTCACTGGGGCACCTGTTGAAAAGGGTTTGGGGGGACAGAATGGCTTTAGTGCCGGTGCCTGTCCAGGGCCAAGGCTCCCCTTCCAGACACTGCTGGGCTCACCCAGCACAGGGAGGACACAGGAGCAGCTGAAACACGGAGCAGAGGCACATGCAGCTCAGAGAACTGGCGATGTTAAACTTACCCGACACCTGAAGGCCAGATGGGCGTTATTTTTATACAGGCCACCTACCAAGCACAGGATCCAGAGTGCTGCGGATGCTGGGGCCGCATCTTGCACAGGTTTTTCACCACCATAGTGACTTCACAGGTAAGGCTGCGCCCACACGTGGCTGCAGTGGGGTCTGGCCAAGCTGAGCGCCCCGCGGAGCGCCCCGCGGCTGCCACTGGTGAAGGGGTCGGCTGAGCACCGGGGCGGTGCTGTGGGGCAGCTGCAGCATAAACACTTGATTTTAATTTCGCAAATTGAAGGGGGGGGGGGGGGGGGGGGTTGGAGGCACACATCACTGAAGCTTGGATGATTTTGGTTTTGAACATTCAGATATTAAACTGAGCAGAGTCTGTGCTAAAAAATATCCTAAGAAAAATGAAGAATGTTTCCTTTGAGAACAAAGCTAACAAAAGTCTCAGCTACACCAAAATTTCATTGTAGTCTCTTTCCAGACCAAACTCTAAACCCAGTCTCTCTTTTAATAACAGTGTCATCTCCAAACTGCCCATCTTAGTAATAATCTTTTCACTGCCAAAAGGTTTATAGGTTACACAGGGCATGTGGGACGGAGCCTGCCTTGGGGCAATGCCTACGAGGCCATGGGGCCTTGCCTTTCCCTCGTCCAAGCGTTAGCGAGCTGTGTACAGGCCAGTGGCCAGCATCATTAGGGCACAGTCCTGCCCCTCCAAAACAGCAGGGCCAGTAGTGAGGTGCCCATCACCCTTTCTGCAGCCCCAGAACCCCGACTGTCAAACCCTGCCGAATGCTCCTGCTCTAGCACAGCTTCTGTCTGCATCTGCAGGCGGATAATCCTGCTGCGGGGCGTCCTGCTGCAGCGGATGGGGGCTGCTGGTGTTCTTCTTGAATACTGCCTATTTAGAAGCTAAATGGTAGAAAACATGGAAAATTCATTAGGGTGTCTGCGAAAGTGTTAGGTTACACATCATTCGCTTCTATTTACTCAGTGGGACTTCACGCTTTGGGGGAGATACATATTTATACATGTATTTTATATGTATGGGCTGTTTTTATTGATTTTCTTGTTGTTATTGTTTTTTTTTGTTGTTGTTGTTGTTGTTTTTCCTCTCTCTGTTTGGTTCCCAGACAGACACACGTGAGCCCTTCGCGTCTCACAGGCTCTTCAAACCAAGAGGCAGCTCCTGCCACGCCATCCCAGCATTCACTCCCTCCCCAAAACAGAGCTGCAGCTGCAGCCCTGCCCATGTGCTGCCCCAGTTACACACACGTGCCACCCCCTACCCACCCCCCCCGCCAGTAGAGTGCTGGTGCTCAGCATCTCTCAGAGGCAACCAGTGCCTTTGCCATCTACTTGGAAAAGTCAGGAGCTGCTAAACCAAGACCATAAAGGGCAAAATGCAGCCACACGAGGACCTGCTGGCAGCAAGCCCCCTCTGGCTGCTGCCGCGGTGCTGGCTGGTAGGAGGCTTGGCGAAGATGGGAGCTGGGAGAAAAGCAAGAGGGGGTTGGCTGGGTCACTGCCCAAACTATAAAAATCCGAGAAAAAAACCAATCCCTCATTCCTGATCACTCAGAACTTCTCAAGATTGGTGAAATACAGAAACAACCCCATAAAAACTTTGTATTGGGGTCACAAGAGCTGTTTTGTTCAGCTGGAGCCAGGATGTTTCATTTTTCAGGCCCACTAACCCATCTGCTGAGCTGTCTCTCCCCAGCCTTGGTCAGTTCTGAAGCCGCCATCCAGCCCCCACACCCCAACCAGAACTTGTTCAGCTAAATGCAGTCCTGAATCTGCCCATGTACTGCAGACTCTCTGTTTCAAATAAAAACAACAAAAAACCACAACCGTCTGTGTTTTCCTATAAATAGAACTCTAACAACAAATCCCCACTGCTTGGCCATGTCAGGACTCCTGCTTTACCTGATGCCTGCTTGTTCCTGGTTGGGACAGCCCAGACAGCATAGAGGGAAGAAGGAGAAGGCATCACAGTATGTAAAACTGCCCCCATCGTGATGCTTGTGGCTCCCCATCATATCATAGAATGGCTTTGGGTTGGAAGGGACCTTAAAGATCATCTAGTTCCAACCCCCCTGCCATTGGCAGGGACTCCACCCACTAGATCAGGTTGCTCAGAGTCTCATCTAACCTGGCCTTGAACACCTCCAGGGATGGGGCAGCCACAACCTCTCTGGGTGAGGGGAGACAAGGCCAGGGTCTTTCCCAGTGCCTAATTTAAACCCAGGTCCCTGGATCCCCATCAGCCTCCTTGAATCCCTCCCACTCTGCAAGGATGCTGCCAACACAAGGCCGTGTCACTGGGGCACGCATCCCGCTGGCACCCCGAAGCCCCAGGCTGGTGCTTGGTGGCTGCGCCCAGCAGCCTGCGTAGGAGCAAGCACCACTTGTGTGGCAGCCGCACAAAGCACAGAAACCACATCTTGAAATTCCCCTGAAGCACATAATGTGCCATTCTGCACGAGAGGTGTAACTTAATCACAGATACTATTTTTTATTTAAGTCATGCAAATAAAATCAACTGTATAACTGTTAATTCCCTGACAGTAGCAGGGTGAGATGCAGGGAAGGTGTTTTCTTGTGTAGAGAGGTTGGGCTGGGCTAGGAGATCAGAAGAGTCTAAATTAAAATGCACTCTTACGCTGCAAGTATCTATTCTTGGCTTAGCCTACAGAGTCTGAAAGTGATGGCAGCGACACGGCTCTGGGATGCTGGCTCGCTGCATCAAGTGCCTCCCACTGCCATCAGACACCAGGCAATGAAAGCAGCTCGACTTCAAACGGAGAGCAAGGACTCATTAACCCTGGAGTCGCGTTAGATGGGGCGATACCAGGCTTTAATTAGGACAGCCAAGGTGAGCACAGGCGACGAGGCTGCAGGAGCATGTGCGTGTGTGTGTGTGTGTGCACGGCGCCGTTTTGACGCAGCCTCCAGGTGAACGCCCGTGGGCATGCACCTGCCTGCGTGGGCAGGGTGCACACGCATGACGGGGCATGTCCGCGTGGCGGGGGACGCAAGCCCGGCGGCACCCGCCACCTCCCGCCACCTCCCGCCAGCCCTGCTTGGGCGCACCCGGCTGCTCAGCTCCTTGCAGGGATGTGCTGCTCCACCAGGGATGCACTGCACCGATAGGGCAGGATCTGGCCTTTGGGAGCTGTCTAGGTGCATCACTTCCCTGCTCCAGCCCAGAGATGCTCAGGTGGAGAGCGGTGGGATCACAGGGCTGCTGCCCCAAGCTCCCACATGCAGCACAGCAATGCCTGTGACCCAGCAAGACAGGAGGAGTGAGAAAATGCCAATGGCCTTTTTGAGCTGGATAAAACAAATCCTGGCTGTGTGCATTCAGTGCTGAGCAGCCAAGGACCAGGTCAGGCTCCCCATCACCACTCACTGCTCCAGCCCTTCTCCAGCTCCCATCCAGCCTCTGGCTCAGCTCCAGGAGGAATATTTCACACTAGTGCTACCAGGCAGCATATTTCCTTTCCATTCTAGTGACTTGCAAAGCCCCCTGGGTCTCTGAGAACACATATATCTAATTCTTTAAGATGGGTGTAAAAGCCCTTGGCAGCACTGGGTTTGGCTGCAGGGAGGGGAGCTGGAGGTGGCACGGAGAAGGGCTGCCTGTAGGGCCACAGGCCCCAGAGCCATCCCCAGGGGCAGCTGCAGCCCCATCCACGCCTTGGCAGGTTTTGCTGTTTGTCTTTGCAGCCAGTGGGTTTATTACAGCTGGGAACACCCAGGTTTTTTTTGCTGTCTGCCATGAAATCGATACAGTAATTTCATTTCTCAGTCATAAATGAAATGAGCTGTAAAGTAAAGTTGGGTGTTTAAGCCAGAGTGAAAGAATGAATTGTTCTAATGGGGGAACGTTAATGAGGGGATTAAACATGCCTGTGAAACCCAGGGGTCCCAAGGCCACTCCTGTTGTCCCATCGAGCGCTTTTTGGGCTCCCCACGCCCCCCCCTTCATGCCAGCTTGGAGCTGTGTGGTCCAGCCCCCACTGTCCCGCCTGGGTGGGCACCTGTGGCCCCCCTGCACGCCCCCGGCACAGCAGCGGGGGCCAGTGGTGCTGGTGGGGGGCCAGCACCAGGCATCGGCTGCAGCCCCGCCACATGCACCAGCATCCTCAGCACCATGGCACCTTGCTTCAACATGGAGGTAGACAAAGCAAAGGGGAAAAAAGTAGAAATGAGAAGTTTCTTAACAGTAGCAAAAAAACCTTTCAGCTGACCCAAAGCAACTGGCTTTCCACACAGATTTTGTTTTTTGGAGGGGAGAGAGGGCATAAAAACAGAGAGAGCGTGCACAGAGATTTCCACTCCTACCAGGGCCAGACCATCTCCAACAGGTTAAACACCTTCCCCAGGGTAAGAAAGCCTGGTACTGGCCAGCCCCTTGGTGCCTGACCCCTCTTGCCAGGCTTGACGCTAAGGCCAGCATTTGGTCTTTGTGCTCCTGAAGCAGTCAGAGCAGCCTCGGGACTCGTCCCTGTCTGAGCACATGGAGACACACACACCCCCCACCCCACCACAGTCATCACACCCCCACACACTTCATCTTCTATTTTTCAGTAAAATACAACTGAGCACTGATCCAGGTGGGGCAAGAGCGCACTTTGATAACTTTGATAAGTCCAAAAATATGAGTGCCATATTATCTTTAAACCATTAAAGAAATAACACAGCTAAAGCCCTAGTGGGCAATGAGAAACTTTAGCCAAGTTCCCCAAGCCAGCCCCCTGGTTCAGTTGTATTCCCTTGGAAATCCTTGCAAAGAAAAACACAGGGCATGAAAAATTTGGTTTTCATTAAAACCTCGAATGTGAGGGGTTCTGTAGCTTTCAATGGGGCTTTGATTCCTATAGATGATGGAATGTTTTCAGAACATTTAAAAAATGTTCTCCACCTTTATATCTTATATCTGCAGAAAACTGTGCTGGCAGATTTTTTACCCCTGCCCATGCAATAGTACTGGTGTGTGTTGAATGCACATGCAAACCGTTGCCTTTATTTACCCTGAGGTTTCATTTAAAAATACAAAGATATTTTCTTGTGGCTTTGGAACCAGAGGAGATACTCTTCCAAAGGGGGGGGGGGGGGGGGGGGGGCCAGGGCGGGGGGGGAAGAAATGTGTGGAAAGTACGGGAGGAATTTTCTTAGCGGTGTTTTTTTTCTTTTTTTTTTCTTCATTGGGAGAAACCAGGGTGTCTTGGCACTTAAAGGCACCTGTGTGCCTTGCTGAACACCATCACCAGAGAGGACAGAGGCATCTCATGGGTTTGGGGTGGCTTGTGCTTTCACGTGCAGGAAAATAAGAAAAAAACCTTGTTATGCATGTATGATCCGCACTTGGCATCTCTGTGCCACGCTGCGCACGCGGCAGCAAGGAGAGGTGAGGGCCCAGCCCTGCATGTGCCGAAATGCAGCACCGCAGAGCAGGCTGGTTCAACCAGCCAGGCTGGCTGGTCGGCGGCCGTTTCACCGGGAGACACGCCGCGCTCCCCGCTCTCTATCTCTTTCTTTTCTTCCCCTCCCCTCAGCCAGCTCACCTGCTGCTGTGCATTAAAGCCTCATCTCAATTACAAGTCATTAGTCACCGCCCAAGGAAGGGCCACCCAGTCTGCGGTGGCGGGCTGCCATCACTGCCGCCGATGGTGCGGGTGCTGGCCCCACAGCACCCACTGCCCCGTGCCCAGGGCCTGCGATGCCGCAGGCAGCTCCGGCGCCTGCCCCGCCAGCCACGGCTGGGCCGAGCCGTGCAACACAGCCCGGGGATCACCTGCAGGGCTCCACGTTTATCAGCCATTCGTCCCAGAGGGATGAGAGGGAGCCAAACAATTTGAATAAACCCAAACAAACCTCGTGCACATCTCAGAGGAGGCAAGGCGTGCAAAACCCCGAGGACGCCTCCGCTCCAGCACAGACCCAGCAGCATCAGTCACCAGCCGGGGGTGTCGCTGCCCCCCCCACACCCTGCATGGCGGCAGGGCCGGTGTGCGCGTAGCCGATCCAGGGGGCTGCCGATGTCAGCTCCATGCCCAACCGCGGGGCTCCTCCCAGGCGGCAGGCAGGGACAGGCCCGCTCTGCCTGCAGGCCGCTGCCAGCAGTAGTGCAGCAGAGGTGGGAGCATCGCAGGGCAGGGGCCCCCTGACCTTCCCTGGCCGTGCCGGGACTGAGGGCCCCTGCCCACCTCAGTTCGCTGCCACACTGCTCGGCGCCACGCCACCGAGGCCGGGAGGCGGAGGAGAGCGGCGCATGTGTGCCTGCCTGCCATGGCTCACGTAGGCAGGAGGTGCTGCTGACCTCAGCTGCCTCCTCACTGCAGCAGGAGGATGGCAGTGCCTGTGTGCAGCGCGGGCAGGAGCTGCACATCCTCACCCCGGGCCCTGGCCCTGCAGCAGAGCTGGCTGCCGAGCCCAGCCTGGTCACAGCTCAGCCACCTCAAAGATCACCATGGCTGTGCCTCATTTTAGGACGTGTATGGCTCCATCCCACCCCCACCACTCTCTCAGAGCTTTCTGTGCCAAGAAGCTACGAGTAACAAGTGGCCAAATAAAAGCTACCCTGCTCCTACCTACCACAAGAAATAAAAACATGATTAATTTTTTTTATATATAATGAACTTTTAATAAATTTTACCCTTGCTCTAGGAGTACAGTTACTGCCTCTGCAGCTGTCACTTCAACGCTGTGCATAAGGAGGTAATAAAACACCCTCTCAGAGCCTTTAAACACTTGATGGCTCCGCGTCCTGCCATACGGCAACAGCAAGGACCCCCACAGACGGCATGCTAATTAACATGCAGTGGTGTGCAGGGTTAATAATCAAAGAGCTTTCACCTCTGCAGCATCCCGCTGGCCCAGGCTACAGCCATGGAGGAGGCGGATGCTGGTTTTGGCGAGGTCGAGCCCCCAGTGCAGCCTCAGGGCCTGGGACCAAGCCCTCCCGGGCATGGGGGGCGGAACGCAGCCAGGCCAGCGGGCTCCAGGCCCCATCAGCATCTGTGAGCTCGTCAGGTCCCTGGCACAGCTTGGAACAAGCTGAAATTATTCAAGGAAAACGTCAAAGGCCCCTCTATAACCCGGCACGCAGCAGTGTTGATCTGTGCCTTGATGAGCTCTAGCACTTTGCCCAGAAGGAAAAAATGCTTATTAGATTAAAATCCAGCCCCTCTTCATGAATCCTCTCCCTCTTCCCAAACCCAATCATTTTAAAAGGTAGAGGTGAAGAAAAAAAGGGGGGGGGGGTAGCTTTAAAGAGACTTATCCATTAACAGGAGATACTTTGGCCTTCTGTAACTTTACAAATAAACTTTGCTTTAAAAGTTTGACTTGTGGCACAGTTTTGGCAAATTCAGACCCCTTAAATACACCATTTCCTGCATTCTTGATTGCTATCTGAAGGCTTGTGAAAATATACAGGTGGATTGAAAAACTTTAACTGTTTACTCCCCACCCTCACCCTCTGATTTGGAAAGATGCTGTTGCATGGAGCTCAGCCCTGCTCGGGACAGGGCCAGCACTTCTGGCTGGTGACCGAATCTCCACCATGGCACCGGGTCACTGCATCCAGCACTCGTGGGGCAGCAAGGGGAGACGCTTGGGACAGGCATAGGGTAAAAGAACCGGGGCCAAAGCAAAGGCCTGGAAATCAGGATCAGTCCCAGCTGCCCTCTACCTGTCTGTCTGTGCTGCCAAAAGCCTGAGGACAGGAGGGACAGACAGGCTGCAACGTCCTGTGTCACTGAATGCCAGGCTTGCTTTGCCTTTCCATGAAATGGCCTCTCACCACAGCCAGTTCAAAGAATGCCTGCAGAAGCCCTCAGAGGTTCTCACTGCACAACTGTAAAGGAATTTTTATTCTTGGTTTAAAAAAGAAGAAGAGGCATAAACATAGTAATTTATGGGATGCTGGGCTTGCATCCACGAGCACCGGTCCCAGCAGCCCTGGGGTGCAGTTGCACCCACAGGGGCGAACTCCCCCCGGAGCCACCCGGCTGTTCCCCATGGGGTAGAGCAGCCGGGACACGTGCCAGCCCCAAAGCCCACCATGTCCCCAGCCCCTGTGCGGAGAAGCAAACCACCTACACGGAGCACCAACCAACCTGTCTTGCTCCCTGTTAGAAGCCCATTTTTAAGACAGTTCCCTGACCCTTTGGCCGTGACCAGCCACCCAGCAGGGCTTTACTCAGCAAGGAATAGCCTGCCTTTCTCCTTCCAGCATCAGCATCATTGTGGGAGAGTGAGGCTTGGACCTAACCCTATTAGTTCCTAGTTATTTCCTCTCCGTCCACTGCTCGAGCATTAACAGGGCTCTTCCAAAACCACTGGGGCTATTGGCATCAGCTCTCCTCCTCGCTTGGCCGTGGCTGAGGGCTGCAGAGGTGAGGGGGCTGCCTTAGCAGGGGGCCCAGCCCACCCAAGGGTGCCCAGGGATGGAGCAGGGGCTGGGGTGAGCGGTGCTTTTTAGAAACGGGCGCCGTGCTGCTCATGTGGTTGTCCTGGCATGTTTCACCAGCACCGTCTGGCTTCTAAAGGAAACAAACCCCTGCAACTACAGCGAGCACTGAGATTTCAATCAAAAAAAAAAAAAAAAAAAGGAATCAAGGAAGCCTTTCCCCCACCCCCGCCCTCTCCTGGACAAACAGCGTTTCTCAGCCCACATTCAATACCTAATTTCTTTCTGCCACATCAAGATACTATGGATCTGAATCAGCTGTTTTCACAAGAGAGGATTTTTTTTTTCTCTTTTGCATTTGCCAACAAAAGTATTAATAGTTTCAGCTCTGGAGATGAAAAACAAGAGGCTGGAGAAAACGCAGCCCAACTCCCAGGTGTGGAGCTGTGGGGAATCTGCATGCTGCCCAGAGCTGGTGCTTTGGAGGGGGCAAGGAGAAGCCAGGAGCTGCAAGTTCAAGTTAATTTCCACCAGAACAGAGAATGAACACCAGCAATTTTGCTGGCCCCAGGCAGCCTGCATAAGGCCAGGGAGTATTCCTGTGCAGCTCCCCAAGCTCATCTGTAAAGTGAAACAAACAGGGGCTCAAATAAAATAATAATAAAAAATCTGAATTGAAAATGCCAGCCAAGGCCTTTTATATAAAGGGGACCCCGGGAGCTGCAAATACGCAGGTCCTCTGGTTTTCTCTGTTCTGCATCTCCTTACCCAGGCTGGGGGTTGCCGTGAGCTGCCCCCACCCCAAAGCGGCTGTGGGGCCAAGGCAGGGCTGCAGCAGGGGCAGAACCTGGCTCTGGTTCTGCACAGCTTGGACGAGCCTTTCCTTCACGGGCATGCAAAGGAGAGAGGTACTGAGTGGGCCTTTCTCTCTTACCTGCTCAGGCTGCAGGGTTGCATAAAGACAAACCATTTGCTGCACAGCAGCCTGACTCCAGCACACGTAACGAAGGTCCTTGTCAGCCTCGTGCTGGCACGAAGAGTTGTGCAAGAATTAAAACTCACTCCTGATCCCACCCACTGCTGCTGGACAGAAACCAGAGCCTTTCCCCTCATTCAAGTCTCTCATTTCCAGTGCGCCAGGCTGGTCCATTCTTTCCTCCCAGGCGCATCATGCCATTGCCGGTGGCATGCCTTTGCTCCACTCAGCAGCAGCAGGTTAGGGCCGTCAGCTGGCAGAGTTTGATGGCAGTTTTGCAGTTGAGTGGCTTGCAAAAGCTGAGTTCGCTTTCCATGGCACACGTGGGAATTTATTCATGAAGGAGCTGTGCTTGGGGACTGCATCGCGGAATCAGCGTGTCGGACAAGGACCTGCCCAAGGAGCCCCTGTCCGGAGCAGGCGAGGTGCTGGTTGCTGGGCTCTGCCTCTCCCTCCCACTTGGGCAAACATTGCCAGGGTCTGCTGCACGCCTGCGAGCACGGTACAATAAGGTTTAAGTTGCCAAAACCACAAGGGAAATAAGCATCTGTTTAAAAAAAACAAAAGGGAGGGAAAAAAAAAAGTCACAACACTGATGCTTTGGTCTGGGATTTTTGAGCTGGGGCAAATCCGAGCCAGCGTTGTCCCTGTACCAGAAACAAACCTTGGGTCTAGCCCAAGCAAAAGGAGGAAATTCCAGTCCCTTTCATTTTATTTAGCACTGTAGAAAGATGCTGAAGGTGCCCAGAAATACATATTTCAGAAACACGCTTCGCAGTGGCTCAGACACACAGGAATAACGCTTCTGTGCAAGAAGCGTTTGGGCTAGGCACTGCTTTTGCAGCTTTTTTCCTGCACGCATGGGCTGTAACCTTGGCTTTCCGTAAAAACGGGGGCAGGAATGCTGGCAGCACCTGGGCAGCTGCAAGCTGCTGTGGCGTGGATGTTGCCAGTGGGGTCAACACAGCCTTCCCAGAGCAGCAAGTGCCTTGCACAAGGGCAGGCACCAGCCCAGCAGCAGGAGGGGCCCAGGAACGTGATGGCTTCACAGGTCCCTTTGTGCAGCTGCGGGGCCACCAGCCTCACAGAGAAGCCCTTCCCTGGCGTGCTGCATCAGGACAGCTGGTGAGGGAGGGATTGCTAACCTCTGCGGGGCCTGCGGGCTCCCTGGGCAGGAAGGAGCATTCGCCGCTCCTGCCTCAGCCTACGCTTGCATGAGGCTGCCTTTGCTTTGCAGAGGCCAGATAGGACCGTGCTGTCGACCCACTGGGTATGCAGCCAGTTTCATGGCTTTGGCTTGGAGGAAGCCCACAGAGAGCTGCTGCTGAACAGAGCTCTGCAGGACTCTCCTGCTGGCAAAGCGGCGTCTGCAACATGCTGGAGCTGCATGGGTCCCTTCCGAGCAAGACAGCACGGCTGGGCTTGGGCTCTTCCTTCTGGGGAGTGAAACTAGCTCCACTGAATGAGGCAGACAGCAGCTCCGAGCTGTTGTGAATACCCACATCTAGTGAAAATTACTGGAAACTAAAGAGTTCACCATCACATGGCTCATCCCTCCCAATTCACCTGAATGCCCCATGCTTTGAGCACTTTTACTGACTCCCGGGTACAGGTTCAATCCAAGCCACTGATGCAAACACCCTGTGTCAGCAGCCTCGTCCAGCAAGTTAGCATGGAAAAATATAATGCCCGTGGAAGCACTCATACAAAATTAACAAGCACTCTTGCTGCTGCTCATCACACTGAAGCACCCCAAAGGCACCAGTTCCCAGCACAGCGATTACCTGCTCCAGAGCCTTCCTCGGCTGCAGGATGATCTCTGGACCCTCATGAGACCCACAGGAAGGAAGATGAGAGCTCACCAAAAGCCCAACTCAGCTGTAGTGCTGCCCAGACCAAAGTGAACCCTGGAGTCGAGCTGGAGAATTGGAGACCCTGGCACTGCTCCTGCATGGCACTGCCGGTCCCTGTCCCACATCCACTCGGCCCCAGGTGGGTGGGAAACAGAGCCCTTGTCTCCCACAGGATTCCCCTGGCCTTGCCGGCCCAAGAGGGAGCTGCGTGGGCGTCCCAGGGGCAGCTCGGCTGCCCTCACTGCCGTGTGGTGGAAACACGGCCAGGACATGCCATGAGCGGCGGGATGGTGATGGGAGCCCGGACAAGCTGTGGGCCCTGCCCTCTGGCAGTCTGAAGACGGGAATGCGGAGCCCACGGTGAGCATTGTCACCCTTAGACACACAACCCCACAAGGGACCGGGACACAGGGTGGGGAGGGGCATGCTTTCTTGCCCTGCTCCAGTGCAGTGGGGGCAATTAACAGGTGCCTAATGAGGCCCCTGTCTCACCCCTATTTCCCCAAGCAGGGCCCAAAAGCACCTGGGCATCAGGGGCCAGAGAAAGTCATACAGCTCTGCAGCTCTGCCTCAGCTGCATCCTGCCTGATGCTGGCGGCAGGCTCCGCACTCCCAGCTGCTGCCAGAGCTGGGGCCAGGGCCAGTGCCTCCCGAGGCTGAGAGGAGCTGGGGCTCCCTGCGGTGCAGGGCTCACACCCCCTGGCCCAGGGCAGATGCTGGCCCCGGGCTGAGCAGCGAGAGGCAGCGCAGCACAGATGAAAGCACAGGGGAGTGTTTTTGGAGCGATGGACAATACCGGGGAGAGGATAAGCAGATGTGAGCCTGCCCCAGATCAGCCTCGTCAAGGCTGGGGTGAGGTTGGGGAAGGTGTGAGCCCAGATCCAAGCTCTGCCCCAGATTTATGGAATGACCTCAGGCAACTGCTTTCATCTCGCTGTCTCTGTAAAACTGGGTTAAACGCTCCCCTCTTTCCTCCTTGTTTGTTTAGACTGTGAGCCTGCCAGAGCGAGGGCTGCCTCCCTGGTCCTCCCATGGCCAGCACCGAGGCCGAGCTGCTCCAGATCCTGTTTGACCTGAGAGCCAGCAGGCTCAGGCATCCCAGCTCAGTGCATCCACTCATTGCACAGCTCTGGGAATATCCCAGAAACCCAGCGTTGCCTCTAGAAGTCAGCAGAAATACAAAGTAGATTCTAGCCCTGGAGTTACAAAACCTGGAATGAAATAAGGGCATAAAAATGGTGCTCCTTTTCTCCTTTGGTAGTCATCAGCCCCTCTTTACTCCATCTCCAAGGGAAAGCAGAGGAAGAAAAGTCACAGAGCCCCTCTGTCAATGTCGGAGAGCTGGGACAAGGAGACGAGGGCAGGAGCTGTTCCCTTTGCGGCCCAGACCCTAGGGGCCATGTCGATGCTTTTATTGCACATGCCATGCCTTGTCTACCCTGTCCCCCAGCACAGGGATGGGGCGGGATGGAGACAGGATGGGGCCGGAGGAGAGCCACCACATTGCTCACCGCCCTCCCCTGGTGCTCTGCTGGGGTTTGCCAGGACAAGACAAAAGCACACCCACCTCGACGGGTGCTTCACTGCAGACTGGGGAGAGGACCCGGGTTATTAACGCAAGCACTGAAGGGGAGAGAGGAGGAAAAAAGGAACCTGAACCAAAACCACACCATACTTGTTTATGGGAATGGTTTACACTGACCACAGGAAATACTGCACATGTCCAGGCAACCCTCCTGGCCAACCTCCGCAGAGCCATTACCTTGGTGCAGGCAGGCAGAGCTTGGGCAGGAGCTGCTGGGGTCAGAGCCCAGCCCGCAGCCAAGGAGGCAGTGCCATGTCTGTCCTCGAGGACACCCGGGGCAGTGCTGGGTGCATGGAGAGGAAGGGGGATGCACAGATACACCTGGGCACAGAGCATTCCCTTTTCTCCTCCTCTCTCTGAAAAAAGCAGTACCAGAGTTTTCAGAGGTCACCTCTGTGTGCAACAACATTTATCAGGACTTCTGCTTGGAGAGGCCCCTACCAGCTCCAAGTGCCACTGTTTCAGAGCAAAACAGCATGGTTCACGTCCCTCTGCGGGGGCAGCCCTGCATGCAGGCCCGGTGTGGTCCCGAGCTCCCCGCCAGCCAGCCCGGCTGCCGCCGTCAGCCACGCAGCCCCGACCAGCGCCGACGCCGTGCCAAGCCAGCAGACCCGGGCGCTCTGACTCACGGCGCGGAGCCATCCCCGGCCTGCAGAGAAAGTCGGAGGCGAGAGCTGCGGCCGGCGATGGGGGAGCAGAGGCCAAGCTCCCCAGGCAAATGTCCCGTCTTGGAGCAGCGCGAGCTGATTGTGCAATAACATCCCTGTGTGAGCGGGGCTTTGAAATGCAAAGGCAGAAAGATCTGTTATGTTCATGTAGTGCTGTTGTGGTCTAAGTCAAACAAAGTACACAATATAAATTGGCTGCAATTGCTAATCAGCAGGCAGATTCAGACCAAGAGGCATCTCGCATGTAAATCATATTTACCACTAATTAAATGCACAAAGAAGTTTTTTCCAGGCATTCAAGGTTGCTTCTGCAGAGTTTGAACACCCACACATGCACACACCCATCGCCTCTGCAAAACGACAACTTTTTTGCGCACAAAGCAGTTCATTTCCATGCGCGTGGATTAGGCAAGCACTTGTCGAGATGCCATTCCCATGTTCCCATCCCTGCTCCTGTAAAGGTGCATGGGCTGAGCAGCAGCAGCACCCGGACCCACCGAGAGCTTGTCGCTCCCCAGGCACCCAGGTGGCTCCCAGGGTTCAGCCTCACGTCCACCTCAAGGGCATTTACATGGCAACAGGACCATTTCAGCCCATTTCCAAGTTCAATGGAGATGGGAGAGGTCTCAAGCTGCTACAGGGTCTGTGAAAACATCTGGTTTGATGGGGAGAGGCCTAAGAGGTTCCATCTCCCCAGGGAAAAACCCAGTCCCTGGTCCACCTTCCCAGGGAAAATCCCAATCCCTGAGGTCCAGCCGCTTGTTCCAGCTGATCTGCTAGCCACTTGACACATGTACCATCAGACACTCGCACCAACAGCCATAGGAGAAAGTCATGTGTCACGCCAGTGTAGATATGCTACATGAGCCAGGCAGAGGTAGCTCAGCACCCAATATATTGGGTATCAGCTGAATGCCAAGGCAGGTGCTGGAGAGGCATTAGGAAAATGCAGCCTTTTTCTCTCTGACCAGTTTTGGGGCTGCCATGAGATGACATGGGCAAGGGGCTGCTGCAGTCCCCCTCTTAGATGTTTACACCTGAGGGATGTGCACACTTGCCCTGTCCAGCCAACATCCCAGACCCTGTGTGTGAGCAGCAGGCAGCATCACAGGCCATGCTCTGCTGCCACAAAGCTCCACACCAGTCGGGAGCCTGGCTGCAAGATAATGAGATAATTTGGCAGAGGAAAGCTTGGGGTCAACAAATAATTGGGTGGTGTGCTGTCATGCACTAGGGTTTGTGAAGCAGCCAGCCTGCAGGACAGAGCAGCAAGTGTTGCCTTTAATGGGTGATGAATATAAATCATCTGCTAAACGTACCTGAAACTACGGTGACTTCAGAACAAGGAGGAGGTGATGACAGTGAAACTGAGCTGGCCTTTTCCTCGATCTCTTCCTGGAGCAGCTTTACCAGCAGAGACCTGCTCTGCAGCTCAGCTGAATGCGGGCTCCATGGGCAGGGCAGCAAGGTCGGCCTAGGAGGAAACGCAGAGCAGCAGCACACAGGGATGTCGCATGCTGCAGTCCCTGGCCACATGTGCAGTGCATGAACCCCAGCTCCCCCATCTGCACCGAGCAGCATGGCCAAGCACACCCCAAAATCCTGATGCCTCTATCCAGGAGCCGCAGCACAAGGTGCTCCAGGAGCAGGGGGCTCCGTTGCTTTGAGGAGCAGGGTCACTCACAAGCATCATCTGCGTTTGCAAGCAAGGCTTTAATCTGCGCTACCCGGCACGCCTGTGAGCAATCATCATGCTGCAAGGATGTCAGCATGCGCCGGCCCTCGCACAGGACACATTTGGATCGCATTATACTGGGGGTGTCAGCAGAAGGCATGGTGGTGAATGCTTCAAGGCCCAGAGCCGTGGACAGAAAGACATTCCAGCTGGTTTCTGACACAGCAGAGACCCATGTACGTGTCACGTGCAATTAGAGGAATGATCAAATATATGTCAGGGCACTGGGAATTAAACTCCTAATTCAGCACAGCACTAGTCCCTGAGAGGATCAGGCAGCAAGTCTGCAAACCCACAGAAAGAAGAGCTTTCCATGTGGTGCAGCATTAGGCAGCGAAAGCAGCTGTTGGGGCTGAGGATGGGAGGGTTCAGGAAGCGTGGAGCTACTGGCTGGGATGGGCTGCAGGCAGTGGCTGGCAGCTGCTTGTCCGTGGCAGTGGGAGAGGTGCAGCAAGCAAAGGCTTGAGCTGGCCCTGCCGTTCCTCTGCTCTGGCCCCTCGTGGAGCAGAGCCACACAGATGGCACCGAGATCTCTCTGTGCTGAGCACACAGGCTGCCCCAGCACAGAACCCCACCAGCACCTTTCCCCCACAGGGGCAGCAGAGGCACGATGCCACCAGCTGCAAACCAGCCCCTTGCCCTGCCGCCTCCTCCCCGCAGCCACAGCATGCCCAGGCCCCGGGTGCAAACCTCCACTCGGACGGGCAGCCTCGCTCCGTCCTCCCGTACGCAGCGCCTGCATCCAGCGCTGCCCAGGCATGAGCGGCCTCGCCAGAAGGGCGCATTTCTGAAGGCAGGCTGTGAGGGGGGGGCAGAGGGAAACAGCCGTTGCGCAAGAAGGCAGGCGCTGCTGCGAGCTCGGCGGGACGGCTCCGGGGAGTAATTCCACCCCACGGTGATGGAGAGGGGCGGGGGGACAACGTGGCATTTAGCAGCCGGTTTTCAAAGCCCACTCCACCCAAGGGAAATGCAGGGGACGTTCAGACGGCAGACAGCGACGGAGGGCCATGTTTCACAACTGCAAATGGCTCGTGCCCCCCACCACCCACGTTTGGGGTGTGTTTGAAATCTAGATGTTGACTTTGTATCTCCTGCTCATCTCCAGTTGAAACATTCCTTCTTGTTTACTGGTCCTCTCCTAGTCACAGGATCCCAGTTGAGCGAAGGAGCCTTCATTTCCTAGGGACATCTTGCATTCATTAGGACATGTTGTTATTGACTTACAAGGCTGCTAATTCTCAAGGTCCAATTTAGCCCTCAAAACCACTAACATGTGTGCTGGGGAGTTGCTACATTGCTGTGACCAGCCAAGTGCTGTTCGCCAACAAAGCAAAGCCGGGCACAAAGGAAGTCTCCATTTAAAGCCATCTCCTCCATCTCCTGGCGTGGCAGAGGTTTGGCTCCTCTCCTCTGGTGCTCAGGAGCTTCACCCCTGTGTGTTGTGTGGCAACGGCTCTGCTGGGGCTTGGTGGGCGACAAGGCTGGCAGATGAGCTCGAGCATCTGACCGCTGCAAATGGGAACGGATGTCAGGAGGGGGCAGCCGTGGTGCCAGGAATGCCAGCAGGGCCCCACTGGGGCCACCAGGACACCTGGCCCCCAGCACACTGTGGAAATGCACACAGGCTCCTGCCCGAGGAGCAGAGCAGGAGCCTTGGGGCTGGGGGAGCGCAGGCTCCTGGGGCTGGTGCCCGGCAGGCTCTGCACCAAGAGGCAGCGCAGCCAGGCGCCTGCTTCGGGGTGAATTCAAGTGGTTTAAGAAGTTGCCTCAGCCGCAGATGAACTGTGGCAACTGACCACGGGCTCCTTGTCTGGGCCCAGCATTAAGTAAAACAGGCTTGCTTAACTCCCCATCTCAGGGTACTTCTCCCTACCTGTGCTACCCAGGTAGCCAACAGGGAGGGGCAGGTTCATAAATTGCCTCCTAGCAGCCCCACTGACTATATATAGTGAGCCCAAGCTCTTAACTTGAGCCCCTCAGGGCACTGACTCACCAACATAGGTGGATTAAAGTTGGGTGGCTGAAGCAATTACAGCCCCCAGCTGCCAGCCCCACCCCAGCCGGGAAGCTGCAGCCCCCACAGCGGCGATGGCTGAACCACACTTGAAGCAATGCCTGAACCGCCGTGTTTACAGGCTGGTGAATGAAAGCAGCACTGGGGTGCTCCAGCGAGCCGGCCCACAGCCACCACAGGCTCCACGGCGCGATGGCGGCTGATTGCGCCTGGTGGGGTGTGCAGCCATGGTCCTCTGCTGCGGGCTCCGCAGCAGCCGGAACAGGGGGCAGCAGGGATGCAGTCGATGCACCTGTGGAAGAAGCTGCTCTTGGAAAAGTCCTCTTGACTTTTGTTGGCCAACGAGAAGCTAAGACCGCGGACAAAGCTAAAGAAAAAAGGATGAGACTGAACCTATGGCCCCCAGTCCATCGCTGAGCTGGTACCAACCCCATCGCTTCCTTTCCCCAGGAAAGGGTAGGTTTGGAAGCACCACAAGGCAGGACAAGACGCCCCTTCTCTGGGCATACAGAGCTTGGCATAGGACCAGGAGCTGAGGCCACCAGCACAGGGATACCTGAGAAAGGCACTTGCTGATGGCTCACTCATTGCTCCAAGGTTGAGGTGCTATAGAGGTCTCTTCTGGACGAGGGGGTCTGGGAACAGAGTTCCCCCCCAAAAAATCCACCCTGCAAAGCCCATTTTGGGCACCAGCTGGCTGCATCTCCTGGGACCGTGCCTGGCGCCAGGCCGACGGCAGCCAGGCCCCAGGCATCTCGCCAGCATTGCCCACAGGCTGGGCCTGACAGGCCGCCTTCCCCAGCTGGGCCTGTCCCAGCACACACCGGTCAAGCAAAGCCCATGCACTTATTGCTGCCTTTCCAGGCAGCTCCTTGAACAGAGCAGAGGCGACAGCAGCCAGGAATTGCATTAGCCCCCTGAGGTGTTTACACAACGCACAGAAGCAGGAAAGCTTCTGGCCATATAAATATCTTCACACACACAGGAGCTGCTCGAGTCACTCAAGCAAAAGGATAGCAGCCCAGTTAAGCACAGGGGCCCAAACCACCAGAAAGATTCACAGGTTTGCAACACAAGGTCCAGAGGCAATGCAAACTGCTGCTCTGGTGGGAAGAGAGAGGGCTGGAAGGGAGCAGAGGTGGCCAAAGCTGTCAAAGGCAAGTGACAGAATCCTGAAATCATTAAGGTTGGAAAAGACCTGCAAGATCATCTGGTCCAGTCATCCCCCTACCACCAGTATCACCCATGTCCCTAAGTACCACCTCCAACCTTTCCTTAAACACCCCCAGGGACAGTGATATTGTTAACACCCAGCAGGCTGACATGTCCCCAGGGCATGGTGCAGAACCAGGAGGTGCTCCAGGCCCAGGAGAGGTCAAGGTGTCTTCACATGCTGCTATACCCAAGCTAATCCACCCTAGCTGCAGGTGAGGTGCCACGCTGATGCAACTCCATCACCCGCAGGCTTGGCAAGTACTGCTTCGGGCAGCACGTCCTTGGGCAGCAAAGCAAGCAGGACCACCTTGCTTCAGACACGCTGTGCCTGGGAAAGCGCTCCCTGGACAGCATGGCCAATGGAAATCACTGGGGTGCTGCATTCCCTTTGGAAATCAGGCATTGCGAGGACTTTGGGAAGGGACTAGACCGTCTTTGAGAGCCCACTGCAAGGACCAAGTCCTGGGAAACCCAGCCTTGGGCTCCTTTGAAAAATTGATTCTCAGGTCATGGTTGAAGGACTTGAATTCATTACCATACATTTAAAAAATGCAGATGAAGAAGAGCCTGGGACCGATACACCTTGCTACAGGCAGGCATAAGGCAACCTAATAATTAAAGGCTTCAGGTATTTCTTCCCAGGTTCAAGTCATCACTTAACTGCCCGTCAGACGACTTTGTCCTCAGAGGAAGCTGGCCCTGGCCACTGCTCTTGGAGTGGCTGTTAAACATAAAAGTGATATCAGACAAAACCAGTGAAGCACCTGCTGATTAATGCTGGCATGAGACATGCCATCACAGGGCTGGTGACCTTAAAGGTCACCTGAAGAAGTCATCCATGTTAAATAATCAGGAAAGTCTTTGTTGGCACTAAAAATCTGCCTCTATCATTGGATAAGCAACCCCAAAAGTTTTCAGCAAGCAACACGTTGCCAAACACAGAAGCCCTACTGCACACAGAGGCTGGGCTGCTCCCAAAACGCTGTGCATCTTCAGAGAGCCCTGAGCCTGGAGATGGCCTCCCAACACACAGCTGTGAACAGCACCAAACCGTGCAAGGCCTTAAAACAAGAGCTGAAAAATTCAAGCAGATCATTTCCTCCTGGACATATTTGGGAATGTATTTATTTTATATCTTGTGAAAAAATTCCAGGATGTAAGTGAGAAGCCAAGAATGAAGGGAAAAAAAAAAAAGGAGGGGAGGGGGGAAAGAAAGAAAACAAATTTGAACTGGGAATGTTTTACGTGCAGTATTAAATCTCCAGCACACAATGAATCACGCAGTTCTTGGTCTAACAAGAAGGACTCCAGAAAGTCTGTAGTATGAAGGAGTCACTGGAGACTCTAAGAAATATGACAAGCTCAGTCCAAAGTGCACAAAAGAAGTGTTTTTTTTGTGTGTGTGTGTGTGTGTTTTTAAGTAGAGTAAGAAAGAAAGAAAAGAAAAAATTAATGGTAAGAAAAATTCTCTGAAATTACAGTCCTACAACAGCTCCATTTGTATAATCCTTCTCATACCCAGAAGCACTACAAAACTGTAGTGCTCAACGAGACTAGAAATAGATGACAATGCAACAAGGACAATATGTATTTGAACTTTTGTTCAGATCTCAAACCTGTGTTTATGGTGGGACAAGCACATAGGTGAATGAATGTGCCCACAAGCAAGTATGTGCATACAAATCACAGAGAAACAGCGCTGGAGCCCAGGGAGCTGCCGAACCTGTTCCCTCGCCCAAGGCACACTCATGTTTACATAGACAAACATCTGTCTGAGTGCTTTAACACGTCCTTCACCCCCAGTGGTGGCGGTTCCCCAGCCTGCTGAGACAACTCAGGCCTCTGCTGCAAAGCCAGAGATGCTGGGAAAGTCCTCACCTTGTGTCCTCTCTTTTGGACGTCAGTTCCCCTCCGCAGCTCCCGTTTGCACAGGGGGGATTTGTGCTTCTTCCCGCTACTCGTTTCTCTAGACGACACACCATGTCCCTTCGTGTATCCTGCTTGAGGCTCCCAATGTCTGCCTCCTTTCTGTGAAATTCCAGAAATAGCCACTTACCTTTGAGGTTTGACCTTACAGCCTCCAGCCCTGACTTCTCGGCTGGGGCAGACGTGCACAGGACAGCACAGCAACCAAAGCGGTGCAGAACCACCCAGAAAAAACCCTGGGGAAAGCTTCCACTCTCCTGAAGCTGCAGCACAGCCTCTCCCAACGTCTTCCCATGCATGGTTTGAGCTGGGCAAGGCAGGAGCCAGGTTCCTCTTTTTAGGGCTGGCGATCCTAAGGGGTAGATCTGAAGGAAGGTCCAGTGCAGCTATGCGACTGATTTAGGTCTGCAGAGGGTACATTCAGCCAAAAGCTCTCCAAGATGAGGTGCACGAGAGCTCCAGGTATGATGCCCAGTATGCACAAAGGCAGAGCAGCCTCTGGCAGCTGCACAGCCAGCAGAAGAGGCTGGAGAGGCCGTGCAGAGACCTGGCCAGTGCTGCAGCAGCAGACCCCTTGTCCACAGTTCCACCAAGACCCCTACCAAGACGTTGCTTTGCCCGCTACCCAAAAGCTGCACCGCAGCAGTTTCCCAGTCCCAAGGCAGGACACAGAGCTGCATTTCTTACCAAACCTGTCCAGACTGCTGCTGCCCAGCTCGGGACATGGCTGCCCCTTTGGTATCTACAGAAAAGCCATGGTTCTGCAAAGAGAAATCCCCCCCGACAGGGAGCATGTGCATGTACAGTGGGGCTCCAGCTTCCCTTTGTGCCTGCGACAGGGAGTGGCCAAACTCCACAAGGAGATTGCCCACACATACTGGCCAGGGTGAGTCCAAAACGTCTGGCCTCTCTTAGTCAAAAGCAGCAATGTCAACAGCAGAATGTCCTGCCTTGCCCAGTCACACCAGGCTCCAACTGAAGCGATTAATCTAACATGTGGAAGGAGGAATGCAAGAGTCAGCAAGCAAGCGGGGCTGGTGGAAGAGCCTCCAGGAAGGAGCGGGGCTGCCTTTTTTTTCAGTAGAACAACAGGCTGCAGGAAGCAAAAGATCAACCTGTCAGCTTGGCTCAGCCCAGCCATCAGTCTGTTACTTCACAAGCAGTGAAACACTTTGTGGTTTTGCTCCATTACCACCATTGCAGGGCCTTTCTGGAGAGCTTGCTTGCTTCTCGAAGCAACTTTGATGCAGGGTGAATACAATAAAAATGGGGGAGGGGTAGAAAACTCACCCCATGGGCATGCACAAGCACAGCAAACTCGTTCCTTGGCCTTTCATCTGCCTTAATAACATGCCTTCAGTGGCATCTATAGAAACCTGCTAATAGCAAAGAATATGAACTAAATGTGTATCTAACTTCTCCACATGTTAATGGCTGTGATGGAGCCTGGGGAGCACAAAGTGAGGACAGTTACCCGGCCAGACAGCAGCAAAGAGTCTCTGAGCATCTGCTGTGGTTAACAAGAGTGGCCACACTGTTTAAGCAGCAAGGGCACCAGCTTGAGAGAGCTGGGGTAACTCCTGGCTCCCCCACCCTCACCCTACCTGTCCCATCTATTGCCAGCAAAATGGGGACATGAGACCTTCAGATCTCACTGTTAAGCTTTTTCTAGAATGGATTGATGAGTACTGTGGAAGAGACCAAGGAGAGAAAGGTATTTTTTTCTTCTCCATCAGTACTCCACTGACCCTGAAGCCTCACTGCATACCTGCAGCGGGGAACTTCCTTCCTTCACTAGAGCTCCATCAACCCAGCTTGCCATATGGACCACGACCACTGTGATTAGTGACTGAGTGTCATGAAAGCCACGTCCCATTGGCAGGGCAGGAGCACAGCACAGGTCATTTCAGGAGCCTAAACTCAGCTCTGCTAATTAACACTGGGCACTGCACAGACAGCACACAGCAAGAGGAACCACACCGGCATCCAGCCGTGCTTCAGGTTCCTCTGTGGGAAGCCAATGGGAACAGGCCAAAGAAACGCCTTGTGGAATGAGATGGTCTCAGAAATACCATGGTAAGAGGCACTTGTCCTGACAGAGAGGCACCACACAGACTTCGGTCAGCAGACCTGCTCTGTAGCTTGCCCCAGGGGTCTTCAGAAACTGCCCAGACCTGGAGCTGTGCTTTGGCCAGGCTACAGAGGCGTCTTGGTGGTTTGTGGCATTTTGAGGATGGGGACTCCTACCACAGCAACCATATACACCCATCGATTTCCAGTGTTCCTCACTTGATGCATGAGGAGGGATCCGATCTGTGGTGCAGCTGGACAAAACAACACAAACTTGCCAGAAAAATCCACAGCCTCATATGGGGTCCCACCTGTGTGGGCACCTCTGATTTCAGCCTTAAGAGCATCCATGTGCTCCACTCACAGCTGAGGACACCTAACACTTAGAGGACAGCACAGGAAAGCAAACACCCACCCGATGTGCATCTGTGGCCATCTCTGACCTGCACGCTTGGAGGTGTGAGACTCGCACCAGCGCCCCGGGGATGCGGCACAGGCCCTACGGGGCGGGGAGGAAACTTTCTCCGCATTTCCCCAAGGCGACCCCCCCATCCCCTGCACGCCCCCCGCTGTCAGGAGAGGCCAGGCCGCGGCACCGCGGTGCTTCTCGCCCTCCTTCCCCTCCCCTTCCCCGCTCGGGCCTTGCTCGGTGCCCCAGGCCGGGCCGCGGTTCCCGGGCCGAGGCCGCCCCCTGCCGGCCCCGCGGGGCGCTGCCACCGCCTCCCCTCCCTCCAGCCACGAAGGGGTGTAAGGGACAGGGATGCTGCGGAAACGGAAGGTTCGCAGCAATTCATTACGCTGTCGGTCCCGCTGTCAACTTCTTCAAACACAACGCTAACGTGAGCTAGCAGGCTCCCAGGAGCAGGCATTTCGCCAGCTTCCCAGCTTGAAAAGCACAGCCGGACACAAGGCAGGCCGGAATCCACAGATGCTGAACTACCAGCAGAAAGTTTGTGCCTTGCCTTGTTTGCATCCTGCATTTCCCTACTGAAGTAAAGCCGCTTGGATCTCACGCAGACACAAAGAAGCTTCTGGCAGCTCCAAGGCTTTTCACTCCCCATCTGCCACCACATGCCCCAGACCCTTCTGTGGGTCCTCTCCCACCTCTGAAACTGAAGCAGACACTGCCTTCTGCACTGTTTTTGGAAGAGCCAATACACACAGGAACAGAGCCCCAGACTGATCCTGAAGCAAAACTGGCTGCAGAACCAGTGGTCTCTGATGAGATCCACACCTGGTGTATACAGGTTGCAGTGAGCAAGACGAATGCTGTACAGTAGTGGGGAAAAAAGGTCCCCCCAAGAAAACAATCTTTCAGGAAGACCCTTGACAGACAAGCTGAAGTACTAACATGCTTTCCAGAGCCTTGAGGACCCCTTTTGCACAGAGAGGAGGAAGCAGAACTTCACAGCCAGGAGCAGACCCAGGAGTCCTGATCCCCTGAGATCCACACCATTTGCTCAGAGCAGGCACTGAGAGGCGAGGACTGTGCGCTTTTGCACTAACCCAGTGCCTGGAAGGGCTTAGCAGGTCTCCAGTTTATCAGCAGGGCATCAAACATTGAAGATTTGGTTTTCAGCTCAAAAACTTAAAAAAAAAAAAAAAAAAAAGCCCACCTAATTTGCGTAGCCAATATTGAGTCTTCCTTTTCTGAAAAGGTCCAAGGCAGCAATGCATATGCCCTGATGGGGAACAAAGTCATCTCTGAAAGGCAACAGCAGCTCTGAAGCCTCTTGCCTTGCTGAGGTTTTCATTAACAGCTGCTGATCTGAACTCCTAGATGCAGCATTTGTCTCCTCAGAGCCTTGGCTTTGTCTGGGTGTTAGTGCCAGATGCAGAAGTTCTCCTGGGTCCAAGTGGGTCTGCTTTGCCCTCTGCGCACACCAGCCTCCCCACAACATAGCATGTGACGGGATGGAAAAGAGCAGCCCCAAGGGGCAGTGTGCGGCCAGTGCGGCAGGCAGTCTCCCTGCAGAAGGGCAGCTCTAAGTTGGTGATGCTGGGGAGACATCAAAACAAGAAAATCAAATGGAAGATTATTCAGAGAATCATTTTAATGCCTGGAGGAAGAGAGTGGGCAGAGCAAAGCCAATGAAGCTGGCAGGACTGAGTGAGTGGTTTGCAGGTCGGGGCTGTTTTCAGGAGGGCTTTGGCCAGACATGATGAGATGCCCCGTGCCCCTCCACCTGACACCACTGCTTTCCTCTCAGCCCAGCCTGTGCTCTGCATGGCACAAAGTGACAGACCCCAGGGGCAGCCTGAGCCCTGTGCTCCAACACCAACGCTGTGGCAGGTTCTCTCACCTACCCAGCCAGGAAAGTGGTTTCACAGAAATGGCAAAGGCCTTCCATCGAACAGCTGCATCTGCAGAGCAACATTTGGCACACTGAGGCAGGTTTTCTCTCTTCTACTGCCACTCCTGATGGGAATTGTGGGAATAAGCAGTGCTGATGGGAAAACAGAGCCTCTGGCATGGAGAGGGCAAAGATGTCTGACTGTTCTGCCACAGCCCTCTCACGTGGTAACCGGCCTTCTCCTCTGCAGACCCCTCTTCTCCCTCCTGGCCAGCTGCTCAGCTGGAAGGAGCAGCCTTGCCAGACTGGTACTGTGAAGATGACATGAGAAAAAAAAAGTCTCCCATGAAAACTCACTCAGGAAGGCGCCTGGCAGACGATGTGATGTACCGACACATTCTGCAGAGCCAAGTGTTTATACTGAAGTGAACTCTGTACAGATATGCACTCTAGGCTGGGCAGAGATCAGGATCACAGCAAGGGTGTAAATAAGATCATGAATGTAGCACTGATTCCAGTTTGCCCACTAACAACGCTCCCAGTTACTTAAGGAAACATTCCCAGGAACCATTCCCATTTGCTATCTAGCAATTCAGGCTGCGTTCTTCTCCTCTGTTGAACCAACACTCCCGATAAAGCAAGGAGCCTTACAGCCACTGTCTTAATGTAAGGATACAGAAAAAAAATCCTCACCTTTCGCTGCCTGTTCCAACCAGACAGTGGGGCCAAATCAGGGATCCTGGGGAATCAGGACTCCTGGATTCCTTCCTAGACCTTCTGTTAATGCCAGGAGAGGCACTCCACCCTCCACATGCAAAGGGGGTCCCTGACATGCACCCACATTCCACCAAAATGGGTGCATTTATAAGATCAGCTCCCTGTGGACATAAGATCAATCCTTGGAAGCAGTGTGATCACGGCAGGACAGCACTGCAGCTGGGTTGTTTGACCTCCATACAGCATACCCCAGATACTGCTTCACCCCTTCGGGTCAGGTCACAGCGGGGGACCTCTCCTCCCGGCTGCGCTGCATGATGCAGACACGCGCTGGGTGACTCACACAAGGGCACCCGGAGTCAGCAGCAGAGCCAGCTACAGTGCCTGTGAGCAAGTAACCTGGAGGGACCCCCAACGAAGCTGTGAAGCTCAGCTATTCCTGGGAACCAGTCACAACTTGCCTTGGTTTCAAGGCCTTCTCTTATCTTTTGCAGCAACTTGGGCTCATTGTGAAATCTTACCACTGGAGATGTTAACAGCTAAGATTTATGGCTTCTGTAGTTTCCCTTTAATAGCTTCAGCTGGGGAAGCGCTGGCGAAGGATGAAAGATGCTGGTACGGGATGGATGTCAGGAGAAGACTTCAAAGACTTCCAATACATTGAGTCGCGTTATGATACTCCGGATCCTTCTCTTACAACCATCCAACACTTTCAGGAGCCTCTCCCTCCTTAAGCACAGGCTTAACCATTTGGACCCACAGTCAAGCACCTGCATCTCCTCTCTAGAGGCTCACAGGCAGGATTCCGCCCCAAGGAGCCCCTGTTCACTTGCCCCCAGCAAGTTTCTCATCACCTACAGCACATTTTGAGTGGTACCTTCCTCCTTACCCCAGACTTCCCTAAATCCTTCACATTCCCAAAGATGCTATGAAATGCCGACTGGGTCAGACCAATGCAGTAACCACTGCAAAATCCAGCCTGCAGCAGGAAGTTTCATGGGAAAAGCAGCAAATTCTGCTGTAATGAGTTACAGAATAACTACCCATAGGGAAAGTTTCATCTGGAGGGGAAGGACAGAGCGAGTCTGAGAAGGGATTTTGCACACTAATAACTGTGGATTGCATTGCCCTGTGGACTAGTCACACTGTGAGAAAGTTTGCTCGTGTGCATCTTTCACTGCCCACTAGTATGAAAGGATCCTAGACTAACTGAACTGGTCTGTCACACGTTGTGACTGCAGGGCAGGTAGCTGGGACCCGGGAACAATCTCCATCCTGCAAGTGTGCAAAATTTCTTTCTTCAACAGATTAGCACAGAACTCACCCAATGATCAGAGCAGCATTATTCCACGGTCTTGCTATGGCAAATTTTACTTCATGGTTGATTCTGGTTCAAAGTCCAGAAACATTCTGAAATAGTTAGAACCCCTTGAAAAAAATCTCATGCTGAATACTTCGAACCTGTCAACCCCTCGCATGATGCCTGCAGTAAACGCAAGTGTGCTGTAGTGTATCTGATTCCTAGGCAAGTGGGTGCAGCAAGACAAAGAGCCAACCACTGCCTTAATAAAAACACAAACTACAGGAACTCCCAGTCCCCATAAGAAATATTGCCTGAGGAAATTAAAATTAAGAAGTAGCTGAAGCAGCATATGCCTGCCTACACCTTAAACCCACATATACAAGCAGGAGTTGTAATAACTCTCAGCATTCTCCTGCCCTGTGTCCCTGTGACCTTGCATGGTGTATCCTGGCTTCACAGGCTCATTTGTCACAGGTAATGCCACCCTGCATGCAAACAGCATTTTATGCTGTCCCGGTCCCTGAATAACAAGAAAAGCACAAGCTTCATCATATGGGTCTGTTTCAAACATATCCAAAGCAGGAGCCCATGGATGCAGATCATCCCAGCCAGATCAAATGAAAAAATTCAGCTACAAGCCACAGAATCAGTATGAATGCTAACACAGCTTTGTTACACCGATGTAACTTCGTTCTCAGTGAGCCAGCAAAGCAAATAAACAGAAGTCATTGTGACCAGAAGAGCTAATAGAAGCCAGTTTCCCTATGGCACATGCCCTTGTCCTCAAGCACTCCTCTCCGCTGCAGCAACCTCAGCTCTCCTCTTCACCCCACAGCCTGCTGACACTAGGCAGGGTGCAGCAGTGCCGTAACTCGTCTGGAGCTCTGCATGTGCTTAGGCCAGCTCTGCTGCCAGTGCCAATATAGCAGCTGAGCTCTGCCCTTCCTTGGATCTCACAGGGACATGACTGTCCAGGATACCTTCTTCTCCTTCAAGTTTCCTCACTGGTATCTACAGATGGAAAGCACTACTAAAATATTTTAATGGAAATCACTCCCTTCTTATGAAAGCAAAAAGCAGACAGCACAAAGGAAAACAGCTTGCTGAAAAGAGGCAAGAAATTAACCCAGGTCCCCTTCCATCGAGTCCAGGGAACTATTGTTAAGACCACAGTTCTTACACAATTTACTCTACAAGAAATTCATCCCCAAAACAACTCCCAAAGATCCTACAGCTGCAGAGTAACAGCTTGACTTAGCTCACAGAGCCCAGTTCTACAGCTTTATGAGGCAGTAAATTGTTCAGGAAGAAGATAGGGGCCTTTACCTTTTGCCTGGCATCCCACATAGCTGCTGGAGCATTCAGAAGTGTAAGTTCTCCTTGGAAAGCTGTTTACACAGCATGACAAGCACAGAGCAACTGGGCCTCTGGGAGAAGGCTGTAAGGTGGGGTTCATTGCTACCAGGCACTAAGGTGACTGCAGCTGTCTGCCTCGCCAGGAGGCTGCAAGTGGGCTGCTCTAAATTAAAACCAGGAGCCAGCCGCAGCCATGCTCCACATCCAGATTACAGCATCACACAGCAAACGCTGCAGCAGGGGTATGGAACTAAAGGAGCAATAACAGCAGAAGCTGTCACAGACAGATGATACTTAATGCTGGGAACAAGTAGGGTCAGTCAAGACTGTTAGGTTTACATGCTGGGCAAAAGTCTGACCAACAAGCTTCCCGTTTCTAGTTTGTCACTTACATTTTGAGAGAAGAAAAGGTAAAAAGAACAGCTACCTGTGCCTGGGTTCTGCTCTCACTCTGACCACCAGGATCTTTTAAGATACTGACTAAAGATTTCCGAAAGCCACAGTCCTGTATTACTAATGGGCACATCAGAAGATAGGATTGGAACAGGACTCAAATGGGCACCAAAACAGAGAACCCACTCTACTGCCCAGCTCTGCCTTGCAGGCACCTCCTCTCAGGTAACTAAGCTTCCTCTTTAGCACAGCAGCAAACCTGCTGCCTTGGAGTGTTTTACTATTAACAGCAGCTTCTTCAGCTTCTTAGAATCAGCTTTTTAATCACACATCACTTATAACTTTGCCACGTTCAACATCTAGAGCTCAACACTGGAAAAGGGTTCTCCTCTACCCTACATCTTTTGGTACATTCTACCAATGCATAGACAGAAAAGGTCATTTTAACCAGAATAAAAGAGGAGCCGTATCACTTTAATCAGACTCTTTAAAATAAGAATTCCATGTGCAAACTGACAAAGTCATTCTCCTAGGTCCTGCCAAGCCCCTTGCCGTGGGCAAAGGAGCTGAGACATCCCTTAGCATCAATTTTGTTTGTTTATAAAGTTCACGTTTGATCTTTGTTTAGCAACTGTTTTCATCTCTCTGTCCAGTGGTAAGAACACAGCAGTTCTTCTCTTGAGTCAAAGAATCATAAGTTCTCTTTTTCTGGCTCTGGAAACCATCCAGCATCAGCTCTGAGTGCTCACAAGAAGTTTAGCAAGACCAAATGCTGAGAGAAAGACCACGTACCTGCAGAGAGAAAGACCACGTACCTCCAGACCTTTCATTTTTCTCTCACACAGTTAAAAGACAGGCAGCTGTTTAAGTCATCTTAAGTTTATTATGTTTCAGAAGTTATTTATCGTGACAAATGTATTACTTTCCCTGATCTCTGGTTAATTTTGAACACGGCAGTCACGACCCCAAGTTGCTCAGCCACGACACACTTGTGGTAATCTCAGCAAAATACTAACCCAGGCTAAAGAGCTTTGTTACTGCCAGTGTTACTGCACTTTTTTTCTCATTAAACTGCATTAAGTCTCACACTATACCTACTGAGTACGCTAGACCACCACAAAACCAAGCATTTGGACGCGAGCTATTCACCAGTTCCAGGTGAATCTTGCTGTTGCAAAGAAAATTCACCGAAGTAAATCCCTAGAGCAGCAGTTCCCAAAGACTTGTGATTAAAACGTCTGTCGGCTTCTCACAGACCATTCACCTTTCATTAACACTATCCCCTGCTTCATGTAGGCCATAAAAAAACTCTCATTGGCATCATGCACCACCCGCGATTCACAGAGAGGAGTTTAGGAACCACTACAGTTAAACATATTCTTGATTAATGAGTCACTACATCCACCCTTTCTCCTGGAGACTTTCAGAGACAGCAAAAATGTTTAGACATTCAGCTCATACTTAGCTTTCATTGTAATGGGTGTCCAAAAGCCTTCAGGCAACCACGTCAAATGAGTTCCTTTTCTATCCCACTGAATACAAAGGTTTGTCCACTTTTCTTTTTCCTTCCATAAAAATCTCAACTGCACTCTGACAAATTGATTTATTCCTACACCAGCACGTAGTCAGAGATACTAGCAGGCTCTCCTTGGCCTTGTAGCTACTGTATTTTGCTGCTGTTTATAAGAAAACTGATTTGAGGAAGTAATTTGAGAACTGTTTCTGGATTTTCCACACCTAATTAGTATTACTGAAACTTTTGGAAAATAGTGTTTTAGCCTCTTTGCAATAAAAAAATTGAGTTTGAATAAAGTGTGCTCATTGCTAAAGGAATGAACCAAGACAAATCAGATCTTCTGAAATGCGAGCAACACACCTGCATAAAATACACTAACAAAATCAGGAAATCGTATAGCCGTTTATGTTGGAAAAAAATGCTAGCTTATTTCTAGGAACTTCAGTGAAACATCACAAAAATAAGGTGATGAGCATCTAAAACAGTATTTCCATACAAGATGCCAATACTTCAAGGCCAATGCCATTAAAAAAAACTTAAGATGAACCAGCACTTAAGATCTCCAGATCTTCCTGTGGCTTGGTTGCCCAGAGAAGTTGTGGATACCCCATCCCTGGAGGTGTTCAAGGCCAGGTTGGATGGGGCTTTGGCCAACCTGATCTAGTGGGTGGTGTCCCTGCCTAAGGCAGAGGGGTTGGAACTGGATGATCTTTGAGGTCCCTTCCAACCCAAGCCATTTTGTGATTAAGTTCAGTCAAAATAGGCCAGAGTACAAACAAGAATACTCAAATATAACTGGGGTCTAGCTAAAGCCTGTTGGTGTTGGGAGAGGCGGCACAGGAGAGGAAGATGAGTGACAAAGCACAATAGTCACTGCAGTTCAGATTCCACTGGTCTCAGACCTTGCAACTGAGCCGAACAGATACTGACTGTTTTCACAATTACTACATACCATAATTTAGGTGGTTGAAATCCTACACCACTGCAGTTCCTTGCAAGAGATCTCCATACTAATTCTCCTAGGGAACACAGTAATATTTTTGGAGAGATAAGCCAGAGCTATGAAACCTAGATTTACATCAAGTTCATAATTATTTGGATGAGAGAACAGGGAGAATGCAGTGGTCAGAAATAGCATGAAACATTCAGCCTCACCTAGCTCCCCTCAAGTTCTCTCCATTGCTCAGTCAGCAGCTACACAGAACTGTTTGAGAATGGGGCCCATAGCTTTCACTGAAGCCAAAATCCATCTGTTTCTTGCTAGGACATCCAGTAAGAACCTTCCGCACCAGACTGGGCACCTGAAATGCCTTAAAACAACATCTAGCAAAAAATAGAAAGGTTATCAGCTAGATGAAAGCAGCACTTGCAGCAAGTTTTAATTATACAAAATATTTATCTTAGGACTATTGTTTTTGCTCTTCAGGACAAACACCATCTTCGTAGCTTCACACCATTCCCTTTCTGTATGCTTTTCACACAAAGAGCGCGTTATCTTACTTTATGGTCCGCACAGTTGCATTTCATGGAACTATGTGACCAAACTGAAGGTAACTGGAAATCTCATTGCAAAACCCAGCTCTGATCACAGACCTCATGGTCAGTAAAATAATACAGGGATACAAGCATGTAATCATACCAAGGGTTTAATTGCCGGATTTCCTGCTCCTTCAGGTACAGCCATTGCTTTCCTGCACACGCTTGAACCCAGATGATAGCATCCCAGATTACAGGCTCCAGGAACGTCTTCTGGATTCCACACATTTCCTTTCAAAAACAAAATGAGACCCAAGATGCACCTCAAACACTCACAAGACAGACAAGAGATTGACATGATAACACTTAGGAAGTTTTGAAGAAAACTTCCACTAGCAGCTGGTGGTCTCTGCCCTGAAGACCTAATACCTACTTACACTCAGATTAAAAGCAGGGGTGTATGGTGTTTACCACAACTAGTTTAGACATACTTGCAAGCAAAAGACAGTATGGAACCAGGGCTGAAACTCAGAATAAGAGCACCAAAATCTATAAACCGAGATTTCTGTAGAGACATGAATTCAGTCTCAATTCTTGAAATGCCTATTTTTAGTGGATTATTTGGGCATAAATAAGTTTAAAAAAATACAATTTTTTGATGTATTTTTAATCAATTTTCCCAGTTTAACTTTGAGTATCTAGTGTTCTGGAGAAAAACAAGCTATCAAAATTTATATTCTTAAGAGTTTATACTTAACAATGCGGAAACCTGGAAGGGGGACCAGGGGGGAACATAAACCTTTTCAAAGTTTCTGTAGGAGAATTTAATGTTTTTCAATTTGTTCTGTTCCTTTGTTAATGGGCATTACAGCTAGTAATAACGTAAAGAACAGTATGTATTCTGCCTTAAGTAAAAACAGAAGGCCAAAAAATTGAGAGTATAATCAACTAAAAACTTCTGTAGTTTAGCACACCACATTCATGTCATAGCTTACACATACAGGAACTTAGTCTTCAAAAACAATAGAAAATCTGCTCGGTAGTGAAAATATAATTTTATTTTTAACAATAGCTGCCAGCAGTATACTGGTATATCTGTAAAAGACGTTCAAGAGAGTGAAAGACATAAGCAAACTACAATAAATTGTATCAACTCTTCAAGTATTTCTGCAAACAATGCTCCAATTCTTGATATCTTGTCTTGGGAGTCTCTATATCCTATTCTGCTCCACTCTTCTCCCATCCTCACACCTCCTCCCTCCAGAAACAAAATGTAATAGTGGCACAGGTTCTGAGGCAGATTAAATGTTTTTCACTTGGGATAAAGCTTTCTTCTGAAGATATTAATTGGATGTGTTCAGATAGTATTCTGAGTGGCAAAGAGTAAAAAATAAGTTGACTGTACTTAGCCACTTTTTGTTCTACATTAAGATAGGCATCAGTGGGTTTGGCTCAGGCATCTTCAACTTATTCATGTCTGTATTCCTTTGAGATGAAATGCTAATTTGCTACTTTAGCATAAAATCTTGATTACATCTCTCTTCTTATCATGGAACTGCACGCAACTCTCAACCAGTTTAGACATGCCCATTGTGGAAAAAACACCAATTTTATGGGAAAATTCAAGCGTACAAGCTACATGGCTGTGACTGTCAATGAGGGACATTTACACAGACCAGCAGTGAACAGTAGATGGATAGGAAGGTTTTGGAGTGCATGAAACTGTTTCAGAAGTTCGCATGCCTCTTGTTCAACAGGCAGCTGGGTACACATAAGGAATCTCTTCAAGCAGTAAAGCTTTGTTAAGAAAAAAAATCATGCACATACTATAATCTGTTCTCCCACACAAAACCAGGGTGAAGATGATGGATTTTCCCTTTATGTTCAGGAAACAGAAGTCACCTGTTTTAATGGAAAATTAAGAATATTTCAGCTTGAGAATAGAGCAAGTTATTCAGCATGCTAATACACGCAACCAACTTGCAAACTGGAATGCCTACTTGAAAGGGTAACTGCTGTTTTTAAATTGTAGAAGGGGCTAGAAGCATCATTTTAAATTTAAACAGGGGGTAGATTAATTGCTGTTTGATGAAATTAAAAATGCATTTAAAGATCAGATTGTAAACAAGTTGACAGAAGTCAAGAATTTACATAGTTATGAAAGGGCTTTTTTAATTAATGTGGAGCTGGTGATTGGGGCCAGATGAAAGTGCTCTACCCACACCAGACGCTAAGGCTTTTACACAGCAGCCTAGCTATACTGTGCTGCTCCAAAAAGATCACCTACAAAGGTGAAAGCAGCTCACCCTCTATTAGACTCCTGGACTCTGCTGAAGCCAGCAAGAGGCTGGCCAGCTTCTGCCACAACACAACAAAGCTGTGCAATAGGAAGCCAGAAAGTAACCAATTCCTTTCACGTTGGACAGTTAACAGCTATCATATGGTAATCGCCTTAGGAATTACTAACCTGGCCCTCATTTGAATTACACCTATAAGGGAAAGGCTCTAACACTCAACACTGCATTGTACTGAGATAAAAAATACATTACTTACAGCAAGAGCTTCAACTTTGTTTACAAGCTTTCAGACATAATCATTAAAATATTTAATGCTGAATATAATGTATTACAAGTGTTTGAAGATTGCCTAAAAAGTAGAGAGAGTATATTATCTACACAAGACAACATGTCTGGTGTTTCAACAAGTTAAGTATTTGTGTGCATTGATATGCAGGCAGCACACACGCTAGAAAACTGCATGAAAGCATTTTCATGTTCATATGCACAGAGTTGCCTGGTGTATTGAAGCGTGCACATGACGGCTAATTTGCTTTCATAAAGAGCAAGGCCTGATTACTACAACCTCAGACAGCTAAGGGCCATCACGATATAGGTTTTAAAGCAGGGTTAAAAATTTAACAAAACTATGCCCACAATTACATTGCTTCCTATACTGTTTTTAAAGGTTAACTACAGGATGGCAAGGAGCACCAAAATAATGAAGGCTTTTTTTTTTTTCCTTTTTTTTTTTTTAAACTCTGTGTGTCATTAAAAATGCTTTTCTCTAACAAAAGAGGATGTTGTTCCTTTTTCTAGATGCCACGTATCAAAGACTGAACCCCTACGAAAGATTATTATGGCTGAGAAACTTTATTCAGGATGAGAACGTGACATTAGAATACAGTAATTATTAAAAGGCTACAATTAATTCTTCCTAACCAGGTCACCCTGCAGAACTTACTTTCTGTGCCTCAACACTCCTGTAGTAAGTTATAATAGGGTCTAAGTGTATCTATGGTTGTCTTAGAAAGACATGTAACAGGATTGCTAATTGCCTTTATATTGCAATTCTAGTTCTAGGAAGGCAAGACAAGGCACCACAAGCCATGTATACAAATACAGATCTTTTACTCTACTTTTTCTATGTCAAGCTAACATCATGGGTATATAAAGTAGCAAAAGCAGGATGCTTAGAAAAGTCAGGCTGGTTTTCATAAAACCAGTGCTTACCAAAAAAAATTAGTGTATAAAAGTGTTTATGTGAGCATTTTTATGTTATTGCAGAATGTTAAATATTCCAAGAACAACCTAACAGGAATAGCACTTTCCAGCTTCTAAAATCAGTTAAATATAAAAGTATCTTCACAAAAAAAAATAGGTCTATAAGTCTAGCTTTCTTTGGAGTTGTTTATGATGGCCTTTTAAAAAATAACCTAGCAATTTATTTCATGCATCAAAATCTTTAATCTTAAACAAGAAAACTATTCACCTGGTTTAGAAATATTTGAAAATTGTTTTAAAAAAATGCAGTGCTATTCCTCAGTGTTGCTGTAAAAAGATTATGTATAGTAGTGCAATGATTACGATTATGCAAAGTTGCAATCCAGGTGCACAGACAAGCAATCAGGATAAATTCAATGTACAGACTTGTTTTCACGCACCATTTCTTTATAAGAGAAATTAATAAGTTTCCTTTCAAAAAAAAAAAAAGGAATACTATAATTTAAGGCAAATGTTATCTTTAAAGGTCACTTTAGCTTTCTTCAGGAAAAAAATAGCTTAAGAAAGTTCCCAGAAAGACTCCAACTTTAACGACTACCAGTGTTCAGTTTTATATCACTAATCATTGCACTGCTATTCACCATATACAGTAGCTATCTATCAACTATGACACTAATGTTTACATGTTTTGTTTACGACAGCAAAGATTTTTAAGTAAATATCACCGGAAAGACCTATACAAAATAAAGGCTCTTAACTACCAAAAAGAAAGCCACTTGCAATTTTTAAGGTGAACAGATGGCAAGCATCCAATTCTTTTGGTTTCATGATGTTAAAGGGCATCCTGACAGTTATTTGCTGCAACTCAGAACTTGGGGCAAGTGTAAGCTGATGATTTTTTTTTTTTTAATCTCAAACTCTTGAAGACATAACTAAATGCTAGCTCTGAACTGCGAGCTTCTTCTGGCTATAGTGCACAAGCCTAGATTCAAACTTCCTGATGTTTGAGGTCATTCAAATCCAAGTTTCACATTTGAGTCCACTCTCAACCATCACTGTGATTTCAAATCCAAGAGAAACGTGTTTTTTTTTTTTTTTTTTTTTTTTTTTTTTTTTTTTTTAAAAAGCCAAATATTCTGCAAGTGTCTTTTCTGGGTAAGTTCCCTTCTATATGCAAAGAGGATAGATGAACAGGTACAGTTCAATGTGTTGTAGATATGACAACTGTGTATAAATCTTCTGGAAAAGCAATAAATTCCAAAATACATAAATATTCCTGGTACCATATAGCAAGACAGTATCCTAGACCAATTCATAGACAGGGACCAAATGTTTGCAAGGAAAAGTAGCAGGGGCAAGGTAACTCTTCATGTTAAAGAATCTAGAGTTATCCCAGTGCAACATTAACGTAACTGCGTTAATGATATTCAGACTTGCTATGAAAAGAGGTAAGGAAAAACAAGGCTATAATTAAGTCTGCAAACTTTAGGTAATTACTGTACCTGGTCTATCCACCATTAACTTTGAATAACTGCAAGTTCATGCAAAAAAATTGCTATCTTATATGAAAAGAGCAGTCTGTTAGAAGCAATTGTTATGGAATACGTAAGAAGTCATCTCTTTTGCAAGTGTTGTTTACTTAGTGAGTCTCTTGGCTACATCACTGTAAGCTATTTCAATTTCTTTGTCTCCAGGACAGGTATTGGTGAATTCATCCCTGCTATAAGCATTTGTCAGGTATCTCCAAATGCCTGTCATTTCCTTGGGAATCTCGAAGTTGCGATACTTTTTGGCCACCACCTAGAACAAAAGAAAATAATAAATGTATATATTTCAGCATAAAAAACTTTTTCATCCCTCGTCACTCTCTTGCTATGTTACCCTTCCAACATGCTCAAGAGTCACTTCTCGATTCTGTAGAACCTGCCCCTCCGGGATATGCCTGCACCTGGCAGCATACTGCCTCATGTAGTCTTTAATTCTGTCCTCGCCAAAGTAAATACTTCCGTATCCAGGCAAAAGCTTAATCTATGGCTCCATCTGCAGTACAAAACTGTCAAAGATCACTGGAGTGAGTGAAAAGAAACCAACCCATGACTACATAGGCACATCTTCACTCCTGTAGTTATCCTGTGCTACTTCCTCCTTTCTAGACCTCTGACTTGCCTTTTTTGTTTTCCTCCTGCATCGAGCTGTTTACACTGTTACTGTTAGAGCAGTTTTCTCTACCTGTAAAAGAGGACATCCACTTCAACATTACCTGGTCACACGATGTTCAACTTCCTTCTTCTACCTCATTCATTTATGTATTCCAACTTCCTCCTGCGACCATATTGGTCAGTGCAGTAAAATGGGATTTAGCTTGTCCCACTGTATCATCTACTGCCTGACTTGTCTATTGGTTCATGCCTTCATAGAATTCAGCTGCTCTACCCCTAAAGCCTTTGTGAACAGTACCTTCATGTACTGTTAATATTGCAGTTAAATTTACACAGGAGCATGGTTGAAATGAGTTGGACTCCAGAATGTTATAGACTACAAGCATTTTTTTCCTTAATTGTCATGTAACTACATACAAGTCATTCACCTTGACAATGTGTAGTTTGGGTAGCAGGTTGCAGTCTGCTAGTGTCATCTCATTGCCATCCAAAAACTTGCGAGTAGAAATTGTAATATCTTCCATGCTATTTTCATCTATTTCATCAGGAAGAGGAGAGTTCAGATACTCATCCAGTTTCTGGAGGGTTTTCAAGAGACCACGTTCTAAGGCTATTGAGGAAGGAATAGCTTTAAGAACAAAAAGCCAAACCACAGCAAGCAAATTTCAAAGCAAATTAACATTTAGGATATTGATACTGGTACCAGACCTGAAATACAAAATCCAAATCACTGTGCTACCCAGAAGAGATTATACAATGAAGGATTTCTAATCCTTGCACAATTTTGGCGACAACACCTCTGCTGGAACTGCAATTGCAGTCACTTGTAACACTAGTAACAACGAAACAGAACTAGAATCTCTTAAATATCACACTGATACAGGTTATCTCAAAGTTAGTTTATATACAAGCTTGCACTAATTTGTAACACTGTAAGACTATTCACAAATGTTTATTTTTGGATTAAAAAATGGCTTATGTCAGTTTCTTAAAACTCTTCCTAACTGGCTTAAATTCTAATTAGAATTAAGTTAAGCTACCTAATCTATTTAATGTCACATGCTCAGCTAAGAGGCACGACTAAGCATGCAGACTACCTAGGTTTTTGAAACACAGCAGCAGAGGGCAGCAAAACCCATAAAAACAAAAAATATTTCTCATTAAGAATGTTTGCAAATATTTTGGAGCTCTCTGACTGAAATAGAGCAGAAAGGCATTCTGATTCCCTGAATGAAGTTTTCCCTCAAACTACATTGACCAGAAAAGACTTGTACTGAATGACTTAAAGTCCTAATTGAACATTCTTTCTCTCTTATTAACCTCACACCTTCCATCTACTATGTTCTCTCCACACAGAAGTGTCTTAATTCTTTACAGAAACTGACATGAACTAAGCTCAATTCATCAGTGTGAATAGGAGCACTCAGTCACAGAAAAGTCAAATATCAAGTGTGCAGTAAGACCTCATCAACTGGACTGTAACTATGTCACTGAGGCATGGTACAAACTCTGCATGGAATTCGGTTCTGGATGTTAAAATCATTACTACTTAGTTCAAGACTTTTGAATGGCTGTTGCAGAGAGAAATTTCAATGTTAGGGACATGTACAACACATGCACACCCTACTAAAATATCCTGCTTATAAGAAGAGTAAGTGGACAGAATGATTCTTTTTAAAACAAGCTTCAAGAGACTTGAAGGGGTGCAAGAATGGAGTGATGTCCTTCTCTTCAACCAATCTCCTCTGCCATACATAGAAGGACATGCTTAGTATAAGAATCTAAGCAGGGACACAAGACACACAAAGAGCTTTAAAGTTCTTCATGTTTCCATCCTTTTCCCCAGTCTTATTGGGAAATAAACTATTTGATCTTGAAGAGTGAGACACTTCACATAGCTCTGAACAACACAAGAATATACAGTAATGCAAGTACGGCTATCAGCCCCCAGTGACGTACCTTCATTAGCCTCTGGCCTAGAATTTTTTATAAATGCAGAAAATTTGGCAAATATATCCATTCCAGCAGTGTTTGATTCTGGGTGCTTTGGAGAAAGTTTTAGGTACCTAAGAAGTAAAAAGAAGTAGATCTACAGCATATTCAGCAGAATGACGATCATCATATATTAACTAGCATGAAATGACATTTTTTTAAAAAAAAGATTCTATATCACACACATTTACCGATTTATCCATTTTCAGATTTATGTGGGGAACTTGCTTCTTATGTGTATTATCACACACTTCTATTTAAGTTCAAGATTTTTAAATCCAACTTATCAGAGGAGAACCAAAGCATGTTTCTGCCTTCTGATTCAGACATTTGCTTTAAGCAGTGTTTGAAATAGACCATAGCAACAAGAACAAGCTCCTTTATTCTAGCATAGCTGTGTTGCCAACAGGGCAGATCAAACAGGTACAAAATGAAATATACTCTTGCCCATTTTCTGTTCGCAGGAGATATTTTTTTTCCAAGTTAATGTCAGTTGTCCCAGAAAACCCCAAACCTTTCAACAAAAAGTAGTCTTGCAAGCTTTAAAGACAGAACAGTTCATTCTGCTAAAGATGGTGTCTGCATTTTGCCATTGTCTCCCAGTTGAGGTAAAAGAAAGCAAACAGTTTAGAGAAACCTCAAACATGTTTCCCATGTTTGTGCTGTTTTATTTAATTATCTCAAGAAGCATCCAGTATTTTCAACTACACTTTCCAAATAGTAAATACTCTATCTCCAGGTTTCATCATTATGCCCAATATGAAGGAATTTTTAGAAAAATATTTCCAATTTGCTTTTAGCAATCATTTCTGTACAATTACAAACTGTTGATCTGCTTATAAAAAGCTGGAAAGAATAATGAAAAAAATAGTATTAAATACAAAGTTTCGCTGATATTCCTGGTGAGAACAAGAAAATGACAAGTTCTTAGAAGCTTAAATAACACCTTACTTCTAGAAGAATGACTGCCCATACAAGCCTCCAAAAGGAGGCAACATCTTAAAAATCAGTTTCTACTATGGTTCATTACTGAGTCAGGGCTAAGTTTTGTATAACAGGCTCATCTTAATTTACATTATTTGGACACATCATCAGAATGGCCTGACATAGTCATCAAAAGGAAAAGTCATTTAGTCTGAAAAAATTCAGGTAACAGGAAGGGTGACAGGACTAAGAAAGGACAATTTTAAAATAAGTAAATGTCTTTTAATATAAAAGATGGAAGAGCTGGAGGGAAGAAAGGTATGACAAACAAGAATTCCAAGCTATTACCGAAGTCTAAGCTGCAGTTTACTGATGCTGAAGAACTTACTAACTAGTGCAGAAAATCCCTGAGAACACTCCATCTAATCTAAGGTGAGAAATCATCATTTTAAAACTTACTTTGGTGGAGCCAAAACTTCTTCCAGGAACTCTTCAATTTTATTCACATCTGTTTTCACCTCACCATTATAAGTTATAAAGGGTGGATGAGTGCCTGGAGCCAAATTTTGAAGGTCTGCTGGTTTTCTAGGGTGAAATACAAACAAATACAAAAGTAAGCTTGGGACACGCATTACCCTATCTTTCAAAGATACGATCTCAAAAGCAGTGTGTGAGGTTTTCCAGTTCTTGGCAGTTCAGAAAATATATCACCAGTTTTCTTTTAAAAAAGAAGTTTAAAACTTAATTAATATTTTGAATATTTTCTTTAACAATTAAAGTGCTTTAACAATTAAAGTGCTACTGCTTTCTCCTACCTTCTGGTTACCTACTTTTCCTCAAGTCAATTGTATAACGTTGAATAGTGTGGCTGGAATTAGGTGATATGTACTATTACCACCCCCCAATACATACACACTCCCTCCTTCCCAACATATGCAGTACAGAGCTTATATAGAGTGTAATCTGCTATCAGTGATAATCCTCCCCCATTACACATGGCTTCTCTGGAAATAAGCAATGCAGAAAGAGCCATCTACTTGCACCCACTCTCCAACTCTAGACAAGGTAACGTGCTTAAGCATCATGTTTAAAAATGACACCTGCAGCTTCCTCCAGTGGAAAAAAAATTACAAATAATATCAGCACACTTAGACAAGGGGAGGAGAATCTATGATATTACCATAACAAGACCCAACAGAAACACAGAATCACGCTTAAGATACTTACACATTTCCACGCAAGTCAGTTTTGGTGATACCTCTTGCTATTGGAAGACCGACTCCATCTCCTTTTATACCAATTCTTACCAAGCTAAGCCAGTCATACGCAATTTGCTCTTCTCTCCTCTAGTGGGCCTTGATGTTGTAGTGACGAGTGACAGGCATTAATTTAGGGGTCTGTATGTCAGCTGCACATACACACCTAACTACTCATTCACCCCTAAGTGCCTAACTTACTCTTTAATGTAAAGCTCTCACATATGCCTTAGCAGCAGGTTTACATGCAAAGCTGGAGTCAATTCCATAATGTGATGTGGATTCATTAGAAGCTGTAGAATCCAAAACAGACTAAAAAACTGCACTTTTTCTCCCGGTAAACCATTATGTTATTGGTTAGTCCCATGATAACTGCAGCAGTCTCAGTGTAGGCAGAAGTAAAATTACAGTACCGCTTGGCACGACAGCAGCAGCACCTCCCTCTGATGAAGCTACTGACTACAGCTCAGAAGACTATCAGAAGAACAAATACTGAATGCTTGAAGAACCTTTTCACATTTTAAAGGGCAGCATGCAATTCCTAGCCCCTCAGACCACCCCTGTGTACTAATATCTGACAGTGGAGGCACAAGGGTGCACCTACATTTCTGGCAAGTTAACCAGAGCACCCGCTAGAGGACGACTACCACCTCTTGGTAATGTGCTGGACGAGGAACAACAAACGATACCCAAACCCAGCAGAAAGTTTGCCAAGACAAAGTTACCCCTTCGTTACTATTTGAACAAATCTAAGCTAGAGCATCACCCTTGAACTGGGTCTGTGCTTCGCACAGTGCGGCCTTGACTCTGGAGCCGGATCTGCTGTGTACTGGAAAGCCTCCTGACCACACAGGGCAGGGAAACCAGCCCCGCCACACAGCCACGGCCAGCCAGGTCGGCACGGTAAAGCATCTTCCAGGGACAGCACTCGAACTGTCCACACACACAGGTACAAGTCTGTCCTGTGGAAACCTAGCTTCTAAGTTCTTACAAGATTAAGATCCCCTGCCAGGACTTCGTGTCCTGCCCACTGCTGAACCTTTGAAGCAGGGGAAACAGCAATAGCATATAGTGCCAAACGGCACTTAGGACAGCTATGAGCACTTGGCTGAACATGTAAAACCTGATTGAGAAAATGGATTTTCATACTTAAGAAAATTAACTTCCCTGCTTTTAGCCAGGTGACAGAAGTCAGATGTTAATACAAGAATTTAACCATTTTCAATCAATTGTTAAGCTTCCAAGAAGTTACTTCTCACTACGAGTTGTCATTGCCCTCTTACTGTTAGGATTTAAAGTCTGTCATAGGCTAATGCTTCAACCTTAGCTTAACACTTCATTTAAATACAGCTTTGTAACCCACAACAATTATAGGAAGTCATTGTGGCTCACTTCCAATTTTGCATCTTGCCTAGATAACATTCCTCAAAAGGAACGTAACTTTAAAAACTAACACAGGCAAGACCTCCAGATTTGCACTAATACTATCACAGGAAAGATTTAATTTCAGAAGCAGACTAGTCTAATGAACTAAACAAAGAAGTTTTCCGGAGAATCAGAGTGCATCTCAAGGATACCAGAACATTTTATTGACACCCCCCCCCCGCCACTCCAGTCACACCATCTGCATCTTTCAAAGACAGCAGAGATTAACATACCACAGCCAAAGCCTAGACATTAATACTGGCTTTGACTTCCAGTTTGCTGCTCTTGCCAGTAGACATTAAACAAACCCTGGTTACCACATACAAGCCGCAGCTTCTCGAGCACCATAAGTACACAGGAATATCCTTAAAAGGTTGTGAGCACAACTTCCCTTAACAAAGAACAGCATTAAAAATATATAGTGAAGTTTACTTCAGATATGAAATTGGGCAGTTTAAAGCAATTCCAGGATAGTTAGTACCTGCCCTAAAGTTTGCTGAGGTATTTGGAGGTAGGACCACATACTTAAATATCTGCCTATCACTACCTAATCACTAGCTAATTAAATGGGCAAACTCTTTAACATCAGAGCTCAGCTACAGAATAGCTATAAACATCTTGTGGCTTTCCACAAGCCAGAATAACAATCAGTGTTTCAGTAACTTCTTGAGGATCAGACAAAAGCCATCCCCCAAATGTAATATGCTCTACTGTGATGTGTAAGTTAGACAAGTACTGAAACGAGTGCCTGAAGAGTTAACTTGGCAAAAAAAAAAAAAGCAAGGAAAAAAAAAACACACAAGAAACCCATCTCCAGTTCCTAAGCAGTATTGTACACTGCTGAAGTTGCATTCACCTCTGGGCAGCCTTTAATATTTACTAATCTCTTTATTTAATCGTTGTCTGTCAACATAATTGTAAAACTACACAATCAAGATGTTTAAAATAGGATTTCAAAACTTAACTGAATGCAACCCGGCCCTGAATGTTATGACAAGCCCAACAACGTCCTGTGACTGGTTTACGTACTGTAACTGCTCTAGTCACCAGAACAAGTCAGATCTCTGAGCACTGAAATGCTGCTTCTGCGAAGGGAAAGAATAAAGTCTCTGTCTGGCTGAACAGAAGCAAGAAATGCATTACTTCTTTGAAAGAGCTGTGCTTCCCTCTTCATTTGCCTATGTGCATATTTTGCCCTAAAAGTAGAGCTGAGGACTGCAAAACGTTTGTTAGCACAGTGTGATGCTCAATGCAAGCATGGAAGGGAAAAATACATGCCATAAAGTCAATCAAAACAGACTCATTCTTTCCTGTGTCCCGAAGTATTAACTTGTGAACTTTTGTATCCAACCCTGACCTTTTAAGCCTCGCAAACAGAGCTTGTCTAACTGTTGAACAGAAATTACACTGAGCCTGAAACACATGCTTTGCAAGTAAACCTGTTTTCTTGGCTAGTAAAATAAATGCAAATGATAAAACGTTACTACCCAGAATCTTGAACAAGTTTGTGTCTTTACTATAACAGGAGGGGAAAAAAAAAAAGAAGAGAATAATTGGCTTGAACAGTGAACTTGTGAAATCAGTTCCCTGTGAAATATTAGAAGGGCAAAAACTAGCACCTATAATCATTCTGGTAATGCTAACGGGGTAAAAATACCAGCATAAAACATTTCCACTTGAGCAGTTTGCTGAACTTCACGTTCCGCAAGCTACACTAGACTACAACTAGATATTAGACAATTCAGAACATTGTTTTGTTTGTTTGTTTTTCTTCTGAAACTTTATTCAAAGCCTACAAGGAATCAAGTTTGCATCATCATCTATTCAAATCTGAATTAGCTTCAACGGTCCTTATTTTCCTTCGCCAGTGTGCTAGGAAAAATAGAGTTCATTTGACCTATTCTTGTGCATTTTTTTTGAATTTTGAACTCACTTTGTGTTTTCCCCTTCCCAACATAAAAAAGAAAACCTGAAAGAAAGCTCTCTCTTGTGTAAGAAAGGACAATTTTAAACATCTGCAAGCAATTTTAATTCTAAACATTAGTTCTACATCCCAACATGCCCCCATCCAATCAACTCAAAGTTGCCAAACAAACCCAAATAAACCAATTCAATAGGGATCTTTGGCATTTTAATGATATTTCTCAAAACTAGTTCAGCAGTACTAATGCTTCAAAGTATAAAACAGTTCTTTTAACCTTTTTCTAATTTTTCCCCAGATGACTGCAAAAGGTTAAGTAACGCCATCATTAAAAGTAAAGCAGGTCCAAAACCTATAAACAACACACAAGCACAAGCTCTGCTCCTGAGGTTTCCACAAACCACATGCAGTGCTACACGGAAGATATGATATATTTGGTTTGTGTGTGCTGGCAGCAATATTTATGTTTGCAGTAATATCCCGCATCAGCCAGAGAAAATCTTGAAGCTGCTACAAATGCAAACAATTTACAAAAGCTGCTTTATACCCCTGTTTGAGGGGTCTGCCTCAGTCTTACTGCACATAGAAATATTTAACACTCGCTGCCACTTCAATGCTGGCAACTGAGAATTAGGTAACACTGGTATACTAAAAAGCAGTATTGTCAGTCAAAATGGAGGGGGACAGCAGAGGATGTGTTATTTCTTGAAGAAAAAAGCAAAACAAGTAACCTCCTTCAAAAAAAGTTAAAAGTGGAGAGGTTAATCCTAGGAAAGTTTACAGATTTTACACTTGATTCATTGGAGAATGCTGTGTATTTCTATTGGCTTTATTTCTGAAAATAAGATTTGCAAGCACTAGCAGCCTCTACTCTCTCCAGAGAGTTCAGTGACTAACATTACATTAGTGCTTTGAAATCATTACTTCACAGCAAAAACAAATACAAGCCCTCTGCTGAATTTAGCAGTACCGCTTCTAATAAAAGTACATCCAACCTTAGGAAATCGAGATTCCTGGATTCACGTCTCATCCTTCTCATCCACTACTTCAAAGATAGCGAAGTTATAGTTTAGGTGACATGCAGCATTGTGACATTTATTCTTATGCATAATAAGCAATACTACCTTAAAATCTTTAGGGAGAGGAGTAGTCTGCACATTATTTGTGACAGTTATCCAATATTCATTGCAGATTTGATCTAAGATTTGTTGATCTAAAATACTCATCTGGCAGTCTCTACTTGTGGGGTCTCAATGTGAAGTTAGTAAGATTCAGTATTCAGTTATAAGATTCTTCATGTCAGTTTTTAGTTTTACAGAAAAGCATCGTTTATCAAATTCAACAGAATTTATCGGACCAATTCTTTTTGATTACAACTGCTTATAACATTTACATTAAGGCTGTCGCTTAGGATTTGAGGACTTTTTTTAAATTTTGGAAAATAAGACATGCGAGATTTAGAAGCTGCTAACAAGTATTTGTTCTACCAACTGTACTGTTGCTTTTCAGATAAACCAAATATTTCTTACCTCTTCAGGTCAACTGTTGTGACACTAAACACCACTCCCTTCAGCCAAAGTATCATGAACAGCCTCTGAGAAAAAGGACAGTTTCCTATGCTTTCACCATCGCTGCCAGCCTGCAGAAGAGAACAGAGCATGACTATTAGAGGATAGAACTGTGCCATCTACACGCGCTCACAATTACTAAAGATCTTTACTTAAAGACAGTAACAAAACACAAACTCTATTGCCTGTACTGTCTTCACACCACTAGCTCTTCTAAAGATGCAACAGACTCACAGTCAAACCTAGTGTCATCTTGCAGGAACACTCTTTCTTCTCGAAGTCCAGCCGATGCACCTGGAACAGATATCCTGATGGCACCTCCATATAATGCATAAAGATAAGCACCCTCAGAATATGTAAACGCATTTCCTATACCAGGAAAGTGTGGAAACAAAATGACATGGAAGTCCAGGCATGTTTTTTATACCTGGACCTTCCAGTGATGTTTTTTTGTAGCAGACATAACTAGGATTTCATTACAGTGAAATTTACAAAAGCCACACTTTTGACTTCAGTTCTCCAAAGTAAATATTGTTCTTTGGATTTATTCTTTATGCCTTCTTCTACAAGGCACAGATAATTAACTACAGTCATCTTCCAATTTACTGCTCATCACACTGTGTAGGCCTGCTGAGACAACCGCAACCAGGAGCTACGAAACGTTACTGTACTGCAGGTGCTGTAAGGAAGGACGTAACTAAGTACATAGGGACTTTGCTGCCAAAACAGTAATATTCCAAAGACAGTTTTTATAGGCAATTTATCAACAAGCCTTTGTCCTACTACAACAAAGGTCTATTGCATAACAACAGTAGGCCACTCCAGGGCACCCAGCGATGGCATGCATCTCATGATTGCTCTGACAGTGAAGTACGTACTGCTGAGTTGGAAGATTTTAGTATTAAAGTAGGCTAGAATTAGACATTGGAAACCTCAAATCCTGTTAAAAAAATTGAGCTTTTGAATAGAAAATCGACTCATTCTTAAGACTGCGTATGTCAGATTATCTTGACATGTACTTTATGTTAAAAAATTATAGAATCTTGCTTCTTATTATTAGAATATTTCCAAGAAAAATTTTAATCAATGAAATTCTCAAGACCAAGCTAATCCTTTCATTGTTACTATTACCTGTTCCCTAGACAGGCTTTAAAACACATTGTAAAATATGCTGGCTGTACTCCTCTGAGAAAGTACACAGGACAATTATGTTTACTAAACACTGCATAGTCACAACTGGAAGGGCTGAGTACAAGGCCTGGGCATTGACTGGTAGAGATCCATCTTAAAAAAAAAAAGTTTAGGCACTCATGCAAAGGAATTGCTTTTTCTTCAATTCTCTGCCAGTTCCCAGCCATGCACTGAGCAGGGGGCCCAGTGGGGAGAATGAAGAAAGACTGAGCAAGTTAAAAGGACTAACAGCAGGATTTTCAAAGATTGGGAAAAAGGTTTTCAGAGAAAGTGTCTTAAATTCAAAAAGCTATTTTATTTTTTTAAAAACTCAACTGCTTTCCACAGATAAGCCATCTAGACATATCAGGACATGAGGATTCATGACTTATGATACCTCAAGTTTATGCTTTGTTGTGGAGAATATATGGAGCCATTTTTCTTCAAACATTTACTAGTTTCACTAATGAAGGTTAGAAAGGAGAAAAGTTGGCAGGTTGTTTTTGTTTGTTTTTTGCCTAAGTTACAAATTGCCTCCATTTTCTTGGGAAGGAAATAAAACTGGTACCTAATTAACAGTATTAGATTGTCTTCAAAGCTGGCACATGACTTCTCAGTGTCTGGGAGCCTAAATTCTAAAAGCACCTACTGAAATGAGAAAAAAGTCAGTCTGGTTACTCTGGCCATTTTGCTTTACACTGCTCAACACACAATTTTCTATTGAGCACATAACCGTTGAAAGGATTGTAGCTGCTACGTATGGATGACCGCGTTCCTACTTCACAACATGCTAACATGAAGGAAGAGCTCGCTCTGCAGTGTATTTCCAACAGCTGTATGTTTTTATGGGTGTTAATATTTAACCACAATGCCCATCCCTCCAGATTGCAGTGTATATTTCAGAATTTTCCCCTGAAGTGGTTACTGTGTTTACACTGGAACAGACACTTTCTGCAGTTGAATTATGCCAATGTAGATTTGCACCTGCTTACTTCCCCCCCAAAACACCTTCAACACGTGCAAAATCACCTCTTTTGAAAAACAATACTGAAAAAGATACCACCCCATCCCATCTGAGTAAATATATATATTTTCCTGCCCCGTCTAATTCATACTCTCAAGCAGAAACGACTCTTTGATTCAGAATCGATCCCCATCTTCAAGTTTTACACCAACGCTATGTAAACCAAGGCACAGGCAGGAACAACACAGGTGGGCATGTCCCATTTTGTTACGCTGTACTCCACTTCCTCATGTGGAAAAGCCACCACATGTTTACCGTAAAAGAGAATATGGGCATCTACCAAGGCGCAACACCGAGACCGTACGGCCATCCCCTCGGCACCTCGCAGCGGCTGCTGACGCCGCCGTCCCCAGGGGGCTCCCGGGGCTGCCACCCGCAGCAGCCGGGAGCAGCTCTCCTTGCTCTCATTTCCTTCAGCGCTTCTGACCTCACGACCAGAGCTGGTGCAACACCACATTGCCAGAGGTCTTGTCTTATACATCCCACGTCTTCTTTCACGTAATATAATTCCACCACTGAGCTTTATCATTTCCAGTGGAAGATTAAAGAACTGTGACTGGAATAAAGCAATCTCAAATTCAGGAAGCACTTTTGCTTGTACTACAAATGCAATCTTAGTCCATCTGAAACCCAAAACAAAACCGCTTTGAAGTCACAGAACTGAACAAAAATAGATCAAACTTTAAGGCATAGCACAGAACTGTGGCTTTCATTGAAGCCCAATAACAAACCCAAAGCAATTCTTATGAGGACCAAAAAAGGTCAAATGCATTTATGCTGTACCACCAACTTGTACAGAAACTTTTCCTCTCTCTCAATATAAGCATAACATTCGAAATGAACAAACAACATAATCAATAGCATCTGCTTTTTGTTTAATCATTACAGATTTTTTAATTACTTTAAATCAGAGAAAAAGGAATACAGCCCCCTACTAAACAGCAATTTTATCAAAACCTAATGTGTTTTCAAAGCTGCAACCAAACAGCTAAACTGAGCATAGACTTTTATATCTACATTCAAAAGTTTGTCCCACTTCTGCTCCAAAAAGTCCCGAGTTATTCTGAGCACATACTGGAAAAGGAATGCGGTCAGAACGCCAAGAAACTTCTGGCTTCGATGCTCTTGCGCCAAGGAATTCTGCTATGTAACTGTTTGCCCGAGAGGCCCGTTTTTTATCTTCCTGTATTTGATGCACTGAGAGCTACAGCCCAGATCTGTTACAACCGCCATCAAGAGCGGCACCACGCTGGCAGTGCAGCACATTGTTCTCCTTCAGTTGCACACGGAACTTTTTCTCTGGAGGGAGACAAGTTTGGTAGTTGTTGAGTCTCTGTCAGAGTCAGTGCAGACTGATCTTCCCCCTGGAATACGTATCTGTGTCGGCAGTAAAGTACCTTTAAATATTGCAAGAATATTCTGAAGTTCCACACGACTAGTCATGCAGGGGATTATTATACAACAGTCATTTCTCGAGCTTGCTGTTAGAAGCCAGAAATTTGGCATTACCTGGTCTTTTAATTCAGGCCACAATATACCATGTTATCTTCAGTCTCTAGTCCTCAGCCTCTAATCCTCAGCACCATCAGACTGAATATTAAACGTTGACTTCTCTATACGAAGATCAGTCTAGATTATTTGTTACTTCAACAAGACTATACTAATTCTATACAGAGAAGCTAAAGACATCCAGCTGACTTGAACGAAGTTGTGTTACCTTCCAAACTGACCGCAAGTAAGAAATACCTGAGAAGATGGCAAAATGGACCTCACGTTACTTGTCAGGTGCGAGGCAGAGAAAGGGCTGGGCAGCCACTGCAGCACGCAGTGGACAGGACTGTATGACGAACTGGGCAGCTTTTAAGAGCAGAAGAGTCACAAGGCAGTAAAACAAACCAGTATGCTTCCTGAGAAGACAATCTGATTTATCATAGCCCACAAACTTAAAACAACTAGCAACTTCTAATGTCAAGTACCTCAGATCATGCAAGAGTGCCAGCTACCTGAAGAAAAAAATCTGCTTATCCCACTGCCCGGGAGGCTCAGCTCAGCTGATCCAGCCAGTGCAGAAGCCACCTCCTTTCTCTTTCCCCAAAGCAGTGACTTCATTCAAATTAGATCATCTTTCCCCAAAAAACAGAGAGTCTAAGTACTTGTACATTTTTCTAACAGCTAAATAAGCTAACAGAAGTAAAAAAAAAAATCAATTAAAATTGTGAAGAGTTTGTGTTTACAAGAGCATAAAAATTAACTTGACCCCCAACACAATGACCTGCATGCATTTACTTTATCAAGGTAGCACTGAAGTTTACTGCAAGACTAACAGAAACTGACAGACAAGAAAAGAAACACTCAAAAGGATCCAAAGCCCTCTTTATATAGCATACATCTAAAAGACTTGAGAGTAAAACAGAATTCTAGAAATCTTTGGTCCTGAAGGCTTGCAAAATCATTTCCAACAGCAATCATTTAAAAGGAGTATATTATGAGTTTCCCAAATTGCATCAAATGACTGCAGGAATAACAGTAAAGTCAAAGTGCATCTGATGAGAAACGCAATACAGTTCAGTCTCTGCCTATGTAAATAAAGGCAAAGAAAGGGCAGGACAGTAGACCACCCCCCTTCAGGAATGAAAAGCTATCAAAGCAATTTTTCCCAGATTTGATATACCAGGAAGAGGAGGGAAAAAAAGTTTTGTTGAAGAAGGAAAAATCCAATTTAGAAACACATCACAAAATATTACCTGAGGGGAATAAAAAGGCAAAAAACACAAGTGACGAAGCTAGTTACACCCCCCAATAACGTCCCACTGCTCTGAACAAGAAAACTGAACTTCAGTCTAGAGGATTAAAGTTCAAAAGCAAGTAAACAGACTAGGAAAAAAAAGAAAAAAAATAAAAAGCAATCTCTATTTCAGTTCTAACTAATAAAAAAATCTGCCGGGAAAACTACAAGAGAAAACAGCATGATATATACCCATTACCTCAAAACAGCAGATAAAAATCACTCTCGCCCAGTAAGCTCATTCAAAAAATGAGCAAATTAATAATCCTACATGGATTAGTGTTTTAAGAGGAAACAGTTTAAGGTAAACCAACAAAGTGATTCAAGTGAAAAACAAGCAGCAGTTCAAAACCCCAGAGATGAAAGAATACAGACAGGAGTGGTTTAATGTTCCACGCAGGAATACGGAAAAGTCTGGCAGTATCAGTCTAAACCCTTGCAACTCGCGCCTTTATCTTGCCGAGCTGGATAAACAGAATTCCAAGCTGTTGACTGGGCAGGGCTCTCAGATAAGACATAAGGAACCAGGTCTGCGCGAGGACCGCAAGGCTCTCTGGTGTAACGCCCTCAGCAGCTGGACGGGCTTCAGGGTGTCGCAGGTACGCGCTGGCTTCGCCTGCCAAAACACACCTTAAAGGATCACAATGCCTAAAATATTAATGAGGCACCATTAGGAAGAGAATATAGGTGATGAGGTGGTAAGATGCACAGCTCAGGACAGACAAAAAAGATGCGCTGTCTGTAATATATGATGTTGGATTCTCGTGCTTCCAGACTTGTTAGCTTGTGGAGGCAGTTGTTTTCATGGGAAGAACAGGTCAGGCAGCAAGCTAGAATCCAGCCCCAAACTCTGCTGCTAGCTAAATCTGGTTCAGCCACATTTAATCCGAGGTATGACAAGACAAAGGGACACCTCTGCCCCCAGCTCCCCCTTCGCCTTGCCCCCAGGCACAACGGATAGCTCGCGTCCAGCTCTCGGTGGCAGTGGCCATCAGGCTGGGACGTACCGGGACGCTGCCCCGCAGGACTGGCACACTGTGATAGAGGAGGCCCAGACATCTGACAGCCCAAAGGAGTTCCCTGCCACAACAAGCAAGACAGACTGAAGGTCAGATCTAGGAAAAAAATACACACAGCTGTAAAGCCAACTGCAACCTGCAAAGGATTCAGAATACTAGAAGGACTTTCTTGCCATGTTGCAATATAGACCAAACGTTGGATTGCAGTTACTGGAAAAATATAGCTAGTGGCAGCAGTGGGTCATTGCTTGTGATGCACAACAAATCCAAACACTCATTTTCATCATCTTAGCAGCACTGAAAGGGATCAACTAAACCTTACTCTAACTTTAGTGCTGAAAGATTGTTTCTAGGTACACAGCCTGCCGCTATGGGAGTCCTTTCTTTCAAATGCAGCTGTCCTGGGAAACGTAAAACAGGGTGCTGAAAAAAAAAACCTTAACATGGAAAAGCTGAAGAACAGTACTATGAGGATAGGCATACTAGCAGATGAAAACAAAATCTCAGGGTCTATTATTCAACCAACCAACCAACCAACACCTGCTACGCCAGCACAAACCAAGGGGCAGCCTTGGACAAGTCCTTGCAGCATGGTCCCTTCTCACGCCAGACATATCAAAGAGTGCTCAAGCAACGAACACTTCAAACATTGCAAGAATATCCTCTTGCTTTTTTTTTTAAAAAAAACAACAACTTGTAATTGTTGTTTATTTATTTACATGATTTAACGTCTCTGACAAGCACACTGACTCCCACAATTCTTTTATGATGCTCAGAAGATTCTAAATAAAACATCCAGCATCGTTCTCATTACCTCAGAGGTCAGCGGTTTGACAACTTGTATAGCCATTAGTTCAAATTTACCTCTGTTCATCATGAGCCTACTGCATTAACAGGCACTACCACTGCATCATGCCTTTTTCTACATAATCTTGTTCTCCAAATCCATCATTAACTAACCTTCATCTTAAAGTCAACTGCTTCTAAACTCAGAAGGTAACTATTTTTATAAGGAGGCGTGTGCTTAACTTGCCTCTGCCTTCAACACCTACAAATAGGAAAGTATCTTCTAGGAAAAGAATGTACATCCATTTACAAACAGGCCAGACAACCTCAGAAAGCATCAAATTAAGCTTCCAGTGCCTATATCACAGCCTTATCCCTACATGAACTATATTGATTTGTGCAAGCCCTTGTTTGACCTTTAGAAGGAGACTTAGAGCTTGGTAGCACTATATCAACTTAGGTTTAAACTCTTAGATCACCAGAAAAGTAATTAGTGCTAAAGAACAATTTAGATAATCATTGTTATCTTAAATAGCTGGAGTCCTAAGAAAAGCATAGGGGAAAAAAAACAAAACACAAGTCCATTGCTCATACTTGGAATTAGCTGTAAATACAAAAAGCCTAAGATGATTAACCCATATTTTCTATGTGGTGATTGACACCTACCCCAACCTGAGGAAAAAGCAACCTTAGCTACTGCTGCCCCTGGACAAGCCGCACCTTCTTTACCTAATCTGTAATCGATCCAACTTCCACTTCAGCTGATATACCTGTAAACTCAAAAAGCTTTTAAAAAAATAAATGAATGAATTGAACTCCCAGTAAATACTTGAGATCTGACTATTAAACCAGGGAAAGGAATGTTTATCAGCCCATTCAAGCAGCCTCTTAAGTCATCACCTTTCTGATTAGCCACTGCTGTGTTAGACATTTGACTGTAGCAGCAACTGACCATTTTAGGATGATGCTGTATTTAACCCTGTGATCCTGTTCCTATCAAAATACTTAAGAGATTTGTCTCGTACAGTTTCATGCAGCTCTTGCTTATTGCTACCTAATTTTCATCATAAATCTTTTGGAAAAAGCTATGGGATTTTCACGATGTATTAAAATAATTAATTTCTACTGAATTATGAAGTTAAGCCCTTCTAGTTCTTAGGAGGAAAGACATCATCCCACATTCATCCTTTGGGAGAACTGGATGAAGAGTCAGATCGAAACCTGCATTAAATACTAACCACCATTTTCTTCAGTGGAGAAATTGGCTTAATGTTATGAATACAAAAACTTGGTATTACTGTGGATAGCCAGATGCATGGCTTTCTCCTAGCCTGATATAAGGAAAATTAAAGTTATTAAATAATGGCAAAAGCCTCACAGCTCATCTCTTCTACCCTTTTTACTCCAATGGCAATACCTTCAACAAAGTGATTCCGTTGTAACAAACCTAAATAAGATAAATATGGCCAAACTCACTGAAATCTGCTAAGTGACAGCTTGACACATTCTTGCAATTATACAGTAGGAAAGGCAAGTATGCTGTTAACCACTCAGCACAACATGTTTCTTTCCTCTCCCAGCTTATTAAATTTGTTAATGAAGTGTTTCGGCTACACCCCAAGATGCCCATTTCCAAGATCTCCCCCACACCAAACACTGAAGCATCTATAAAAATTAGAGGAAAGAACAGCAAACCTGGGTTACTGGGGTTCAGAAGACGTGAGTGCAATTTTAAAATTTTAAGAATTCTTCAAATAACCCTTCGAACACACATCACTTCTGGGGGACAAAACAAAGTGCCCCGTTTATGGTAGTTTACAGCTGAGTTCTTGGAGCGAGGAGGTGCCGCCAGCTGGGCAGGATGCCCCCAGCGGAGCCAGTGCTGGATGCCCAAACAAGTCCCACATCGATACACAAGCGCTCACCCAGGAGTTTCAAAATTCTGAAAAAAAAATAACACAGCTAAGCACAACTGCCTCCAAATCGGAGATCAACAGCAATGTCCGTGGAAGAACTGCCTGTAAATGGAAAAAATTGCTTGAATTCTCAAAACTCACTGAAGCAGAGCTGCCATTTTGAACCTGCACCCCCTGCTAACAGCACATTCAATGCTCTAGCGAGGAAAACCATTCACTTAGACCAAAATTGGTGTTGGAATTTTTATTCTATAGCTACTAGAACACGAAGGTTCCGCGGGAGGCTTGCCCTCTGCTGCTTCTTGTTCCAGTGCAAGCACTGAGCAATTCACTTACTAAGAGGCACCTCTATGGATGTATTCTACACCCCTCGGGAAGCAGTATCCAAGGTCTTCATTCGCAGAGCAGAACCTCCTCCTTCGGGACATGTTGCCTTATCTCATTAAGATCCAGTACAGCACGTCTCACGAGGGCAGCTAAAACGTCACTTTGAAAGACTACAGAAATGTACTTATGCTTTCTTTCATTTTATTTTTAGACAAAACCATGTAAAAAACTATTTCCTTTATTTAAAAATAGCAGCTCTCCAAAGTACAGACCAAAGTCTAGCCAAAAGAGTAATTCTTTAACAGAGCCAAAACACTCTGAAGCTGATCCAGTAGCACTGACTGATCTCATCAGCTCTTCTCATGAAAATATACAGATGTGACTTCACTCCTGGATTACACTCCTATATTTAGTTTATACCTAATATGGATATTCATTGCAGAACTCAGTTATTTCCTTTCCTCGTGCAAAGTTCTTTGTCCTTTGTCTAGCCAACAATACAAGGAATACGTCTGAACTCCTAGAGAACTTGCACACAAAGACATCTGTAATTAATAGCAGTTTACCTTATGCTTTTAACTTCAGCATAAACAAACAGCATTCAGAGCCCTGAAAATCAGATTATGCCACAAATGCATGTTTGACCTGAATTGAAAAAAAAAATCAAAAAAGTTTAAAAGAACAGACACTATTCTCTCTTAAAGAAAAAATATTTCAAGCAAAGAACATAAAGCCCCTGATGTCAAAGCTCTATTTAAATTCATACCAAGGCAAAATAATTGTTTTGGGATGTCTTAACTGCTAACATGTTCAGAAACTCTTAATACAAAGGAAGAGTAGAATGAGTACCTGACACCTATTTTAGGAGTATTCTGAATTGAAGAAAGTTCTAAAAGTTTTCGCAGTCCCAAGTGCCTCTATCCTAAAGGAGAAGCCACCTCACTTTCTCCCACAGTCCAGTTAAGGCCTTATAGAATTGCCCTGCTCAGCTGGTTATCAGTTGCAAGGCCTAATCAGCAGAGAACATCTTCAAAAGAAAAATAAAATACTGACAAGCACATTTATCCAGTCTTAAATGTAGCTCCTGGGGAATTCTACATAGCCCAGCCCACCCAGAACCTGGAACTGATGCAGGCACCACTGCAGAAGCACGTTGGCCTGGCGTTAGTCACATCACAATGAACGCCTCCTTCCAAAGCGAACCTGAACGTGCTCGCACCAGTGAGAAAATAACAGAGAACACAGCTCTTCTTGTCCCTTTTAACTAACGTACACTTACATTCACTCTTGCAACCTCAGCATACAAAAGTCACTTTCCAAAGCAGACAGATTACTGTTTAGCTAAAAGTTCAACAGATTCCCTGGCTAGGCGCCTAAAACCAGACTTTTATGGGATAACACAGCCCTCAAAATCCACAAGTTCAGTGACAAAAGATGGCTGCAGAGCCAGCTGCTTCTCTGCCCACCCTCTTTCCCTTAGAAGACGGGCAGGATTACTTCTCAAAGAGCTCTTTCTTCCCTCTCTGGTTCCTTCCACGGGCTTAGGCCAGGACAGCCTGCGCAGGGCCGGGCAGGGACGCCGCGAGGAACAATGACCGGCCGCTTGCCACGCTAAGGCCCAGAGACCCATGGACCCCCCCACGCGCTCCCAGCGGTGGAACCGACCTTACGAACAGCCCTCACATCCGCCCGCTACTTCTCAGCCATCGAGGCAACTCCTTCCAGAGGATTCTCATTCTCCTCAAATATTTTTGTATGATCTCTAGTGTTAAGTATACTCTTCTCTGCTTCCGTGCATTCCTTACTACACACGTAGATGGTTGGACCGAAACATAGAAGCACAAGGCTCACACTGCTCAGCCCCTTGGCGTGCGTTTCGCCCAGCTTTCTATAGGACCCAGATCCCAAAGCTTCTCCAGCAATACCTGTCCTAACTCACAGGCGCCCCTTTCCTTTCGAGCCTCCAATGCACAGCCTGAGACACTTCCCTTCTGGGAAGGCTGAGGACAGATTTGTCTTTCACAGCAGGATTTATGCTCAAAGAATGCCTTTGTGGCACACAGCTCCTACGAACACCACGGAGCCAGTGACTCAGAAGCCCCGCTGCAGGCGGCGGGCAGAGGAGCAGGCTGCAAAGGACGATGAGCTGAGGCCCAGGGGCTCCGCCAGACTGCTCGCTGGGGACAGAGGAAAGGCGCGCGAGCAACAGGCATCCTGCAGCAGCGAAGCAAGCCTCAAGTTCTCCTGACCACCTGAGCTGCCTAGATGCTAATCGCTGGCAAGGGGAGGGCAGATGCCAGTGAATAAAACCATTATTACTGTGGAAAGACATGCAGAAGCAATTTCACAATGAAGATAAAGTAACTCCTCTCTGTAACCCCTTTGGAAATTATTGCTAGAAGTTTTTAAGCTTACTTTCCAATGTTTTGGAAAAAAATAATGTCTACACTTGGGACCATCTCTCTATCTGTGAACAATACTGTGCAAAGTGCACCGGTTCCTGCATCAGCAACCAGATTGAAAAAGACAAAGAGGTTTCTGGATATGAGAAGTCTCCCAAGCAGAAATTCAAACAACGTAGTTTGTTGGCCAAAGAAAAATGCCTGATTCACCACAGTTAAGCACAGGTGTACCAAGATGGTTATGCTTCAGTGTATAAAGGGATCCTTCACAATAAATAAGCCACACGTAAAATGTTGCTATGCATACCAAATGCATACTGAGAAAGTTCTCAGGTGCTGAGGTTATTACACTAAAACCTCCAAAGGATGATCTTGTACATAAGGAAGAGACTTATCCAATAAGATTACCAAGTAACAAGCCTGCCCCTGACAACACCATCTCTGAGAAGCAATGTTACGTGTCTCTAGTTTTATTCCTTTCCAGTTATTATTTTTTTTAATTTTACAGCTGTATTGCAGTTGACAAAAAAATGACAATGAGCAAGTTTATGGAATGGTGTGTTATAAACCAATATACAGCAGCACAACAGATCAGACCTTACATAAAGACACTCACAGGCAAAGAGCAACCGTAAAACAAAGGCAGACCCACACATCAGCAGGTCAGACAGATCGCGCTCCTTCACCCAGCACGGAGCTAGCATTGAGTCTGCTGCTAGCTATGTGGGCACACGCACATCCCTTGCCTCTCACAGGCTTCGACATCTAACTGAACAAACTGCACCTAGGTCCCAGAAAACAGAGTTCACCTGCCAAATTTCTCTTTAATTCAGCTATACAGAAGTGTAGATAAACTTCTGATACAATCACTGGGAGTTTTAGAGGAGAATATTTATCAAATATGAATTCACAGCTTTTTTCTACAGACAGCACAACTCACATCTGATTTTCAAAACAAGTGCCCAGTTTCACAAAGACATCCTATCTGAAAGCTGCTGGATATCCAAGGCCTAACTAATTTACATGTACACATGTTACACAGCTGAAGAAGACCATATATTCCTTAATGGTTACCTACATCTACTATAAAGAAATGTCTCCTGCCAACAGATATACAACTAGGAATTTCTTGTTTGTTGAGTTTGTTTTTTTCCTTAACACTGAACTCAATGATCGTCCATGTCTTCACCTCGCTATTACAAGAAGAATGCAATCGCTGGCTGCCCTCTAGAACACCAAAGGCTGAGCTATAGGCAGCTGCCATCCCCACCTCCTTTGTACACATCTTACTCTGCACAGGCTCTGTCCTGCAGTTTCTGCAGAAGAGTGGCTCTGTTTGACCAAAGCAGTCAGACACACTTTTTATTTACAGTAAAAATCCGCACACGACCAACTAAATTGCAGTTATTATAGGTGGCCTATATGAGTTGTATTCAGATCCCAATGCCTGAGTTTCTGTGTGCATGTTCATCACAGTGTAGTCTTCGCTTTTCTAAAATGCCACCAGGGTATATAAAAATATTCATTAGACAATGGAAGTGGACCTCCCTTATTAATAATACACGTGAACATATGAGGAACTGAATGAAATCAGATACATCGCTAGTTTCTCCTAACCAGCTCTCAGAAGACTTGAGAAATATTTTCACTTAGTTTAAAATAGCCTGCAGGCAGCCCACCAGAGCTGTAACAAAACAGCTCCTGAAGTTGCACATTATGAGACCAAGAAACACGTTATTCATGTCACTTCCAGCACCACAGTACAAACATTTTCTTACCTGAATATTCTACTTCTGCACATCCTTTATCACAGCCGATGAAAATACAAGTTATAACAGACTGATACACTACACTGTCTTCTTGAGTAAACCAAAGCAATCGGCGTGTGTCAGCCCTACACAGCTATTCATAACTGAAGGCTCACCGTCTGCGCACTACTTGCTGTGCCCACCCTACCCAGTTACTGATCACAGTTAAATAAGATTCAAACACTACATTTTGGGCATGAAGCCAAGCAGTTTCCCCTGCTTCACAGGTTTGTTTCTCAAGCTTTAACCCATACCTCTGTTTCATCTTAGTCTGGCTGCTACAATCCTTTGTACGCAGGTCATACAGTTGCCGCCCTTCAGCCGCAGGCATTTGGCACACATTTCTTTTTTCGTCAGGAAGTCCTTCCACCGCCTCTGTCTGAAGCACTTCGCTGACTAACAGTGCATGAGTAGACCCAAGACCCCATGCACTGCTTGGAACATTATCACATTGGGAAGTCTTGTTCTAATACTCAGTAACGTCAGACTTTTTCCGGTCTTCACCCATAGCCAGGTGAAAACTGTGCAGAACAGACAAAACCAGACACTGAGCTTCCCATTTACAGAAAAAAAAAAAAAGACTAAATCAAGTTCTAGTGCTCTGCTAAAAAGACTCTGTTAGTTCTATTGAAAAATATAAACATTTTGCTCTCATTCGCACGAAGCAATGATCTGGGCAGTCGGACAGCATACAAGACTTCTGTTAGCTTTACAGAGATCACTATCCCAGTAATACTTAACAGCTTCAGCAAAGTATGGGACAGGTAGCAACACCAGATGAAACAACTATTGCCAGTGTTCTGGGGGGTAGAGGGTGTTCTTCTCTGCAGGATTTTCCAGGAAAATAACCTTTACCTAAAGATCGTGAAGACAGACAAAAATAAATCCCTTTCCCTGAACTCTATTGCAAAGGCTGCCAAGTATACAACTTGTAGCAGTCATTCATAACACTGGGAAAAGGCTTCCTTGAGGAAGATAGTACTCGCTGATAATCCTAGGCACAGCCGTCCTAAATCCATCCCAATAAAGAAATTTTAACCGAGAGTGACAGAAAAGTTCCCTGCTTTTTCCCTATCATATTCACTGACATCATTACCGGTCCAATAGTAATCAGAATCAACACATTTTTCTGAAAAGTAATTTTACGCTTTCTTTCGTGCTACTCCTCAAGCATGACACAGCCTCCTTGAACAGATCCACAAGGATTCACCCTGCCCCCAAATCTTTCTGCCATCAGTAACTGCTCTAATTTGTTTAAAAATAAAGAAAAAAACTAGCGAATGAACTTTAGGTTGGATGAAGGTAAGCTGGCACGTTATACTAAAGAAGTACTGCTATAAATAATTTACAGTAGCCTACAATGCAACTGCTGTCCCGTTGAGCTCTAACCGAGCTCTGGGAGCCTTCACGCCCGGACCCGGACCAGGCCTGGAACCCTGCCCCCGATGCTTCCCCTAGGTCCCGCATCTCCACACCACTAACACGTCTGAAAAGAGAAAAAGTCAACTTTTTTAGAGCACCATTAAATAAATTAGATTACGTATTAACAGCTTCTTGGCAAAGCCCTACGTGGCGTGCAGGAGACGTGTGCCCGTCGCCTCCCGCGCCCGGCAGGCCCCCAGGTCCCGGGGCTGGCCTCCCACCGCGCCGCCACACCGGGGAGCTGCGTCCCGGGGCTCCTCGGCTGCTCTCCGAACCGCGTTTAAACGGGGAAACCGAACCGCCTGCTCCGCGCTGTCGTGCTAAGCGCGAGAGAGACGCCACCGGGGCCCGGGGGCGCGCAGCCCGGCGACAGGCGGCGACAGGAGCGACACGGCGCGACACGGCGCCGCCCAGCGCGCGGCCACGCGGGGCTCGGCCACGCCGGGGCTGCCCCGGGCCGCCGCCGCCGCTCCCCGCGGCCCCCGGGCGGGCGTTTTCCGGCCCGCCCCCAGCCCCGCGCCCCCAGCCCCGCGCCCCCCCCGACCCCGGCCCCTTTTGTGCGCGGCAGCCCCGCCCCGCCCAGCCCGCAGCCCGCGGCCGCCCCGAGGGGAGCGCCCCGCACCTCGGCCCCGGGACCCCGCGTGCGGCCCGGGGGCCCCGCGCCCGCTGCTGCGGGGAACGTGGAGCCCGCGGTGGGTGGAGGGCGGAGGGGGGGCGCCCAGCGGCCCGAGGGGAGCGGGGCCGGGGCGGGCCGGGCCCCGTACCTTGACGAAGAGCTCGATGACGGGCTCCTTGTCGCCCTCCTTGAGCCCGTTGACCGGCACGGACAGCGCCATGCTTCGCCCCTCGCCGCGCCTCGCCCGGAGCTGCCCCGCCGGGACGGCCGCCGCCCGCTCCGCCGCTCGCCTCGCCCGCCCTGCGCGCGACTGCGGCCCCGCCCCAGCGGCACGGGGACCCGCCGCGGCCGGCGCCCGGGGGCGGGGCCGAGGCCGGGGGCGGGGCCGAGGCCGAGGGGGCGGGGCAGTACCGACGGTGGGGGGCGGTGCCGGGGGGCAACGGTTTCATCGACGGGCCCCGGGGGTCCCCAGCGGGCGGCGCGGGGGGGCCCTGCGGGGGGTCCGGTGCTCCGGGGCGGCCTGGGCGGGCCCGGCCCTGGCGGAGGCGGCGGACCCGCGGGCGCCGCCAGGCCCGGGGCGGTGGTGCCAGCCCGGGCTCCTGCCTGACGGCAGGGAGGAGCGCGCCCAGCCCGGTTTCTGCCACGCTGTTGAGGGCAGGGGCTGGAGGCTCCGGGCGCGGTGACGTTCGGCGTTCGCCCTTTTCCAGTCGTCTCACCAAAACAGCACGGGGCAGCCCGCAGCACGGTTTCCCCAAGCCACCTCATGCCCGCGAGCCCCCTGTGACCTGTACCCAAAGCACCCGTGGGGCCACATGGGCTGGGACAAGATGGTGGGAAGCGGAGCATTGGATGGCAATGAAGCCTCGTCCCTCCCCAGGGACTGTCCTCAGTCCTGCATAACCGGATGTCTCTAAACAAATTTCATCTCTGAGTGTCCCTGCAACTTTTCATCTAGAGCAGGAAAAACTGCTGCCGGCCTCTCTCCCTGCGCTGATAGGGCTGGGCAGCTGATATGACAAAGTCCTTGTCACTCCCATGGCTTCTTCACGGTGCTTCGCAGCAAACTCCCTCGGAGCCAGTGGAAGATTCCTCTGTTTGTTTTACAGAGTCCAAGGAGTCGCTCTGATTCACAGGGTGGGACAGGCTAAATTGGGAGTTGGTGTGTCACCGTAACCAAACTGATCTGGGAGCAAGGCAGGACCACACGTTCGAGCCCAGTCCAAGAACCTCAGTGAATAATCCACCCTAAGTTCGAGCCCAGTCCAAGAACCTCAGTGAATAATCCACCCTAAATTAATTGCAGACCGTACCACAAGGGATACCTTTGTTGGAATGTGGCTGGGAGAAAGGGGCGGGGAGGAAAAGGGAGGGGAGGGAAAAACACTTCCCCTAAATGGGGTTGTCACGGAGGTCTGAAAGCACCGGTTTGGGGTCTTCAAATGCACTTTTTCTGCGTGACAGAAGAAATTTGCACCAGTTGAGGCCCATGTCCCTGGTAGATTCAGAAACTGCTAACAGGGGGCTTTAATTGCAAGGCCACGGCAGCATGCTGGCAGGTGAAGGCTGTTATCCTCTGCTGCTTGTTCGATGCCTGCTGCGACAGGCCAGGAGCCAAGTCCGCCGAGCCGTGACCGGGCAGCACGGAGTATGAAACGCAGGGCCAGTCATCACCCTCCACTCTGCGCTTCACCTTCCTTTTCTGCCAAAAGCTTCAAACTCAGGGGGCTTTGTAAAAGCTGAGGTATTTTGTGCCTCCCCTCCCCAAAGCAAAGACCCTCCTACTTTTGAGAAGATAAGGTGTAGAGTACAAAGAAATAGCTCCCCCACAGAGCCAGTAAAAGTAGGTGCAGAGGTCTGTAAGGCACTCTGTGTTTTGTTTTGTTTTTATTTTACCAGCAGTACAAATGAGTTGCCAGGGCCATTTTTCCTCACAACCACTGAATTTCTTCTTTAACAAAAGAGTTCACGTGGTGTTATCTTGCAGAGCAGCTAATAGCTTATTTCATTTATATCCAGCTGCACCAGCCTTGTCGGCTGCTTAACATCTTTTCAGTTATTTTACTTTTAGATGACATTTTCCTGGTTTCCAGCTGCCTCATACCAAAGCCCTCATCCTTCCCATTCAATTGAAACCTCTTTCTTTAATGATGTTCAGAACAGTTTTGAATGCTGAAAGCTCTCAGTGGTTTCTTAGTTCTGTAATTGCTGGTTGTGTTATTCTGACAGGTTTTTGCGATAATACTTAGAATTAATTTTCCCAAGCTTTACAAAATAAATAACCAATCCTCTTAACGGTTCATAGAGGAGTATTACCCACCTTTTACAGCTAGGAGAAATGAGTCAGAAAAGTGACTTATTCAAAGCTACATTTGCACCAAGTCAGGGAGTCAGAACAAAGCAATTCAGGCCCCCCACCTATACTCAGAGCAGCAGGTCACTCCCTCTATATTATTTTATGCTGTATTGAGAAGGCTTATTTCCATTTGTCAGAGCAGCAGTACAGTATATTATTGTTTCATTTCTCTAGCACTTTGGCCTTTATGCAGCAATTTTCCATCTCAAACTTTCCAAGTGCTTTTGGAACTGGAGGCATCAGATGTTAAACGTATCAAAGCAAGTGCTCTCCTGCCCCAGCCCTCGCTGCGCAAACTCAGCCAGGGGCATTTGCTGCAGCATTGACCCCGGGGTTCAAAAGTGGCTCTTTATCCCTGAGTGGGATTTTTCAGGCACTGGAGGCACTCAGCATGCAGATCGTGTTGCAACTCAGCAGGACCACTTGCCAAGTCTTCATCCTGTTTTTTAAACAGAATGAATCTGCTTAGGGAAGAAAGGGTGCTGAGGAAAGTTTGGAAGACAAAAATGCCGCATAGCCCTGTGCTGGACCATCCAGTGTTGGCTGCAGCTGAAAACAAGAGCCCAGACAGACAGAAGGATTTGTTGTATCAATACAAAGCCATGGTGGATGAAACTGTGAGAAGAACCTGCCCACGGACACCTATTAAAAGAAAAGCAGAAATGACTCCGCCTGGTTTAAAAATACCAGTATTCTCATTCCAGTGCTAATTTGGGCCTGTCTGCAGGCTGGGATGCTGCAAAGCCCTTCCCCAGAGACTTGACGACATAGAAGAGCAGAAGCACGGGCCCAGGGATCGCATGTCCCAGAGGCTCTGCTGCAGTGGTGCCCCTTCGCAAAGTAACCCCATAAGCTCCAGTCGCCCTGTGCCTCCTGTCCAAGCACAAAGTGGGATTTTTGGCTCTGTCCATCACCTGCTGTCTAGGATGGACTGTTTAGTCTTGCTGATATTGCTCATTTTTATTTTATTATCCCTCTATTGAGCAGTGTTTGTTTATGGAGCTCATTGGAGGGTGTTAGCCCGCCAGACTTACAGGGATTGCGGGGGAGATCGAGCTTCTGTTTGTGTCAGACTGTTTGCAGTTTGCTGTAGCTCACAACCAGCTGTCCCTAGATAGCTTATTCTCATCCGGGGCGAATGCCAAATTTTAGCATTAACTGCAGGCTCACGGAGCTGATCCCACAAGGCTCTGAAGTGAGCAGCTGAGGACATGCAGCACTGTGCCCAGAGTTAGTGTCTGGTGCTGGTGAAGAACGTGGTGGAAAAGAGCTCACTGCTGTGGGCTGGCACCAGAGGCAGGCAGAACTATGGGAGAAGGACATGTCCCGTATCGTTACATGGGGAGCTGAGTTCATCCCACAATTTCTGGGTCGCTCCTGTTTTGCACAGTCTGAGTTAACACTGCTCCAAGCACGAACACTGAAGGATAAATGCCTCTAGGAAGCATTAATCGGGAACTTTTAGTGGAAGTAATTGCAGCTTAGAGACATTTAACAATCGATGTACTTTCCATGCAATAGCATTCTTTTTTCTGGTTACTGGCATATGGTCCTTAGCCCAGGGAGCTGGACAGTAATTAATGCATTTTGTGGTTAAATGTTTGGACTCAGCATCTCACGGCACCCAAGGAGAACAGAGGTAGACAAAGCATGCATTGTCTGCAGGTTTCCCTGGGCTGTGTAAGTCCCCTAAACTGAGGCACGCTGGGGTCAGTTTTACAGGAACGCTGGCACAGGCAGAGTTTTCACCTCGCTTCCTTTGGAGTCACTGAAACATTGGTAAAGTTATCCTGCTTGGCAGCTGGCCGCCCTTGGAGCTGATGTCCAAGGGGTGGAAAAGGAAGGTTGGCTCTGAGGACCACACATATAGCACCAGCGGGAGACTGGTGCCGTGCCTTTTGTCTCTTTTCCATGTATTTCTTACTGCCCTGCTTTTAAAATTCAGATATTGGCCCATGCTGCAAAGGGTTTTCCTGTCCTGTTAGCATCAGGAAGCAAATTTAAAGATTTCAGCTTCACATGCTGTAGAGAGGGACCGTGAAAGGACCGAGGGTGAGAGCTGGACCCTCAGCTGCGTGAGAAGGAAGCTGGGACCCTCTCAAGACACGTCCCCACTGAGCCCACACACACCTGGGGCTCCTACAAGAAAACCCCAAATCTATCACAGTGCTGGTTTCAAAAATTATTTGGAAAAAAAGGACTTTTTCATCACCTACTTGAATAAAATCTGTATTTCCTTACCCTTATGCACAAAAGTTGCCTGAAAGTAAATAAATGAAGAGCACTGACTATTTTCTTTTAAGGTCTTTGTCATTCCAGCTCTTTGAATTGCCTAGTGTGATTTTGTTAAAGAAAACAACACTAGGCAGCCTGCGTCTCTCAAAATACCAAGTTTGTCTGTCTTTGGTTGATTAAATGGTTAAATCAACCTCACTATACTGAAGTGAGGCAATCAAATGCCACCACCTGTGTTTCCTCCTGGATTTCCATCTTAGTGCAAAGTGAAAAGCCTGAAAGTTGCCAGTAGCTGGGGACTCCCCTAATGAACTCTTTATATAATATCCAAGCTGCTCCCAGCTGGGTTTCAACACCATGGACTGGCTTCTGTCATGAAGCTTAAACGGAAGAAATGCTCTTTGATGTGGTTTTTTAATGGTCTGCAAGTCCTGTAAAAGACCCCGGGGGAAGATCTTGTGCCGAAAAGCAGTGCACAACACAGACAGCCTCTGGTGTGCTGCATGCTCCGTTGTGTGTGAGCTGAGGGTGGAAGCACCAGTCCCTTCATCAGCCTGCAAACAGCGTCTGCAGAGCATCAGCCCAATTAAAGCCGTGACACCAAGACGGTCAATTTTCTCTCTGGTTGCAGGTTAACATCAGAAAGAAAAAAAAGAAGGGAAAAAAAAAAAAAGAAAACCCCAAAACCAATACCAAAAGCTCTTTATCCTCATGCTTGTTGGATACAAAACCATGCAACCACTGTAGACACCTGATCATCCATCTCAATTTCTTGCAAGACTGTCACTCTTAAAAATACAAACCATTGTGTTTTTTCATCAGTAAATATACTGCTGATGTCCTCTGCTCCAGCTCAGCCCGCAGCCACTGCTCAGAGCAGCATTTCCATGCTTGCAGCAGGACGGCAGCTGCTGCCTGGGCAGGGCGAAGCCGCGTACCACAGAAGAGGCATCCGAACGCCCCCAAGCTTTCCAGGTGGTTCTCTGGGCAAAGCCCATATCCAAGATTAATTGCAATCATCATAAGACACAAAAGCAAACGCCCATCACATAGCCAACCTGCTCCGGACTAATGGCGTAAGTGCTGAGTTGACTCAAGCGGTGACGTGATGAATGTGGATTTTATTTCCTCCTATCTGAGTCACGGTGGAATGAGCCAGATTTTTTTTTCAAAGGAATCGAAAAAAAGAAAAGGAAATGTGATCGGGACAAGAATCCAAGGTCTCACAATCCTATGAGGACTCAGAAATAATCTTATTGATAAAATTATTTGTATTTCAGCAACACCTATAGTGCTAGTAGCTCTCTAAACACAGTAACAGAAACTCCTCCACCTTCTTTAAACCTTGCAGGCACAGCAGTGCCAAGAAAGTGACCTACCCAAAGCCCTGATATACCCACAGGAGGATGGAGACCTGATCTTGAACCTCCTGAGTCACAGCTTAAAAACTCACAGGAGCAGCTGCGGTCCTTGTCACGGCAAAGCCTCTTTCACCCTGCAGATGGGGAGAACGACAATCCTGGAGGTAGAACCAGAGCAAAGATTTCCCAAATATTCCCATTACAAGAGCCGATTATTTGCAGCACGCACTCTACTTGCTCGGGCTGAATTTCTGGTATTTCTAAACACTGGGTATTTGATTTTGCAATTTTAATAATCACCTCTTTAACCCAGTGGTTTTTCTGTGTAATGATCACTACAGGACACTCTTGTAGTGATATTAATAAGGCTCCTACTACGTTACAATAACAGACATGCAGAGCCTGAAGATTAGATGCAAAACTGGGGCAGCCGTGCAAGAGGCCGACCCCTCCCTCCATCCATCTCACGGGACCAGCCCAGCACTGGGGAGCTGCACACACACAAGCTACTGGAGCCCCTCCGGCCCTGCACAGCATTCCTCTGAGCACCAGCGCTGCAGACGCTTTCCCCTTTTAAATCCTCTGCATCCGTCCCATCCACGGGTGGCAACACCGCCAGGTGATCTGCAGCACTTCCCGGCCACTCGCAGCTGCGAGGTGAGCAGTGGAACCACACCGGAGCCACGCGTGGCAGCGTGCAAACCGCTACGAGGTGGTTCAAACACAGTCTGCTTTTCTACAGCCTTCCCAATTAGATGCACAAGAGGTTTCTGTGATTCACTTTTCTCTTACTGATCTAACGTTCTGGGAATGCAAGTGAGCAATTAGCAGGGCTACATCTGCGATGTCATTTAAATTCAAATGACACCCTCATTAAAACACAGGTGTGCATTTTGAGACAAAAAGCCCCAATCCCCTGTTGTCAGCTGGCAGAAGTCCAACCCTCCGCACACCCCTTGTCCTGCGCTGGGCTGCCTGCAGGGCGCTCGCCACGGGGGTGGACAGATTTAGGGCTCCCTGGGCATTTTGGCAGAAACCCTGTTTTGGAAGGGAAGGTTCCTGCTGCATTCGCCCAATGCCACACCATCTGCCTAGGCGTTATCCTATTAATCCAGTCATAACATCAGAAGACTTCTCGCTTTGCATCAGTGGACACAACCTGGGGGGAAAATCCACGCGCGCAGCTGCTCGAGCTCCAGCGCAGCAGGGCAGCTCCCTGTCTGTAGCACAGCAAACCCGAGCAAGGTTTGGTTACACCCAGACCCCCAATTTCCACATAACTCCCCCCTACAGGAACTGGTTAGCCTGGGACTCCCCATCCCTCTAGGGGGTTATTTCACAAGCAAGCCCACCCCCGGGCAGGGCAGGGCACCGCACCAGTCCTCAGCCCATGCCTGAGGTCCAACACAGGGCACATCGTGGCAGGGGCCGCTGCTGCTGGTGAACGCTGCTCCTTGCATTCTGCATCCTCGATGTCTCCATCTGAGGGTGGTGCCGGGGCCGCCGCTGGGTGCTGTCAGGGTGTGGGGGCAGCACGGAGCCTGGCGGCCACGCAGGAGGAGCTGGAGCAGGGGCTGGAGCTGCCTCAGCTCCGCAGGCAAATCCCCGCTGCAATCAGCCCTGATAAACCGGTGCTGCTGGTTGCATGCAAACTGCCTTGGTTCCTCCTGAAAACCGTGGAGGCCCACACGGCACCAGGCCGGGATCTGGCCATCTGCTTACCCAGCTAGGACACCGGTGTCCAGCACCGAGGAGCTGAGAGGACAAACCATGGTCCCCAAGACCCCAGCAAAGCCCATGCACCACCTGCATCACTGGAAAATCGGTTGCAATGGCAAAACACGTTGGGCTCCTCTAGGGGGAAAAGTTACTGCAGACAAATCAGGTTGACATGGATGGGGACTTCAGAGCATTTTTAGTTCCTTTGGGGGCTTCACTTCCAGCAAAAGCAGCTAATTTTTGTTTTGACAAAATCAACTGTGTGTTTGTGGCTGATAGCAGGTGGGTGCAACACACTCATGGCAAAGCAGAACTGTGGCGATTGCAGTGGGTGTGGAAAGGCGCAGGGGTGCATGGATCTTTTATTCACATTTGATAACCCCAAACTGTTACAGCTTGCTCAAAAGGCTGGGGAGCCGGGGCCCCTTCCCCAGCAGGGCCAAACAGCCGCAGGGATCACAACGATGGCATTCAGAGCCGGGCTCCTGCCGCGGCACTGGGAAGAAGGCCCCGGCGGAGCAAGCTGCAGTGCAGTGTCATCAGCTCAGGACCGTCATCATTTCCTTTCTTCCCCAGTGAGAAATGATCAGAAAAGGACACCGAGCAGCAAATTACATTAACATTTTGCTGCAGTTTCTCCAAGCTGCCATTGAGGCAGTGAAAGGCACTGAATGCTGCACTGAGTACAGGGAGGAAGGAAGCAGCAGCTGGAGAAAGGCCAAGTCCCTTTTAGCAACAGAGCTAACCTTGAGACAAGGTGTTTTGTGCATGCAGCGTAATTTGGACAAGTGATGAAGCAAAGCTTTGTAGCTGGAGAGCAGTGCTTGCAGCTCCGGCTGAGGTGCTGCTGCAGCCCCAGCCACCATTCGGAGCAGTAAGCGGACACCGGGGTGACCGAGCTCACAGCATGCCCCAGCTGAAGCAGTCTGAGAGCCTTCGGGAGGACGAAGCTCACTCAGCAGTGAGGTTTACTCTGTGGAGGCCTCGGGAACCCACAGACCACCACCATGAGCCACTCACCCAGTCCTGTGCCTTGCGTACATGGAGCTGGTCTCCTCCTGGGTAATTCCCGGATCTTCCACAAAATGTGCAAGTTACTCCATTTTCACATAATTGCTGTCAGTTATCTCTGTCCTGGGTAACAGCGAGGTGTCCATTTTCCTTGCCTGGAAAGGAGAGTTGAAGCTGAAAGTGGAGTCTGCTTCCTCCAGAAGCTGTGAGAACAGCTCGCTTTATCCTCAAGCATACATAATAAAAGGATTCATTCACGTGTTTGTAATAGATTAAAAATAAATAAGAAAGAGCTCAATTCTGTTTTGCCAATCATGCACTTAATATAATTTTCTCTTCTTGTCCCCTTGTGTCAGTGCATGTGGACTTGCAGAGGTTTTAACAAGCTGGAAAGGAGCCAAACCATTTCTGTCTCATTAAAAAAATATCATTGCAATGACAAAGGTAATTTTTTCACATCGGTAGTCAAATCTGCTCTCTGAGCTAAAGTCCAGCTGACATAGAGACCAATCTTTAATGGGAGCTGAAAACCCCTTCTGGAGAGGGGAAGCATGTGGAGGCTATTTACAAAGGAGATCTGACTTTTTCATAACAACTCTGCTAGCTTCAGTCATTCATTTGAAGCAGACAGACAATTATTTTTAAAACCTGAATGAGGAATCACAAAAAGCTGCTGTCCCCAGCCAAATACTTTTCGTGATCTTCCCAAATAGAGCTGCAAGCCCATGCAGGGTCTGTCCCACCAGGAACATTGACACCCTGACCTCTCCCAGCATACCCCGAGGTGCGGGCAGCGCCACGAAGGCAGCCGAGATGGGCGCTGCTGGGGATGGCCCGGGGTGGGACGCGGCATCAGTGCAGCTCAAGGGTGGGGAGAAAACTGGAGGGAAGATCTGGCCAAGCAGATAAGTAATGTGCATACTTCTGTAAGTCTGGCTGCATAAGGTGAAACTTCTCTCCAGGGGCCACCCCCAATCGGATGTCAGCAACTAAAACGCCATTTATTGCAACGAAGCCGCAAAAATTTGCACGAGCTGAAGCTCTGCCCTTGGATTTAACACAAAGCTTTTGCAGAGGGACTGAACAATTCTTTCCCCTTCGTTGCTTGCCCAAGATAGCACTGTTTTCCATATTTTCTTTTAAGTAAAACGGAAGGATTCAGAGCTATCCAGGCTGGCACGCCACGAGCATCACCCCACGCAGCTCCCACCCCGCACCCAGGGACTGTGGATACAGCTCACGTGCTCCAGACCAGCAGCGCTCCTCTCCCGCAACTGGAAAGAGCGACCTGAGCAGTCAGCTATCTATTAGACAACATCCTTCTCGGATTCTCTGTAAGCACCTCCTATGCCCTGGATTTATTACCTTAATGCAGTGGCAAGATCCTCCTCTAAGCTGGTTGCGTCACGGGCCTGTATCGCTGCCGGACGCCAGCCCCACAGCCCTCGTGGCCGCTCAGCAAGGCCCTGCTCCCATCTCGCCTCCTGGCTGAGCCTCTCCTGCGCAGGAATTGTTCACAAAATGCACAGCTGCTCGGGCTGGCCGCGCACACAAAGGCAGCATTGATTTCCCAAGCAAGGGCTACCTACAGCGCTCTGCCCGAGGGGCAAACACATCCTGCGTTTGTATAGAAGGAAGGCCTCAGCCAGACCCACATCCCTTCTGCTGTTTAACTCGTTACATCATGTATTGCAGCATGCCCTGGGTGGGGAAACAGACGTGGGAATTAAAAGCAATTCCTGTTCCCCTGCACCCCCTGGCCTGAGCAGCCTCCCCCAGTCCCTGGAGACAGCTCACAGCCTAGAGGTTAAGTCCTGCACAACCGCCTGCCTCGGGCTTTCAGCGTGCAACCCCCCAGGGACTGATCCCAGACGAGAGAAAATGCCATTCTTGAGGAATCTGCCATGATACAAACTGCAAAGATAAATGCTTTGTGACTAGAGCACCTTGCAGTAAAGGCTCAGTCGCCCACCCCTCTGCAGCAAATCTCCCAAAGCTGCTGGGGCACTGCCAGCACTCGATGCTGGTCCCAGTTTGGGAACCAGCAAGCTCTTCCCTGCAGTGCTGATTTTTGGGTTATCCAAAACAATCTCAGCAAAAAATAGAAGCAAAACATTGCTGAACAAGTGGGTGCATATAGCAGGAGGTCGCTGTCACTGTGAGTCACTGTGCCCTCTAATCCCAGTTTCACCTGGACAAATGAAAGCGCAATGACTGACTCACCTGCCCCAGGAACCAGCACATTATAAAATACGACACTCCCAGCTAAGGAAGCATTTGGATTTTCCATAGTATTTCCCCTGCTTGGTACACTAGCTGGCCCTGTGTGATACCTGTTTGCTATTTGGACACAGCCCCTTCTCAGTTATATAAGACATCAGCAAAATGCATAGGAAGCATACTGCAGCTCATGATTTTAAGTGAAAGACTAAAAAAAAAAAAAAAACAGTACTTTCCAACAGTACTTTTAGTTCTGCAAAGTAGTTATAATCATTCTCCCTTAAGCAACAGCTTCCAGTTCAGCAAACCCACTAGCAGATAAGAGAAGAAATAAAATTTAATTAAGTGGCCCGCTGTATACTGGGCCAGAGCTGGCACTGCTAGCCTAAACACAGAAATTACCCTAATGGATCGGGCTGTCTCCATCTAATCTACTGTCCTGTCTCCAAGAGCAGCCAGCACCAAATTTCCTAAAGCCCTGGCATGGAAAACACTGTATTCTGTTCCAGCAGGAAGCTGAGAGCTCCCCATTTTCTCTTGCTTAAGAAGGGATGGGTAGAATCAGGGTTTATTAGCATGCTTGAATTAATTGAAATCACTAATTTAAATCCTGATTTAAATTAGTAGACAGGAAGCAGCCTTTCAAGTAATCAGTTTTATCCTATTTTGCATTTTTAGTTTCATTTTTCTTTAAAGAAAGTAACTGATATAAATGCTAGGCATGCAATTTACAACTCTGCGGGTCTCTACTCTAAGCTGGATGCTATTTTTTGTAAATTTGATACAGCATCCCTGTATGCTTGTAAGCACTTACCATACAACTTACAGACATATTTTGACTTTGTTAAATACCTCCTTCCCCCCCCCAGTATTTTGCCAAATTGCACATAGATGAAAGTTAATCAGAACAAAACGTGAACTTTTTTTTTCCAGTTGTTTTGCTATGTTTGATGATTTTCACAGCCATTTTCCTCTTCAAAAGCTGAAAAACTGAACAATTCCCGTGCTACTTTGGTAGGTTTGTGGACCAGCTCAGTTTGCATGCTGTTTCACCGCCTCAAATTGAATACATTTAACAATACTTAAAACAGCTCTGGTAAAGTTCAGTATACTTTCTGTATTTTTCTTCAGAAAAACGTTTACTACTTTGCTGCATGTATGTATGCGTCAGTGTTTTTCATTGTCATCAATAGGCAACATTTTAGCGAACAGGGCAAGTGAGCCCAGCAACACAAAGTGAGTCCTTTTCACATTGTGAAGAGACCCTAAAGACTACTGTACAATTTTATTAAAAAACTTTTCTTTTACCAAAACACCCAAGTCTTTGGGTATTTGGGTCAGACAAGTTCCACATCAATGATCACCCAGGTAAGGCTTCACACCTTTCTCCTGGTGTCCTTTTCTAGAAGTTTCTGCACTGAGTAAATTTTAATAGATAATTTTAATAGATAACTAAATTAAACTTTAACTGATACAATTTTAATCGGTGATTCCTCCTGAAGAACGCTGAAATCTAGTTTTGATTTAAATGGAAGACACCAGTCACAGAGGCGTCTTTTTCTCTCCCCCATCCCTGGCACAGCCCTGCCTTCCTGCTCCCAGCCCCACCTGGTGAGAGGCACTCGCAAGTGCATCCTGTCCTGGCAAAGCCTGGCCAGTGGTAGCAGCTTTTAATTCCCTCCCTTCATCCAAGGATAACAGAAGAGGCATAGCCCTGCGATAACTGCAGCTTGCATTTAAGCAAAACAAATCCTTTAAAGGTAAAAGCGCACAGCTCCCCCGAGCTGAATCCCTATTTTTGTATCTTCAGCTGCTGCATGACACAGCACACACACACACAGAGCACCTGAGCTACCTGCAGAGCTCTCCACTTGCATTAGCTTCCTCCAGCCAACCCTGTAATACAGACAAATGTGTTAATAATGTCTGCCGTGAATAGACTGAGGACCACCTCTTTAAACAAAGATCATCGGTAGTTCTACTATTTTAAGGCCATTGAAATAAGACCTCACCCTTCTCAGACATTTTCCATGCACAGAACCGGGCATATGAGGAACTTCGTCCGCATACTTGCATGTTGATTACTAGAGGTAATCTAAGCAACAAAGGAATTAAATAAAACATCACAAGTGGACCATAAGGTTTTTAAGCATGATGAATGGTAGCTCAGCTTCACTTTTACTGGAAAACAATATTACTAATTCAGAACTAAACCTGAACAAGAGAAAACAAGTTGAGCTGCTTATTTCAACTGGAATATACCTTGAAACAAAGACTGCGTTATAAGTTAAACAGTTTATGTACCTTATGCATTCAAGAATGCAATAGAGGAGGAATATGCGATACGCGTGCTGTACTTCAAGCAGCTGACTGACTGATTTCTGAGATAAAGAGCTCAGACAAAAGTCACTGTTACGGGACGACTCCAGCCACCAGGGCGGGGAACAGTGTCTTCTTGCTTCGTTCTGTAGCAAAATGGACTCAAACATACGAACTCTTCAAGCTAGTTCTAGGAGAGCTGAAGCAGTAAGTTCAAAAGTCAAACTGTTGATTGAATCTGGAAATATACAATTGCCTATTGTTTTCAGATTTCAGAATCTTTTTAATATTAAAACAATATACTACTTTCAATGTAACTTATTACAATGACTGAGACCGGACCAAGAGGGAAAAAATAATTCCACTGTAAAGTTCTGTGAATGACAGGCAAACTAAAAAGGTACAGCAGTAAAACCAAGCTGCCCTCCAGTAAAGCGAAAGAAGCTGCAAGGTAACACTAAAAAGTGGCAGATCTCCTTTGTCTGCCAAAGTCTGTACTACAGTTTTGGATAGAGATTGACAAGTGAACCAAGTATTGCTGTCAATGCTGGATACGAGTCAAAGTTTTATAAGCAAACGATCCTATACTAAACAATGCTACCACACTCAGCAGCTGAACTTAAACTCCATAGAAACGCAGTTCGATGCCCTGTTGAAAGCTACTCTTTCAATAGCACTTTCCGTATGAAAAGATACATATTAGTAGGTTTAGTGTTTGTGGAATGAAATCAGCAGTGTGCAAAAACGCGTGTGGTATTTAAGCTGCTACAAGTTAGTGCACCTTATGTCATAGCCTACACTAGACAGTTCTCCAGCTCTGAGCCTCTGCTTGGGAGACAAATTAGTCAGACAACACGCAGCTGAGCAAGCTTTGACATGCAAAATTTTAGTTATGACTCTAAGCGCTGAACTCTGCTTTGGTGATGTTATTTATCATCCAGACTACATCAGCTTTCAGAGTAATAGACATTTCACAAACCAGTAGAACTGCCTCTGTCCCGAACATTAAGGGAATTCAGAAGTTAGATTGAGTATAAAACTTCTGGTGAAGCTCAGGGAGCTGGCCCATTAAGAACTCACTAGGCAAAATTCCAAAGTCACGTAAGAGGAAAAATTTAATAGTTCAACAGTGAGTTTCTATAAACTATTGCACACACCCTTGCTATTGTCGCATCTGTTGACACTACAAATACATCTTTCTTTACTATGAACTATAGATATCGAACTGCCAGTGACTCATTTCATCCTTACGTTTACTTATGTGGAATCATCTTCATCTAAATTATTAAAGTCCAATTAAACTTGATAATTTCTTTTTGGCATAGTTATAGTTGTTGCAGCAAGTCAGTCGTATAAACCCACTTATCTGTCATTTCAGGAAGGTAGCCTTGATTAACAAGTACACATACAGCATTAGCAGATTCAGAATAAAAAGAACAAGCATGATTCATGCACTAGAGATTCTGCCACATCGTACAAGGCATCCTACATGGTTACCTTGTGAACTACAACAGCATGACTACAAAAAGGACTGAGGAACAGAGATAAAAGATTAACCAAGATGACTGAGTGGCAAACAGATCAGACAAGTTTGACTTTGGATGATGTGATCTCAATTACAGACGATCAAGAGAGGAATTCAATAAGTCAACAGTTCACCACTACAAAATTCCACAGTGGAGACACAAACACTAAAGGTTATTATCCTTGAGTGATTTTGTACTAAAACAAAATATCTATACAACAGGTATTCAAAACAGCAAGAGACGGTGTAGTAACTCAAAAGATGACAAGGGTGCTTGCTATCACTTGTCTAGTATTTGAATGTAATGTGATATACAGCTAAGTAGGAAGGAATCTAAGTATTATGCTAAATTCTATTTAGAAGTGAAATTCTTCTTGAAAAGTGTATTAATTCCTCTTTTCAAACAAATTATTCTTTATGGATAGACACACAAAGAAAAGAGAAAGGGGACACCTAAGAATTGAAACTCCAAAGAGGAAAAGGTGGGGGGAACACCCAAGTCTTGGGAAGTTCCGGTATTCCTTCATGGTTTGTCCAAAATCAATAGTGAAGTCCTTTATCAAAAAGTACAGTCCTGGAGACAGGAGATGAAAAATGGGAATAAGGAAAGTTAAGCTGTCAGAGACTCAGGTACAGAATATTTTTAAAGTGCTTCTATTACTCCAAAGATTAAAAGATGCAGAGGTCAACAATCCATATGAAAATAAGACGGAAATTGTAAAGAACAGAATGTTAACTCCTTGTGAAAACTGCACGCATACAGTCTAAGACCGAATTTCAGAATCATTTGCGCTGCCAAGAAACACCACAGGAAAAAAAAAAAGAAAGAAGCAATGACATTAGCACAATATATTGTTAGGTTCTGTAGCTTCATAGCACCAAACTGACTCCAATGTATTTTTCAAAATGTGTTTGTCCAGAAAGTTCTTGGAATTTATTATAGACATATAATAACAGATGACACTCAACACTGGAGCGTTGATGTACTAAGTTTACAAGCACTTTAGCATTCAATGTATACTAGGCTAAGAAACAAAAAAGCTTCAGCATATAAGGAAATGAAGAAAGAAGCAAGGGTTATCTTTAAAAGTTGCATCTGGTACCTACATAATACCAGTTTTATTTTAAAACCCTACACAATGTCAAGTAAGAAGACTAATCAAATATCTACACTTAATTGTGCACACCACATCTACTTCAGACATAGAACAAAATTTTCAAAAGCTCGTATGTTTCAGTCCTCCTTCCAGAGGAGCCCTAGACTCCAAGATTGGCTTGCTATCAGAACCAGAGCTTGAATTTTTAGAGATTTTACAGCAGCAATCTACCAAGTTTCAAATATGACTATACAAGACAGTGAGCAACCAGAATTCTTTAGATGATCATTCAAACCAGTGATTACATGAACAAAATTAACTAAATTTATGCAAACTTGACATTTAAGAGTCATGATTTTTTTGCAATACTTTGAAACATTCTACTTACTATGACAAGCAGTTTTCACTGGCAAACTTTTTTTTTTTTGTGTGCGCTTGTTTTTTTGACATTACCATCCTAACAGAGTGCTGACCAGGTAAGACTGATGTTCTTGCAAAACAAGAGTAAAACAATCTAGACACATTAGGAGCACCGCTGAATTAACAAAGGGCTATTTCTGCTATCTATAGGACAGTTAAAAATGAAGGTCCTGATTTTTCAAAAGCCAACATACTGCATCAAATGTTTTTTTTTTTAATCTGTGTATTTGTTAAACCTGTACAAAAGAAAGCTGATTAGCAAATGTAAGTGTTCATATAAAAATAGCCAACATCTGTTTAAATTTAGAAATTTATTTTGTTTAATCCACAAGCTTTATATAGCTTTAGTTAAAAAAACAAAAACAAAAAACAGTGAAAACATGACAATATCCAAAGTTTAGGTTCCTCAAACTTTCAAAGACCACATCTCTGAAAGTTGCTTATACCATTCAGAAGAACCGCAACGAGACAAGATTTATGAATGGGGCAACAACATCTCACAAACAAAATTTATGTAACTGAAGGAATTTTTCTGGGACTGCTGATCATGGAAACTGCCCTTTAAAAAAAGAACATAAAAATACAAATGAAATTCCAGTGTTCCAAATCAACATGTTACATCAATATAAACCCACAGTGTCCTGGTAAACAACATGCTTTCATTTATGTACCACTCTAAATTGCTATTCTTGATTTACTTTAATGGAGACTGTACAGGCAACAGTAGAAAGCATTAAAATATATGTACTTCCTTGGTAAATCTGCAGTGGTTTTATTTCTGGGCAAGCTTACAAACCACAAAGGTTAGTAGCATAATGTAAGTGGATACAAAAGAAGTCAAATGAGACCCTCACAAATTATTCTAAAGGCTTTGCTGAATTTCAAAGAAACTATGGAATTGACGGTCATGTTTAAAACCTTCAAAACAAATTCCTACTGCTTCTAAGAAGTCTCACTCTAAATGAAATTATGTTGACTGTCAATGAAAGAATGTCACTAGTACACTGTGGACACCTTTTGTAATGTAAATCCATGCCCTTTGTACATGGTGAACCTCAACCTAGCAATTATTACAACAAATGTTATATTCTAAAGCTCAAACACATTTAGCAATTTGAAATTGAATTCTGAGTACAAACCAAATAAAATGTACATTATATCAAAGGATTCAGCCTAAGATGGTGGTGACACTTGCGCCTTCCTCATTGACCTCAGTGCTTTCTCTCTCAGGTGTTTTTCTAGGTCATCGAGGTTGTCTTCTGGTTCACTTTCTGTCTCCTTGAAACAAAGATAGAACATTTCTTCAAATACTGAAAGCCAAGCTGGGCTGCAGTCCTCCCGCTATTGTAAATCATCAATTAAAGTTATGAAACAGTAAGTTGCATTTCTGAAGTAAGATTGCTATTTGCTATCAGAGTACTGTGTACATTCATCTCCTTCTCTACCTATTTTCTTACACTGGACTCTGAAACAGTCATATCTACCAAATTCCTACCTTTTTGGGTTCTGTCTCTGCTTCCTGTTCTTCCTGTGCTGAGGTGGTATCTGCTGCAGCCACAGCAGCAGCTGCTGTAGCTGCTGCCGCCTTTTCCTTCTTATGTTTTTTGTGTTTCTTGTGCTTCTTATCCTTTTTATGCTTCTTATCCTTCTTTTTCTTCTTCTTCTTTCCACCCCCTTCTTGATCTGAATTCTGTAACAAACCATTCAACAGACATTACAACTCATTTCCAAGACTTAAAAATTGAGTTAGAACAAACCCATACCCATACTGGGCAATTCAGATGGACTGTGCAACTTCTGAAACTCAGTGAAGTCTAGACTGCCTTCAGAACTTGAGGAAAGTCACATGCCAATGAACTGTCAGTAGCAATCCCAGAAGACAAGTAACATAATGCACGGTTGTGCTGTCTGAATACAGAACGTAACACCACACAAACTTGATACGCTTGTCACAGCAACAACATGCAAGTCTCTTCATAGAAATGAATACTGCAAGTGGAATCTAACTCCCTAACACACTCTTCTACCAAAGAAATGCAATGTCCCTAGGAAACATTCACAGAACAGGTAAGAATACCAAATTATCTGTTCTCTCCTACTATGAATATAGTTCGCAAATAACACTGCCAAGCATAATTCAGACCACCTCACTTTGTAGGCCATGAAACTAATTACAAGTGAAGCAATACTTAAGTAATCCCAGTAACTTCATTAAATGAGAAAGTATTTTGTTTCTAAAGTTATAACAGCACCTTTTTTCAGACTCAGAAATGTTAAGCTTGAAATGTTTGTGTTGTGAAGTAAGAATTTTAACTATAAAAAAATCACTCCAAGGCTATTTTTCATTTTGCCATGTGAATAAGCTTAGAGCTGTTCAGCCATTAAGTCTTTATGAAAATAACTTGTCATATAACCCCCAAACAATATTGCTTTTATTAGCAAAGAAATACCCTTGCAGGTGATGGGCTCTGAGTTGGACTTTTAGCCTTTTTTGCAGGTGACCAGTTTGCAGAAGGGGAACGAGATCGAGCAGGAGATGGAGGTCCTTGATGTTTTTTTGGAGCTGGTTCAGGTGATCCTGATGCAGACCGCGATGAAGACACCCGTCTTGCAGATCGTGGACTTGGTGTGGAAGCCCTTGAAAACAGAAAAGCCACGCTTAGATTCTAGTGTTAGAAATACGACATGAAACAAGGAAGTAAAAATTACAGAAAGTCAAATGAACATTTGTATTTATAACTTGGTTAAGCGGCCACTTAAAAAAAATTAATGTGCTGGCGTATGTTACAAAGGGCAAAACGATCTCATACCATTGTGTATCCGTAATGCAAAAGGATATTGCAACTCGATAGCTTGTTAAACAATAATGCTATTGTTGTTCGGGAATGATTGCTCCCTTTCTTTTTCTGATATGACTAATTTATAATCTCATTAGAATTCAAGAGAATAGCAATGCTATTTTATCATCCAATGAAGGAAGAGTGCAAACCATTTTGTTCAGCTATGTTTTCTTGCTGAAAGAATAAGCCAGCACCAAACTTTTGACAATCTGCTCATAACAGCAACATCACACTAAAGAAAACTGATAAAATTTTAAGTATTTATCTTCCATAACCGTGTGGGAAACGATTTATAAACCAATTAAAAGCATCAGTTTTATTCTGTTTTATTTAAAAGCTAACTGCAAAGTTCATTTTGCTTTAAGCAAAGCTAGGAAACAGTTTTTAAGTTCTTTTTTATCTGCCCACTCGCAGTAATTTGTTAGGCTACTAAAAAGACCCCTCAGACTCTAGATCCTCTGTAATGCTTCTCCCCACATCTCACTTAAGGTTGGAAACACTGATTAAAATAAACTTCAGAAAAATCACCTAGGGGTCGGTTCTATGAAAGCCAACACAGCCCCCACTAATTGAGTGACCTCACAATACATCAGAACCATTTCCATGTGATCCCCCAGCTATTCTCATTGTATTATTAAATAAAATTAAAAAAAAAAAAACCACCACCAACAAATAAGACTGATTTTTTTTTTTTTTTTTTTTTTTTTTACTTTGTCTTCTTAGGTTCTGGCGTTCTTGACACCCTCCTGATGGGTCTAGTGCTTGGAGATGGAGACTGTCTTCTCTGCGGTGAAGCTGAAGCTCCCCTTCGCAGTGGTGGTGGGCTTGCAGAGGTATGAGAAGCTCTAGGCCTTGGTGAAGGTGAATGCCTTTTGTTTTGTGGTGGAGAACGTGCTTCGCGATTAGACCTACTGGGAGGAGAACCCTTCCTGTGCTTGGAAGATATTGAAGGTGAACGCCTTTTAGCAGCTGGAGAGCTCCTTTGTTTTGGCGGTGGTGAATGGGAGACTCTGCGTTTTGACTGTGGAGACGGTGATGCTCGTCGTTTAGGGGGAGGAGGAGAAGCTGTTCTTCTCTTAGGAGGTGGAGAAGGAGAGTATCGTCTCTGTATTGGTGGAGAGTATCTCCGTGGAGAAGGTGAGCGTCTACGTGGGGGTGGTGACGGAGACCTAGAAAGAAAACAGATGTTCAGGTGCCAAACAGCCATGTGAATTAATTTCAGATGATTATATGATCGTTCCTCTGAAATTCTTAAAAACTTTATTAAATAAAAACTTTTTGGAAAAATCAACTTAATAGATGTTATTCAGTATCTGATAACAGCAATCAAACTGTATCCAGACCACATGCCTACCATAGGAAATCTTGGCAGCAAAACTACATTCGCCTTAGTAAAGCTGTAAATCAAGGAACGAGTTTCTTGTATTATGGCATTTACTTTTACACACCATAGTTGGAAGTCAACAAACCAAAAAGCAATCATTTCACAACAAAAATGCATTACAGTACCTTCGCCGAGGCAATGAAGGTGACCGTCGCCGCCTAGGAGGAGGGGCAGGCGAAGGAGAGCGCCGTCGCCTGGCTGGTGGGGGTGATGGACTTCTCCTCCTCCTACTAAAGAGATAAAGGGATTACTCAGAAAAATTGCAACTGAGCTGTGAGATTTTTTATTATTATTATTATGCTTTCACTATACGATAGCATCTTGCTCATGTACTTCTAATTCTAATAAAACCACTAATGGGAAAAAAATATATATCCAAGTGTTTCTAGAGAGTAAGAGAATAGATTTTCATTGTAATCTTCAGACCCCACAACACCTCTCACAAGAATTTCACATTCTGCTTAACCCGACCTATTTGCACCCTGCAACCAAAGAGCAAGCCCCACTCTCTCCTATCTTCTTCTCCTGAAAGCTCATTTCTGCCACTTTCCTTGGGCTAAATCTAGTGATCATGTAATGAGTCAGACCAGCTTACTGATTCAACAACAACAACAAAAATTCTGTCATCACACAGTTATGACTGCTAGGTGTAACATAAGGGAGGAACTGGGAATGCTTTCAGCAAGAGCCTGAAGTTGGATCAATTTTAAGTGTGAAACTTGAAAACAGCTTTTATCTACGTATCTGAAATCCAAAATGACTTATTCCTTGAAATGCTAAGAATAATTAATCAAAGTTGTTGCAAAACTGAAGCTATCTGGATTCAAGTTATCACAAAATAAGCCATTTTCTGCTCTCCAAGACACGGTTTAAAACAGACTTCCAGGGAAGTTTCAATAAAGCTTGTACTTTCCTGAAGTTATAAAGGGAGGAAAACTTGCATTTTGTAAAGAAAAAACATTCTTCCCTAGCTGTTGTTCTCCAAGGCAATGAATTACACTTTTTATAGGTAAGAGTTTACTCCAAAACACATTATTTTATGATCTGGAGAAAGACAGCCTCTAAATGTCATGGTTGCCCTAATTAAATGTGTTTAAGCATTTACACAATCAGCAATAGGTGAATTTAGTATGCTGCAAGTTTTATGCATAGTTTAAGATCTTTGGAATTCCAATCTGTTTTACATAGAATCGTTTGATAAATGACAAGATACATGATTAGAACGGACTACATTGGTAGAAGTAGTCACACAATCTCACATCATTATGTATGCTGCAACTGTATTCTAGCTAGGTCTTAATTCACAGATTGCTCACGAGTGATTATGTCAGATTAATAAACCCATCATACACTGAGGTTCCAACATTCCAAGATCAACACATACCAAACAATTCCACAAATAGAAGAGTTAACTTTTTTTTCTTTTCTTATGTAGGCAGTATTGTAAGTGTTAGCTGTTAGTATACGACTACTACCTCCAAATACCTTATGGATGGGAAGAACGAGAGTACTGAAAACACAAATTAAGTGTGACCCAGAACATCAAGATCTTTATCCCCTATTGCAAGTCTGTGGAAGGGTTTTAGTCGTAATATGAAAGGCAAGTATTCAGTTATTTTCAGGCATCAGAGAGAACATTAGCGTTATTAGCTGTTACAGGCTTATTAGAATTATCAAGTAGCCTCTCTTCCAGGAGATAGTACAGGCATTTCTTTTGTTTGGTCTTTTTTCCCTGCCAGTGAAACGGTCCCAAATACAAACCAACAAGGAACAGATCAGACTGAATTTCCTTTGCCTTACTGCTTTGAGTGCACAAATCCAAAGGGCAGAAGTACTTGTCCATGACAAAGTAAGTGAGAGCCTATCTAAATGACTTTTGATATGCAAATCCTGTTTAACAGATTAATTTCTAACCAACCTTTTCATCACTGGTGATTGCCACCTCTTTTCCATCTGCATCCTGATAGCAGTGGAGGAAAAACAAAACACAACATCTAACTGCCGTATATTTGAGGCAAAAATGAGCAAGTTCAAATAAAGTTCAGGGTAATTCTCAACAAATGAGAAAAAGAAGAATGCAATCTTGAAGCAGACCAAAGGTCCATCTAATCCAGCATCCTGTTTTTGACAGGCAGTGGAAGATACTTCAAGGAAATAGAATAAAAAGCAGTCTGTATTAAAATAAATAAATAAATTTTATCTTTGTGATTTCCAAAGGCTAGCAATTTTAGGAGAATTCCATGAACTTTTCCACAAGTTTAGTTCATAGTAGGGGCTTTTAATAAAGCATCACAGGCCAGAACACAATCATGTCACTATAGAGGAAGCTTTCTAGAACCAGCATTGAGATCCTCATTTTCTTTTGACAGTTACTTTGGAGAAAAAGGATTATCTGCTTGCACAATTTTGGGCTAAATTCTTTTGGGTAGTTGCCAACAGTTGCATAGCAGATAAACGCAACATTAACCAGTTATTAAAAAAAGACATCAGTTATGCCCAACTTAAGAAGAAATTACCGAGGGGAGGATTCCTTCTGTCGTTTTCGTGGAGATGGTGATGGACTGCGTGAATGTGAATGGCGTCGGCGTCTACCAACTTCCCCATTCTTCACATTGGATCTTTTAGGTCTTTCCTCTTCAGACGAAGATGAGGAGCCAGAATCTATAAATGTAGAAGAATTATTCTCTGGAATATGATTCTCATGACACTCATTACACAGTTACTGATATGGTTATACTGCTGTTTACACTAACTTCCACTGCTGCAAAACAAGAAGCCTCTGTTTAGAAGCAATTCAACTACAAACATTAGTTGAAGTGATAAATAAAGCCATCAGAGTTGGGTAATAAAATTTGCAGCAACCTAACTGTCCACATAACATTTAACTAGCCAGGTAACTTCAAAAAAAAAAAGTCAACTGCTGTTATATATAAAAACAAAGTGGACAAAAACCTACACCAAGTCCAGGCTATCTTACTGACCTCAAGCAAGCAAAAGTCCAAGTTATTAGAAAATAACCTAATGCATCAACAGATTAAGTAAACCATAGTATGATTCTATGATAGTAAACAATATTTGTGTATGATGGTAACAGTTTAGAAGTGCAACTTTTAAAGATACAAATTCATAATGATACATACCATAACCTTAAAAAAAAATTAAGTTAATTATTGCTCACACTACTTTCACAAAGAATAAAGGTACTTGATTATGAATGCTAAATATATACAACCCAATTTTAGGAAATGTACATTATCCATACCAGATGAAGACTGTTGATTTTGCCTTCTGTATTGACGCCTCTGTTGCACAGAATCTGCTGCAGCCATTTTACCACCTTTATCTTCTTCTGAAAAGGTACATACAGAAAAAAAATAAATTAAAAATACAAATTTGTCTTATTGAGGCAGAAGTAATTAAGTACAGTAGATCAAGCATTTTTTTTTTTTTAATTAACTCTCCTCATCTTAAGGTTGTATTGAGTCTGGACTATTCTTTCGCTTAGCTTTTTCCAAGAAAGCTCAGATGAAAGACCTTACGCAATATGAGTGATTATATTTATGCTTCTGAAAAAATCTCTTTCAATGCCGGTTTATCAACAGGGTTTGGCACTTTACTAGTATCTTTTATTGTCATACACCTGATTAAAAACCCCACCCAAAACCAGTGTTGAAAAGTGAGAACCATACCCGATTCAGACAGCTCAGCTTTCCTTGGTTTTGGTGCTGGTGAAGGAGATTCTCTTTTTTCAGTACTCTTATGTTTGGGTGCTAAAGGACAGAAGTCAAATAACTTTGCTGTAACTTTTTTTTTTTTTAACATCTGTGCATGCTTTTCTGCTCTCACAAACCGTAAATACCATATTTGAGAAAATGAAAGCACAAGAAGAATAAAGTGCTGAAAAATGTTGTTACCTGATGCTCTGCCAGGTGAAACAGAGCCACGGCTTTTTCTTGAACGATTTGACTGCTGAGGTGTTGGAGATCTACGTGGTTTTGGAGGTGGACTTGCTGGTGGAGATGGTCTGTGCCTCCGCCTAGGAGGGCTTGCAGAAGGAGACATCCTACGCGTTTTACGAGGAGGACTGGATACAGTTCTTTTAGGTGGTTTCTTTGGTGGTGATCGGGAACGTGAGGAGGAGGAAGAGGAGCTACTACCAGATAAAGATGCTGATGACCGTCTTCTCCTGCAAATCAAATGTAACATTAGACAATGACTAGTCAGCTTTGGAAATGTTTGAGCATGAACACAGAACCGCATTTGTTTGCGAGCACATAGAGAGCCACATACAACAGCACTTCCAAAACATGGTGGACAACCTTCAACACGTGGCTTGTAGAAGAGATTAACAACCAATCTTTCAGTTATCTTTAAACTACAGTGAGCAAAAAAAAAAAAAATGTTAGTGTTACCTTTGCTTGCTTTCTGTCAATCTACAGACTACAACTAAGCTTTTCTCCTGGGTACAATTAGTTTTCTTTGAGCTTTCTAACTTTCGGATGGTTAAGAGAATTCTCCATGTTAGCACATGTGATTTAATGATCTTCAAAACAGATCTATTTAAGAGTTTAGTGGGCAAGTATGCTAAAAAGTTTTTATACCAGGAAGAAAAAAATTCAGACAGCTTAACAATTCTGAATCAGTATATCCCTCCTTATGTTTTAGTTTTTCAACTTTACTTTGCAATTTTAAAAAGGTAGGGCCTCTAGAATTCTGCGGCAAAATTTGTGGCAAGTTCTGTTGTAATTGTGTACCTGCAGAATCCACCTTTGGCTGCAGAATTCCTGAGAACCTGGAAAAAAGAAACCCTACCTTGAGTGAGATAAACATTTGCTGAAAGGGAGCTCTTGTACATCTTGAAACATACATATTTGATACTTTTCACAGTTCTCACAGTAACTGTGCAAAACAAGCATCTTTACAAACTCAAGAAAGTACTTATCACCTTGTCATAAACAAAAAAAAAGGAAGAATTGTTCCTTCTTAAAAAGGAAGAACTATTGTACACAGGAAGCATCACTAATTCTCTTTCTACGACGAAAACAGGAATCTATTCTCTTCCTATGAAGACAAACATTTATTTTGACATTACCCTAAGTATACAATTCTCTGCAGTACAACTAGGAGCTTTCCTACTAGGAAAATTGCTCATGCCATCAAAAATATAACCTTCAACACCCAAGAGACAATCTGAGAAGATTTTTATTTACTGAAGCAAAAGAACATGAAGAAATACATTTCAAGTCAAAGTTTAATTTTGACCTTAATTTTATGTGATGGAAAAGTGACTCATAGTAAAAAAAATCCCTAAAAGTAAAATTAATAGTAAATTGTTCAACATTTTCCCTCAAGTGGGTAAAAAAACTGTTAGAAAATGTCTGATGTCATGTCTGTCTATGCTGGGAGCTACCCAGACCTATTTCAAGGAAGTTTTGAAGTTGCTACTTTTCAAAAAAGTGGAATTCTCAGCAACAATTTCATTTCAAAAGAAATCATCTCACAGCAACTAGAATGCCCCCACACACTTATGAAATATGACATCGCAGTTTTTACATCACTCAAATTATATATTACAAACAGTATTGAGTTAAGATGAACAAGGTGATTTTGATAACATTGAGTTTTCAGGAATGACTGTTACCTTCCAAATCTAAGTATAAAATTTTCAAGTGTCTCAAAAAAAGGGAATCTTACCGCCTCACAGGCGATCTGCTTCTTCTGTGTCTGGGTGGGGGAGGCATTCGCCTTGGAGGACTCCTCCTCCTCGGAGATGGTCGTCGTCTTGGGCTTGGTCGCCTTCTAGGAGAGTAAGACCTGTCACAATCAAAAATTCAAATGAAAAGCAACTACCTAATTTTCAGATTTGAGGAAATTTAGCCTCAGGGAATTGAGTGTAAAGTTGCTTCTCTCCAAGTGCATTACATTACAGCCGCATTTAAATTATGGTGCCAAGCGGTATGTTCAGCCACGGTGTTTTTAAGTTTACCAATACCTTATACTAAGTAGTAAAAAAAAAAAAAAAACAGTGGGAGGGGGAAATTTGCAAAATCTTCAGTAAACCTACCTGCTAAAAGGCTACACAATTGCCACTATCAAATGCCACACTCAGCATTAAGTACCCCGTTCTTTCCCCAGTCAGTGAAAGTCCCTGTAAGAATCTTCCCATGAACTGATATGAAGAAAACTCCTGAGCATGCTTATTCACTGAATGTGTCGTTCTCATTTGGCCTAAAACACTCATAGCTCAACGTCATTAAAAACATCATTACCTTAATTGAGAACATTACATTAAATGGCAATTTCAGAAGAAAATACTCAGTTCTCAATCTCTGCAATCAAGACAAATAGAAGCCCTACCTTGACCGTGATCTATGACGCCTTCTTGGCCGAGAATGAGATGGAGAACGGGATCGAGACCTTGACCTTGACTTGGACCGAGTTGGGGATCTTTGACGAGTCTTCTCCTTCTCCTTCTCTCTCTCCTTCTTTGAATTACGTTCTGGTGAAGTTTCCTTAGTCTCTGGCACAGGAGGTTCAGATTTAGGAGCTTTTGGGATATCACTATTAAAAAACAAAAGAATTAATTTACAAGCACATACAAACCATAATCACTGGAGTAACATTTTAGAAGCTGACAAGATGTTCCCCAACAATATTCTCTTGCCCATCCACTGACAGGACGTTACAAACCCCACTTCAAAATTGTGAAAAGAATTAGAATATGGTACAATGATTCAAAGAGAAGAAAAAGTAATAATCACGCTATCTCTTAACTTGCTAGGAAACAAGATGACATTGTCAGAAGCAGAGAAGATGCCCAGTACGATGAAACAACAGTGGCAGCTTAGCACCCTACCTTCAGAATTCTACATAAGAAAAAAGAAATCTTACTGAAGATTCTTAAATTCTTTTGCCATTTTAGGGGGATAGGGAGAAGCAGACATTGCCCCTACACAAGCTAGGGGGAACGATCTTTAAAAAAAAAAAAATTATCTTAATTCTTGTTAAAAGTAATACATAGTTCTACACACAAAGTTATCGCTTACCTGTTTGAAGTTGCCTCTTGAACAACAGTCTCCTTTGGTTTCACAGAGGGTTCTGGCTCAGGAGTTGCCTCCTTCTTTTCTGGTGCAGGAGTAGCACTACGGCTCTTGGTTCTGTGATGAGGGGAGCGAGAATGGCTGCGTTTCCGCTCTCTTCTGACAGGTGATGACCTCCTTCTAGGGGAAGGAGACCGTGATTTGCGTCTAGGAAAAAGAAGCACCATAATATAATGAAACAACGTATGCGAAAATAAAAACCAGTGATATTCGGGAGCTTAAAGCTCTTCTTAATCAGGCAGGCTCTCAGTACTGTCTACAGCAGTTAAAACATATGTAGGACTACTTCAGATTTTCTGCTAGTAATTTACAGCCAAATTAAGATTTCAAACTTCAAAAAAAATAAGACAAAGCCTTAAACAGAACAACTTATTAAAAACAGTTCCTAACGTAAACAACACCTGTTTCGATGTTGCTCTAGTAATTGCAATTACTGTTTAGCAGTAAGTCAAACTAGCTTGCTGGAAATATTCCCCTTGAGCTACTTCAAACTTCAGTGATTTTTCTCTGCCATGCATTCTTCTCCCCAGTCTAGAGTACTGGGGAGACATTGCCTGTGCATTTTCATTACCTTCTTGGACTCCTGGATCTGTCTCTCTTTTCTCTGTTGTCTTTGTCTTCCTTGTCCCTCTTCTCCTTGTCTTCATCTTGTTTCTTCATAGAAGCCAGTTTCTCTTGCTCTATCTAAGCAACCAAATGTCACTTAACTCAGAGGTAACACAGAGACCTTATTGAAAATCTATTTTAAACAAAAAGAACTACTGCTTCAGACTAAGGTATTTATTGCTCAAGTAAGAGTTCTGCTGAACACAAAATATCTGAATGCCAATACTTACACAGCCACTAATCCTGCACAGTGCTCACAACTCACCCACAAGTCTGTAACAAAATCCTACCTGTCGCTGTTTAATTTCTTCTTTCTTCAATTCCAGAAATGCAGTTGGAATACCAGCAATGTTTTCCTGTGCACTTAACAGCAGTGGCCACAGTTCTCCCATGAACTCCCTAGCATTTTTCCCATTCAAAAAACCAGTCAGGTTGATTTGCATCATTTTGGAATCTGGATTCTGCAAAGAGATATGACAGGAAGACAAAACGGTTATCTGAAAAAAACAGCATACAGTTTGTATTAAACTTAAATTAAGTCTACCATGGGGGCTAAGATACGTATACACTCAAGATCTATTTTTTTTTAATCTTTCCCTAGTGTTTTCTCATCAATATAAGTTTACTCTATTATTAATTTTCTTTTGTGTTTTACTATAAATATTCAGAAAGGCCTGTTAATCCTTTGTGGGTTTCACAAGTATTTTTTGACTGCTTAACTGCTATAAAAGCAAACCAAGGGCCTTAAATATAATACATCACTACAATGCTGCTAGGAGTTTTTACAGTTATTTTCTAATTTTTTTTTTCCTGAATGTTTTGATACACTTTGCTTGGAAATCTTCCTTAACATCTGCACAGTGGACAGAAGCCGTATAATTGCCTAACGCTGCAGATGACATTCTGCTAAGTCCTGCTGTGAATGTTCAAGATTCATGCATGCATTTTCCTACTTCCTTCAAAACACTAGACTATGCCTGCACTGAGGGAGCATACACTAAGTAGGTGCCTTACAGATTTTTCTTGAGTAATTATGTAATTTCCACAAAGGGTTAAGAGGTCAAAGAGCGGTTCAAAGTTAAAGTGGGCTTTTTAATTCTAATGTTGTTTGTTGGTCAAGCAACAAGGTCCATATAACAAGCACAGCTCAACAGCACAAAGCAAGTACAGATTCCAGGTGTCTTCAGTTTCTTCTTGGAACCTTGGGGGTATTGGAATCGCCAAGTCCCCTGTAGAGAAAGATGTTCCCTTGGCTTGCTTCCGACTCCCTACTGCAACTCAACCACCTTGAGTTTAATGTTATATCATTTATCTAAATTGCAAAAGACGAACAAGCAATAATGAGTACACAACCACAAAAAAAGAAAAAATTGTTTTTAAAAAGTTCTAAACTTTAATCATGCTTAGTATAAGGGGAATTAAAATGAGTATTCAGATTGTATTACACTAATACACGTTAAGAAAACATTTCCTATTACAAACCCTAACTTTATTTAGCTCATTACTTAAACTGATTTCCCCTTCTTTATACATAAAAGTGTCTAAATATTCATGAAATAGACAGATACTAATATATTTAAAATACAGTGAAATTTAATTCTTTTTTTTTTAAACAGCAATACCTTTATCAGTTGAAATGTCAACTGCCCTCTCAAAAGACAAGGCTGAACTCTTAGGAAAAAAGATTAAGTGTAAAGTACATCAGCATGAGAATGGTTTGCCAATAATTCATGATACATCTCTTACTGTCCCTTGGGTTGCAGTGGCACAGTGGCAGATATTAAGAAAAACTGACTTTATTACCACCTCTTTTTTTTTCATATCTTCCATATGAACATTACTGCACTAAATGATCTCAATAACATTCATTCTGTATCAGTCTGAAGATTAACTACAGAAAACACAAGTATTACCCTACAATAATTAACAAAAGAAAAAACGAACACAGCTACAGATCTGGATTGTAAACTAACTTGAGTACTTCTTTATTAAAATATCATCTGATCAATTTAGAATTCCCCTCATGCTTCACATAAAACCTCATCTACTTTACAGTAATTTCAAGAGCAGTGTAAAGCTTTGCCCAATTGCTCTTTCCTGGATTTTTGGTTCGGCCACTTTACACAACTCACCTCCAAACACACACTGCATCATCAAGGGAGTTGGGTCAGAGCGACATTGGACACTCACTCTGCTGTGACCTAATAAGGTGATGGTGCTATACTTCAGACGCAAGGAATAACTTCCATTTTGGTTCAGGCCTTTTAAATCATAAATCACATCATCATTAGAAAATTGCTGTCAAAGTAACTTAACATGTAACAGCAAAATTAAAACAGTAAGTTTGATTTTCACCTGAGCAGTTTGCAAGCTATGCACCTTCACTAAACTTCCAGCCTTACAGTTGATTACAAAGTGAATTTCTTTCAAAAATATACATACTAATAAAACCCCTCCTAATTGTACTTGAGAAATTCACAGATTCAATAGAATTCATAATAATTATGTAACACATTCAGATACAATATACACAACAAAACTGTTACCTTCACTTCCAACTGGTTGAATATAAATTCAATTACTACATCATCTTCAAATCCAAGGATTTCTGTTACTCGTTTTGTTATCCATGGTTTGATTACTTCCAGATTTACTTTGCTCATGTCCACCTATATTAAAGATAAAGGAGAAACAGAACATTTTCAAAACAAGCCTTTTCACTGAATACACAAGCTGAGAATTGTACCTTGAATTATTTCACAGCAAACTGAAACACATGCTGCTACATACTTTACTATCCTGGCCTAGCTTTGTTTTAATCCAGTTTCTAACCTCTGCTGAACAACAGTATTTTGATTAAAGCACCAGTTTGGACCACTTGTCCGTTGATTTTGTTTTCTGGTTTGTTTTTGTGTTCAAATTCCCCTGACAATGTTCCACAACGGCCTTCAGCAACATTTTCTAAAAAACCTTAAGGTGTTCAACGTTAGGAGAGAATTGACTATTCAGAATTTCTTAATTTAGTAAATCCTCACCCAAGCTAAGAGCACAATCCAATTCTCTAGAGAAACAAAAAATTGCTGGAAGTTTTATTCATACCTTTGCACCTAGAAACTAAAGTCATGTTATTATTGTATTCTTGGAACAGTATGCATGAAACTATTTGTTAGTTCCATGTAACTCTACAGCACATGATTCTGTCAGGAATCAGTTCGTCATTTACAAAATCAAAGACCCTCTCAGCAAACTGGGCACAAATTAGAACACAAGAGGTTCCGTCTAAACATCTGGAAGCACTCTGTTACTGTACAGGTGACAGAGCACTGAAATAAGCTGCCCAGAGAGGTTGTGGAGTCTTCCCTCCTTGGAGATCTTCAAAAGCCAACTGGACACAGTCCTGGGCAACCTGCTCTGGGTGGAGGGCCAGATGACCTCCAGAGATCCCTTCCGACCTCCTCCATTCTGTGTTTCTGTAAACGAGAGCTCTGCTTTACACTACAGCTGCATCAACAGCTTCATTGGTTGCTTCCTTTGCAGGTAAGGGGCAATAAAGACCGGTAAAACACCAGCTTCATTCTTTGAGATAAAATGCTAACTAAATAGGTATCTACTAACAACAACTGCCCTGCTTGCATCACATAAACACCCACCTTAGGAATGGATTCTCCCTAACAATTGACAGGTAAAGACTTTAATATGGCAAATGACAGCATCTGGGCAAGGACTCTAAACTGAGTTTTCTGCAGGTCTCTCAAGGCCCCCCTTCCACTGCCGTAAGGACTACCATTGCTTCGCCTTCACCTACAGGATAACCAGCATGCATTTCCAACACGCTATTCTAGGAACTAAGAAAATCCAAAACAAAAACAAAACAAAAAAAAGGAGAAACATTTAAGAATGCTTAGAATTCTAAATTACTTGGCATCTTCTGATTTATTCTGAAGCCGTATTTTACGTAAAAACCCACCAACATTTAGCATTTTAACTTGATCAGGTATATAAGTACTGTATTTTTGATGCTCAAGCAGACATTCCACATTTCCTCTAAAACTGTACTAGAGGATATGAAATTCCTGTACATACCCCCAGACACCTGACTACTCCATTTAGAATTGTATTTGATTCATTTGTCTTACTTCCCCACCTCATCCTAATCAACTTACCTTCTTTTCTAAGCATTCTGCAAATTTCAACTGCTTCAACAGTTTCTTCTGTTTGTTGCTGAAGCGATTGTCCTGTTCTGCACTTGTTCCCTAAAGCACAGGAAAAAAAGATGTTTAGTCTGCATGACATCCATCCAACTTTTAGTATTGGTTTCCTATATAATCTTTGCCATGTATTTGCACAGCAACACCAGTGACACCATTCTGCACACAAATGAGCCTTTTCAAGTGCCTTTCTATTTTAGCACTGCAGTCATCACCTACCACTGAAGATTTAGGGGTAGGCAATCTCCTAACTCTACAGTGACACCTTAATCATATAATCTCCCCGGCACACTACTTGCAAATTTTAAAAGTACAGTAGTGCTGAACTGCGATGAGGAGGACCTATGCTGGAGCTCGCGAACTCCTCAGGAGTAAGTTCTTCTTCCCCTTTCCAGTAACAAAAACATTGTATTTGGCTACAGTGACATCTATGACAGCCCCTGGGTAAAGCTCTCAAGCAAATTAGCTAACACGGAGTCAGCAAGAGTACAAAGAATACTATTTTATTGATCATGCTCTGTTAAAGTTCACCAACTTATTCCACTTTCATGAACAGAAACTATGGATGAAATCATCTGGAACTGGAAGACTTGAAAGCCCGTGTCTGCAAAATTTACTTGCATAGAAGTAAACAACCGCACATGAACTGAAGTATGTGCAGAATTGCATCCAAATACTAATAACCCGTTAACAATTCAAAATCCCACAATTCACATGTGAAGTAAAGTTTATTCGGGAAATCAACGTGACTGATGAAGAACACAGGAACTTAATATATTCAATTTTCTGTGCATGGAAAGAATGGGTTGCATGCAAGCAATAATAATACCTGCTAAGGAACCAAAAGATAAAAAGCTCAAAATTCTAGGGTAACCACTTCATTTGGTGAGAAAACACCCTGAATTAGCAATGTAATACACTCCAAAGTCGTCAAATACAGAATGGGAACAGAAACCATTAACATTCCTGTTTGCAACCTTGGGACACAGGAATTCTAAAGACTCATTGTGGCACAGACACCTGCCAGGATTAAGTATGTTTAAAACTGTTTATAGCATTTGCAATCTACACCTTAGCAACAGATGCAACACTCACCAGATCATTCAAGAATGTCTTGGTTTTTAACTTTTCCAACTGTCTAAAAAATTATTTACAGTCCTGTTTCACTACCATGTTTTGATTTTTTTTTTTAATTAGACACCTTTCACAGCCCAGTCTAAAAGAATACTCAACTTCTGATTCAGTTTTTTCAGGCCCAGTCATTGCACTATAAGTGACAATTATTCGGTCTGTAAACTTCTAAAGAATGGCACCAGAAAGGACAAATATAGGTTTAACTTGTAATTATTTTTCTCTTCAACTCATTTCCTAGCACGCTTATGACATTTTTACCAGGCTAGCACATTATCATAAAACTGATTAAGTGAAGGGATACACGTGCTCCCATGCTTTAAAAGCATCCCTGTTGCAGGAATACAAAATAATTGGGCTGAATTGGTCAACGACTCTCCGTCAGTTAAATTCCGTGTAAAATTAAGTACTCTCAAAACAGCCGCGGAAGTCCTCTTAAAAACAGATCAATTTTAATTAGCGGAAGAAAAGCTTAGGAAGAAATATACCCCTAGCTTATTTCCTAAAGTACTGAATAATCTTCACGCCACGGAGCTTTAAGTCCCCACTCTCCAACACAGGGCACTTCTGTTTATTTCCTCTGAACCAGCACGTCTCACTGCAAACCCGGGCTCCCCCCCCCCGCCCCGCGCTTCAAGGCCCCGGGGGCTCAGCCCGTGAGGCGGCCGCGGCCGGGCCCGCGCAGGGCAGGCCCCGACGCGCCGGGACCCCCCTTCCCCTCCTCCGGGCCCCGGGCGGGGAGCGGCGGCCTCGGGAGCCCCGGGGCACCCCGGCGGGCGGCGGGCAGCGCCCCGCCCCCGGCCCCGGCCGCCCCGCGCCGCCTCGGTCCCGCCGCCATTTTCTGCGCGGCCGCCGCTCGCAGGAGCCTGCGCAGGGCGGGGGCGGGGGGCACGGCGGCGCTGCTCGGGGAGCGCCGCGCCAGCGCCTTCCTTCCCCGGCGGCGGCGGCGGGGCCCGCGGCGGCCCGGCCCGGCCTCCCGCTGCCCGCCGGAGCGGCCCCGGCGCCCTCCCCGCCCGGCCGCCCGCTGCCGGGGCCGGCACTTACGCGGAAGAAGCCCGCGTCCATCTTGCCTCCTCCGCCTCCTCCTGGCCGCAGCGCGCTGCCGTCCCGGCGTGCACCGCGCGCCGCGAGCCCCTCGCACGCTCCTGGCGCTGAGGAGGGGGGAGGAGAGCGCGGCGCGCCTGCGCGCAGCACAATCGGAAGGGGGCGAGGGGGCGGAGCCGGGCGCTCCGTGAAGGCGGATTGGCGGATCCGATTGGCGGATGCGGGCACAGAGGCTAGCTAAGCGCGCCGGAACTGGCCAATCGGAAAGCGCGACGTTCCGGGGGCGGCCGTGCGCGGGGCTGCGGAGCTGTGAATCCTCTTCTCGCGAGACGTTGGCGGTGGGCGGGGCGGAGCGGGGCGGGGCGGCTCCCAGGGCCCAGCCCCGCCCCAAGGCAGCGGCGGGGCCGGGAGGGGGCGCGCGGGGCCCGGGGCCGGCCGGAGCCCCCCGGAGCCCCCCAGCGGCGGGAGCCCCCCACCGGCCGCTCGTCCTCAGCGGCCCGGCGGGAGAAGGCCGCGCACGGCAGGCCCGGAGCGCGCCCCCGGCAGTTTCCGGGGCTCGGGGTCGGCCGCGGGGCCCGAAGGCAGACGGCAGCCTCGCCGTCCTGTCACGGCGCCGCCGGGTCACAGCGCCCGCTCTCCCCAAAGGCTTACAAGATCCGTTTTGGTTTTTTGTAACAGAGCAATTTCTCATAGCAGCTCTCAGCGTTTTGCTTTTTTAAACAGGTCTGCGTGACGGCGGGCCTGCGCACAAAGGCACCCAAAGGAGAGATTTAAAAAAAACAAACACCCCAAAGGGAAGGCAGCTGCCTGGGCAGGGCAGGGCAGACGGGTCCTCGGGCAGCTCCTGTTTCAGGACAGGGGCAGTGCGGGGTTGTTCTTGGAAAGCCTGAATCCAAAGCGCGTTACACGCGTGTCACAGCGGTACGGCGGTGGAAATGCGGCGCCGTGTGCCCTTAGGCTGAGTTGGCCTGGTCAGCAGAGACGGGATTGTGCTGATGGAGGCACAGCGGGTGGTGGGGGCCTCCCAGGCGGTGCCAACCAAAGGCAGATTTTACTGGTAGAACAGCACAGTGAGTTTTCCAGGTTGAGCAGTGTTAGTGTGGGTAAGGCAGGGATTATTCGGCCAATAGTAGTGATTACCAGTACAGAATGGTTTATGGAAGTATTGTGTGTTCTGCTTCAGTGAAACAAGGTGAACTTTGTTGTTATGAAATTCTATAAATGGAAAGCAAACAATTTGTTAGAAGCAGGTCTGCCTGATAATGTTAAAAAGATAACAGCAAGATGAGGTTTATCTTTTCTAAAGATCTGGATTTGGATACGGTAGAACATGCTCAAAAAACAGCTTTAGATGTTCAGAAATGGAAGCAGGAGGCCAGCTCCTCTACAAAAATTCCATTGGCTTCTGCAACCTCTTCTGAATTATTATATCAATTATTCATGCCACCAGAGTAAGTTACAGAACTTGGACAAGTAAAATATTTACAAGATTCAGAAACTTCACAAACAGCTGTCTTAGTATTTAGTTTGAAATTCAAACTGTGCTCAAGTTTCATTAAATAAATTGCAGAGTAATTAAGTTTCTGCACAAAAATAAGTTAGTAAAAATAACCTGTTAAAGAGATGTTTTCACATCTTGGAGAAAAGTACATCAGTGTATCACTCCTGTCCCTTACCACTTTACTCTCAGAATGGTCAGCTTTGTTTTGGTGCTGCATGATTTAAGAACAGTAACTGTTCAAGGGAGTCATGACTTGTGACAGCATTGAGAAGAACAGCAAGGGAACTGCCGCAAGACAAAGAAAAGCTGCTTTGGGCCGCAGGTTCTCTGTGACTCGGTTTGATGAGTAACCTCTCTCTCTGCAGCTCCCAAAAAGGAGTTCAAATACCCTAGTAAGTTTTACTGTGGTCTGCAAGCAGGCTGGAGCCCTCTAATGGTCACAGTAGCTTAGAGCTAACCTCTGGGATTGTCTAAACGTGAGAGAAATTTAATGTGATAAATCCAGACCGTTACTGCTGTATTTACTTCACACTATCTAGCCGGTCAAGTGTGTGATTTCTTACAATTCAAGGTGTATCTGTCAAAGAGCGGAGCTGTTTCTCAATAAAATGGGGTTTCACTCCTCGTCTTCCTAATACTATCTAGCCTGTCCGCCAGTGCTTCAGGGATGCTTTGATATGCACACTTGAGACAATAACCCACAGAACGTCTTGACAATGCCACTGTGTGATCAGACTCAGTGGGCTGTGAAATATCCTTGGGAATTTCTTTGGTGCATTACTGTACACCCACAGCCATCACTCTTACAGATCAACATCACTTTCAAATACTTTCTACAAGAGCAGAAAAAATTAAAACTATTTCAAGCCTAGCCTGCATTAGGGGACAAACATTTCAGGATGTTTTCAAGTTGTAGAAAAGTAGTTGCATAAACCCTCACTTGCTTTATAGTGCCTTTCCATCTTTACTTTTTTTCAATTAAAGAACTTCTCAGGCTCTTAGACTAAATACTCTAATGCAACAGCAGTAGTGAACCTAGAGCAGCAATCTTGGCATGAAATTGAAAACCCTTGGACATAACAGTTCATTTGGAAACAGACAAGTTACCAAGTTTATAGAAATGTTTCAAAAATACTTGAAAATAAAAAGTAACTTTCCTGTCTAAAACCATACATATGCGGTATTAGAAACACAAAAGATGACTAAAGATAAATACAATTTTGCTACTTACAGTTTTGCTACTTCCCATACTATCCATCATGTATAAAATAGGCTACAAACCTGTTTCACATAAATCTTAACAAACCCAGGTTCAACCTGAGTTGCAGCTTGCATGTCCAAATTTTTCTTCCATTTATCATCAGTCATTGCAGAATAGAAAAAGTTCGAATTCTGAGTAAGCAAAAGCTCCACAAAACACGAGTTTGCACCATTTCTTCCAACTAATAGGCTTGGCCTATTTTGTCTTTCTGCACCCAGAGCTCTGTAAGAAGGCTCATTGCATTTCTCATGGTCTGTATGCCTTCACCAGTTGATTTTCATCATACAGAAAGTGTTCAGATTGTTTAGTTCTCCTCCCAAAGAGAGAAGGCAGGGCTAATTACAACCTATAGACAAGATAACAGCTATCACCGTTCCCAGTGCGGTGTCACTTTGCTGTGAGGCCCAGGTCCACGTTAATAAGAACTCCAGGTCTTTTCTCTCACAGGAGGACACATGTTCACAGTTGTCTGCTCTGCATGTGGATGTCCACAGGTATGAAAGTCACTGCAGGATGCTGAATAACGCTGTCGCTGTTCTGCCCTAAAGCAGGTGGCATTGCTGTTTTGGTGCTCTTGGGTTCCAGCTCCCGCTTCACTCTCATGTGTCTGTAAAGGAAAAAATGAAAGCATCATCAGTGCTGGCACTTGTTGTGGTGTCTCCCATGATAAGTATTGGGAAGATTCCTGCAGAAGCAGGTTGAGCTGAATAGCCATTGGGAAGTTAATGTAAACCGGGATTTCATTCCAAAGATACTAAATGGCAAGTCACTGCTTTTAGAACACACACAAGTCTAACCCAATGCCTTGAAACTGAGAAACTGAGCTCTGCTCTGGCAGCCTTGATGCTCACAGCAAACTTCTCCTATGTCAACGGAAGTCCCCTAAAACAAATATCCATCAGGTGCCCTCTGTCAAGGACCTATTCTGCTTCCTAGCCATTCAGTCACAGACGCTGACCATGAGATTCAGGTAGCATCAACCAAGTACATGATAGTTTGGATTCTCCTTGAAATTTTCAGCAACAAATAACGAAACAGTCTGTGAGATGGGAGCACACCTGACTGATTTTGGTTCATCCTGCTTTGCCTTACTGAAGTATAGAACTCAACCACATACCTGTTATACGTTTTCAGTATGAGCAGAACCACTGTAAAAATAATAATTACTCCTACTACGATGGCAGCAACTATTGCTCCAGAACCTAGCAGGGAAGCAGAAAGGAAAAAGGTCTTATTTAAAAAGTTATCGCTGTACTGTTTGAAGTTTGCTAAGTTCAAAGGTCCATTTTAAAAAACTACAGGGAAAAAATCATTTCTCTTTGTTACTTTTTATTCAGTGGAACAGTTTGGGATACAAGCATTTGGGAGGCAAGGAAGGAAGAGGAGGGTTTAGCTGGGAAACTGGAGCACCCAGGTACTGCATGAGAACTGGAGTATACAAATAACTGTTCTCTTTTTCTCATGTCTTTTCCTCATGTATACTTAACAAATACGAGAGAAAATAATGAAAACAAGTTTGGACGTCACTACTGATCTAATCAAGGTACGGTAATTACAGTACAAAAAAAAAAGCCACCACCCCACTACTTTTCTTACTTTGATAAAGACTTTGTTCTTGAGACTTTGTGGTCACATTTAATGAGAACTGAGTATTATTGATCAGTGGTGCGGCTGTCGTCATCTTGATTGGGCTACAGAAGAAAAAAGAAAAGTGATTTCATCAACTATTATCACTGAATTGTGCTACCAATTTTTCATTAATTAGACAACTGCCTATTAAAGATTCTGAGTGCTATTTACCTTCTATTAAGGTGTTCTTAGTATTTTCTTGGTGGTGAAAATCTGGCCCTGTGGAAGTCAATGGAAATTTTGCTACAATCTAGACTTGAGCAATGCACCTTAACAACGTACACTGGTCAGTGTTCATAGGATAAAACACGATACCCACACAATGATGCATTGTTACCCATAGATTACTGATGTTACAAATTTTTTGGACAAATATGTGCATCTTAAATGGTTTAGGATTTTAGATTGTCATACCAGGTTATGAGATTCAGGTCACTGAGAAAATAAGTGAGCAAATCAGGGTTTAAGGGGAGGAAGAAAGTACTCAACTTCCCTGCCCCAAGCCTCCATTGCAAAGTTGATTTATAGAGATGCTTATCTGTGAAAAGTTCCATATCCGATATTCAGCAATATAAAGGAAGGCAAAAAAGACAGGTTTTCTGTTAAGTTACTGCTGCCAAGTGATGTAAGGATACTTATTGGTGGGAATTACAACAAAATGAGAGATTTTCATACCAAATATCAATATATCAATAATACCTTAACAAAGCAGGAGGAGGTGAGAGAAGAAAAACAGTTTAATTGCCTAAATTGAAGCTCCAAACTTACACGGCAAACAACTGCTATCCCACAACAGAAAAAAAAAAAAAAGGCAACACAAGTGCGACAGTTTGCTTTGTGTTTTGGGAAGTAACCTTACTCACACCAGTGTCATTGCAGGTCTGTTACTGGAAGAGGACAAGCCTGCAAGTGGATAGCTGAAAATACACCTGTTTCTGTATTTCTGTAGGGTAAAATTGTAGATCTAGAAAGAGCAGTCTGTATGTTTACTGATTTTCTAAGTGTTTCCCATGTTTTCTAAACGTGACTAGTAACCTTAGCTACCAAAAGAATCCTTCAGAATCCTTCACGGTGTGAATACCAAGACCTCTGAAACCATTTCAGCTCCTAGCTTCAGAGCTAATACCCTCAAACTATCAACCGAAAATTAAATTATTTTTCAACACCTGATACTGAATTTGAGTTTTCTGCTTCAGATGCTGCCCAGTATATTCACCAAGCAGGACTCTGCCCTACCCTCTGTTATACTCCAGTGGGATATTGTGGACCTGTGGCATGTCCTTAAGTAGCTTTAAGTTTTACAGAGCACACAGTATAGAATAGCCAGAAAATGAAGTAGATAGAAATTAGCAGTAAAAAGAACTGCAGCTCTGCAAATCAGCCTCCTAAGACACAGCCAGATAACTAGTTAACTACTGAAAATACCAATTCACAGCTAACGCGTCTACTCTGCATTCTTCCTTTCCCCTTTATTAAGACTTTCCTAAAGGTTCCTTCAAAGTAATGTCTATCAAATAAGACTAATTTAGTCACAAGGTACAATTTTGGGAGGCAAAGAAGATATGACTGTGATTGCTCTTCACAGGCAGGGTTTTGTTTCGAGGCGGGGAGGAGACCAGTAGCTGTGTCAACACACAGTGCATACTTTGGAGGCTCCATTTAATATATGAGGAATGAGAGGATCAGTAACCGGCAGGAAGGAAAAAGCTGATGTTTGCTTGGGTATGAAAGATTAGAACTGCAAGGTTGATTCAGTCAAATACTTCGATCCTCCTACGTTCAAAAGGGGTTTGAGATTTTTTTTCTTTTAAATTAAAAAGCAAAAATAACTGTCTCGGAATCTGTAACTGGGTCATTCTCCTCTGACTGAATGATTCCTTTGTTTAGCCAATGCCAAGTTAATACAGCAACATGATCATCTACTGTCGTCGTAGATCTTTCCATGCTAAAAGAAATATTTTGTGTTGTTTGCTCAGCCTTATTGTATAGCACAGTGAAATGATTTACACGTGCCTTGGTGGAACCTGTGAGAAGTCACCGAGTGCTGTTAACAGCACTCTCCGCAGCTGTTTCCCCAGCCGATCCATGTGAAATCGCACTGGTGAAGGTCATACCACACACAAGCCCAGGTTGAAGAGACTCACCGTTGCATTGTAAGCTGGGGAAAGCTAAGCAAGTATTTTGGCTATGGACACAATACAGAAAAATCCATGTCCAACTTCCACTTTGTTGCTCCTGACTAGGAGAACACAAACTCCAAATTTAAAGCAGCATTTTTATCTTCTCTGACTACCAAAATAAAAATCCCAAATAAAGGTGGCTGAATGTTTAGGTATTAAGCCCTCCAGCAGTCACACTTCATAACTTCCATCTGGTTCAAGCCACCTTGGTAATGGCGAGCTATTTGTGTATGAGTCACCTACAGCCATACAGTTGTCATTGTCAGTGAAACAGCCTGCTTACAAAAAGGATGAGTTTGTCTGACAGGTTGTAACAGTCTTAAGATGCAAAATGAAAAATGCAAAAAATCTTTTTTTCTGCATTGTGTATTCTATAGCAACTGGAAAGGTCTGAGGTCTGTATCTCGGGTCAGGATGGGAGGTGCCAGTCTTCAGTTCTGCTGCTTTACCTCCAGCTCCATTCCTCACCTGTGAATCAGCAGGGCTATTTACACCTGCCCAAGCCAGCCTTGCAAGGGTCAAGGATGCAGCAAAGTCCAGCGAGGTCCATGGGAAAATACCAGTTTCAGGGTATTGCAGACTGGATCCTACTCTGTTTAGAAAAACATTTGGAAAATGAAGAGTGCTTAATAGAAGCTAAACAACAGGGGAGAAGAAATGGACTTTGCTACGGCAATCGCAGGACATTCTTTCTTTATGACACAGTATGTACTTCCCCTGTGCACACACACCTGCCCTAGTTTTGGAGAACCAGTAATTCACACACAGCTCTACAGGCGGGTGGGGGCACACACTGCTGGTTATTTTTGCATCTATGTAGTAGGGAATTGGAAATATTTCCACAGAGTTAAGTTTTGGCATTTTTCCACTTAAAACACCTTTACAGATACAGCGTATAGGTTGTTTTGGCAAGTGGTAGCAATGCCCCCATTTATAAGGCCTTCCTGCCTCCCCCTGTCCTGTTGAATTTCAGAGTGAATGGCCATGCTCATTTACGGCAAGGGCAGGATCAGAGCTGAGCTGCCAAGCGGTTCCTGCCACCTGGCAGTTGCAGGAGAGGGGTAACAGGGAACAGAGGGGCTTGTTTGAGTTTTTCCATAAGAACTGGACTTGAAGAGCTAACTTCCTGCCAGGGAAGGCAGGTGCTGGTTAGGAAGACACACAAATTCAGCACTTTGCCACTCAGAAAAAGGTGGTCTTTGCATCAGGCTGTGCGGCAGGCTTTAAATGAAATACAAAATCATCTATTATGTCTCCAGTAGGAGTTTTGAATCAAGATGTAGTTTCAGCCCAGGATCTTAATTACAGAAATATTTTATCCTTTCACTGGCACTGCTGCACAGATAGCATCTTATACTGTGTCCAAACACCAGCTGAAAAACAGATGATTTTCCCCTCCTTAGACCCAGGTCTAAGGGAGACCATTGTCTGCCACTGCTGCTCTGGGACTTGATTCTCTTCTCTTCTCAAAAGCGTTAGCAGGGCAGGGTCAGGTTCTTACTTTTAAAATCACATAAAACAGTAAAGAATGGGACAACAAAGCCCAGCATGGGGTTGCTTATTTTCTGTTTTTCTTAACATGCTGGCCATGACAGCTGCTAGCAAAGGGCATGTTCTCTACCAGCCTGGAAGCTGAGCTGTTCTCTCAGGTCCTCTTGCAGCTTCAGATGAGTGGGTCTGAAGCAGCGCTATGTGTGAACAGCCTGAAGTGACCAAAGTCCCTATTTATTTGAATAATACCAGGGTGCTAGAGTTGGGTGAGGAGAGGCCAATCAGAGGTATAAAGCATTAATTAGAATAAACAAATGCCAAAATGTCATCTAAGAAGCCCAAGAGGCAGTCAAATCCTAATAAATAAGGGTAGAAGGAGTTCTACTACATTAAAGGTTTATATGCCAACAGCTGACTGAATCTCAGATTCATTCTCTCTTGCAAAAAGAGCAAATCGCAGAACCATCATTATATTTTATCCTGCAAAAGAAGCAGGTAAGGAGTCAGCTACCATCCACGTCCCCCGTCCCACTGCTGCAAAGCTTGGAGCTTTGTGCTAAGGCACATCTGTCTGAGGCTCAGCTCAGCTCATACTCCTTCCAAAGCCGTCAACCTAATATCTGTGGGAAGCAGCAAGCTCACTCTCATCCAAGAGAGAAGTTAATCCTTCTAACGAAGTTCAGAGTTTTCTGCTCTTCCTAAAACTAGGTTCAAGAGCAAGGACCTGGCTTGTGAGCAATCGCCGGTGGAAGTAGCTATTTTTTTCAGTTCTGCTCCTGCCTCTGCAGGCAGCCTGGCCAGCCTGGCAGTGTCAGCCCTTACAACAAGGTTTGCCTTGTTTAATCACGATGAGTGCTTAGTGGTTGGAGCTTGAGCGTTTTATTGTTCCCAATTATGCTCTAGCAGCGGGGCATGGGGATCAATTGAGCATTCATGGCACAGTGCAGAAAGGAAACAGGCTTATATTTAAGAGCCACAAACTCAACTTCAGCTCCCCATAAACTGACAAACCACCCATCTGCAAGCCAAACAGATGCTACTGCCAGGTCAGTCATGTGCTACCGAGCTCATGTTACAACAGCATAAACCATGAGAACTGGGAACATTGCCTGGGTTTTGAGGCAAACTGTAATTTCAAAAAGCAATAAAAACACAATGTGCTTCAGTGAGACCTGAATGTGCCTGAACTTACCTTGCAAGGCTCTGAGAGGGAGGAAAGGGGGAAAAAAAGCAAGTTCAAACTGGCTAGCAGGAGCTAAGGCATAAACGTGGCCTCCGGCAAACAACACGGCTCTGTATTGAGCATGTGTATTAGCACATGTCCCGATGTCAGACCAGCACCTTTATAAAAGCATTTGTCTTGGGCTCTGGCACGAGCTCTCCAGATTTAGCTGTTGTTAAAACACATATCAAAAGCATTTCATTTCCTTGTCGAGACAAAGTTACTCAAACTACAGGCAAGTCTACTGTGCAGTTAACAGCACGAAAGGAAAAAAAAAATAAGTCTACTTGTGTGGCTTCTATCTCAAGAAGCACTGACAGCCCTCTCAGCTCACCTGGTGGACAAGAAGTGAGGAACTGAAGACAGGTCACCAGAAAGGAGTGCCCTTGTTTTGAAAGGCATGCCTGGAAATTTGAACCAGATAGACTTTATCATTGACTTGTCCAGCAGCAGTATCTAAACCTGACTCCAAACTCTGTGTTTCCCAATTCTAATCTCCTGCCTTAAAATGCCGGGCCACACACACTTCTCCTTGCCATGTGTGTGAATGCAAGTGTTTCAGTATGTGCAAAGCCTCACAGGAGCCCAAAGCATACCTGAGCTCCCCAAATGTAACACAGTTCAGACCCTTTGCTTACAGTAAAGTGGCTCTACCCACTGCACACTGATAACATCCCACACACTGTGCATGGGCTATGGAGTACTCAGGTCGGGGTGCAGGAGGAAAGGATTTGTATTTATCAGTTAAATATTACCCTGAAAAACTGATTCAGAAAGAAGAAAAATGCCTTCAGGCACCACTATGAATACCAAGGTAGGAATGACTCATGGGAGGGGGTGAACGAGTCTCAGGGTGACAGAAATTTTAGAAACCATCAATGTGTGCACTCAGATGAAAAGTAAGATTGGGTAAGAAGAAAATTAATCTGAGATGAACCCTCTGTTATCAGGCTGGCAGTCATCAACAGCAACATGTCACGCATCCCTCAGATGACACTACCTAGGAGTTTGTCTCTGCTGCTAGGACAGTGGTGTTCAAAGAAGCCCCAACAAACTGCATGTTGGTGAGAAATGTAATGTATCTGGACAAATAAACCACAGAAAAACAACTTGCCCTTGAGCACGGTCTGCCTCCAGTCTTGCAGCAGAAAGTCAACCCTGCTGTGTAAGTGTTGCTCTAGAAATGGCCCTGTTATTACTGGACTAATTTCAGCTCTTCAGCAATATCGTTGGAAAACTCTCTACAGAATTTCATAGCCCTGGAGACCAGAATTAAGCTGATTTTTGCAAGCAACAATTGTGCAGTTCCAAATCCAGCTCCACTGCAAAGCTTCTCTGGCAAGGAACAGGGAGCCACGTTTCTCAAGAAAGTAACAGTGACATCCAGGTAGGTCTTCTGAGTCTGCTAATCACAGTCAAATTACGCAGAAGGAAAATGCCTACTCCAACAAGAAGCTCAAGCTACTTGAGTTTCAGCTGCAGCCCAACCATGCATGTATAGAGCTGGGTTTCCACACCAGAGTTCAAAAATACATTCCAGATACAGTAATGCTTTTGCAGAAATGATTAACAGGCTTTAGACCTTGCTGGATGTGCCATTTAATGAAAGGCTGGGGGAGTTCAGGAAATTACACTGTTGTAGAAAGCCTCTCTCATTTCTTCTGTCCAGGCATCTGCTTTACTCCAGTCAAAAATTGCATAAATGCTCCAAAGCCCAACACAGGGAATCGGGACTGATACTGTTAGCATGGGAATTGCAGCATTAACTCTTTCATTTAAGCACCAGAGACAGGCATCTCTCTCAAAGTTCACATCGCTGTCTCTTGCCATATTAAAGGAAATATCCCAAGTAGTTCCCAATTAGAAAGGAGAAAAACAGAACAAAACAAAACAAACAAACAAAGAACACACACACACACAAAACACCCAAGGGACTGTGGTACGATAAAGGAATTCCAGCACAGAAGAAATTGGTTTAATTTAGGGCCAAAGTTTTCACTGTTTTTGGAAATGTAACTTTAAATGAAGTATGTGACTACAATCACTTAGAAAATGAAAAGTTTCCACCACTTCAAGTGATCAACCTCCCTGATTCCTACAATCTAACCTGCTTGACTGAATTGGTCTGAATCCTGTGCTTATGTCCTGCAGTGAAAGGTGCACTTTCTGCATGCTCCCTATACAGCTCCAGAGCTCCTCAGAAATGACAACACAAAAGATCGCTTGGGAAAGAAAAAGATGACAGCAACAGAAAATAAAGGAGCATTTCCCTCCTAGTTCAGAGCTGGATAAACCGGTGTCTTGTTGTGGTCTTGGACCTTTGAAACGCCACGACTCCGGTCAGCTGAACTACCTGCTAAACAAAACATTTATTTTTGTTCATTGAAACATGTCACAGAAATGCCTTTTACCTGTCCTCACAGAGACAAAGACCTGGGCCCAGGAAGAAGAACGCAGACATCCCAAGTGCACCTCCCGCATCCTCACCAGCCCACCCCTTGCTCCTGCACGGAGCAGGCGAGGAGGAGCGAGAGGGGGGCGCTGGGTGCCTGCTGCGCACCCAGGTCAGCCCTGCCCCCGGGCTCTTCCACCCACACTTCCCATCGGTGGCAGCTTCACAGGGGGAAATGTAGACCTTCTTATGGAGTCTTTCGGACCTTTTGAAATAGGTATTGCAGCTACACTCTACCACAAGCAGAAGTCTGCTGAGCCAAGGACACAGTCCAGACAGGCAGGACCTCTGCCACCACTCAGAGGATCTGTAGCCAGGCCTGGCACTTGTTCAGGGTGAACAGGCAGAACAGGAACACTCGGGAGGACCTTACACATCAGCTAGGAATCTGGAGAACCCAGAGGTGAAGAGGAAATGGCAGGAGAGAGGAGCCAGAGTGGGATGAGGAGCCCATACCCGTTTTAGGTGTGATGATGGGCTTGGAAATCTTGGGGTTGGGCTGCACGGTGCGGCCACTGTCCCCAGCAAGCTGATGTCCTGCAGGTGCTGAGCTGCACTGGGCAGCCAGCGTGTACCTTCAGGGCAGAAAGACTTCACCACTCTGTTTTACAAGAGACTAGGCAGCAGAGGCAGATTTCAACACACTTTTTAAAAACAGGTCAGGGGATGTTGATGTGCTTGTTGTTTGCTGAGTAGATTGAGTCTGACAGCCTCCTCTTAGTCAAATATTAACAGCAGTACAGACAGGCATTTCATCAACATGCTGAAATACCTTCCTCTAACAGAGGGTTAAAGCACCACCATGAAATAAGCCTGGACAGAATGTGTTCACACACGTGGTCAGAGTGGCTTTGAAATATATAGCATATCCTCCATCTTCTTTCCTAACCAAACTGAACCATGGCTGGAGTTCAGTACCATTCCTGAGTGATTTGCCCAATCCAGGACTGGGTTCCCAGGCTAGAAAGCCACATCTCCCAGTTCTGATACCACTGCACACCTCCCTGGCCAGTCCCTTCTGTTCTCCAAGTTCTTTGATGCCTGCAGGCAAGTCGCTTACCCAATGGCATGTACACTGGGAACAAATCCAAGAAGGAATGCAAACCCAGATGTGCTCCTCAGGCACCCCTCACTACGTCCAACAGAATCAGAGACATGAACACAGCTACTTCGGAATCTACCTTACACTGAGATTCACATGGGACACAGCAAACACCAGTTGCTCACGTGGTGATTGCACAGCCAGCTGGATTAAGTTCGCACCCTAAGCTGCCTTTCATGTCAGAGATCGGCTCCCTGCATTTATCAGCACAAACCGTAGCACATGAATCAACACAGGTCCTGTTTGCTGGCAGAAGGGTGTTCTTTTTTCTTTACTTTACAAATACATTTGCTAGGTCAAGAGCTTCGAGGCTTCCATTACAGACTAATAATCACGTAGGAAATTCTGTCTTTCCAAGTAATTATTTGGGTTTCTACCCTGCTCCAAGCAGAAGCACCAAGCAGCTGTGCAGGACACAAGGCCATGGCACTTCGAAGCAGCACAGCAGAGGATGGGCAGGACAAGTCCCCCCAGTGCTGTTGCAATGGTCTGTGGGCTCATCTCACCCACCTCAGCCCGTGCACTGCAAACTCCCACCAAAAAATCAGTCTTTGCAAGCACACAGCTGGGTGGTTAAATGCTGATGTTAGGTACGGTGATTTAGGCGTTTGGTCCAAGGGTCTCCATCTAGGAGGCTGTGATAAAGGTGGAGCCCCCTTCCTCTGCCCACTCCCCCAGACTGCCATGTGAAGCAGCTGCATTAACCCCAAAGCCTGGTAGGGGGATGCCTGACTCATAGCTAGCCCTTCACAGCTGACCATGAGGAAGCACCATGACTGCAGGGGTGCTGGAATTACATTATGCTATAAGTCTGCTGCTCCATGGAGGTGGTTGTGAAAACATTAAGTTATGTATGTCAGTGGGAAACTGGATGACTCAGACATCCCAGCAGCTTTTTTTTTTTTTTTCTTCCTGCTTTTCTCCTCTCTGATCTCCATTCATGCTTCATATCATCTCTCCCTGCAAGAGGTCTATCTGTTTTGGTTGCATTTCCCGATTTCTGTGATTCTCCATAAAGGCAGCACAGTCATTGCCACCACACTTTTTTCTTCTCCCCCATGCCTAATGATAGGCCAGGTCACGGTTAACTTGCCAGCCCCGACCAAACCCCCTCCCAGCACAGTCGTGTGTCAGCACTTTTGATCCGAGCCTCACACAAAGGCATGAGAACCCAGCACGAGAGTTATCACCCCTGGGGAGCAAGAACTGCTTTGGGCAGGTGCCAGCACCCCGCAGGGTGTTCAGAGTTTCTAGATTTACCCTGTGAGCACAGTAGGCGTTGATTTGAGAACAGGCGGCTGTAGGCTCTCAGCATACCACTCACAGGCTTCCCCAGCTCCTTTGTGCAGTAAGCTTCCTGTTCCCAACTGATTCACTGTTTATTTTTCACTATTATTCACTTATTCACTATTGCCATAAGTAAAAAGAATTTATTGCAACTAACAAAAGTCACACCTTCAGTCTCAGCAGGCAGATAGGAGCAAGGCTGGACAGGAAACCTTCATGACTTACTGCAAACAGGGGAGCCAAGTCTACTGCCACTCGTGGATTTGAGTTTTAGGACTGTTGCTCTCTGCCTGCAGCTAACGTATGCAGCACAAAAGTATGCGGCTTCCCAGCTGCAGGACTGTGTCTTCTGCAATCCAGACTGTTCTTCTACCAAAAAATGTCGAGCTCAATACTGTTGCAAGAACCTCTGCAAGTTTCACATCCTGAGTATTTTTCTATATTAAAATACATTTAAGACTATTAATAACTGGCAACTCTGTTCACTTTGCAGACAGCAGAATGAAAGCGGTCACAAGATTTCTTCAAGTACTGTATATGCAAGCTTGTTGAATTGATGACACACATTCCCCTCTTCCAAGGGCACCGTGCAGATAAACCCGCAGCTAGTGCCATACTTTACACCTACACCCCGTCCCGGATCAGAAACTTTCAAAGCTCTTGGCAAGCACTCAGTGTTTCAGCCTGGCACCCAGCGCTGTTACCTGTCCACGCAGCAAGACAGCAATCCTCAGCGAGCCACGAAGTCACTGACTTTGTCTTCTGCTTTCTCATCACTAGATCAAATCCTTCAGCCCAAACACTCCATCAAGCGCAATGTATCACGTTAGCTGAGTTTGTTTACAAAATGCTATGCTTCTTTAGCAAGGGCTTCCTAGGGCATTACATACGTTAATTGCCATAAAAAAAACAGAAATCACAATCCTCCCCTGTCAGCGCCTGCAGCGTGCTCCCACGCGATGGGAGCGCTGCGGGTCCGCTCTGCGCTGGGGGCACTCCGCGGACCGCCACGCAGCGCTCTCGGCTTCCAGTGTCCCGTTAAATATCAGCCCGCCAGCCCTTCCCAACGTGTCGCTCGGCAGATTTTGGAAAAGAAACAAACAAAAAACCCACCTCGATGATGGCGCTGGGGGGGGGGTGGCTGTCAGGACAGGAGCTCGGGCATCTCGGAGCAGCCGCCGCCGGTCACCGGCCCCCGGCGGCTTCTCGCGGACGGGACGGGACGGGACGGGCAGCTGCTAAAGCGGCAGCCGAGCAGATCAGCGGCGGCGGCTGCGCTGCGTTTCCTTCTGCTTTAAAGAGTTCCCAGTGAAACGCCTCGCCGCAGGGACGTCTGCTTTATTCGCTCGCACGCCCGGAGCAGCCTCCCCGGGGGGGCTCCGCGGTGACAGCGCCCAGCGGCGGCAACGGGGCAGAGCCGGAGCCGCTCGGGTCCGACCCGCTCCGGGCAGCGATGGGAGCGCCGCAGCCGGAGCGAGGCTACTCACGGAGGACGCGGCAGCCTCTGGGTCCTCCCGGGGTCATCCCCGCGGCCCGGCCCGGCCCTCCCCTCCCTTGCCGCCCCCCTCCCTCGGCCACCGCCCAGGCTCGGCCCCCCGGCCCCGCTCCCCGGCGCCGAGCCGAGCCCGGGGTCGGGCGGTGCCGCCGCCGCAGGTGGCTCCTCCGGCCGGGCCCGGCCCCCGGCACCGCCTCCCCGCTTCCAGGCTTCCCTGGAAATGAATCTATAAACTAATGTTTTTTGGTGGTGATTTCAGCCTGTGAAACGCCTCCACTCGAACCTGTCTCTGCTTTGTCACGCAGGCAACAAAGTCCAGGGTGAGGGTCTCGGCTGGCATCTTTGACCTGCACTTCTGGATGAGTATGAAACTGATACGAGACAACCAGGAACGTTAGTATAGAGCCAAGTCCTATGACGTTTAGAGCTTCCCTTTGGGGACAGTTCAAGAAGAGCTGGTGCTCCTGTCAAGATGAGTTTCAAATGCATGATTTATGCCAGCTAAGAGAAATAAGGATTGCTGCAGACCCCCCTCCACACCTTGATGCAGGCAATCAGGCAGGGACTCCCGCTGAACCCGATGGGGAGCAATACATCGCTCTCCCCCAGCATTTCTCACCCTAGAAATCCATATGCGTTTTGCTTCCTGCAGCCCCGAGGACAAAACTTGTGCAGACTGTGCACAAGTGTCTGCAGCCACAGAGCCCAGCTCTCAGCCACGGCAGAACCCAAGCATGGGGACATTTCTAAGCATTTCACCGATAAGGCATTGCTAATGCAAACAAGCTCTTCAATGAATCACTGGTGGACAGAGACAGGGCTAGGAGAGAGAGTACTGGCTTGTTACAGTTAGGTCTGCCAGAAGGAAGGATAAAACAAAGATCTAGAGGGCAAAAAGATCTTGTCTCACACTTTTGTATTTTCACATCCAGAGAACGTACTACTGACAGAAGCTGACAAGCAGATGCCTTCCTTGTCCACTTTTAACACTTCAAAGGGGGGACCAGAAGTTCTCCAGCTCAGCTTGGGTTAAATTCAGGTGCAACATATGGGCTGTCCTTTGTAGATAGCTGGTAGAATCACAGAACCATTTAGGTTGGAAGAGACCTCTAAAGATCTTCAAGTCTCTGCCTTGCACAGAGCCCACTGGGCAAGGTAAGATTCAGTGCAAACACTTTCTTGCCTATCTTTGCAACAAACCTTTCAAAGCATTTAGGAGCTTATACAAATACATAAACATGGCACACCCTTACCTCGCTGCCAAGCCTTAGAAGCTGGATTTACCCAGGAGAATGGGCTCTTACCTAATCTCACTGCTCAGGGAGCTGTTGGCTGCCTCGATAAAGCTGAGATTCAGTTCTAGGTGAGTTTTGGAAAAGGACTGAACTTTTGAAGATTACCCACACATGCTTGTTGCCCCTCTTGTCTCCCAAGTCAGAAAAACAAATACAAACCACAACTGCAAGGGTTGGAACTGAAATGCAGACATGAAGTGACCTGCCCCAGCAGAAGGCCACATATAAACCTGGTTGTCCTCCCCAACCCCAGCTTGCTGTGCCATGTTATTTGAACAGGAACACAGTCATTGCCTATAGAATCAGAAAAGATTCAAAATTTGTTATTTTTCTATTTTAGGTAAAACAGCAAAACCGCAGACTCCCATTAGCATCTTCCCCACTACCTCACCCTAGTACTGCTGAGATCTGGGTTTCGACCAATATTGCAATGGGAATATGTTTGCTTCACCAAGGAAATCAAGCATTCCCTTCTACAAGGCTCAACTTGCCGAAGTATTAAAATGCAAGAGATTTTTGAAAATAATTATCTATCTTTATTACAACACAAACTTTATAGGTCTTAATACTGCAACCCAGACCAGACATTCTCACCTACATCATACTTGCTGTTTAAGTATGTGTCAAACGCCCATTCAAACTCAATGCCAGCTAAACATCCACATGGAACTCTGCTTCGACAGGCACCCAAAAACACCATAAAAAAAATCTCGCTCCTTTCTTCAGATGTCTCTTCCCAGGATTTTTCTGTGGAAGTCTCCCAACTTCTTCAGAAGTATTTTTCCTTAGTGATAGTTTCTGGGTTTTGTTTCATAAGAAAAATTTTTGACTGGTCACTCAGTGGCACAAGAGTACAATACTGTTAGAAAACAAACTTGGATCGATATGGAATACAGTTAGAGAAAACCATACGAATGGCACTGCATTGTTTTTATTTTAAGCCTCTTTACACAACGAAAGATGTTGGAATGCAGGTTCTTATACATTTTACACAAGATACATTGACAACATCACTTACTTGATTTGCATTATAAAACTGTTTCTGAAGGTTTTCCACTTATCCCTACTTACACAAACTTTTACAATGGGGTAGAAATTAAACAATTAACAAAATATAAACACCACAGAATCCAAAATGGACTTCTGGAAATTTTAAAATACACAGGCCTCATGGACAATACAAGATTTTTTTTTCTCCCTTTTTTGTACTGTAGAACAGTGACACAAAAGTCAGACTTTAAGTGATTTTAATACCTGAAGAGATACATAAATATCATGCCTTTGGAGGCAAGATGAACAAAAACATTTTCCTGCCTTTTTAGTACATACTATTCCTACCTCTGGAACAAGGACCTGCCTGCAGGATCCCGTTTTGCAACTCGAAGCTGGTGGCAGGAAGGGATCACAAGCTGGCACAATATGGGGTTGAAAACTACTGCGCCTATGCAAATTCGTGACCATTGCTTTTTCTCTCCACTGTCAATCAAGTGAAAATACTTTTGAAAGTTCAATAAACACTTCATATAGAATTAAAATACAATAAAATGAATTGAAAAAGGCCAATTTCTGAATGATTTATATATATATATATATATATATATGAATATAAGCAGCCTGGCTTGTTCAGAAAATTGTAATCTTTTTATAGAAAAAGAATCTGGGTAGACTAAAAAAGGTTGATTATAAAATAGCATAAAAGCATAGGAACATGTGTCATTATACTGAGGCATATTTTCCTCCTACTAAAATACTTAACGTGAGTTTACAAAATTAAAGATCTGTATTTTAAAAGATGCATCCTGATCTCAAAATTAGTGGATGCTTTATCAGACATACAGGATGCTACACAGAAAAACTCTTAATGAAAAACAGCAAATAAGGGCTCAAACTGCATAAAAGCTGGCTAAGCCAGGCAACTGACTGTCTTCTTAAAAAAAAAAAAGAACAAAAACACTAGAGAAGTTTAGGACCACAGGTTAAAAATTAACCCTAGATGTTTTTATCTCCTAACATCATTTAGTCATAACATAACAGTCGTAGAATTTATTTATAAATGGAGGCCATCTCTAGAACTGGAGAGGAACAAACATTACCATACTTTTAGAGAGGATCAGAGACAACACATTCAATAGCTGAATCCCTATTTCACTCTGCATATTGTAATTCACTCTTAATCAGATGTCAGTGCAAACCATTGTACCATCAGATAGCAGCAGTAGTGTTGGGTACAGACTCACAGTCTGTCTTTTAGTGGTCTGTGGTTCTTCCTCCTGTACTCTTCAAGTAGTTCTGCTAACTACACAGAATTTAGTTCCATACGTGTATTTGTGCCTCATGTCAAATTAAAAACATATCTGAGAAAAGCAAGCATTAACTTTCACACTTCAGAAGATTACTGGCCGGGAAGGAATTTTAGCATAAGGAGTATTCTTCGCTTCCAATTAATTTTTACATGAATTAGAAGTAGTTGTACCGGCACGAATCGGTTTTTAATTGCTTTACAAAGAACTTTCTTGAATCCAATAGTGACAGTAAGATATTATTTCAGCACTTGGTACATCACACTTCACAGTATAAAGAGAAGGTAACATCTTCAAAAAAAACCTAAACTTCCTATTTTTCACTATTGCAAGTCAGGTGGATTTGCTACACTTGGGGGACTAGTCCTTAAAATTAAAGTGCTTTTTAGAGCATTGGCATCCAAAATCTTGAACATGAGAGACAACTACAAGTAAAATCCGTTGCCGCTATATGTAATATATAGCAGCACTACAGACATCAACACATGTACTCATTAAGTGTCTGATTTTTGATACTATCCTGAGCATCACAGTTTAACAGTGCATAGTACCCCCTACCTCCAGTGTACAATCAAACGCTTTAGATTCATTCAGTATTGTTGCAGGTGGTTCTGGACGCCTCGTCTGCATGATCTTCTGTTTGGGATTTTTAATTTCATCTTCCTCTTCTGTCTCACTTTCACAGACGTGGACAACTACACTAGGAGTTGATTCTGTTCCTGCATGAAGTTCATACTTCTCCCCTGAAAAGCAGCAAACAAAGATCATACAAAGAATGTCCCCAGCAATACTAAGCCACTTTATCTCAGAAAATCCTTAAGAGCTGCAGTATACAACAAAGTAGTAATTTACTCCCATCTCATCTTTAATTTGCTCAAATTTCATAATTCACCAGACCTGTTTCATGTTTTAAAAATAGCTCCTGTATCTGTTATACTGTTCTCTGAAATACAGTCTTTTAATTGATCTTCAAAGGGAAGGAGGGAGAGATGTAAGAAGGCATTGCAAAAAATACTGGACCCAATTCAAGAGATTACACACCAAAGCACTTCTGATGTGAGAATGATAAACCTCCCTTTCAGGGAAAACAGTGTTTTTCCAAGTAAGACCCATGAAAAAGTTTGATAATCCAACAAAAAACTACATACTGCTTCATTAACAACTGTGGCTGTTCACCTGCAAGACACTGAACTTTCCATTGCTCTCTTGTATGTTAGTTAATACTAAAGCCATAGCAAAATTCAATAAATGGATGTCAGGGAACCAGTGCCACACAGTCTAGTTCTGTGTTACACTTTCCATGAGTTAAGGAATGAAGTAAATTTTGATGGATCATTTTATTCAAGTAATGTCAAGTCAGAGAGACTCAGTTTCTTCTCACAGAAAAGACAAGTACATAAATTCTCTGAATATGTATTTTTGAAGTTAAGTAACACAGCAAAAGCAGGTAAATACCCCTACCTGGTCCCAACTTGGAGACAGCACAAAGCAGGTCGTAGTTTATCAGCGGAGTTGCATCTTCACTCTGTTTCCATCCAACTGGTGGAGATGCAGGTGGTGATATCAGAAACTGTTTAACAGGTTGTGGAGGAAGAAGGTAGGACTTGTTTCCTACTTCATTGGACACCTGTACCTGAATACAAAGGCCAGGAGACACAGAATGAAATCACAAATATTAATTCTTCTTATTTAGTCTGCTTCCCCAGTAACGCATGGCCAATCTCTGCGTTAACAGTGCTTAATTCAGTTTAGCTTTAAAAATAATAGTACAACTTCTATCATTTCTCTTGGTTTAACGCCTCAGATAAATGATGCGGCTAAGAAATTGGTCTATGTAAGTGTTGACAATGTAGCTGTAGATAACATGAGCTGCTAATCCAGCAAAAAAGAATATGCCAGTAGAGCACCTATTGTGAAGGGATCTTTGGACCTTTCATTTAGGGATCTTTCATTTACTTTCAACACATTTCTGTTTATATATGTGAGAAGGTGGTTTGTGTCACTACACAGTTCTGTAAGTTCAAGCTGAAAAGTAAAACCATCTCCTAAAGCATGAATTTCTCAATGAGTAGAAATAATACATGATAGTACAGAAGAACAAGAGGTCAACAGTAGCTTCAAAACTTCTCAGAAATGAAACTCATGGGCAAATGTGACACAAGAAAAAAAACAGGGACACATGCAGAACAAATTAGTGCTCCATAATACCTGTGCAAAATATAGCTTCAGCTTTTTTCCATTGAAGTCAGTTTCATGAAGTTCTATCCGTGCTCTTGCTGCTGCCTCTGGATTGCTGAAGTTTATCCTTACTCTTCTAAAGCTTTTAAACGACTGGAATGTGACTTGATTATCATAGACTGTGAAAAGAGCTTCAAATCTTTCCTAGAGATGAAGTACAAAGATTCTTTAAACATAAAATGAACATTTTCAATCAATGAAAACACATTTTCCTTTCACTTTTGTCTCCCAAATCCCATGTGTTTCCCTTAATCATCTCCTAAACCTGTGCATTGCATACTTCGCTCTTTGACTGCTTTATCTCACTGCTTAAAATCTGAATTCCAAGAGTACATTGATGTGAACGAGCCTATATAACTCAAAACACGAACTGCCATCTAGTGACAGTTTCCCAAAAGTGCAGTCAACAAAAGTAGTTGCACTTGCACCTTTCACCCAAGCACCTCCAAAAATACTACGCAAGTCAGTTCATTTTTAAATTGAATAAGCTAAAGCAGAGAGTGCTTAAAAACTGTCAAAATTCACAGGATGAATAAGGCTACTTTTGAAGAGACAAAGATCTATTATTACTAAACACTTTTTTGGGAAAAAAAACACAAATATGTTCCATTGAATACGGAATCTCATCTTCAATTTTTTCAATAATTAATAATTGCATTGTTACAAAATTGAATCCATTTTAATTCAATAGTTCTCTATGAAAGACAATTTGCATTTTTTTTCCTAGTTTTAAATGCAGGTATTTTCAGTATTTGAGAAAGGGACAATATGTACTTTTACTCTTTTAACTGGTAACCTTTAGCTATTAGAAGTACACTTGAAAAGATGTTTCTGGATATTATGTAAAAGACAAAATTATTAGAAAATACAAGATAACTTAGACATCTTACAGTTTTTCCTGTAAACATACTGGGCATTTAACTTAAAACATTTAAGCAAAAGAGAACATTGAATTAAACATGCAGGCAATTCAGCAGAGAACTGTTAAAGTGTTGCTTTAAGTAATCAACAGTAAAAAAAAAAAAAAACAAAACTCTAGAAGCTGAAAAATGTCAAAAAAGGGATGAAAGAATGAGAAATAGAACCTGAGCAAAATGCTTCATAAGAATTAAATATCCAGATTTCAAATTAATAGTGTCTTTTTAACCTTTTCTCCTAATCAGAATATTAATCGTTATTTGCTTATGCAAAATTTCACAAATAAAAATGCTAAGGACAAAATATTTGTGTCTACATGCAGAACCAGGCAATCTATTCGTTACAATTGCAACTACTACAGAAATCAGGGAAGAGAAAAATTCATTTTGATGCAGTCTGCTTGCAAGTGCTGCTAGCTATGCTACTGTTACCAAACAAACTAGAAGAATGTTGACAGGAAAACCCTAAGTGCCACCAAAACAAATGAACAAAAACACAAAAACAGAACAAAACCAAAAAACATGACAATTTTTCAAATAGCTTTCTGTATGTGTGCAGACAGCACAAATTGCATTTGATTCAGTAACTGCTGTGCATTCAGCCTTTAATAAAAACAGATGTAATGCAGAAGTACATCAAGCCATTGAAATGTGTGTCCAGGGGCTGACTAAGCAGAATTTCATAACACAGATAAAAGCCATATTATATAGCAAAGCCCTTCTGTTCTTTTGAGCGCTAGGCAGAAGCCTGCAGAGTAAGTTTCCTGTTTATAGATGTAACACACACAATTCTGACCTATTCTGAACTAACATCTTGGCTATGACAATAAATCAGCTTAGATGGGATTGCTGACAGTACAATCAGTACACTTCACAAACTATATTTTTTATAAAGAAAAATTTAACCAGAAGTGGTTAAATTCACAAGTGGTTCCATGTGACATCTAATTATCCTGGTATTGTTAAAGAGCTAGCACATCTCCCTAGATGCACCTCATGTGCCCTGACATACTGGGAGAATACTTCCACAGAAAGAGCAAATGTGCATACGAAAATCACAAATCACTGGTAGACGTGTAAAATAATTTAGCAGGGCAACACTTCTATACCAGACACACAATGAGTTACGGGACACCACTGTTTCACAAGTGTGAAACACTTCACAAGTATTGCTGTAAACTGAAAAAGCTGCAAACCAAAGCTTTCGCATTGGCCCCTCCTATTTTTCCTCTACAGCTCACGTACGCTTGATAATTACTCCTGATGCTCTTGGAAGCAAAGGGCAAGTACAGATTTGACTGAATAGAGATGTTAGCAGGCCCAAGATGATTTAGTTTATTATAAGGTCTTAAGCCACTTTTAAGGTGTTTTTTAGCTCAAATCAGACCGTGCATCCTGAAAATGTGTAATGCTTTTTTTCTTTTAACAGCATCTTTGCCTTAAAAGAATTAATAATTTAAGTTTACCTTCGAATTTTATTTAAATTCCTCCCTTAAACTTGGTACCATGGATAAATAGAAAAACCAGAAGAGCTTGTTTTTTTGTGGAAGAAGCACAGCATATCTATTAGCAATTTCAACTACCATAAAACTGTAGCATTACCTGCTCCTTGGCAACTGTTCTCATTCTGATCTGAGCTTACCGGTAAATAATTGTGTGGTTTGTTCTTCCACCCCTCCCACATAAAATATGCAACAATACACTGGAAATCCAGACAAAAGCATTCTCTAGCTGTATCCATACTTACAGTACTATACCCCAAATACGCCCCTCTCCAGCTTACCTTTTCTTCCTGTACCTCAAACACAGCTTCATGAACACTGCAAGCAAACAGGGAGGTAGGCAAGTCACTTAAATCCATCATTTCTTCCAAATCATCTTCATTTTCTCCAAAAATCATCTGTTCTTCCTCTTCTTGGTCACTGCTGTAGAGGTCTGACTGGCTGTCGCTCCAAGACTTCATAGTATCTCTGAGCATGGTCCGCCCAAAGCAACTCTCCTTTACGTTCCACAGTTTCTAGTAAGGGCCTGCCATTTAAAATGGAACAAAAACAGCGTCAAGGTACCACATCTTGCTTTGTCTGATCCCTAAAGGAAATAATGTTACAAAAGAGAACAGAAATCAACATGAGACTTGCTCTCTCATCCACGCAAGAGAAGACTACTTCCCCTTTGTGTAAATCTACGAAAAGGAACATAAAGTCACTCAGTCAAGTCAATGACATTTCTCCTCCTTTTACTCTGACATAAACCAAGAACTACTGTACTGTTCTACAAGCTTTTCTCCATAACATTTTTCAGTCAACAGCAATTTCTTAAAGAACTTTCCAAATAATCAGAGTAGTCTTCTGACGCTTGAAGAAACATCAGCATTTCATCAGAGGGAACAGATGTACAGAAGAGCTGAATCATCTGTCCAAAGCTTCTCCGTGCCAGCAGCAGATACAGCAACAAAGCCAGGCAACACCCAGCGTGAGGACGCTGCCTTGTCCCAGGCACTGGTAACACCTTCCCCACGCGCAGGAGACTTAAGGGTGTGAATATTGCATGTATGTCAGGGGAGAACAGAGAAAACAAGCAAGAGGCTAAACAGAAGATTTTAGGTAAAAAAAATAGTTTGTACTGTCACAAAACGAAAGCACGTAACACTTTAATAGAAAACACCTTGCCACCTCCCACTGCAAAAATCACTGGGTTATTACACTACCATATATTCTAATGTAAATGACAGAAAACACGCAAGTCTGTACCACATTTAGGTTCGGCAGGAGGGGTGTTAGTTTGTGATACAGCCCTGAAACAAAGGGTAAACAAACATTATGTTTCACTGGCAACAACCTCATTCGAATGTTTGCCTAACTAGTTTATTCCTTCGAAGCAGGATCATGACAAACACCATCAACTGAAACCAATATGCACAAAAAAATCCATAAACAATCCATGCTCACACAGGTGAAAAGGTTTAAGACCAGTATTTTAATTAGCAACAGCCAAACACTCTCAACACTTCATACTTAAGGAAAAATAACACGTGAAAATGGGAAAAAAATAATTTGGTACCTGTTTTAGGTATTTACAAACTGCTTAGTCACAGTATCAGGCAGGGTGCATGGCCACATCTGTAAACACACAGACTTTTTTAAGGCAAACTCATTGGTCATTGAGCAGAAAGAGTCGTGGTGGGAAGAAGATCGCCCCCCCCCCACCCCCCAAGGTGCGATGCCAGCTTAATTTGGTCAAATCAACGTGACCGTTGGGACACAAAGCTGTCTGAGGCAGTGTGTGCACGTAATGGCATGGGTTCGGCACCACGACCTTCGCCGAGCTGCGACCAAGGCACAGCAAGCTCCCAGCGCGCACCGGAGGCGCTCTGCAGCATCACACAACGGATGTAAACGCAAGGCAACACGGAGCTGCTGAGAAACTCGGTTTTCTGCTTGCTGATTCATTCAAAAATGAACGAGAAAAGGAAAAGAAAATACGTCAACCCGGTGAAAACAGAAGCCACCATCTGGCCTGGAGGCACAGGCCCGGCCCCGTGTGGCGCCCAGCGCAGAGCAGGGAGACCTGCACCCAGGGCAAGGGAGAAGGGGCACCGGGAAGGGAGAGCTTGGTAATGCCACCATCGAAACTCAAAGACTCAAATTAGCGATGAGTGAGACAGGAAATCAGGTAAACTACAGACCAATACAAAACACGGCCGAGTTGGCCACACTGTGAAGAGCCGTAGGAAGTCCGAGCTGGGCCTCGCAGGCTACGAGGTGACGCCAACACAGCACGCCGGAGCGAGGTGAAGGCACCACAGAAACAGGACTAACTGAGTGCCCTGCAGCGCTCCTCCCGCTCCGTGCTGTGAGCGCTGCGGAGCCAGAAATCGCAGTTGAAATGAGCGAGGATTTAATCCACTGACTATCAGCTGAATCCATTGCCCTCCTCTGAAGTCCTTATCAGCTTTCACATCCTTTAAGGAGCTTCCAGCTGCAGGTTGCCAGCACCAAACACGGCAGTCGGGGACCATGGAGATGCCCCCTTGGTCGGTATGGAAGCACAAGAGAATGGCACCTCAGAAAAAAAATGAGCAAAGATATGGACAAAATGAAGGCAGAGCTGGGGTTTTATTTATACACATAAAATACCCAAACTCTGTACAGAATATTAGCCAGACATGCAATAAGACTTTGTACAGACTCCTTGAATAGATGCAATCTTTTACCCAGCAGTGAGGCAAGTGTGCAAATATCTACTTTAAAACAAAATGGGATGTATATTTTTTAGAAGAACAATATAATGGACTAAAACACTAAGCTAAAGCCATAAGGAATGCATTGTGGAAAAAAAAAATCCCAGTTTTCACTTCTTTTACCAAATTTGGTTAAAATAACTCAGAGAATTCAAATTGAGTTCAAAGCTCCAGCATGAGGGTCTAAAACTCTGAAAATTATTTGGTATTTTGAAAAAAAGACATCCATGTTTTTTCCATGTCTACTTGGCATCACAGAATAAGACAATTTTGTACATGAAACAGTGACAACACATCCAGTAAGGAGCAGTAAAAGGCAAGAATGAAAGCTATGTAAACAATACACCTAAGGAAAAGTCTTTGCCAAATCAACTTCGGAATTTGAGAAGGATCAATTACAAACTGAAATGTTTGCAAACAAATGCCAGGCCCTTGGAGATCACAGAACCACACAGACTATTAGAAAGGAAGGAAAAAAATACAGAAAAGCAACAAAAAAGCCCCAAGATCTAACTTCTTTGAATTTTACATATCATTAAACAATTCAACTAGCTAATGAAGCAGACAGAGAGAAATAAAGTGATGGCCACAAGATTTTTACCAAAGGTGAATCGGCGAGACTTGACCGAAACAGCCCCGCTAGCGTTACGGAAGTTAACTTGCAGACCCGCAGACACCTTTAGTCTTCTGTGTGCTGACACACCTCATCCACAGTCCCGTTACACAGGCAATCAGCGACTACCGCGACCTACCCGTGTATTCCCACCTTTAAAACACACACAGATCAAGACAAATGACCACGGCGTGGTTGCTCAGACACAGCTGAGCTGATGGCACTGCAGGCCTGCTGTCTGCTCAGCAGGAAAGATGACTCCAGAAAACCTTTTACAGCACAAACACCCTTGTTACGAGGAAAGCACTGCTTTTGCTCAAGAACAATTTGTGGTATTATGACCCATGCCAAATACCACATAGGCAGTCCATAAGAGATGCTCTGCAGCTTTGCAAAGAAGTTGCAGACCCTCGAGACGACACACACCTGCTGGGCACACTGCGAATGTCCTCGCTGTCTTCAGGGTTCATCATATATAAATTCGTCATGCTGCACCATTTAATTACAGCAACAAAATGCATTACTGTGAGATGTTTTCTGCTCTGTGAAATGACAGCAAGCCTCCAATAACAGTAAGCCTCCAATAACCTGTCTGAATAATACTGGACAGCTGGGGCAGCTTAACCATCCCCACTGTCGTGAAGCAGAGTATTGCTTTTCTATTGCAAAAATGGAATTACCAGAGAAATCACCGTGCTCCTTTAGAAAGCCAGAGTAGCAACTTGCACACTAAGCCATAAGAATGCAGTTATTCCCTTGAATTCCTACAAGCAGCCTGTAGGGAAAGGGATTCAACAGAAGCAATCTTCATCAAAGGTAACGAAACATTTCAGCAACAAGTTCAACAGTTGTTCAATTGCTGAATTTACAGTACAGCATTTCTTGCAAGCATAAAAGCAAAACCTGAAAAGTTTCTATAGAGACCACAGATCTATAAAAAGAGCTACTTCAATTACATATATATATTTAAATGAGAACGCACCACAGTTCTAACTTTTTTAAAATCAGAATCCTACAAGGCTAATGCTCGTTCTTCCTCAGATTACCTATTTTTCCTGACTTCACTCACATCAGTATTAAAACACAATGGTTACCGAGCACTGGAAGAATATTGAATAGCTTCCCTGAAATAGGGATAGGGCTGATTTATGAACGCTAATTAAGAAGTACTGTCAGAAACAACAGCTCGAGAGGCTGTGCTTTAACAGATTAGGCGGAATTATTTTATTGTGCAATTATCAGAAAGCAATAAAATCAGGAGAAACGCTCCAAGCCTGGCAGACGCACTGATGCGGCGGGCACCCGAGCAGCCCCGCTCCGGCTTCCCCGACGCGCACGGGGCACGGCTCCGCTCCCCTCCCGCACACGAGCGCTGTCCGCCCGTTACAGCCCGATAAACCTCGCGGCGGCAGCGGCTGCGACCGACGACCCCGAAGGGCAGCACGCTGACGGGCTGCGGACACCCAGCCGCGTCCCAGCTCCGCACCGAGGGCGCTCACGGGACCCGGAGCCCCCCGGCACCGGCGCCGCTCGGAGAAGCGCTCTCACCCCGCCTTTGTTGTCCGGGGAGCAGCGGCTGCCGACGGCCACCCCGAACACCCCCGAACAGCAGCAAGCGCTGCCCGCTCACGCCACGAGCGGGGGCTCCCGAAACTTACAGGGGAAATTCGGCGATCGCCGCCGGTGCCCCGCCGCCCGCCGCCCCTGCCCCTCCGCGGCGCCGCCCTGTCCGACCCTCAGCGCCCGCCCGGGCCGCAGGCGGCGGCTTTCGGCCAGGCGGCTCCGGGCTGCGAGGCGGCGGTGGCGGCGGCTCGGGGCCCCGCGGGGAGCGGCACCGGGGACGCCCCACGGCCCCCGCCTCACAGAGCCGGGTAGCACCGCGCGGCCCCGCCCGCGCTCGGCGCGGCGCTCACCGTCTCCGCGGCGCGGATCGGATCCCCTCAGCGGCACCGGGGCAGGGCAGGGAGGGGCGGGGGGGCCGCCGCGAGGCGCGGTGACGGCGGCGCGCGCTCCCCGCCGGCGCCGAGCGGAGCCTGCGGCCGCGGGAGAGCAGCGGCGCGGGGCGGGAGCGCGCCTGCGTGCGCATCCCCGCGTCTCCACAGGGAGCTGCGGGGGGGGCGGTGACCCGGATGGGGGCGGCTCTGCGCATGCGGCAGGGGCCGAGGGGCAGCGGCCGCCGCCTCCGCGCGCTCCCGGGGCCGGGAGGGCCGCGCTCGCTCCCCGAGCCGCGGCCACGGGCGGGAGCGCGCATTTCCATGGGAAATAAGCAAAACCGCCGTCCTGCTGCGGTTGTGCTCAGCTCTCCGCGCACGCAGGCACACGCCCCTGGTGAATTCCCCTGACGCGCTTAGTGAACGGCTTTGTCCGCCCTTCGGGAGCCGGGAGCCAGCCAGGATTCTGACGTTGTCTGAAATTTCTGCGGTTAAACGCGCTCTCCTAGTTTTGATACAGAAAAAGGCAGCGAGTAACGCTTGTCATGAACCTGACAGCCGGGCTGATCGCCACCTCTTTACGTTGGCACTTAACACGGTTGTCTGTGTTATAACACAGTCACTCTTAGACGAGGTGCGCTGAAGTACTGCCGTGGTTGTCAGCAGCTGCTCCCACCAGCACTCAGGAAAGCCGGAGCCAGTGGTACAGCGCCGATATCCCGGGACTGCGATGTGGATGAGGCTTTGGTGTTAAACCACACGTGTGGTTTGGGACCCCAGGAGATATATTTAATGAGGAATATCCTGAGGGTTATCTTCTGCACATCCCCCTGGCCTACAACCCATATGGTGAGTGTTAATTAGGTTGGCAAGCGTTCAATTAAGCTGCAGTGCCAATAGTCTAAATTTATGACCGTCTATTTCACTTAATGGCATTGTTAGGAAATGGCCTTAAGTGTCTAGTACTGCAATCAAAGATGCGATATCCTGTGTCTGAGGGATGGCATCTCCTGCAGCGTGGCATTCCCAACTAGCATTAGAGGTCTTTGCTGTCTCAGAGAAACATGCTGTTGTCTCAGTTTCAGTATTGAGTTGGCAGGCATGCAAAAATCCTGAGTTAGGCCAATAATAACAATGATTCTGTTACTGTGATTTGTCTTATCTTGTCTTTCTCCTCCTTAATCCCCCCACTCCTTTAGGTTATACTTAGTTCATATTTTCAAGCTCTTCTCTAAAATAATGAACAGTAAGATTTCTTGAAAGCCCTCTAAAACCAAAATTTCTAAGTAAATACTTGGAGAGTCATGTAAATTTGCAAGCCTTAGTAGTGCCGCAGCCCCAAACATCAGTTGTAGCAACCTGCTTTTCATTTACAGATTTTTTTTTTTTTAAAAAGACACTTCTTTGGATGAACATAGTACCTAGGGTTATAAGCTATTACTCTGTCTTAACTTTCCTTAAGATACTTACAGCTCATGAAAGCTATAGCAAGAATACTTAGCAAGCCAGAATTCTATACATTTTATCAGGCTCTTTTATTAATTTTAATTTCCAAATGTCTCACCAAAAAGACAAAATTAAATAGACATGCAACATCGCTTATGAAAAATTAAGCGGTCATCCTAGCTTTACAGTGTTGGACCATAAGATTTATATGCACATTTTAATGTGAACAAGAGAACATTGTAAGCAGATCATTTTGTACATTCAGCCAACATTGGAATTGTATTCCACAGCATAAAGTTATATGCAAGATATACAGTGAGAACAAAGTAAGTGCTCTGGTGCATTGAAAAGCCACACAGTGTAAAGGCAATAGATGTCAGTTCACATTTGATAAGGAAACTAGGAGAGAGAGTCAAGGAGATATTCTCCCAGATTAGTAAAGGAGACAGCTGATTTCTGTGCTCACTTTTTCAGCTTTTGATTTTTGAAAAAAAAATGCTGCATATTTGGAAATCTAAGCACACTCCGCTGTTTACAGTGCCCTGCCTCTCTCAGGATCAGTTCTTGATAAACTGAAGCTTTGACATACACATGTTCGAGTGTGCTTTACACCAACTGATCCCTTTTCATGCTGCAAGAATAATTAGCATGTGGCACGGGGCTCCTCTCCTTTAAATCTTCACATGTATTTTAGCTGTGTTTGCTGCAATCCTGGGCACCATTGTCACCTCAGCCCTACAAATATTCTGTTAGAAGTACAGATCTGAGGGTACAAATAGCATCCTGTTTTCAGCACGCAAGCTCTTTATTACAAGAGAGGTAAGGAGTTTATCGTAATCCTGAGCTATCCCCCCCACTGTTAGGCTGGGGAAGGCCAACACTCAGTTTAAACAGACATTTAGTTTCTAGGAGCCCCTACTCATGCCTTCTCAGCAACAGAGATGGCAGCTGTAAAAAACTGCTGTAGATCAGAAAGTAAATTCTTCTGAAAGCTTGGGAGAATGAGCAAGAAAGGGGGAAAAATACATAAACAATGAAAACCACAAAATCTAAAATTCAAGTATTGAACATAGGCAGCAAGCAGGGGCGAGGTGCGCCCTGGCAATCCTAGCACCACACTTACAGTGGCTAACAGACTGGCAAGAATGCAACTCTCGCAACATCAGTGCGCCAGTTGAGGCCTATAGCCCAAGGAACACCTCAGGCTCTGCTGATGTGGCACAACCGAATAATCTAAAATATTATGATTTACATGCTCTAGAAATAAACATCACCTCCTTTGAAATCCTTTGTCAGAAAGCTTCCAAAAGCAAGTCTCACTGAATGTAAAGGTAACTATCAGGTAGAATTACTGAAACACGCACAGACCAAGCAAACGAGAGGTGACTGTGTGAAACACAGTAGCAGGACTCTTGCCTGTAGAGACTGTGAAAGAAAAGAACCAAAATACCGCAACAGCGTAAAAGTTAAGGTTCTGCTCGGTCACCCAGAGCAGACAACAGCCATGTGCTGACAGCTAAGGACTCTGTGGAAGAGAGGAACATTAGGCTAGGAGTCAGCCAGTGCCCAGGCTGCAGTGCTGCGGGTAATCAGGTAGCTTACTTCTAAAAATCACTGAATCAGGCCAGAGAAAGGCCCACACAACACAAGTAAGTACACGTGGATGCTCAGCATCACTCAGAGTAACACTCTCCCCCTCCTCCAGCAAAGCACTGTGTCTGTCTCTCATGAAAAGACAACCCTACGATTAGGAGAAAACCCCAACCAGCTAACCAGAAAAGACAACTGGCCACAAAGTCTGCACATCAGTCAGCTGCGGTTTTTAACTACTACTGAGAAACTAAGAACTGGGAAAGCTGTGTTCAGTTACGCAGAGGATCATCTTATGGATAGGAGTCAACAGCAGGCCCTTCTGATTAACGGTTTTACAGTATAAGCATTTTATACCTCCGTAGTAATTAAACACAATATTACTATGTAAAATGTAGACTCCGTAGGTATGCATGATTTAGCACAGCTTGTTTTAAAACAGGATGTTTCTGCGCTTTCAGAATGATCAGGTCAATCAGCTACTGCCTCTGAAAGGCGAGAGAAAAGGAAAGCCTATGTACTTGTACCCTGCCCAGCCAGACTCCACTGTACTACTCTGTTTTGTATTTTAATGAACAAAAGCGGCACGTAAATTCACAAAATCAATTACTGGGGATATAGAGCCAAAGGTAGAAAATCAGTGTCACTGCAACTTCAATGAAATTAACATACTGGTAATATTAGCCCATTAACATTGTTGTCTGTGTATAAGCACACACAGTATTGTGGGCAAAAGAAAAGCTGATACTTCTTTAGGTTTCGTAAGCTGTAGTGTATGTGATGCCACTGACAAGATTTAAATTGTCAGATATACCAAGCTGGTGAAGAAACTTCACATACAGGCACATGTACAGCCACTAAGCAACTGCTCTCTGCAGAGGAAGGTGGTGGTGTTTTTTTTTTTTTTTAAGCTGCACAAAAACGCCAAAGCAGTCTCAAGTATTTCCAGATTAAATTGGTATTCATAGCTGGCAAGGCAAACATGGGAAAGAATAGTTCTGTTGTCATCTACAATAGGAGGAATCAGGAATAACTACACACAAATCAGTGGAGCTCTTGGGAAATTTTGGTAGTAGGAACAGAACCTGGCCATGAGTCAAATTAAAAAAAATAAACTGCAGAAAGACACTGTTGCAAGCCCAAGATCCTTCCAAGACCCTTGGAACCAGAGTAAGCACTTAAAAATGCACAAAACACGTTCACTATTCATTTCAAATTAAGCCTTCTAAGGTCTTAAGGAGACGCTCTTATATGCGTACAGTCCAGGACACACCAAGCAGACTTAAAATTCTGTTTCCAAGTAAAACAACTGCTTTTAGAGAAATGAGGATATCAAAACGTCAAAGTAACTTGCATATGCCAGTAAACCTATGTACTTTGTCCCCTTCACTTGACATGATTCTGTGACTCTAAGCTTCCCCCACCTTGTGTCTATTCTCCCTTTGTATCAGCTTACAGCCTTCTCTTGGCAGCTGGAAAGATAAATATTATGAGTACACAAAGCTTCATTATTCTTCCAGTACTGAGTGCTGGACTGTGTATGCTTCTTTCTTCCTCCCAGGTCACTCACAGTATTAGGCCAGTACCTTTTTCAATTTTTAGAAAAAAAGGGGCACAAAAGGGCGCCCCAACCTACACCACCTAAACTTAGCTTTTTAACACTGCCAAAGGAATGTTGGCTCTCCTAAGCGTTTAAGATCACTAAACAAAATTGTAAATCCCGCCTCAGCCACAGAGAAAATAAAAATAAAGAATTAGGACCTCTTCAAGAACTACAAAAACATCCCCTTTAGTCATGTTACTGTTCTCATTTCCTCCCTCTTCTACTTTACAATGTTCCCTCTGTACCATTTGATCCAACTTGAAGTTTTTGCTATGAAACCAGAAAACTGGCAAAATCTTTGTTCTAAACTGCCATATAATCCAGTGGTGCTACAAAAATAATTCATGTGCTCAGTGCATATGTTCAATGCTAGCTGGAGAACAGTTATACCAGAAGTGCCCAAGAAGACACAGTAAGTTCCACTATTCATGCTTGAAAGTGATTACATTTTATTGCCATGTTAAGGTAGCTTGGTGGTTATGTTAGAGACATGAGGATTTACAACTTTTCCAGGAAATCATCAGTCTCTCTGCATAAGAGATTAAATCCTTCCCTCCTCTCACTGTGAGCAACTCCTGAAAACTTCTATTTGGAGATAAACTCACTGCCAGCAGGGCTAAAAATTGCACGGTCACTTCTCTTCCCACAGCTCTGCATTTCTACAGCATCTGTCATCCCATAGGTTTCATAAAGCCACGACACTGCATTCTGCATTTCACACTCCCATACAGCAGCCTTCAATGGAGAACTGTGATTTACTTCTTGCTAAGATGAACACTTTCAAATTCACAACTATAGAGAGCTGTTTATTTTAATAATCAGCCTTGAAAGTTAAGTTTGAGACAAGCTTTAAACTATACCAAGGTTGGTTTTACACTTGCTTATATTTTAACAGGTAAATAAATAAAGGTCATACTTCTGATGATTCAAATCAGTTCCTTAAAGATCGGTCACTCACTCCTTTTTGCTGTGCTCCAGCACCCGGTAGGGTGGAGCAGAAACTCCTCTGGAACCATGTTGCTCCTGCACTATTGGCAATGTAGCTGGAGTATAAATTTCCGGCATGTTGTCATTGTTCTCTAGGGCACCATAGGAAAAGGAAGCTTTGAGGTCAGGCTGAACTGCAATCCCTTTATCGTGCATGTTTTGCATGCCTGAAAAGTACAAAGACAGAGATTAAATGTTTAGGAACAGAAAAAGTGCATTCAATCTACACTCTATTAAATCAGCAAATTATGGTCTCGGAGTTAGCAATATATGTGGCTCATCAGCTCCTTGAGTGTTAAATGAAAGACAATGTTTTTCTGCTTAGCTCTAAAGCAACTAATGGAGAAATAATGCTCAAGTGAATGAGAGATGGCAGTCAGTTATTTATCAAATGCTGCATGTCTTTTACACAGATCACCAGAAAGACACTTAGCTATTCCTAAAATAAGTTTCTGATCCTTCTGGCCTCTACCTCTTGCCATGTACCTCAGTCATCCCCAGCAATTGGTTCTTCCAGCTTGATGAAAACCAATCCCAAGCAAATGCTCAAAAATCAGTTATCTTCCCAGACAGCAGCCACCTAGACAAGGCTGTTCTGACACTATCCCTGGTGTCAGGGGACCCAGAATAAGAGTATTGAAGTGGAACATCATCTCTTCTCTGCTTCATGCAAAACATGGATGTACCCCTCACATGGCACAATCAACCAAAGAGAAGGAAAAAAACAGAAAACAAAACAGCTGCCTGATATACTGAGATGCTTAAGAGAGACTGAAGCTTGAATTTCCATTGTGAAGCCCAAGACTTAAGAGGCAGTGCGATAAAACACCGTTACCTGGCATAGCATCCATTGATATATAAGGTTCAAAGGGTATGGATTTCTTCCTATTTCTTGTGATCAGGAAGACACCTAGAAACGCTATGAGGCACCTGAGAAAGAAGACAAGTTCTAATGATATGACTGTGAAAGGGGAGAGGAGATTGAAAGGGGAGAGGAGATAATGTTGCATGTCGATTTTTCTGAGGGCCTATCATATAGCACAGTAAAGAATTCAGAACTGGAAGAGAAAGGTCTATGAAGTCAGAATTACAAGGAACCCCCAGCAGAGTAACCTTCTTTGACAGTATTGAAATTCACCTAGCAATCACAATTTCACCTAAATGCTGAAAAAAGTTCATATTAATTAATTGATCTTGACTAACTAAAAGCAGAAATCAAGCGTATCAAAATTTGATTTGCTTTCATGAAATTCCAGGATTTAACAGCCTGAACTTTCCAAGATTTCCCACCGGTAAACACATGAACAACAACTGATCTTGATTTTTACAGTATGTTAACAGAGAATGGCACAGTTCATAATACTAAACTCCCAGATATTGTTGTCTTCCTGCATTAAATGGAAAGACATCTCAGAATGTCCCCTGCTTATGGAAAGTTAATCACATCAAACGCTGTGCACTAGGACTAAATGCTGAGTTACATAGTGAGTTTTACTGATCATATCTGCATTGGGTGAATGGCCACGCCCTACAAAACAGGACTCCTGAAGTCCCATAATAATTCAGTGAAGGCGCAGTGCAAAACCTGAAATAGATCCCTTACAGATGGCTGCTTCTAGTTATTTTGCAGTTCTTCTACATTCATAAGCTGCTTGACAGCATTCCAGCTCACCTTAGACGGAATGACCACATTTGGAGAAGTGACCCATATGCCTCAACATCCAGGCTGATCATCATTCAGTCAGTAAAAAGATTTAATGTGGGGCACAAACATTTTACAATTATGCATAACCTAGCATGACAAAATTCTTCTACAGCACCCACCATTACTCAGACAACGCACTGACTCTATGGGCCACCGTCTGCTCTTAATAGAGAAAGTGTATTCAGTTCATCCTCCTTTCCAGCAGGATATGCATCTCATATGCATGTACATAAACACATATATGTAACATATATAGTTTTTAAATTTATACATATGAAGAAATACTTTTCAGTTTTCCATCAAGGAACCTTAAGACTTACCCAAGTGCAAACATACATATATGGAGAACATCTTCGCCAGTAAAGTCCAAGTAGAAAGTTGCTCCTTGAAAAAGAAATAATTCATTATGCCTTTCTTCCCAGCTAACACAAGTACTTAGTGCTGCATCACAAGCACTGGTCCCTCCAGAAATCAAGTCATTAAGATTACTATTTCTATTGCCAGCACCTTGTTTATAGTCTTAAAATAGATTAATATGCCCTATTAATATTTCTGCTTTAACAGAAACTGTGTATTTACAAGTCTTCGCACAGCAACTAGTACCAGTTTTTTGATATTGGGGTAGGGTAGGAAATAGCACTGGAACTACTGCAGGTCACTGTGCAAATCAGCCTGAGTTCTCACCATATAGCAGTGGGTACCATATAAACATATTTCTGATGTCTGAACAACAGACTGGATCTCTAACTGCAGCAGGATCCCTTGGCCCCAGTCAAGTATACACAGCTTAAAATCATAAGACGGCAAGCATCCTTGGCACCCTGGATGTCAACAGGACAAGCAGCCCATTACACGCATTCTAGCTCCTACTCTTTACAATTCTAATTGACGTAAAGTAAATAAGCTGATGAATCTGAGAGCAGCATATGGCTTGGAACACGCCAGGAAATAAACATTAGCTAAAGAGCAGGCCACAGTCTCTCATGAGATTGAAGAAGCGCATTAAAAGGCAATGTGTAACTTAAGGGGGGGGGGGAGCTATTGCCCCTATATACCTAGAAGAGAATTACTAGTTTACGTGGATGGTCCATCTGCTTGACTGCAATGAATAATTTCTCCAGTGTTTTTTTCCTTCTAGTTTTGCTCATACATCTAGCTACTGAAAACAAGATATTTAAAAGGATATCTACAGGTTTGAATTCTAAGGGGGTTTAAAATGCTTATCTTTGTTCATATAGGTGAAACTTTTCCTGTGTGGACAAGGGCTGAAATTGGAGTAATCTGTACAGAAAGAAAAGTGCCTACACAACTGTGAGCGGTTGTATCCTAGATACAATACAAACAAGAAAAATCAGGAAGAGAACTGCAACACCTTTTTCCAGAGGAAACAAATACATTAAACGAAAAGACAGAACTTAACACAGTCTAAATGAGTAATTCACATCTTGGGAGAGGAAAAAGAAATAAAGCCAACTCCAGAAGAGAGATTACAAGAAAATACAAGTCATCGTCTTGTGAGTATTCACCTTCCTCAGCTGTGAGAATTATTTTCCAAAATCTCTTGCCCATCTTTTAGAAAGGACCAACACACTGTTTTGTGCAGTTACCTGCTGTGATAGCTATTGTTGTGGACAGGATATAGCCGATGCTAGCAATCTGAGACGAGTCATACAGCTGTGAGGCTTGAGCTAAAAATCTGCAATACAATGACAGATGACAGGTTGACTTGGGATGGATACTCAAACTGTATAGCAGTTATCACAGACTCCTGTAGTTCTCCTTTCTGGAGGCACCTTTCAAATCAACGGCAAATAAGTTTAAGAAACTTTATTCTAATAAACCAGCATCAGCATGCTTTGGAATTAATACAAATGATTGAGGAATAAACCTTCTAGCTGTACTCACTAAAGACAGTGAAATTACTGCCATTGACCTTGAGGCCAGAATGCCACCCTCATTGTGAATTGCTCCTTATCCTTGCTACTACTAGTGTTTTTAATGTTATCACAAGAACAGAGGGGAAAAAAAAACACCAGAGCACTGATTTTGGCCAGTGCAAAGATACTATATTTGATTTGCCACCATTTCAATCATACCACTGTTTTGCAAATACTTTTCTGATGTATAAATTTGGGATCAAAACTACTTGGCCATGTCACTACATGGAAAAGCAAAGAAAAATGCTATCCCAGGCTCCTGTGACATGGGTTTGAGTACAGGTCATAGAAGAGACCAGGAATTCTTCCTGCTAAAATTTGATCAGCATTCTTTACATAGATAACAAACATTTCATTAATTACTGACCCACTAAATCCAGCAGTTATAGACAAAGAGAGGGTGAGCATCTTACGTTGCTTGAAAGACTGCTGTAGCAATCATGCACACCAACATAATATAAAATATTGGGTAGTCGAGTTGGAGGTTTCCTTGTATTGAGACAACGATCATGCCTGCCACAGCTTTCACGGTCACAACAGTCATGGAACCTGTGGATGTTTACAGAGACAGAGGTGACAATTCAACGATCATTTGCAAAGATCCTAAGCGTCACTAAAATAGCTTTACCTAATTTGTAGTAAAATTTCTGGAATAGAGTGATGCATTTTATGACATCAATTAGGCCAATAAAATTCCCTATATGCTACAGATACATCACTTTACTGTAGTTTAGTGTTTTAAGCCACAGTTGGAAGATATTGTAAGTCCATATCAACTTACCCAGCAAAGCCACCAGCAGGAGAATAACTACAATGTAGTTTGCATTTTTCTCCTTGTAAAAATACAGTAGCAGACAGAATACGATGATCTCCAAAAGCTACAAAAACCAGAAGAGAGAACATTAGATGTTGAGTATATGGGATTCTGAGCCAGTCAAATATCAGAATCATACAACAGGACAAATCAAAGGAAAATGAAGACCCGACACAGTTACATATCAAATTTAACATGATCATAGATTCTAATTAGACAAGATATTCAATAGGTTTTTGCAGTACAGGAAACATGGGACATCTTTGACATTACATTCTAGGTAAAGAAGCAGATCAAATAATCCCAACTGAATATTCACATCACAGATCTCAGCCTACTTTCTATTCTCCTACTTTCCTTAAGTGACCCCTGCAGCACTCGTTTTATTTAATGCCCAAACTTATCTTTATTAAGGAGCAACAGATTGCACGATATTATCAATGAGACAATGATGACTCCAGAGAAAGCCAGCCTAGGAAAAGAACAGATGCAAGCACAATATTTGGACACCTCTAGAACAACTGTTCTTAGCTGCCACCAACACTACTGCCACAGCCTGAAGCTGACAGGTCATGGAAAGAGCAGGCTATTTAAAAATTTTAAGCTAAAGATATTTAAATTCTAAGTTGTGCATGCAGGTGTCCACATGCGCTGTGGAACTGACACTAGCAAAAGCTGAAAAGGTCCACTAGCAAATAAGAAACATTGCTAGTACTCATAAATAAAAACAATGCTTGAAACAAAACTCCCAAATCAGGCATACAGCAGAAAACTGTCCCATGTTTTATGGGCCATCTTACCATATACAACAGAAATGGCCAGCTCACTAAATGCCTAGTGATATTTTCTCCCGTCATCTTCTCATGACTATTAGGTCCAAATGTTATCAGTAGGTAAGTTCCAATAATTGCCAAACCACAGCCTACAAAGGATAAAACATAGCGCCCTTTGGCGACCAAAGGACAAAAAAAAGGACAGTTAGTGGGTTAGTATGGATGCATGGAATTAATATCGCACATGCGCAGTGGCCATGACATCATGCGTATTCCTCCAAATGACTCATTCCTCTGCCATTCATGCCCCACTTTCAAAACATTAGAAGTAAAAATAACCCTAAGCAATACGTATGGCGTGAGTTGAGAAAAGAACTCATACCAGGTAGCATCTGTTAAACCAACAGAAGTCTTAAGATCTACATTTGGGGCTTATCATGCCTGCCTACAGCCCATTTTTCAGGAAATTGAAGAACGAATGCCCCAGTTCTGCAAACACCTGCACACATACAAAATTCATCTGACTCAGTTGTGCGTAAGCTATTACAGTCGAGGCTCCTGACTCCGGCTTCAGCTCAGAGAACTGTGATTCTCAAATCTGCAAACAAACATGATTTCTATGTATTCCAAAAAAAACTATGAAACAGCAAGGTGAGATTCTGATAACTTGGCACCAGACAGAGAAACAAAACGAAAAATCCATTTTTAACAAATAGTGGATGAGATGACTTTTTTTTGAAGAGGTACTATAGTTTATGCAGACTTCTCCATCTCTCTAACTGTGACTCTTAGGAGGCCATGCTATGTGCAGGATAGCTTGTAAACAGAAGGGAAAAATGAAAAGGAACTGTGAAACTTACTCAAGAAATCCTTGGGCTTCCATTTTTCTTTAATAAATATAATTCCTATGATCGCACTAGCTATAGGAAAAAAAAGAAAGAAACAGGATGATGTACGTATTGACCCAGTCACCAGCAGTATCACAGTGCAACACACTCAGACATCAGTCATCTCTTACCTATAACAGACACTGCACTGAGAGGCACAATCAGTGAAAGAGGAGCAAAAGCATAAGAGGAAAACACTCCCAGTTCTCCCAGCACCAGCAGAAACAGTCCACACCACCATGTCTTGGTTTTGAAGTAAGCTCGGGGGTCTTTGGAACCTGCCAGCCGGATGTGGCTGTATTTCTAGAAAAGAGAAGAAAGGTACAGAAGCTTTGGCATGCTTGATGCTTTTTAATGCAGGATGCTTGAGGCAGGATCGATATTTGTTTCATGATACCCACCTGAAGGTTGAGTGCAATACTGATAACAAGATGCCCAAAAATAGCTAGTAATGCACCAATCAAGTTCTCCTGGAAAAACAAAGTAAATACACAGATATTAAATTTACCCACTGGACCTTGAAGAGAGTTCAGGCTTTTTGCACAATCTGGGAGAGAGAACACTTAAAACTGTTCCTAGATCACCTGTCAATAAAATCATTGTTTATCTTCTCTACATGACCTAAGATAATTCAAGTAGCTTCCTTGTGGCTTCATTCCAAACCTATGAAACTCAAGTGAAAGATAGCCCTTCCTTAACTAACACTTTGTATGAGACTTAAATTAGCGTGCATGTATTCGCATTTTCGCGGTTTCTTAGAGTGAAAGGTCAGACTGCTAAATGCAACAACCTGTTCACTCCTTCTTCCCTTCAAAGAATCTGTTTTTAATATCTTTAACAATACCCTTATGAAATCTGTTTTGATAAGGTTGGCCTGGCATTCAGCAGCATATGGATCAGGAACCTCTGCATTCTGTGGGTCACCTTTTAATAACTATTTTGCTCTTCTCCACCTATACCATCTGCTGGTTCAGTGAGCAATTTGGCTCATTTAATGGAGCAGCCAATTATCACAGATTTTATGCTGCTTTTTACATGAACCAGACACTCCAAATTAAAAGGTAACTAGTAGCAACTCCTAACAAGTTCTTAGCACGTTCCACGTAAGCGTTACTAGCTCAGCAATAATTCTCATGGTCTAGAGACACAGCTTGAAATAAAAAAAAAAAAAGTATAGCAAGCTGAGTCACAACAGAAATGTACATTAGGAGCAAACAGAAGAGCCTGAAGTCAAGACAGGCCATTTAGCACTTGTGCTCCTCCAACAACTGTCTAAATCTCATTAGATGTCACTAGCACTTTTCATCTCAGTGCAGGTAACAAAGATACAGTGCAGTACTACCTACTAGTACTACCTACTACTACTACTAGTTGGGATAACTGAGCTCACATTTGTATTCCTCCCTTAACTGTAAATTTACAGTTCCTGATTTTAACAATGACTTTAGACTTTCAAGTTTGTATCAGCGAAAGAAAAAGCTTTGTCTGGCTGTGAGAAAGTGAGATTTATCCAAGCAGTTTCATTCAAAAACATGAGATGCTTTCCCCACAAGACAGTAAAGTTGGCACAGAAACATCACCGTGTGATCACAAAGAAAGTCAGAGAAAATTCAGCATGGTTTCCGGGTTCAGCACCAGGTTCAGTGTGGAAGACCGCGAGGAGGAAGCCCTTTCAGCTGAGGCACTGTAAGTAGAGCAGAGTGACTGGCTTCTGGACTGAGAGCTTGCAAGCCTGTGGAAAGCTCATGCCAGTCTGACTAATTTTTACAATGCATCTTGGGGAAGGAGGGAAAGCCCTTCTTGCAGGGATTTTCCAAGCACCTTCCGAATGATGGATTCGTAGGAAAGTGATTTGGGAACAGTTCCATTTCCAGTTGGAAAATAAGAAGGAATTATTGCAACAGGTCCTACCTTGGCTACAGGCTCTGAGAGATCATGGGCTGAAATGTAAGCACTTGAAAATAGTGCAGATGAGAACAGCTGGTCTCAATCACTGATGTACAGAACAGTCTGAAAAGTTACCTAGCAAAATTTATTGCTCCTAACCCGCTTTAGACAGCTATGTGATCTTTTAACAGTCAATCATTCTTCCTTCACTTTGTTCAGCTCTTTGAGACACAGAATTTGTCTTTCTTTCTCTCACTGCTTATATACACAGCATATAACACACTCAGGCCTGCAGGCATGGCTAAATACAAAGACAGTGCACTTTCTGCGAAAAAAAATAACCAAAATAAGTGGCATTATCAGCTTACTTGAATAGTTAAGGCCTTCTAGGGGTAGTCTGGGATAGAAACCTGACCTTGTAAGAAAAGGAGTCTGTGTGTGGCTGCACAGAAACTGCTGCTGTGGCCAGTGGGAGTTGCTGAAGTTGCAGATTCGGACTGTTGCCTCCTTCCATTTTTGTTTACTGAAGTGTTTGGTTTTCAGCCTCCGAGATGACAGAACTTCTCTTTAAAGGAGAGACTTGGACTCTGCTAGAACCATGTTGTCTGGAACTTAGTACCAGTTCTTCCCCTCCATCCTGTTGAGCTTGGACAAACGATCACATCTGTGAAGCACAAGTAAGCTCTCTGAAATCCATTTGCTGCTCTTCTTCCTCCACTGGGCTACACTGACATAGGATAGGCACTGCAGGCAGAGGTGTAGATGAACTAATATTTCCAGTGAGTTAGTGGGGCAGTAATGTTATATTCCTCCAAGATGACACTGATTAAAAAAAAAAAAAAAAAACCACAGAAGAAAAAGAAGAAGAAAATAAAGAATCAGGTCAAATTAACTCAGTTGTCCAAAAGCTGCAATGAAATGATGCTGAAGGGTAGCCCACAGAAAAGTCACTGGAATCAAACTAACAGCTACACGTATCAGCAGAGAAAGAGTTTAAATGCCTTTTCAGAAAGTCTCAGACACAGAAACTTGCAGAGAATTTTGCTTACTAGAGCTCACAAACTGCCTCAGCCCCAGAGGTGACATACCCCACTGGCATTTAAAACGAGCCTTGCCATTTGGAAAGCTCTTATCAAAAAGTCCCTGAAATGCTCCGAGTCCTGTTTTTCATTTCTCTGCTCCCTACAGACCTCTGCTGTTTGCTCAGCACCACGTTAGCAGCGTGCTGGGGCTGACAGCGCTCCCCCTCAGCGAGCAGCGCGCCCCCCAGGTCGGTCGGCTGTGAGCGGAGCTCGGCGGCCAAGCTCCTCGGAGCCAGGCTCGCCACAGGCGGCTGGACACCGGGCCGCGGCCCCTGCCCGCCGCCGCAGCTCCTCTCCCCGAAGGCCCCGAGAGGCGCCGGCAGCCCCGAGGAACGGCTGGCGGGGGGGAGGCCGCCTCGCGCGGGGGGAGGCGCCGGGGCAGGGCCGCGGCAAGGCGGCAGCGCGCACGGCTCGGGACCCCGGCCGGCGGCAGCGGAGCGGAGCGGGCCGCGCACCCCGCGGACACCGGCCCGGGCCCCTTGGGCAGCGCCGGGCCCTGACGGGGAGGCGCCCGCACTCCGCGGAGCCCTGGAACGGGCCCGGCCCGCCCGCGCACTCACCTGCTGCCTCAGCGGCCCCATGGCCCGACCGCCTCGCCCCCACCTCCCGCCCGCGGCCGAGCGCAACGCCCGGTCCCCCCCCAGGCCCCGAGGCGGCGGCGGGGGCGCTCCCGGTCCCCGCGGCGCTCCCGGCCCCAGCGACGGCCCCGCGCCCTCCCCGGCCCCGGCCCCGGCCCCGGCCCCCAGAGCCACCTTAACGCGCGTGCGCGAGGGGCCAGCCCCGAGCCACCTTAAGCAGCCGCGCGGAGGGCGGCTCTGAGAACTCGCCTGCGATTGGGTGCCTGCGGGAGGGCTCGAAGGAACAGGCCCGACGATTGGAGGAGATCTGGGCGGGCCGTTGTACCGGCGAGGAGGCGGGGGCTTCCCCCGGGCGCCTGCCGTGCCGGTGGCCGCGGGGCGGGGCGGGCGCTGCGGGGCCTGGGTGCGCTGCGCCGGGTGCGCGGCAGCCGTGTGCTGTGGGAGGCCGCACCGGTGGAGCTCGAGTTACAGTGAGGAAGGGTTCTCCCAAAGCACAGCGGGGGGCTGCTGACGGAACCGACCGACGCGAGGGGAGCTCCGGGAGCGCGGAGAGCCCAGCCACGGACAGGCCTCAGGCCCCCGTTTGCCCTCCTGGGGACGTCCTGCCCGGCACAAGGGCACGGAGCGCGGCCGAGCCCCGGCCCTCCGCGCTCTGCGGGGCCGCGGAAGGTCCGCGCTTGGCTCCCTTGTCACGGCAACCGCCTCCTGTCCACCAGCCGCCTCCGGTCCCTGCGCCTACTGCCTCTTGTCCCCGCACCAGCCGCCTTCTGCCGGCAAGCCACCCGCCTCCAAGCCCAGAGCTCGCCCTGTGGCCTCGCTGCCCTCGTTCAGAAGCACACGCACATTCTCACTGAGCTCACAGTTCGGTATTGCACACGCACATTTTCACTGAGGTTAAAGTTCAGTATTGCACACGCACATTCTCACTGAGCTCACAGTACCGTTCAGCACTGCAGCGCCGTTGCAGTGCAGCTCCATGACTGGCAGTAACACCGACCCCGATCCGATGAAGTGTCGGTGGTTTTGTCACGATACGGCGGTGACACTGTGCAGCTGGAGAACCCGGCTGGCTTCAACCCCTGCCTCGCGGCAGCTGCAGCGCAGCCAGGACGAGGCCTTTGAGCGCAGGCCTGTGCCTGCAGAACGTGGCGCCTCTCGGGTGGCACCAGGCCGCACAGCGCCCGAGTTCAACCGGACCCAGCGCCCTTGGCCTCTGTCTTCAGGTTCTGAGTTCGGAGAGGGTCAGTGCTGTGAGGGGAGATGTTGAGTTGCTTAACTCAGTAAATGAGGAAAATCTGCAAAAGTGATTAAACAGCACTGAGTCAGCCCATTTATCAACACTAGTGCTTCAAAGTGCTTTTTTTCCCTTTGCTTTTTAAATAAATGCAGAAATGACTGCTGGTTTCTTGACTTGTATACACCATTAATGTTAGATGTGCCCTTAACTTCTACATCCTATTTAAAAAGAAAACTGGTGTTGTAGTTACATTCTTCCTGTATCTTCATATTCAGAATTTTGTTATTATTGGCTGTTCCTCTTAGGTTTCCAGATTTCCTCCAGTCCTTATAAGCACCATTGTAAGGTGATCTCAAACTCAGAAAAAAAGGGATTTAATTCTCAATCAAAGTGATTTCAGTATAACCAGGTGAGTAACAAAAATGTTTGAAGTTCATGTCCTCATAATAAAAAACTAAAAACTAAACACTGAACTGCAACTAAAAATATATTATGGCAAATACGCAACTAAGCCTAGATTACGGTAGTTAAATTTGCTTTGTAATCACAGCTCTTAACAGTATGAAGTAAATGGTAAAGCAGTGTTACTAATTTAAACCTTGAAATTACTCCACATATATCACCCTTGTCTCCCTACCTCTCATGCACCCAGCTTTGTCCCTGGTCCCTTCTCCAGTCTTGAACCCTCATGGACACAAACATATATCTTGCATGTATTGTGAAATTCAGGAGCAAATTCAAAGAAATCAGTAGAGTTAACACTTGTATTACGATAGGAGAATATGACCCCTTCTGTCTTTTGATACTCTTCACCCTGATCCTTCCTTGATTTGTAGGAATTACATTGGTATATCTGTTATCTGGCCAGCAGAGGGAAGCAGAAAGATGCGTTAAAACCATACTGTTTTCCCAGCCTGCGCTGTGCAGGTCTTCTTTTCAAGTCCAGCCAACACTCAGAGGTGCCATGGGCCTCCTGGGCTTTCTGGATGCAGCTTTCAAGCTACATCCTCTGCTGGTGGAAAGAGGATGCCCATGGCCCCTGCTGACTGTTTCCTGTAATCTGGTGACTAGGTGGTAACACCAGAACTCTGAAAACTAAGTATATTGAGATTTTCTGAAGCTTTGGGTCCCAGGTATGTAAAGCAGGTAAATCTCGGAAGTATTTGGCTTCTTCCCTCTTTCTTCTTTTGCCTTTGGCATCTTCTCTTTCTTCTCCTTCCTTTGATCTCTTCCTCCTTGCTTGTCTCTCCCATCTCAGTGATATCAGGAGCATATTATCTCGGGACTGAATAACAACAATCAAGGACGTAAAGGACAGAAGATGAGGGAAAATGATCAAGGTAGAGAAGTTGCTTAAATACCTTTTGTAGGCGCCATCAGTCTGTCTGGTCAGCTTCCAGGAGTTCCAGATGACCTGATGCTAAGTTCTGAGTAAAAGAGAAGAGGCAGAGACTTAAGGTAGCTTCACAAAGCACTCCCTTCCCTTTGAGAATTTCCTGCTTGAAGGGCAGAGCAGGCAGGAAGCCAAACCACAAGCTATACAAGGGCTTGGCTGATTCTTTCTTAAGCTTTACCCTAGAGAAAAGTTACTGTGCTAGGTAGGGGAGGGGAAGCATTAGGTCGCTTAATACTAGACCTTTTTGCAGCTACTGACTTATTTTCCTCCACCAGTGCTTGATTGTGTTCTCTTCAGCACAAGCCATTTTGGAGCACATTCCTTTAGCAGGGTAGTCAGGGATAAATGAAGTTTACCAGTACACAAAGTTTACCCACCTGTAATGTAGGCAATGTAGAGAGCTTATTTGCTTCTTAGTACCTGACCTGGAATAATTAACAAGTGAGTTGACCCACTTTTGTAACTGTGCCAGTTTACCACTGTATTCACACAGCCCCACAGGTACCTGAACACTGGAGTTTGGAAGGCATTTCTGGTGGATTTACCACACAGCTAAATCCTCCCTTATATTTACCAGAATATAGTTCAAAGTATTCAAAGGACACAGAGGTGTGCAGTCACTGTAGCAGGAGGTAAATTTCCAAGGGAGTGTAGATGTCTAATCTCCAATTACTTTCAACAACACTGACGTGATGATGTGCATGCCAAACCAGAGCTAGATGCAGTGGATGGGAGAAGGGCTCTGTAGTTGTTTCCCTGACACGTGCTGTCCTGGAAGGTGCTAATTAAGAACGTGCTGTCAGAGTAGTAACTCCCCCCTTCATGGGACAGGGTTGAGCATGGGATTCCATCCAAGCCTCAGCAGGCTGGTCAGCAGGAGCAGCCAAGCCTGGGCAATACCAGGTAATTGAGCTTGCAGATGCAGTTTTTTTTTATCATCTGCTTTGGAAACCCGCTGCACATTTAATAGCTGGTTCTAGCAAATTGGACCAGACTTGCTGCCCTCAGCACAACCATCTTGTCCATGGAGCACAAGTTGGAGTGCCTCAAGTATGTGGCAGAAAGATGAGGTACTGGGGAAAGGAGCTGTCCCATTAGCATCAGTGTGAGCCTATGCCTGTATTTCATTGCCTTTGCCCCAAGAGAGAGGTGATCAATACAGCTTGGTCAACACGTGTGATACTTCTCTTGCTAGAGTGAAAATCCAGGCCCAGGATTCTATAACGTCACTCATCAGTCTCCAGGGATCAACAGCACTTCATTGTCAAAGAAAGGAACTGGATACTTTCCGTCACTGGTAAGAGGAAGCATTTTATTTCAGACTGATTTCCAAAGCTGCTAAAATCACATAGTCCCTTTGTAGTGACTTCAGGAGACTGCGGATCTGGTCTTTAACCTACTCTGTTGCCTGTCTGCAGTGTCTATTTAGGGTTGTACTGGGGATGTTTCTAAAATCCAGCCAAGAAGGAAAATCATTTTTCACTGTCATCAGACAGAGTTATAATTAAAGTGGAAGTCCAACAGCTATTCTAAGCTGCTTTTTCATCTTTTGTTCTCTTTTAAATTCAGTTTCCAATGGGGCTGGACTTTTTTCTGCTTAGTCTCACCCAGAGGTGGTCCTTTTTCATCTTGCATGAACCTTTTCAAACCAAATTGGCAGAGCTGTTGTTAACTTACAAAAGTGTAAAGGAGGATACATACACACATGCTTTGTGGACTCATTGAGAGCGTTGTACTAGGCTAGCTGAAATTCATAGCTAAAGTGAATAATTTCAGGATCCGTTCTCTCTAACACAAGAATAAAATAAAAAAAAAAAGTTTCTTTTGCCAGCTGATGAGCATCTGCCCCCCCTAAAAGAAGAAGTCAGCAAAGCTTATTACTTGAAAAAGTCATTCTCATCCCCATTTAATCTCACAGAACTTGCAACTGTGAGTGCTGTATACCAAAGTTTCTGCTATTTTAAAATGCTAGAGGTGATTTGTCCTTAAAAATTGCATTTGGTGAATACCAGGCCTCAGTCATTTCACAATTTCTTTTCAGCTCAGCTACTGACAATTTCCTTTCTCCCTCTCTTTCCAGGTTCCACACACTGCACGCAAGAAAATCTCCAGCTATCCAGCTGCGAATGCCTACAACAGCCTATCCTATTTTCAGTCCAGACGAGACTTTAGCGTGGGAAACTCTAGGGTGTTTCAACAACCTGTTTCTAGGAAGACTGAGAAAATCCCTACTCCAGCCCCCAATCAATACCATGTAAGGAGATTTGGAAGGGAAGACAAGGCAGGCAGCAGGGCACAGCTAACATGTAATGCTGGTGAAGTCATGTTTGATGTTCCAGGTGATGCTATGAAGTTCCAGAAAACACAGGAACTAGCTGTAACCGAGCTAGTTTGGGTACAGCTCTCAAGGTAGCTGTAACAGCCCAGAGCTTTGCACTAAATACTTATCCTGTGCATGATGGTTCTGAGGTCTGTTCCACTGCACTCAGTAGCTAAACGAATGAGCATGAACCTAGCTCAGGTATTTCTGCATGATTTACCATCTCACCTCTGACCATGCTGCAGGTGTATCCCAAGGTGTTGTGAAATGAGCATACATCAGGCAGTAACTTTTCAATACCAAGGGAGGAAAAATGCATCCTTGACCCTGGGATGGTGGCAACCTCTGCCCTTCTTGCCACATCACTGGCTTTGATACTGGAAGACCCCACTGCATCCTGTGAGTTTTCATCCTAGAAATCTAGCCTGTGTTGGTTGGCTACAGGGAACTTCTGCCAAGAAGCTCAAGGCAGGTGAATTTTACATCTTTAACAGGTACTGGGTTTTGAGGTTCAACCTCAGAGCTGGGAATCAGGTTTGAGTATGTTCAACTAATGTAATTGGCTGTGCCCTTCCACTTGCTGTGGAGCTGTGCCAGTTTATATCAGTTGAGGACCTAGCCCTCAGGTTCAGTTCCTGAACCTCCTCCTGATTCACCCTTGTGTAAGTCACTTAACTGTTCCATGCCTGATACTCTCCACCCATGCCACGGTGACCAGGCTTCACTGGGGTGTTGCAAGTCTTAGTCCGCAGGAATTTGGAGTGCGTTTTGAAATATGGAAGATGATAACAAAATACAAAGTGTTATTAACAATTATCAGATAGTTTATAATAATATGCACACAGCTAATGGACTTTTTTTTGTCCTTTCAGTGTTGTCTTGCTTTAGCCATATTTACTTTTGGATTTTGTTATTCCTTAGAGAGATTTTTTTTCTGCACAGAATGTCTACATTGCAGCCATTTCCTACTGAACTTTTCCCTTTCAAATCGTATTTTGATGCAAGATACATCCACTGTGATTGAGGCAGAACATGTTGACTCTTCATAACATTTGATGACATTGCATAGCTGTTTAAGGCAGAATGAACATGATACAATTTAATAAGCTTAATAAATTGCTACTCATCAGCTGAGACAACTGTCTGCATGCATGTTCTTGAAGCAATTCATGCTTTTATAAAGTAAATTGATACAGTTTAAACATCAGCAAAGGTGTTTTAAACAAACATGTCTTGCCTCACAATTTGGGTGTGCAAAGAGCACACGTACAGAGTTACTGAGACTCAGCTGACATGGAGTAATCATGTTCGCTCGTACAACCTATACACTAAGACTGTGAACTTTCTTATGATGACTCACTTCAGCTGAGTATCTGCCCCGGCATGTTCTAAGTTGATTAAACTAGTTTGCAGGCCATAATTATTTTCTATATCATAGTATAATGGATTCACATCATATTATTTTTAACATTGTAAGAATTTGCTTCTGGGAACAGCCTTCTTGAATTAATCACTGACTCATGATTTACTGTAGGAGATACTATCTAACCTACAAGAAGCAGAACAGGAAACTATCTATTTAAAAGATGGCAGTGTCTGATAATTTATGACTATAGACAAAGAGACATCTGAGAAGAAAAAGAAGGCCAGATCCTGCACTCTTTATGCAGCCACTGCTCTTAGGCAAAAAGGAACTTTTGTCTAGGAACTGGAAGATCTGTTTTTAAGGCGGTGACAGATGAAAATTGACAAATATTCTGGGGAAAATGAGTGAGCAACAAGAAAACAATATCCTAAGTTGTCCTCAAAGCTATCTTCAGCTCTGGGACCAATTCTCTCTTTGAGTGTGAGCTCCTTAGGGGCTTAGGATTAAATGTGTTCCTATGTATGTTCTGTACAAGAGCTGCAGTGTGTATCTGGGCAGCGAGTGTGGCAAATAGCTGAGTGCTCCACGAGAGCAGCATGACCTCCTCCCCCAGGGACTTTTGGCACCTCTGTCCAAGTTAAGTAGCTTGGGGACTGCTAGCAGTAGAACTGCAGTGCTGCACACCAAGCTTGGTGCAAGCTGCAGGAGGGCACAACCACTCCAGCATTATCTGCAGGCTTGAATGAACTGAACTGCAGAGTCTTCAAGTCATGCTTAGTTCAAGGCCACTAGCCCATGCTGCAGTCCCAGCAGTAACAGCCACAGACACAGCCCCTTTTCACTGCAGCACTTTCCAGGGGCTGTCTTGCAGATGGTCTTTGGTGTCTTGGCAGTGCCACCTCAAATTCTGGGCTCAGTCAGCAGCTTGATCCAAACAAGACACTTATACCTGACATCAGAGAAGTCTGGAGATAGCAATTAAAGCCAAAAGCCACATTTTCTGCACAAGTTTCATGTCCTCAGTGTGTGTGTAAATGCAACCTTTACATGCTGGGCTGTCACAAAGAGACCTACCTACAATTGGTAAGCACTCCAATATTTTGGTCCTAATACCGCCTACAGTTGCATCATTAGAATCATTCACGATGGAGACAACTGGATTTTAAATGTGGGTTTTCCTTTGTCAGTAATTACCCACATGTTAGGTCAATTAAAGACATTCACAAGCCCTTTTTCTTTTTTCCGAAACAGACATCTATGGATTTCTGCAAGCAAAGCAACAATGTTTCTGCCCATGCAGTCTTTGTGTCCCAAACCACAAGAGGATTAAATTTGGAAAAAATTGGAAAATGGCCTTCTCCATGTACGTGAGCCTTGAGCTGGAAGAAGGATGTTGCTGGTGATTTTGGTTCTGTTCCGCCAGGGTGCAGAGCACCATTGCACACAAATTCAGGTCACTCAGAGCTTCTTAAGGCATACGAGATTTGAGCAGGTGTCAGAACACCAGTGTGCCTCCCTTCCAAGTGCTATGGGTTGACCCCGTTGAGTCTCTGCTGAGACAACATTCCAGAAACCATCCTGACAGTTTTGAGTAGCCTTAAGGAATCACTAAAAAACCCTGCAACTCTTGTGTAAATGCCAGAGGCTTCTGGAGAAGCCACATTAGTGTATAATGTACCAAGCTCCACAGTACTCTAGCTGCAAAAGAAGCCTACTCCTGGCCCATAGCCTGTTGAGGTTTAAGACTCAGAGCATGAGGGCACATACTATCGTGCAAAGTTATATCACGTGTGAGTTCTCCTCCTGTTTGATTCTTTAAAATTGCTAATGTCTCCATTTGTGCCTATGCTCAAGACAAAGTTTGGTGTTGCCTTATCAGTGTCCCTCGAAATAAGCTCTGCCCAGGACAACACTTCTTAAATCCAGAATTGATTTCCCCACACAGTCCTGTTATACCGGTTCTTTTTCCTTCTGTTACATTCACTGACTGTAGCACTCTCATTTCTCAGCACCAGTGTTGCAGCCATGTTTGGTATTTACATCCCTTTCCTGTATGTTTTGTAGGTCACTACAACATCAGCGATTCCCTCACCAAGGTGTCTCCCAAGGGTATAACACCTTGCTTCAAGTCAAAGACCTCCCGCCTGACAAGGACAGACAGAATTACTGCAGAGCCCACAATCTATCAGCTACATAAACCCACCAGGGAAGCAAAGAAAACTCCTTTCAAGTAAGTCCAGCTCTGGAAGACATGCCACTTTCATGCGACATCTGAAATGAGGTCAGACAGCAGAGTGATTCCACAGTATCCCACTATATCAGCTGGTCCAATTTGGCCAGTTATTGCCACAGATTTACAGGAACTAGCTCAGAAATGGAAGTGTTACAGGGCATTGCCTTGAAGGGGAGTGTGGGCTGATAACATCCTGGAGCAGTGTATCAGAGGTAGCTTTATCCTATGATCTCTCAGACATTTACAAACAGTAATTAAATACTGCACCACCCTTATGATGTAGGGGTAATATCTTACCCCCATTTTACAGAGGAAGAAGTCAGAGCACACATGACCTGGAAAAAGATCCTTCAGCTCTCGTAGCTCAGGCAGGGATTTTAAGCATGAGGCTTTGCTTCTTTTGCATTGCCAGGGCCTAAACTCACCCCCAGAGTAACACTGGGCATAAAGGGTCAAATCCAGGAACCACTGAGCAGGAACAGTGAGGGTTGCTCACAGCAGTACAGCATCTCAGGCAACCTAGGGGGCAAATTGTGGGCATTTTGCTAGCCCCTGCTGTGGTGGGAAGTAGAGCTGGAAGGAGGCTTAATAAAACTCTCAAGTACTTCCTTCAAGCCAGAACTGTCATTCCCACGTATCCCATCCTACCACTTGTTTCAAAGGGATTAAAGGCATGAAAGGAAACTCCTTCCCCTTCATATCCTTATGAGAAGGCAAATAAATCTGCCTATCAGCAAATTGTTCAAGTAAATTTATTGTCACCATGCAGTGACTTTGCCTGGCCTAAGATTAAGATCAACAATAAATTCCTGACCATGGAAAAGAATGAGAACATGAGAAGGCACACAGCACTCCTTACTCAACAGGTGTACCTACTACATCTCTCAGCAGTTGTATCTTTTAGCAGGGGTTTTGTACAAAGAGTGGGAAGCTGTAGGCTGAGAGGGAAGCAATGCCAAGTGGCATTTGATAAGGACGGAGGGCTAGAGGGAAGGGCAAATTAAATATGAGGAGATAAGATTGCCAGTCTGTACCATGGGAAGACACAAAAACACTTCACACCCAGCTGCTGGGGTTAGAGCCTGCACCCTCTCCTGTTTCAATCAGTGGGAGAGAATGGGAGGAACTCCCAGCTGGAGTTATTTGGCATTGTTGCTTTGGCTTCAGTGCTGTCTTACTCTGGAGCAGCTAGGTCTCTGCAGAAGCTGGACCACTGACAAGTCTTTGTATTTTACAGTAAATAAAGCAGGCTGACTATAGCATTGCAATTGGATCTTCTTTTTTTTTTTTTTTTTCCCCAGATAATTCCCCAGAGGTTTTGGCTTAGGAAGATTAAGCACTGACCTCTCCAGGGCACCTGACAGAAACAACAGCTTTTATTTCCTGACAAAACTCCACCACTATGGGACAAGCTTCTTAAGCCTCTTCTCTCCTGACAGTCAGAAATTCTGCTTGATGCTCTGTGCTCCAGCAATCCCACCTTGTAAAGATCCACCTTTTCCTGGACCTGGGCAGTACAACCTCGTGGATTACAGAGGATCTCCAAAGCAAAACTGCTCAAGTGCTGTGTTTGTCTCAAACACAGAGCAATGGATGGGGAGTGGATCACAGGAAGGGTTCCCTGGACCAGGTAAAAATAAGAATTATTCTGAAGTACTTCTTACTGCTAGAGATGTGAGACCTACAAATGTGACTAAACAGCACTATTGCCCATCCAACAAGAAGGAAACAAAGCACAGAAATTGGAGAGCCCACCTTCAAAGGCATATAGACACTTGAAGACACACCATTTCTGAAAGGCACCTTACTCAGTAGTACGTGTCACGTAGGATCTTTTGTAAATTGTGACAGTAGGTTTATGATGAGCACCAAGCAGCTAAATCCTTTTGAGATCAGAGCATAGTGTCCCCTGCTACCTTTCACTGGTCTAGTATTGAAAATCTGGGCTAAACTGATCTCTGTTGCACAACAGCAACATGGCAGAAGCAGGACTAGAGTCCTAACTACCAGCGCTATAACCAACTTGCTGTTCCATATTTTACAGTATTATTTTTTTAAAGGCAAGATAGAAAAATTCATGTTTTCAAAGTAAAGGCCATTAAAATATCACCAGCTGTCAGTGCATTTGACAAACAGGTTCTGTGAGTTACAGTGCGTGTGTAAAACTACCACATAATTCTGGCTGTTGGTGCAACAGATGTTTCACCTGCAATACTCTTCTGTTCAATTGGGAGAGAAGAGCACTTGGAACAAGAGAACAGGAAAGAAACAACATCCTCTTAAGCTAGAGAAAGCCTCCATACCCCAGCTGGAGAGCAACATTACGCAGCACCTCAGCACAGTGTCTTTGGTTTTATAACCCTCTGGCTGTTCTGTCCTCGGCAGGATTTGCCAGAATTTTCCTGATCTAAACTTGAGTAAAACAAGAAAAGAAACACACCCAGTAGCTTGTAATCAGGAAACATATGGTGAAGGGTTAGGAGGGACACACCGCCATTGAGGAATGGGTTAAACACACCAGGCTGACTTGCAGCAACATGCATGGGTACAATTGCCACCAGTCTGTCCGGCCAGGACCAATGGGCCCTGCCTCACCCCTGCCAGCAGTGCTTGCAGTGGGAGTTGTTCCTCAATGGCAAAGGGATGGCTTGCATGAGGAAGCACGCCCGAATTTTGACCCTCTGACATTAGCGCTGATAAGGGAGGCAGATACAGGGACAAATCCTGCTGCAGTCTCCTTCTGCAGAGTAGATCTTTCATACACAGGTAGGGAGCTAGTCACGGGGCGAAGGTAGAGCTCAGCTCAGCCTGGGTGGAACGTATCCCGTTGGCGGATACGTTTCTAGGCATGAGTAACATTATTTTTTTCAGTTAAGACTCATACTTCTTGCCCTGTTTATGTCTTCTAACATTCTAAAGTTCTTCTAGATGGTTACCAAAGGTCTGGAAAAGCAGTCAATAGCAATACTGCTGTTATTTCTAACATATGAACTTTCCCAGATACAGAATTTGTACCAGACACAGAGAGCAAGAGAACATGCTTGTTGCATTAGTCTCTCCAGCGCCCTTGAGGCAGCACAAACTGGGGTAATGGGCTTTACTGGAGCTCCATCCAGATCATATCCCAGACTTGCAAGGTGCTGTGTCAACATGCCAGCTCCCTGAGAGCCATTCTGCTGACTAAGCTAGGACAAGATCCCCAGCCAGAGTAAATTAGTCTGTCTCAAGTTAAAGGTACAGAGCTAGGCCAGTTTATTTATGCTGAAAATCTGGCCCAAAATTACTAAGGATGGTTACCAAGTTAATTAAAGAGGAAGGGAATGGACTACAAATACCTTCTGCAGATGGTGAAGAAATGCCATCTGTCATTTTCATCAGTCCTTCATGCCAAATTGATTAGAAACCTATGCAATACCATGTTAGTGCATGAAAAGGACAAGGATACACCATCATCGCATAACCATGCAGTCTTCTTTCTGTTGTTAGAAAAAAAAAATACACACACACACAAAAAAAAAACAAACCAAAAAACCACCAACAACAAAAAACACACACAGATCTCCTTTCTGGCCCAGTCTGAAAAGTGGGGAAGAAAATTCCATAGAATCGAAACTTCAAGTCATGAGATTAGAGGTGACTTAAGCCCTTGCCCACAAGAACACATGATACGTACAGAAATATTCAGCACTAGACCACAAGTAATAGAACTAGAGGAAGGTAAAATACTTCAGAACTAAATCAGCTGGTAGCTGATAAAAAGCAACAACTTTAATAAACGCTGGTTATTCACCAGTTGTTGATGCCTGGGCTCCTTTGGAGCCAGTGTCTCAGTGTTTCAGGAAATCTGGGTAATCCCTTACATAGGAGTCACAGTTAAATTTACAGTCAAGACAACCTTCAACATACTAAAGCTACCCCAAAGTCTATGTACACCAAATGTTAGCACAAAACTCTAATTCTATGGCCAGAGACACTTTACAGAAGATACCAGGACATTCACACAGGCTGAGGATTTTAGTACCTTTCTCATAAATCAGAAATTTTATACAAATCCAAGGAATTGTTCAGGGAAAATGTGAAAAAGCAGAGTGGAGGGGACCCCTCAGTGACTTCGTTAAAGCTTTCCACATTGTGAAACAGATGCAAACAGTTTCAGTTTCCTGTCTTTGATCCTTTCCGATATCCAACACAGTGCCAGGGAATCTCCAAACGTGATGTGTGGGTGTTTTAACAAAACACAGGATGCTGTTTTTCCCTTCGTAGTGATGGAGAATCACACCACACACCAAGATCCTCAGCTGCTTGGTTGATGATGCAAGGAATGAATAAGCATGAATAAAGACATAGAAACCGGGTGTTATTTGTACAGCTGAAAAGCAGAGCCCTCCACCCAGCACTGTGGATACCAGAGCTCTTGCAAAATTCAGCTCACACACTGCTCACACTGCTATGTTTCTCTCTCTCTCTTTTTTTTTTTTCCTTAATGCATATCTGTCTTTGCAGGTGCTTATTCACCCAGAGCACTTGGGAAGTATTCCTTCATCTACAACCATGATCAGAAGGGGGTCCCAGTGCTGTGAGCAGCAGAACTCAGACACCAGAGTAAAGCTCCTCACACAAGACTTCTTTCAAACTCTGCAAAGTACATGCTAACTCACAGTGAGCGGTACTGTCCTCAGCCTGCCATGGTTGGCTGGCTGATCGTTCAGCAGCTAATTGGTGATACTTGGTGCTGTATAATGGAAGATATTAGCTAAAGTTGACGTAAAAGCTTCCAATTTCCTTTGTGTTGAATAATTACTACAATTATTGGGAGTTGCAGAAAAACTCCTCTTGGTGCTATCATCTGATAAACCAAAAAATAGGTGGTGGAAACTCGCCGTGCCCATAGGAGACATTGCCCTGGCTGGAGAGTCCTTTCTTATCAGGGTTAAAATATGTGAAAAGGGCAGCGCAGGCAAATCCTACACCTCTGCTGTGTGCTTGCTCAGGGGATGGACACTTGGGTTTGCCAGCACCAGGCCTTGGTGCAGCTGAAGCACAGTGCCTGCACAGAACACAGAGCCCAGCGTGGGTGTGCATGCATGTGTGCACAGACACTCTCTGCTGCACACCTGCCAGGTACATTTTACAAGCCAGTCAAGAGTCAGCACAAACCAGCTGCTGACTGTCCAGAGCAGATACTGCTCCAGAGGAAGCTTCTCTCATTTGTCAGTGTAAGGCCTTTGCAAAACACAAGTGGGTTCATTCTTTCACACGACCTTTGTTCACTCAGAGGTGAATCGCCTTCATCACTCGTATCTTAATCTTCAAAAGGAACTGGTGGGCTCCGGGCAAAGAGTCAAGAATGCTTTCACATATTTGGGAGCTCTGCTTTACGCAACCTCTACAGCAACTCGCCTTTGCTGGAAGGGATGAACGATACTAAGCCAGTCAGCAAAACACCCACCCTCAGCAGTGGTGGCAGGGGGCGGTGACTGTACCTGCGCTGACGTTGGCATGAATCAACCAGCATTTCCCCGCACATGGTGGAGTTACTGTGATTTAAAACCCAACAAATTCAGGCTAACCCAGAACCTGCACAGGAAGAATTACCCGGTTCTTTGCCGCCTTCTCATGAACACAAAGGGAAGTCATTTGAATGGTGCAGACAAGCTTAGTGCCAGCCAGGGCAGTTCTCACACTGCAAAACTTAGGACAGATTTGTCTCTAGGGGTGTCGTATGCTCCCTCTCCCACAAGCAGTAGTAAACCTGTGTTCTTCCCTTAGCAGCCAGCGCTTGTCCATCGGTCAGGCAGAGCCCATCCGCCCTCCCCAGGACCAGCCCTGCACAGACAGCAGCGGCAGGGTGCCCAGCACCAGGAGTCCTGCTGCAGAAATCCCCCTGAGAAGAGCGGAGCTGAGTCCCCGGGCCTGCCTGATGTGTCAGGATGATGAGGGCACCTGTCGGTTTCACAGCCATCTTTTCTAAGCACTGGGGAGCTCTTGGTGTGCCTGTTTTTAACTTGAGCTGAAATTCTGCTACAGCAAGACCCAGAAATTCTGCTATAGCAAGGCCCAGACCTGCAGAACTAATACTGAATCAGAGAAATCCTGTTGAAGAAGGAGTTTATGATATGAAGATGAAGGAGTATAGAGTGCCAGGAGAGATTGTCAAAGGTTGATAAGCCTTCAAACTTATCTGAGTCTCATCTAAGAGGCCCTCCTCATAATAACAACAATTAAGTAATCAAAAATTCACCAACCTGACATATTTCAACATTTCAAAACCCCCTTCCCAGTGGGAGTAGAGCTTCTCTCTCTTCTCTGGTTATAGGACTCACATTCATTTCACTTTGATATAGACAGGAAAAGCTGAGGATTGAAGCAGACAAAGAAAGAGGAAAGTCCACAGATTTCAGTCATCAGAGGATTAATGGGAAAATGGAGGACTCCCCCTTGCTATGTGTATATATATATATATATGTATTTAAACAAAAAAGCAGCTGCAGACAATTTTTAGCACAGGAGACAGAGGGGTGGAAGCTTGGTGTTTGAGAGGTAGCAGGTGAGAGGAATTTGGGCAGCCAGTGTAGCACAGGTGGAGGAAGGTACACAACCGGCTATCTGGTAACACTGCCTTGCCCAAAAGATGGAGGCTGCGCTGCTCCTCCTATGAGCAGAATTAAAAAGGGCCTTTCTTTTTGACTTGCTTAAAATTTCAGCAGATCTGTGGAAGGTAACCCCTCTGAGCATTTATCCCTCCATCAAAGGGATGTGCCCAGAACTGCTCAGTCACCTCCACCCGCCTGCAGCACCGTGACGGCATGTCTGCAGCAGCCGGCACAGAGCTGGGAGGAAAGCCCAGCTGTGGGTCTGTGCGCCTGACGGGAGCTGTTGCTGCAGACGTACACAGACAGGCAGCATTTGCTGCCTCACACCCCTTTATGAAGAGGCAGTTTAGACTGACAAACTTCTTGAGCTGTTAAACAGCGTGCGATGCAAAACAACCCCAAGTCCTTTCTGTGCCTCCAAGGTCACATCTCTGCCCTGGCTCCTGCCCAGCCCTTCCTGAAGGCCTTCCCAACACAGACCTCAGGAGCTGGGTGAAAACAGTTCACTTTCTGTCTTTGAACCTTTATTTTTATGGAATATCCAAAACAACAAAACCAACAACACAGTTACAAAAGGAGTTCACGGAGAAATGTGAAGCAGCCTGTGTTTGAAATGCTCTGTGTCACCGTACTGAGTCAAATATAAAACAATGCATATTTATACATATATAAAATATAAAAGGAACAATACATCAGAAATGTATAAACAAGGGCTATGGAGGCCTTTGTGGTATTTACAATCAGAGACACAGCAGGGTGGGGGGCATGGGAGCTGGCAGTGTCCGTTCAACAGTGAGTTTTAAATGCATCTGTGAAAGTCTCTGTGGACAGAGGTCAGAGCTGGGCTCAGCCCTACTGGAAATGGTTTGAAGGTTCTGCATGACTGATGGTTTGGGAGAAAGCCAAAGCCTATGGTTGGATCAGTCATGGGCTAAGGCAAACAGTGAGCAGAGGCAGTCCCCTGCCGCTGCCTGGGTTCTGACAGCCATGTTAGTGTAGCTGCACGTTCCCAGCTGTAAAACAGAAGGTCAGGCCCATTGCCAGAAGGGAATAAAATAAAATAAAATATAAAATAATAATAATAATAAATTCAGTAGAGAGAAGTTCCACGTTCACATCAGTAACAGATCTTCCAAGCAGTCTCTGGCCAGGCACCATGAGGCCGAGTCCCTCCCAAGAGGCAGTGTATTCAAGTAAAGGCAACAAACTGAGGCATTAGGCTGAGCTCTGTTGGGTCAAACTTGCCGTCTTTGAGAGAAGTCCCAGTAAGTGCTGCCTGCGGCTCTTTATAGCTCCTTGAGGATGACCTGGATCTTGTCTTCTGCTTCCACCATGTCCAAGAGAAAAGCCATATGGTTGCTGTAGTGCTGGATGATGTTGTTGTCCATGTTCACCAGGATCCTACAGGAGAGTGAGGATGTCTGGGTCAGATACGGCACATTGAAAAGCCTTGTTGGAATTTGAGTACTGCATGCTCAGGGTCCCCACAAAGCCTTGTGGCGTGGGGTGGCCCTCCCTGAAATTTCTCCGCACAAAGTTTGTGTTAAAAAATCACCCACACCACCCATCACTGCTCAGTCAGTGCTGCGTTGCCGCAGCTGCGCTCCTCACCACCCGCCGACCAGGAGGCTCGGCCGCCACTGGGCTGCTCCCGGCATCATGGCCCCACAGCGTCCGCCTCTCCTGGTCTGGCAAGCACAGGATATTGAAGCTCCAATACAACACAAAGAAACATCCTGCAGTGCTTTTTGCAATTCTACCCACAACATGCCTAGGCCCAACGTTTGCTACACAGGCAAATTAATCTGGATTACAGGAGGGCGTGAATTTGGAGCAGAACTGCTCACTCCTCACTTCTTGCCTGGGTGCTTTTAGGGATGCATTATTCTGAACAAGCTGAGACTGCTTTGGAAGCAGATGTAAGTGGTTTGGAATAGGATGCCCTTCTGTTCCAGGACAACCTCCCATGCAGACATGCCCTCAGCATTGCCTGGGAGCCCTTTCCGCCAGGAACACACGCAGAGAGCATGTGGAGCCAGCTGGGCCAGCTGCTGGCAAGTTCCTCCCTGTGCTCTGGGGCACACCTCCAACCCTGCCGCAGATTGCGCAGCTCCTCCGATCTAGACTCAATTACAAGGAGAGATGGGGAGAAGGAAATATTTCAACAGCTGATTTAAACCCGGGGCTGCAGTTCTGTGCCAGGCAAGAGCCCCCCATTATTGTAATGGAAGTAACGGGGCAGTTTTGCATCACCCCACTGTTTTCCCATAAATCAGATGTGAAATTTGTAATTGTTTGGAGGAAACAAAGAGAACAAATTATCTTTCTTTGCAGAAAGCAAATCCCCTCCAGGTTCCTGCTGGGGTCATTAATGGAGCAATAGCATTAATTGTGTAATGCTCCAGAAGCCAAGATTAAAAACAAGAAAAATGAAAGACCGAGCATCTAACAGTTTAACCAGCACAAATGTGGGGCCCTGGTGACTCTCTGGGGGCTGCAGCAGCTGGCTGCTCCCCTTCCACCACCGCATGCAGCGGGAGGCTCAGTGCACCTCGCGTGTGCGGAAGTGCGGGTGGGAGCTCTGCCCTCGTGCCACACGTCCGCCCATGTGGCGTCTCTCACCCACAAAGGCAGCTGGCTGAGACAAGGGGGAGGCAACTGCATGTTGCTGCCACTGTACCTGATACCGCACTGCCGAACCCCAAGCACGCAACGTGCCAGTGATGGGGTCCTGCTCCTTCACCCCCACAGGAGCCTCTATTTTCCCTTGGGCCCCAGGAGCCTGGCCTCCGATGGGTGCCTGCAGAGAGGGACAGTGGATACCCAAGGGTGGCTCATCACTAAACGCCTTGCAACAGAGCAGCTCCAGCCATCTCTGGCTTAGTGCAGGAAACCAGAGAAGTCACCTGTGCCTCTTGCTACTGTGCTTCCATCAGATTTCCAAACCACAGAAGATTCAAGGGAGTATTGATTACAAATCTGAGCCCTGTATTGTTTTTTCCAGTCCAGACCTCAACAAGATACTAAATCACTCATTAGTGCTCTTGAGTAATCCTGAGGTTAAGTTCATCTGAATGAGGACATCACACTAAGAAAGCCCAGGCTGACAGTAGGTCCTCACCTACTGTCAACCCAGGTAGTACCACTGAGATTCACTAGTTTAAATCAGATGAAGATCTGTCCCTCAAGGTGTAATTACCAAGGGTTTAGGGTGGAGCAACAGGATAAAATCATTCAAGGGAAAATTAAATCTGGGGGAGCAGGAAGCAGTGTCTGACCCTGCCATCCAGTAGACTGGAGAAAAGTTTGTATTTCCCCCACACTTCAGCAATCCATGGCATCAGGTCCAGCTTTCATTAAACTGTCAAAATATGTTTTGGATCTAATTCCCAGGTGTTGCCTTTTCTTTTCATGAGATACTTCATTGCTTCTCCATTCTGTGGAAGAGATGGAAAAGACACCTGCTTGTTTTCCCTCCCAATCATCATTAAACCACATTCACTACTTATCAGATCAAATAATGACCAAAACCAAAGCAAAACAAAGTAAGGGTGGCCTCTCCCCTGAAGCAGTGCCATTTCCTGGTCCACCTGCAAACTCATCAGTGTTTGGATCTCTCTTGCAGTGCTGTGGTTCACAGTCAGCTGGTTCAGAAACCTGATGACAGTCTGATGACCTGTAATGGCCACATCACAAGCCACCACCACAGCTGACACACCTGAGCTTTGGCTCAGTCATGAAGTTGGAGACTGTAATAACAAACTGACCACCTTGTCACTCGCAGTCGTTCTTTGAAACCAGACTCGAAGCACAGTCTGTGGGGAGGTGTATGGGACAACCCCTCTCTTGGGGCCGTCAGTGCTGATCTTTGTCTTTTCCATTTCTAGGGATATCAGATGAGCAGCATCTGACAGTACAAAGGGACCCGAGTTCAGGAGTAGGTGCAAGAGGCTTAAAATTCAGACCACGAACCCTCCTGAACTCAGAAAGGTTGCTCGATGGTGGATTTACAGGTGAGGGGACTGTAATGGTTTGCCACTTCAGTGACACCACATCACAGCATGGAGGAGAAACTCGGGGGGAGGCGGCACACTAGTGAGAACGTGGGACTGCACAATGCAGGACCTGTCATCAGCCTTGCTTTTCTGCTTGTCTCTCCCCATGCTCAGAATTTGGACCAAGGCCAGCAACAACAATGAGTTCATCTCCCAAGCTGTCACTGGTGCTTGCAAAGGCTGATTGTATCACACTCGTTCTGCAAGAAGAACTCTGGATTTAGCTTTATGAAAATAAGCTTGGGAATTTATGAGTCTTTCCCTTTCCATCAGCTGAAGGGAGAATTTTCTGCCAGAGATAGGCATGACGCAGAAGGAGTTCATCAGTCCAGAAAACATTTCTGAAAGTAGCACTTTGCTCCACATCAAGACTGCTGCCCTCCACAGAAGACTCAACAACTGGTCCTCAGCTCGTGCAAACCAGTACCTTTCCCCCTCAGCCATGGGGGAGATCCACATGGATCAGTCAATAATAAAGACCACATTGGAATCACTTGAGAAGCCATTTCACATTTACTGCAAACCTCATTTGTCCACTCCCTGCAGAGCTACACCTGTCTCTTAGCAGCACATGGCAGGTCTCTCAAGCAGGACCTGCATTTCTGTACTTGGCTGCACAAGAGCCACCTGTGCCCAGGAGGGTCTGATCCACCTCTCAAAGTCAATGTGAAGTTTCCTACTGACCCCCCTGGTCTGGGAATGGGATGGTAAAGCTGGGAACAGACAATCCTTTCAGATTGCCCCTTGTCTCTACTGGGGCTGCCCATGCTTTTATTTAGCTCTAAGATCTCTTTCTGAGCCAGGGACGCTTAGGCATTTGGTTTGGAGAAGCAAAGATTTATACGTCTCTGATGGCAGTAAGATAAGTTCTCTAAAACCTCAGGCTTTCAGAATGAGACATAAGGGATCACCCATTAAACTACCCAAACAATTCCTCCTTCATCCAACTTCCTTTCCTTGGGAGACTTTACACTCCAAACAAATATAATACAAACAAGCACTATCCCAAATCTTTAAAGTCCTGAAAGATCTGAGTTTTATATGCTCCAAATAGCACAGACCCCACATGGCTTTACTTTTTATTATCTTGTTAAAATGCTATTTCAGCCTATGGTAGGGTACCAAAGAGAATGGGGTTTTAGAGGCACAGCATAAAAGCAGATGAGAGATTAGCTTACCCTCTTTTGCATTTTTTGTAGACTTTATAAATGCTTTCTTCAGGCAACCCATATTTTTCTGAAATCTGTGAGAGAAAACAGGGCAATTCTTTGTACTTGTAAACTGAAATTCCTATGATAAAAATCAAAGATAACACTGAGCCAGGGTTATTCAGCAGCAAAGGATTCCCCCTCATTTTTACTCAAGAAAAAAGTCTGAAGTGATGATCTGAACATGACAATTTGATCACGTTCGTGTCTTGTAATGGGCAGATAGGCAGGCTTCAGTTTGGTCTTGGTTCTCTTTCTGACGGCTACTTACAGGCCATGAACCTTGGGGAATAATTTTTGTTTTCGTTCTTTCATTCCCTGGCCTATTTGGGACTACTGGGCATAGAGAACACTGAGCTTTTTGTTATAAGATGCATCTGAAGGTGAAAGAAAATGCTACAGAACGCGTTTGTGTCTGCTGTGGATGCATCTGACTGAAGCTATTGCCTAGGTTTTATCTGATCTGCGATGCTTTCCTGCAGAGCTCTCCTAGGCAAGTACAGTTACAATTTTAGGAAGTTTGGGTGGAAGGGGAGTTTTGTAGCCTTTTCACAAGCATTTTCTGTAGAGTTTTTTGACTCTCTGGTGAGGGATGGGGGAGGGAGAAGATGGCAAAGAATCCTCTGAATCTTCTGTGCTGACATTTTTCAAACTCTGTTTTTAAAAGTTTGTAAAACCAACAGAGCCTAAAGTGCAGTCATAAAGCCATCCCAGATCTGGGAGATTTATTGTTTGTTTCCTTCCCAGTAATCCCCCAAGAAAGGTAGGTTATCAGGGACGCTGCTGATAATCATCACAGAAATATGCCTATGCGCTGCTCAAATACAACACAGGGAATTCCAGCACAAAGCCAGAACTGGCTTCAGACTGCACAGTTACAGCTAGAGAATGGAAAGGGTGTTTTACAATGGAAAATATGAATGTGCTGTCACAAGAGGAGACTTATATTATGATCTGAACAAAACATCTCCCCTCTGTGGCACTAACGTTCTTCCCCTCTGTGGCACTAACAACACATAGCCCAAGCCAGGAGCTGTGTATAGAATTCACCTGTACTCACAATTTCCATTTCCACTCGAGAAGAAAGCAGGCACCAGATATAAGCAGTCTTATATCCAGTTTCCTATATGTCAAGTACCAGCACCCTACTATCTGCAGTGTGTTCATGTGCCACAGTTTTTGGAAAATACTTACAGCTGTTCTGAGGCCCTGGAGATCTGGTGTCTTCAACATGAGAGCATCAAACACTTCCTCTGACTCCCTCCGCACATACAACAACACTGAAGCAGAAAGCATAGCACTGAATCAGTGCTCTTTACAGCATGTTTTCAGAGTTATGTGGTCTCATATAATTCAAGATCAAGAGTTACTTTAATCAAATGAAACACGACATTCAAGAACAGTTCCCATCCCAAGGCTTACCTCTCTGAGGATCTTCTTCCTTGGTTTGCTTTGGAGGTATCGGGTCAAACTCATCTGTGAATGAGGTACCACTTCGTTTTAAGGGCAGCCTAAGCAAAAGGAACACAATACTCTCAGGAGAACAGAACAATAGTAGCAAACAAAACAATTCCAGCAATTCTACTTTTGATTGAACAACTGATTATTCCAGCAAACATCCCGCAATTAAATATTGGTTCTGTAATTATGGCAGCAGAGTATCTGCCACAGTTGCACCTTCCTGCCTAATGCATAGAGGGAGGTCAGTGAATGTAGGCAGTGGTTTTGGTATCACATCATAAGAAAAAGCCTTTTGCACCTTCATGTTCTTGTTCTCTATTGGTATAACTAGACAGTGGATCAAGCCTAGGGTAAATATCTGGTTCTCCCCACTCTAAACACATTAGAAGTGTGATTTCTACTTCATTCCAGTTTCTTTTACAGCAGTAGCTGCTTCTGGTTATATGAACCCTTCAGCAATAGTTGTGATCTTTTTCTTTTTTTGTCTTTCAAACTTTGTCTCTATAAGAACAGCAGGACAGTCAGAGACCAGACTCATGTTGGAGTGTGACACTGACAGGGGAAGAAGTGTACCTGTGTTTCTGCATTCCTTTAGTCCATTCTAAGCCAAGGTTTAACACATATTTTGACACTCAAGGGCTTCAGGGAGACACTCTGCTCTGTCATTTTGCGCCTATAGATATTGTGCTGCCTATAGATATTAAACCACCATAACATGCCCAAAGAAATAAAGCAGCTGTTGGACAGGAAAGGCAAATTGCAGCAAAATTACCTGTTTGCAGAGTTGGGAACAGCAGGAGGAAGCACCTTGAAATGGAAAGGAAACATTGATCTTTTAGCATACACAGTATCACTGGTGAGGGACAACATGGTGACTTTTTAATATGATTCCCTTCCTCCCAATCCATCCATTTTTCCTTGAGAAGGCAATTAAACATCTATATGCGTTTCTTAGACTAAATAAAAACTGATATAAAGACCTATGTAGGTTCTCCTCTGTCTAGAACACACCTGAACATGTATCTAGCTACACCAAAAAGCAGATCAAATCTCATCACCTTCTTGGGATCAAGGACCAGCCATTTCTTGGTCAGTTCTTTTATTGCAAACCAAATTCTTCTAGTCCCTTTTTTTGATGTGATACATCAGTACAGCAGCCACTGCAATGGGATGCTAAAGTATTGTCACAGATGGCTTTTCCCCCAGTTTTGACAAACTGAGACATTGTTTCTTGAGGAAATATTGATGAGGTCTGAAGAAGGCTGAGTCTAGGATTTCTCAGGCTCAAAGGCAGATAGATGGGCAGAGGAGAAGTGAGAGATGTCCCACACATGAAGGGACTGATATGGTTGCATTTTTCAATAGTTTATTTTCTGCCAATATTTTTCCCACTACTCCAGTCTTCTGTGGAAGTTCCAGATAATACGTGTAAATCACAGGAATAAAATCTGGCTGGAAAGTACCTGGAAAGGTTATCTTGCCTATCACTCCTGTATGACTATCCATACTACTCTTGACAGCTATGTCTTCAAGTTCACCACATTTCCAATAAAGAGCTGTGGATTGATTTTTATTTATTTATTTATTTATTTATTTTTACATAACACAAGTCATGTCTGGGGGACTGACCAGTTTGGAAATGATGGGGGCGACTGGTTGATGAGGGCAACAGGTTGGTTGTTTTTTGAAGGGACTTACCGTGCCACACCTCTGCTGGTTTGAAAAATGGACATTGGGGATAAACAGGACTGGCTGGGTTTCAAGGTCAGTCTCTGGCCTCAGGAATGTGATTTCATTCCCTCTGAAGCCAGACAGCAAACAGCCTTTCAGACCTACAAATGGAAAGTCCAGTTCATCTCTGTTCAGATGGCCATTTAAGAGGCAACTATATGCAGAGTGGGGAAAATGCCCGCCCAAGGTCTCCCAGCAGAAATATTAGAAATATCTCCCATCTGTAGATGGGACCAAGCAGACCTTCAGGGTTTGCCCACTGCTGTCTCCCCTAGGAAGGCTCCCTGCCAAGACCCCATGACAATTCAGAAATGTTGGTTAGTATTGATAAGAGGCTTTGAGAGGCTTGGTAGGAGGAGACCAGGCAGGGACCTGACTGACAAGTTGTTTCCGAATGGTGCTGATTTCATCAGGCCTGGCAATACCCAGGGCCGGATCTCATGGAAGGTAACGGACAGGCCTACAGGAATTTCAACATGCTTCAGATCAGGTAACAAACACTAGCACTGACCATTGTTATTGGAGTCCAGGCATTTTCCTTTCCTTCTGAACTGTTTCCGTTCATCATCCCGCATCTTCCTCTCTGCTCCCTGCAGGGAAAATGAGGCAAAAATTAGGGCATTGAAAATTTTAACATAGCATTGGCAATAGAGGGTTTACTGGCCATCTCTGGATGGCAGGCACATTGAGGTAAAGGCAGCCTTTATTAAAAATGATCATCTCAGAGACCTGCTACAGGCCCTCCAGAAAAAGAAGGTAGGTGTGCACTTTCTGATATTTATTAAATTTATTATTATTTATTATTAATTTATTTATTATTAAAATATTTATTAAAATTTATCTAATTATATAAATTAATATATATTTATTAATATTTAAAATTAAAATTTATTTAATTTATTATTAAAAAGATATTTATTATTAAAAAAAAAAAGCTTTTTACAAATGAAAACCGTGGACAAAAATAGCTGTGCAAAATGTTTCTGTTGTAAGATATCTGAGGCTGGGGAAGAACCTCTAAAGGAGGTTCTCATCTTTTCTGCTTTTTAAAAACTTGTCAGAATTAGACATTAATTATGAGACACAGTCCTATGTAGGTCTGATATGAAGAAAACTTTCTCAGGACCCTGTTCTGTAAAGGCCTCAGCGGTGCAGACACATCCCAGCTGTCCTGTCTCACTCATCTGAGGGGGCTGAACAATCTCTATTCCTCAGCCCTGTCTGCTATGCTGCTCTAACCTCCGACAACCTTTCTTTTTATTCTTGTGGAGTCACTGGAGTTTAAATTTCCTCTCAGACAACCTGGTGAAAAAGCAATGTTCTACCTTATCACAGAATATCTTGATCTGGCAGACGGCACGGTGCACCAGCTGGCTGGTTCCATTGCCGTAGTCGTAGGTGTCTATCTGGAGGTTCAGTGGGACACCTTTCACTCCTTTCTGGGAGGAGAAGTCGGTGCTCAGGCAATTCACCCCAATAAATACCTGCAAATAGGAACAGAATTTGATATAGCTTGTTGGTGCTTAAAACATTATCCTCAAACAGAAATAAGAACGGGGGATAGGAACAAAAGCAGCTCCTGAGACATGCTTCCAACCCCCCCAGCCTTGGCCGTGCACGTGGGCTGTTGGTTTCCCACCTGAGTGCAGCTGCAGGTCCTTTCTAGCTGCACTCTCCCACATCAACTATGCCAGCTGTCCAGGAGAAAGAGCTTTGTTGTGTGGACAGCTCACCCTTTATCATACTGCACTCTGTTACATCCCTGATTGTCTCTGACTCTTTATTAACACTTTGGCTATCCACTCCCATCAGTTCAGGGAAGCTTCAGATCAGATGCAAAGTCTGCCTGGGGATATTCTTGCTGATATTTTTGATCTTTCAGTTGAACAAGGGACCCTCGGACAGCAATGCCCTGGAGGAAGGGAGGAGGGCTAGGCTTCAGCTTGAGGAATTACAAATCATTGCTGTTAGTTAAATAAATATCCATCCTTACGCTGGTCTCCTTTCACTAGGATGGAGTTACCTCCAGTGGGAACTTAGGAAGAAAAGCTGAGCACAGACATAATTCACACTATCTCCACAATGCCAACTCATTTGCGTGACCCTGAAATTTCCCCTGGTCTCTCTGGGGACAGATCTGCAGCTGGTGAAGCTCACACAGCTCTTTCAGCAGGGCTTTCGCTGAAGATTACAGCCCTGAAACCTAGTGTCAAATCTAGTCAATACCTACATATAGAAAAGAAACCACTTATCTGTGGTGTGAAGTTTAATTGCACAAAGAGAGGTAACAGGTGCCACAGACGACCCAAATACCTGATCCACCCCCCAGCCCTTGCAGGTCTCTGAAGTCTCACCTTTACTAGCCCCAGGCCAGTGCATGTACAGAGTTTCTGCTAAGAGTTAAATCCAGTTTTACTGAGGTACCCCTGAAGGCTTGCCACATACCTGACATATTTCCATTTCTGACAACTTTGCCTTGAAGACATTTGTTAACCTCCTGGGTTGTAAAAGACCAAGGTCGCCTTTGGGCTAAAAGAATGACTTAATGAGATCCCAAAGCAAACCAGAGTTTTCCCAAGCTACCAGTTTCAGAGAGACAGGATTTATGCTTTTCTTTTTTTCTTAGTTCTTTCATCTTTTTTTTTTTTTAAATATGCTCTTTTCAATCCACACTAGATAGCAAAGCATTAACAAGAGACTCTGAAGAGATGCAGAAGAGACAGCAACGCTCTTCTTTCGCTACACGGGAAAGATGTCAACATAAGTCTTACAGATTTTAAGGTCAAAAGGGATCTTGTGACCTGCCTGGCTCCCTTCCACATCACAACTCACAAAAGGGTGGTCAGTCATTTATGCATCAAAATGCTGCCTTGAAAGGAGGGTCTTTGTTCCCTAAGCTGTGGTTTATTTAAATAGGTTTCACCCACATGTGAGTAGAGTCCTCATCTAGGCTAACTGCTGCAAAGAGTTTTCTTGAGTTATCCATCAGCACTAAAATAACATCTCTGAGTCAGTCTCAGGTGTAGCTAGAATGTTTATTAGCTAATGGCAATGCTTAAACACACAGAAGCACGGTGTCCTTCCCTGCTGTCCTGGCAGACAAACACTACCTGGGGCCACTGGAATGGCATTGTTTGGATTTGAAACTCTGCCTTTCAGCTGAGAAGCAGGGGGAGCACGGCTGGGCTGTCAGAAAGCAGACTACAGTTTTGCTGCGGACCAAGGCTTCCCATTTCCCTTCCACAAGCAGGTTGTACCTTTGCTTCTTCATGGACGTTCCACACAAAGGACAGCGCATTGTAGGCTAACTCCTCAATGTTCTGAACCGTGTTGAAGTTTTCTTTGCAGTCAGCTGAAATGCAATGAAGAAGCAGCTTATACTCTGGCTACAAAACTGTTTACATTCCCTAGGCTTTCCACTCCCCAAATGCCTGCCTCCCACTGACTGACCACTGGATAAACTTTAGTGTGCATAACTAAGGCCAGAAATGACTCAAAGGTCCTGGCTGGTGGCTGCTATTTGAGTAGTGATTTTATGCAAAGTCAGTGTACATTGGTTCTAAATTCAAACAAACACGTCTTGTTCTGAGCCACAAGGTGCTTGGCACGGTGCTCAGCAAGATGCTGTGCTGGACAGGCAAAACATCTGTCTGGCCCAGCATAACTCCCTGTAAACCCTGTCTGCTGGCACTGAAGGACAAGCAGTACCAAAGCCTTTTCTATCTCAGATTCCTAGACTCCAAGAGGACATAGGTCACATCTGTAAGAGCCAAAATAGTTTAGAAGCTTCTGTTCCTCTGACTGAGGCTCTTCTTGATGTATCTTGAGCTCCTTGCGCATGTCCCTACACTTGGCAAACACCATCTTAAATCCCCAAGAGCTCACCGGACAGAAAGGATCTGAAGCCAGCAGACCAGCCTGCTCCTCCCTGATTTCCCCCAGTCCAGATTTTTGAGCTGCAACCATGTTATTGTGTATTGAAAATGCAGTAAACTGGTGCTAGAAGTTATCAACCCCACCCAGCCATCACAATCTGACAGCCATGCTCATACCAACGTCAATGACTCTCTGCTTGGCTGTGGGCTGGCGGGAGTGCCAGTGCTTCCAGAATTTGAGCTGCTCCGTTGGTATCTTTTCATTGTCAAAAACAATCATCACAACACTCTGTAACACAGTGAGGATATCCCATATCAGTACACACAGCAGGACAATGTTTGGTGCTCTCACTGCCCTTTCCATCCAGTGCATCCACGCACTGGCCAAGGGCAGCTTAGTGTCATTGATAATGTTTTATTGCTGGGGAACCTAAGGCAGACAGGAGAAGGGACTTGACCATGATCATACAGGCAGCCACAGAGCCAAGAGCAGAACCAAGGTGCCCTGTATGTCCCCTGCTTGCAGTGCCCATGTGTTTCCACCAACTCCAAGGCATGCAAGCATCCTGCATTGGGAAATTGTTAGCAATGCTGCAGTAGGTATTAAACTGAGACATTCTAGAAGATCTTTTCCTAGACATTCTCAGTTTCAGAAATCCTGCAAGTCTTGTGATGTCCAAAGTCCAGCCCCTAGATACCCCTCAGGGTTGGAGGACCATGTTTCTTTGGTGGGAGCTCAAGCTCAGCTTAGACTTGGGGGTGACTCTGAAGCCTGGACACACATCCCAGGATCAAGACAGGGCACTTGTTTCCAGTACTGAAATCTTCATAGAATCATAGAATGGATTGGGTTGGAAAGAACTTTAAAGTTCATCTAATTCCAGTGCCTGTGCCATGGGTTGGGAACCTTCCAGTAGACAAGGTTGTTCAAAGTCTCATTCAACCTGGCCACTTTTAGGGATGGAGCATCCACAACTTCTCTGGGCAACCTTCCCACCAGGGACCCCAGCCAACCATCAGCTAGGGAGGCATATTGTGCATCCCTGACCTGACTGAAAGGTTTCAATTGACAGGTAACATGCAAGCTGTTGCTGTGGATCAGAGGATTAGTTTGCTATGAGTGAATCCATCCCATTCATTACTTTAAGCCAACATGAGCCACAAAGCCATTACTCTTCATGTTCAGGTCTGTTCCCAGGCCAGCACAATTGCTGGATGTCTGATTATAGCATGTGTCAGCAAAATTGTCAGCTTGTCTCTTACCTTCACTTTATTTGAGGACAAGTGTAAACATTTGCTGTCTCCAGCTGTCCGCAGTGTGATGGGGTAGAACTGTCCTTTGTTGAGGTAGGCCATGGGAGAGTCCCCAGATTTTATGTGAATTGCTTTGGGCGACCCCAGAGTGTATTCAAAGTCACTTGTATGGAACAAAGAGAGAATGATGAGTATGATGAATAAGCACACACTGCTGTTTCACTTCAAAAGTAAAACAAATGCAAGTCTCCATCTTTACAGGCAACAGACACCACACACATAGAAGTGTGCCCTACTCCCCATCTCACAGCTGTGGTCAAGCACCTTGCAGCACAGCACATAGTGATCCTCCCAACACCCTGGGGAACAGCACTTATCCAACATCCTCATTTTACCTTTTGTTTTTGTTTATGTTAAAAAAAAAAAAACATACATTATTGTAACCAGTATTTTTCTGTGGATGGCTACAGAACCAATGCACAGTCAAAAGCCTGAACCAAACTAAACCGAAATAGGTACTTGTGATGAGACTTTTAAAGTGTCCTGAACTCCGATTACTGTCTCCAAATTCACACCCACAAGTGGCTGACCCAGGAGGAGTGTGTCCTAATTGGTCCTATAGAAACAGGAGGACCTGCAGGACACTGACATCTGCTTGTTTATCCAGGTGCTTAAAAAAATGATTTAGAAGCCCAGCTTGTTGAACTCTCAGTCTCATGGACAGTAACTTTAGTCTTTACAGAAAATATCAGTAGTATTAGACAGAGGAAGGCATAACTGTTGACAGGCAAATTTAAAAGAGGAGCCTGATTTTTCCAGAAGGCCCGCTCTTGGACATTCACCAGCACCTATGAGCATTCAAACCATGATGCTACAGCTCAAGCATTTCTTCTGTGGGGAACCTGTGCAAGCCATCACCTGTACACAAGCTTTCACACAGACCCTTCAGCTGCCTGGGAGTTGAAGATCATCATATTCCTGCTTAGTCACTAACTCTTTTTCCTGCTCCCGCCTCCCCAGTGATGCCATCTCTGAAGATAGACTTGGCAACTCCTCTTATCTAGAGCCATGAGAGCCAGAGAATTTCAGTACGGGAATAAACAGCAAACAGAAAGCCTCTCGCTCATGAACGCGAGCTGATGTCTGTGTGAAAATCCCCACGTCTGGCAGCTGAGTCACAGAGCCAGGTGACTCAGGAGGCAAATAAAAAGTGGGAGGTGGAATAATGCTACCTACTTGGAGATTTGATGTGATATCTAGAGCAAGAAAGCTCTGCCTGAGTGAGGGATGGAAAAGAGGATGGAATCTCTCTCATGTTTTAGGAATGAGATGCAGTGGCACCTTCTCTAATAAATGTTCTCTAACAGTGCTAAACCCTAAGTAAGAACCTAAACTTTAGATTAGGAGGAGGCTGTTTTTCACCCTTATCAACTGACATCCTCATTTTTTTTGTCATTTACCCCCATTCCAAGTAGCCTGTAGAAAGATGGTGCAGCCACCTGGATCTACACAGGAACTACGCAGTGGTCCCGGAAAGGGGGTTGTAGCACCCAACAAACCCTCACATGGCAGACCTCAGTGCCACATCTTTGCTCTGGCTAAGGTGCTTAGGAGATGTGACCACAGCAGTAAAAAGAGTTGGCACTGGATTTACACCAGGTTGGCCAACAGAGTACAATCTGAACCACACTAAAAGCATGAGCTGGCACAAATCAATCTAGTAACTTGAACTTAAGACTGGGTTTGATCCCTTTTCAACAAAACATTTCAAATCCTAATCCCTGCTTCAAATTTCACACACTAAAATTCATAAACTGTTCTGTGTCTAGAGAGTCATGGAAGAGCCACTTGCTTCTAAGACACCAGGGACACACCTGCAAAACCGTGACATCTCTAAGTTTGCTATGGCCCCTGCCAAGGCTGGTTCTGGGGCGAGGAAAGGGCTGCAGTCTCTCCCCAGGAAAGGTACACAGCCAAGTGCCCTGGAAACCCAGAGATCAAGGACTGGCAGTTACCTCTTAACACTGTCCGTAGCATAACTCTCAGGGCAAGGTGGCTCTGGCTGGGGTTTGAGGATATCACTGAAGAGTAGTGACTGTAGAAAAGTGGAAAAAAAAAAAAAAAAAACAGTCAAAACTAGAATCTTTCATTGCTTTGTCAATTCACCTTCTCCAGTCATTACAACAGAGGCCTCTGATAAAACATAGAGCCTCATTTCAAAATCTTATCTTACTTCTAAAATCAATGTAAACCCCCCAATAATTCAATGCAAATGGCATCAAGCTTGTAATGCAAAAGCAAAGCTCCCACTGACTCCAGCATGAACAAACCCCAAATTAGAGACAGCGTCATGCAGTACCCCCGGGCTGCACTGACAGCATGCAACCAACAGCTCTGACCTCCTGGGGATCCTCTTTGAAAGTGCTGTCTGGCTGCCACCTCTGCTGTGTTGGGGCCACAGGGATGGTCTCGAAGAGGGAGTTCAATGAGCTGTTGTCGTATACATCCCCTGGAGGGACCATGTAGGTGTCTGGTGTGGCATCCAGCTTGCTAACGCCTGGTGGAAGCATGGCTGGTTTGTGAGGAGTAGGGATGCCTTCAAGATTTAAGCCATTCTTCTTCTGCGGCTCACAATATTCTTGGGTCATAGAAGTGTTTTCAGACAAGAGCTTCATGAGATGGGCTGAGCCATCAAAGGATGCGATCTCTGGGTCGTACTCCATTCCGTGGCAGTGCCTGGTGGAGAAAGGATCCCATCTCAAACCAGGGAAGAGGATGGACAACCCCAGCAAGTTGTCACAGCAAGATGCAAATGCCTTGATGCACTGCTGGGAAGCAAACTGCACAGTCTAGCTGCCAGCTGACCTTGAGTCATCAGCATACATCTCCCACTTGATACAGGAGATCTGACAGGCCCGTGGGTAATCTCCACTCACTCACACACCTCTCAGTGCAATCAACAAGAGCCAGAAGTGCTCAGCAGATAAGGGATGATCACACAGAATCAGAGAATATGGTTTAGACATTGTTAGGAGCTGCAGATCCAGGGCCTACATCCATCATTTCTTTATTTAGGCTATTAAACACTCAGAGCAGCAGGGAAGATACAGAAGATAACTGCTATGTGGTCTTTTCAGGGCTCATTGACAAGGAATTTATTTTATTTCATTTTAAGAAAGCTGACTTGCACTAGTTCACGCAACTCCAGGAACTTAGGAGACAAAACTCCCAGAGATCACGAGATGAGTGAAAGGTTGCAATATTAGAAATGAGATGTATGGCTCAAGCTTCAAAGCAGAAGAGACCAAGTATAGGAGCTATCAGATGATAAAGACATGGACAAAATGCATTCCTGTCGCACACACAAACCATCCCTTGGTGCAGCATCCCAAGAACTGGTCCCTTCTGCAGCAGTGACTTTGTGACCCTGCTGGCGCTGCAGTCCTCGCTCAGGTGGGAAGAGGTGGTTTATTGCCCCTGTTACCATGCTCAGAAAACAAACCAATCCCCACATTATCAACCCTCACACCTCTTGGCAGCATGAGCTTTCCCTAAGGGAAATAAAGCTGATTGAGTAGCTCCCACCCGCTCTGCTTTGAGAACCTTCACCTTCAGGTATATGGTGAAATCTATGTAGCTAATAAAAAAAACGTTCCACTGCTATAAATACTGTTCAGAATGCAGTGGCCTTTCAGAGAGGAGAAAACAGCTTAACTCAGCCTACTTACGAAGAAGAAATGAAGTATCATTTAAGGGGCTTATTCTGTCAAATAGTTAAAAACAGACAACCAGAAAAGGTTGCCAAAGTATACAGCATCCAGGAAGAGGAACTGAACTCATAGTGGCAAATGAGCTATTAATTTCATAGTTAATTATCTGAAAACCTCAAAGGACAAATGGGAGTCACTGGAGGAGAATCCTGGGAGACTAGAAGCAATTACAACAGAAACCCTTATCAGCCCAGTGAACAGAAGAGAACTTTGTCATTCCCTTCTCACTGCCAATGCTTAATCCCTTTCCCCTTTCCAACTGGAACAAAATAGGAAATAAATTCTTTAAATAAATTCTTTAGCTACTGCAAATCAGTGCAACTACTCTGAACGCAGCTAGACAGATCCTCAGTTGTGTAAATGGGTGTAGCTCAATTTATACCTGCTTGGGATTTGGCCTAAAGAATTTTAATATATGTCTCAGGGTTAATAACCTCCACTGTTGTTGGTAATAACACCATGCTTTGATGTTTATTTTATGCAAGCTAAGAGACCCATCATGCATGCAAGCAGCTGCAGGAGAATTAGACTGCTATAGAGAGCAAAAGTGAAGCTAACCTCTTTCCTAGTTCATTGCGTCCCATCATACCAGACGGAAGAATCCTCTTCTCCTTTGGGACCTAGAACAAGGCAGAACAAAGAGTTTGTTTATTGTTAGATTTTATTCATGGAAAGCAGAGGCAAAATTAGCCTTGTCTGTGTGGCAAGTGAAGTCTCATAGATAAAACACTGTGTGAATAATAAACACTGGGCGAGGACACAGGAGACCTGGGCTCTCCTGCTGGTTCTGCCACGGACTCCCAAGGTAACCTTAGGCAAGCCACACCATCTTGTTCTGGGAATGACTTTCAAAAGCACCCAGCTGAATAGGAACATCAGTCTTATTGGTTTCAATTAGGTCTAAATCCTACCCACGTTTCACTAAGCCCCATCCTGCAGCAGCAATGGAAAAAATAAAGCTGCAAGGGTCTGGAAAGCACATTGCTGTTTTAACTTTGTGTCTCTCAAAGCATCCCTGTTTCTTACAAGAAAGCTGTTATGTAAAAAGAACACCAGCCTGAGACACCAGACACCCAGTTTCAGTTTTCCACCCTGTTCTGGTTTCGTTCTACAGTACGAGGCTCTTTCATGCCTCAGTTTTCCATCTGTGCACTGGGGATAATAGTGGCACTCTATGCCTGTGAGCGTTATTCAGGGATCACTGTATGAACAACAAAGAGAGTTCAAGAGGTGGGTACTCTCCTAAGGTGGCTCAGCATGTTTTACCTTCACACTTGTCCTCTGGGACAGACTCCCCCAAGACACCCAGCCCCAATAGGAACATACCATGTAGTAGTCATAGAGGAGGCTCAGGGCAGCCACGCTGTCATCATCTCCATTCACCCTCATCATCGCCTTGGTGGCTGCAGTCAGGGGGTTCTCCAGGTAGGTTTTCCAGGCTTCGTCTTCATTGGTGTAGGAGAACTTCTGGAAGTTCATGGTGTCATTCTTCATCAGGCGCACAGACCTAAAACTAAGCCAGACAGAGGAAGCAAGGGATGAAGAATACTAATTTTCCACAGAAACTTCCATGCCACCAAGCTGAACACATGAAGGGCTTTCCAGAGGCACTGCTGGAATGGAGAAGGGCTGCTTTCCTGGTGCTTAACTCCCAGCCTCTTTGGGGTTCCTAATCCTGCCTGTAGCTATGTACAAAAATAGGCCAGAGTGTCTCTGGCGGGGCTGCGCAGAGGCAGATGTACTTCTGCATCCCTCCTCCTGCCCCAAGGACGCAAAACTCCACGTCAACATCTGCGACTGCTCCCCCCGTACACACATGTGCTGGCCAGCCAGAGCACGTGCTGTCAGGGTGGGATGTTGGTCAGTAACCTGGATGCAATGTGATCAGGAAACTTTGTAAAATTATTCTGTGAACTTTGAGCTAAAGGCCAGTGCAGACCACAAAATATCAGTCAGCATTCAGAGAACTTGACCTACCCAGAAGAAACCAAAACTCATTTCTCTTTGCTGTTTATGGATTTAAAATTTAGCTGCATCCTAAGTTTTTTTGTTTGTTTTGTTTTTTTTCAATCATTAGTAAATGATTTCACTTTGAGGGAAGTAGACAGGCAAATCACAACACCCTCTCTTCCACTAAAAATACATGACAGAGGTGATGCTCATGGGACTATGTGTGCTGAGAAGCAACATACAAAAAAATGTCCTGCCTCTTCTCTCTTCTGGCACTTTCTCTGGGTCTCTCCACCTTATGTTAATAAACTGCCAGGTACATAATTACCTAAATATTGGTCATCTTTCCCTTTCCTCCAGCAAATCCTACTAGCAGGCAGCACAGAAGTGCTTTTGCACATCCCCTGGGTGCTCCGTGCTGCAGGTCCACCCCACTCAGGAGAGGCTGAATCAGGGCTGTACTCCTGTCACGTCCATCAGCCATGTGTACGTGGTGTCACCACCACAGCTCATTGCACTCGCCATAAGAAAATAAACAAGCTTTGCAGTCAGAAATTACTTCTTCATCAAATGTAAACTTTCAGGAATGGCAAACTGTTTTTTTGTTAGTGGAAGAGGCTTAGAAAAATAAGAAGTAAGATGCCTTTAAATCTTCAAAGTTGCCAAGAGCAGAACATTTTCAATTACTACATTTTCTATGGGAAGGCAAAGAAAACGCACAGGAATTCAGGTAATGAGTACTGCACTTCAATGTCATTTTTATAAGGAATAAGATGTTTCCATTACCTTACTCTCCATACGTTTGTAATGAGGCCTGGGCTTGAATTTTAAGTGAATCACTTGGACAACAATAATTTCTCTTGAAAGGAATTTGGCATCTCTGAAACTCCCAATTATTGCCAACCAGGATAGACACTGCCAGCCCATTTAGTGTGAGCCGACAGGGTGAAGAGCCAGGTGCTCGGCAGATGCTCTGGGGCTGGAAACTGGAGGGGTGCAGACATGACGGACGCTCGTCCATCCTCCCTGACAGCCCAGCTAAGGCAGCCTGGCTCCTGTACATGCACCAATGTCTCCCGTAGGCATACCCATAAAAGCCAGGCAGGGGCAGTTTTGGTGGTGCTCGAGAGCGCTCCTTGGCCAAGCACTGTGGCAGCCCTGCCGTGGTACACAATGTCTCCTACCGCAGCACAGATGAGGCTGCCAACAGCTGACTGCTGCCCTTGTCACTATTTTATTAAGCTATATGCTGCTTCCACACAGAGTCCCTCCACATACAAGCCATGCAGCAGAAGCCAGTGAGGGCTCTGCCAATGGTCCGGGGCACCCCATTCCCACTGGTTTCGACGCTCACTGGAGGCTGGGGCCTGGGCTCAGGCTGGCAGAGAGAACAGCAGCTTCCCAGTGGCAGTTCTGTCCTCCGCCAGCTCCCATCGCGCCCCGGAATAACGGAGATGCTGAGCTTGCTCCTCTTCTCCCTCACACACTGTGATGATGCACTAGCACCAGTTTCACCTCATGCATGAAACTTCACCAGGTGTTTTGCGAGTTTCGTTGTCTTTAGCATTTCTCACACAGCCCTCCCTCCCCTTCAGTGCCGCTGCTGTCTCCAAGGCGAGCAATCGGCATGACTCAGATTTCACTGCTGTCGACTTGGCGATGGGCTGTTCAGTCCTGTCTGGACAGGAATCCTCACCCATTCTCAATCCGATCTTCTCAAGGAAGAATAGGCAGCAACAGAGCTTGCTCTCAGGGTGAGACTCCACTCCTATCACTTATAATCAACATAGATAAACACACCGTGGTAGGATGTAGCAACAAAGCATTCAGGAGCTTAAAAAAGCACAGATATTACCAGGAAAAATGATTTGGAGCTTTCTTCTCCCTCACCTAAGCTCTCAACCAAGGCACTCCTTGTTCTGCAACTCCATTCTGCCTACCTGTTTTGTCCATCTGGCGTAGCACAACCACCATAACCATGAGCTGCTACTGCTTTAGGATTTTATCACCCGGTCTACACTTTGGAGGCAGAGGAAGATGGGTGGGGGAGCTTGAGATCACAACCACTCGCAGCTGTGTCCAGTTTACGAAGAATACAAGTTTGAAAGGTGCCCTAGGAACCTACATCTTATTTCCACATGTGACTTCTGGCTTTGCTGGGTAGCCCTGGCTATGATGCTTGCAGACATTGATACCTCAATCCCTGCCCACCTCACACCTTTGCTAAGAGAAACTGTCCCTGTAGCAGAGGTGGCACAACAGAAAACCCACCCTACCCAAAACCTATTAAAGTAAAGGCACTTTCCTAAAGTCCCAATACATGCACTAAACTGGAGGAGACCTAAAATGTGGGCACATGTTGCCTTATGCTACTCCCATTACAGAAGCAGCAAACTCCAGCAGAAAGAACGGACTGGAAAAGTCCCTGAAAGCCAAGGGGCCAACAGCCCAGCCAGCACAGTGGCTCCTGCCATGCTCTGGCAACTGCATCGGTCCCAGTGAGCTTGCACTGATTCACCCAGCTGGGGACCTGGACCAAGCTGACATTACAGGCATCCCATTTATTCCATTTTGTTTCCTTCATATGAGTTCATATGATACCTAATAGTCACTGAAATTAATTTGTGTAGAGCCAACTATTGTCTCAGATAGAACCCTGCAGCTGGGACAGTTCTGCAGATGAGACCCAACACAGACTCCATCCCACCTTACTTTTCCAGAGCAGACTGCTCTGACCCTATTCCAAAGGGTCAACAGGGTTAGCCAGTACCTGAAGAAAGAGGGTGATGTGAGGAGATCAGCAGATATGATGACATGTTTAGAGGCACCTTTTTGACATTCAGATGCACTTCAGTTCATGTAGCTACAGCATACCATCATGTCAGTTTGCTTCTACACCCTACCTACAACTCAGCATTAGCAATCTCTGTGAAGTAGAGATACAGGAAAGATCTGGATCCAAATCCAGATCTAAACACGTGTGAACTTTATTTTCATCACTCCCTGTGATGCTTCTTCCATGTGGTTACACCATGTTCGTCCACTGCAAACTGTCTGCTCTGTTTGGCAAAACAAATGTTCCTTTGACAGGCAGTTGCCTTGGTGCAGCAGCGCAGACAAAGCACGGATCGGCTGGTGAAACACAAACACATGGGCCCAGCGGCCTCCCTTCTTGTGTGCACAGACTCACCCCGCTGGGGCCTCGGGGTCATGTGCAAAGCAGGGCATGATTTTGGGAAGGGAGCAGTCTGTTTGTTTCCAAACAGTTTAGAATTTGACACAAGGTGATACCAGCCCCCTTTCCCCGCTCCATCCCACCCAATCCGTGTTTCCCCAATTTATCTGTCAAGTCTACCATAACAGTGGCCTCCTGATTATGAATAAACACGCAGGGTTATGCTGAAACAGGAGAATATGCCCAAAGGGTCCAGGTGGGGAGATCAGCCAAGCAGGAAAGAAACACTTGTATTCCTTTTGCCTTTTGTTGGGTTTCAGTGGGTGGTTTTGCTGGCCTTTAAGCTTTGTGTTGCTTGTCTTTGTTCTCTCCCCATAACTGATTAGGTTGCAACCTAAATATTGGCCATGCCAGATGCTGATGGCTACAGGGAAACGTCAAGTTGTCAAAGGAACAGGGAATCCATGGCAACCAGCAGCAGGAATTCCAAGCCGCAGAACAGAGACCCTGGCCCACAGGACTTCAGAGATATCCCAGGCCATGCACACAGGGGCTATTATTAGCCCTGGTTTTGTGCATTGCACTCACCTCCCTAATGAGATAACCCTGATGCTCCCCAAGAGTCTCTCATCAGTAGATCCCTGCTACACCTGGGAGAGCAGGACAAAAGCAGCAGCATTTAGCATGCCTGCTTTCTCAGGGCAGAGATGTTAGCCTGTAAATCAGGCCCCCTTGCAAAGGAAGACAACATCCCATAGAACAGCCTAGTTTCTAAATCCAAACTTCTGAGCTATATTCTGATTTTTACTCTATCTTCACAAGTTTAATAGAAGCATATCTAAAGACAATGCGGCCATACAGCTACCTGCATGTGTACTGTCACAGTCGGGCAAAAATCCAGAGAGAGACAGAGCCAGGAAAGAAAAACAGAAAAACACACAGACTAACAATGAAAAATGTCGCCTAGATGCCAAGTACAATACAGTGTCGATTCACAGGTGTGAAAGGCCTAGGAGACCTCAAATCTCAGGGCCCTGACCTCCCCTGCCTACAGGCCTGAAGTGTTTTCACTGGCAACTGGGTGAAAATGCGCCCTGTGCCACTGGATTTCTTCAGGGGCATTTCACCTGCATGATCAGCCTTGGGGCAGTGCAGCACTGAGCCTGGCACCACAGCCAGATGTCTCCTAGCCATCCCTCAGCTCTGTTTCACCCACAGACAGCGGAACAGAGGGAAGGCGCCGTGTCCCGTGGGCAGACACCGGGGGCTGAGAGCCCTGCCCGGCTCCAGGACGCGGCCCCCTCCCCAGCTTGCCTGTGGAGCCGAAGCTACTTGGAACAGTTTGCAGCCTGAGCCCACAGACAAACCTTCCAGGGGCCGGTGTGCCCGAGTGACTTGCAGGGAACAAACCATAAACCCTAGATCCAAGCTCAGAGTTCTTCCATTTTTCACCAGCCTAACTCCATGCTTTTGGAGCTATTTATTTTCATGGGAGGAGAAACAGAGGAACGGGAATTGACATTACAATGACTTGTCCAAGGATGCTCGGTGAAGGTGAAGGAACAGAACTAGACCTGAATCTCTGCTATAGCAAGCACTTGCTATAAGCCTTGCAAGCACTGGACTGGTTCCTGCCTTGCTAGCCTGAAGGGCTCCACCGACGATTCAGCGTTGAATGATGCTGGGGGGACACCAGCTGGTATTGTTTTACCTGATAACATCGTCCTTGAGCTATCCACCCACACAATCATATTTCACAAATGATTCGTGTTTTAGTGCCTTTCCTGCCTAACATAACAAATTACAGCACAGAATTAGTTTGCAGTTCAGGAATTGCAACTACTTTTTTTCAGAAGCTGCTTTGTGATGTCAGATGCTTCAGTTTTGAGGCGCCTGAGTTTCAGGGTGATCTGCCTTCAAAGGGAGAACACAACAAACAGGCCCTGAACAAGGGCCTCCGAGTGAACGTCTGCTGTCACCTGGCATGTCTGAAACACTGCTCTAAAGTTCTACTCTTATTTTCCCTGTAGACAGATAAGGAGACACCTTGTGTGTACGTGTATTCATGAACACAAACCTTCCCCTCCACCAACACCTAGCGCACACGCACACACTGTATTGAAGCTCCCAGCCCTTCCAATGCCATGAGAAGGCTTACACATGACAAGAAGTCTTCATAACTTGGAGAATTGGGTGCTTCCAGTTATTGCTTTTGTTTTCAGTGCTTATGGATTTCCTCCCAGAGCTTCCACATCCAAAAACCTAGCTACTGGCTATTTTACTTTTTAATTCTCATCTGTTCACCTCACTCCAAGAGATGTAACTTCTAAGAAATAACAAATAAATATAAATCACAGCTTTACAAGACTTGGATGAAAAAGCCCAATGGTAGCAATAAAGTAATATGCAATCTTTTGAGACAAAGTTTGTTTTCTCCTGCTCTTCAGGTAATCAGGTTTTAATGTAGTAAACAATTACGGGTTATTCGTACTGTAGCAGGGCCTAGGGTCCCTGACAGAGAACAGAGCCCAGTCTTACTCAAGCTTCTGTACTTCCCTCATCACATCCTGTCAGAGAATCCTGCAGTTACACACTAAATAATGGGGCTGTCTCCTGGAGTTACATTTTCCTGTCTGATGCTCAGCACTCCAGAATGCAAGTAAGAGCAGCGACTAATATTAAGCTCACCTAAAATTTGTTATTTCAGAGTTACTTGTTGAATCTCAGGCCTCCTACGTGTTCTGAGAGCCAACAGGACAGTTCAGTCCACCCATTTTAGGCTGGGGTGTGCTGGTCTCTTCCTGCTGACTGCAAACACAGTCAGCTAACAAACTTGGCACCTGGACTGCAGCTGGCTGAAGGTGGGTGAGATGAGTTCTCCAGTGAGTTGCCCAAGAGGATACAGGAAGCGTGTGTCAGGGCAGGAGAGCTGCCACAAGCCTCACCTGATGCACCTCACTCCCCTGCCCACCTTGCCTGATGTCTGGCAGCAGACGAACCTTCTTCAGCTGCATTGTGGTCTATCTGCATGCAGGCCTGGCGAGAGGCAGCCCGGGTTGGCTCTCCCCGTTTGCTTTTCCCTTTCTTCCCATCCTGGAGGGACTTTTCAGGCTGGCCAGTTCTCACTCAGCTGGCAAGATCTCCTGTAATGTGCTTGGCCACAAGAGTATCCTCTGAACATATGTCCCCAAGGCCAGGCAAGCCTTTCACTTTGCTATTTAATCAAAAAACTTCATGCTGTGTTTTGAACAATGTTTTTGCCAAACAAGGATGATTCATTCCATTCTAGGTATAAGCCCATTAAACAATGCATTTCTTGAGAGCAAGCATCACAGCTCGGATGCTTGGCAAAGAGAAGAAACAAAAACTTAATACAGCAGGTGGCTGGCACCTGGGAGCCAAGTATCTTGGTAAATGACCCTTGCCCCTTTCCTCTGAACACTTCTGGTTATGAACACTTCAGGGACAAGGACCACTTTGGGATCAGATGTTTCACAGTGTCTAACACCCTGCTACTTTCACCCATAACCACAGCCACCAGCCAGAAAAACATTACACCCAGAGGAATAACAACAAACAAGCCATCACATTTTCTTATCTTCTGAGCCTTTGAAACTTGGGTATTAGCAACAGAGTTTCAGCCAGAACATAATCAGATGTTAACTCAGTTCCTGGTTAATGGACTTTTCGGCTGTTACCTTCGCCATCCTTGAACACACTACACGAGGATCCAAGGCACAGATCGGGAGCGGTCTCTGCCACTCAGCTGAACTGAAGCGCTTGCAGGTGCAAGGTCCGTGTAAGTGCATTTCCGGATAAACACTTTGCACTTATCAACAACTCAAACGCCACACTGGACAAGTGGGAGCAGATCCCCATCACTGTAACTGTCTTTGTTCTACAAATTTCATTGGAATTATACTGGTGTACCAATCAATTGAAAATGTGACCCAAAGCATCAAAGCAGAGATACTATGTAAATGTTGATTTATCTCTGCTTTGAGTCTAGAGTTTATTCAGAGGGCTTTTACTTCTTTGTTTTGAATTGCATAGCAGCTATTTGGTTGTTGTTTCTTTAATTTACAAATCTCTCTCTCTCTTTACATAATTAAAAAAAAAAAAAAGAAAAAAACACATCTCCCTTGAAAGTGTACATTGCTTCAGCACGGTTATTCCTTGTGTGCTTTACTGCCAGGATTTTATAAAAGGGCTTTAACTTTTCATTCACCAGGAGCATAACTCAAGTTTTAATAACACACCTTATGCATGACAAAAATTTGCTTCTGGCGATCATGGTTTCGACCACAAAACCACAACTGGGAGTAACTCCTGGTTAACTCCTTCAAGCCCACGCACTGCAGCATTAGACATAAGTTCAATATAGAAGACTATGGAAATTATCAGAATATTTTATAATAGGCAAAACATCTCATTCTCTCATGCCATGCTAGTCTCTTCCCAGTCCTTTCTGTGAAATTAAAGTTGCAAAGGGAAAGATGAGAGATGGTTCTCCCTGTAATTTTGGGTGACAGCACCAGTCCACAGGGATACCGCAGGAACCTGACAGTTGGCTACATCTGGGCACATGCACAGCTCAGCTTGTTGTGGGGGCTGCATAAAAGAGCCTCATTTCTGTGAGACGGACAGACAGGCACTGCTGCCCTTACCAGATCCTCTGAAACTGTCCCCAGAGCCCTTTCTGTCCACTGGTGTCCACAAAGCTGCCCCTGTATGACTTTGGCCCAGGTATTGGCCAGAGGTGTACGACTGCACCAGCCCCATGGCCCAGGTGCGGGGCTGCAGCAGCTCTTCACAGTGCTTGTCTTCCCCCCCGACGCTTCCTGTCCACCGAGGCACAGCACCCAAAAGCTGCCCAAACCTGGTGGCTGGGCTTTTGGTACTGCAAGGCTCCCCGCTCCCTTCTCTCCTGCCGCTGCTCTCCGGTCAGCCCTGCTTTGCGGTGAGGCCCTCCAGAACCTTTGTGCTCATGATTTCTTTCTGGGAGAGCTCGCAGGTACCTGCCCCACAGTGCAGCACCAGCACACGCTGTCTGCAGGGCCCACCTGTCTGCACTCCCAGACAAATTTTCCCCAGCTGTGAACTAGCGAACTAAAGCAGCGTTTTCAGAGAGATCTGTGAATGTGTCTGAGGGCTCAATCTCGAATAACATTGCAGAGCCTTTTACCTATGGAGGTAACCAAAGTTCCATGCAGATCTGTGCTAAGGACTGCAAGCAGATAGCAACCTCTGCATCTTTATCAGTCTCTGGCGCTGAGATCTGAATCACAAAAGGGATGCTACTCCCATCAGTTCCCCCTTTCTCATGTGAAAGGCACAGGGGTTAACAGTCCGTTAGAAAGAGAAGAGTCAAGCAACCATGTAATTCATCAGGTAACATAATGCCCCAGTCCGTAATTAGTAATACATCAATCTAATTCTGCAATGCTCTGTGTACACACAGAAATGCTCTTTAGCATTTTGAGAGTAAACCACATGGCCTGACTCTAAGTTTTAAAAACACCAACTATAAATTACCCAAAGAGTTCAAAGGTGAAAATTTAAGTCACTGATTCTTAATCGATCCAAGCATACGGATCCCAGTATTTACATAAAACAATAATCAGTGCTGCACCTTTTCAAGGCTCTCAGTTATTAAGAGATTAGCTGTCACAACACCTCCGTCGGGCTTGTAAACATGTACAGGTACGTGCTTTTCTTTCAAAATAAACCTTCTGGAGCACTGTATCTGTACCCAGATATACCCATATCTGTGCGTATATTTTTAATAAATTTTATTATTAAGACATTTCTTGATACATTTCATACGAGGCAACTTATCTAGATAGCTTTCTAAGACTAGATTGACAGCAGCATTTACTAATTTTCTACATCATAGTTCAATATACCACCAGCCTTTAGCACATCATGTCATGCTATTACGACATTCCTTCACTTTTATTCCAGAGGTGCAAGACATGCTAGGCAAATGCATAACCATCGGTATCCAAAGTCCAAAATATTTGGGAGGTCCCAAGATAAGAGGGAAGAGTTATACAGGATCAGCAAAATGTTAAATGCTTTTCCTTGATTTCAAAAAATAAAAATAAAAAATAAATTTAAAAAAATCAAAATAAATGAATACAGTTACAGTTTGTAACAGTTCTATCTATTACTTGATAGAATAATGTGAATCTATTTACTTTAACGTGCTCCCCTCTCTTATGCCCTTACTTCCCCCTAAAAAAAACAAAACAACAACAACAAAAAAACATGCTAGAAACTCATCCAAAACTGCTAAATACTTTGGAAGGTACTTTCTACAAAAAACAACAACATAGGATCACTGTAGCATATGTTAGATTTTGTTGGACTGAGGCAGAACAGAGGTGCCTCTAGACAGAAAACTAATGTGTCAAGTTTTAGTCCGGGAGGAAAAAAAAAAAAAAACAGGATCATGATTTTAAAAAACTCTCTTAAATAACAACAATCTGAAGCAATTTCTCTTAAGAGCAGCAACAGGCTAGCGAGGAACAGAAAGCCTGAAAAAAGTTCATGTCCATTTTTTTACTTCCATTTGCAAACAGCTGGACAGACAGATTAACCCAAGGAGTCCAATTCATTCAGACCTGGAGTCCTTAACCAAGCCTGAGAAAAAGCACTCAGCCTACACACAGGGGAACCAGGTAAATAAAACAACCTCTACTTACTCGAGTTCGTTAGACATATTTCCCCACGTTTCCAAATCTTTGCAGACGGTAAATTCGGATGACTTCTCTCTGCTAGTACCTGCTAAATACAGACATTGCCTGTGAAGCGCAGTGTTTGATTTATGTCGAGGTTTCGCGTGCAGGTATTTTGCTGACAGGTAGGCTGGCGGCGCGGCGCGGATTGGCTGTGGGCACAGGTGCCGTGGGACAGGTACACCTAGACAGGTGCAGCCCGTAACCCTCTGCGTGCCGGCCTGCGAGGCTGGAGGAGGGCGGGGAAGGAGGGAAAAGCCCCCGAGGGAAAGAAGATGTGATAAAGAAAGGAGTGGATTCAGTTATTCATCTCTGTGATAATTAGTTTCAGTTTGGTGGACGTGTTCCATGTGCTGCAATGCCAAAGACCTGTCATTTTTAGGAATCTGGGGGCTGATTTGTCCTTTGCTGTTTCTTTATATATAAATATACAGACAAAAATGCATAAATATATATACAGGAATAAATTAAGGAAGAAGAAAAGCCTCTTTGTTTCCTCTCATTCCTAAATGGTAATTGTACCTACAGACTAAACTTCTCTTTGCTTTTCTCACCTTCTCTTAGCAGCTCACTCCAGGAAGTCTGTGGAGGTTTGTGTTTTTTTCCCTTAAAAAATAATTTAAAAAAAAAAGACTGTTAGATGCCAAGACATGCAGGGAAGCCACTGACTCAGGAGATCTTTTCCATTGCAGTGGATACATATGGAGCAGGTCTGTGGGAGAACCCTTCTCCGTACCACCTGCACATGCTGTCCTGCCTTCACGGCTCGGACAGGAACATCGCAGTGAGGAGCCCGGACACACACTGTTTGGGAACTATCTGCGGGAATACCACCCAGGCAATAACTCTGGAGCAACTCACCTGTAAAGGGTGAAAAGATTTATGCAATAGAACAAAACTCATCATGGATTCAAGCACTCCTGTTGGACGGTTTCTGTCATCCGTGTTGCAATGAGGAGGCAAAGGATGGGCCCAGCGGGTGACTCACATTGACTCGATTTGGAAGGCAAGAGAGGATTTTACGAGACAAGTTGATACAAGCCTTAAAACAAAGGGAAAAAGAAAGGCTTCCACCACTCATTCTCATCCCCCATCACTCTGTCTCACTGAATCTGTCCCACTTGGTGCCCAGCACCAGCAGATGAATACATGAGAGGAGAAAGCTTGTAAGTCTTCAGCTCCCCCAGCTTGGTGGCAAATGGCCTTCCCAGCCCTCTCAGGCAGGCGTAAGGCATGTCTGCACAGGCAGACGTGGAGAGAGCATAATAATTTGGGTACAACACCCTTCAAGCACATCTATATGGCTCCTGGCCTTACACCGGCTCCGAGCGCAGCCAGACGGACCCTGGTGCTGCTGGGGCTCGCTGTGGGCCCCGGCCCCGCTGCACCACCTGGGCAGCCAGGAAGTGGCCAGGACCCACTTTCTGGGAACGAAAGCCAAAGGTGTAGAGAGCACTGGCTGCCAAAGCCTTCACCAGGGGGTAGTGCGATACCCAAAAACCAGCTGAATGAGGGCTGACCATCAGAATCAAAGCCAATCAAAGGCAGAATCAAAAACCTTGGCAAGTTCATGACAATTGGAGCTGTAGTCCTGGGTACTTGTCCTTTACTTGGATCCAGCCAGAGGGTATTCCACTGGCTCTGGGTAGTACAAAGAGGAGCAACATCCCCTTAGGGGACCTCCAAGTTTCTTCAAGCCTTTTAGAGAGATTTACCAGATTCCAGCAACAAAAGTGAAGGAGGGGAAAAGTGAGCTGAGCCAGACCAGGCAGGGGGATGGCAGGGCATGGGATTCTGACCTCCCTGAGAAAAAAACTGTGTCAAAGAAGAAAGGGAGAAATGTGTCTGACAAAGCTGACATGCTTTGCCTTAGTGAAAGGTGCCCTGTGGGCCTCAGCACCACCATGACTAGGTCAAATCCATGTCCAGATGGAAATGTTCAGGCATTCAGACTCTGCTTTTTGCATAACAGCATGGATGATGCTGTCTGCTGCTCTGCGACAGGGGATAGGAGGAGAATGAAATCACCAGACACCTGCAGGATCCTGAAGCTAAGCCCTGTAACCAGCTGATGAAAGAGCCGGGGAGCCCTGCTCCTGCCTTGGGGGCTGTAAGCCCACCCCTGCTGCACTTGCAGCTCTCTTGCCACAGCTCAGATGGAAGCAGGGGCAAGCAGGAGTAGTCTGGGCTTACTGGGCTCCGGGGCCTGCCCGCCAGTTGGCAGTGAGGCTACGTGCCCTGTCCGGCATCTCTGTCGCTGGAGTCTGCTGGAGAAGCCACAAGGTTCCTTGGGAAGCTGGGATGGACTGGCAGAAGGGACAGTAGCACAGATTCTCCTTTGAACAAATTCACCGGGGCTCCAAAAGGACAGCTGCAACTGTCTCTCTTGGTTTTCCTGCCTCTGTTTTTAAGTGTTAAGTTTCTCCTTTCCTTTGCTGCCACTGACCCAGAACCTCATCCTTTTCCTGCAAGGAGCTTACTGCAATGGCAGACAGGGAAACTGCCAGCTAGGCACATGCATGCTCATTCTCGCACGCAGTCTTATTTCTTATGCAATTAGCTATGTGCCTACCCGCAACACCAAGGCGCTCTCCCAGCCTCTAGGAGTTACGGCGCCTCGTTAAAATGGCTCACACCAAAAACGTCCCCTTTGTGTCAGCACCACACATCTGTCTGTGTGGTAATGCTGGCTGAGCTTTGCTCTCGGGTACCTTTCTGAGGCCAGGTGAAACTTTACCACCATCATTTCCACAGAGGGACCCCCACAGCCGCCCCCCAGCCAGGGTTACCCCACTGCTGGTGGAGGAGGATGGCACCGGGCAAGGGGTCGGTGCCCAGGGGGAGGCAGGAACAGGCGCCCGCCAGTTCCTGCTGGCCGGGACCACCCTCATGTGGCCCTTGCCATCCTCTTGGGCACCATGGCGTTCTTCTGATAATGTGTGCTTCATGGCGCCTGAGAGGCCTCCAGGCCTGGATGCCTAGACAATCTCTTTGACTATGATTTCAGTATTTTTAATTTTTTTTTTTTTTTTAACATTTATACCCCACCCTCCAAGAGTATCTGGTGAGGGGGTGGGTTAGAAGAAGGAGACCAAGAGATACATTCTCTGTGCACAAAACCCTCCCACTTCCCTTCCACTCCCCTGTTAAATATACCTTGGAACAAAAGCTCTTTATGATGCTCTAAAAATAAAGCATGAAGCAGTCAAGACAAACTGCAAAGTTTAAAAGAGAGGGCCAAATTCTGCTCACAGCTACACCCTCTCTAAGGTAACAGGGTTGCATTTGTGTTTGGATTGTTAAATCCTCTTTAAACATCCATGGGCAAGCTGTGATTAGCTGCATTTCATCAGCAATAGATCAGCAGCTCGATGACCGAGGACAGCATCACTCACCAGGTCTCCAGTGCTTGCCCTCAGATGCCGCTGCTGCACCAGGAGCCGGCTGGGTCTGCATCTGGAGGAGCGGCCCGAGGCGCAGTGCAGCCCTGTGACATGCTACCCTGATGGTCCTATTCCACCCTCCGCCACCGATTTGCAGTGTGACCTTGGATAAGTCATTTCACACTCCCTGTTCCCAGTCTGGCTTCTTTTCCATGTAACATGCAAGTAACCTCAAAGCAAGGGCTCTTATCCCTTGGGATACATGGCTTTTGCCACTGACAGCTGTCAAATATCCTTCCCAGTTGTCCCGTGATGTGCCAGGAATTTCAGCTGTGCTTGACCAAGTGTTATTAAAATACTTCAACAATTAACACGCAGTAAGTGGAAGCAGCCTGAAGCAGGTTAAAGTGAGCTGTTCTCCAAAGGGAGATGTGGCTGCTTCGGGTGCTTTTCCAGGAAAAACATGGCTTTCGCCATATACGTCTTTATAAACCTTTGATATCCAGACCAGACGGTGCTACCTAGTGAGGCTCCTGCCTCCTAGATCCTTTTTCTCGAGAAGCCAGAACAAAAAACTGAACCAGAACTTCCTTGGGCTGCAAGCCTGAGTCTGGCAGGACAGCCCTTTTGCTGTTTGTACAACACATAGCACAACAGTGGCCATGAAAAGTCACTCTGTAGTGCTATTGTCATATCAATAATGAGGAAAAGTAAAAAAAGAATTTAATTCTCTGAAGTGAGCGAGAGAGATGAACCCTTCGCTGACCCTTCCCAGCAGCTGTTTTCCAGTTAGGTGAACACCAATATCTGCAGGGTGTCTGGGAAGCTGGCTGGCCCTGCTGGGTCCCAGTACCACTGAACAATACGACCCAATGCTTGCATGTCTTTTTAACAGAGCCAGACCAGGTTGTTATTACCTGTTGTAGCCCACGGGGCTGTAGGACAATTCCTGTTGTCTTTATCTAGTTCTACCAGTTTTTACACAGTGACAAGTTTGGGTTGCAAACAACTGACCCAACTAAGAGTCTTCAGGGCAACCACCTTCAGATTAAATAAACAAACATGACCCACAGTCTCAGCCAGCTTCTCTTAGCTTCACTTTTTCTCACAGAAGGCTCTGAGCGCTTGGCAAATGCATTGCTGGGTGGCTGTGAGGGCAAAAGACCTACAGCATCTGGACAGCTGAGGCAAAGCCCTCCACCTCCACAATGGAAATGTGCTTGTTTGCTCAGCTTGTCCTGCCAGAGCTTGTCCGTGCTCCCATTTTGGAGCTGACTTTCAGGGCATGCATTTAGCTGACACCTGTCAATCCAAACCCAGCTAGAAGAAATCCACAGTGGGGAATGGAAATGCCAGTTTAGTCTATGGAGTGAGGGACTTGGATGGAGATGTAGCAAGGATGCTTTCCATTTCCAGACAAATATGCTACCCTGCCCCAGGCTTCCTATGACATTCAGTTACAAAGATGTACAGGGAAGGAGTCAGGGGAAGGTTTCATAGAAGAAAACTGTGTCTTCTTTAAAAGGGATTTCAGACTGGGTCCAAGTAAGCTTTGCCTTCTTACCCCAGCATCCACCAGTGAGTACATTTTCACAGTACATGTTCAGGAATGAAGATACAGGAATGAAAATAACTCCCTCACACACCCCCAAAAATGAGCAATTTTAAGACAGTCCCATAACTGCCAGGGACCTGTCTTGTAGTTTTTAACTGAGTCCTGCGCTTGGCAGGACCACAGTTCATGACAGGTTAGTGCTCAGGCTGGTCATATTGGAATCATCCAAGCCCACTGCAAATTTTAATTGTTTTTCACTTCTGTTCTGTACCCGTCCTTACTCAACCAGTCATGACACCCTGGTACAGGGGATGTTTAGGGATGGCCAGAACTGGCACACAGCAGCAGTCATCCTACCTTTCTCCATCTCAGCATTTTGGCAGGAGCTGACTTTCCCACAATACACTGAGAAGGCAGCTGTTGAACCTGATTATTTACAGAGAAAAGGAAGAAGGAGTTGGCTCTGCAATCTTGATTTGACTCTAAAATTGTCCCTGGAGTTGGGATTCCCGTGCTTAGATCCCAGGCCTGGTTTGGAGCCACCTTCCGCTCCTGAAGCATTCAAATAAAAAGGCAAACATGGAGGGAGGGGAAAAGTAGCGAGGCTGGGCAGGGGCTTGGTACATCAACTGTGGGAACTGAATCTCATTTCCACTGAGAAAACTGGAAACCTCAGCCAAAGGGCCTGCATGAGTCACCGAGCTATCGTCTCGCTGGCTGGTGCTGTGCAGGTAGCACAGCACGGTTCTGAGCAGCTTCATGTGGGAGAAGCACCTGGTACCCGGAGCTCTTGTTCTCAGCTATTTACAGGCAGGGAGGGATTTTCCTTTGAAAATCTCTACCAAACAAGCCCAGTGTTGGCCCAGCTCCCTCCCCAAGGGCTCCAGCTTTGTCATGCTAACACACAGCCATCAAAGGGAAAAGAGCCCCCCCTGCAAAACACGGGAGCCCACCACTGCCTGTCCGTGCTACAGCAAAGCCGGCAGTGCTGAAGCCTCCTGTAAAAATGATAGTTCTGGGCTGGCAAAAGGAAAAACGTGAGCTTTCAGACTATCTTATGGTGCAAGCACAGTTCAGGGGAGCTGCTGCAGGATGCCATTTTCGTTTGACAGCACGAGTCGGTCAGTGGCTCTCTGGCTCCCCTTTGGTGCCGCACACCACTTTGGTGCCCACAGGGAGGAACGCCGTGGGAAAAGCTTCATGGGGGGCCTCGGGCCCAGCACCCTCAGTGCCCAGCCCCTCTCCATCCACACGACAGCCGCATCCAGCTCTGGATGAATCTGTGACCTAGCGGGGACGGAGGTAATCCCAGCCAGGTGTCCTCACCTGCCAGCACTAATGCACTGCAGTCCTTGTCCTGCTGATGCCTCTGTCAAAGGAGCAAAGGCTGCAGGGCTCCTGGGCTCCTTCTTGTCTTTCCCCATCAGAGCTACAGTATGTGAGCAGGTGCATGGCATCTTGGAGGAACCCTGAAACTCGGCCAGCATGGTGGAGATAGACTCCTCGTGGCTCTGAAGACTAGGAGAGAGAAAAACAGACACGCATCTACTCCACCCTCTGGTAGTCGGCAAGCTCTCTACTTCTAACTGGTACCTATCTTTCATATTTGATACCAAATAAAGGCCCACTTAATTCTGACATGCTGTACCTGCTCAAATTGTTCTTTTCCTGGCTAGGCCATAATCCAACATCTAAGTTGAAAAATCTTTCCATCTTAAATGAAACCTAAACTCATATCATATCAGTGCATCTCCCTCTCAGACAACAAATCTAACCAAACCTTGTATGAATTTATTAGACCCTTTCTAAATTGCCCAGCACCTGGTAATCCACTGGCATTCAGGTAAGCCTTCCTACACAGCAAACCCAGTGGATGAGTTTGCTTTCAGTCTGCCTCTGTAGGGGTGGGACTCCCTTCCCAGGGCAGGAGGTTGGTGGGGGATTAACAGAAAGTTCATTGCAAGGTACCAGTTGTCCCATGGAGTGGAAAAATATCAGGTAGTTTTGCAACATTTAAAGAGATGCACCAAGATCGCCTTGGGTGGCAGTTAGCACATAGGGGCTACTGGCCCTCAGGGCTTGGGGATTTTCCTTCCCCATAGAAGATGCCTGCTGCAAGAAGCACATACCTATTACAAAACAAACTGCCGCTTTAGCTTTTCTAAATCACTCAATCTTGTTTTACTTCAAGATCTGAGGATCAGCCTCTCTTCTAAGCTGACACTGCTGTATTTTCCCATAAATACTACACGGCACCCAGATACCAGGCACTGACGGCCAGGTAGGCTTCTTGGGAACGGAGAATACGATTTACCTGCAAACCTCTGATGCTGATTTGAGCAGCATCAGCACTCATCACTGATATTCAGGGAGGACCTGTTGCCATAGCTCGTATCTGAGGCAGCTGAATAGAAAGCGGGAGACCAAAGCGCTGCTGGCTGCACATCGGTGTGCCTGAACTTTGCCTCACACAACCTCTGTGCCTGTTCCAGCAAGAGGCCTGTCTGGGCAGTCCTGCGCTTGGACAGATGCCACCCTGGGCTCTCATGGGATTTGGAGCCATGACCGTACAGCAAGTAATTTGATGCAAGTCTTAGAAAAATTTGCCTACCGTGAGTGTCTAGTCACCCACGCAAACCACTAGTGGAGATGTGACTTATAGCAATGCATTTTTACCCCAGTTTGAAACAAGATCAAACAAACTGTACTGCGCCAGCACAAGCCATGTCTCTGCTGGAGCCGGAACTGGAACTTGTGGCCCAAACCCAAGCACAGCCGAGTCCTAGAAAGGCACAGAAAGGAAGTTACAATTTTACCTGGACCTGAGGGATTTATAGCATGACAGCGAGACCTTTCCTTGTGAGGTCCTACTGTAGCTTTAGGATTAATTGCCGCTGATGAGGTCAGTGCTTGCCGCTCTGATTTTCAGCATAGAACAAAATCATTCTAGGACAAACTAGAAAGACTCAATGTGGGCCAGTCCTGGGAGAAGCCATATTCCGAGCTCAGTGGAGAGATAAAGCTGAAGGCTGGGTTCAGATGAGGGATGCCAAATGGTAGCCTTGTATGGTAGAGCAGCCCATTAGAAAACCTACGATTTAAATGTATTTTCCCAATCTTGAATAAAAAGTCAAAAAAATGAGACTCGAGGCTCCTGCCTGGCCTAGCTGCCTCTCCATTTGGGTTCTTGCACTTGCAGGGGCTCAGCAGGCAGGCAGGGGAGGGCTTGCTCCTTGCCTCAGGTCTGCCCTGCCTTTGTGCTCTGGCCGATGGGACTACTTGCGTTGCACTACTTCTCCATCTCAGCCATGCTTTGGAAGGAGCTGGGGGACCAAAGATGGGGAAGACAACCCAAGCCAAGAAGCCCTCCTTGCATTCAGCTACTTAATCCCAGCACACCAGAGGATCCCAGTGATCTGGGGAGCAGCACTGAACCCCACGTACAGGCAAAGGCCAAACGGGGTAGCACAGGGCTGCTGCGAGCCTTCCCAAAGGAGATTTTCTACGGCTTTGGACTCTGGATTGTTCTTTTCCTCCACACAAGGAAAATCTGCCCGTGGCAGAGCCTCACAAGGTGGGCTGGCATTGGTTGGCAGCTTGCAGGCAAGGGCCTCTGGAGACTGCTCCCCCTTGGCACGAGCATGACATTTGGCTGGCGTTGGTACAGAGCCCATCCCTGCAGCATCAGATCCTCTCTCCCTGTGAACTTCTTTGTCCTACAGACCCCAGGCAGCTCCCCTGGGTAGCATGAACCCAAATCAAATTCTGGCCATTCGCTGCCTGAGGTCAAGCCATAAAACGAACAATCCAAAATTGCCCCGAAAGGCAGATGTACTAATTAGAGAAACCTTGGGTGGCAGTTCTGAGTATGATGCTTTTAATAACTGCAGGGATGTTGAGAAGCAAATAAATTATATGATGAAAGTCTACCAGGCTGCAGAACCCAGATATGTAATAAGCAAGACTGGCAACAGGACCAAAATTTTGCCCCCTGGGCTTGGCATTTCATCTGATTGCCTTTCCAGATGAGAAGGTATCTGGAGCTTCCGGTCCTGCCGACTCCTTGGCAGAAGGTGTTTCTCAACAAGCACCTGGGGAATCATCCTGGGAAGGCTGGGATTAGAGAGCCAGAACTCACTGGCATTCCGGGAAACACAGCCAGGTTTTCACCCAAAAAAGGTGACCAAGGTTTCTCTCCTGACTTTTGCACTTATAGTGTGCATATGCCATATGGAAACTTCAGATGTGCTTAATATTGCCAAAATCAAGCTGGTTGGTTAAAGCCTTCAGCTCTTCTCATTGCCCACACACAGCTTCAGGGGTCTGGACTGCTCCCGGTCTGACTGCGGCCTCCGATCTCCCCATGCACACCGCAGCGCCAGCCTCACCCACCCAGCGCTATCGCGAAGCTGGGAAAGTCTCCCACCGCTGTGCACTGATGCGCCTTTCCCTCACAACATGGCATGGTGCAGAGGTCCCCATGAAGGCAGAGACAGGATCTGATCTGCTCCCACCCACACGGCAGGGCCGGTGCAGCGCGGCTTCCAGCCCCAGGCCGCTCGCAGGGCTCCGCAGGGGGAGCATGCCCACGTGGGGTCCCTCGAGGGTCCCGTGTGGCACCGGGGACAGGACGAACACCACCTGGATGGTTTGGCAGGTCCGCGGCATGTGGCAAGGCTCTGCGAATCCCCTCCTGCGCTTGCTGCCCTCACCCTGCACCCCTTGGTGCCCTGCTCTGCTCGCCCCCAAGCTCTGCTGCCCTGAGGACACCGGGCGCCTCTGCCACAGCCCTGCCGTGTGCCTTGGCCAAGGTTTAACGCACCTTGCAAACGGGGGTCCCCAACTACAGGTTTATGGCCCCCCGCTACTTTGGTTGGTCCCGTAGGTCATCGCAGCTTTCCTGTGGGGTGGGCCTTGCCTGAAAGCAAAGTGCCCCCCACCTCCGGACCCTGCTTCACCGGCTGGGACCAGCCACAAATTCTGCTCCTGCTGATGGAGCGAGGCTGGCTGCAAGAGTTCACCCAGACTTCGCCCAACGCTGCCCAAGAAAGGAGGACACCAGCAGCCACAGCACACCTCTAAGAGCTTCCATTCACTCACAGGCTGCTACATGTCCCAAACAAGCCACACACAGTTATTTTCAGTGGCAATTAAAGGCTAGCTCTCGTTTCAAGGGCTGGACAAAGAAGTTGCAGGAAGAGCTGCCCTGACCCAGCAGCCATTATGTCAATGAATATGCTGGATTGAGAGGTGCTGACACTCACCCTGGCTCCAATTCACTTCTAATTCTCATGGCCTGAAATCCTGCAGGAGTAACATGGGGAGCTTGTAGCCATTGCATGGGGATTTCGGAGCAGCACCTGTTCCAGAAATAATCATCCCAGCAGGAGGAAAGCTTCTCTCTGCTGGTCTCATACTATTTACATTTTTGACCCTGTCTCAGCATGATAATAGTGCACTTTGTCAATCTTGCACAAAACCTCGCTGGGCTCTGTGGCTGGTTTGTCCTAACTCCTGCATGGCTCTATTATGATTTTTCAGACCTCCCATAAGGGTTAAATGACCTCACATTAGTGCTAATTTGGGACTAAATTTCCTATTCAGCACATAACAAAGCGATTGTTGTTTACCCAAGCCCCATAAAGTGACAGGGACCACACACAACCTACCTGCCCCTGACAAAAGTCCACCTCGGCCCCTCTGCATGTTGCCGTCTGGCAGGAGGGCGCACAGGAGGAAGGAATGGGAGCGGCTGTTGGAAAATCGCCCCCGGCCTGTGCCCAGAGTACAACAGACAGAATTAAGCACCAACAGAGGAACCTGAAGCAGCTCAGCTGTCATCCCCAGCAAGACTGCAGTGGGAAGAGACAGCGGCCACCCCTCCCGCTCCCCTGCGTGGCCTAATTGCAACCCGCTGAGTCACAGAGCCGCGGAACTAGGCTGCTTCATTCCTTGGCTGCTTTTCTTCTCCACAGGCTCCTTGTGAAGTGAACTCATATTAATTTGATGCCAATAAGTGACCCTGCACAGCTAATAAATTAAATGTCTCGTTGATGCTGCTTCTGGGAAAATAAAGGTTCAGTGGAATGAGAGCGGGGCGCAGGCTGGCTGCATGGCCTGTCACCACAAAGGGATCGCCGGCCTCATCCTGTCCCATCACCTCTCCATAGTTAATGACAATGCAAAGTAGGGCAGGCTGAAAATAAGCACAAACCATGACTGATGTTCTCAAGCACAGAGCTAGACAGCAAATTGGTGTCATGATAGGAGCAGGACGGCCGATTTTGCCCTGCTGTGGGGCAGTGAGACCAGACGCCCTGCCAGGGCTCTCTTGGTGCATCATGCCACCTCAATAGCCCAGGAGGGCTGCTGTTTAGCCATATACTCACTCTCTTACCTTTGCAATTAAATAAGGTCAAAAAAAAAGAAAAAAAAGAACACAAACATGTTATTGGTTGAGTGAGTAAACATTTCAGACTCTTTTGCAATCATTAATGATAGTACAAGGGGTGTGTGAACTTCCTGCACACTGTACTACAGTTCATTCTGAATTCACCGATGCAATTAGGGTGTCTTTTAAGCAAGAGCTGAAATTCACCTAGATTGATTTAACGAGTATAATTTCCTCCTCGGAACTGCTGGAAATTAATCATCACTTCTCCAAGCTCCATCTGGAATTCACTCTGTCAGCACAACACACAGCTATAGTGGTGGCATCTAAAGCGAAACGCATGCTGACTACCTGCTTGTTGACTTTGCTCAAGTATTTCCTATACATAGAATGGGAAATATCTCAAATATGCAGCAAAGACAACTATCCCAGCACGGTGCACACTGAATTTTTTTTCTCTAGTGAAAACCATCACATAGACAACAAACCCAATTCTCTTCTTGCTCTTGCTAGTTTGTATTGAGGCAACTGTTCCAACTTAATTGGATTGACTCTAAATTGCAGTAAGTGAAAGTGACAGAAGAAATTGATGGAATATTTTTAAAATAAAATAAATACCCTTAACCAGTTACATTTCTAAGAAGCTGCATTCACACAGAAAAATGTCCATTTGTGTACGCAAATCAGGTAACTAGCCACCTAATTCCCCCTTTTCATGGTTACCTGCCCAATACGTGTATCCAGGTGTAGGATTTGGGCAGCTCAGAGAGAAGTGAATGCTGCTGAGGACGCACAGGACAGAATTATCTGGACTCCAATAAATCTCTTCTTTCCTGCCCATTTCAAACGCAATGAAAATCTACAGATGGAGTCAGACAGAGGAAAGCAAGGGATAGGGAATTTCACAGTATATAGGGACACCGCTTAAGTAAGTAGCAGCTAAAAGATTAGAATGCTCTAGAAAGAAAACTGTTTTGTATATTAAAACAATTAATATAGCTTAAAAGGAAGAACAGTGAAGTAGGTGTGAATGAACTGCCCTTCTCAAAACTGAGGTGTGGCTGCTCCGGAGGTTTTCCCAGCATTTTGGTGTCTTTTGATGTAAACCACAGAAACTAAAGTATATGAATTAAAATCAGACCTCCTTAAAATTCACTAGTTCCAGGATTATTCTCGGGAGCTGACCCATCCCTAGACTACCCCACAGGTGTACAGTCACAAAGGAACTCACATGAAAGTTTGAACAAGTCTTTGTTGACTTCTTCCAGCCAGTGTTGACCTATTTCTAGCTATCAGAAGTTTTCAACACTTTTTGACAAGAATCTCTACAAATTTTCCATTATTCTGTATTTAATGAGTTTAAACCAACCAACAAACAGCTTCCTATTCTCAGTTACCATCTGCAGGCTCACCAGAAGTTATACAAGTCTCCTAGGAATCTGTGGCTAAAAAGAAATGATTCCCGTCCCTTTAATTGCTTCTCGAGCACATATCGTACCCTTCACTCAGCTTCTTGGGAAAAGCCAGGATTTACGCTAGCATATTTTTGCTCCAGCAACAGTTAGTTCTGCCATAGAAAGCTGCATATTGGAAGTACTCTACAGGGACCATCTAATTAAAGCTAACAGCATCCCTGGGAGATATATAAACCCAGATGATTATGTCTATCAATAGCTGGGGAAAACAGAATGAAAGGTGAAGCATCTTGCCCAAGAGTACAGCGTGAGAGAGCAGCAGAGCCAAGATAACAAGCACTATTGGTTCCTGCCACACTGTTTTCAGATTCTGGTTGGGACTAGGAAAAAAAAGCTCCCAAAATCTTCCTCATGCTAAGTTTCTGCCTCTCTTTGGAGTGAGGGCGGATGGAAATTAAATGAAAATATCTGTTCTTAGAAGACCTCCATCCAGTTTTGCAAATAAACAGATGAGCAGCCACACAGCACACAGTGAGGGAAAAAAGATAACTAGTTGGGCACCACGATGCAGGAAGGTGTAAAAAAAAAATAAATAAAAATAAAACTTCAAGGATGGCAAAATGGATGTGTAGAGATGGAATTATGGACAATCCTAATAGGAGAAAGGAGGGTTTGAACTTCCTGTGAAAAAGAAAAACCACAAACAAGCCTGGGAGATTCTGAGAGCCATGGGGAAAGGAGAGGCGGGGTAAAACTGCACGAAGCAGGAAACTGCCACAGAAAACTTTGAGCTTTAAAAGTCTTCTCTTTTATCTAGAGAGCTTTGGGGTAAGAATGGAGCAAGAGGGAGTAATAAGCATTGGTGCTAATTGCACAGAGCATCTCCATGGAGCTTTAGATTAAAGACTCCAGCACCTCAGGGGGTAAAGGAATCTGTTGATCTTGGAGACAATATGTGGGGCAGGCAGCTGCACCCTTTGTTACTAACCTGCCTCCCTTCCCCATCTGATCATGTAAATGAGAGCTACAAATGCTGGAGTTTAAAGCATGCAACATCTGAGTTGGGATCTCTGGAGAGACCGGGATGGATTTATTTACATGTTCCGAGTTATCTCTGCAAACAATCTAACAGGGGCCCCTTCACATTTGTAGCATCCTGATGAAAGTAAAAACATTGTACCCAAGTATTTCTATTTGTGCTTCTGGCACTGAAGACAGAAAGGACGGATTGTCTGCCTGCTCTACACCCCCTTAGCGCTAGTATTTGTTATAGTCTGCTCCTATGAAGCCTGATGTGTCTTTGGCAATGAATACGTGCACTTTTTAGGGGAAAAACAGGCTCAGATTCACTCTGACTCGCTCGGTGTGCGTCTGTGTGGCCTCAGATCTTCCCCAGGTGCCAGCCCAGCATGGCTGCGACGTGGCCTCTGTGGCAAGGCCACGCTGCACCAGGCAGGGTATGCCCGGCCCCAGCAGGAGGCTGGGTGCTGGGCGAGGCCTCCCCACGTCCCCACCACCCGGGGCCTCGGGGAGAAGGACTTATCCCCCTGCCATGCAGGTGGGAATGAAGCTGGTGCCTGGCAGCCAGGATCAGCCCAGGTGGCTGTGATCCTTGCCAGAGCCCAGAGGAAGGAGGATGGAGGACGGCCACCCCTCTGCTCTCCTCTGCCAGCAGCAAAGAGGGAAATGACAAGAAACAAAGCCTCGGGTGCTGCAGGGGCAGAAGTGCTTCACCTTCACAAGATTGTCTTAAAGATTGTCAAGATTGTCACCTTCACAAGATTGTCTTAATATTTCATGGCTATTTGCTGTTTGCTTTCATATAGACCCAGAGTCTGCAAACCTTTTATTTTGGAAGAATCAATTTCATCTGAAAAAAAATAAAAATTAAAAAAATCTCATTCTTGCTAACTGGAAAAATAAAACAAAATCTAGAACCACAGAACAAATAAAACTAATTGAGCCCCAGCATTCCTGCAGTGCACTTTTGAATGTGTAGGGCTCATTTAAAGAGCAACAACGACAGGTGGAGATACAGTCGAATTTCTTTGGCAAGTGCTGTGGAAAGATCGTTCAGGGAGCTCTCAGAGGGGCTGAGCGGCTCGCAGCGGGCGCTACAAAAGCTGCACTCTTGGCCAGCAGAGCCATGGGGACGGGCAAAGCAAGCAACTCCTGCACTGCCCCGGAGCCGTGACTCTTCCTGTTCCCGTGTCTCTCTTCTCGGCCCTGCTAGTGCTAAGGCCAGCCCCAGGCAGCGAGCTCCATCCTGCGAGGCGCTGAGCACCCTCGGCCAGAGCCTGTGGGAAACAGCGGGCTCTGCGTAAAATTACAGGGCAGCACATGGCGGGCTCCTAAAGGAAATAGCTGCGTCCAGTGCATTGCAGAGCAGAGGAATTTGCAGCCACAGGAATACAACTGAGACAAACAATGCTGACTGGGTTTCAAACTGGGGCTGGAAAATTTTATGACTGCAAATAACACTGGCAGTCATATAAGCCAAAAGAAAAAAAAAATAGGGGTAATGAAACCTCCTGCTTCAGGGCATGTGCTGGTGGCCTCTAGGGACAACAGAGGAATTTTTCTTCCCATGCACAGCATTGCTCAAGTAGCTGGGTGCATTCTGTAGGGGTTTCACCATCCGTGGAAATACCACGCATCGGCTGCTGATGGTAAAAAAAGATACTGCGCTGGACAGGTTACTGGCTTGATTTGGTAAGGATACAGAACACAAGCAGGCAACGGCATTATAATGAAATAAAAGGGACATCAGAGATGAGTCCAGCTCTGGAACCCCAAGGAATCAACAGGGATGCTCTCCAAGGACCAGAGCGAGACAGATCAGACACAGAAAAAAGGAAAAGGGTATGCCAAACCACTGTGTTTTGACTCTGAGCTGGAGCAGACTATCCAGTGCCATTATACAGGCAAGTGAAATAATACATCAGTGGAACTGATTTTAAATTTCCACATTTGCTGGCTAAAGACTGGGCAGCAAGACCTGTGGTTCTTTCTGGGTTCCCCCTCCCCCTGAACACTGCCAATCTGTCCACACAGAATGAAGTTTGCTGGGCGTAAAGTTTGCTGGAATGTTCCAAAATGTAGTTATCTTTAGTGGGCAAAATTGTCTCCTAATCGTCAGTCTAATTTGACTCAGGGCCACTTTAAATTCACTGATTATGATTTCAGTATTGTCCTCTCTCTGAAATAGTTCTAGTCCTAGTGTTTGAACACACAAGCACACGCACAAGTGCACACATATGCAGTGTGCTTTCTGAGGATGCATCACAGTTCACAATGGGAGAACGACGGTCTGCGGAGTCCTGAAGTGGTACAAAGCTGAGCTTCCCAGGAATCTTATTCCCAGACCTAAATTTGTTTGATGCCACTTTGCAATCTCACTCCCAGCACCCCCATAACGAGTAGCCTGAAAACCCAGACTACAGGACTCAGGGTCTAGCAAATGGGCACAACAGCATCTTGTGCCCCATAACACTGCCAGCAGCACTGAGGGCACTCAGATACAGAGGCGTTAGGTGGTTTTATGGCCAAAGCCTGGCAGATTTCCCCCCAGGGCCCCCAGCTGTTTGCTCTGCTGGTCATCGCTCCTGTCAGGCTAGTTCAGAGTGTCTATGCCTTTACTCTTAGTGGATTAAGGGGCGGTTGAGCAGTTATTTTCTCCTGCTTTGTTGCTTGGAGATGGGCCTGCAGAGGGGAATGAGTTACCTCAGATAAATACATTAAAATGTCACTCTGGGAATTACCTGGAAACCCCAGTCTCTCCAGGAAAACAGTACGAATGGCAAAAGAAAGTGCCACTGAAGGCATCCTACCATCATTCACGTGTATAGATCAGCACGGATATTATTTTTCTTCCCAGTAATTAATTTCAGTGTATTATTAATGGTAATAACTAGCAATTTCTAATGAATACGCTGGGCCTCATCGAAATCCTGGCACTTAGCTGTCACAATTAAAGTAACTGTAGTATTCCCTGATCAGCGGGCTCAGTCCTTGAGTAAAACTGCACCCAGAGCACTTACAGCCCAGAGGGAGCGAGGTGACTGCAGCGTTAACCCAGCACGCGGGAGCTCTGCTGCAGATTCCTACAGGACTTTGAGGAAAACTCTGCCTCCATCTCATCCATAATACCAATCCTGAACTGCAACAGTTTACTTGGAGGTTAGCCTGTTAAAAATACAGGGATGATTCAGATATTTAGATAACTGGATCCACAACATGGTATCTGCTGAGAAAAAAGCCAGCATCTTAGGATGGCTAAACATTGCTAAAACATCTCCCAAAAAAAACCCAAGTCAGCTTCTAGGTGAGTTAAAGTCAGCGCATGCCCTTGTCATATCGGGCAACAATTACACCAGCTGAGAGCTTAATCCAGACACACACAGTGACAGCAACATGAATGTTTGTTATTTCCTCTGCACAACTACACCAATTAGAAACAAAACACTGGATTGCTACATGTGCCATTAACCTTATACTTCTCACATTACAAGCACATTATAATCAAATATAAAAACACACATATTGATTACAGCATGAATATCTTAGTCACTGTCCTGAACAAAATAAAATCTGAAAAATTTATAATTAAAGAAAAATGTTTTTCAAATGAGAAGCAAAAATCCCACACGGACATAATCATGACGCATCCCTTGGATGTACTCTCTTGGATGGGGACTACCCTCTGTTCTCAGCTGGTCCAGCACTTAGCCCAGGAGGTCCTGGGATTACACACTACTACAATAGCAATTAAGTTTCCCATTAAGATACACGTATCTTATTATCAAGAGATAATAGTCACCATTACTAGCAAAACATTCAAGGGCAAGTCAGTAAATTATAAATTGTTTTCTTTGATTTTACCATTTAAAATCATCTTAAAAGAACACGTTTTGAGAAGGATATCAAGGCTGTAAGAGCCAAAACAGTTAAAAAGATGAGTAATTTTCAAGTCAGAGTTCAGGACACGATATGACATTGAAGTACCCTTCTCTACATAGCAGAAATCCAGACGTGAAGTGCAGAACTGCCAATTTCAAGATTTCCCAGTATGTTTAGCCAAGGCAGGATTTGAAGCAAGAGGCATTATTCAATACAGCTCCTGCTGAGGGCAGTGGAACCAGGATTTCACAGCGTGCTTAAGCAAGGCAAGATTTGTAGTGAAAGGTGTTATCTTTAATAAACCAGCTGCTGGAGCTGAAAAAAACAGAGGTGCTTTTGGGAGCAATATCCTCAAGCACGCCTCTAGACGTGACTCAGAAACAACAAATTTCAAGCTACATCCAGGCCAAAAACTCTGTCTTTGAGTTTAACTAGATCATTCTGATCCAATTATACAAACTGAGAGAAAAAGCAGTTGATATTTGTACCAAGTTTTTGCTTGTTAGCACAAGTTCCCATGATGCTAATAAGGCTGATGGACTTCCAGGCTGAAACGACTTTAGATTCGGTTGGCTCAGGGTATGGACAGAGGAGGTTCAGGGTAGCTCGCGCCCATCCCCATAAATAGGGCCCAAGCCACGGGCACTTATTTACTTAGTCATTTCCTTGCTCTGACACGATCACAATTTACAAATCATGTAACTAGGTGTAATGTTATCACCCAGCAATGTTTTTTCAATGAAAATTTTTGGTTCTGGACTATGACCCAACTAAATGGTTTAGAACAACAGGTGAATCTCAGGATCTTGCTGTCGTAACCTTCCTCCTCCCCGCGGAGTCTCCTCCCCTTTGTTTACTGCAATTCCTTCCTGGTTGCACTTGGGCTGAGAGATCCCACGAGCAGCCCCAGCCAGCCTTTGTTCAGACTGCGACGCACAAACAGCCATTTGCATGCAGTGGGAGCCTGGCCTGACCCAGGCCTCACTCAGAGCGGTGGGACCAAGATTACATACATTTACATACATGTAAATTTTGCCATTTGCTGTGCAAAAATATCCTGTCTCTGAGATACGGGAAAATATAGTTCTGACTCAGAACTGATGCTATCTTTCCAGTCAAGATTAGAGTCTAAATTGTGCAATCCAGTTTAGCTCACAGTATCAGTTGCTATGCAAAAGATGGTGTTTCATACAGAGGTGTGGTCTTCCAAGCATTGCAACAAATACAGACCACAGCTGGCTTGCCATTTAGATCCAGTACAGTTGGAAAGCACAGCCATTCAGGTCTGATCCTAAAAGAAGATGATCATTCTTCATATATTGTGGACTGACCTTATGTCATGGTGAAATTAATGGGATTAAAGGTTTTGAATGCCTGTAAAGGCCTGTAAAGAATCTGTCCCTAAAGACAAAAAAAAAAAAAAAAAAAAAAAAAACAGAAAAGGTGAAAGCATGTTTAAAAAAAAAAAAAAGAAAAGCCTTCTTTCCCACAGGAAACTTCCATCACTGTTGTATTTTCCCTAAGGATGTTTCTGTATCTGTCACTAAAAATTACTGCTGTCAGCCATAATGCATCAGCACAAACCAGAGGGCTGGGCTTTGGTGGTCTGAAAGGCTATGCAAAGCGCAGTTGTCTTTAACCACCATCTCACCTTAGCTCCAGTGAATGTATTTATTATGCAATAAATCCAATTTTGTCTGGAGTAAAAATGATGTCGGGTAGAAAAATTGTGTGTTTTTTTCACAAGTGCATGCCTGATGCCTAGCCAAGGCTGAGAGAGAGACATTTCACTCGCGTAACGCGAGCAGCTGCTGAAACAGAGGTGAGTGAACTGAATCAAAGATGCACGATAGGGAAGCAAATGTAGATGAATGCCAAAACCCTTTGAACCCCTGAAATGGCAAAACTGTCTCCCAGCAGAGCCCCAAAACAAAGGCCTTACAATGTCAGTGGCAAAAGAAAGAAGCCTAAAACAGATTTCCTCCATAGTGTGAAACAACCCCCTAGAAAATTACACTACTAATAAAAAGCTATCAAAAACGTCTACTGGGAACAGTTTCTCCCTGCAGATAACTTGTCCCTCCTGATCTTAATGAATTCACTTGCAATTTTGACATGCTTTTATTACAGTGGCACTCAACACCCTATAATCCCAGCATGCTAGGTGCTGTTCAGAGATGGTCTTTGTCCCAGGGAACATGACGTAGCTCTTAAAAAGGCTCTGATACAGGCTGCTAATTATTCATTGTTTGCACAGGGAATAAAAAAGGTTTATATGGAACTAACGTATGGGTAAGTGTAAGGATTATTAGCAGTAATTATAGTAACTGCCTCTATGATCCTCCTCTGTTATATTTGAGGCAGACTTCATTTCATAACTACAGGTTTGTCTGCTAAAAATCCTCTTTCACAACAGACAGCCCATTGCAAGCTGCTTTCACGAATCCTGCCACGCCGGTGGAGCTGTCACGCAGCGGTGAGTGGTCGTCTTCAGGCAGAGACCAGAGGAAAGCCACAGCACAGCTGGGTGCTATGCTCCTTCCCACAGGTGCTCACCAAGGGCTTTGCACAGAGAGATTTGAGAGCAGAAACCTGTGGGTTGTCAAATCATCGCAGGGACAGCACAGTGGAAGGCCCTGACCCCCTACTTTTAATGCAGGCAAAATTCCGTCTCACTTCGAACTAGCATTCAGTGGGGGCCAGAGGTGGGCAAAAGGTCTCCTGCCCCAGCAGTTCCTGGGGTAAGGGCAGAATTAAATGGGATGAAGAGGGCGTGGGCTGCCGGCAGGCACTGAGCTCTCTTGCAGCACAAGAAGCATCTGCGCTCAGGGAGCTCAGGGGGAGCTTCACCACTACCCATGGCAGCGGTTTCCTCTCCATGCCTAAAGAAAGCCAGGAGAACCATGGCTGAAGCAAATTTTGATCCCCTTTGAGAAAACGCAGTGGTGAGAGCACTCTGCTCAGCTGTGCTCGCTGCTGAACCCACGCAGCGCTCGGGGCGGGTCTGTTTGTTTGGGCCACAGGAACAGCAAACAGGAGAGGAGCGACCGCGGCCGCATCCTCCTCACGCCCACGCACCCATGAGTGGCCTTCTTTCTGGCTAATGAAGTGAGGATTAATTAGAGGAGGTAATGGGCTTCCACAGACAGCATTGTCAAGCGCTGCTTGCTGCTGTTTGTTGATGCAGCTAGGCATTTTGTAATCCCTCACATTGTTTAGCAGTGACTACATGAAACAGGTAGAAAAGACACTTAGCTTTCCTGAGTTCAAGGCCCTTATGCAGATCCTTTAGAAATTATGGTTGGTGCTGCTTAGTACTGAGCAATACAAACGTACCATCAGTCCTTGGATAATCCCATTCATCTCCACAAGAAAGCTAATCTGTAACACATCCTTACATGGCTTGAGAAGAGGTGTCATGGAAAAAGTTAAGTCTTTATATTCTAAACAAAATCTACATGAAAAGGTATCTGCAACACTGGCAGTGGTTAGTTTGTCATCTGCCAATGGCAAAATGATGAAAAAAATCCACAAACTGATGGATGGGAAACAACAACATTTATATTTTATATATTTTATACTTATATTTTACTCCTTCACACATGAAGAATACAGTGCACCCCAGAGCCTGACTTGTCATTGCCCTTCATTGTGTCCAAGCTTTTGCACCCATAATAATACAGTGAGTAATGCTACTAGCCCTAAAGTGATGGTTGGCATCCACGCTGCCTTGTGGCAGCAATGCCCAAGCATTTAAGGCTCAGGCAATCCAGCCCTTGACATTTCCACACTTTCCGTACAACTTGGCTTTGGTCTGGGCCATAAGATAATACAGAAAAGGGTCTTCAGAAGCTTTCCCCAGCAGAACAACTTGACAAAAGATGAAGTTACTCTCCTGGGGCTGAAATAACTCTTACCTCCCTGGCCAACCCACCTGGATTTAGCATGCACTCTCCAGTCTTGTAACTCAGTCTGGAGAGCATGAACAAACATTAGGAGGTTTAAACTGCCCCATTTCTGTGCTTGGGCTAAGCAGAACTCAGGACAGGGATCTAATGTTGTCTTTGTGTGTAGAAACGCAACACAAAAATAACTGAAACACTAAGTCCTGTTTTTTCCCCTTAGGTCCTTTCAAGAAAGGTTAGCATTCACCCACCTACTGCAAATGTGGGGCCCCTTTAAAAGCTCCCCCAGGACTGTATTTGCTGCCCAGCAGGAAAGATGACGCATTAGATTTCATTTCATTTTCTCAAGACATGACATTTTTGTTGGCTCATGTAAGGGGAAAGTATCTCATGCCTTGCTAAAGATCTTCGCATGCATGAGCACACCTCAGGGCAGACAAAGCCCGAGCCGTTCCCAAGAGACGCTGTGAGAGAGATGTGTGATGGGTGGGAGACAAGGCAGACAAAGAGTCACTTCTCCCTAGTGTAAAGGGCTTGCTTGGAGGAGGCGTGCCAGGAAGGAGGGTCTCTGTTCCGTGAGCCAGACCCGTGGTGGCCACTGGCAGCCAGGCAAGAGGCATTTGGACCTCCTCGAGGAAGTGGGCACAGTGCAGCTTGGGCTCCCCGGGCTGCAGTGCTGTGCCACAGGCCGGTTGCCACCATCACTTTCACTCCTTCATCAGCGATGTCAGCAGAGGCAAGAGCTCCACCCCACCTCTTCTGGTGCACATCCCACCCAAGCTGGCTGTAATCATAAGAAACAAGAGGGAAGAGGGAAGGCAAACCGTCCTCAGAAAGGGAGGCCTCTTGCTCAAAGCCACAAGAGCTCCATGAGCAGAATGCAGCTCAGGCAAACCTGAGGCTGATCCCTTTCCGCTAGACCGTGCTGCTTCTTTCTCAGTCACCAGGATTCACGGCATAAACAGCTTTGTTTCTTCCCTCTCAGCACACTTCCTTGGCTCTGTCATAACCATACTGAAACACCCGTGGACTGAAGTTAGTGCCTGTACAGGTTTTCCTCAAGCCTGGTCATAAAGGTTACGTGTCACCACACCTGCCTCACCTGGTAGTTAAACACTAGACACAGCCTGCACCATCCTGCAAAGAAAACTCTGTGTAAGAAACATGTATTTTTAATGCAAACACATTCTTAGGGGCACAAAGGCTCCTGGTGAAGACACCTCCTCATGGCTGGGTACATGCATCCAGCTGCCATTAGTACTAAAGAGAAATAGCAAGCCTGGGAAGACTCATCCTCTTGGGTGGAGGCTCATCCTTGCACCAGGCCACCAGAGGAGATTTTAGGCTAATTCTCAAGGATTAAGAGCTCCTGTTTCAAATCACTAACACTGGATGTTTCCAGTTCAGCTGCAAACTCATAAAACCACTTCAGAAATTGAAACCAGGCAACATGAGTACCACAAGAACCAGAAACACGTGCGAGTCCCACCTCAGCCTTGGCAATGTTGAGGCTCTCAGTTAACTGAACTCTTGAGCAATTTTTTTTGTCTCTGACCATTCCCAAATTGGTTTCTTACGACATGAAAGCCAACTGACTGACTTTCTTTCGATTTATCTGATAGAGTTAAAAGAAAACTCCCTGGCGATGCCACTGCATCACAAGACAGGCTTTGATCGTCTGAAGCTGCCAACGCACCTTGAAGCGTGTTAAACATACATGACTCAGCTCACTGCATCTGTCTGTTTCCATCAAGTGTACCTGCAAGCAAGCCACCTGCTGAGAAGGGCCACTGCAAGGGAGAAATGACCTGGGTTTTGGGTTCCTGGATACTCCGTGAGGTTTGTCATAGAGAAACGTGGGAGCACTTTGTGTTGAGCATGTCACACAGCCAAGGTAAGCAAAGGCCAGATGGAAGTGCATTTCTGAGCAAGTTTTCAGCAGGAAATGACCTTTCCAATGTGGTTCTGAATGGAGAAACCTGCCAGCAGTAACAAAGTGAGAACCTTCAACAGCTCCCTCAGGGTTTGGGTGCTCATCTCAGCTCAACAGAGGAGGTTCAGCTCCTCGGACTGCAGGCGCTACCAGTCCATGCTGGTGACCTGGAGTGCCACACTGGGCAGTGCCATGTCAGGGACACATCCCTCCACCCCCTGCATACATCTACCTGTGTGCAAAGATCCTCCCAGATGAAAATGGCTCTAACACTGCTCAGCTCAAGAACCAGAGCACAGATTTTGGACTTGGCTTTTAAAGATTCTGATTAGGAGATGAGATAGAGACAAGTGCTAGAGTAGGACACACTGCTGATAAGATGCTATGATACTTCTACACAAGCTATGTGGAGAGATTACAGAAACTTACTTTTCGGTAAAAAAGTGACCCATTTCCATTAGCCTTTTGTTTCCCGCTGGTGGTTCATGACTCTTCCCAGATCTTGTTTGGAGCACAAAACACCACAACCAACTCATCCCCTGCCCCCTGGGAATGTGATTCTGACTTTGTAGGTTATCTGGGGTGGGGAGGAAGCAGGAGAGAGGAATGACAGGGCACAGTGCAGATGATTCTCATTAATTTTGGAAGGAGTTATAAAAAGTAAGCATTAAAGTGTATCCTAAATACAAGGATTCAGCTGATTGAGAACTCATCTGCTTCTATCTCTTGGGTAATCGTGAATGCACTTCTGCTGTGTCACTTCAAAGGCTCAGCACAGCTGGGAGGGTTTTCATCAAAGCTTCTGCATGTCTGGGGGAGGTTTTCCCCCCATGAATATACATCACTGGAGGCTCATTTTCCCAGCTTTTCCCATGCCTCTCTCTGATTGATCCTCATTTCATTCAGATGAGCTCTTCCTCTCTGGATGGCTAAAGGGCAAGAGACAGCTCTCTCCAAAGCTTTCCCACTCGCCTGGATGCCTCTCCGAAGCTTTTCCTCCCATCAGAGTGGGGGAGGGAGGGAGCTGTTCAGACAAGAGATTGAGCCTTTAAATTAAATTCTTGTCATCTGAGGGCTGGGCCTGATAGCAGCGGGGGTGGGAAGCATATTCTCCTAGTATCGGGACTCTGGCCAGATCCTCATCTGGTGTAAATGTGTTCTGGGGGACTGATCTCAGCAGTCATGTCATCAAAACTACAAGTCTTAAAACACTCCCTGCTCCCTGCCCCTCTCTGCAAGGCAGCAGCTTGCTGGGTGAAACCAGCATCATCCCCTGTGAGCCCGCTCTGCAGAGTACGTGAGCTCCACAGACAAGGAACGCTGGCTGAAATTGCTCAATTCCCCTCTTTTTCAGAGGGGAGGGAGGGCTGGGCAGCTTGGTGGAATTTCAAACACTCAGCCACCCTCAGCCAGGCTGGGATTTCACAAGAGCCCAGACCCTGTGTGCACCCAGCACGTGCGAAGCGCTGGTGGAAATGTGGGCCCCTGTCCGGATCTCAGACGGGAGCTCAGCCCTCCTGGAAATTCTGGGCCCGATGCCACTGAGTTACAGCACGTCTCCTGGCTGGTGGCCAGAGCAGAGAGCCTGAACCTCACCGTGGCTCTTCCACCCTCCGCCTGCTCGCTGTGTATTCCCCTGGGCCAAAGTGACCCCAGGGACCGGCAGCGCAGGACACTGCCGGGCGACGGGAAGCACACCCTCTTACACCGCTGTAAAGCTGCCTGGTTTGAATGATGTCATGTCGCTGTTGATGTTTGGTTTGGTTTGGTTTGGTTTGGTTTTAACAAAAAGATGTTACGAATCTCCTCTACAGTGACCCGTGGAAAGGTGACAGGCTCAGACATTACCTGCCTGCTGAGATCCTCGCCCGCTCCAGGGGCAGCCCTCGGCAGGCGGGTCCCTCTCGGACAGCAGCACAGCCAGCACCAGAGCCTGCCTCATGTCCTCACAGCCTCCCGCACGCCCTCCCTCAGCTCAGAGCTCTGCCAACACACATCCCGGACCTTTGCTGTGGAGATCTGACATGGTCCCCAAGGACGTGTCACCCTTCCAGGGACCCTTCCAATGCCAGAGTGTCTGTTGGCACCTGGAAATCCTGCCCTGCACACAGTTCCAGCCTGCGAGCCTCCCTGCACAGCAGCAGCCTCCCCGGCAAGGTATTCAAAGCCAGGTCAGTTGTGCTGGTCCTGCATGTGATTGGGACACTTCTTCCCCCCAGACAGGGATGGGGTTTTCCCGCACCAGTCCCCCGAATGGTTAATTGGATCTTGAATGCTTTATCGCTTCTTTCACTGGGGTGTGTGGTTGCATCTACTTTGACACAAGCCCCTTTCTGAATTGCAAGTTGGCAACAATAAAAGGGAGAAGTCTTTAATTAGTTATCTGGCTAATTAACTTTTACGGCACTGTATAGCTTTGGCATCCAAATACTGCAATGCAAAACATTGCAAACATTCAAACAGAGGCTGCCCTCCCCACCAGGAAGCGCGGCTGCTGCCACTCGTGGTTGCAGGGGAGCATCTCGCAGAAGAGGGCACCTCTCACGGCGCAGTGCTCCTTGGACTCCCACACATCCCCTTCTGCCCCAGCTCACCTTCTGATGGTGTTCAAGTTAAAGGCGCAGAACATACACAGCTTCCCCATGTCATATTCCCCCTCCCAGCATGTGCACTCACTCTACCCCTGGGTGAAATATACCCAAGACAAAATGTATTTCCTGCTTGAAAGGGCTACGTAGAGATAGATCCCTGCGTCCCTCTGCCAGGCAGGGGAAGAATTTCACAACCAGAGCCAATGTAGTGGCATCCTGCAGTCCTGAGCCCACAGAGAAACCCCTCAAATTAGGCAGGGTGCCATCACAGCACGCAGTAAGGAAACGCTCCCAAAGAGGGACAAGCTCTGAAGCCTGTGGGATGACCCCCAAAAGCACAGTTTGGCTCAGAGAGTACAACAGACAGGTTGCCAGAACTAAGTCTCTCTCTCTGTTGGAACATGCAGGGTCCCCACCGCTTTTCCCACGCTGATCGGTGAGAGCTAGGGGTTTCGGGAGGCACGGTGCCCCCAGGAGGTTCCCGTGTTGTTATATCTGCACCTTGTGGGCTAGCACATGTTTTACTCTGTGTGCACTGGAGTTTCGCCGTTACTGCATGTCCAGGCAAGCTCCCTAACTGCTTTCAGCATGAATAAAAATGCACTGTAAAGGGGAAAGGACAGGTTTCAAGAAACACGAGAGAAGAAGCATAAAAGTCTATTGACTCGAGTCCACTGGCTAACAGCATCATCCCACACTGCTGCCCCACTGCTCAGGGAGGCAGAAAGGATGGGAGAGGTCTGTCCGACTTCAGGCTGGGGCCCAAAATAAGTTTATTGCAGTTTGGACTTTAACTGAGATCCATGTAACTGCTCTGTTGAATGTACTTGTGGCAGAAGAGTAGCACCAGGTCCAACCAAGTGAACAGGGACGAGCCGTTGCCCCTGCCTGAAGCCAGTTGCTGCGGGACACGGGAGATCAGCGGACTGGCACCTGACGGAACTGGTGCGCTTGCTCAAGAGGCAAGTTGTTGCCTTTAACGTTACACAGCCAGCTGCCCAGGGAGGGCTGTGACAGGAGTGTTTCAGTAAAGCGGCGCTGTGTTTGCACACCACAGGGCTGCAAACAAAAAGCAGGTCACAGGGAAGGTAATGACGAAGCCAGCTCAGAGCTGCAGCATGAGTAACCGCTGCTACAGAAGAGGGCAAACCCCTCTTGACGTTCCTTAAACATGCACACGAGACTCTTCTGCGTGTTCATTTGCTGTGAACAAACAAGCAAATCTTTTGGAGAGAATGATTTCACTCCGTGAGCACAGGGGTTTTGCCTTACTCAGTAGGGCTTCTCTTTGCTGAGGAAGAAAATAATCTCTGCAGATTTGCAACTGCTAGATGATAAAGCAGGTAGGATGGGCAAGATCCCTGCTACAGGAGAAGAGATGAAGGGAAAGTTGTCCCCTCCAGGTACAGGCACGCACCTTACCAGCTCTCCCTGAAACAGAGGAAGACCCATCTGAAACCAAGCATGGTTTGGGCAGCTTCCCTCCCAAGTGGTGCGGGTGAAGCCCCCACTTTCCCCCAGATCAGCACTGGCCCATCCAGCCTCAGCTCCTGCATTCTGCTGGGGCTGCTCTGAAGTTGTCTCCTCCCTCAGTGCCACCGCGGCATCCGCTCTGCCCGACTGCAGTGCTAACGGTATCAAGGCTTACAACGGAGGGCGGTCTGCTGGCCCAGCACTACTGCTGCCTGTGCAGGTCTGAAGCAGCGCTCTCCTTAGGCAGCTCCCAAGGCCTTGCCTGACCTCCCCTAGTACCCACTGCAGTACAGCAGTCTAATGGACTAGGACACAAGTCCCGTATTTAACACAAAGGTCAGCCTACAGGGTCCAGCTGTCTTTACAGGATTACTGTACTCCCCTTACCCTGCAGGAACAGACTGTCAGGTGTATTTACTTTACTTGTGAGCCTTGTATCTGGAGCTGTACCTGGCTACTGCGTACGGTAAAGGCCCTGAGTTCCTTTAAAAACCCTGCCCTAGAAGAAAAAAAAAAAAAAAAAAAAAAAAGAACATGAAATGATTCATAGCACTTGTATGGGGAACATTTTAAGGTTTTGTTTTTGCTTTTGCTTTTCAATCTAAGTCTTTTCAGACTTGGTTTAAAAAACAAATCAAGCCCATTCTCTTATTTTCTCCTGATGACAGGTTCCCCAGATGCCTGTCTGGGTCAGGGGGACACTGCTGCATTTTATTATTTGGCATTGCTCAGCCTTGTGGACTTTTTAACCTCTTAATTACCAATAGCAATTTGTTCTTTCTAAGCACAAAAAGGAAAACACTTCCTGAGCTGCAGAAGTTCAGGTATCCCCAGTTCCAGGTCAGAGCTGAGCCTTCAATGAAAAGATTTTCCAGGGATGAGTGAGAAGGTTCAAGTTCACCCAACTGGCTCAATAAAGACAGGACCAGGCTTGCTGCTACATCTCCTTGCCACTGACAGTCTATGGCTGTCACTTTACATCTCTCCTTCTCTCAGAGTCTGTGCTGTGCACCCAGTGCCAAAGCCACAGCTGCAGCCACCCGAGGGGGCTGGGGCTGTTCCCGTGCCCCGTGCTCCTGATGCTTTGAACGCCTTTGCTGCAGAGCGTCCTGCAGACCTCCCTTGCTGGGCAGAACTGCCAAAGAGCTGGATGCTGTCAGAGGGAGCGAGGTGCCAGCACCTCAGGTCCAAACTTGTCCTCTCAGCACGAGAAACTCAGGACAAGGGAGAAAGTTTCCAAAACTGGAGACTTTTGAGTTGTTCAGAAATGTTCTGCCCGTCCCTGAAGTGTAGGTTTTCCTGAAGATCAGCATGTTCTCCACAAAAAATACAAGTGGTTTCCAGGGAAAACTTTGGAATGGTGTGAAACCTTGCCTTCAGTTTCAGATCATGCTTTTTGTTTAGATTGGGGCTAATGAGTAGTTTCTCTTTAGACACGGTTGTGCTCATTCACTTTTCCAGAGAGGTGGTGAGAAACCTTGAAGGAAAAATTCCGCTCCTGCCCTTGGGTTGTACTTTGCCCAGATCTGAAGACAGGCCCATACCACACACCTTTGCCATCACAGATAGATCAGCTTCACCACCTCCAGAAATGAAGAAATTAAGCCAAGAAAAGCAGTCTTGCACTGGTGAAGCTCCGCTAGGAAGCTCTGCAGGCGGCTTCCTAAGTCATAGACGTTACTTTCAGACTGCTGAATCCTGGGCCCAGGCCTCTGAACTGTGCTGGGGAAGGCACTGGTTTTTGTGTGCTGCAGTCCCCATCTGTGAATACCATGTACACATGCCTCTACGTTTAGGAGAAATGTGAAGAAATGCCACGTGGGACAAGGGCTGCCCCGTAAGCCACAAGCAGAGGTCGAGCAGCGAGCACAGGGGTGCGAGCTCAGCCGCAGGAGCACAGCAGACAGGAGGTGCTGCCAGCAGCGTTTGCAGCATCACACCCTGAGTGAAGCAGAGATGTTAATTAAACAGCAGGAAAGGAAAAGACCATTTAAAGAGCTTTGAGTCTGAATGACTAAAGTCTTAGTCACCCATTTACCAAGTTCTCAGCCAAAAACTCCTTTTAAAATAATTTTTATCTGGATCATGTTCCCTTGAGAAATTTGTCAAATCACCCAGCAAGAAGTACTGGGAAATGTCACTCAGATTGCCTGAGATTTCCAGTGTCTAGTGTGTCTGTGACAACTGCCACCTCCCCTCCCTGCTGGTAACGTTCTCTTAGCCTGAGTGCTCTCACCTAACACAAGGCAATGACAGCTGGCAGAGAAGAACGGTATTTCAGAAAGAAACAAAAATCAACTGGGGAAGACGCCATGCAGAAGCTACTTCAGAAGGCTGGTTCACATTTGAAGAAATACTGAAAACATTCACCCAGTCCTTCATGCAACGTGGTGGTGCTGGAAATGTACGAGCACATCAGAAATGTTAGGTGTGCTGTGAGTGGCAGCAACCATCACAAAACAGCAAGTTACTATCTGCACCTTCCTCTAAGTTGTGGTCAAGAAATGTTCATTCATTTTCGTGTATGGATCAGTGGTTTGGTTTTCCGTGGTGCCATTCACACCAGAAATGCCCTATTAAAATTTTTAACGTGTGGGCTTTTTCTCAGCTGGCTCAGCCGTCCTCCCAGGCTCACAGCACACAGGTCTGCCAGAACCACCGCCTGGGTAGGGTAGGAGCTAGAGGAAGCAGCCGGGATGCCAGTACGCTCTGCTGCCCGCTGCCTCCAAAGGCTTCATAAAGCCAAACCTCAGCCCAAACTGTGCCTTCCTCACAAGAGCAGGACTGCATTTCCTGCAGTGCCCCTCCTCCAGAAAGGAGCCATCCGTCAGTCTGACTCACGAAATGCTGCAGGCTTGGTCTGAATCACCTGTGGCACACAGAGAGCCGGGAGGTGACAAAACTGCGAGCGACCTCCTGCCGCCACAGCACCGCAGCAGCGTGCGGAGGTCCACCTACACGCCGGGCCACCGTCCTGCACCGGCTGCGTGCGAGTATGGCAGTGGGGAAGGCAGGCATGGCGGCGAGACCTGCGGGAAGGTCGCACCAGCGGCACCACCGAGCCCAGGCCCCTGCCGCAGGCGTCCCACCTGCCAGAGCCCCGGGCCGGGCCGGGGGCCGCCAGCCCCCCACCGAGGCCTGCCGCCTGCCAGCACCCGCGGCCGGGACACGCCGGTGCCCACGACTCGGGGACGCTGCCCAGGGGGCGCCGGGCAGAGCCGGGCCGCGGGGGCTCTCCGGGAGCCCTCCGGGATCCGGCCGGGAGTGGGCGCGGGGCTGGGGGGGGAGGCGGCAGAGGCCCGGAGCTGAGAGGCAGCGACACCTCGCGGCACGGCCCCCCTCCGACACGACCTGTCGCGACAGACAGCCCCGGTCTCAGGGCAGGCGCTCCCGGCCCGGGGCTAGCCCCGGAGTCGCCTGCCCCCCGTTTGTTCGGCTGCTGCAGGGAGCGGGGGGGCCGCGCTGGGACGAGCTCTGCGGTCGTGATGCTGGAGGAAAGCAGACCTTGGACCCTCCAGACCCTTTGCCTTTGTGTTTCCTCCTAAACTAGCCAAACCCTGTAGTAAACTGAGAAGGTGTAAGTAACCTCGTGTAATCTAGATCCCAGTCAGGTTTCTGTGATGGTAGAAAAAGCATCCCCTTCCTCTGAGGACTCCTCCGGAAAGGCACAGACACCCAGGTACTGGCACGCTGTCAGCCTGCTTGCTCTGGATGCTTCCTTAAGCACAAGGAGAGTCCACAACAACCAGGGTCTGCTCCCCAGCTTCATTACCAAACTCGACCTGAATCACCATAAAAAGCTGCCAGTGACAAGGACTTGACTATCTCCTCTGTCCGAAATGTGGTGTGGATGGAGGTAGAATGGCAAGGATAAGGCAAAAACTGCAAAGGCACTCCCACTCCGCAGCTCTCCTGCAATGAGTGTGCAGGGAATCTGTCCTCAGAAATCAGAAGAATAATGTTTCATCTGCACTATGCAGTATTTTGCTGTCTTAAATTTGCATTCATCCCGGTTCAGAGCAAAATCCAAACATTTCAGAATTTCTCTGGAAAGGAAAAGAAGCCAGAACCCCCCTCACTGGGCAGGAGATACTGAAAGCCGCAGGAGCCTGGATGCCCACATGCTGAAATATAACCAGGCAAGTCACCACCAGGGGAAATCCTTCAGGGTGCCAGCAGAAGCCTGCCTTGATGAAACACATTTGCAAATCTTCCTTTCCTATTGATCAGCAAATTCCTATGCAAAATGTTTCACTGGAATTTGGGAACTACCATTCTTCCACTGAGGTAAGTGGGAAACATTTCTTTATGGACTAGGTATTTGAACAGCAAGAACACACCTCAAAATACAGGCCATAGGCAAGGACTAAATTAATGTATGCATCATGTGCACAAAACATCAACAGGAACCTAATTTAAAAAAAAAAAGAGAGAAAATAAAAGTGAGAGGCTGCCAGTATTGTAGGGTTTTGTGTGTGTGTGCGAGAAAGAAATTTCACAGAAAATAAACAGAGGTAGCAAAAGAGCCAATGAACAAGAAACGTACGGTTGCAGAGGCCTATGCAATGAAGAAACATATTTTTGGAGAAAGTTGTGATCAAAGAAACCTGTAACAGGGTCTCCTCCTATGGCTTGAATCATAGTGTGTTCGGGGAAATGAGACATTTGATTCCTTCCTGGTAAACATACAAGCTTCCACCAGCTCCATCAGCTGCTCTCCCACTTAGTACCCAGAACCTGACAGCAACAGGGGAGGGCATGAGGCCACCTGCTGGGCTTGGTGAGCCTGCCATCTGGGGAAGACCCAGAAAAGCCCATCTCTGTGCTGGTGTTATCTTCTGTGCAGTAACATCATTTTTCCTTTCCTTTCCTCACAGCACAGGCCTGGAGGTGGCTGTGATGAGAAGAGCAGGGGAGCAGTCTGGCTAATGAAACAGCGCAAGTGGTCGGGCTGTTGGTGTCCCTGCTCTCACTGTGCACAGGATGCAACAGCACAGCTATTCCAAGAACATGCCCCTGAACACACTGTACTCAGTGACGTAGCTCACAGCTGTACCAGGACCTCTCCGGCTGTGTTTCTGACAAGCACTGAACAAAACTGCTGTCTCCGTGACTTTGCTGGGGGAAGATGTATGAGGCTGTAACAGCAGCAACTTAGGAACTGAGCTTTGCTCCAGGAGAACTCTGGAGTTTAAAGGTGTTGTTGAAAATACAAATATCTCAAGAATTTCATAGCTGCAAATGCCAAGGCCAGCAGCTGACGGGCTCATCGATTTGGAAGTGCAGGGGCCAAGAACCATCTGTGTGTTGGCACAGTCCTGACAACTGGTCCTGATCTTGACTGATATTTTGGGAGTGATGACAACTAATTGATAAGTGATAACTGAAGTAAAACAACAGCAGCACTGGCATCCAACAAAGCACAGCCTTTATCAAAAGGGTCCTCGTCCTTTTGTTCCCCCAATACCATGTATGGGGCAGATCCCTGCCCCAGTTCTGCACTTTGCTTTCCCCACTATAAAGTGGGGTAAATCTATAACTTGTAAAAAGCAGTCTTAACCTCATAACATACATTGAGAAAAAATCCTTGGCTTCTTATAAACACAAGACTAACATAATATCACATACTACTGCTTACTGTTTTTATTATTGCTAGGTTATTATCAGATAGTTCATGCAGTAAAACCTTATTTGATTTCTTTCTTATATTGATTTCTATTAATATTTGATGACCAAACAAGTAAATTCCAAAGGTCAATTTTCTTATGAAGTGCCTCACAAGAGAAGGCTAGCACTGTGTTCCTTTTGCACACAGCCTGTGACGGAGAGATCAGGTAAGTTACACGGGAGGGCGTTGTACTGCAATCTTTACAACATTTTTGCTTTCATTAAAAGCAGCTTCACCCCTACTCCCTTCTTGGCTCACTGTGCAGTCCTGTACTTGGGTTGTACCAGGAAGTGAGGCTGTGCACATCGGTGCAGTTAACTACATGCACCTCCATAAGCCATACAACTTAATACAGGAAACAAGATGATGAAAAGGTAGCAAGAAAAGAAATATATTACAAGTGGAAAAGTTCTGCTTCAGCATGTCTGCTTGGAGGATCAGAGTCCTGGTAGCACTGTGCTTCGTGCGGCAGCCGAGAGGTACAATACTGCTGGCTTTGTTACTTGCATTTCGCCATGCTATGGGGCTTTGCTTGTCAGAGGAAAGACATACACAGAGAATTTTTAAGCAGTGAGAGTGGGGATGATCTACATCAAGTAAAATATTCTGCTGTAAAGAAATGGCAATTTAAAATCTGTCTACAGAACATGTCTAGTTGAAGAGTAGCGATGTATTTACCTACCGCAAACAATTACTGCCAGAAAGCCCACCGGCAAGCCTGCATGCTGCATCTTGCTGTATTTGTGGTACAGTCTGCCTTGGGAGAACTGGGACTGAGTTCTGTGACCCAGCTGTGTCTGCCTCATCTAGGGGCTCGGAGGTGGGAGCACAAGGTAGTCAGGCTGGAATTTGTGGGGTTGTAAGCCGGATCGCAGGAAAATCCAGTGAGACCATGGAGAAAGCTGCTAAAATTATAGAATTGGATGGGTTTCCCACACTTAGGTCCTAATTCTGAAAGCTCTTGAGATGAAGATATTTTATGAGAGATGAGGAAAACACAACTACAACACAGACATACCTGTTTCCAAAACCAGTTTACAGTCATAAATTAATTGAGCTGCTTAGAACAATTTTGAAACCACCTTGACCAAAAACAGGTGATATTTCCTATCCCCAGAGCCCTGCTTAATCATTCACATAATTGTCCCTTTCAATTAGGTCATATTCAGCTTCCCCCTCCTCAGAATGTTACACTACTGTCAAAAGATTTTGACATGATTTTGACATGGACTCCAGGAGAAGGATCTCCACCAGATGTGACATACACTGTGAGGTATGAAAGGTAAGTGCTTACCAAGGATGTCTCATTGAAAGTATGGCACGATGCAAACATCTCTGGATGTACATTTAGTAACAGCGTTACGATCAGTGATCTGACTGCATTCTTTCACCAAAACCAATCCTTATCTGTCTGGAAAGTGCTATGAACTCTGAGCAAGATTTAGTATCTTTCCTGCAAAACACTTCCTTCTCTTGCTCTATGAATTACAACAGAACAGCATGCTTAATATTGTGGTGTTTGTTTCTTCTTTTAGCCAGGAACTCATGGACAAATGGATAAAGGTTCGTCATTGTAAAAATATCCACAGTACCTCTTGCAACCTGACTTGTGTACTTCCAAACTTCTTCATTAAATTCCGTGCTCGAGTAAAAGCCGTTTCTGGAAAATTCCAGTCGCCATGGGTAGAATCCCAATTCAAGGAATACTATTTGGATGGTAAGTGCCTGTTGGGTTACAGCCTGGCTGAAAGGACACCCCAACAACAGTGCTTGCATGAGCAAATCAGTTAAACCACATACAGCAGAAAGACAAAGAGTAAGAGGCAGCTTTATGAATACCAGATTTGAGAGTGCACAAACAACCCATAATGATTTGAAAATAAATTTTGTAGGAGGTATCAGAATTTGTTTCATCAGTGTTGTAGGTAAACAAGCTGGTTTCAAGCTCTCCACAATGGAAAGACAGCACCAGTGGGGGTATATTAAATAAAATTTTAAAAAGGTATTCCTTTGCCTTCCCTCTTCCTTCATGTCCATCACAGAATATCAGCTAGAAGTTTAGATCAATCACATAAAGTATTACTTCTGTGAGATTATGATGTAAGCAAGCACTATTCTTATGTCTGGTCGATCATTTACAGTGGAACTGGCTCCCCCGGTGCTAAACGTGAACATACAGGAGAACATACTCCATGTGAATGCCACCTTCCCTTTGGCCACCTGTGTGGAGAGTTTCTCCTGGATGTATGACTTGAACCTTTGGGAAGCTGGATCTGAAGACAAGGTCAGTAAAAGTGGCACTTCATAGATGAAGTGGAGGAATGATGCCCAGCTGAACTGAAATAGCTGCAAATTTCTAGGCAGGGAGTGACTGGATCCAGGGCCTAGAGAAACTGAAACAGTCAAACCAGAGTTAAACTAAAGCCTGAGAAGAAATGAGTGCATTACAGTCAGCATCCTTATTTTATCAGTAGCTCCCTCTCTTGTTCTATTCCTATTTTTATCAGAGAAGATGTGATGGTGAGGCTACACCACAGTCAGCATAATAGAGAAATATCTGAGGTTTAAAACAGCTAGTTCAGGTACTGCTAACAGTGTAGCTGTGGCAGCAAAGAGCATAACCCACTTGAAATCCCACCCAAGAAACCATAAGGCTTAGGAGAGATGCTTGCTTTTTGTAGCGAGTGCCTCTCCACACACCTAACCACTGGAGCCATGCAACATGATGAAGAGAATCGTGGGCTCAAAAAGTAAAGAAGCAGCATCTGAATAATGAAAGAACCGTCTTTCTAACCGTCTGTTCTTTTTGTTTCTAAACAGAAGCAATACGAAAGTATCTTTAGGAAGAATACAGTGACTATCGACACCACTGCGCTTAGAGGCAACTACTGCTTGAGTGCCAGATCCTCCTTCCAAAGCATTGGCTTCAAGTACAGCAAATTCTCCCAACCAGTGTGCATGCTTTTAAACCATAAAGGTATGTCCCAAGGAAGGATGTGTTAAGATGTCAAATGCCAGTAGGGCCAAGTCAAAGATTTCCATCAAATATAGCTTGTCAACAACAACAACAAAGCCTTCCTGTTAAATGGATTGGTTGGATTTTCTAGTGAAAGGTAACTGCTTTCTATAGAAATGTTTTCATTAAAAAAATCCATCTGTAATGTATTTCCAGAAAATCTTGAAATATTTTACTCGAGTTATGCTCACACTGAAATTTTGGGAATTTTCAAATTTCTCCTGGAAAAAAAAAAGAAAATAAAAGTTAATAAAGTCTCATTTTTGACCTGCTCTAAGTAAGGCACTGGCTGGTATCAACATTCATTTCTATCTGTGACTCTGGCTTAGAGGCTGGTCTTAGGCAAATCTGTTATCCTAATCTGTAAAATAAGGCTCTCGAGCCATAACATTTTCTGAGACTTCTAAAAGAAAAGCTAAGCGTAAGAGCCCATTATTTAAATTTACCATCACTTTAATTTGCTTAAAATGCTATCAACTGAAAAAAAAACATAGTAACATTGCTGTGAAGATGATGCCAGAAGTGAACTACAGGTTCCAGCATCCAAAGCTCTGACCTTAGTGAAATAACCAGTTTCTCCTTAAAGATTATGGAGAAAATGAAGTTACTATTGATAGCATGCTCTGGTAAGATTAGACTCAGCCTGTTTATGTTGAAAGAAAAAAAGAACACAATAACAAAGAATAAAGGAGATTATTTTCCTCTTTTTCTTTTTCAGCAGTGGAATGGAAGCTCCCATATTCTGCCATGATCCCCGTGTTCGTCCTCCCCATCCTTCTGGCAAGTGCCTTCATCACCTGGCTGCTGAAACAAGATGCTAAGCACAAGAAGCTGCCTCATGCTTTGGTACGGTCCAGAGGCTGGGCTGCCGCCCGACTTGATGTCTGGGTGATTTTCGGAGGGTGGCTGGGGAGGAGTGGAAGAGCTGCACGTGTGCCGCATTTCTTGGTTCTGCATTCAGAAATACCATTATAAGACAGCTTTGATTCTGGCATGTTCTATGTCCAAACTTCTTTTTAAAAAGCACCACTAACTCTCTGATCTGTCTTGTTTCTTTCCCTGGTAGGATTTATCTAATTTTAAAGGTGCTGGAGCACCCTTTCACTGTGAGCTCAGTGAGGAGTTCCTCGCGGACTCTCTGACCTGCACAGAGAAGCCAGTGTCACAAGGGAAGAAAAATAGAACATCACCAAGAAACAACCTACCATGGATGGCTTCTCTCCTGTCATCATCGTCATCAGAAGAGGAGGAGGAAGATGAAGAAGACAGCAGGACTTTCATCCCATACACTGAAATGCGTCGCTTTCCAAAGAGATGTCTGAACTACCAGCCGTCCAGAACTGCTGGGCCGGAAACAGGCAGGGACTCCACATCTGGTGGTCTCTCTGTGGACAGCGGATCTGTGATGGACTTCACGGCCTTGGGTTTCTCTTTCTCTCCAGTGAGACAGAATGAAGTGGACACCTCAGGATCCCAAGGAAACGAAAAGGCATCCCTTCCTCACAGCTCCTCTTTGGGAAGAATATCCCTCACTGACGTGAGATTCCCAGGTCCCAGGGAACATGGACAGCATGATACAGACCGGGATGACTGCCTGGAAATGACTCCCCTCCAAACACCGCTGAACAGGATTTGTGCCAAACTTCCAGCTGATGAACGCAGGAATCATCACCATGTCACCACATGTCACCAGAAACCACTAGCTGATCTGCCCGTCCAGGTCAGGGAGAAGTCACAGCTCAGTGTGGATCCCAGCATGGAACAACTCATTTGCTTTCAGACCTTACAGGTGGCAGAAGATGAAGGTATTGCAAGTGACTGTGACAGCGATCATTTTATAGAAGGGACACCTCCTGCATCCACAGTGCTAAGTGATGCATTTGGAACTTCAAATATGGAGGGAAAGTATGATCAAAAGTTTAAATTCAAAGGCTATCAGCACACACATTACATGCGAAGAAGCTAGAGTACCCCTGAAGTTCTGTGGTGTGCCTGGAAAGTGGTAGAGAGCTCTGGATACCCAGGCAAGGATACCTAGATGAGAACAAGGACAAATAACTGTCAGTGCTGTGATTATTTATTTATTTATTTATTCGTCTGCACAGAGTTTTTTCTATTAATGTCTGGCCTATCAAGGATATGGCTTTAGGAACAGAAGAGGTGTATTTTTACTGCAAGGTAACTAATGGACATTCCCCATGCCTCTGTACAATACAGCCGTGAGACAGCATTGAAGCGACGGCACAAGGCACACTATTTGAATCCAGCCAGGGTGAGGCATGTGTGATATCTCATGGAGGTATCACACAGCTAACACACAGTGCCTTGTGCTCACTTGAGACTTCAGAGCAAGATAACTTTTACATGTGAGTTATGAAAGGCAAAAACACTTCTGAGATGGCAAAAACATAACCCTGTGTGAAACCATCAGATGGGTTCTGAAAATGCAGTGAGTTGTGACTGCATGTTGGTTTTGAACCAGGATGAAAACACCAAACATCACATTTGCTTCTGTATAACAGCAAAACTGCACTCCTGCTTGGCTGGAAGCACCTTACAGAGACATTTAGCAACCTTTGCTTTTTGTGGGATGAAAAGATCTCCCTCTCAGTCTACAGAGATCACCTTCTGTATTTCAGTGGAGTGAACTGAAGTCAAAGTGAGAAATGTGCAGCATGTTTGTTTATTTATTTTGCTTTTTTATACAAATGTATATATAACTACTGATTGCCCCTGCTGTGCAGAATGAGAGCTGCTGCATGCAGAGGAAATAATATTTTCATAGATAACTCTGTGTGTGTGTGTGTTTATGTTTCCCAGAACTGCAAAGGGTGACTGCAGCTCATCTTGAAAAACATTATATTTGAAAGCAGGACCCCATCATGAGCGTCCCATTTCTATTGCTTTTGTCCGAGTGAAGTTCTGTGAAACTTCTTGGCCAGGTCTCCATCTGGGTCACTGAACGTCCAGGAGCGTGGCTATCTCTGTAAGCAAAGAATCAAATAGGAAGTCCACCTACAAAAGTCACAGGAGGGACAGGACCTCTCTTGACTGAGTGATACTGACTTTTGCAGAGTATTTTTCATGTGCACCCTTCACATCCCACAGAAACATATTTTCCCATTTTTTTCCCCAGTAAAAGGACATGGAGGAAAACAAAGCATTTAAAGAAAGAGGGAGTCACACAATAGCCATTCTCTGCATTCAGAGAGAGTTGTCTCAGATGAGGGAAGGGTGTTGATTGGGGCTATTAATATTGACATCTTTAGAGAATCGGGAGAACAACATCAGAAAGAGGTAGGGGGTGATATGAGGTGTTGGGAACTGCTTTGAAGAGGAAAGCGAGACATACTAATTAAGATTCCAGATTAAAATAAAAAGGGAGGTGGTAAAAAAGATTAATCAACTAGAATTCTCCTTTTTTTCTTACCTGTTTCCCCCAGAGTATCCTTAGGTACATCCTGTACTGTAATGCCTCCTGTCAATTTAGAAAGAGATAGATCATCCAAATATAATTACCACCCATTTTCTTGTGCAATCAAGAAAACCCCCTAGGCTTTGGTTTCCAGGAAGCTCAGAAGTTGTGTAACCTCTACAAAATGATTTGGACGTGTCACAGCTCTGCAAACAGGGCCCGTGACCAGTTCTTTGTCTTGCCCAGGTCTTCTCACAATGGAAGCTGGGGAGAAGGCTGCAGGCAGGAGAGCTGTACTGGTGGGGGCAGCATCCCACTCCTACATAGCTTTTCACCAGGGCTTGAGACCTGCTTTCCACTGGAAAGGGACGAGGGGCAGCCAGATCTCCCTCTGCTCAAGCAATCATTCCATATCCTCCGTCCTACTTAGTGGTTGTAGCTGTGTGACAAGGAAAGCTCTCCATTCTCATCAAGAGATATGATCCAGTCCTCCAAAAATCTGGCCATTGCTCATCTACTGGATAAGCACAAGAGCTGGAACCAGGTCTCCCATATCCCTGGATCAGCAGTGGCTGGGCTTCACATGGCACTCACAGAGTGGGGCTTTGCAGCCCGGGCCCAGCAGCACCTCAGGAGATAACCATCTTGGTCTGTTAAGCCTTGATTTCCTATCTTCACAAATCTCTGGCACGCAAGATTTGTCTTCTCTTTCCCAAGCTGTGTCATGTTATAAGAAGAATTCCATGGTAAATCTGCATTATGAACCTCTCAGTCTGTTTTTGTCCTTATGAACTAACTTCTGATATAGGTTTAAGTTTGAAAGCCAATTGTTGAATCTTAAACATAGAACCAGGCTTCTGGAGTTTTTCAGGTACTGAAAGATTCAGAAGGGTGCTTCCTGGGCTATTTAAAAGGTAACGTCTCTCTAGAAATAAGGCAGAAATAAAGCTTTAAGTGGTATTCCCAAAACAAAAGTCTGAGGTGTGGTGCAATTTCCCTCACCTCTGCCCTGTGATGGGTCATCCCACAGCAGCAGCATAAGGCAGTGATATGAGGGAAGGGAAAAACTGGAAATCATTTAGCAAGCTATATTCAGAAAATACCCTAAAAAAGAGCTGTACTTAATTAGATGTAGGCCATACTGATGGATAGGTGGGTCTTGTTTAATAAACCTGTAGCTTGTGCATTTGTGAGATGAGAAAGATAAAGCGATAGCTATGCATCAGTGGCATGGTTTGAAGCAGACAGCCCTGTTAGTATCAATGCAGAGCAGGGAATACAAACAACTTCAGGACAGAAAATCCACAAGATGAATGGGTAAACAGGAGGGGTAGTAATTTCTACCATGTTTGGCCACCAAGTGAAATAGCAAAAGCAGCGTGCCTTCAGCTTCAGAAGCACACATGGGCTGTATTTTGATAAACTTAACTGCAGGTATGATGTTCCTTCTGGGCTCACTTGTAATAATAAGAAAAAAAAATCTAGGATTCAGGAGCTTTAAATAGGCTTTAGACAATATAAGAGCACTGCTCATAAGGAATTTGTCTAATGCACAGTTGTTCTTTGTGGTTTAGGGTAGATATTTCTGTTTAAGAGTTTTTAGGGCTGAAGCAATCACAAATTGAATAGTTCTCGGTGCCCAGAAGCACAGGCCAATTGGTTTTGCTCTGGGGGAATCTGAGCCTTATGCAAGGCCCAGTTAGTCCTAGGCAAAATGGAGGACTCGGGACAGGACTTCCTCGTTTTGTCAACTGTTGTGTCCATGGGATAAAGTAAGCCAGAGAAAGAGCCCAGGGAGGTTATCCAGTCTGTGTAAAGGGAATCGTTACATTATAAAATTCAAAAGCAGTGTCTCAGGGAGTTCCCTAAGCTTCAAGTGCAGGTTGTATGTGTGAAGCTTTCTCCGCTTACGATGTATTAGGTAGAAAAAGCAGCATGCAACTGTACCAGTTCCTATTTTACACACATCTGGTGGTTCTAAATCCACAGCTCCTGGAGACAGGCAACTAGTTTTCACTGAGAAAAGCTTGAAAATATAACTGAACAACACCCTAAAAAAAAAATAATTAAAAAAAAAATCCCAAGAAAGGTACAGAAAAGGAACTACATCTCTTTCTTGTCTAGATTTCTTACAAACATTTTTATCGTATGGTATTCATGATATCCAGAACAGAACTTTATATTGTAAGCAGCCACTAAAATTAACTGTAGGTCTACAACTGCCTCTGAGAAAAGCTGTGAAGCAACTGGGGACAGATATCCTCCTGCTGCAGAAAGGTGACCTCCCCCTTCCTACGCCAAGCAAAGAACCTCTGCAGCCACCTGGCAGTGCGGAGGCCTTGGCACACCTGAGGAGCTTGTGCTCTGCCCAGCGCAGCAGGGCTGCGTGTTAGTCAGTTGGCTCCCACCCATGCCCAGCGCGAACAATAGAAGAGCTTAAAAACTAATGATCTGCCTTACTTTCATTTTAACAAAATACCCAAAGGTATTTCTTAAGGAAATAGGTGTGTTGTTTGCAGCAGTTATAAAATCAGCTACGAGCACAGCACTAAATATTAACTTCTAGAGTTCCAACCAGTCAAAGCTATACAACCAGAAAAGCAAACCCCAAAACTGAGAAACCTCAGTGAGGGCTTTTAGGCAGGAAGCTCTTTATCAGGAAAATGGTATTTGGCTCTCTTTCAAGAAAAACCCGGGGATTTTCTAAGCCTCTGGCTCGTGCACCTTTGTACAGTTAGGTGTGTATACTCAGAGGGGGTGAGGTGTTTCTGTTGTCACTCTGCTCTTCTCTCTCCTGTGCTTACACATGCGCACAGGTCTTCAGCTGGTGATCTCAGATGAGAATGCAGGCGGGATAGCAGCTCCGCAGCCTGTTACTGGGCAACAAATCCAACTCAGCCTCACAAGCAAGAATTTAGCTGTTGTAAAAGGTGATTCATCTGCACACAGGATCCACTGCCTGCTCTCCCAGCGCAGCTTGCTTAGCTATTCATGAAGAAATTTCTGATCGTCTTGGCTGTGTGTTCAGTGGTCGGTAAGTTCTGACTTCTTTCCTATCACTGACCGCGAGTGTTTCAGTTTGGGCATGTAGTATGGGAAGCAGTTCAGTCATCTGTCCTGAAACAAGACCTAGAGAATGAGCTGTTGCTTGAGGTTGTTCAAAAGCTCTCTCCTTTTAATATTTTCAAAGTATTGTTGGTGTGCTCAGTGCTTTAAGGATTAGTAGGGAGAAGAAATGATTCCCTCAATCCGAAGTGTTTGCCACTGGCTTAATGCAACCCAGATCCTACAGGAGTAAAGGATATTCACTGACTTCAAGGGATTTTGGATCAGCCCCCTGTGTCTTACGCAGATACACACAAATAGAACAGCCCTGATTTTAAAAGAGGTACAAACAAATAATATATCCCTAAAAGCCATTCAATCCTAAACCAAATGTGGCAAACCCACTCCTGGGTGAATCAAGCATAAACTTGCTATGTTTTTGAATGACAGCTTCTCAGCTAGCAACCTTAGCGTTCATCTGCTTCTGCTTTGCTTTTCTGCATATTTGTCTATGACCTTACACTGTAGGGAAGGTGCCTACAGAAACTTCTGAAGCAGAGGGACTTTCGCACTCCGAAATATTGTGGTTCTTCCTGCCCACGCTGATTGTGCTTGTGTTACACTGGTTTGCATAACCGTGTTTTAGTATGGATAAATGTGGGAAGATGGAGATTTCCTACCTCTGATATGATCAAGGTACTGGTGACTCGGTCTCATGGTGACCAGACAGGGAAACCCACCCGCTTTGTGCTGCCTCAGGAGGAAGGCTGTGCTCAGCTAGCATTTGGACTAGACCAGAGCCTATTTCTGTGTTGGTTCCCTGTCAAAATGCCTTACCCAAAAAGACTGATAATTGGATCTGTGTCCTTCTGACTAATTCTCCTCCTGTAGAGCACAATAGATCAAACTGCTGCCACACAGTTCTCCATGGAAGCAGCTGGAGGGAAAGCTTGGGGTAAGGATCCAGGAACTGGCATATTTTAGTCCCTGCTCTACCACAATTGTTCAGTGTGATCTTGTCCAAGTCCCCCCCAGTCTGGTCCTAAATTTTCCCATCTGTAAAATGCTGCTACTTCTACCTGTTTATCACCGTTTTTTCAGCGGGGTCGCATTGATTGTGTGTGTCTGTTTACAAGCACCATAACTGGACTGTTCATTTCCAACAAGAGCAGGCTGAAGCTCCATTAGTTCAAGGAGTTTATCAGTACTGTAAAGCAAGGGTTAAAATTAATGTATAAACTACACAACTTTGAGGATGTGTCTATAATTCAGATTTACAGAGCTCATAGATTCTGCAGGTTACTGCCTAAGTTAGAAGGTCCTGTGAATCAGCCTTGAGGCAACGTGGCACCATGTGTTCTGGTTACAGGAGGGACCCCAAAGTCTCCAGGACACTCTCCAGCAGCTGCTCATAGCCAGCTTGCTGCAGGTGGATCACAGTGGCGTTCTGCTCTACAGAGGGCATGTTTGCCAGGGCAAGGGACATTTCAGCTTTGCAAAGCTAGAGCCCATCCTCTGTGTGAAGAGGCACGCAGCTCGGTCTGCAGGGAGCCAGGAGCTGTTTGCCCTCTCCCTGGCACACCCAGATCAGAGTCCACGTCTCAGGTCTGTCGAGTGTCGTTCTGCACAGGCAGTCTCCATCCCATAAAACATGAACCATGAGCAGCTAATGGCCATCACATCTGCAGTGATGTGAGACTGATCTAAACACATTACTTCCCTGAGTCTGGGCAGAAGTGATGGCATTCACAGATTTAAATCTAGCCTGGAAACAGGTTATTGTTCTTAGTTTTCCAGCCATTTAACTGCTTTAAAAGAAACCTGATAAGAAAATCCTGGATTCTCTCTAAGTTTTTGAGGCCCTTCTGTAAAAATTCCTGACTTAGATTCCTTTGGGATGAGCCAACAATCTGCAAAGCCTATATGGTGATGTGTGCATGATTTGAGTTCCTGTTCTGTTGAAGCTTCTGCTCTGCAGCCCCTCTCTAGCGACCTGGAAGTGGCGTGCCTGCTGTTCAGCCTGCAGAAGGGAAGGCTCTGGGGTACCTCATTGCGACCTTTCAGTACTTAAAGGGGGCTTATAAAAAAAGATGGAGAGCGACTCTTTGCTCAATCAGATAATGACTGGACAAAGGGGAATGGTTTTAAACTAAAAGATGGGAGATTTAGATTAGAGATTAGGAGGAAATCCTTCACTCAGAGGGCGGTGAGGCACTGGAACAGGTTTCCCAGAGAGGTTGTGGCTGCCCCATCCCTGGAGGTGTTCAAGGCCAGGTTAGATGAGGCCCTGGGCAACCTGATCTAGTGGGTAGCATCCCTGCCTATGGCAGGGGGTTTGGAAATGGATGATCTTTGAGGTCCCTTCCAACCTGAGCCATTCTGTGATATGATTCTGTTCACCAAATGGCTGAGCAGTGCTGGATCCATGCTCACCTGAGGGCTGAGATGCCAGAATATGCATTTTAATACCAGTTTCTTTGCTACCCTAGGCATTGCGACTACAGAGAGGTCATCATGTCTGAAACGTGCAGCATTTTCTTCTACAAACTTTGAGAACATCCTGACATGGGAAACTGAAGCAGATATTCCCCCTGGCACCGTATATGATGTCCAGTATAAGCAGTATGTGAAGTTTGCTTCTTTTTGGAATTCTGTTGTTCTTGCGGCCACTCTTCTCAGTAGATTTTGCTGTTTCTGCTGCTTGTCTTGCTTTCATGGAAATGGTTCTGCTTAGACAAGAACTCAGTAAAGGACAGGATTATTTAAACTGGTGGATGGTGCTTAGCTAAGCAAATACATTTACACTTTGGACTGCCCGTTTTACTCCATTACAGAGCTTTGTCTTCAGCAACTTACTTCTCTCTATTCTGCAGTTTCCTCACCTGTAAATACAGGTAATAGCAATTGCCTTCCTCCAGGTCAGTCACTAGAGCTAAAAGAAATCAGACCAGTGCTACACAATAGCTTTGTTGCATTTGGGTAGTTTGCAAAGTCAGCGGTGAATTTGCATGCAGCCATTCAGTGCCAGACCGAGCAAAGAACCCCAGAGTCACCGACCGCAGGACACTCTTGTGTATGCCTTGAAGTGAGCTGCACTTCCTTATCCACACAGAAGCATCAGTGGGAATGGATTAAGGGCTGTAGGCCAGGGGAGGTTTCTCTGCCATTTCATTCCCAGCCACTTGTTAATCGCAATAATTAATTTAAAAACTACTAGTAGTTGGCAAAGCAGCCTGCCTGGATCATTCCGGGGGATTGTATTGCATCTGCTATACCAATCAGACTAAAAGCTATTTTGTCCTGTCTAAGGTATGGAGAGAAAGCCTGGCTTAACAAGCGTGAGTGCCAGAACATCACACAGCCTTTCTGCAATCTCACTCATGAAACAGAAAACTTCACCGAGCACTACTACGCCAGGGTGAGGGCCACTGGCCAGAACTACTGCTCCTCCAACTGGGTGCGCTCAGAAAGATTTGAACCCAGAAAAGAGAGTACGTACCTCTGCTTAAATCTATTAAATCCTGCTTGCTGGAGATTCATCTCTAGTCTCACTGATGTTTAGGACAGTGTTTCCTCTGATTTTAGTATTGCGAGACTCTGTGCTTGCTAGGATGGGGAGTGAAAGCTTTCCAGTCCTGAAGAAGGCTTGCTGTTGGGCAAAGAGGCAAGTGAGCAAATGGGCAGGGCCAGCCCTGAGGTCTGACGCAGACTGCAATTAGAGAAGGGGAAAAGCCAGATGTGCTAGAAGGAAGAACTGCTATTAAGACAGGCAGGAACTTAGTAAGAGACATGATGGGCAACCTGAGGACAGCCAGTAATGCAGTCATAGAAGCTAGGGAATGTGAACTCCAGCACATCGGGATAAGCAGCCAGACCAACTGATGCTCAGTGCTCCCAAACCCAAGTGAGCTGTACGACAAACACCACACCCTTTGGACATCCTCTTGCTTGCTCTGTGTCTAAAATTTTCCCACTTTATACTTGTCAAGAATAATTCAGGGTGACATTAGCAGTCAGTGGCTATGAAGAGCCTTCAGATCTTTGCATGAAATAAGCCATGAAAGAGCCATGTAGTTGCTTTGATCACGAAACATTCACTTTGCATTGCAGCATAAGCCTTAATGCTTCTCGTGAGGTGAGCCTATTCCCCAGAGCCATTCTTTTTACTATTTTAAGCTACATGTCCTTAAAGGAGTACTGAGTGCTGCTTTTAAATATCCTGTTATGGATTGGGTTAAACCTCTGTTTAAGTGTTCTGCATTGTGTATACCCTTCACTGAAGATAAGTTTCGATACACAAGACCTGAACTGCTCTAAAGACAAAATCTGAAGTAGGATGGGAATAGGAACGTAGGTAGCAGTTAGCTGTGCGCCCTGTGGTGGGATTCCACACTCATCTCAGCACAAACAGACGAGGGAGGATGCTTCTGTGCAGCAAAGGGAACCAACACAGAAACAGTGAGAGCATGGTCCTAAGGAAAAGCCTGGGGAAGGAATTTCTAGAGACAAACACTGGCTAAAGGAGGCAGAACCTTGAGGAAAGGCATTATCACCCATTTCCTGATTTTTCCTATGGTCAACGAAATGCAGCCCAAATACTTTTTTGATTATACACAGGCATAATCATTTACAGTCAGTCTGGTGTGTGTGTATAAGATGTGTATAAAACACTCTGATAACATATTAGCTTTAATCTTAACAATTGACACTTCCTGTTCTGTCTTTTCTAGCTGTTATTGGAGCACCAGAATTAGAGTATATTCCGTATGTACGGTCCATAAAGTTTCTTATACGGCCCCCCTATACTCCGCTGAGAGGTGAGGATGGCCACCAGCTAACCATAGAGGACATTTATAGCAAATTTGGTCCTGTTGATTATCACTTAACACTATTCAACCAACGAACACACCAAAAGGTAAAGTACAACCTCAGGCCACTAGCCACTGACTTTTGTAAATCACATTTTGCATAAGGTGGAGAAGGACACCAGAACTGGTACACAATAGAGGAGATTTCTGATGCACAAGGAAAAGAAATTCTCTTTGACTTTTAGCAGACAAGAGGAACTTAAAGCATTCCTCTGAAATTTTGGAAATGGAACTAGAGTTGACCACGTTACAGTATCAGTAACAAAAAGTAAAGCCGACAGTTACTGAAAAAGAAAGCGACATAGTTCAAGTATGAATGAAATGAAATGCAAAAACTAAATGCAGTAATAGTAGAAAGGAAAATGTGTATTTAGAATTCCATATATGCAGAATTATTACGGTCCTGTAGCACGTTATTAGTAACTTTAATATGCTTAATTCTGCAATCTGAGTTGAGGAAATTGTATGCATATTATCTTTCTAAAATACAGCATTTACCTTTATTTTAAATAGTGGATAAAGAATGAGCACAACAAAGAATTTGAAGTTATCAACTTGGACCCAGACACTGAATATAATGGAACAGTGTACATACACCTCCGTGAGAGAAGCAGCAAATCCCAAGTATTTTGGGTGAAAACTCTAGCAGGTGAGGCTGTTAACTCTGCTCAGCTAAAAGTCTACCTGGGATATTGGGTACACGAAAGAGATCAGTTTTTAGCTGGTGCTAAATATCATAGCCTTACTAAACATTTTGAAGCAATGCAGTTTCCTGATTTAAAAATTGAGTCCTATGAGATCATTTAGATGATGCCATGCATTTTTTCCAACCCAGTGCTCTGAAGCTACATTTTCACTTTGTTCTTTTCCTCACTAACCAGACACCACATGGCTTCTCTACTGCTTTGTTGCACTCGGATTCTGTGCTGGGCTGGTGTTTGCTGCAATTAGCTACGTGATCTATAAATACGTCAAGCAGCACAGTGCGCAGCCTATGTCTTTGGTAAGTGTTCTTAAGCCATCGCAGCAAAACTTTAAACTGCTCAGGACCATGTGAATGCACCTGAATAACAGTGCTAACCGAGGAGGAAGAATGCGCATGCAAGAGCATTGTCTAGGCATTCACTGCAGACTGCTGGCAGTTTTAATTTGGTCATCCTTACACACATAGAGAAAATTTGTTGCGGGGAGTTGTAAAGTAAGACACCAAAGATGCCTGCAGATCTGAAGGATCTTGGTTATTCTAATAAATTAAGTAAGTTGTTTATATTGTCCCTAAAGGAGAGCAAGGCTTTATACTAATATGTTAGAGCGGCTCTCAAAATCAAGGACCCCCAGAAGTTTCCTTTCCTCTAATTTTAAACCTAAAATTTTCAGAAGTTTTTTATAATTTTGGCTTCCAGTTTTTGAGTGACTCAATGGTAATTTGATTTACAGAAGATGGGTGCTCAGAGCTTCCCCAGATTGTTCCGCTCTAAAGGAAGTGTCAGGTTAGGAAGCTAAAACCTGAGGCATACTAAATCACCAGTTCTTTTTGAAGCCCCAGGCCATCCTACCTGTTGTTCATCTCCCTTAGCGAGCACTGGTTGTTCATGAATGTTAAATTAACTTAAGGGCAATCTATTTCCATGCTCAAGGTGCTAGGCCAAAAACTGCAAAATTTTAACAGGATTTTTTCTTCCTCATATTTTAGGATAGCACAATTGTCCTGAAGCATAGTGGGAGATGCCTGTATTCCTCTGAGCGGTCATTCCCCGTAAAAAGAAACAGGTCTTTTGTCAGCACAGCAGATGCCAGGTGGTAGTTGCTGGCTCTTACTGATATTTCTCCAAAGAAAAATTTTAAGAATCTAAAGCAAACCTTCAAAATCACAGACTTCTTGTTAATAGCTCGTGTTTGTCTATCTACTTCAACAGGACTTCAGAGGGATTTCATCATTCCAGCCTCTCACACTGACAGTGGAGCATATTATAAAGCCCATTAATTTATCCAAACCTTCGCTTCTCATCCCTGAAGTGCAGTTAGTGCAGATCAGCCAGCATTTGGACAAAGCCCTGGAGCCACCACAACCTCTCTGCCCACCAGAAGCTACCTACCAGCAACAGGCTGACGTGCAGGCGTCCCAGCTGCCCGCTCAGCCACCCTGCCTGGCAAGCACAAATCCTGCTTACGCTCCCCAGAGAGCTGAGCAAAGGGTCTCCAACCTCCCCCTGACCTACGGGGTGTGTGTCGATGGCACGGACCATGTCGACAAGAACAATTTGCACCCAAACCAGGTGCTAAAGGAAGTTTCTCCAGATAGCTTTGCTGGTGTGAAGCTTGTAAACCAGGTGCTAGGCAAAAGCTGCAGCCACTGGAGTTATAAAGAACAGAGGCCAAACATGGCACTGTGGGGCAGCAGTGGCGTGGGAGAGCCAGCTCCTGTGCAACGGAGCCCCGGGCAAACGCAGCAGCTGCTGTTGCAGACTGACGGGATGGAAAGTAAAGTGCACGTACCCCAGCTGGCGCTGTCTTTGGTGGGACAAGAAGGATGCTATAGACAGCAGACAGCAGAACTGCCGCTGTTGTTGTCTTCGGTTACGGTTGATGGGGACCAGGTTCCAGAGGATGAATCCCTGCCATCTCCATCAGCAGCTCTCCTCCTCTCAGTCAGTACCGGTGACAGCTTCCCTGGGGAGAACAACACAGAGTGGTGGATGTCATCAGGTTCAGTGTCACATCCTGAAAATAAATTTTACTTCCTAGAAACTCAAGAAACACAGAAGTTAACAGCAGTAAAGGAGCTTAGCTGCACTAAACTGAATAATGTTCTGTCCCAGGACACTATCTCAGACCGGGGCAATGGCTTTTCTCTCACTACGCTGTTCAAAGACCTGAACCTGAAAGTACTGTGGGATCAAGAAGATGAACACACAGAATTTTATTAAGAAAAGTTAATAATATTAAAATCCAGATTCTGTTTGCTTACATAAAATAGTAACATATCCTGAAAACAGTACAACACAAATATACATAGCTAATCTCGGATGTATTGTAACAGGGCACTGAGCTGTTCCCACTATTGTTCTATCATGGGCTCTGGTACCTTACTAATATAATTACTTCCTGGTATGCTATGATACTGTATCTTAGCACTTAATTAGTACATCTTCGCTCTGTGGATATTCTTCAGACTGGTTATGAATTGGACTACTTTAAAGCTGAGTTAGGATTCAAGTTCAAATTCCAGATTCAGTTTCCTGAAATCTTGGCTAAGTTCACAACAGAAACTGTATTTGTTCTTTACCAACACCAAACAGCCAGCTCCGAAATATGCCCATGCTTTGAAGAAATTAAAGTGCAGATGTGTGCAAAGCTAAAAGAATTAAAACAATGTGGTACAGTAAAAGAATGAAATACATATTGGTGTTCTACCCTTGGATATATGATTCTTGCAAAGCTAGTTCCATAGAATGGACTTTGCCTTTAAAGCAGTCATTGAAACTGTGGTAATAGCTCCTGATACAGCAGTTCTGAGAAACTAAATGCCCTCTATTCTGCTGTGCTCTTTAATGCTTGTAGAAAGATTAAACCTTTTTCATCTGTGCAGCAGAATGATGCAGTCTTGGCCCAGCCCTGACGTATTTTTCAACTGCTGCTCATTTCTTTCTCATGAAATAGTCACCCATTCTCTTCTTCCCTAGAAATCCCCAGGGACAAAGCAGGGAGGCTCACACTCCACATAGGCATGAACACGAGGATTCGCACCAATCTCAGTTCAGCCCCATGAACCCTGAATGAATACTGAGTGCATTACTCTCTGTAATCTACCAAGGAGACCAGGGAGGTGTTGAGCTGCTTCCACCTTTCCTTCCCTGGCACTACCAGCGAGGAACATGCTCCATGTGAATGATGGAGAAGAATCTACAACTGCAGAGGTCTCCTCTACCTCTGTTACCAGCACACCCACCTCCAGGGCTGAAATGAAGCAAAACCAACATAAACTGACAGCCAAATTCCTTTGGGGCTGCAGCTTTGCCAAAAGCAAGCTAAATGGTATTTATCTGGGGGACAGAGATGGCAATTGTTTTTCATTAAGAGGAGAGTGTAGTTCAGCCTGTTGATTTCCACTGGTGCAGTGAATAAGTGCACGTGTCTGATGACCTCAGGTTTTCAGCAGAACTGAAACCATATGTAAGAATAAGCCAGGTTTTGAGTAGTATGGGGAAGTACTCACTGGAAGCACTCCCTGAGCGCTGCCAGGGGAAGGCTGACCAGGAGCAAAAACTCAGCTGTTCTCACCACGAGTGCACTTCGGTGTTTTCTCAGTCTGGGGAAGCGGAGGCCAAAGGTTAAATTCCACTTTCGTGGTATGATTTTGCAAATAAACTGTAGCTTTATGAAGCAAAGGGGTTTTGATTATTCAACCCAGGATTAAAGGACTAACCGTAAGAATGCCAAACTTCATAGGTAAAGATTCAGGCCCTAACTCCAGCATCAATAACAAACAAAGCACTGTGGCCATGTCATATGAGGCCAAGAGATGAAATGTGGGATGTGGTGAAGAACGGCCATGGCACAGGGTGTAAGAGGTGTGAATACGTTCGCAGCCTGGGCAGCAACGTGGAAGGACATTTCCATCGTGCTGACTTTACATCATGCCGTTCAGCATCGGAGGTTTAGTGGAGTGCCGTTTGAGCTGTTTCATGTACTTTTGTCCAAAGTATACCATCAAAAATAACACAGAGAGAAACGTTGCAGTTGCAGGAGTTGCAGCAGCCCAGCTCTGTTGCTTCCAGGCAGTGCGAGGCCCGGGGTACCATCCTGCCCTGCTAACTGCCCCCTGGAGAGGCGGCATTTCAAGCCCGTGATGCCAGGTCCTTTATTCAGGGTTGCCGCAGGCTACGTATCCTGTGTCAACAACATTCCCAGTGATGCTACTCAGGGAATAACCAAATGCCACGACGCCAATATTTTGGCTCATGTTGTGAAACCCTATCCTCAGTGCAGCGTCAGTATGGGCAGCACAGTGTGGAAGGGAAGGGGGCCTTAGTAGAGCATTTGAAGATGCTGCTAAAAAATACAGTATTTGTTACTTAACAGCCTTCTCAAATCTCTCTGCAGCCCCCTGCCACAGGGCCTGATCATGTCACAGCCCTTAACAAATGTGTCGTCTTGGTGCCTCAAGAGGAGACATACAGCTAAGGCAGAGAAACCTGGGACCAGAGTTTTAGACTTAAAGTAGGTGCCTAAATACGCAAAGCGTCCCACAGCAGGATGTCAGTCTTTTCTTCAGGCACTTAAATACCTTAAAAGCTCCATTGTCTCTGACTATACAAGTTGATAAAGGCTGCGTATAGCAGAATGGTCTAAAGTCTCACAACCCAGCTCTTGCCTGTCCTTATCTGTTCTACCCCTAACAGCATGAGCAAGGAATGTGGTCAAGAGAGGCACTCTCTGAGCCATGTTGTAAGGAGGTGATCTCCTACAGCAATATTCTCAACTTCCTGCCATGATCATGGCTAACTCAATATTTGTCTTTTAGGCCTTGCTGTACTAAGCAGGAGGAGATTGATTCTTGTCTCATGAGTCACCTCTTGGATTTAAGAGGAAGATCATATCTTCTAAAACTGTTTCTCTTTGGAAAAGCTTGGAAAAAGATGTTGATGCTATTTAGCTTTACTGCAGCTGCACAAGTAGAGTGCTCATCCATCCCCCATCAACACATGCTGACCTTATTGCCTTCCACTTCACTGCTTTTCATAATCAAATTGATAGCCTTGTTTGTTTCAAAGTGCATCACAGCGAACAGCTATAGCAGGATCTAATTATCTCACTCTCATTCGGTGTAAGAACATTTCCAGATAAGCAGCATGATTTCAACATTGTCTCAAAGGTCATCCCATGCAAGCCATCTGTACCAACCAAGAGACTGCTCCTCATTCATCTTGACTTTTCCAGATAGCAGTGCTGGTAGCCCTAGATAACAAAACAGAGAACTGCCTTACGACAAAGACCGTGCCTGCTCCTAGGCAGATGTCACGATGATGACAGGTGAGCGCTGCAGCTCCAGTTGTCACAAGGACATCCGCGCAGCAGGTGGCTGCTGTAACCCTAGAGCCAAGCTTTGCTCTTTGTCTTCTCAGCTAAATCTGGGAGCTGTCACTTTGCCACTCCCCAAGCCCTGCTCGTAGCTCGCCAGGGAGCTTGCACAGGGGCGAATGCATCGCTGCGGGGTGAGGCTCGCTTTTTCCCCTGTTACCTGTTTTGGCTTTGGAAGGTGTACTGGTGGAAGACTATCTGAAATCACGGGTGATTTTTTAACATGTGCTTTGAGGAAAACCTTACTGAAGGAACAAATGGGGAGCCCTGAATTCTGGAGATGGGATGAAGCAGAGTTGAGGGGCAGCTTTGAAAGCACCGGGACCCTGACAGAACAGACCTTACAGCTTGTCTCCGGCATCACGGTGGCCAAGCAGTCCTGCAGTTGGAGATGGGGAGGTACGGTGCAGCAGAACTGCGTGAAGAAGCCTGCACCGCAGATGGATCTCGGTGCTAAGCAGTGGCCTTATGCTTGCATGTTCAGAGGATGTAAGACATCCATGTGTATCTTTTCAGATTGAGACAATGAGAGAAGTGAGACATGAAGACAAGAGATTTTTCTAAGAAAAAGGTAAAAAAGCAGTCAAAGGTTTGAAACAGCTTCCATATGAGGAGAGCATGACTGGTCTTTTCTCCTTAAAACACATAACAGAGGGTTGATATGACAAGGATGAAAGAAATTATTAATGTTAAGCAGAACAGGCCATAATTACCCATTTCTTTTCATAATACCAAATTCAGGAAAGCACCCAAATGTTTATGCAATGGTTAAAAACCAATGAGAGAAAAGTGTTCCTTCATTTTGACAGCTTCGTTTATACCAAAATGTCCTCAGCTGTGCCTGCCCAGGAGTATCTGTTTACTGCTTTCTTTCGAATGTCTGAGGCAGCCACCAAATAAACTTTTCCAACGGAAGTCCTTGTTCCAGTGCCAATCCTGCTGGAGTTCAGCTTTGCTTCCTTTGGATGGTGAAGCAAACACAGGTTCTTAGAAATGGATCCTACTGATACAATCAGGGTGACTCAAAACCTTGCCAGATGTAATGTTGGGATTCATTTCCACAAAGTCTTGTGAAGGCCAGAATCGTTAGACTAATTAGCAGGGATAGGTCTATTAGCAGCAACAAAGCACGGTGGGTGCTCAGCTCAGGAAAAGCTACAGGCCTCTGTCAAGAGACAGGGCACTGGGCTGAACAGACCTTCAGCTACACCTTATACAGCAATGTTATTTTTTTACAGATCCTCTTTACTGCCTTCTGGCCACTTGGCAAAGCCCACTGCTGGTGCACTGACCTCTCATCTAATCAGATGGAGCTGCAGAACACCTGGCTAACAAACTGGCATTGCAGCTGCAGAGCTTTACTTGCAAGCCTTTGTTTCTCCTGATATCACAGAAAATACCACCCACTCCTCCCATTGCTGAGAAGGGTTTATCCCGAATGCTGAAACCGCAAGCTGGTCATAAACACATGGAAAACTAGCAGTCTCTGTTCTTTTACCCTACTCCAGCCTCCCAGATACTGCCATGAGCAGCTGGATATGTAAGCTCACTGCTGTGGTGGCATCGAGCCCTCCTTTGCCTGTAACAAGGAACGTACAATAATCACAGCCAACCCAAACACATGAGCTGTTGTTAGCTCTGATCTAATTATACACTGACATAATTTGCCTGCAGTTGGCATTCACTAAAGTGATGTCAAAATAAATGATTTCAGTCCATTATGCAGCAATGGCAATGTTGACCCAAGGGAAAATCCTGGAGGAGGTAGAAACATTCATTATTCATTTTAGTTGCTTCACGAGTGTCTATCCTAAGGAAGCAGAGGATAATACAATGCTCTGATGCCTGAATTTTGGAGGCACCTGTCTTTCCTTATATCATTTGGCAATGGCAATTATTTGACCAAACAAAAAAGAGTTTGTGATTAGTTATCGCTGCAGTACACAGCTCAAGCAGTGTAACCCCCGCATGGGTCTCCCCATTGTCACTCTGATGGCATGGTAGGATGCTATATTTAAGGCTCGAGGATGGGCACTCAAACATGGGGAACATTCTTTTGGGGAGAGTCATTCTTAGTGTCGTCAACAGGGAAAAGGAAACGTTCCTTTGTCCTTTCTCTTGCATGAGGACAGGCACTCTCGCTGTAGTCTTCACAGGGTGAGTTTGTTTATCTGTAAATAAACTACTGTTTATAGCAAGATTTTAAAAGATCTTTATAGCAGCATCAGCTATTTTGTATGATCACTTTGTTTGTATTGCACCTCAGAGACAGATTGTGCTTTGTGATTGTATCTGGTTTAGAGTGTCTTTACTGTTTTTCCAGTGTTGTTCTTATGAAAATAATTTTATGTTTTCTCACAAGAGTCTATTCTGTTTATTGGTCTGTTCAGAAAAAAAATGCATACATTTGGATTGAAAAGTGTAGGCTTCTGTAGATCAGAACTCTGTATCTTTGGAACAAACACCAGATTATAGAGGACAGAAAATTTTCCAGGGAATAATAGAATGTAATATATATTAAACATGATTTTGGAACAGTAACTCTTCATGAACATAGAAACAGAGATCTGATGTACAGTAGTCATTCTACAGCTGCAATAGTCCTGAAGAGAGTAGTATTCTAGGAAACTAAAAAGATATTTTTCCATAAAAAAATTCCATTTTCCATTTTCACTTTTTTGTATTTGCCAATGCTTCTTTTTTTTTCATCCAAAGTTAGCATCTACTGAGGAAATCTGTATTTTCATATGCATTTGGGAATATTTTGCATTTACCATAACTATGCTTTTCCATAAAACTGTCTTTTCCGTGGACAGTTTCTACACAATTAGTTTACATTAACAGAAAATCATACTCCTGGTAAAAGTTGTCAGGGGTGTATTTTTAATTGTTTTAGGGTTAGAAAGCAATAAAACTAAAATGCAGTGAAAAATTTGTCAAGAGAAAATTTCAACAATAGAGCATGAGCAAAGGAAGGATTTACAAGCATGTTTGAATGACTATTATTCAGCAATGATCACGTTTCCAAAGAGCCAATGTGCTTTCATAAAGTAACATAAGCTCCTAGAACTTGAAAATCTGTGCAGTTTACAGATTGTGCTGTCGGTTTCTGAACCTTTTGCAAGACATAAGGAGATACGGAGGAATACCCTGTTAAAAATCACTTCTGATTGATGCCCATTCATTATCCAGTGCCTAAAAGCAGTACACTTTATTCCCAGAAGAGGGGCTGCAGCAACAGCACGGTCCTTTAGCAGCTAATGCAGGAGGTGGAAGGCAGCCAAGAGCTGCTGTTTGCTCCCCACGTTTCACCTGCAGGAGGGGGATCTCTCTGGGCAGGCTTCTCCACTCCCTCTGGGGGGAGTCCTGATGTTTACTGAGCAACGTTACGGCTAGTGTTTGAAGAATGCTAGCTAGCTTCCTTCACAATTTATCAACTTTTTCCAAGACCTAAGAAGAAGCAGGAGGCACTCAGAGGACTGGATAAAGCATTACCCCATTGAAGTACTGACTGGAACTGTCAGCAGCTTAAGATACGCAGATGGGATATTTGGGGTGAAGAATTGCTATGTCTGCAAAAGATCAGTTCCAGAAAACCAACTTGGATTTTCCAGTTGTCACAGACACCAAGCAATTCCCACACAGCAGCCTGTGATGCAGCAGTGCTGCCTTATCCAACCCCTGGCACATCCAGGCAAGGTCAGAACATGGTACAACTGCAATCTGGATGTCAGGTCACAGGCTATCTGGCATCAGATACCCCTGTAATAGTTTCCAGACGGAAAATCTGCTTATTTTCTAAACTTTTCCTCTGTACTTCACTATCTAATGTTCCATATCTTATTTTATCCCTGATCTTCTACGTCCCTCTGACCTCCCTTCTCACGATGCTCCTCATTTGCCTGCATGCTATATTGGGGGTCTGATCTAATGGAACACCCTGGAAGATCCAGCAGCTTTAGAGCATCAGCCTTCGGAAAACAAATCAACCCACAAAATGTTGCCTACCTACTGTTCTGTTACAACTTCAGCTGCCTTTAAAGACTTATTAATTTGATTATCTGATTCCATTTTTCACTGAAGCATCACAAAACAAACTTCTTTCACAGTTTGAATACCAGAAGGTAGTATTATATGAACTTTCTTTCATGGCCCTTGAACATTGGAGCAAAGCAAGGACTTAATGGTAACTGTAAGCAATACTGTTAAGCTTTGAAAGCCACTTTATGTTTAACTCTATTCCAGCAAGAAAGTTCATTTCTGGCTTCCCAGCATGGGAACCCGAACCTTTTTCCACCACAGAGAGGAGGAGCAAAAGGCGGAAAGGGAACAGAGCTTGCAAATGACCTCCACAACTAGAAAGAAAAGGTTCAAAACCAGGTAAGCCACAGAGATAGTTTGAGCAAATCCTGTCCAGACAGGACTTTCTAAAGCATTACACTCAGTACCGAACACTCACAGATTTGTTGAATTTTGAATTTATGAAATTATGGACATTTGTCTGGGTTCTTTTTATGTGTCTGCCTCTGGAAGTGAGGAAGAAGAGACTTTCAGCCTTTCAGAGTTATCCATAGCAGCTGCCCTTGCACTGACCTCCGAGATACCACAGTAAGTCAGAAATCATTATAACTCAAATACAAGCATTGTATTGCCTTTCTATAGGGGTCACAGGTTCCAACTCATTTAATTGGACTCAAAAAGACCAGGTTCAATCAAGAGGTTCTTCCTCTAAAAACACCAGTCCTCTACAAAAATGCAGGAAACTAAATTACATTGCCTTGGTACCTGTGATGATGAGCCCTCACAAGCCAGGGCTTAAGAGAAACTATATTTCATAGGAATAAATTGAAGATACAGAGTCAGATTAATATATAATGGTAACAGATGGAACTCACCCCTCTTTCCAGAAAATCTTGGCAGTGATCCTGCTGTCCATCCTTCTGTGAGGGCTGAACAACCTACATAGTGAGCAACACCCCTCTTCTCTTTAATCCTTCTGCCAATTCCCCATACGGGATTAAAAGTGGTCAAATAGTGGATTCCCTTCTTGAGTCATTAGAGTGTTATCTCTCATGGTAGCACTGTTGGCTTCTATGACACACGATTGCCTGTCATCATACCCCATTCTAAGTAAAAAATGATGTTTCTGTCCTTAATACTTGTTTAGATTTAAACAAAACTATGTACTATAAAACAACACAAAAAGACCAAAACAAAATATAAAGCATTATCCTAAAATTTGTTGGCTTTTAATATACTCTATTGCAGAGATCACAAGCTAAGAAGAGAAGCTGCCATCCTAGAGCTTGAGCAGAGGGGGCAAAAGAGGGTTCGGTTTGGAAATGAGATGGAAAAGCTGGAAAAGGAGGTTATTAGGAACTGCAGACTGCTGCGTGTGAGAGCTGACCGGAAGGCCCTTCGGAGGAAGGTCAGATCAGATGTCTCTATTGGTAGCAGAAAAGCCAATGGGGTTGTAATTGCCAACACGAAGTAGCATTCTGGAGAAGATGCTAAACAGGTGTTGGGACAACCTCAATACCATCAGCAATAAGGACAAGGCCTTATACTCCTGCCCCTGAAGTGTTATTGTACATGTCCCTTGTGTAAAAGAGTTTGTATAATTGGAAAATAACCCCTTTCCATTGCCTTTATTTAGTCTATCTTTGTCACAGGCTGTAGACAAGGCACAGATGGAGAAGGACTACATCGAGCTGCGTTCTGGGCGCCCACCTATGTTCTGGATTCCCCTCCGGGTACACGCTGTCTGGGAGAGGATGGAAGTGACGCTGGCATGCACAATCCTGGCTTCACCACCACCACAGGTTACCTGGTATGTCTGCCGATACCAACAACTTGTCCTGCCCGTGTGGCTGACAAAATGTGTGCATTTCAGGGGGCAGCCAGAGGAGTAACATCTGGGTCCTGATAGAAGGGAGGAAGGGAGAGCTTAAGAATCACAGAAAACACTTTCAGTTTAGGTCCCTTCTTCAGTTCAACTGTTAGGACTGGTAAAGACGTGAGGTATTTAGTGGGCCCTGAAGACAGGCGGCAGTCCTACTGGGCTCCTTTGGGATGGGACTGATGCTCACATTGATCTCCGTGCTTCCCTTGGTGCTCGGAAACCAGAATCTCCTGCCAGCACTAATTCACTCTGCACACACACACCAGCAAGTCTTGGCTACCTTGGATACCACACAAGTTTTGGCTTTGATACCATCAGTCCTACAATTTGTGAAAACCAAACCAACTCCTTTACTTACTCAGCCCTGGTTATTTATCAGCACGCAGGAGAGGAAGCGTTATGTACTGGGCCTGACTGCAGCGATTGCCATTAATAACAGAAGGACAGAAATAAATGAAAGATTACCTCAGAAAACAATTTGTAGAGTGTTCCTTGATCAGTTTGTTAAAGTGATTGACCATTCCTCCCACGGACGTTTTGAAGCATGCAAACATTTGGATTACTACTGACTTTGCAGGCAGCCAGCTCCGTACTGTCAGAGCCCCCGTGTCCTTCCAGAATTACCCCTCTGAATTTCTCAAAGAGCAAAGAGAATAAGAACCTCCCACAGCTCCCCAGCAAACCAAAGGAAGCAAGAGATACCTGCTCCAGGTCCCTCACCCGACATGCAAAGCAGGGAGCACAAACCGAGGAGGAAGCCAGATGCCAGCGCCGATGTGTGCGAGGTTCCCTGCGGGGCTGCTCGGGCCTGGCATGGATGCAAGCACTGAAAGAGAGAGCTGCGAGCAGCTGCCTAAGCACTTGTCTACTCCTCTGTATCTCTATTGTGTTTGATGTCGCTAATTTTAAAATAAGGTGTTAATTTTACCAGCCAGTCTCTTCATCCCTTCCTCAGCACCTTTGTGTCACCTTTGTGTTCAACTAGGTATAAAAATGGAGTCCCTATCAATCTTCGCCTAGCCCCGGCAGGAAAATACAAGATAAAAAACAAGTTTGGGATGTTGACCCTGCACATCAGCAGGTAATGTATATACTCTTGTCTGTGAGGTGTTTTTTTTCTGTTGAGTAAGACCTGCTCTCCTGAAACATCCAGTTTGTGTATGCTAAACAAAAAGGATAATTCTTCTGGCATCTGACCCTGCTTGACTTTAGTGTGTTGTATTTGAGCTAAGCCGCTGCTGTTAGTGAGTGATATCAATGGTTCAGAAGGTTTAATTTTTTTAAAAAAAAATAAATCGTACGGCCTTATTAATTTTTACTCCTTTTTTTAGGCATGGCCAAAACATTGTAGTGCCCTGCACATTAGGAGCACTTACAAGCAAACATACCAATGTGAATTGCTACATTGATCAATTACTTGATCAAGGTAATCAAAATAACATTAGCTCAACAACCCTGTGAGCTATACAGGTGACAAATATTCCTGCATATCTTCACTGGAGCTTAGCGTTCTGCAGGTCTTTTGCTTGCTCCTAATGTGAAATCTTCTGCTTGTGTGTATTAAAAAACAAACAAACAAAACAAACAAACATACAAAAGACAAAGTATAAGAAATAGCTGCAATCAAAAGGAAAAACACTTTCTTGATGAAAAGCAAATATCTGCTTCTACCTTTTGTCCTGTAAAGTATGAATAATGACTGAAACCTAAAATGAAGGGGAAATATTTTTTCAGATGCTCCATGGAAGATTCTGCTGAATATAGTGTTGAAATTAAGAATCAGTACGGCGAGGCTTACTCATTTGCTACAGTGCTCGTCAGGAGTAAGTAGAAAATGTTTCCTTAGTTTTAAATTTTCAAATCCTTGAGACTCTTCAAAATAGTTTCAATGCTATATACATTATATCAAAAAAAAAAAAAAAAGCACTCTGGAAAAACAGAGAAAGAAGTGAGAATTCTGTCAATAAGATAGGAAAATTCCTCTAATTTATTAGTGAGGGAAAAGCATAGCTGAATAAACTAATTTTTAGCAACCGCCAACCAATATGTAATGGCTGTTAAAACAGCTTCCCTTTCTCAGTCACTTTTGGTCTCAGGCAAAATCTTTCAGATTCCATATGGACGCAGCTGTCTTTCTACTGCACTGAAATTGTACTGAATTTAGATACTTATTTTTTCTGGACTGATGTAAAACAGCCAAACATACACAATGCCTACAATACATAACAGGATTAGAAGGAGTCTCTTGCATTTCTAAAGTTAAGAAAGAAATTGGTTAACATTTGCTGTGACTTTCATGGGGATCTCTTGGTGCACTATTGCATGGAATACCGTACCCCTCTCTCAAATCAGTAATCACCAGGAGCAAATACAGTAACTGGCATAGACTCTCTGGAGTCTGGCACAAGCCAAATTCAGACGTGGTGAAAAAAGTAAACCACCACTACTTAAAAATGGAAACTATACCAAGCTTTAAGAAATATGCAATGAAGTCTCATAGGATCTTAGTTTAGCTGCTCATACTTCCTCTCTCTATATAAACAGATATAGATAACAATTTTGTCATTTAAAAAAAAAAAAAGACCTACAGAATTGCAGACAACTAAATGCCTACAGTGGGACTGAGAGTCCAGGGAGCAATTTAAATGGTAACAGATGAATAGGAGGTGAAGAGGTTTGCTTTGGAGACCTCACAGGTCATGCTAAGACAGGTGTCTGGCTGAATGAACTGCAAAGCCAGCTCAACTATTTTTTTCAGACAGAAGGGGTCTTTTTTGGTTTAGATAGATAGTGTATTTGTTGGTGGTGCTGTAATATATTCTTGGCATTCTCTGTTATGGGTTATGTTATTATCATCCCTACTCTTTGCATGCTGTATTTTGATCACATCTGAATACCATTTGGAGATGCATATACACACAGAAGAATGTGTCTCAAGAATTTTATTTTAAAATGGGCTGATATTATTGAGTGGAAGATAAACACTGGCATGAAATTTCCTAAGGGTATTTCCTTCTTGTCTTACAGAATATTATGGGAAGGAGTCGGGATTTGATTCAGAAATATACAGAAGTAAGTAAACGGCTGTTACTATTATTTCTTTGACTTTTATATCCTGAAGCAAGCTGGTTTTTCTGAGCTATAGTTTTTCCTATTAGCTTGACTGCATATGAAAAGTGCAAGGCTCAGATACCACTCTTAATATAATAAAAAAAACTACAAGGAAGAAGATTCTGTGAAGTCTTGCTCATGCTGAATTTTGTTTTAATTTCATAGGATCCCTTATTGCCAGAGAGGCAGATTTTGCCTTTTCAATGAAACCCTTATTTTCAAGAGAGAAGGAGCCATTTACCCTCTCCTGTTACTTCTCCTCTGATTTACTTGAACACCAACGAGACATTGCCTGGTTCAGAGATGGTTTGTATTCAATAGCTAAGCTCATATAAGCTTGTATACATATACACATCTGAATATACCATTTAATTTCACAGCTGTGATCTAATGTTTACAGAAGAGAATTAGAATTCTGGATTCACGAGCTGCTCTCAGCTCTTCTCAAGCAGTAGGTGCTATTATTTAATTGGCATGCTTTCCTCACTTGTAAAAGGATGACAGCACTACAATGGTTTGGAGGTAATGACTTATTTCTGCTTGTAAGAATAGTTTAAGAGCCATAGTTCTATACAGTGGTAGCTCAAAGTGTTTGCTGTTAAGTCACTGAAATGACAGAGGGAAAAAAAACACCTTCTGGCTATCCTTTGTTGTTCTCCTGCCAGATAAGGACATCCATCTTAGCTAGACTGGTAATTCTTTGTGTGCTATTAAGTTTTGGAAAGCAGAGGCAACATATTAAGATGCCTCTTACCATTGCAGTGCTTGTACCATAATCAGCCACAAAAATAACAGGACCTATTGAGTTTTAGTGATCTGAGGAGAATTTGGCTATAGTTTGTATTTCTGAGCAATTCCGGATTTGATAAATATATGCAAAATGCACAGCATGTGCCATCCTGCTTTGTTGGTTTTGAGGGCCACTCAGGCAGAAGATCCTGCAGGCTACATGGTAATGCATTCTCAGGCAGAGCTGGTAAAATATTTGGCAGACCTCAGAGCACCCAGTTACCTGGTGTGAAGAACACCTTTTACTCACTAATTTGTTTCAAGCTGCATTTTATTTACTCTTTATTGCTTTGATTACAAGCTCTTCAGGATAAGGTCCACGCTTTTTGCACTGTGTTTTGTGTACAAAGAGAACACAGAGGGATAGCCACAAAGTAGGATCAGAGTCCAGGACTGTATCTCAGAAGCACAACAATCATAGTAGCAGAATTGTCTCGCAGACCCCTTTTCTTGCTCTGTTTTGTTGTTATTTTTGGTTTTGTTTTTACATTTGGAAATACAGTGATCCTCACTCCACCAGTTCGGGTGGAGATCCTTTAACCCTTTTCATGCTTCACAGGTGAGTTGCTGCAGAACTCAGAATGTCAGAAATTAAAGTACCAAGACCGGGAAGCTTCTCTGACAGTGTCATGTGCTCACAAAGAAGACGAGGGATTTTACACTATCCGCGTCCCCTCACTGGATGGATATAAGGAGCAGACCACTTACGTGTTTGTTAGAGGTATTATCAGGATGCTGTCCTACTTAAAACAAAAAGCTCCTTTCCTAATATCTTGGCATAAAGGAATTCACAGCCTCATTCTCAAGAAAACATGTCCCAATTATGTGCATGGGTACAATTAACAGGATGTCCAAATCCTGTTTTCAATTGTGATTAAGGTTCTAGAAAATATGACTTGCATTACTGAGATGTAGGCCTTTGCATACTTAAAATCAAGTTACTGAGTACAAGTTTTAGTACAGAGAAGAAAAAACCTTAACCGCTGTAACTCGCTGTTTCTATAGATGCTGCAGCAGAAACAGCTGGTGCACCCGGATCCCCACTCAATGTGAAATGCCATGACATAAATAAAGATTGCTTGATTCTTTCTTGGGTAGCACCCAGTGATAATGGAGGAAGCCCAATCCTTGGATATTTTATTGAAAGGTCTGTATGTTGGCCATCTCAGAGCAAGAAAGCTCATCGTTATGTTGTGGACAAAACCCGAAGGAACTCCACGGGCTGTGTTCCTTTCCAGGTGTGTTGCCGGGTCAGAGGACTGGGTCCCATGCAATGACAAGCCTGTGAAAACCTGCCGATACCCGGTCCTGGGCCTCACTGAAGGACAGACATACCAGTTCCGAGTAAAGGCTGTCAATAAAGCAGGCATCAGTCATCCTTCAAAAACCAGTGCTCCAGTTACAACGTATGACCCCAGCAAGGACAAGAGAGTGACAGGTATGTACTGAAACCAGGAAAATGTGCTCTGTAAGTACAATGTGAGGCTGCAGGTATAAACGAATGCAGTTTGTCCAGATTCTCCTCATTCTCACAAACGTCATTGCAACATACTGCCGTGCTGTGCATTTGCAGAACCCACCTCAGTGCTATTCTGAAACAGAGAAGATCAACCACACGGGACATTTCATTAAATGTGTGATGAAATGTATACAACTATTTATATAATTAAATTACGCAGTTCTGATCTCTGTCTCTTCTGACAAGCTCCAAGCATTTTGACACAGTTCTGTATCTCTTACTGGATAACACTGTCCTGTTAACATTGCAGTTATTCCATATGACGAAGGCAGGAAGATAGAAATTTTCAAGGATGACCTAGAAGGTACGTTCAAATTTATACTGAGCCATTGTCTCAGAGAGAAATGATTGTTATAGAACAACGAGATCAGTACTAACATGACTCAGGATATGGTAAACATAACTGCAAGCTGCCCAAGGAATGGAAACTACCCTCTCTAATGTCTAATCTAAATCTCCCCTCTTTTAGTTTAAAACCATTCCCCCCTCATCCAGTCACTATCTGACTGAGCAGTCTCTTCCTCCATACTAAAAAAAAAATCTTACTTTACAGTGGGAAAAAATCTGTTTTAAAAGAACACTTTTCTGCTACATTATAACTAAAGCATATTCTATTCTGACTTCCCATAGGACACATTAAAATTCCTTTGCCACCCACCAATGTTCACGCAAGTGAGGTCAGAGAAGATTATGTGGCTTTGGCCTGGGATGAACCAGACCCAAGAGGCAGAGAGCCACTGAATTACTACGTGGAAAAGGTAAGAAAATAATATCACATAGAAGGGAAACTGCTGCTACTCCTGAACAAAACTGTTTATTTCTCATATGGCCTATAGCACAGGCCAATATTTATTGACCGTGAATAACTGCTGGTGAATGCTTAGAGTAGTCAGTGAAAATAATTTAAGTGACTGCTTCTAAGGGAGAGGTTTCCTCCCATCTTAAAAAAAATAAAAAATAAAAAAAAATACAATCATGTTTTTCCTGAAAACCTTGGCACAAAGTAGAAGAAGGGAGGCAAAGGAGCTGAATCGCCCTACTCCCTTGAAAATGTGGTCAGTCCCTTACTGGAGTGAGACACCCTGAAAGGCTGCTCTAAGGGGAAGCTGCTTCTGCTTCGCCAGCACTGCTCACTGCGCAGGGAACTTCAGAACCAAGTCAGCAATGACTTTCTCGGCCTCTCTCCAGCTCCACAGCTTACTAGAGCCATGATCCTGACTCTGACACCAACATACATAGCAATAATTAGCAAAGAATAAATTAGTGAGTTTTACACCATACAATGGTAGCGGAGTTTTAACAGGAAGACTGTTCCTGCCTTATGGGCCCCTAGGAGGGGAAGAGCCATGAAGAACTGCACAGTAGTTCACTTTACTGCTCCCCTCTAACCCCTTTGCTAACTAATTAGTATCTCCTACCAATTTCCTTCTATATGTACTCATTTCCCACCTGCTGTACCATTTCTGTTGCAAAGAGGCCCCCTGTTGCCATGGAAGAAAAGTTTAAGTTTATCAAGAAGTGTATCATCTATATTTTGTTTTTGTTTTTTTTTTTTTTGCTGTTGCTTGGTTGATTTATTATTTTTCTATGAAGATTGACTTTGTTATTCCTCAGGAGGGTTTTAAGCTTTCACAAGTTGTAAATCATCACCTTTTTCTTTACAGTCGATTGTAGGCAGCAACTCCTGGCAAATGGTTAATCTGGATATGCCAGTTAATTCCCCAAGATTTGCACTCTTTGATCTTGTTAAGGGAAAATCATACCGTTTCCGCGTGCGATCTGTTAACAAGTACGGAATCAGTGAGCCATCCCTGCCCAGTGAACCCATAACTGCTGGAGCAAAACTGGGTAATTATTTCACTAATATGCACTACACTAATGATATGGAAAAGGTGATGTACTATGAAATTAATGTGTGGGTTCCCCCTGCCCCCACCCTGCTTCCTTTAAACTTCATGTTATATTATTACACAGCAGTTGCTTTGATATCAGGAAATCTCTTAATGCCTTAAATCCTTGTTTAATTACTTTGCAGTTGGTCAGTGTAGTGTAAATCTAACCAAGCAATATGGGAGAATTACATTTAATTAAGGCACATTTGAAGCCTGTGATTAATCCAAGTATGCTTCCAGCACTCAAAAAAAAAAAAAAAAAAGAGGCTGCACAGGCCTGTGTCAGAAGGAACGATACAGCTGTGCTTGCTGAAGGAACCTGTCTCGGGGGCTTCAGAGTAAGGAGCAGTCCCTGAAGGGCTGATTTGTTCTGTTTTCTTCCCAGGAATGACATGACAACAGTAAGAGATGCAAAGACTCATGCACATGTTTCTGTTACACAGAGAGGACTAGCTCTTTCTCTTATATTTTATATATCCTCATATTAAAGCTGCCCTAGTGTTCATTAATGCTGTCCTTTTTTGTCAAGAGTGAAGCAGGTCCCATTTCACAGTGGAGTCACGTGAGAGTTAATATGAGTCTTGTTTCTCCTCAGCTTCAGAGGTTACATAGCTGTACATGCAGAAATTTATGGGCTGTAAGGCAAAGGAGTATAAGGAGTCATAAACCCAAACATAAACATTTAGGCTGTAGACCAGGACAATGTCTATGGTATTTTGCTCTAATTTGAAAGTGTAGCTCTGGAAAAGGTGAATAAATAATACAGCTCAACTCACTTATGAAAACCTTTGAATTTATAAGTTTTTAAGAATACAACTATTTTTCTGTTTTCATTTTTTCTTTTGCAGCTACTCTGCCTCCACCTTCTCAGGTTTTAGCTTTCAGAGACACCAAGACATCTGTTGTTTTGCAGTGGGATAAGTTAAAGGATGGTCTGGAGCCTCTTGGCTACTACATATATTGTCGGGAAACTGGGACAGAAGGATGGCAAACCGTCAATAATAAGCCCGTGACATGTAATGAGTGAGTTCAGCTATTATACTGCACTGAGAGAAGACAGGGTGCCAGCTTGGATTCCTGTGTATGGCCGGAGTCATATTTCAGATAAAAAAAGAACTTCCTTCTCTGCATACACAGGCATGCACACACACAAACGCCACGTCCTCTTTTAGCATTAAGTATTGCTCACATGCTGAAATGCCCAGTCTTACTTTTACATCCAAAGCCAGACTGACAGCAAGGTCTGTGTGGATCTTCGGGCTCTAAGTCTGCAGAAGACAGACCTTGTGTCATGACCAGCAGAACCACATTCCATTTTTTTGCTTGCTTTCCAGAGAGTAAGTTGGTGTCACTCACACACAGGATTCAGAAAACCTCTCTAACTGTGGGGGCCACATGTCAGCAAAAAAGTCCATTAGAAGTCCTATTTATTCTACTGGCAGTGCCAGACAGCAGCATGACACCTCTTGGTATCTAATCCATACTTACTGTCTGATTTATTGGTAGCCATTTTATGTGGCACAGTGCTCTTTAATCTGTAACGGCAAATAATGGTCTTGCAAGGAACATTGCCTTATTAAAATATACTGCTGTCTGTTCAGAGGACTGTTTACCTGTACTCTGAAGAGTCAGATACAAACATAGTAATTTTCTCTCCTAGATTTACTGTTCCTGGGCTGCAGCCTGGAAAGGAGTATGTCTTTTGTGTGAAATCTGTCAGTGAGGCAGGACTAAGCGACAGCTCACCAGAGACGGATCCTATCGTTGTCAGGCCAGCTATTGGTAAATAGTATATAAATGCACATACACACAAAAAATAAACCCCTCCAAGAGGTATCTATCATACAAAGCTATTATGACACACAGTGGTAATAACAGTGAGCAGATAAGCAAACAAAAGCAAGAGGGAACATCTTCTTGCACCCCGCTGGTTCTGTTACTAATTATACATGTCAGGGGTGGCCAAAGTTAATTTGCATTTTGGCAAAGGAGTGTGTTAATGCTTACAGTATTCATCTGGTACTGGTATAAGTGAACGTTTTAAGTGCACTGTTATGCTGGTATCTTGAAATCAGCAATGTGAATTTCTCCAGAGCAATTACAAAGACCTGCCCACCATGTTAAGACAGTAGCCGACCCTCAGCCTTCACCTTTATACCAACTCACTGTGTCCATCTTTTCTAACAGACAAAACATAAAGCAGCATGCAAGAAACACCCTGAAACATTTCCATGACTTTTCTTGTGGCATCTGAAAAAGAATCCACTCACTTCTAAACCCTTTTACGCTGTAAAAGTGGTATTAAAGGGCCTTAATATAAATAGCATCACATCTGATCTGCACACACAGGGCTTTCCTCACCCTGGTTTGTCCAATACGTACAACTCCTTCCCTAGTCCCCAGAGCCCAAGCCCACACTGAACACCGCTGTCCTTCCCCCCTCCCTTTGCTGCGCAGCTCGGCCGTCTGCGCCCCGTGGGTTTGTTCTGCTGAGCTGCGGGAAGAGTGACATGACCATCGGCTGGAAGCCCCCGAAGCGCCGAGGAGGAACAAAGCTTCTGGGCTACTTCCTAGATCAGCACGATACGTCTGAACTCGACTGGCATGAAGTCAATATTCAGCCAATTCCCCAACAAGTTTACACGGTATTAATTTCAGATATAATACTGTGCGTCCTTATGTGTAGTGGGAACCATAGCTCCAACACGAGATGAGCTGCTTTTCCTCTACTTCCTCTAGTCCAGAACTTTCCCCATAAGGCTGCTACCATGCAAGGCCACGCCAATAATCTCTTTGTGCTTCTGAACCCAAAGGTTGGCAACCTTAAGGAAGGTCACCTCTATGAATTCCGGGCTTGTGCAGTGAACATGGCTGGTGTTGGGGAAGTGTCTGAACCCAGCGACGCGTTCAAGTGTGAGGAGTGGACAATGCCAGAACCAGGTACCTCTCACAAAAAGAACAGGCAGAAAAGTATTACCAGGTACACTAGTTATCTTCTCGCTCTTCTGTGACTCCAAGGGACTTCTGAAGACTACATTTGTACAAGGCTGGGTCCCAGTGTACAGATGCACACAAACACTTCTGGGGACCTTCTGATTCAGATGTAGCATGTTATTTCTGCACTACACACATCTAGCATCAAGGTATTTTTAATAATATTGTTTCCAGAGAATGAATAATCTGGATCAAATACCTTAACATCTTTGTATACTACACCAGAGCACATAACATCAAACCAGCTGATGTATGCTTTTTTTTTTTTTTCCTAGAACCTATAGTTCTAGAACCTCTATGGTTGAATAGCATAGAAAGCACCACCAGTGGGCCCACTCTTCACATGTTAACAGAAAGCTCTGCTTTCTGATCTCAAACTCAAATGATGTGCACCTACTTGCAATTTTAATGTTATTGCTTGACAGCACACTCTTCTCCGGACAGGCCCTCCTTATGATGTGAAGTTCACAGAAGTAAGAGACTCATCTCTGATGCTACACTGGCAAGCCCCGCTGTACACAGGCGCAGGTCCAGTTACAGGGTACTACGTGGATGTGTGTGAGGAAGGGTCAGAGGAATGGAAGCAAATAAACAAGCAGTCCGTAGCCACCACTCACATGAAGGTCTGTATGTGCACTTACTATCCAAATGTCACTTCTCATTCAGCCTTATGTTAATTCCTGTCACTGGTTCCTACAGGTTTCAGATCTAGAGACAGGGAAATGCTTTATTTTCCGAGTAAGAGCACTGAACAAGGCTGGAATTGGGCCCCCTTCACTCCCCTCGGATCCTGTGGTGGCTAAAACCAAGCCTGGTATGAAACTAAAGTGGTGAGATTTTAAATATTAGCTACATGTTCCATAGCAAGAAAAAGCCTGAGTCAAAATAAAGATTAGCAAATTAATCTGCCCAAATGAATTTACTCTAGCTGTACACTCTCTAGCCTTTAAGCCAGATGTCCAGATGTTACCTGTTTAGGTAAGGAATGTTTTGCAGTTATATTTTTTCCTTTGATTGCTTACTTTTGTCATACAGGCACAAATGAAATTGAACTTGGGGTTGATGAAGAGGGTCTCATTTATATGGCTTTTGAAGCTCCTGAGAAGAATGACTCTTCTGAATTTATCTGGTCAAAGGACTATGAAGGACCACCAGATGCTGACAGAGTTCGGACTGAAGAGAAGGGCAATAAGTGAGTACATTATGCACACTGAGAAAATGAATTGTGGACTGTGGAATAAAGAATGCCTTAAACACAGAGAAAAATGTGAGGGCAAATGTTTCCCTCTCCTCCCAATATACAAGTAAACTGTTGAACTTCTGCAAATCTCCCCCTCTCTTTTGCAAATCTCTTCGCAGCTCTGCTGTCTATGGAATGGGGCAGGCAGGGAAATGGTCAGGTCACGGAAGGGAAACAACATCCCTTATATTGTTAATGCTTTTGCCTTGCTTCTCAGTGTCACATATATGTGATGTTCCAGATGTATCAAATGTATTGTATTCTCTTACAAAAAGCATAAATTTTAAAAAATATATTTCTTTTCTATTATTACTTCAAAGATCTAAGCTTATACTGACAGACCCATCAGAAAAGGACTTGGGAGTATATTCAGTGGAGGTCACAGATGTAGATGAAGATATCTCTGCCAGCTGCACTTTAACGAAAGAAGGTAAAAACTAATTATTAACAAGCACCAAAATCTAATGTGCCATAATTTTCTAGTATGAGATGTTTGGAGGAAAGCTTCTCCTAAAGGAATAGTAAGTGACTGATGTCACTTAATGATGGGGTATCATTAGAAAGATGTTTCTCATTCCCTGAAGGCCAAAGGGCAGTTTCTTTTCCAGTCCCCTACAAAAAGATACCATGGTCCTGGAAGGTCATTTTTCCATTAGAGTTCAGATTTCACACACAGCTACACTATCACAGTTATTTAAAACTTTAAAATATTTCTCAAGTTGATAGAACCAACATTCTGTTTGGACATAACTAAGAATTGTCTTCACCACCACTTCAGGCCCTCCCTGCTATGGAATGTCTTGTACTTATTATCTTCTTCTTGACGTAAACAAAGCTCATTGACAAATTAAGTCCAATTGATATAATGATTTTGATTTGGCCTCGTTGTACTAATCTCAATGATTTCTTATTCTTTGCATTTCAGACCTGGACAAGTTACTGAAACGTAGCCATGAAATCAGGAACCCGTGTAAGTTGAACCAGGCTGAGGCCACTACCATATATATAGATTCCGAAAGGGGAACTCTGGCATAATCCTGGCTGAGCCAAGTTCTGTGGTTTATATATGAATTCCCCTTGGCGGTTCTCTTTGTTTTCCAGTGATAAAGCTGATATCTGGGTGGAACATTGATGTCCTGGAGAAAGGAGAAGTGCGGCTGTGGCTGGAGGTTGAAAAGCTGTCACCAAACGCAGAACTGCATTTAATCTTCAATGAGAAGGAGCTTAAAAGTACTCCAGTACGTTTGGGTATTTTTAATTCTGACTTACTTTCCCCTTGCTGAACAGGGAAATAGACCAACTGGGCACGTCCCACACTTTCTAAATTACCATCAGACATTTTGATGTGTGTTTTTGGGAGGGTCTGTGCCTTGATTTCCCACTGTGCATAAGCAGAAAGCCAACTGTCTGATTCTCAAGCTGTCCGGCCTTAGTACCACGCACAGCCACAGGACCGACGCTCAGTTAAAGTCAGGGCAGTCCTCCTCAGTGCTGTGGCCAGCAGAAACCTCAGTGGTAAGACGCAGAGAACACCTTCTCCTTAGCCAGCGTTCCTCCCACTGTGAGAAGCTGCCTCTGTCAACCGTGCTGCAGCAGACTTCCCTTTTACACATGGATTTTCCAACAAAGCCCATCCATGTCCCATTCATCTGATACTAGATGCACCTGTGCAGGACCAAGAGCTTTCTCTTAGTGAACAATCTGAACTCATTTAAGAGGATGGTAAAGAAATATACCATCTCTGACAATGAGGCAGGATATTTTCTCTTCTACTTTAACAAGCAAAGCTGCAAGGTATCCACCCTCTCTCTTTGAACTGCATACGGATAATGAATTCTAAGAGCAGATGAAAGTGATTTATTTCTCTGGAAATAACTGGAAATAACACTGCATCACATGTTACAATACACTCCTACCTTCTGATATATTTTAAAAAAAGAGTTCTAGCCTCTTCCTTGTCTTCCCATATCAAGTTAATATTTTAACATTTAAAAAGCATTTGGAATGACAGGAGCAGAGTGGACAACAGTTGAGAATGAAGAACAACATAAATCATGTGCCTGTCAGTTAAAACGCAGCGTAGCAATGCCAAGATAACAAAAAAGCAAAACAAAACAAAAAAAAACACCACAGATACAACAAAGGGATAGGAGTACGACAAAGAATTTCAGAGCCTTTATTGCAGTGGTTCCTGGTTTTGGGGGAAGGGCTGTTTTCTTAAAGCAACGTGTAGTGAATTTACTGAAGACTTTTGTCTATTATAAGAACTGCCTTTTCTACACTGGAGAACTGACATACTAATGCATGATTACAAAGTGTTTGCCAAGGTCTTTGTAACAATAATATTTGCCTAGAGCAAACAATGAGGTGAGGCCTAACAATGGTATTTACATGTAAGTGCCTGGCAGGTTTCAGGGTGTGTGTGTAAAAGATTCAGTAGTGCTTGCACGGTGTCAGAGGGTGACAATATTACTTATAATTGCCCAAATATGTGATTACTTTCATTATACTAAAAATCATAGAGATCCTGGCAAGTTGAAAAGTCTGTAATACACAACAAGAAAGAATGCATTGTGTTGTGTGGTTTTAACAGAAACTTTCTCCCAGAGAAAAGTTCTGCTGCATGCAATTCTGCTATGCCTAAATGCACAAACAAAGAATAGATGAATCACAGAATGCAGAATACCAGAGTGCGTTGGCCTCATTACAGCTGTAGGATGAGGGAAATACATGAGGGTACATACATAATGGGACTGTCTGATATCTGAGTGTCTTGTGAAAGATGTTGAGCCAGGATCTAGCCTTGGAACTGTTCCTCTGTGGAAAAGCTATTTAATTTATCATATTTGCTTTGTTTTACACAGACACATAAAATAAACTTTGTCAAAGGAAAAGGTCTGGTAGAACTGATAATCCAGAATTTCTGTGATGATGATAAAGGGATGTACACAGCCCAGCTGCAAGATGGAAAAGCTAAAAATCAATTCACCCTAGTTCTTTTGGATGAACGTAAGTGGAAATTCAGTATTAAATATAGACTGCCATGCCGAGTGGAAATTTTTCAAGGCACTTAATGACCTCAAGTATTTCTGACAGCTATACTGGCACACTGGGAATGTGGAGAACAAATTTTAGCATACATTGAAAGTCCATGAACTGTGTAAGAAATAAACTGTATTTCTCTTTAACATAAATTGAAGCTTTTGGTCTTACAAATAGGGTCCCTGATGATAAAAATGATCTGCTAAAGTAAAACATGTAGTGAATCTAGTTTAGTTATTGTTTCCAAATGTTTTACAGTATTATCTTGCTATGTCAAACTGTCTGTATCTTGGCAGCAAACTGTATGGCAAGTATTATGATACGTACCTATTTATTTCAGGACAGGATCAGGTTGAAAATTCAGTGTATTTAACAGCTGGTCAGTTGCATCAAACTGAATGCAATAAAGAAACTAGTGTCGATTGTCCTGAAGGCAAGTCCAAGCAACAAAGAAAGATAAACATGAAACATGCAGGGTCCTTGTACATGCTAGTACAAGGAGGCTCTTTAATAAATTAAAAATAGGAAGCAACAAGATTAGCATTCAAATACTTCCCCACATACTGTCTATCTCCATTTTCAGTTCTTGCAAACAGTTCGATGATTTCAAGCAACCTTACAAAGCTTCCACATTCTGTGAACAGAAAGTGTCTGTACAAACGTCACATCCGCTTGACTCCCTGTACAACCAGCAGAGAGAAACAGACTCTTGTGGGGTGATCCAGCACATGTTAAGTTCAGAATACAAAATGAGCTTGACTTGTGCTCTGTAAGTGCACATTTTTCTTTACTGATGATGAAAGAAGTAGAAAAACCTCAAGTTACATACAGTTGTCTAAAAGTGAGGTAAATTTTATGCTCTCTGCCTTCCTTTGTGTTTCCTACTTTTAAAACATTTTAATTTCAGGGTTTTTAGCCTATGTTTTTGTATGGTCAAAAGTCCTATTTCATTTCCTAAATGCATAATGGTCAGGTCTCCAAAGACCCTTCTGTGTTCATGACAATAAATATTACATACTCGGCAACCAGTACAATCAAAAAAAAAGATGGTGCTGATCTGTTCAAGGTTCTCAGTGAGGCCAGAGGTAACTGATGCACTAGAGATACCTTATAAACATGTATCACAGCTCTTATGATAACACCCTTTGCAACCAGAAATCTCTAGTGTTATAGTAAGAAACAGGCTCTTTTGTTGACTTTGACAATTACTGTTCTTACAGGTTTTGCTAAAGTTGCAGAGGAGGCTGATGCAAAACGGAGAGAATGGAAGAAAAAGCAGGGTAAGATAAGCTGAAGGTTAATGACTTACCAGAGCTGTGCCAACAGGATGGCAAAACCTGAGCAAAGCCATATTACTGAGTGCTCTAAACACTTTTCTTTATCATCTTCTTTAAGTGTATTATTTAAGTTGATTAATACACGGGTATAAAATTCCTTATTTTCAGATACTCTGCCCCAATTCTTGAAAAACAAAATATTTTCTTAAAATTAGTTTTAGCCATGCTAGCCACAATACTCAGTATAGGTTCTCTGAGTCAGTACTGTAACATAGAGCATTTCTTATTTCTGTAAATTGTCCAGTCTGAATATATATGTTGGAATTAATATCCATTCATTTTCCTTGTAGAAAACAAGGCTCTCTAGACATGTTTAAAAAGATCCATGCGTCCCACTTTCACTTTATCCCCCATCTTACATTCATGGATAAGAAAGTTTATGAAACAGTTTCAGAGGAAAAAAATATTACAGTTGGAAAGACGATCATCCCCTTCTAACTGGGATACAAGTATCCACCACCACCAACTGCTGTACAAGAGAGGGCTATGGGTGCAGCCGTCTGTCTTCAGAGATGACCAGTATAAGTTTAAGCTGTGTATAAAGGAACTTGCCCCTCAGTTTGCCCCTACAGGAATATTCAGAAAGAAAATTAGAAAGTACACAGCTTGTCTATTCTGTTGCACTTCACTCAGAAAATCTCTCATCTCCCACACTGACTTCATGCAAAGTAGTCATTAAGTAAAGGACTGCTTAGGCATCAACACTAACATCATTTTAAGGTATGATTCCTCAACAAACATAAGATCTGTTGCCTTAGGACATTACAAGAGCAGCAAAAATTGTGTGCTGTAAACTGTGGTGTCTGATGCATGCAAAACTAAAAACCATGATACACTCCCAACGAGCAGCACTGCTGGGATTCACCACTAGATGGGGCATTTCTGTAGCTAATTAGGAGCTGTGGCACTGTACAGCAAAAAACACTTATTTTCTTTTATAGGCCCATATTTTATAGAGAATTTGAGATGGAAGGTTACCGAGAGCTGTGAAGTACTCCTTACCTGCAAGGTACATACATCTATGAGATGCAACTGCACAGCCTGAATTCCTTTAGCATTAAATTTTAGATGTGAAATTTAAGGGATGGGAACAAACAATGCTCCTTTAAATGGTTATTTGCAGACCAATGAAGGGTAAGAGATAGTATATCTTGGACAGAATTTTCAATAAAGAAGGAAGTTTCCAGAATTCTACACCAATCCTGTAATGCAAGTGATGTTTTGCATTAGGGCATGTTGGCATTCAGAAATAAAATACGCTTGGGAACCTGACTTCTAAACCTTGACTTTAAACAGGCAACAAACCTGAGAAAGGACACCAGCTTCCAGTGGTTCTTCAATAAGAAAACACGAACAGGTGGCGTGTTTGATCCACAGACTGGGATAGGAACTCTTCGTGTTAAAAAGGTGAAAAACATAAAAGCAGAGGCATTGGAAGTCATGTCAACACGCAAACATAGGGTTATCTTGCACTTAACATTCAATTTGTGTTTTGGGTAGTGCCCACTAAATGAAAGAAGAATTAATGCTATAGCCAGCTGAATTAGAAATCAGATGTTTTTAGCAGTGAGTGGCTGTTAAAAGTTTAACGAGTTCTGAGAGTGGCTAAAAAGGAAGTGTGGGCTCTGCAGGTTTTCTGAGCAAGATTGGTTGCCCATTCTGGAGACAAACTTTAGTCAAAAAAAAAGTTACTGTGCTCATTACTGAAATGACTGAATTAAATTTAAGGCGTAACCTGCAGAGAAGGCCAGACACGCTGAGCTAATGCCCACTGTAGTCTTAACTCTGCCTCAGGGGAGTAGAGCTGAGGAAAGGGAGCTTGGTGGTGCAGAGTTTTAGTGTGATCTCTGCATGGCTAACTTGAATCCCGCTTTCTTCTTTTGTCATCCTTTCTGATCAGTCCAACCTCAGTCCAGGGAAGACGAAAATCTCAGCTCTCTGCCTTTTCCAAATCCTGCCTTATTTCAATGATATGTGGAAATTCTATTGTCCTTTTTTGTTGTTGTTTTGTCCTGTTTTATTATTATATATGTACATATGTATTTGCCAGATAACCAAAGCAGATGAGGGCCAATACAAAGCACTTGTTTCAGATGACCGAGGAGAAGACTACACCCAACTTGATCTCACAAAAGGATGTAAGAGAACCTTGTATATGGCAATATTACACATTCACACACCTACCTGGATTCATTTTGGATTTAAAAATAAATTTTATAACTTGCTACCGTGTTTTTAACTGCACACATTGAGTGCTAAGGAAGATAGAAGCATCTAAATACAGTAAAAAATGCTCAGCATCTAAAAGTAAATGTATTGGTGACAAAACCCCCATACCCGGTAAGCTTTGCAACAGAAAAAGACAATGAATAACTGATATATTCTAAACATAATGAAATTAAGTTAGTAGATCAGATGTGATTTGCTAAGTACTGTATAGTTAGTTAAACATCGTTATGTCTTTGCAGCCTTTGAAGACCTTCTCAAGGAGCTGTGCAGGATCAGCGGTATGTCCCTTTCTCCTCAGCTGATACAGTAATTACAGAAGGGGGAAAAGATGGGGTGCCACAATCAGAGCAAACAGCTCACGAGGTCAATATTTACCCCCTCAAGTACAACACGGCCTATTTCATATTTCTTTGGCATCAAAAGCACCTTTAAACTGTCAGTGGGAATGGTCAGTATGTGTGCCCAGGGACATAAAACCCTCTGCACTTACAAATTATTCCTGTGACCTTTACGTGCCAGCAGCCTGCTCCTTGTCACAGCACTTGCTATGTGAATTTGGGCAAGTTGCACTGTTTTTATCCATGCGATGTGTATTTTGGGTCTCCAGAAGAGGTGTTGACATTTTTCTACTCTGTTGGCTAAAAGACCCAAGACTCCAAGGGGCAGAATTCAATGCCACGTTCAGCTAGTCACATTCTCCAGAGAGAAATTGCTTGGGATTTTGTTTGCATAGCATGTAAAATTACACAGATATTCTTGGACATTCGCCTCAATTTCAGTCTTTCAATTATACTATCAGCTCTTTCTGCTTCACCTCTGAAAATTCAGCCTACTGAAGAAGGCATCAAAATCTACACGGACGTGAAGTACTACACAGACTATATGAAAACAACCTGGTATCACAAGTAAGTCCCCAAAAGACATTTTCAAGGCTTCTGGGGGTACTGTTGCTTATACATCATAAAAATGTTGCTTGTCTATCATAAAAATTAAGCTTCTTAGGCCTGAATCCTTATTTTTTAAGGCAATGGGAGATTTATCAGGGTAAAGACTGAAAACCACAATCCTCTCTGAATCCTGAATCATGTCTGGGAATTCCAAAATAAACAAGTCATGCTATTTTTATCTTAGCACTGCAGAAACATTTACAAGTGGTCACCTTTACTAGAATAATAATTTAAGGTACTGCTCAGTTACAGCCACCTTGGTTACAAACAGGAAAGGAAGCTGTCATTTTTTCCCAAGTTCTTTATGTCTACTATCTTATACTTCCGTAAACCATATTACCCCACTCTGAGTAACAAATATTCCCAAACATTACAAGGTTCTTTCCAAACATGAGCTAATTTAGCCCCGTAACATCTTGGTAAAATAGAGAAATGCCTTTTTATTACACACCTCCTATAGACATATACAAGGAGGCCAATTTTTAAACAAGGCTAAATGCGTATGATGCCTACATCCTATTTAATCTCATACATAAGAATCAGGAGGTCTTTTGTAGAGTTTGTAGAGCTTTGGCAAACTGCCTAAACACAGAGATAGATGCCCAGTGAGATTTTCAAATGAGTGAGTCCATAACTCTCCATGAAATGAGCAGTGAGGTCCTGACTCCCACCTTCTTGTTCTAACTGGTTTAGGACTAACAGAAAGTTAGCACTCTAATTTATGCAGCTCTGCTAAATAGCATTGAAATTATATAATTTGTTTGCTTAGGGAGAAGCAAGTGGAAAGTCGTGACAGACTGAAAGCTGGGAGCACAATGAATCAGATCTGGCTTCACATCCTGAACCCCACAGATGCAGATAAGGGAAAATACATCCTGGAGTTATTTGATGGGAATGACACTCACAAGCTGTCAACGGACTTGTCTGGGCAAGGTAAGCTGAGTCAACAGCACTGCCATGGGAATCAGATCCACCTGAGCTGCTTTCCAAGATTCCTTCAAACCATTGGCAGCAATTCCTCTCTCTTGTGTTTGAGCTGGAGGTTTGGTTCCATGACAACATGCTACAAAACTGGGTTCAGAAAGACAATGAACTGCCCATAAAAGTCAAAGGAAACCTGAGGAGAGGAGAAGGGAGCAGCAGAAGGGACCGAAGTCTTTAGGGCACCTTGCTGCCAGAGCATAAGGTGCTGCTGGGGGAAGGATGAGTGGGAGGACAGCTGCTCCCGGGACATGCCGGGTTCCCCTGAGGCTGCCAGAGCTTACAAGCAGCACCCTGGAAAAGAGAACATTGCTTCATGTTTACAAAGTCTTTTCCAAACAGTTCAAAGGATTCTTTTCCTTCTGAGGAAAGAGAATATTAGGCTCCACTTATTTCAGTACTTTATAAGTATATTCTTATTTCCTTAAGGCATATATAATGTATAAGTGATAGTTAATTATAAGTAGCTTTGCATACAAATACCTGTATTTCCAAACCCGATGCATTACTTTAAACCTACTAAGTCAAAAGAAATAAACAGCAACTTTCCTTAAAAACATTTCATTCCTTGCAGCCTTTGAAGATGCCCTGGCTGAGCACAGAAGGCTAAAGTAAGTTTCTGCCTATTTTCACAGCCAAACTAATCTATTTCAGGTGTCATATTCTATACTGAGAATACAATACCTAATAAATAAAACCACTATAATTTTCTCTCTCTCTCTTCACTTTCAGAGAAGCAGCAGTAGCAGAAAAGTGTAAGTAAATGAATTTCCTTCCTTCTGCCAAACACAGCCAAGTGGTACACTGATAAGTAAAACTAAAAGGTCGTATTTGCTTATTCCCAGGTCGTGCCAGAGTTGTTCAAGGTCTGCCAGATGTTGCCACCATCATGGAGGACAAGGTAATATTGAGTAACTGTTCGTGTAACTGGGCCTTGCACAGACATGAGAATGACTGCTGGGAGGGCACTACTGGTGTCTCCCTCCTGTACGGTTCCAGGAGCTTTTCAGAACTACTGCTGAAGGAGCGAAGTGGTGCCCTCTGTGACACTTGTGTCAGTCCCATTTATTGCTGATGTGCTTTCAAATGTGCATGTGCTTCTGCACTTACACGTGCTTTCCCTGGCACAGAATCTTCTATCAGGTTACGGGTGTAACAGATGCTTTCTAGGTCTGTTTCCCAGTCAGACCCTTTCTGTTGTCTTCCCATAAAATACAATTAGACTAGGGGCTAAGCGCTGAACCTGATTTTTCCCATCATATAAACTTGATGCTTACATTTCTGGGTCACATTCCCCTTTACTACTACACAGGCAAAATAAATAGCAAGTCTGTAAAGTAATTGCAAATTCACCATGTGTCTATTTAAGTGCCACTTCATGGTGTAAGAAAGTTGTAAAAAGACAGCAGCACAAATATTAGTCAGGCCCTGTGAACTTAGTCAGGTTAATCCTGGTTATACTGGAAGATATCAGGAAAAGGAAATGCATAGTCCTGGAATCTCAAAACCTAGAAGAATTTGCTAAGTGCTTAAAGTGCCTCATGTCATTTCTGACACTTTATTACCAAGGTTGTGAAAGTGACTCCAAGTCACTATTGTAAGAATTTTCTAGTTCCGTAGAAGCTGCACAGAACAGCAATAAAATTTAATTAAGGACCACCATTTCCTATAGCCACAAACTAGACAGCCAATTAAATGCAATTGCAAAGTAACAACTTTAAAAATAATCATTTTTTAAATAATAGTTATCTTTCAGGAGTCATCACTCTCAGTTTATAAAAAAAAAAAGACCTGAGATAAAAGTGTGTACTATTTGATGAACACATAATATAACACATAATGAACAATACAGTCAATAAGCAACCCTTGTGGATTTGTCCTGATCTTGATTTTTATTTTTCTTAATCTCACATCAACTGAATTTCTTTGCTCAATTACGTGTTCGTAATCTCTCTGTTTTACGATAGACCCTGTGTTTAACTTGCTGTGTATCTGGAGATCCTTACCCAGAAATCACTTGGTTCAAAAATGAGAAGGTTATCGTCTTTAAAGATCGTTACAAAATGGATGTGAAGGGGACAGTTGTCACAATTACCATAGAGAAAGTCTGCAATGAAGACACAGGAAAATACAGCATCTATGTCAAGAACAAATATGGCTCTGAAACAGGGCAGGTTACTATCAGTGTCTATAAGCATGGAGAGATACCAGTAGGAACAGAAGAAAAGTCCCAGGTGGAAACTGTAATGAGAAAGCCTAAATGAATTAGGCAACTATATCTCATTGAATTTAAAAGGAATTTAACTCCTTTGGATTCATTTGAATGTCTCCACCCTAAAATTCAGTCTCATATCTCTATTTTTATTTCAGTATTATTTTAGTATTTTTATTTTGGTGGTTGCTAGAAAACAATTCTCACTTGTGTGTGGGTGCATGCACACACTTGCATGCTCACTTTACAGAGAAACTCTTTCCTGGCAAATTATGTTGTGTGGGAAATACCAGAGGATTCACGTGCATGAGAACCAGGCTTTTAGTAGAGGGTTGTTTGTTCTTGTTTTTATATATATATATTTTTTTTTTTATTAAATCCTCATGTGTTACTGATTATCTTGTAGCTGAGAAATATTTATGTCTATATTATTAAACTTATAACCTGAGTGACACCTTAGCACTGTCATCAAGTACATTCATTTTGAAATGAGTTAGAAGTGAAGAATTTTCCTAAGTACTGTGTGAATCAAGGTCTTGAAGTATTCGCCTTCACAAACTTAAGCCGTACGGGAAGAAAACAAGGCCTGGTGCTTCACAGAGGAACACATTCAGCTTCTCTCCATACTGACACGCAGTAATATGCTTACACAAGAGGATTGAGTGAAAGTCCACAAAGTTGGACCCAGATCCTTCCATCCTACAGCACACCTATATTCTTTAGAATTAAACAATTGTTATGTTTATTAGTTATGTTGGACTGTTATGAATGTAGAAAAAAGTGTGGGCTCTCAAATGCTCTAAAGCTATACCTACACTCCCAGCTTCTACCAGTAAAACCATGGCTGGGAGAGAGAAAGAGTGATTGTATTCCTGACAGAGCCATACAGCTACAGTCATTTATTCAGCAAAAGAGCATTTTATCTTGCTTCACAAAGTACTATAAACTGTCCTAACAGTAACAGTATTTTTCCCAGTTATTTGAGACACTCTGCTGTTTCAGTGCCTACATACATTAGCACTACAATCCTGTACAGGATCATATAACCAAAGGTAGTTACATTTCACACACCACTTTAAATTAAATTAGATTTATATAACTTTTATTATTAAATCTAATAGCAGTAAAAATGAGACCTTGGCTAATTGTCTAGATTCATCCTATAGTGAATGAAGAAAAGCAGGCCCTTCTGATCATTAACAGCAGATGGCACAATTAACATTGCTCTACAGTAACACAGATGAATCATGTCCTAGAATAACTCCAATATAAACACCTGCGTTTCACATCCATGTAAGTTACATCCCACTAATACAAACAGCCTTATTCATTACCAGAACCTCATCCTTGCTACCTAATCAGCAAGGTATGTTCTATGCAATTTTAAAATGGGCATTTTTGATTCAAAAATAACAATAATAATAACGTAATCAGAATTTAAAAAATAATAATAATAAAGAAAAGCTTGAGTGTGATCCAGACTCTGGCGGGGACAGCATTGTCACTGGTATTACAGAGTAAGGCACCTTACAGACACGTGAATTCCATCTTAAGTGTGTGTGTGCAAGAAGCATTTCTTTTTGGGTTACTTAGTATCATGGTTAGCTACCCAAAGAAAAGAGTGGTCTTTAGAGGAGGATGAAGAGAGATGACTAGAAAAGCTTTACCTAAATCTTTGATTTCACAGAATCATTCAGTTTGGAAGGGACCTCTGGCGGTCACCTTGTCCAACCCCCCTGCTCAAGCATGGTCAGCTAGAACAGATAGCCTGTTTTTTTTTGTTTTTTGTTTTTTTGGTATGAATAATGAACTTTTTTAAAGCCAGAGATTAGGATGTGTACATGACCAGTCCTTGAAGAAAAGGAACGTTACACTTGCTTGCACATGGTTGGCGTGCAGGAATCAGGAATTTTCCAGACTCATGAGAAACGAGTTATTTATTGACCTTCCTGTTAACTATCCTGAACTAAACATCGCTGGGAGAGGAATAGGTTAATTTATGTACATTTTAATAAAGAAATATTACTCTTCAGTCAAAATGGCTCTCTGATATGTTTTTGAAAAAGCAAACAAAAAACAGATAAAATGTTTAAGAGAAATGTCTTCTTGAAACCAAGAAAAGGTTGATTAATCAGAATTAGAGCACAAGTTTTCTCAACTCAGAGCCTCATATGCTGTCTGCTAATCAGAATTAGAAGTAAAATAGGCTTGAACATAACCATTTCCTACACTATGGGCATCTGGCTCTTTGAGTCTGAATTTTTATTTGCTAAAAAAATAATAATAATGTTAATTTGTAAGGAAAAGATCAGAATTGTTTTCCTGTTCAAACAGAAGAATTACTGACCTGTATCGAGTAACAAAAGTTAACTTAGAAAGGTCAGCTACCCCTGGGATACAGGCTCTATTTGAATTAAGCAATATAATTGCAAGACACACAATCTAGTGAATGCCTTCCAAAATCAACAACCATTCTTGCACAGACAGCAAGGAATATCGCTCACTGTCTATAATGACTGAAGAATTCTTGGTGCAATCGGTGAGAAGAAAAGTAACGCATTCCAGTTACTCATTTAATTTCAGTCTCCAAGCAATGTTCCATATTTTATTTTACCTTTAATTTTCTAGGTATGTAGTGACTATTAAAAAAACCCTACATTTAATACAGATTTAGATGCACGTTACTGACATCTACTGGACAAAGTCATAACTGACTGTCCCACTCCAAGGAGACTCCCTGCCATCGAGTGATTGGAGGACCATAATTTTGGAAGAAATAGTTGTGGGTTTTATTCCCACCTTGTAAGTTCCAAGTGCCTGTAGTACAGAATATTGTGATGATTAGGAGGTTCCTACCATATGACAGTAGTTACCTCACATCTATTTTAAATTATGCCATTTTATCTGAAGAATTCTATCTAAAGCGCAGAAAATGCATTTAATTTAGAAGCTGTGAACAAAAAGAAAACAAATTAATCGATGCAACACTTTACAACAATTATGAATAATTACCTGAGTTCAATGACCCACAATAAACAGTACATCCCAAAAGAGTCGGTCAAGGTAGGACTTTGTAGAAAGCAGAATGAACTAGAGGTTATGATCATTAAGAACAAATAAACGCTTAATAATTGTTACTTCACTGTTAATAATTAGCTGATCATCTCACAGTTTGGGCTGGCCTTACCCTTTCCATAAATAGCATACGAGTGACCAGGGGGAGCCCTCATTTTCCTGTTAGCATCACTGCCCTCACACTGCGTTACATCTTCCATAATGGCATTCAGCGGAACCTGGCAGGTCTATGCTCAAGAGAACTATGAAGAGTTTCTGAAAGCTCTTGGTAAGTGTCAAGTTATTTCTGAAATAATTTCCTTGATTTGCAACACATGCTTTGTATGACATCTTTTATTACAGTATTTCTATGTGGTTTTTTTTGTTTGTTTGCTTTTCTTTTGTTTGTGTGACAAACTACTCCCTATCAGGTAAGTCTATTATATCTGATTTGAAAATGAAAAGAAGCAATCTTAACACGAGTCCCTCAGTAAAAAAGAGGTATATCAGAAATTGACTTATTTTGGTTACGACATAATTTTACAAATACATTTAACTAGAATCAATTTGTCAATGACATACAGATTTCCAATGTGCTTTAGTAGAGGGGGCACTTTCCCTAGCATTACTGATTAATGTATGTGATAGCTCTTTCATAATCTATAAAGAATTGACTTTGTAGTTATGATTTAATAGGTGCCAGCATTAATAAAAATACACTTACCCTCTTGACAGTCTTGGCAAAAGATTCATATGTTTTTAAAAGTAAGAGATATTTAGTAGAAAAAACTCAGATACAGTCGACAAGCCTAGCTCTGCAGTATGATGCCTAAACCAACCCATTTCCTGCTAAAGATAACACCTTCAAGTCATGCTAGAGACACCCTGTTCAGGTAGTTTGAGGTCACCTGCACTGTTGCAGCTCCAACCAGTCACATAACTGTCATCTCCAGCCTCCCTGGAAAGAGGTGAGGGAAACTGAGTAACATATATGGTGTTAGTCACAGAGAAATGTCGTCCTGTGATGAGCCATTACTGAAAGAAACAAAACATTGTCACACAGTATTAATCATTATAGTATCTAAACCTGCACAGACTAGATGGAATGGAACAGTATGTCCATCGAGAAGTGAGGAATCCAAAACGGGATTTGCCTTTTACCTTGGACATCATTTTCTGTCATTGGTTTGTACCCTCTGCACCTTGATCAAAGAAAAGAATTGGCTATTTCATATCAATGCACTATGTCATAACAGAAAAAGTAACTTTTTTGCCTTTTTTCACAGCACTGTCAGAAGATCTTATCAAAGTCGCTAGAGATATTAAGCCTGTTGTTGAAATACAGCAAAAAGGAGATGACTTTGTGGTGACATCAAAAACACCCAAGCAATCTGTAACTAACTCATTTACACTTGGAAAAGAAGCTGATATTACTACTATGGATGGCAAAAAGCTAAAGGTAACAAATTTCAGGAACAAGTGCATCTCTATTCATCTTTATACTTCACTCCCTGTGCATGAGTAAAACCTGTTTGTACCACTTCCATTAGCAAAAAAATAGAACATATGCATACATCTATCATTTCAACAAACAGAAGTGTTTCTTCTAAAACTCTCATTAAAATACTGTGATCTCCTGCTTAAATTAGCAGATGTAATTATGAAGCATTGGTATCATCTGCATTTATTTCCTATCTATGTCTAACTGAATTTCATTAAATCTTCAATTTTTCGTTTTCTATCTGCTTCAACAGTGTACTGTGAACCTAGTAAATGGGAAGCTTGTGTGCAAATCAGATAAATTCTCTCATGAGCAAGAAGTTAAAGGAAATGAAATGGTGGAGGTAAGTGTTAGAAAATAACGGTGTATTAAATGAATGCTGAAGGGAAAACATTCTATGTTGATTAGCCCTTAAGCATGGGCTCAATACATTTAAAAACAAAATGCTGGCCCCCAAACTGCTTTATTACTTGCAGAATTCCTTGCAGATGCTTTTGTTAATTATTATCCTGGGAACAATTCTAAGCACTGGAGAGTGAATGGCTTTAGCTGGGGAGCATTAGGTAGAAAGACTCCTTATAAATTCCTGTAGATGACAATACATCTGGTCCACCTACATTTCTTCAAAGTCCTTTAGTAAGTTCTAGATGATTTATCACTGACCAAGAGATTTTCTCTACAGAGTTAAGCTCACCAAATTTCTAAAAAGGTCTGCTTGGGTAGAGACTACTACCAGAATGCCAGCTGACTATATTAAAGTTATGTCTTTTGGACATGCAACTTCCTAAGATCAATTTGAGTATCTCAAACTACTTTTCTAAAACTAAGCAAAACACACGGCAAAAGAACACATTACTGTTTGGGATAGTGGATTTCTATTACGGAAAGCCTGTCTTTCTTGTAGTATATATGATAACACTTAAAACAATGATAAAATGCAGCTGAAGATGGCATTTATATTTAGATTCTCCTTCTTTAGAACTGGTTCTGTAAAAAAAAAAAAAAAAAAAAGCAACCAAGAACATTCCTTGGTATGGATGTTATACATGTATTTATAGGCAGGCACTGTAACTCCTACTAGCCTCTGTAGAATCTTCTTGTGGAATAAGATGGATTTATAAATGAAATACAGAAAATTCTAGTCACTTAGCTATAAATGGACATCTTAACATCCTAAAGCCCAAATGAAAAACAAGTTATGTGTGTTTGTCCTCTACAGACTATAACTTTTGGTGGAGTAACGCTTGTCAGAAGAAGCAAGAGAGTTTAAACACCGATCATCTTCCTTGTGACACCTTTACATACCTAAAATAAAGTGCACTTTCCATAAGGTGTGATCTTTGCTATCTGAAGGAATAGTACAGAAAACAGTTACAATTTCTTCTGTCCTTTTACATACAAATCACTTCCCGTTACTGTAAGACTGAGTACACTTCCAGCCCCCTTCTGTACCCGCAGTGACAGAGGTCCGCCTGCCGGGCAGCCGAACCGGGGCCTAGCTGGGGAACGGTCATTTATCGCTTTATCGCCGGCATGGACAGAAGCTGATATAAACGTTTCTTCATTCCTTACATACTTAATGAATGTATTCAGTTTTAATTCCTGTGTTTAATAAGGTGTGGTGTTCTACTAAAAACTGTTTTCTCTATATCCTGTTCAGCAAAGAGCAATTAGGTGCTTGTTTAGCTGATCTGCAGTGTGTAACGAGAAGAGGAACAACACTTTAAAAGCTAAGAAGTATTTAACAGTTGTGACAGGAAAGACTGCTCTCAAACTGATACAGAGAACAGATCAGTTAAACAAAGCTGAGGCGCTACATGAGCAGGGGGAATGCCACGTTCCCCGCCTCACAACACACCCCAATATCCCCGATTCTCAGCCCAAATGCAGGCGGACTGGGGGGGGGGGTGCTGGGGCCGTCCCCTCAGGGCGGGAGGGGCGGGGCGGGGCGGAGCCGTCTCCTCAGAGAGGGGCGTGGCCATCTCATCGGGGCGGGGCCACCCCATAGGGGCGTGGTCATCTCATAGGGGCGGGGGCATCTCATGGGGGCGGGGCCGTCTCATAGGGGCGGGGCCGCAGCGCCCGCCCCGCCGCCGCCACCAGGGCCGCGCGCGCGCTTCCCCCCCTTTGGGCGGGAAAAGCCAGCCGCCGCCGGGACGGAGCGAGGCGCATGCGCGGGGCGGGAGGGGCCGCTCCCGCTCTGGCCGCGGCCGAGGGCGGGCGGCGCCGCTCCGCGCGTGCGCGCGCGCGCCCGGCGGGCCGAGGCGGCATGCGCAGTGCGGGCGGGGCCGCTTTTGGCGCCGGCGGCCCCTTCCCCCGCGCGGCGCGCCTCGCGCCGAGCTCTCGCCGGAAGCCCCGCGGGAAGTCTCGCGAGAGGCGGGCGGGCGGGCGGCGGCGGCGCTGCGTGCAGCTCGCAGGGGTCTCCTCAGCCGCTCGGCTCCCCGCAGCGCCCGGGCCCTGCCGCTCGCCGCCCCGCCGCCGCCGCCATGTCGCGCTACCTGCGGCCCCCCAACACCTCGCTCTTCGTGCGGAACGTGGCCGACGACACCCGGTGAGTGGGGGCGGGCGCGGGGCCGCGCAGGCTGCGGCGGGCTCGCTAGGCCGCGGGGCGGAACGGGAGGGGATGGGGGGGGTCCGCCCGCCCCCCCCGCGCGGAGCCCCCGCCCGCCCCGCGCCGTGTGCGCCCCCCGCGCCCCCCGGAGCCGCCGCCCGGCGGAACAAAGCTCGGAGCGGGTCTCCGGGGGCGGGGGGAGGCCTCGCAGCGCCCCGCCGGACGGCGGCGGCCCCGCGCGGGTGTCCCCGGGCTCCCCGCGGGGCCGCTGCCGTTACCGGGGCGATCGGCGCCGCTCGCGGCCCGCCTCCTGCCGCGGCACGCGACGCGCGGCGGCACAAAACGAGCGGTTCGTGCCCGTGGGGTTGTGGCGGAGGGGAACGCCGCAAGGCGGGCGCCCGCGGCGGCTTAGCGCGGTGACTTTTAATGGCTTTAAGCGGTTAAAAAGCCCGGGCTGCGGAGGCTCGGTTGGTTGCTTGACCATCTCTAGTAAAGCGCTCGGTTTCGCTGTGCGCTCCTGCAGTTTATCGTCTCCCCTTTGCGTGTGTCACCGCTCGGGAGACGTCTGCAGAGCGCGGCAGTCCCGAATGGGTGCACGAGTTAGAGCCCAGTTCGTGCTTCGGCTGTAGAACTGGCGCGGAAGATCCCGCAAGGTCTCGTTGCGTAAAATGAGAGCCCGAGTTCTTAAACTTGCTGCCTGGGCAGCTTGCACCAAAGGTGTTCGGCAAATAACAACAGTGTAGGACTAACGGAAGGAACTAGGAATCTTATTATGATTAAAAATATAAATAGCTTCAAATTAAAAGTGGTATTTCTTGGACCAGTTTTCTTTCAATGCCAGTAGAACTTTTGCTCATAGGAAGAGTCAGGGGAGAAGACTTTCACACTTTTTTTAAAAACAACGTGCTTCCCATGTAGGCTTTAAGCTTGCGGTTAAATGGTGCGTTCTTTCTAGAGGTGGTCTCATTGTGAGATCCTGAAGTTGGTTGTTTTAGTTGCCTTCTGCTGTCATTGACTATGAACAGCGTGGGTTTCTTCCTAACAGATGAGAAAGAGGAATATCAGTAACTCTTCTGTGTCACATAAATAAAATAATACATCAGTCTTTCTCATACAGATTATTGTCCTAAAATGACACAGGAATAGATATGTAAAGAAGCTGAAATAACTACGAAACCTTCCCCTTGAAGAGACAGTAGTTATTTCAAGTACAGTTACTGATCTGGTGAAGGGTTTTGCACTCCACTCTCTAAAGCCACATCTTCGGAACGGCTGACCTCGGGGCATGAATGGTTGCTCACTCGGTTCTGTTCTATTTGATGTGGTTGTGAGTATTGATAATCCTATGGAAATCACTTTGTGTGACTGAATTATTATTAAGCTTTTTCCTTGAATGTTATAACTGATGTTTACATGCTGTAAAATCCTTGTTAATAGGTTATGCGATACTTAACTCTTAGATCCTTCTTTTGACTTTCTGTCCATCTTTGCACTGAATTGGCTAATGTCTGTCACTTCTCATCTCCGTTTGCATTTGTATTACTGAGTTATGCTGAACACAGGTTTGAAAATACCAGGGTCACCTTAAGCATCCTGAGGCTTGACAGTGTTTTGGGAAAGCCTGGTGTATTGCTTAACAATAAATGACTAAAACACTTTTTTTTTTTTTTTTTTTTTCCCCAGAAAATATTTTTACATGCGTTCTGTACCAGGAGCTTCCGAAAGGATGGGTGGTCATACTGAGTGTAGATTTTTTTTTTTATTTATTTAGGGGATGTTTCTTAACGCCTTTAATAGTGAGAAAACATATAAGATATTTGTGATATTCTAGGTCTGAAGACTTGCGCCGTGAGTTTGGTCGTTATGGGCCTATAGTTGATGTATACGTTCCACTTGACTTCTACACTCGTCGTCCCAGAGGATTTGCTTATGTTCAATATCCTTTCTTCAGATGGCTGATTAGTGAGGGGTGTTGAAGTTTGAAATTCAAGTTTGTGTAAGAGGTAACAAATCTAAATGAAAAAGCAGTTTACTTCTGTGTTGTATCTGATAAGTGTCTTCTGTTGTGGTGTTTCGTTATTTTTGAAGATTAACTTATCTACAATTTTCTTTGCCTTTTTGCAAAACTTAAGTCCAGTAATATAAAAGCTTGCTTATGTCTCTGAAAATTGATATTATATGATTTAAATGAAAATTTATCACTGATTCAAAATTGTCTACCAAGTTTTTATTATAACTGGTATGTAAGTAAACTTGCGCGTAGCAAACTGTGGCTAGTATTCGTTGTTAATTTAACAAATGGGAACTGGAATCAATCAAAAGCAGATTGTATAAAAAAAATGAGGTGAACTTCTTTCTTTAATATTGTCCCCTAATTTACTGTCCTCTGTTGTTGCCTCAGAGTGTAAAGCTGTACAGTAATGGCGACCCCAAAGAGAAAGCATGAAAGAACCTTTAGAGTAGAGTTCAACAATTGAGGCAAGTAGACAAGCCAAAGACCTCTTAAGGATCAGGCTTGAAGAGAAGGGACAGTTTGGGAAAAGAAAAAATAAAGAAAAGCTGGAAGAAGGACAAGCCATAATGGGAGACAAAGCTTCGCTTTATCTACAAAAGGGGGAAAAGGTTGTTTTTCAAAGTTAAAGATAAAGCCATCTGTCATTTTTGGCCAAGCATCTCATGACAAGTCCTTCTGACAAGCCCTTAAAGAGTTAAAGGTCAAGATGAAGTTGAATGGTGGCCAAGATTAAAGGAGTCATACCTGATGTATCCTACAGAATAACAGTTTTTCTTCTGTTTGTCACGTAAGCAGTAATTTGATGAATGATTCTGGTTTAGTCCGTTGACAAAACCTGTAATATTTCTCTTGTGGGTGCTATTGTAACTGTGGTCTTGACTGAAAATGCGTTCGTTCTTGGTTTATCCAGATGCGTGTACCTACAGCGTACCGTTTGTGTTCTGCACAGATGATGCTGATAATGAACGGAGTTGCTATGAGGAGGAAGGCAATTCATTCTTCCAGACCACGTTGCTAGAAGTTGTGTGAATTGAAGTAGTGATCAATCGCACAGATTAAAATTAGTAATGATTGTGTTACTGAACTTTGGACCTGATTGGTAGAGTAGTTGGTAGTTCTATTATATGCTTTTATCTCAGGCTGCTGAAAGTCTGTATATATGTCCTTGGTATTACATAATTTGAACTCAAAAATCAACTTGTGGCTAAAAAGGAAAGCTTCCTCACAATTCTAAAATGAATAGATGTGTATCGATTTTTTTTTTTTTTTTTTTTTACTGTTAGCATGCCTAACAATTTAAGAACTATTTTTTTCCATAAAGTCGATGTAGTGCAGAGAACTGAATAACCATTAACAAATAATGTATCTTGAGTAGGATTCTCTTTTTTTCCTTACAAGTGGGTATTGCATAGCAATTGCTTGCTGATGGATAAGTTCATGGCCATATTGTGAGGGTTTTCTTATTTTATTGTAGTTCTCAATAGTTGGTGGCTAATTTAAAAATTGCTACAGTGTGGGCTAGTATGAACAAAATAACCAGAAATAATGGGCTATAAAACTAGAAAATAACTGTGGGGTTTTTTTTGAATACCAAATCTGTAAACTACTCAAATTCCCAAGTACCTTAACACTCACCACATTTGAAGATGTCCGCGATGCAGAAGATGCTCTCCATAATTTGGACCGAAAATGGATTTGTGGTCGACAAATAGAAATCCAGTTTGCCCAGGGTGATCGGAAGAGTAAGTGCCTCCTCGCGTGTATTTCATCAGATTGTGTTTAGTGCCTGATGACATTACACATGTTAGTAATTGTTGTGAAAAGTTTTTACTTGCATATAAATAGTATGTAGATGGTTTTGCTTTTTATCCAATAACTGTTATCATAGAATCATAAGATGGTTTGGATTTAAAAGGACCTTATTAACGTCTTTCGTTTTAATTAAAAACAGATAACTAAGTACAGCAGTCAACGCAGTATGATTCTTGCTAGCTGAAATTACTTAAGAACTCTCTGTGCAGCTTTGTCAAGCTATTTTGCAGGAACACACTGTCAAAAACTCTCCCTGTCAAAATGAGTAGCTCAATTTTAATGTATTGTAATGTTTATATTGTGTTGAAGTGTGTTCGTGATTCTTTGACGTTTCCCAGTGCAGTCCAGTTTCCAGGATTGAGGTAACGTCTTCATTTTCATTTGGCATCAGGATATTTAAAAAAAAAAAAAAAAAAAAAAGACAAGGTATCTCATTTCAACTTGGAAGAGAAGTCTTATTTTCTGAACAGTTAATTGTAAAGACAGTTTACATCTTTTATCTGTTATTCATGTATGTATTCTTAATATAGATACATATATAAAACCAAAACACGCTTTTGGTAAACATAACAGATACTTGTTGGTCTACAACAGGACTATAATATTCATGTTCAGCTTGAGAATAAGAGTGCCTTAAAGATCTTTCAGTTAAAACTATCGAAGTTGCCCTTGACCATGCCATTTTAACTTTTATTGAACTCAATGGAAATCGTGCTCTGAAGAACAAACTTATGTCCTATATGTAAACACTGGGATTTCTTTTAAGTTTCTGAACAAAAAAATAATTAAATCTATTTTCATGTTGTCAACTGGCACAGTTAAAACGTAAAAATTTTAGCTGGTAGTACAGGTAGTGTTTATTACAGCATGATGTATTTAAAATACATTGACTGTGGCTTTTGCTATTGAGTGAAAATCAGATTTAATACGAACATAAGATAGCTGTGCTGCTTTGAGAAAATAGAAGACTTCTAATTTAATTCTAATTATTTTAATATTTAAGCTACGGAGTGAATGTGCATTGTTGTATGAGGAAGAGGGCTACTTTTAGAATCTAACTCCTTTGTGTGGCATCGATTGCTGCCTCTGGATAAGTTGTCTTTCAGTAATTAAAGAAGGCTGGATCAAGTGTAATGCATGGCATTGTACAGTCAAAAAATGGGTGTTTAATTCACTGTTGGCTGCCACTTCTTAGGAAAATTCAGGAATGTTAGAATATTTCAGTCATGGGCTTGGTTTGTCAGGTGGCCTGTCACTCAGCCTCCAGGTGGCCTCAAATCACTTTAGTCGAGTCTGTGTTTGGGTTGTGTGGAGCATTACTCGTTTCTTACTGTTTTTTGATGTTTTTTGTTCTGGTTTGAGTTAGGCTGTTTTGGGTTTGTTTGTTTTTCCCCTCCTAGATTGATAATACTCACAAAGCTGCAGTGTTTAAAGCAGCAAAATGCAAGTGGTATACAGCATGCTCACCTGTTTTTTTTCCTGTTCCTTTTATAAGCATCTTTGCTAGAGACATGAATGAGGATTTTTGCTAAACATAAAATATATATGAATAGCATTAGTACTGTCGCTAAAGAGAAAATAGGTACTTTAACTTAAGATTTTGAATGTTACTATTTCTTACAGCACCAAATCAAATGAAAGCCAAGGAAGGGAGAAACCTATACAGTTCTTCTCGTTACGATGACTATGACAGATATAGGCGATCTAGAAGTCGGAGTTACGAAAGGAGACGATCTAGAAGTCGTTCTTTTGATTACAGCTATAGAAGATCGTATAGTCCCAGAAAGTAAGTGTAGTGTGTGTTTAGCTTCAACTACGCAGCAGTCTGTTGGAGGAGAAACAACACACTGAATATTTAATCATTAAAATTTTTATATTCTTTTTCTATATTCCCTTTGTAAATTGCTTGTGGGAGTTATATACTTTATATACTTGCATGCTACATCAAATCAGAATTATTGAATGAAATGATTCTCTACTTCATTGAAGAATAACTAAAAGCAAATGCACATTTCAAAAAATATATATTAATCACTTGCATGCATACATACATAGGTATTTGTCACCGTTTACTTTTTCTGATATACCTTTCTAGCAGTAGACCTACTGGAAGACCTCGTCGTAGCAGAAGCCATTCGGACAATGATAGGTAAAATAATTTTTACACCATTTAAATTGAAAACTAGAGCACTGTATTCCTTTAACTGTAGGTTTAAAAAAAGTTTCTCCTGCAAAAAATGGTAAACAATTTTTAATGTACTAGATGTCTAAGAATAGTGTTTTTACATTCAAATCTCCTCTCTCCCCTTTATTCTGATAGGTTCAAACACCGCAATCGATCTTTTTCAAGATCTAAGTCCAATTCAAGATCACGATCCAAGTCACAGCCCAAGAAAGAAATGAAGGCTAAATCACGGTCTAGGTCTGCATCTCACACCAAATCTAGAGGCACCTCTAAAACAGATTCTAAAACACACTATAAGTCCAGCTCAAGATATGAAAAGGAGTCGAGAAAAAAAGAACCAGCTAGATCCAAATCACAGTCAAGATCACATTCTAGATCTAGGTCAAAATCCAGATCAAGGTCTTGGACTAGTCCCAAGTCCAGTGGCCACTAACTGTATCCATGTTGGTTTTAGGCATGTAAGATTCATTTACACGCAGTTCAGTTTACTTAAATTATCAGGAATATGATGTTGCAACAGTTCTAAAACAACAACAACAAAAAACTTTCTTTGTCAGTTTTCCCTGTAGCAGACAATGGTTAAAATTGAAACAGTGTTGAGAAGCCACTGAGACAGAGGGGGAGAGAGAGAGGGAGAGAGAGAGAGAATGTCCTCTTGGTTACATGTTATGGGCAGCTACTGAATTGATTGTGGTGTCTCTATGTATATTTTTGTAAAGATTTGCATTTTTAATGCTTAGATATTGGTGATGACTTGATTGATCGTAATTTGCAACATTGTCCTATTGAAAATGTCATACCCGTAGAAATTGGTACCAGTTTGTGCTGAACAGTTAAACCAACTGTTTAACTTGTTCTTTAATGCTGAACTTTGTGATAAAATGGAAAACTGGACAGCTGTAGTGCAACACTGACTGCTGTGAAATGCAGACTGGTAATTTTATGTTTCCATTGTTCAAAGGCAGGTTTCTGTGTTCTCCATGCCCAGTGACACAAGTAGGTTGGTAAATGGAGCTCTGTGGAGAGAGATTTTTGAAATTTCTCTTTAACCCTGCCATCTGGAGAGATGGTACTAACATTGCATATACTACACAAGGAGAGAGTTAGTCTTGGAAGCTCATTCAGAGAGTTGTGCAGTGTTGTGACTTCTCAGCATAGAGGCTTCACTGCTTTTGGCCTGGCTGCTAAGTGTGTGTGGCGGGGGGAACACCTCGAAATGGAAAATTAAATTCAGATTTCATCAAATGACAGAGCAACTAAATATTAGGTTGTGTGTACATTTTAAGCAGTTTTTGTATCTATTCTAAATTTTAGTGAGCAGTTAACCATGAAATTGCTTAGTTTTCCTGCTGTTAGATACAAGTAGATTGTTTCAAGTTGTGTGTGTACAGTATATAAGAACTAAACTTTTATGCCAATGACTCCTGTGGTTAGTTGGTGTATTCATAGGTATAAAACTGTAGCCATCTCTCTTCTTGAGTAACAAAGGCTTGCTTCTACACATCAAAAAAGTATTTAGTCGAGCAAGTCTAAATCACTTTTTCCTCAGAACGAATAGTGGACTGGTTACAAGGTTTCGTTTTACTTAAGAACAAGTGTTTAAGGTTGGATATGAACAAGAGCTGCATCTAGATATTTAGTTTCACTAATACAGTATATTTAGTAAATTGAATGTGAAAAATAACAAAACCAGTGTGTAATCTTACCAGTATTTCTCTAGAAGGCAAAATATTTTGTTATGAAAATGGCTTTTGGCATTTTTTTTTCTATTTACCTTCAAAAGCCAGCATCAAACACCTAGTGTTCTGTGCTGTCTGTGTAGTAGCATATAATGACATTGATTTTAAAAAAGTTCCTTTTTGGAGAAATGTTTTAGGGTTTGGTTCTAGTGTGTTCAGCAGGGCCTTTGAAGAAATGCAGATGGCTTTTAAATATTAGCAGTGGAACGTGCTTAGGGAATTGATTCTAGGAACCTTTGTACGTTTGATAGTATTTCTAACTTTTTTCTTTACTGTTTGCAGTTTAATGTTCATGTTCTGCTATGCAATCATTTATATGCACGTTCCTTTAATTTTGTAGACTTTCCTGGATGTATAGTTTAAAAACAGCATAAAGTCTATTTAAAACTGTAGCAGTAGTGTGCAGCTCTAGCAGAGGAAAGTTGTGGGATTAAACTTTGTATTTCCTTTCTTATAGAGGCTTCTAAAAAGGTATTTTTATATGTTCTTTTTAACAAATATTGTGTACTACCTTTAAAACATCAATGTTTTGATCAAAATAACTAAAGACCCAGCTTATTTTCTGCTTGCTGTAAATTTAGCAAACATGCTGTAATAAAAAAATGAAGGAAATACTGATCCACTGGAATTATTGTAGCTTTAGAATTTGACTCCAGAGCATGGTTAGGCATAGAGCTATGCATCCCTTACGGAGTAAAATCCTTACTATGGTATTTCAGTAAAGTCAGGAATTTGTTTGATGTCTGAATAAATATTTCATATTTTTAAAGGGGTATTAGACAAAATAAGAACGATAAGCAAATGTTTCAGTCTAATATATTGACATTTCTTTTTCCATTAACTTCCATTGTTGCTGGATGAACTTCCCTATGATTATAATTCAGATGTTAACAGACAGGTTATGAATTATTAAAAATTAATGATTGAAGATTCATTTAGAATCAAGTTTCTAGTAACAGCTCATCATTTTACATGTTGCCTAAAAAAGTGCCAGCAATGGTTCTCTAGCAAGTTGTAAAACTTTGACATTTAGAATTCGAGCTGCCTCCTGGCACTTGTGGTATATACAGCTAGTCCTTTTTGAGCCACTGAATAAAACAATTCTGAGGAACACTTAAATGCTTTCGTAAGCCCACTCTTACATTTCCGATGCTGAGCTGTGATTTTCTTGTAGCTGTGCATTGAAATGTCATATAACAGCAGAAAACCCACGCTTTTTAAGCTTCTGTGAATGAATACAGTCTTCAGAACTAAAATTCTACTTAGAAGTGGTCCACCTATCTCCTGGGAGTGTGTGGTAATGTTTTAGTCAGCAACCTGCAGGGATTGCTGCAATTAGGGTTCCCACGTTAGTCCAGCCAGAACTACAGCTGGATCAGTGGGGAGGAAGAACATCTCTGTGGTCCAGACTGAGGTTCTAATTTGTGACTGAAGAGTAATAGTGACATACCTTAACTATTGTGTCAGCATGTCCTTATATTGTGTGCCTCAACATTTGTGTATAGCACCGTTTATTTTTTTTTGTTTTAAAAATCCAATTCATTGCAAGTATAATGTAGTATCTGACAGTTCTGATGGTTCTTTCTTTCTCTCCCAGAGGTAGGACTAAACTTTGACTTGACTTGTGTATATGAACAAGCCAGAAAAGCCGAACACAAACCCACGATGTTTCAAGAGTGCATGAATAAAGATGTTGTCCTAGTTCTTGCTCCCATGGAAAAATTGTGAAGAAGCTGTTCTGTGGGCCTTTCAGTTGGGGACGAGTTAGCAGGATGTGGCCAAAAGGGCAGGGAATGTTTACGCATTCACGCAAGTCAAGCCACAGCCCATCTAGATAACATCTCCCTTCCTTGATGCAGGTATCCTGTGCCTGCTCTAAAAAAGCAGTAGCCTGTCTTGTGCAAGCTACCTGCAGGTTATGCACAGCTGGAATGCAAGAACATAAGCAGGCTACAAAAGATCATGTATAGGCATCTTTCTTTTGGAGTCTCAAGAATGGTGGGAATTATGTTTTTCTGTGGTAAACTAGATTTTGTCATTCCTGCAAAATTTGTAGAATTGAAGTAGTATGTAAAAATTCTGCTGAAAGTAATGGCTGTGCTCCAAAATATCTGCAGCGTATTGATTTATCTCAGCAGTAATAGAAGGCTCTATTGGAACTTCTTTTTCACCAAAAGTCCATGCACCCAACGGATAATTAAAAATCTTAAATTTAGTGGTTAAGTAGCTGGGTGTTTAAATTAGGGACAATGATAGACTGGTCTCTGAAAGCTAAATGTTATCCTTTCTATGTCTTTTAAAGATGTTTAAATGTACAGTATAATGGCTTTATTCAAAGTGGAAATTTTCAATTTAAATGTTATTTTGAGCTCTGCTCTTGGAAAGAGCTTTTTTTTTTTCTGAATGTTTAGTCTGGGGTAACAGCTTGAAGTATGTTCAGAGAAGGGTAATTGGACTGATATACATTGCAGCACTGCTACATAATTTTTGGCAGGAATGTTGCAGATAGCATTTTTGAAATACAAAGGAATAAATTTACACATTTTTAGGACATAATCACCCATTAATAATCGCTGGTTTTCTCCATTTATCTTGTAACTTGCTTAAAAAGTTTGTAGTCCATTGCTATAATAATTGTCTACAGATGCTCTTACTGATGAGACTAATGTAGGAAGGGAAGACTATGTACCCTGTAGTGTGTTTGATCAAAAGATGCTGTTTTATTCATACACATCCTTTCTTCTTGAGTTTTGTGTTCCATCTGTGCAAATAACCCTGTGAATTGGGAATAAAATGTACAAGTTTTGACTATATCTTGAGAGCACCTTCTGACTTAATTAATACAGCTGTAGTCTGTTGCAGATTGTCAACCAAGCACTGAAATAACCAAGGATGTTTCCTCTAGCTCAGAGCACTTGAGCCAGTGACTTACCAGAGGCAGCAGAGCATGACTGCAGCTGTACTCAGCTATACTTCGGTTGCACTCACTCAGACTAGCTCCTCTTGCTCCCAAGTGCAGCTTTCCTGGGTGTGGCCTGGCAGCCCTGTAACAGGTGGGGGGGGTTCCTGAATGCCCTTATCATTAATTCTCAAGCCTGTTGTTTATCAATCACTGGTAAGAATGGATGAGAGGACTGTCAGTGTAGAAACCTCCTTCATTAAGTAATTTCCAGGTTCTTCTGACATTCATAGCCTAAAGAGACACATGGAGTGCTCACCTGGGTTTCTAAGGTTGCTGATGCTTTTTGCAATCCTGGCTGGTTTGGGGCCACTTACCAATAAGGGTGGAGGCATTTGGTACATTAATTGGTATTCTTAAATGTCAGTGCTTTATAGAACTCTTGAATGCCAGAATGCTGCAATCCCATTTCTCCACTACCACCTGAAAATAAATAAATGCTTGGGGGGATGGGGGAGGAAGAATTTATTTAATTTTTTTGTTACCAATTTGTACATACACAGTAACTGACAATTTGAAATAGAGTATACACAATTGTAACTGGGACACAGCTCTTACACTGGTGAAGGTCCAGGTCACAAAGTTTTAAGACTGCCAATGAAGAAATAGATTTGTAAACATTCACCTAGCTGCCAATGCATTTTGAATGCATAGGAAGGTATCTTAAGTAACATTTCACAATCTGCAGAACTCCCTTTCAAACTAAACCACTTCTTCAGTACTAGATTAGTGCAGAACCTCAGACTATCACAGTTCAGATTATTTCTATTACAGGATCAACTGAATTGTAACAGCACTGAAATCTGCATGTTGACATCTGAACTTCACAAATTTTAGTAAATACTGTTACAAAATGTTGTAGCATTAATTTTAGAAACAAACATTTTAACAGTACTTCATTAAGCACCCAAATTGCCCTTTGCATTTCTTGTGAAACATCCAGATTATAAGCACCTTACTGCCTGTGATCACTTAACCCGCACCTCTCCTATACACTCAAAAATCGGTGTCTTAAAAGTGAGCTTTTTTTAAATTTTACCACAAAATTCTAAATAAGCCTCTTTAGCACTGAGTTACTTTGAAAATGAGCTCACAACAAAGTAAAATGTATGCATTCACTGTGTATCAAGTGAAGAAATGTCCTTTTATGGTTTGTATTTCTTTTTAACAAAATATCTTTTTTTAAAATCAGGCCATGTACTCAGCATGGTCATCTTACATTCAGCAGTTTTATACTAAAAATACTTCTGTGCAGGAAAGCCCAGCATAAATTTACATATGCTACAACGTTTTACACTTATTTACATGGCTCTTTTTTCCCTATGAGAACATTTTATACCTGCCACAAGATACTGCAGCTTAAAGCAATTGTTACAGGACAACAATTGAAGACTCGCTTAAGAATTGCTCCAGCTTCTTGACAATTAGAAAATGATACAAAAGCATATTTTAGAACTTATCAGTGCAATCAGAATACAAAGGATTTTTTTTGGACTTTTTTTGGCAGTCATCTGGCAATGCAAAGTATGTTATTAATTGGCACAGTCTGACTTGAGATTCCAATGAAGTATAGCTACAGCTGGAGAGACTGAAACACACATTTCCTTGTTGTGTTCTTCCATCTTTTCAAGAACATGTATGAGTTTCCTAGATCTAAATTTCAGTCCCAGGCTTGAGTGTCAAAGCTCACAGGTATTAAAGAACAATCACCAGTACTAGTAATAATTATTTTCACTAGTACCTAGGTAAAAACTCCCCTCTGCTAGGGAACTCTGCTCTGCAGTTTTAACTAGCAAATTTGACACACGTTTGAATGGCAAAGTACCTGACTAAAGCTTTCAGTGCATTTTTTTTTCAGTTAATGCTGCATTAAATTAGGTAAAAGCTGGTTTTCTAATGCCCTACGCAAAAAGGAGTCATAATTCCAATTTTGAGAGAGAGTCCCATTTACAGTAAACATAGTAAATGGTGACAGCTCAGGATTTGGTTAAAGTGATTCTAGGGAAAACGCCTATTCCAGAGCACTTAACTTTTGAGGTAAAACACTAGGGGAGTATAAGTTTCCCTACCCAGTCCCTTCTCTTGCAACTGACTAACTATACATAGCAAGAACATCTAATTCTGTATACCTGTGCATCTACATTTACGAATAATTATTCTCAAATGTGAAACCCTGTAAATTTAAATAACTTTAAATAACTTTAAAATATGAAGAATTCCATCTCAAGCCTGGACTTTAAGTAATGTTTTAAGCTGAAATGTCATTATTTCTTTATCAGAAGGTTTAAAAGAAACAGGTACCCAGTGGCTTGGTGGCTTGGGAAGAACACTTGGTGAGGGTGGCTCACTAAACTTTGCTCCAGCATAGTTCTGATTGGTTTGAGGTGTGAAAAACAGGTTACGATTTGATAAATTAGGGCTCCAATTTTGATTATTGGGGAAATGAGCATTGTTCTTTCCCCCTTTCTGCATGGCCTGCCATGCACCAGATGATGAATTGCATCCATGTCCTCTTTCTTTCTTCATATAGTTCATCTTCATCTGCGAATTCTGGTCTTTACTCTTCTGCCTGTTTTTAAGTTGCTGATGGTTCTTGGTAATATTTCTAGACTGGGGAGCTGGAATGTTGAATCTCTCTCCACCACCCATCTTCAACTTAAATGTCACCTGTAAAAAAGCAGGGAAAAGTTTGGATTTTTGTTTTTCAAAACTGAAGAATTTGAAGAAAAAAGAAGCATTACAGTGTAGCAGATCTTCCTAGTGGAAGACACTGAGTGGCTACAATGGCTTGTCTTGACAATTCTGCTGCTAATGGCTGACCAGCACATCATGAATCAATTTAACCTTCAGGAACTCTATGTACACTAGTTCCCTTCGGCAACAGTCACAGTCTACCCGGTTATGAAAAAGCTGGTTCTCCAGACAGCCCAGCTACTGAACATACCGCTGCTTTTCTCCACAGCAAGAGATGCTACTAGGAGAATGTGAAAGATAATGTTGCTCACAAACACAGCACCAGATGTAAGGCACTAGTATTTAATCCTGAAGACATTCAAACCAAGCTTTTGTCACACCTGAAGATCTGGATGAAGTCTGCACTGATAAAGCCACTCCCTAGTCTTTCTGGTAAGTCCAAGAGAGACTGTGATGACTCCTGATACTCTTCAGGCATTACACAGCAACTCACAGCAAGGTAGGGGTGAAATCCACTTCCCAAACAACTTTTTTTGGAGGGAGATGGGGGCAGGAGTGTAGAGGGTAGCATACAGAGACAGACTTGAGCATACTTGGGGAAGACAGATTGAAAACTCAAAGTGAATTGAAAACAAGCTCAAATGGAAAGCAGCCGTTCAGAACTGGACTTCTAAAGCAGACAGACAGATATTATCACACATGGCACCTTCAAGCTGACTCTCTTACAATATACTATTTCCCCCAAGCCCCACTTACCTTTCAGTGGCCTTCTCAGATTCCACACCCTCCAACTCTTGCTCCCTTTCCTGCTTCCAAGCCTGAAAAAGTAGGTGGTGCCTTTTACTGGACTCCTTCCTTTCGCTAGGAATAGAAGTTTTCATGGGATGATCTGCTGTATTCAGCCAGGTAGCCGAGCCCAACATCGGATTCTCGGCACTGAAGCTCCAATGGGAGAAGTCCAACTGCATAAATGAGAAAGGAGTCTGATGTCAGATTAGGAGAAAATTGTTTTCCCTTGTGAACATTATCAAAAGTAGCTAAAATTCACAGAATTAAGTCCGTTACATCTTAGTTGTTAAAGCTGACAAGATACTTCAAACGTTTGTGTTTGTTTTTTTTTTTTAAACCACGGTAGCATTCATCTATTTACATTAACTTCATCATCGTACTTTGCATCCCCCAGAGAACAGCATTTTCATCATGCTCTAGGTATCTGCTAATAAATAATTAAGGAGAGGCAAGCAAGAACTTTACCCTTTTTCTGAGGGGGACGTGGGGGGGGTGTCAAATACAGCGCAAAACACTTTGGGATAAAACCCTAGGGAGCTGGCACTTCAGTATCGCTCGAGTGGGAAGGAACCCTCCCCCAACACTCGCCCCCGGCTCCGCGGGCAGGCACAGCGCGGAGCCCGGCCCGCCCGTCGAGCCGCCCCGAAGCCTCTTCCAGCTCTCACAGCGGAGCTCCCCTGCTGATCCCTGGGCTGTTTTTTCCCCTTTTGTTAGGGAACCGACTCCCCGTCAGCTCTGACGTTACCTCCCGTTCAGGCCGCGGCTCGTCCCCTCCCGCACGCACCGCACCCCCCGCCGCCCCGCCACCTGGGGCCTCGGGCAGCCCAGCGGGAAGGGGGCACCTCCCCCCCGCACCCCCCGCACCGCTAAACCCGCGGGCCGTCGGTCCCGGCGCTCACCGAGCTGCTGCCGCCGCCCGCCGCCCCCGCCCGGCCCCGGCCCCGGCCCCGGCCCCGGCCCCGGCCCCGGCCCCGGCCCCGCGGCGCACACAACATGGCGGCGGCAGCGCCCGGCCCGCCGCGCCGCTCCTCCCTTACCGACTTCTGTCCGTCTCGTCCGCCCGCGCACAGACCCGCGGGCCTCTCGGAACCGACCCCGCCGCTCGCCCGCCGCCACGTCCCGTCCCGTCACGTCCCGCCGCCCCCCCCCCGCGCAGCACCGCTCCGCCGACCCCGCCGCCGCTCCTCGCTCAGCCACACAAAATGGCGGCCACGGCCCTGCGCGGCACGGCGCCTCGCCCTCCTCCCCCCGCCCCTCCCGCGCCAGCCAATGGGAGCCCGCGGCGTGCCCCCTCAGCCAATGCGGGCCCCGCCCCGCCCGTTGCCGGGACGACGGGGGCAGACTGGGCGCCGGGCGGGGCGGGGCCCGCGTTTGAATCCCCCCGCCGCGGGGCAGGTCGGGAGCGCGGCACGGGCCCGCTGAGGGCTCCTCACGGGGCGGCTACGGAACGGCGCCGGGGCGGCCCCACAACGCCCCCGGCTGCGAGCGGGGCCCCGGGGGTTCACCACACACCCCCGGGCAGGGGGCTGAAGCTGTGTTTCCCTGCACGCCTTCCCCAGACTCTCAGAAGGAGTTGGAGGATTTTCAGTGTCAAAAGCAGCGAAACCGTGAAAAAAAGCTCACGCGGGGGCGTTACACGCGGGGACCTGGGCTGGGTTCGGCCCTGCGGAATCTCTCTCTGATGTTAACGGCTCTCCCCGCGTTGACATGGCCGGGCTCCTTCACTGCAGCCGAGGAGCGCTGTGCCCGCCTTCCCTTCGCTGCAGCGTTAGTAAAATAAAGCCTGCCTCGCTGTAACGCACAACATGCGGTGATATAGCCGAGCCCAGACCTTTGTTCACACTCTTGGATCTAACCACGGGCACCTGTGTGCCAGAGCAGCTCGGTGGAAATACCCACTGATGGGCGCTTCAGGAAGCAAGCAGCACAGATGAATCATTTGTTAAGTCAACAGTGAACCGTTGCCCCAGCTTTATTCCACAGGTGACAAGCTTCCGGTGGCACTTGGTTTTAAAAGTGCCATAAAAAGTAAAGGTCTTGGGGTTACGAAGCTTCCCATGACACATTTGAAACTAGTTACATGTCTCCATTGGTATCACCTGAGGCAAACGTTAACCAGGGTTACAATCTAAGGGTTTTGTTTGTTTGTTTTTTCATGTGGGAATTGTTGGTTTTGTCTTTTCTTAAAAATCCACATGAAAATATTAAATATAGGGTAACATTTAGAATATCCTTTATTCTATTTTGGCAGAGGACCTTTGGTTCTCAAAGCAATCCACAGGAACTAGGTGGGTATTTGAATTTCTCCAGAGTAACTACTGAGAGAGGTACAAGGCAAGCAGCCCAACAATTTAATGAAACTTTTTACTCTAATAGCTTAAAGCTCCTTGTAAGTTTTTAAGGAAAACAGAGGCAGGATACCTAAAGATACTTTCTATGTAAACTTAAATGGATGTGACTTAAGTCCTTGTCCAGCACTACCCAAGCTGCATTGTCTCCAGAGCCAGAGGTTCTTCCTCTGCACCGCTGAAACCAGCACCTGAGCTCCTGTCTCCTTCGTGCAGCTGCCCCGCACACCTGCGTGCGCGCACGCAGCACCACAGGCTCAGCACCCTGAGCAACAGCACTGCAGACACACACTGCTCGCTGAAGCCCTGAGTTTTAGTGCCCAGGGGGATTACAAAGTCTGCTCTGAAGCAGCTTCATTGCGGCTTGATGTCAGAGCTTTGTACAAGCATGACTCCCGAGTCACACCCATCAGGCTCGCTGTTCCGACAGCTCCCTGCTGAAATCCACACCACCAGTGAGTCACAAAGGCCTGTAGAGACCTCAGCCCAGTTAAATCAATATACCTCTCACGTCCTATCAGCAGGAAAAGCATTGTCACCCTCAGCCCACCTCACAACACACACAGAGGTGGTTCTCAGGACAGGCTCTGCTTGCAGGGCCAGAGCAGACAAGCCACACTTCACTCATGTGAGCCACAACACGCAGAAGACAGTAAGTTGTTTTTTCCCCTAAGCATTTCCTCTAGGGGTGCAGTACGAAGCAACCCCATCTCTCTGACTGACACCTTATCAGTGCTAGTGCTGCCTCTACCCCCAGCCTTGAGCCACTCTTCCTTTTTCACATTTGGCACATACCAAAATCAGAGAAATAAAGACTTGCGGTGCTCCCACAGAGCACAGCCAAGCTTCCTGCAGGTGCCAATTTCCCCGTCACACAAGCTGTGCCCTGCCAGCCGCCCCAGCTGCTGCTCTCCGCAGACAGAAGCTGCTGCTGAGCCAGACCCAGCTCACAAGTGCTCTCCCCTGCTGCCCACGCGCCTTTCCGCGGAGCCTCTGCTCAGGGCCAAGGCAGCACCAGGGCACGCAGAGGGCCCGTGCGGTGCCCACCAGCCGGACACCTCTGTGGGCAGAGGGTGCAGGCAACCAAAACGCTCTGGGGATGGCGAGGAGTGGGAAGCTCGCTGTGGAACAGCAATTCAACTCCCTTTAAGTCACCGTGAAGAACGCTGTACAACCCTAAGCGCTGTGGGGGAAGTCCCTTGCGGGGGAAGTCCCTTGCGCTGGGGAAGCTACACCCCCCCCCCGGCTGCTGTACCTCTGCGTGTGCCCCCATGGCTCTCCCTCGGGGAGTCCTGCGCCCCCCGACCGCCTGGTTCACGAGCCCAGAGCCGCTCCAAGGAGCCCGCGGCGTTCCGCTGGCGCTCTGCAGCCCGCTACGTGCTGCCGGGGACCGAAAGGGAAGGGGGCCGGGAGGGGCCGGGGCTCCCCGCTCCGCCGGGCGGGGGCAGCCGAGCACCGCGGAGCGCGCCCGGGGCTGCGGGGGGAGCGGGGGCGGCCGGGGCCGGAGCTCGCCCTGCGCAGCCGGGGGGGTCCGGGAGGGGCCGCCGGGGGTCCGCGGGCCGTGGCGGCGCGGCGGAGCCCGGTTCCTTGCCCTGACGTTGGCGAAGAGAAAATCCTCTCGGTGCGCGTCCCGCTGGCCTTAGCACGGAGCACGCAGCAGTGGCTGTGTGCGCCCAGGGGCGCAGGGGTGGGATTGTGGCTGCTGGCGGGGCCAGGCCAGCGCACACGGCGGCTTCCCAAGCCTGCCCTTAGCCCTGCACACCCATAGGTACACCACATTCTCCATGTCTGGTTCTCAGCTCGCGTCCTTCCCCTCCTCTTCCACTTTCCCTCAGAAATCAGGAAAAGATCCCGAAAGTCTCTTGCCTCAGCCACTGCGTGTGCACGGAGGATTCAGGGGGGCTGAGCAAACGCTTCCAGCGAGCCGAGGGCAGGGTGGCTGCGAGGTGCTGCCAGCCAGAGGCAGAACACGAGACCCAGAGGGGAAGTGGGGAAGGAAAGAAACACACTTACACCAAAAGAACATGAGAGAGAGCAAGAAACCAGCTAAACGATTCGCACTGATGGATTTGCAGCCCGGGGGAATCATACAGAACGGTACCGAGGAGCCCAGATGAAACCAGAAGCGATGTGACAGGAGGGGGAAGCAGGCACCGTCCGCAGCTGCACGAGCTGCCCTGGGAGCCTGAGGGTGGGAAGCCCCCGACCGTCCGCAGCCGAAGCGTAGGCGTGAGAAGGTGAGTGGCTGCACTCGCTGCCCCAAGGGACATCCTGCAGCCAAGGATCCTCTTTCTCACGGTAAAAGGCATCGTACCTGGGAGCCCACAGTGCTGACGCACGCACGCAGTCTGGGGAGGCTCTGCCACCGAGGGTTTGTTGGGGAGATTCCCGCTGATACTCGGGATGAACTGCAGTGCCATGTGTAACACAGAGTGGGAAAATGTTGTGTTTCGGATGAATGCTTTCTTAACAAGAACAAAAAAGGTAAGTGTTTAAATAGCGGATTGCAGACTGGCTCTTTACAGCTGGTTTTAGGAAATATTAACGTTGGATATGTCAGAGGTTTGCCTCACAAACGTGAGTCTGGCACCGAGCTCCCAGGCTGAGCACTCTGCGCTGGCTGATGGTTGTGGCTCCGCATGCGGTGGTTTCAGTGGAGCAGCAGCAGCAGTTTTGCCATGCTTTGTACCTGCGCTGGCATTTGTGTCGTTGCTCTGCGGCCGTGCACCTGTGTGCTTTGAACGCTGTCACTCTGCACAGTCACACGTGAACAAATCGTGACTCTGAAAAGAAATAAAGCGAATAGTCCTCGGTGCGGCACCTGTGCCAGAGAGTTCCTAGCATCAGGGAGGTAACTGCGGGCATTGCTCAGTGTGGGCAGAGGGGCAAGCTGGGATGAACAGCTATTTCCAAAACAATGCCAAAACTTCTCCTGCAACTAAAACAAGAAATTGTATACAAGCGAAAATATTTGTAAAGCAAACAATATTTTGCTTTTTCAGCAAGTGAAATGTGAAAGAAATTAATTACTTTTTTTTTTTCAGATAAATCACTTCACTTGTTCATATGATGTGATTGCTGCATTTTGTTGCAAAGACCAAATCTCTCAGAAATACTGGTGATGGAAAATTCAAGGCCAGCACTTTCAGAGTGCTGCAGGAACATTGCGCTGTCTGGTTGCAGCAGGAAAATTTAATTTTACATTATCTAAGCAACCAGTAAGTTATCTTATTTATCACAAGGATTCTGAGATGTCTGTGTAAATGAAGAAACCATCCCAAGTGGGATCAGAAACCGTGCTGCTGTGTGCAACGCATTGGAAGTCTGACAGCTGAAATCAGTCACAGCAAAGCACTGGAATGGAAAAGGACTTTTTCACTTGTAGATTTAATTTCCTTTGAAGCCAGCGGAGTTATTAGGCTGCAGCGAGTGGGCTAACAATCAGATCTAGCAGGGGGAGGTTTCTCTGCTGCTTCTGGAGAGACTTGGCAGTCACTGACGTGGCCCCAGAAATCTGCCACATTCCCACATGCCTTATCTGCATTTTATTCCTGATAGCTGGGCTTCTTGTTCATTCAGCGTGCTGCCTCTGTGTGCTGCCTCCTGGGACTCTGCTGCTGCTGCTGGCATTGTCTGGGGCTTTCTCCATCGCTCTACTGTGGCAGAATATTCCCCATCCTGGGAGATCCTGCTGGCAGGAGACACTTGGCTCTTCTGGGAGGGGAGTTTGTCCTCTGGGAGCAGGGGCACAGGAAATCCCCGCAGCCTCTGGCTGTGAAGGAGGGATTGGGGCTGAGCTGGAAGGTCAGCACCGCAGGCAGGGTCTCTGGCAGGGATGCCAGCAGTGCCTGGGCTGTAATTCCCGGGGAAGGGGAGCTGCTGCCCCGCAGAAGGGGGCGTCCTCCCTGGAAGTGGGACTGGGACCTGCCCCACAAAGCTCTCCCCGGGATCCAGCCCTGGGTTGGCTTTTTCCCAGAAGCTGAAGCACGCAGGAGGTAGTGGGCATGAAGAAACTAATGGTTGAACGCAGGAGCCCATCTGAGAACAGAAGGATGTCTCCTGGGCAGGAAAAAGCAGTTTTGTGGCCAAAAAGAAGGGTCAGACCGTGCAAGGAGACGGGCTCTCAGCCCCGCCTGTGTTCTCAGGTTGTGGAGCCTCTGCAAACGCGCAGACCTTGTGCTGGAGCAAAGCCCTGTGCTTTCCCTCACAGACACAGGAGCTGAAGAAAGACTGGGGGGGAGCTCAGACAAAACTGCAAAGAGACTCGTCCTTGTCATTCAGCCTGAAACACAACAGATGTGGGAAGAGGAGGTCTGGGCTGCCGGGCTGGTTGCTACGAGCCCAGCACAGTAACTGCATTTTGAACCTAAGGGCTTATCTGAATTATGTCAACTTAATGGAAGAGCTGTACCAGAACAGTCAGTGCAGGAGTTGTTTTGCCATTATAACCAAATTCCCTCCCAAAGTGACGTACCACAAGGGACAGCATTTTGCTCACCTTCCATCTCTTGCCTACTGTTCATTTGTTTCCAAGCTCCTCGGTATGTTCTTTGGACATTGAATAAAGGCAGATACTGGAAATTTAGGGTAGTCCTGGGAATGCTGGCTGCAATGAATGGATGTCACGGTGATGCTGGAGTTTGCTTAATTAAGAGATGTCTTGGTTTGGATGCTAGGGTTTGGCCGGGGGAGTTTTGGGTACTCGAGGAGGCAGCTGCTGCCCCAGTGGCCCCTGGTGAGCCCCGAGATACGTCACAGTCCCTCTGGCTGCGCAGTCCATCTCTCTGGTGGTCAGGTTTAACACCAGCAGTTACTAATTACTGCTGCGCTTGTAATGTTTCCGTGAAGAGCTGCAGGAAGCAGGAGCACTAGGGTTGGAGTGCAACATCTCTGCTCCCGTGTGATTGCCCCATGGCAGGGCCTGACGTAAGCACGGGGAGGGTTGCTGCCACGCTAAGCGACATTTCAAAGTCCAGGACCCCTCTGGTCCGACGTGCCAAGAAATGCACATCAGGATTGAAATGTTCCAGCTGCAATGTGCAACCGAACGCCCTGCAGCCGCTGATGTCCAAGCCCCGACGTGCGGGGCTGGGCTCTTCTGAGCGAGCCCCGGGCAGCCTCGCAGGCTGCAGGGTGTCTGCAGCACAGGAACAGTGGTGGCGGTCAGGGACCGGCTAACCAACGGGAAGGAAGTAGCAAAGACAAACAACATACCTGTCACTAATATGTTGCAGACAGGGTTTTCCAGCACGTTGGTCATTTGCTGGTTGTTGTAGCCTCCAAGGACGGCTGCCGTCACTGCTGAATCTCGGACACCACACGGAGAAACCGCAGTCGGTCGGTTACCGGTGCCTGGAGCCCGGCAGCTGCTGTCCCACAGCCTGCCTGCGCTGGCTCACGCTGTTTGGACATTTTCCCTTCTGAAAGAGAGCTGAGGGCGGGCGGTGACGGTGGCTTTTCTGTTTTGGGAGAAGGGGGACACTGCCAGCTCAGTGCTTTCCTCCAGCAGTGGAAACTCCTGGCCCCTTTGCCTGGATTTGGGATCCTGGGTGCTGGAAGCCAGGCGGGTGCTGTTGGGGTTTCCATCCCGTGGGCTTTTACAGCGGTGGGGTACGAGCTGGCAGTGCATCAGGACACAGCACCCCACTTTGCTAATCAGGCAGCGTTAGCGGATCCCATAGCCGCCTCCTCGCCTGCTCTCTAACCCACTTGGGGTGACCTCGTTCCCCTGTTGTGTAAGGCAGCGGGCAGTGTCCCTCGTCCTCCTCCAGCCTGGCCCTGTCCCAGCCACAGCCCAGCACCACCGGGAGCCCCTTCCCGTGCTTCCAGCCCCGAGCCCTGGAGCCTTGCTCAGAGCCGGCCCGGGGCACGGGCAGGTCTCAGCACCACCGCTTCCCTCATGCAGTGAGGGTGAGATGCGGTGCCCAGAGCTGTGGCGGCTGGACCCAGCAGGACAAAGCCTGGATCTCAGCTGGGAAAGGCTGGAAGTCGTCTCCCACATTTGTTCTGTGGACCTGAAAGTAGGTTGCACCAGGCTCTTCTTCTGCGTAAAGGGAGGGATGTCACTGCGAGGCTGAGCTTATTGCTCGTTGTGCTCCTGTAGGTGTTGTCCCTCACCTTCCCCTTGGTCTTTTTCAGAGCACCTGAAGTGCAGAAGGAAGCTGAAACGCTCCCTGCAAGCTCCTGGCTCCAGTTCACTACTATGGATATCTGTAAAACGTACGAAAATGCCTCCAAATGTAGTGCAAACAGCAAGCTCATGGAGTGCTTCATGGTCCTCAGCACCCAAGCACAGAAGATAAGCATTGCCACACTTTGTGGCCTCTTTGGGACGCTGTGCATCTTTGAGAACTCTGTGGTGCTGTACCTGATCTTCTCCTCCCCTGGGACCAGGAGGAAGCCTTCCTACATCTTTATCAGCAGCCTGGCCTTGGCTGACCTCCTGGCCAGCATCATCTTTGTTGGCAGTTTTGTTAACTTCCACGTCCTTAATGAAACTGATTCCTCTAAAGAATTGTTCCTGCTGAAGCTGGGAGGGGTGAACACGTCCTTCACAGCCTCCCTGAGCAGCTTGCTGCTGACAGCCGTGGACCGTTACGTCTCTATCAGCCGGCCCGCCGAATACAAGCTCCTTGTGACGAGGAAGAGAGCGTGGGCAGCCCTGGGGGTGCTCTGGGCAATGTGTGTGACCACTGCCTCCCTGCCCATCCTGGGCTGGAACTGCTGCACGCTCAACTCGACCTGCTCCGAGCTGTTCCCCTTTGTGGATGACAACTACCTGTCCAGCTGGGTCTGCCTCGTCATGGTCCTGCTAGGGTGTATCGTCTACGCCTACACACACGTGCTGTGGAGGGCTCACCAGCACGTGGCGTACATGGGGAAGCAGCAGGCGCAGGTGGGAAAGCAAAACACCAGGATGAGAATGGACGTCATGCTGGCCAAGACCCTCGTCATGGTGCTGACCGTCCTTGTGCTGTGCTGGTCGCCGGTCCTCATTCTCATGATCTACAGCATCTTTGCCAAGCCCACCAATCACCTGCGCAAGGTGTTTGCCTTCTGCAGCGTTCTCTGCCTGCTCAATTCCATGGTGAACCCCATCATTTACGCCCTGCGGAGCAAGGAGCTGTTCTCCTCCCTGAGGGCGGTCTTTTTCCGGTTCAAGAGGCGGCTGAGGGGCACGGACGACAGCCCAGAAGCAGACAGCGCCCACAAGTCCTCTGTGGTAGAGACCGTCTGCGAGGATGACGTGCGCATAACGTAGGCAGGCAGCAGTGGAAGTCTGAGCTCAGGCTGGTGGGAGCCTCTGGATCATTTTTCATTTGGATTGCTTTTATTTTCTCTTCTTATGGAGGTCCTGGGAGGTGCCTGGCATGGACCCAGCTCCCGCTGATTTTATTCTGGGACGCTGGGACATAAAGTGCCCAGACTTGCCCGGACTGCCAGTCCCCGGGCTGCCAAGACACCGGTGCCATGTTACGGTGAGAGAGCTGCAAGGCAGTGGGTAATGCCGTACCCCAAAACAGCAAATCCAGGTGGTTTGTGGCAGCTCATCCTGCCCGGCCTCCATTCTGTCCACCAGTAACCTCTTAACCCATTTTTCTTACATTCAGTGACATCTCCCTTAAAATATAACTGCATTCAAGTGAAACACTCTGCAGACCTCCAGGTTCTCCAGCGGTCCCCAGCCACCACAAACACCTCTGTAAGCGCCCCCGCAGGCACGAGCAGGGTTATTTATACGAGCGCCGTCAGCAGAGCGCTCGCAGCGCGTCGCTGTGTAGCAGCGGAGCAGCTATTAAGCCGGCCTTGTGTGCCGTGCGGGGGCGCGCCGTGGTAGCAGCATGGTGACAGGAGGTGACAAAAGGTGACAGAAGGCCTTCGTGTCCCGGCAAAGGCGGGAGGGAACAGCGGGAGCGGTGCCGGGGCCGCCTCGCCAAAAACCCTGGGGATTAGGGACTGTGTCGTCGAAAATCGTGAGACCGATGGGATGCTGCAGGCGCCACGTTTCTTTCAGCAAGCTTACGGAAACCCAACCTGTGCCACGCAGACAGTGTTGGCTGTTGTGTGATTAAACATTAAAACCGTGCTCGAGCCTTGTCCTCTGTAACCTCCGGCCCGCAGTCCCCCGGGGGACGCCTACACCCCAGCGGGGACGGCCGCTCCCGGCACGAGGAGCTCGGGAGACGCTTTGGCCACTTCCACAACGCGCAGCCCTGGCCGCAGAACCGCCGGGGGAGCCGCGCGGGGCCCGGGCCCTTCGCCAGCGCCCCGAGGGCCGCGGGGCCGCCACCGGGCAGGGCCCAAACGCGGGGCCCTTGGGCTCCGCCCGGATCCCCCGGCACGGGCCGGGGCCCGGGAGCCGCGGGGGCGGGGGGCTCACGGAGCAGCGGTCGGGCCGGAGGAGGGGACGCGCTGAGGGGGCCGCGGCGGGGCCGGGCCGGGCCGGGCCGGGGAAGGGAAGGCAAGGGAAGGGAAGGGAAGGGAAGGCGGCCGCCACCCCGCGGCCGGCCGCAGCCTCGAACCCGCGGCCCCGGGTAGCCATGGCGGCGGCCGCGTGACGTCAGGCGGCGGCATGGCGGCGGGCCCGCTGCTGTGGCTGGCGGCGGCGCTGGGGCCGGCGGTGGCGGCGCCGCGCTACGGCCCCGACTGGGGCAGCCTGGACGCGCGGCCGCTGCCGGCCTGGTTCGACCGGGCCAAGGTGGGGGTGTTCGTGCACTGGGGCGTCTTCTCCGTGCCGGCCTGGGGCTCCGAGTGGTTCTGGTGGCACTGGCAGGGCGAGCGCCGCGCCGACTACGAGCGCTTCGTGCGGGAGCGCTACCCGCCCGCCACCGCCTACGCCGACTTCGCGCCCCGCTTCACGGCCCACGACTTCCAGCCCCGCGAGTGGGCACGGCTCTTCCAGCGGGCCGGCGCCAGGTCAGCGCCGGGCTCGGCTGGGGGTCCCTGAGGGGATGGGGCTGGGACCCCTGAGGGGATGGGGCCGAGTCTCGGGGCCCCTGAGGGGATGGGGGTCCCTGAGGAGATGGAGGCTGTGTCTGAAACCCCTGAGGGGACAGGGGCCCAGAGCAGCACCTGGAGGTCCCGGACAGGTCATGCCCAGGGTGCTGAGGGGTTGGCCGCTCTGACTTCCTAAGTCTCGTTGTTCATCCTTTTCCAGCATCACAATCCATTTAAAACATCTATTCTTGTCGCTTCTCCTAAATCTTAAGGGCAATGAAAGGGACTTCTAAAGAGGACTCCTCACAGTATGGTTATTCCATCCCTTGCATGTATAGGTATCAGATTTGCCAGTGAGGCTTGGAAATGACTGAGATTGTTCCTTTGTCATCTTGATCAGGTGCCATTTCCCCGCAGGTACGTGGTATTGACCACGAAGCATCACGAAGGCTTCACCAACTGGGGGTCACCCGTGTCCTGGAACTGGAATTCTGTGGATATGGGGCCCCACCGTGACCTTGTAGGAGAGCTGGGACAAGCCCTCAGGGAGAGGTACAGCCAAGCTTTGCTGTTCTTGTTGTCTGTCTGCATTGAATTCTCATGGCTGTTCTGAGCAAACAGTGGAAAATGATGTTTAATATGAAAATAGTAGTGCTTGCAAAGTCATGAAACTGTGAAATAATAATGTCAATAATTATTATTACTGCTACTATATAATATATCTGCCACTGATTCTCAGTCCTTACTGCCAGACTAACTCTTTCCTCTCTGTTTTCTATTCTTCAGCAACATACGCTATGGACTATATCATTCTCTGTTAGAGTGGTTTAATCCACTCTACCTAGCTGACAAAGAAAGTGGCTTCAAGACCCAGAACTTCGTTTTGAAGAAGACAATGCCAGAACTTTATGATCTTGTCCTAAAGTAAGAGCTGCAACCAGTCAGGATTCAAGAGCGTTTCCTGGTTTCCATTCTGTAGAGAAAGTTGCAAAGTGGATGCAGAGAAGATTGTTGACAAATGTTAATTTTTGCCAAGGCAAATCTATTTACTTAGCAGCAATGATTTGAGGTAATTAGAAAAGGGGTTCGCATTTGCTCTTTGGGCAGTCTGACTTTTACAGTAAGGTCGGGGCAAATTTTTGTGCGAGAGAAATGCCCTTTAATACTACCTTTTTGCAGAGTAGCTTTGAAAGTGGAGCAAGCTATTTATTAGAGTAGGAGAGCGATTTCGCTGTGAATTTACGTCCTTGCTTTGCTTCCCCATGTTGATTAGAATACCCAGCTTGGACACCTGTTGCTCACAGTGCCCATTGTACCAAGTAAAGAACGTGCCTCATAATTGCCTTTGAGACGCAATCTTCTCGTTTGGAAGAATTGCATCCCATACTTTGAGCTGTGATCATCTTTCTTTGCTGCTGCAAGAACTTCACTTAAAGCTTTTTCTGAAGCAGGAAGTGATAGCATGAACCTCCTGGTAATGTCAGACAATAGGAAGTGAAAGCAGACTCCAGAGGCAAGAAACACAGTGCTGTGACATGCTTCCTTTGGGGTAGGAGCAAATAAGTCGTTCTGAAATAATGTTCATCTCTTTGTCAGGTATAAACCAGATTTGATTTGGTCGGATGGAGACTGGGAAGCTCCGGACTCGTACTGGAATTCTACCTCTTTCCTTGCCTGGCTTTATAATGATAGTCCTGTCAAGGTACTTCTTTCGGCTATCCTTCATGGCCTGTGGTATTCTATAGGTGTGGAAGGCCTGGCAGCAGTGAGATATGAATGCGATCAGAAACCTTCTTGACAGGTGCCAAACATGTTTTATTCTTTCACCAAAAGTAGAAAGTCCACACCGACTTTTCCAAGAGAAACCTCTAGGATCCAAATCATAACCTGAGGCAGAAAACACAAGCCTTTTCCTTTACAGCACGTGTGGAAGGCTCGGAGACCAGGAACCTTGTTCCCTTGATTTCTGCTTGAGTGAATAGAGAGACATTCTTCCAGAGAGGTATTCAGACTTTTCTGGAGGATCCTCTCTCACTCTCTCTTGATTACGTATGCACGTGTATGTGTTAAGTACTTAGGCTCCTAGCTTAGATGCCTAAAGTAAGTTGGGAGGGATAAAGGCAAGCTGAAACATCCAAGACAAAACATTCTTCCTGCTGAGTTATGTTTCCTTTTTCTAGGACACTGTTGTTGTGAATGACCGTTGGTGTAATAACTGCTCTTGCCGTCATGGAGGCTACTACAATTGTGCTGACAAATACAAACCAGGGACCTTGCCAGCTCACAAATGGGAAATGTGCTCCTCCATTGACAAGCTTTCCTGGGGCTATCGAAGCAACATGCACATTGATGAGTTAATGGATGAAGCAAGTATCATAGAGGTAAGAAACCTGAAATCAAAATCACGGGTGTAGGGAAGTTACTGAGAATTACAGATTTCCTTCACCCTGTTACTCACAGAAAGAGTTGTCTTGTGTTTCGTACAAGCAGGTGGAGATAAAGGAGTGTTGGAGGAGGACAAAGCACTCCTCAGGTTTCTTTGTTGTCAGAAGTGAAGATAATTCAGTTTGTTACCTTTGTTTATCTGCCGCAGGAGCTAGTGCAAACTGTGAGTTTTGGAGGCAACTACCTTCTCAATGTGGGCCCTACAAAGGACGGAGTGATTGTTCCCATCTTCCAAGAAAGGCTTCTGGCCCTCGGGAGGTGGCTGGACACTAACGGGGAGGCAATTTATGAATCGAAGCCATGGAGAGTACAGATGGAGGACACAGGCACTGTCTGGTAAGGACTCCGTTGTTCAGTACCATCCTGCAGCTGCTCCAGCTCGGGTTAAAGAAGCTGGGGTTTCTTTATTGGTCATTAAACTTGGTACTTGCTGGAGCATTGCCATCAGGGGCAGATGGCTTTTAGGTAACATCCTACAACTGGAGCGCTCACTTACTGCCCCAGGGTGTTATCTAAGAAATATCCTGCTGGAAAGAAGAGAATAAAAATCAGGGCTTCAGCCATCTTACATGATTTTAAAAAACAATTGTTCCCTTAAAAAAAAATCCTACGCTGTTGCTGCCAGGACTGTTTAAGTAGTGGTCGTGGCTAGTTTGAATTGCACAAATGTAGTTTGTTTAAATGCATGTAGTCTGTAAATGTAGTGATATTTGCTTTTAGGTTGTTATATAATAGTACTGCGTACTGTTACCCAACTGTTACACTTGCTGAGAAGAGCACAGTGAGCGAATCAAGAGCCAGAAGTGCTACAAAACGGAGCTGTTAGTTCTGAGTGTGCTCAAGTGTGTTCAGCCTCGAAATGCAGAACAATGACAAGATCAGCATACGACAGCGTATCTGCTCTGTTGACCTCAGTCTGATGAAAGGACAGATGACATTCGCTTTTAGGAAACGTGCGTGGACTTTGTTTAGGTTTCATCAGCCAGTGCTTACTGGCTAAATGGTGGGTTCAAAGTGACTGATTTTGGAACGAGGGGAAAGTAGGTGACCCCTGTATGGTGCCAGTAGGTGAGCTGGTGTTCTCGTGCTGTCTGGAAAGGTCAGGCTTGTGCGGATCTCTCTCCTGTGGGCTTTTCACCTAGCTGAACTCTTGCTCTCTTAGGTACACTTCTAAAGGACCAGTTGTCTATGCCATTTTTCTGATCTGGCCTCAGGACAACGTGCTGCAGCTGTCCTCACCCACTCCATCCCCAGCCACACAAGTAAGGAACCCGAAGAAAAAAGAGAGAATGCACTTTGAGAGCCCATCTTGGGAAGGCATGGGGTGGGAAGGCCCAACCTGACTTCATTTGGAAACTGGGGAGAACACGGCAGTTGGCATCACTTACTTCTTGCTCTGGGATGGCTTCAACCAGGTTCTTGCAGCATCCCAGGTTCAGGTTTTGTCACTGTTCAACACAGAGCAGTGGATAGGACTGGGCAGGAGAGGCTTCTGGTCTGCCATAGAACAGGTAGGAACACGTCTCCCCTTTTGTTCCTGTTGACCCAGGGAGATGAGGTCAGTAACAAACCTCACACATAGAAGGGATCACGGGTATTACATCCCCAATTCAGATCAGGTACACTGACCCGCTAGCTGTAAGTGTAAGTGACGCAAATGCTGGGGTGCCCTTTGCTCTGAACAAACAGAGGTGAAGCCTCTCAGGTAAAAAAAAAAAAAAACGAAACAAAACAACACAACACCTAAAACCAAACAAACTACAGTCAAAGGTTTGGCCCCAAAATACCCTTCGCGTTGCCTTTGTACACAGCGAGTGATGGGTGGAAAGGTGCAGGACTGCTTTTAATGTGTGGGGAATGTTATGCAGAGACTGAAACGTGCTCTGGGTGTACCAGGGTGACCAAATGGGGAGCGCCTGCGGAAGCCACAGCTGAGTGTTTCCCCTGCCCTTTTTTGCAGGTGTCGATGTTGGGTTTTGCAGGGACTCTGGAGTGGCAGAAGGCCCCGGGTAAGGGACTGCTCGTAACTCTGCCACCCACGCCTCCATCTCCCCTGCCTGCGCAGCCTGGCTGGGCTCTCAGGCTTGAGGGTGTGAACTGACAGCCGTGGCCTGAGCGCAGCTCCCCCCCGCCTGTCTCTTGTACGAAGTCTAAGATGATCTTTCAGTCACCGTTGAATAAATCGCTTTTCTCTTGAGAGCATTTCTCGCCTGCCCGCTCCGTCTGTCCGTCAGTCTGTCCGTCAGTCACTCCGCCGGTCCGGGCTGCCTGCTGCGGCGCGCTGCTGGCGGGGGACGGCCCGCGGGGAGCAGCGGGGCCCGCTGGGTTGAAGCCGAGCTCCTTGGCAGCTGCTGGGGCTCCGCCGCCGTGCTCGTGGGTGGCGAGGCCGCACCCGGTGCTGGTGGGGACCGGCAGTGACCGCTCCGCAGGGGCCGTGCCGTGGCGGGGCTGCGGAGGGCGGGCGCGGGGTGGGCGCAGCGGGGCCGCTGCCCGGGGGGGGGCCGGGGCCGTGCAAACACGGGGCTGTTTGCTCAGCGCCGCCGGCACCGGGGCCGCCTATAAAGGGGCGGCTGCGGGCGGCGGGGGCAGACCGGGAGCGGCCCGGCCGGACCCCGAGCGCACGGCGGGAGCAGCCCGGCCAGAGCCCGAGCGCGGAGCGGCCGCAGCCGGTCCCCGTCCCCGTTCCCGGTGCAGCCCGCCCGCTCCCGCTCCCGCCCCCGCCCCGCCGATGCCGCGCTGCGCCGCGCTCCCGCCGCCCCGCGAGGCCGCCCGGGGCCAGGTACGGGCGGGGGGGGGGGAAGGGGGGCGGCTGCCCGCCGCCGTCACGTGACCGCCCGGCCGCCCGCTCTGGGGCACGTGACGGCGCGGTCACGTGGGGGGCGGCAACCATGGCGGCGGCGCGGAGGCTGCTGCCGCGCTGGGCGGGATCGCTGCGGCCGGTGAGGGGCGGGGGGCCCGGGGAAGGGGAACGGGAACCGGGACAGGCGACGGGGACGGGGACCGGGGCGGGGACGGGGGACCGGGACGGGGACCGGCCCCGCTCCGCTCCGCTGACGCCCGCCCGTCTCTGTCCCCAGCTCAGCGCCGCGGCCGCCGGCGCCCTCCCGCCCCGCGTGAAGGTGGTGGAGGTGGGGCCGCGCGACGGGCTGCAGAACGAGCAGGTAGGGCGGGCACCGGCACCGGCACCGGGCGGGCGGGCGGAGGGCCGGGCGCGGGGCCGACCCCCCCGTCGTGCGTCTCGTTCGCCCGCAGAGCATCGTGCCGACGGCCGTGAAGATCGGGCTGATCGACATGCTGTCCGAGACGGGGCTGCAGGTCATCGAGGCCACCAGCTTCGTGTCGCCGCGGTGGGTGCCCCAGGTCAGTGCTCCGGGGCGTCCCGGCGTGGATCTGGGGGGACGGCAGCCCGGCGAGCAGACCCCCCCCCCCCGGCCCTCGGCACCGCGCCTGTAACGAGCGAGGAGCAGAAGAGCCAAATAACGGCGCTTCTGCTGTCGTGGCCCTTCCCTTCGCACCCGGGGGAGCGGCGCAGGCTCACGCACAGCTGGCGGTGCGCGCGGTGGCACTGGCTCGGCCGGCGAGCGACCTTTGGTCCGTCCAGGTGCGCGGTGCTGTGGGCTCCCTAGAGGCCAGTTTCCCCCCGTTCTGCGTATCGCTGTTCCCATTCGTCAAAAATGAATTTTAGGAAATGTTTTATAACTTGTGGGAGTGGATGACAAGCGCGTCGACACCCTTAGAAATCTGTCCGCGTTCCCTTTGCAGATGGCCGACCACGCTGAAGTCATGCAAGGGATCAATAAGTTGCCTGGTGTTAGTTATCCCGTGCTGACCCCGAATCTGAAAGGATTTCAGGCAGCGGTAAGAGATCGCAGTGTTAATGCTGGCAGCGTCCTGTGTGCAGGGCTGCCTGTGAAGGAACGTTTCAGCTGCAGTGGAGGGTGGGAAGCGCCCCTTGCATTCTCGTAGGCAGCAGTTTCATCTTACAGTTCCTTGAAAAAGGAATTGCTCTGCTGGGGAGCTAGAAACCTGATGTTTATGTTAGAGAATACCTCAGTACGTTTTCTTTAGAGTAACTGTAAAAACTTGTCCGTTCTTTTAACGGGCAATGACGCTTCCAGGCCCATCTGCGTGTCCCACAGCCCTCACGACTGCATCCAGCACATGTGGCTTTGTTGTCACGTCTGTAACTTTCTGTTTGTTCTGAAGATAGACCAGGATGTCGTGTGTTTTTGCTGTAGAATGAACTGAGGAAAGAATTAGGCCATCCGGGGAAGAACTGGGAGGAAAAACTCTTTCTATAAAAGGGGAGAACTGCAGTCCTGGTTGTGCTGGTCATTTCCCTTGAAAGATAAATCATCTCACTTTAATTAATGCTTTCTGTTGGCAGGTGGCAGCGGGGGCCAAGGAAGTGTCCATCTTTGGAGCAGCGTCAGAGCTCTTCACCAAGAAGAACATCAACTGCTCCATAGAGGAGAGCCTGGAGAGGTTCAGCGAAGTGATGAGCGCCGCGCGAGCAGCCAGCATTCCCGTCCGGGGGTGAGGAGTTCTGCTGTGAGCTCAGCACCGAGCAGCTCACGGGGGAAATGTGGCTGCTCGAGGTTCTCCCTTTGGAGCACAGCCCACACAGCACCGGGGAGGGAAATTTCTTTTAAATTTCACTGTCTGGGGGCAGTGTCTCTACCTGGATGGGTGCAAGCAGATGTGAGCTCTGTGCGTTGGGAAGCTTTAGTTCGGAAACAGCACCACGCTGGTAGAGTTGGAGGTGTTGGCTCAGTGCAAACTCTGGATGGCCCGTGACAGTTTACACTCCATGTGGATTCACCCTTCATGTATTTGTTACATCTTCAGCTTTATCAAATAATCTGAAGTAATGTTGGCTTCTTGGCAGACGTGCCACATTGAAGTGTTCAGATAGATATAAAACCTAACGGTCTGATGTGCTCTCATCTTAGCAAACTTTTCATTTTCATGGACAAAGCAACTGTAGAATAAATATGTATTTAAAAAAAAAAAGAATTCTTCCATTGCATAGAGAATGCAAAATGCTTCACAGTGTGTGCAGCAAATGGCTTGTACAATCTCACTTCAATTCTCTGGTTAAAAGTTACCTTTTTTTTTTAACTACAGATATGTTTCCTGTGTCCTTGGATGTCCCTATGAAGGGAAGATTTCTGCAGCTAAAGTTGCAGAGGTGAGTTGATAAATATAACCAGAATTTCTGTGAGGTTTTTGACTCCATTATAAAGACGCGAATGGGACCCCGGGGGCTGGAGAATGCATTGAGCCATTTAACCAAAGATGGGGAGAAAGCTGTAAACCCCCCCAGTCGATCTGCTGCCACACATCAGGAAGGGTGGGTGGTCTGGCTGATGTGGACGGGGGAACTCAGGGAGGTGGGTGGACCTGGAGTTTTCTGTTCCCAGAGGAATCTCACGGGGAGCATGCTCTGCTCCCCGTACAGTGGGCATCCAGCTTTGGGGAAAGTCACGACAAAGCTGCCTGCTCAGTACGTGTCTTGGCTTTTGGACAGGTCTCCAAGAAGATGTACTCGATGGGATGCTACGAGATCTCCCTCGGTGACACCATTGGCATCGGGACCCCAGGGAGCATGAGGGAGATGCTGACGGCGGTCATGAAGGAGGTGCCAGTTGGGGCTCTTGCTGTCCACTGCCACGATACCTATGGGCAAGCTCTTGCCAACATCTTGGTAGCACTTCAGGTAAGATTCTTACTTTGCAGCATTGCATGCTTCCTCAGGATTCTTCTGTGCTTGCTTGTGAACCAGAGGATTCAGGAGCAGGATCGTGATTTGCCCTTTAATTAAGGGGAGTTTACCGAGAATGGTTTTGCCTGCAGATGGGTGTGAGCGTGGTTGATGCTTCTGTTGCTGGCCTTGGAGGCTGCCCCTATGCCAAAGGAGCATCGGGAAACGTTGCTACAGAGGACTTGGTGTACATGCTGAACGGCCTGGGCATCCACACGGTAAGCGAGAGCCTCGCGTGGCGGCCGTTGGGGCTGGAGGGGGGTTGCAGAGCCTGGCCCGGAGAGCCCCAGCGCAGGAGGTGCAGGCTCTGGGCCTGCTGTGCCACGGCAGTCCCACCCACACGGGGAGCGCGTCCTGGCCCTCTTCCAGCGCTGTGCGATCTGACCACCGCTATCAGAATCACACCGAGGGCCTCGTCTCGGCACCCTGCAGCCTCCCTCGGCCCCTGCTGCTGTGTCCCAGTGGTGCCAGTCCTTACTGGGCAGCTTCACGGGGCAGCGCTGGCACCAACGCCTCTGGTATCTTCTGTTCCCTGAAGGGCGTGGACCTGCAGAAGCTGATGGACACCGGTACGTTTATTTGCAACGCGCTGAACAGAAGAACCAACTCCAAGGTGTCCCAGGCCTCCTGCAGGCTGTGATAGCGGATCAGGCGTGTCCCTGGGTCACGCAGAGAGCGCGGGTCTGGCGCCGGCCGGGCTTCCCTTCTGTGCTGCTGCCTCTCCTCCTCAGCGGGCCTCTCAGACTCAGAGCTCGAGAGGAAACTCATCCGCTCGAATCTGCGAAGAAACGAACAACCTGGGACTGCTTCACTGCTCCCGGAGCAGGCCGGGCGTGTGCCTGGGAGCGGGGAGGACAGAGGGCTGAGGGAGAGGGGGATGGGCCTCGCCTCCGCGGGGAGAGCGGAGCCCAGGGCCCGGGCCCGGCCCCGGGCAGCCTCCCGGTGCCTCGGGAGCGAGCCGCCGAGCAGCGTGCGGTGCTGAGGCGCCGCCGGGCCCGGCCCTGCCGGCAGCAGCAGGACCTGGGCCGGAGCCCGCGGCCTCCCCTCACGCTGCACGGGGGGGACCGGGGGGCCCTGGGCCTGCCGCGGGGGGCTGGGGCTGCACCTGGTGCGGGACCCCGCTGGCTGCGGGCAGCGATCACGGCGGTGTTTGTCGCAATAAAGTCACAGCACCGTGCGGGGAACGGCTCCGCTGCTCCGGGTTGGGGGGGGCGGCCCCGGGGCTCCCCGGCCGTTACCGGCCCGGCCGCCAGGGGGCGCCGTGGGGTCCCGCTGCCGGCCCCGGGCGCGTCCCGCCGCGCATGCGCCCTGCCGCCGTTTGGCCGCGCGGCCGCCCCGTAGCGGCGGTGCCACGTTGCCATGGAGAGCGGGGGGGCGGGGGGAGCGGCCGGGCCTTAAAGGGGCCGCGCCCGGCACCGGGCAGGGACCGGCGGGGGGGGGAGGGCGGCCGGGACGGGCCCTGCCCTGTCCCCGGGGGGCTCCCGGGGTCCGCGGCGGCGGCTGCGGGGGGCCGGGGCCGGGGTCGGGGGGCCGGGGTCGGGGCGGGTTCCGGGCAGCGCCGAGGGCGGCCCCGCTCTGTCCCCGCCCCCGCGCGGTCCCTGCCGGGTCGGGACGTGGCGGCCCCGCCTCAGGCCCTGCCCCGCGCCGCAGCCATGGCGGAGCAGGTCCTGGTCACCGGCGGCGCCGGCTACATCGGCAGCCACTGCGTGCTGCAGCTGGCCGAGGCGGGGTACGCGCCCGTCGTGGTGGACAACCTGCACAACGCCATCCGAGGTGCGGCGCGGCCCGGGGGGGAAGGAGCCGGCACCTCCGGCACCCCCCGGCACCCCCCGGTACCCCCCGGTACCCCCCCGTCTCCCTTTCATCCCCCTCGTTACCTCACCCCCTTCCCGTTACCCCCCGTTCCCCCCTGCTACCCCCCCGTGCTATCTCCTCTCCCCGTCAGCCCCCCCCGTTCTCTCTCCCCCGTTACCCCCCGTTACCCCCCGTTCCCTCCCCCCGTCCCCCAGGCCCGGACGCGCTCCCCGAGAGCCTGCGCCGCGTGCAGCTCCTCGCCCGGCGCCCCATCGCCTTCCACGAGCTCGATGTCACCGACGGGGCCGCGCTGCGGGAGCTCTTCGGCAAGGTGCGGCCGGGGCTCGGGGGCTGCGGGCGCCAAACGGCCCCCGGGGCTGGTGGGGGAGGCTCCGGGGCGGGCACCGGGCGGCCGCTGCCTCGGGAGGGGGCTTCGTCCCGGCGGGGCGGGGCGGGGCAGGGCGGGGCAGACCCCTCCTCGCGTCACGCGGCCACGGGCCGCAGCGGGAGCCCCCCCCCCCGCGACACCCGGGGGCTGCCCCGCGGCCCTCAGGCGTTGCCTTCCCCCCCCCCCCCCCCCAGCACCGCTTCTCGGCCGTGGTGCACTTCGCGGGGCTGAAGGCCGTGGGCGAGTCCGTGCAGCAGCCCCTGGAGTATTACCGGGTGAACCTCACCGGGACCATCCGCCTGCTGGAGGTGAGCCGAGGGGCGCTGCCCCCCCCCCCCCCCACGGTGCCCCCCGGGCCAGCGCCGTGCGGTGCCCGCCGAGGGCAGAGCCGCGTGGCTGAGCGGGGCGCGGAGCTGGCTGCCTCAGCAGCGGCCGGTGCCCGCCCCGCAGACCATGAAAGCCCACGGCGTGAAGAACATCGTGTTCAGCAGCTCCGCCACCGTCTACGGGGACCCCAAGTACCTGCCGCTGGATGAGAGCCACCCGGTCGGAGGCTGCACCAACCCCTACGGCAAATCCAAGTACTTCATCGAGGAGATGATTCGAGATCTTTGCAAGGCAGAGAAGGTGAGGAGCTGCTGCAGGGAGCCCGGGGCTGGGACCCGGGGGGTTTCCACCCCAAAGGGGGCTGGGGCTGGGGCTGCCCAGCAGCGCCGCAGAGAACTGCAGCCCCGTCTGTGCGCTTCCCTAGGACTGGAACGCCGTTCTCCTGCGCTACTTCAACCCTATCGGTGCCCACGAGTCCGGCATGATCGGAGAAGATCCTCAGGGCATCCCAAACAACCTCATGCCCTACGTGGCGCAGGTACTGCCCGGCTGCTGCCCTGGGGGACCTGCGGGCTTGCGGTGCCTGCGTGGCGCGGGCTGACAGCGCTCTCGCGGGCTTGTCCCTCCGAGCAGGTGGCAGTGGGGCGCCGGGAGTTCCTGAGCGTGTTTGGGAACGACTACGAGACGATCGACGGAACCGGTGCGTTGCTGCAGGACGGGGGGAGCAGAGAAACCCCCTCCCACCGGCAGCCAGCGCAGCTCCAGCCCGGCGGCCGGGCAGGGCTTGGCGCTCACCGTCTGTCCCGGCAGGTGTCAGGGATTACATCCACGTCGTGGATTTGGCCAAGGGCCATATCGCCGCTCTGAAGAAGCTCAAGGAGAACTGCGGCTGCAAGGTACCGAGAGCGGGGCTGGGCCTGGGCTGGGCTCTCAGCCCCGGGCGGGACGAGGGGGGGCCTGGCCCTCCTGCCCTCGCGGAGGGAGCTGATGCGCCTCCCTCGTCCTCCTGCCAGATCTACAACCTCGGCACCGGCACCGGCTACTCGGTCCTGCAGATGGTCCGTGCCATGGAGAAAGCCTCAGGGAGGGAGGTAGGAGTTGACCGCAGCCTGCGGGGCTGCGAGCACAGAGCCGGCAGCTCCTGCGGGGCTCCCTCGCCACCCCCAGCCCCCCCACCTGCATCAGTGCCCCCCGCGGAGCCCCCAGCCCCCACGGCGCTGCTTTCCTGCAGATCAAGTACAAGATCACGGGCCGGCGGGAGGGAGATGTGGCCTCTTGCTACGCCAACCCTGAGCTAGCTGAGCGTGAGCTGGGCTGGAAAGCTGCCTTTGGCCTGGACAAGATGTGTAAGAGCCCCCCCTCCCCGCTGCACTGTGCCCCCCTCCCCGCTGCGCCCCCCCCCCTCCCCATCTCTCACTGCCTCTCTCCCCCGGTGCAGGCGAGGACCTGTGGCGGTGGCAGCTGCAGAACCCCACGGGCTTCAGCAAGAACTGAGCCCTGCCCCGGGGCTCGCCCGCCGGCCGAGGCTGCGCCCAGCCCAGGTGGGGGTCCTGCCCCCCCGCCCACCTCACGCCCGGGGCAGGAGCGGCCGCGGGCTCCCCCCTCCTCCTCCTCCCAGGTCCTCAGCATCTCACAGAGCAGCGCCACCACGACGAGGCAGCCAGGGCCCAGCCTCGGCACCCAGGGCACCAAATCCCCTCGTGGAAACGTCCGGGGGCTCTTGCGAGCCCCCGCAAGGAGGGAGGTGCTGGGCTGGGAGCTGCAGCCACGGCCGAGGCTGCTCCTGGGCCCTCCCAAGTGCCCCAGAAAGCCGCCTCCGTTGTTCAAAGGGGTGAGTCTCGCTGAGGAAGCTCCCCCTTCGCTGCTGCCTCAGTCCCGGGGAGGCTTCTGGGCCCCGAGGGCAAGAGGCGAGGGCAGGGCGGTGCTGCCCAGCACCTCTGTCGTGGCCTCGGGCCCCAGGTGTCCCTCTGTCAGCCCCAGGGGGGCCTCCACGGGGCCTTCCCTCCAGCCCCGGGGACTGGGCCCTGCTGGCTGCCGGGGGCCTCCCCCGCCTCCTTCCTGCCCTCCCCAGTGGCCCTGGGGACCAGGTCTCGCCTCCCGTGTGTGCTGGTGGGGCCGGAGGAGCCCCTGCCCAGGGCTGTGGGGGGCTCAGGTGTCTGCTCCTGCTTCTGTGGGGCCTGAGCAGCCGCTTCTGTAATCACGCTGCCAAAGGCTGCCCAGGAGAAGGCTCTGCTCCGCTGCCAAATCCGGATCCTATTTATTACGGCAGCGACACCGGCTGCGTTAGGCAGAGGCTGCGGCCAGCCCGGTGCGCTGTCCCTTAGATTGATAACTTAAGTTAAATTATGACTCGAGCTTTTGATTTCTTTCTAAATAAACGTTCTTACTTTCTAAGTGGCAGCTCCGTGCTGCTTTCCCTGCGCCAGGGCTGCTGCGCCCCACGAGGCAGCGTGGGGCACGGGGGAGCTGCGGGAGAGGCACCGACGGGGCGGGAGTGACAAAGGGCACCAGGGCTGCGCTGGGAGAGGTTTATGGTTTATTTAACCTTGTGGCTGACTCTGTGGAACACACACACAAAAAAAAAATCCCAAACGTTTACAAGGAAGGCAAGGAGAGGAGGGAGGAAAAAAAAAAAAGGGGGGGGGGGGCAGGAGGGGAGAAGAAAGCTGTGGTGAGGAATGGAGAGAGGCCGCTCGCCCTCCCGCGGTCCCAGCGCGGCCCCGGTCGGTGCCGCTCACGCGGAGCGGGCAGCACGCGCTGCAGCGGGGCCACCGGCGCCTCCCAGCCTCTGCCCACGGGCGGCCGCGGCTCCCGGCCCCGCTGCGCCCACGGGTCCAGTTCAGGCGCGTGGGTCGGGCCGGCCGCCCGCGGGGAGCCGTGGTCCCGTCCCAGGCAGCCCCTCGCCGCCCTCCCGCCCCGGCCGGGGGCGCAGGAGCTTTACAGAGAGAAAGCAGAAGGGGCGGCAGCACCGAACCCCAAGCACGGGGAAGAGCCGGGCTCCCCCCGCTGCCAGCAGCAGCTTTGCTGGTTTAAGACTTCCCCAAGGAAACGAAGAAAGCCCAAAACAACCCAGGAAACCAAGGGTGGGTCCGACAGAGCCGGCTCTCCGGAGAGCGGGTTATTGCTTTGCACGTCCCAGGCGGGGAGGGCAGGGCCGGAGCCCCCCGCAGCCCTCGCCCCCCCGGGAGGTGCCTGCCCCCAGCCCCGGGGTGCCGAGGGGCTCTGCGGGGCGAGGGCAGGACGGGGCCCGGACGTCGCCCCACAGAGCCAGCGGGCACGGGAGAGCCGCAGCCCTCAGCCTAGAGGGGCTTGAGGCTTCTGGTTTTTTAAAAGACGTTTCCAGCTCCAGCCCCGCGGGGCCCCGCAGTGCCGTGGGCTCAGCCCAGGGAGGAGAGGCGAGAAGGGCAGCGCCGCTCAACAGCGAGTGCCCTCGGCCCTGCGGGAGGGGAGGGGGCAGCCGGGAGCCCCCCGGGAGCTCCCCGATGGCCGCCACGGCCCCGTGCCGCGGCCGCTGCCGGTGCAGCCGGTGCCACAGCGCTCCTGGCCAGGGAGAGGCAAAGCCTGGGCTGCCGCTTCCAGCCAGCTGGGTGAAGGGGCCCGGCCCGGCCCCGGGCAGCCTCTGATTGCACGCGGGAAGCCAACAGGGCCCCAGCCTCCGCCCGGGCACGGGGCAGCGCCGAGGCCCCGTGCGGCCCCGCAGGAGGGGCACGGCGGCTCCCGGGCGGTGCTGGTGAGGTGAGGGCTGGGAGCGGAGCCGCTCCCTCCCGCACGCCGGCCGGGGCCAGGAGCGGGCCCCCGGGGCCAGGAGCCCTTCCCTCGCCTCCCTCTCCCCCGCCCCGAGCCAGCCCGGGTCCAAAGGGAAGGAGAAGTAGCAGCAAGAGAGACGTTACGGACCTGGCCAGCGGGCACGGAGCTGGGCCGAGGGAGGGGGAGACGCCTCTGGGCCCCCCGCAGGGCTGAGGAGAAGATTGTAAAAGCAACGAGAGGAGGAGGAGGAAGGAGGCGATTATCTGGAGGAGGGCTGCAGGGGCGCAGGGCGAGCCCGGGGCAGTGTGCGTGTGCGACAGGGCCGGGGCCGGGGCCCCGCAGGCGCCTCTCCGCCAGCCTTTGGCAGCGCCAGCCCCGAGCAGAGCCTCTCCCTGGGCCTCGAGGCGTTGGCAGGAGAGTCCCGGGTTCCTGAGCTCTGACCGAAAACCCGTGAGTCACCTGAGCGAGGCCGAGGGCAGAGGAGGAGCCCCAGGGGGTGCCCGGCCCTGCCCCGTGCCCACGCTGCTCCTGCCGCCGCGGGGGGCGCGTCCCACCCCTAACACTGTTACAAAAGAAAACAAATAACAAAGATCTCGCCCGCCCCCCGCCCGGCCCGAACGCTGCAGTGCCTGAACGGGAAACCGAGGGGAGGGCGACCCCCCCCCCGAAACCGCCCAGAGGGAGAGGAGAGGGAAGGCCACCCGGAGACGCGCCTCACAGAGCTCCGACCTCGGCTCCGAGGGCGGCGGGGAGGGACGGGCACCCCCAGCCGCAGCGGGGCGGCGCGAGGAGAGGGGACGAGGCGGGGGCCGGGCGGCGAGGGGGGGGCCACGGCTTCCGCGTGCAGCGGACGGGTCACGGGGGAAAGAGCGGCGGCGGCGGCCTCGGCGTCCTTCCCTGCGACAGTCTCGAGCGGCTCTGCCTAGATCCGGGGCAGCAGCTTCTCGATGAACTCCTTCACCGCCAGCATCTCCTGCGAGCGCAGAGCCCGGTGTGCGGGGCTGCGCGGGGCTGCGCAGGGCTGCGCGGGGCTGCCCGGGGCTTCGGGCTCAGCAGGTCCCTACCCGGGTCCGAGCCTCCGCCCGCCCCCGGCAGCCCCGTCCCCTCCGCCCGCCCGCGGCACTGACCTGGGGGCAGGAGCTGTGCATCACGCCGGGGTAGGTTTTGAACTGGACCTTGGCGGGGGTGACGACGGACTTCAGCTTCTCGGCAGTGAGGGCCCCGAAGCGCACGGGGATCATGGGGTCCATCTCCCCGTGGCACTGCAGGATGGCGATGTCCTTGTTCACGCCGTTGCTCGCCGCCTGCCGCCAGGGAGGGAGGGAGGAGGGGGGGGTGAAGCCCCCGCCGCGGGCGGCTCGTGCCTGCAGCAGCAGCCCCAGGCTCCCCGCAGCGGAGACCCGAGGGGAACCCCCACCCCGAAACCGCCCGCAGAGCGAGGGCGGCGGCGCGGGTACCTGCGGGAAGGCTTTGTGCAGCGGGAGCCAGCAGCTGAGCGCCACGATGCCGGCCAGCTGGTGCTGGCAGGTGAGCGCCGTGTACAGCGAGAGGGCGCCGCCCTGCAGCGGGAGGAAGGCGTCAGCGCCACGAGTCCCCGGGCTTCGGGAAGGGAGGAGGGGGCCGAGCCCGCCCCCCGCAGCCCCGCTCACCTGCGAGAAGCCCCCCAGGATGATCCGGTTGGGTGGGATCCCGTTCTTCATCTCGTGCTCGATAATTGCTTTAACTGGACGAGGACAGAGAAACGGGCCGGTGAAACGGGGGAGCTGCCGAGGGACACCCCCGGGGCCTGGGGTGGGCGCAGGGCACAGGAGGGGCAGCCACGAGAGGTCCCCGGACCGGGCGGGGGGGGGGACAGGGAGAGGTCCCTGGCTGCAGCCAGGCTGGAACCACGGGACAGCAGAAAGGGGAGGCAGAAGGAACACAGCCACTGCTGCCCTGGAGAGGGAGAGACCCAACAGCTCCGTGCTTCCCCTCCCCAAAGCCCCTTACTGTTTTCTGCAGCTTTCTTGATCCCAGCTTCATCCTCAGGTGCGTCCGGAGTCAATCCCATCAGGTCAAACCTGGGAGGAGCAGCAGAGTGAGCCCCGAACCCGTCCGCCAGCGCGCGGGGAGGAGGGAGCTGGGAGCTCTGCCCTTCCCGGCTCCTGCAGGAGGCTGGGTTTTGGCAAATTCCCAAAATACCCCAAAAGGGTCCCTCCCGCTCCGGGAGACCCCCCCAGCACCCAAAGCACTGACCAGGAGGGCATGACCATCTTCATGTTGAGGGTTACGGGGATCCGGGGCCTGCGGAGACAAAAGTTGGGGGGTTCAGGTCAAAACGAACAGGAGCAGGGGGGGCAGGGTCTGGGCCCTGGCTGCAGGACATCTGCCCCAGGGGCCTGCGGCAGGCTGGGGCTGCAGGGCGACTCCAGGGAGCACCCGCAGGTCCCAGCCGGGGCACCCGGGCCTCCCGAGCCCGTCGCCAAGCACTTACGCGTGAGGGCAGATGTATTTCACGTAGGGGAGGCGGATGGAGGAGAGAGCATCGGCCCAGCTGTGCCTGGGGAGAAGAGAGAAGAGAAAGGAGACCAGGGCTTGCCTGAGCACTTCGGAGGACACTGGCGACAGCGAGGGATCTCCCCCAGGACAGCTTTTCCCCAAGGCTGCCGATGCCCAGCCCTGACGCTGCTGTCCTGGCTCCCACCCCCCCGCCCCAACAGCCCGGAGCCCCCAGGAGCCCCCAGCCCAGATCTCAGCAGCCGGAGGCAGAGGGGCTGCCATCGGCGGGGGAAGAGGGGGAGAGAACCCCCCGTGCAGGGAGCAGCCTTTTGTTCCTGCCAGCTCGCAGCCCTCCCAGGGACGGGGAACACCGCCGTGTTATCTGCTTGTCCTAACGAGCACAGGAAGTCAAACCCGCGGGGAGCGGGGGGCTGCCGGCGTCATAAATATCGAAGCTGAGTGCAGACAGCCGCCGGCCAGAGGATCCCCGTTAGGGTGGATCAGCTCGTTAGGGATCGGCCGGGCTGCGGAGGCTGAGATCAGAGCCCCAGACACGGCCCCGAGCTGCCCCCGCGGCGCCGGCTGGGCCCCGGCCCGCCCTCAGCACGCCACAGCTCCGGCAGCACTCACCCCGTGTCTCCCAGGCCGTGTAAGAAAATGACCTGTGGAATTAAGCAGAAAAACCAAAGAATTAGCTGGTGCGACGGCCGGCGTGCCGGGAGAGAGGCGGGGGTGCTGCAGGGATGTGGCAAAAGGCCACGCAGTCACTAATTAGCAGAGACTCAGGCAGCAATTAGCCGGAGCTGGTGACACGTCTGGGCAGCTCTGAGCGTTACGGACGGGCGGAACAGGCACAGCAGCAGCACCAGCAGTGCCATCAGCACCGTGCCCCCGGCTGCCCAGCAGCAGAGCCACCCAAAACCCCACAGAACCCCCCCTGCGCCGCTCCCGGTGCTCCCGGCGCCTGCTGCTTCTGCGCTGGGCCAGGCCCCAGAACCAAAGCTCCCAGCCCCGAGGACGGCCGCTCCTTCCCCCAGAGACCTCGCTGGCCCCGCGCCCCCTTTCAGCGGAGGCTGGAGGAGCCGGGGCACCGCGGGCTCAGCACACGGCCCCCCCAGCACCCCGCGGGAGCAGCCCCCGACCTGCCCCACGCAGCCCCTTACCGCGGCAGTCTCCCGCTCTGCCCCTGAGACGGTCACGGCGTCGGCGAGGAGGGGGACAGACATGTTGTTACCGCACATACACCGAGACAGACTCCGACGCTGGCACCTGCGGGACGGAGGCGCGGAGGTAAGGCGGGGAAACGACCCCCAGAGCTGCCGGGGGCGGCCCGGGACAGCCCCGCCGTGCCCAGCGCCCCCGAACGCTCCCCGCGCCGCAGCTCCGGGGCCGCGCGGGGGGCGGGCGAGCGGGGACTGGCGGCGGCGGGAGCGTTAAAATCGGCTCCGGGGCACCTCAGAGCCGGAGCCGTGCCCGGGACGGCAGCGGGGGGCCGGGGGGGGGGGGCAGCGGCGGCAGCGGGTCCCGGCCGCGGGGAGCCCGACCCGCGTCTGCCGCGGGGGGAGCCCCGGCCCCGGGCAGGGCCGGCCGCCGCCTCCCGGGGCGCGGCGAGCAGCGGAGCCCCCGCTCCCGGCCGGTCCCAGCCGGGCCCCGGCAGCGCTGCCCCCCCCGGCCCCGCTCCCCGCCCGGCTCCCCGGGGCGGGCAGGGCACGGCCCGGGGGGTTCGGCTCCGGTCCCGCGGGCGGCTCCGGGCCCCGGCCCTGCCGTACCGGGGGCGGGGGCGGGCGCGGGGCTGCCCCGGGTGCCCGCAGCGCCCCGGCAGCGGCAGGGGGCAGCCCCGGGGGGGCCCGGCCGCCTCCCGGGAGGCACCGCGGGGGGCCCGGCCCGGCCCGGAGCAGCTCGGCACCTCCCGGCCCCGCGGGGGGGGGGGGGGGAGGGGGGGCAGCGCCGCTCCCCGGGCCCGCCGCCGCCGCCGCCCCCGCCCCGCAGCGCCCCCCGAGCCGGCCCGGCCCGGCCCCCCCCGCAGCCCCCGCCCCGCACCTCGGCCCGGGCCCGCCGCGCTCCCGGCTCGCCGCCGCGCTCCCACCGGAACTTCCGCCCGCGGGTGGCGGCCGGGGCTGCGCGGCGGAAGTGACGCACCCCCCCCGGGGCGGCCGTCTCAGCCACCGGGCCCCGCCCCCGGCCGGAACCGGGCACGGCAGCACCGGGAGCGCGGCCCCGGCCCCGGCCCCCCCCCCCCGGCTTCCCCCCGGTCGCCCCCGGCCCCGCCGCGCGCGGGAGACGAGGCCACAGCGGCGGCTCCGAGCCCGGTCCTTTATTGGCAGCGAGGAGGGGCCGGCGCCGGGGGGGGGCTCACAGCGGGGCCGGTACCGGGCCGCAGCCCCCCGGAGCCCCCCGGCCGTCCCGCCCAGGCGGCGCTAGGAGATGAAGTGCGTCTGCGGGGTGAGCTGCTGCAGCCGGTGCTCGGCCGGGTTGGGCGCCGCCTCGTAGCTGCAGATGGTCACCTCGTGCCGGGCGGCCTGCGGGGACACGGCTGGGCGGAACGGCACCGAACGGCCCTGACACGGCCCCGAGAGCTGCCCCGCGCCCCCCCTCGCCCGCCCCCGGCCTTCCCCCCTCACCGTGCCGCCCACCTCCTCCTCAGCTGAGCCCAGCCTGAGCCGCGAGTCAAGGCTCTCCTCACAGCAGTAACCCAGCCCTGCTCAGCTTTGCCCTGCTCAGACCTACCTCTGTCCACTCTCCCTTGAGGCCTATATAAAATATCTTGGTTGTCTCTGCTCCAAAGTTCTTCGGGAAGTGGATGGAGAGATGGTTAACGCTGGAGAAACGGGCAACTCTGCAAGGAAAAACCCCCTGAAGACGGCTCTGCGTACAGGCTGCCGCCCCAGAGGCAGGGCACTGGCGCCGTCCTGCGTTACCGCCTCCTGGCCCCAGCTGGGCGCTGCACATCGCTCCTACCCCATCCGAGTCAGACCTGGGGGCAAACGAGTGAGGGGGCAGGAGGAGCAGCTTCCCTTGTCCCTGCGGTGAGCAGCCATCGCCCCGGCCAGCAATGAGCTGTCACTGGGGCCAGGACACCGGGGCAGTTCTGCTCCCCACAGAGCCTGGGCCGTGAGCAGCAGGCACCCCGTGCTCTGGGGAGGGTCTGTCACGGCTGGGGATCACAGCTCTCACGTGACAAGGGCAGGACAGAGCCAGGGGAGACAAGTTCTATGACAGGCAGCAGTGAGCTGCAAGGGAGGGAATTGCCCGCACTGATGCTCTGCTAAAGCCCAGCGGCACCTCGGCAGGCTGAAGGGGCTGAAAGGGGGCAGCTCCTCCGCTCAGGAAAGGCAACACCTGCACGCCCGATGCCGTACTTGGTGGGGTACTCCAGCTCGCCCGTGGGGTCCCGGTTCAGGCTGAACATCTGATCCGGTTCCCTGGCTGCATCATCGAAGGACATGTGAGGAATGTTCTTGAACCTGGGAAGAGAGGAAGGAAACCTGGGAAGTTATTAAGTGCACATCAACTAATTGGTTTCCTCCCCATTCATTAGCACTACCTGGATTCTTCTCAACAATAACACGCTGGACTTGCTTTGCCTACTACAGGAGAAATTACCAACGCCACCACAATGCATCATCATGTTCCAGAACACTCAACACCCTGAAGAGCTACCAAGCTAGAGAGCAAGGAACAAAGCTGAGGAGATGCAGATGTCAGCACACATGGGTACGTGAAGGAACCCAGGCTCTGGTACAAGGGAAAGCAGGGGAGCGGCCGCCCCAGTACAAGGCTGGGAACCGATTCCTGCTCCTCGGCTGGTAACAAGTTACAGCCGAGCGCAGCGCTGGCATTTGTGGTCGATACAAAGGAGTAAAACAGACCAACACCAGGACCAGGAGCCCCTTGTTCTCTTTCCATGTGCAAAACAAGCCCTGACGGCGCTTCACATCCATGTTTGTGGCACAGTGAGGGCAACGTTGACTTCATAATGGTGGCTTCCCCCCCCCCCCCAGCAAGCACTGCATACTCAATACTCTTCCGTGAGGGAAAAAAAGCAGCAGTGAGGAGCCCTCCCCTGCCCCTCCCCTGCAGGAGCTAACGCAGGCTGCACGGAGGAGCAGAGCAGGAGCGCTGGGCAGAGCCCCGCAGGCCTCCCCTGGGGGCAGGACATTCCCACGTCCCTCCCTCCTCCCGCAGCACGACCCGTCCCTTCCCCGGCCCGTTCCCCCTCCTGCAGCCCTTGAAGCCGGCGGCAGGCCGGGGCCGTCAGGGCACGCAGGCGGCGCTGTGACCGCCGAGCTCTAACCGAAATCGCCGCTCCGTTTCTCAAGCGACGCCCAGCGAGCAGCCGGGGTCGCCCCGTGCGGGTCCCGGCTTCCTTCTGCCGGGCCCGGCACAACCCTGCTGAGCCACCCGGGGCCGGGGGCTCCGTCGCAGCGCCCGCGGTACTCACAGCCTCATCTCCGCCGGGTGCGAGCCGTCGTCCTCGCCCATGACGATGACGCCCTTCAGCTTGACGCTGCCCGTGAACCTGCGGGGAGACGCACGGCGCTGCCCCCCCGCGCCCGCCCTGCCCCCCCCCGGCCCCGCAGCCGGGCCCGCACTCACGGCACGTTGAAGAGCAGCTCCGCGTCCTCGTCGCTCTCCACGAACTGCGGGGAGAGGAGCGGGGCGGGGGGGGGCTGGCACCGGGACACCGAGCACGGCTCAGCCCGGGGCCCCCCGCCCGGCCCGGCCCGGCCGCACCTTCCCGCGGTCGCCGCGCTCCTCCCAGGCGCGGAAGACGAGGGCTCCGCTGCCGTCGCGGCGCTCGTTGAGGCAGTGCAGGCGCTGCCGGTCGATCCGCAGGTGCAGCCCCCAGGCCGCGCCCCGCTCCCCGCCGCCCCCCGCCCCGCAGCAGCAGCAGCGCCCGGGGCCGTGCGCGGGACCCTGCGCCATGGCCACGCCCCGCCCACAGCGAGCCCCGCCCCGCCCACGAGCCCCGCCCACGAGCCCCGCCCACCGCAAGCCCCGCCCACAGCGAGCCCCGCCCCGCCCACGAGCCCCGCCCACCGCAAGCCCCGCCCCGCCCACGAGCCCCGCCCGCCGCCCCCTCCTCTTTGCATTCCCCGCCCACCCGCAAGCCCCGCCCCCCATTTCACGCCCCGCCCACCGCAAGCCCCGCCCCCTCCCCCTCCCCCTTCCGCGCCCCGCCCCCCCCGAAGCCCCGCGCCGGGCTCGGGGCCGCTCAGCTCCGGGCCCCGCGGCCCCCCCCCCCCCGGCCGGGCACCCAGGGGGGGTCCCAGCAGCCGCCGGGGGGGCCCAGGGGTGCCCGCGGTCCTGTGGCCCCCGCCGCGAGGAGGCGCAGGCGCGGCACGGGGGGCAGGGGGCGAGGCGCTGCCGGCTGTCCGCGGCCCCGCCGCCCCCGCACCGCAGCCCGGCGCTACGCGGGAAGCTGAACGCGGCCGGCCCGCGGCCCCGGCCCGGGAGCGCTGCTCCGGGACCGGCAGAGAAGGGCGGAGCGGGGCACAGCGGGGCGCTGGAACCGGGACACCGCGAACGGCCGCGGCAGGGGCTCCCCGCTCAGCACCCCGCAGGGGGGGCCCTCGGGAGCCGCCCCCGCCCGCCGCGACCCGCCCCTTCGGCACCCGGACGGCGAGGCCCTCGGGGAAGGAGCGCGGCTCGTGCCGGGGGAAGCCCTCCCTTTCCCGAGCCCTAACGGAGGCCGGCTCCCGCGGCGCACGGCCCGGGCCCGAGCGCCCCCGCCCCGCCTCGGGCTGAACGCCCGCCGGCTTCGCGTTTGCCCGCTTGGCTCCGGCCGCAGCGCGTCCTGAAGCCGCCCCTCGGTGAGGGCCGTGCCCCCTCGCCAGCCCCAGCGGCGGGGCCGCACCCCCCGTCCGTCCTTCCAGAGCTCCAGCTCCTCGGGCACCAAGTACAACCGACCGTCTGCACCTGCTGCCGCGAAGTCCGTGCGCAGTAGAAGCGGGACACGTTCCGTTATTCGCTTCCATCCAACCCCCGTCAAGCGGTTTTAGGTTCAAAGACTAAAACCCTCGCTTTTTCCAAAGAGTGGGCGGAGGAAAAGGTACAGGGACAGAAGAGGATTTAAGCACCAGCTTCCAAACTGAAAATAAATCCTTCCCAGTCCCACACAGAAAACAAGATAAATTTATTCCTTCTTTCCATTAAAAGAGGCAAACAATGCCTTCGTTAATATTTTAAAAACATTTTCAATTCCAGAGGCAGACAAAGTCCACTCCCTCAAAATTAAAAAAGTTAAAATGTTCATCGGTGCACAGTAAGATTTCTCCCCAAACCCTTCACGGTTTTATTCCCAGCAGCCAGCAGAAGACGACAGCAGCAGAGAAAGAGACCCCAGTGGCTCTTTGCACCCCTGCACAACAACGTGAGCGGCTGTACAAGATCTATAGTACCAGCAGAGAGAAGGTCGAGAGCTAAGAGTTTATTAAGATATACGATTAGAGAGCAAAGCCTCGGGACTTGATGCGCTTGCCAAAGGAGCGATGAGCAGAAGGGCCACCAGTGCCACCTGTCCCAGAGAGCCCAGGTGGGACCTCGGGCCCTGCAGGTACGAGGCCACGGGGAAAGGCTCCCCGGGCCAACCAGCGCCCACCCGGCCGGATTCCTGCCCGCTGGTCAGACAGGCTGGCCCTTGGACTGCAACGGGAGGGGGGAGACTACTGGGAGCAACATAAATAGTACCGGTGGGCTAGAGGGGCAGAGGATTAATTAAAACCTTTTCATAATTTATTAAGAGGTTAAATAGTAAATAGTCTCTGGATCTCCCACTCTCAGCAGGTGCCAAGACTTCACATTTTCTCATGTCTGGAGATTCTGTACACCCTTCTTTTGACAGAAGACAAGGCCAGAAACAGGATGTCAGGGAGAAGGGAAGCGGGCTTGACACAGAGGAAGGGACAAGAATAAAAGATAAAATACTGTGCTGTCATCTTGTGCAGATCGAAGCCTCTCCCAGCAGCTGCAGCCTCCGCAGAGTTCAAGGGACCTGGGCTGATCGGGTACCTGCTTCCCCTTCAGTGCCACTTCCCCACGAGAGGGAATTTCCCAGCTCTGCGCTGCAAACTTATCTCCGAGAGAATCTATTTTTGAAAGCTTTGATAGTCTTTGCCATCATGGGTGCAATTTCTGCAAAAGAGAAGAAAAAGAAAACGTTAAAGCGGAGGTCAGGCGAGGAAAGCAGCGAGCAGCAAAGCAGACGTGAGGCGCGCACAGGTGTGCGCTGACTGCAGCCCGTCTTGTTTTCGGGTCTCAGACACAGGAGGGCCCACGCTGCTTTCTGCCCTGCGGCAACAGATCTTGGCTTCAGCTCGCTGCTGCCTTCCCGGAGGAGCCGCACTACAGTTTCCTTACTACAAACAGCTGGGTGGATACAGAAAGCACGGGGGAAAATGCAGGCTCTTGGCCTCGCTGGTACCCTTAGGGACAGGCTGACACAGCCGTCAGCGGCAAGCAGGTCAATACGACAGACACACGGGAGCAACAGCTGCCTTAGGTGCTGCCAGGACTTCTGGAGAGCCCAAAAGCAAACCCGAGCCTCCACACCCTGACCCTGCACCTCCAGATGTTTTCCTACGCTTTTTCTAGTGAAAGTTTGAACGGACCGTACCACCCTGCTCCTCCTCATGGAGAGGCCCCCAACATCACCCCCCAGGCACAGTCTGCGTTTCTCTCGCAGCAGAAGATTCGTGCACGCCTAGGGAGGAGCTACAGGAGACCACGGATGTCCTGTGGCTGGTACTTACTCTTCACTGGTGGTTTCCTGGGGTCGTAGGAGGAGAAGGTGCTACCTGACGATGGGACAGAATGGGCACTGCTGGTGCTGGGCCCATCGTAGGACTGCTCCTCGCTCACACGAGCGTGGCTTTTGCCAGATGTGTAGAAGACTGGTTTTATTCTGAAACACGGAGACAGGACATACTTCAGCGGAGGTGTTCCTGTGATTTGACGCAGCCGCTCAGACATGAGCCACGCTGCTAACAGCAGCACGGCTGCTATCACGCAGAGCCAGCACCAACCAGGACCTCAACCCTTCCCAGCAAGAAAGAGGCTGTTACAGTCACAAGCTTCGCTGCAGAAGGATCTCCCAAATACACAATTTCCTTTCTTGCCAAGATGCAGGGGTTCAGGGGGAAGCTGGCAGGAGCCCAGAGGAGAAAAGGCCCCGAACAGTAAGTGCTACTGAGAAACACTCACTTGGTCTTCTCCGGCAGAAGGGCCCCTCCAGTTCCAAACTTCTCCTGTCGTCTCCGTACGTCCCGAGGTGGCTTCACTGCGGAGTTCACAAAGGCCATTTTGGCCACTCTACCTACAGGCGCCCAGAGGGAAACAGTGCTTAGATCCAGCCTGACATAAAGGAGGCTCTTCACTATTTGTCATTGCAGCAAGCTCCCAGCACCTTTCCCCAGCTCGTCCATCCCAAAGCTCAGGTGAGAGCCTCCTCCCTCAGCTCTGCACCTCTTGCAGTCACGCCGCCTGCTGTGACGAGTCAGGCTGAGGAGGCCAGTCGTTCTCATTTTGCCCACCAAAACAAGGAGGAACGCTTCCCCCACCCTGCGGTTCTCCAACCCCAGCATGAATTAGCAGCTCTAGAACAGGAGGTGCCTCTGAATTTGTCCTTGCTGTAAAACACTGCCCTGCCTAGCCTGCACTGACCACACCGTGGAGGAGCTCTAGAGCCTGCTAAGCCATCAAGGGCCGCCACATGGAGAACAAGAGTTAAACAACTCCTAAACTGGACTAGATTCAAAGCAGCCGCTCTGCAAGAGCTTCCCCACAAAAAGACTCCCCTAGGCAGCATTCCCAGACACCCGTCTGTTCCCCAGGCCGTTTAGCCCCACGCCACCTTTGGGCTTGTTGGCGTGAGCTGAGCCGATGTTCCGTGCTAACATGAGCAGCCGCTGCTCTCGTGCGTCGTGAAGCCGGAGGTACATCTCCCGCCAGGACTCAAATTCTTCTGGCTTCTCGTTCTTGAAGTCTCGGAGACAGTGATTGTGCCACAGCTGATCCGTATCCTCAATTAGAACCTGAAACAAACCCACAGGTAACCTGGGATCCTTCCTGACGCCTCCACCTCCCTGTCCCCTGGCACAGCCATCCCTTCCTCTCCCTCCGCATCAGCTGCCTCCAGCGCCGCTGGAACACCGCAGCAGGCGAGAGGGCTTGGGGCCAGCCCGCAGCAAGAGTTGGCAGATGGCAAATCTGGGAACTTGTGACTCGAGCAAGAGAATTCACACTTCTCACGGAGAATGTTGTTCTTTGCCATTCTGCTACTGCAGACGAGGACGGAACAGCACGTCCACGTGTCAGCATCCCTTCCCCAGGGCAAGGCACTCACATGATTGCATTCCTCGATGCGATACAGTTGCTCTGGGGTGCATCTCTCCAACACAGGCTCCAGCACTGAGAAAGGGACACCACCCACTTCATAGATTGCTAGAGAGAAGCAAGATGCACACAGTATTTATCCCGCTCCTTCCTTGCCAAGGAAAGGGCTTGATACCCTGAAACGCAGTAGAAAAACCAGCAATGCTGCATGCTACCACCCAGTACGAGGGGAGGGAGAAAGGAGCTGTAGGCGTGATACACACACGAGTCCCCGGGACTTCAGTGGGGAGAGAGGGCAGTGTGTGTGCAGGGCAGAGTGACGAACACAGAGCGGGAACGGTACTTACAGTCGATGTTGTTACTGAGGACTCTGATGCACTGCTCGTGCAAAGTCATCATCTTTGGGAGGTAGGCGGTTTTGGAGCCCGAATACACTTGCATCTTTGAATTCAACCGTCGACCTGTAAAGCCTGCCTCACTCTCTTCGACCGGCGAGGACACTGCTGTAAGAAGCAAGACTTGGAGTAAGGAAGGCACAGAGAAACAGGGATCCCACCCTGATGAACGGCACGCGAGACACAAGCCAGAGTCAGCCAGGAGCAGACTAATGGCCCAAACAAACCAAAGGACCAAGTCTTCTCTAGGAGACCTGCCGCCCATTTCAGGAAGAGCAAGTCCAAAGCCCCGCAAGGGCCAGCAAGCGATCTTCCTCGGAAATAAGGAAAAGCACACGGGAAGGAAATCACCAGCGTCTGAGAGGCATTCGGACAATGCCCTCATTAATGCCGTAACTCTGGTTAGCCCTGAGGTGGTCAGGACCAGACGACCTGTGAAGGCCCCTCTAACTGAAGTGTTCGACTCTATTCCAGCCCAGGCTCCGGGCATCAGGCAGGGCACTGGCCTCCAACAGGAAGAGCTGAGCCCAGCTGGTACCCACTCCCACTGCCTCCCGTGAGCAGTGCCTGCAGCCCGTTTCAAACCCGTCATCCTGCCCAACATACCTTTCCTTTTCGTCTGGGAGCAGGTAATGGACTCGATTGAGGGAAGAGGGCGGTAGTTGGCCTGGATCGGGGGCAGCGGGATGTCTGGCAACGTTGGCACCACATCTATGAGTATCTGGAAGGAGAGGATGTACATGCAGCTAAGCCGAGAATGTCAGACCTTGCCAGCGCACAACAGCACTGAGCTGCACTTCGTCTGGCATCCCAAGCGAGCCACGCAGCGCTGGTCAGCTGGCACCAGGGAACAGCCCGGGCAGGCTGCGCTTCTGCCACGTCGCCGTGACTGCCAGGGCCGTCCACACATCGAGCCAAAATTCAGGATCTGAATCACTCGGCACCCTCTGGTAAGAGCCGTCCACAACTTCAACCTGTTGAATTCAGCGCTAAAGGACTCCGACGAGAGCCCCGGCCAGATTAACGAGGCAAAGGTTAAAAAAAAAACCACAGAAGAGAAGGCTGGCAAAAACATCCTGACCCAAGCACTCACTCACCTGTCCAGTCTCTCTTCTTCCTCCTCCCCTCCTGCAAAAGATTCAGTAGTGGAGGAGGAGAGGGGAACCTCGCGCACTGGGGGAAAATCTAGAACGTCTGTATTAAATGCTTGTTCGAATGAACGGCAAAGGGGGATTTTAAAATGCTGCTAAGGTTAAAAAAAAAAACACTTTTGGAGGAGTGAAGTGTTTCAAAGTTGAGTAAAAAGGTTAAGTAGTAATGGTTTTACACTTTAACCCGTACTTATATACACAGCTTTGGCATCCACGAGGCAACGAACACACACAGAAACATTACTTATTTGTCAAGTTCTCACAAAAGGTCAGGCTTCTAGAACGAGCTGCATTGTAACATCAGTTCTCCCATTTCTTCAGACCAACAGATTTAGTTAACAAAACTGCAGCACTGATAAAGGTAACAAAAACTGACAATTTTAGAGACCGTAAGGACTTAGATTCGGGAACCCTGCTAGCACGCAGATGCGTTACACAATGGGCAGGACTCGAAGCTGACTCACAACCAAAGACATTCCCCATTTTAAACGAGCACTTCACATCCAACGTCTTTTCGTATATTCAGCTGAAGGTGGTCTCTTACTCTCCCCACCTTTGACTAAGCGAGGTTTTGGTTACTGCATTCCTTTCCTGCTCCCCTCCGTTCCCCGTTCCCGCACGTTTCCACCCGACAGCACAACGCGATGCCCACCAGGCTGCTCTGAGCACAGGGCGTGCGAGGCACAGCTCCGGCAGGAACCAGGAGTCACAGGCCCGGGCACCAGGGAGACACCGCAGGCACAGCCCGATGCACGACACAGCCCAGCGCCTCCGGGGGGAAAAAACAAGCCCCAGAAGGCAGAGGACCAAGGACAGCCGACCCCACCTCTTTCATTCACTTTTGGATCCTTCAAAGTCTTACCCTATTTGGTTTAGGAGGCTCTGGCTGTTTCTTCTCTGCCTTCTTCTCACTCGTCCGTTTGTGGCTTGGACTCTTCCGACTCGAGCTTGAGCTCTTGGTACTGGCTTTGGATCCATTCTGTTTGCTGTGCCCTTGGTCTTTCTCCCCAGCTGGCACGGAGGGTTTGGCCACTTTCTTTTTCTTTTTCTGGGGCTGGTCGTAACTGAGGTATGACTCAAAGGACATCGTCGGTTGTTCAAACTCATCCTCCACTTCCCCTTCCCCAAAACTTGAGGAAAAGCCCACAGATTTTTTGTCCACCTCAGAGGCTTTGTGCTTCCCCTCAGAAGTTTTTAAGCTCCCAGAAATCCCCTTCTCTTTAACCCTGTTTGAGGAGTCACTCTCAGCTTTCCGTTTCTCCCGCTCTCTGCTCGACGTCTCCAGGCCTGGCTTGGACTTTTCCAATTTGCTTTTGTCAGCGTCCCGATGTTTTCGCTTCTTCACGTGGTTGTCCGGAGACTCTTCCAAGTGCGGCTGCACGTGTAGCTTCTCCTTTCTGGAGGAGCTGCTTTCTCGGCTCTTCTCCTTCTTGGTGCCATCCGACATCCTCTGCTTCTCCTTGCTGCATCCTGCCACGGGGCTTTCTCGGAGGTGCTCTTTAAAAGAAGTCTTGTGCGACCTTTCTGGGCTGAAGGCAGAGGTCCTGTCCTCCACTCTGCCGTCAAGTCGCTGCTTCTCTTTGTGAGAAGCCTTGTGCTCTTTGTTCCGACTCACATTCCCTTTGTCGTGGAACTCACCAGGGTTCCTCTCTCGGCTTCCCCCAAGCTTCTCCTGAAAACCGTGGCCTTTACCAGCTTTCTGATGAAATACTGCAGGTTCTTCCTGCTCCTCGGAGGCGTAAGGGTCTGTGTACATGTCCTGAGGGCTCTCGCTTGGCTCAGGGGACACAGCTTGTCCATAGTCTGAGTACTCTTGATCTGAAGAGAGCGCTGGGGAAGATCTGCTCCATCCCTTATCCTCTTGGCTGCTATAGTCATAAGTCTCATGGGCCCTCTCAGGCCCAGAATACCTTTTGGACTTCTTTTCCCTGTGGTCTGGGCTATAGGACTGGCTGCAGGAAGGCTGGAAAGGCTCTGAATAGTCCTGGTCATGCTCCTCATCCTCTCTGGGGGAAGGTTCTCGTTGCTTTTTCCTTGAGCTGCTCCTCTCGTAGTCACGGTCTTCAGAATCAAGGTTATTTCTAAAGGGATGAGGAAACAAATGAGTTAGACGAAGCTCTCAGTGTGAAAGAAAAGAGCTACACCCCACAGACAGCATGGGTGGGAATCTCTTACAGAGGACTAAACTTGCGTTTGGTACTTTTGTGGCAGGAATATTACTAATTGTCCCTGTCACGGCAGCGCTCAGGGATTTAGGAACTACACGTCTGGTGCAGGAGTTGATGAAGCACTTTTATTAGGACTAGAGGCAAGCAGAGACAAACGTGTACGAGACCTCTCAGCACCCGCACAGCCCTGGCTGTACGGCGCACACAGAGACCACGGCCTCCAGTCCACCAGTTAAAGCCTGCAGGGATACCGGAGCCATCGGAGTCACCGTGACTAACTGGATCTTTATCACCCACACTTAAATGATCTCACTGCTGGATTCAGCACAGCTTTGTTACCGCGACGTGGCTGCTAGCCTCAGCTTTCAGTTTCCACGGGATTTGGGCACACAGAAGCCTTCTTTCAAAGCGAGCCGCTGCCTTGACTCGGGCCCGGAACTCCCCCTCCTTGGCATCACACAACGGGAAGCGAGCTGACGGCACCTCCTGCTCTGGTAAGGCCCTTTCTTGGCATCCGCCGTTAATCTCTCCATCAAACTGCAGTTACGTGAGATTTGGCCCCTGCCTTGACTCTGAACTGCAGCCGTCAGCAACCCAGCGCCCTGTGGCTGGCGCAGGCAGGAAGTTTACTCCAAACCAAGGCAAAAGTGCCACGCAGAGTTAGCACACTTGCACTACAAGTTTTTCCAGAGCCTTCTCTTCTTTCCATGGTCAGAGTAATTTATAACCTCCACTGCGAAGACTTAACGAAGCTTACCCATCGAGAACAACCGAGCGGGCTCACCTACCTGTCTGCCTCCTGGGAGACCGGCACCAGCTTCTTCCACCTGGCCACGAGGTTCTTTGCGAAGTCTCCTACCAGCTCGTGTTTCCGCAAGCCGTTCACTGTCTTCCCCACGCCTGTCTCCTTCAGGAGAGAGTCAAGACACAAATTCGTCTTGGCAAAATCCATTCTCAGCTCTGCTGAGCTTCCTACCAAGCGCTACCTGTCGCTGTGAGGCAGAAACGAGCTTCCCTGACCTAACAGCACAGGTACCACACCCGACACATTACGGCTTCAGCAGACATTGTATAGTTTGCTAGAGTTCTGTAAAGAAAACAAATCTGCCTTAATCAAATGTTAATTATTTAGTTTAATAAGCTAAGTTCCCATTTCCCATAACTATTTGAAGACATTAATACTTCCAGGGGTTAGCAGCTCCTATTGGTGACTGGGGTGGCATGGATTTAGGAACTGACCCCATACCCTGATCGAGCGCGAAGCTTTTGGAAGAACTGAGGACAAAGCCCTGCCCTCCATGGCTGCCCACTTGCTTTGTGCCTGGAATTTCTAGAACCTGATCAGAAGCAGGTCTGTGACACCGCTTTGTAGCAGGCGGCTTAGGCAGCACGTCCTGCTCCAGGGAAAGCAGCATTTCTCCGGCACGCGGTTACTGGCACTCGACAGACACGATGAAAGCGCGAGAGATTTCACAGCTCTTACCACGAGAATGTCAACTGTGATGGGCAACTCCGAGAGCCTCTTCAGACTTTTCAGCAGCTGCAGAGACAAGAAGGAGAGCGTTCAGGCTTGTCACACTGAACCACACACTGTGATTAGAAAGGAATAGAACCCCGCGCTGCATGGGAGCTCGTCAGAAAGACCCAAGCAGCAGACAGCTGGTACCTTGCTCCAGACCAAGCCCCCAGGAAGCTGAACACTATGGCCGACCGTAAAGAAATTGTCTCTTCACCTGTGAGAGCCTCTGAGAGCCCTAAAACACACTCAGATACGAACCCTTTCTATACAGAGGACGGCATCCTAACTGTGGCTCACAGCATCGGGAGCAGAGGCACCACACAACGTCACCCTCAGAACGGTGCCGAGAATCACGTCCCTTGACAAAGGCAGGGGGAAAGTGGAACAGGTGAGACGCCCTCCTGAAGCTGTGCAAACTAGGCAAGGTTTCCAGATGCTCTTGAAGACCTCAGGAACCCCCAGCTCCTCTGCAGACGCTCCCCGGGCCGGTGCTGCTGGCAGCCCCTCTGCTCTCAGCTGCTCTGTCTGGAGGCAGCCGATCCCTTCCAGCCCCCCTCTTTTCCCTTCCCCGAGCCCCGGTGCCGAACGCCAGCTCCCCTTCAGGAGGCCCTGCCTGCCCACACGCTGCTCCGCACGCCGGGCACGCTGCCGCTGCCTCTGCCCCCGGCGGCTCGAGGCGTCGCCTCACCGAGACACCCGCAGACTGTTTGGTCACGGGGCACGACGGCGCGCACCCAGCAGCACCGCGCTGCCCCTCGCTGCCCCCCGCGTTATTCCCCACACGGCTGCAGCCACGGCCCAGCCCCGTCAGCACTCCCGGCCCTGCAGCACCCACACAGCCGGGCTTTGTTCCGCGCCGTACAGAGGGCCGCCCCAGCCAGAGCTCCTCTCTAACGCGCCGCGCTCACGCTCATACCAGCGCCGTCAGCCTGACAATTCCCGTCACCCACGCGTAGAGCACGCAGGGATCAAAGAAATTGGGGTTTTCTTCCTTTGGAAGGAAATAAGTGTGTTTTACGAATCCCTCCCGGCACCAGCGCAGGGACGTGGACGTGCACACGAAGCACTTGCTGGAAGGCAAGGGGCATGAAGGGAGAGGAGGGATGGACGGAGCTCGTACTAGCCAGAAGGGAGCAAACCGGGTGTGTTAAAGCACCAGCTCCTCTGCAGGCCGGTTACCTTCCTGGAGAGGCTGCTCACAGACATCCCACCACGAGAGCACGTGCCAAGGGAGAACTCCCGTTACCCTCAGTGCCATCCCAACCGTTTCCTAGCTACGCCTCACCAGAACGCCTCAAACCGCATTTTTTGGTCTTTGGTTATTTGTTGTCTTCGGGGCCGAACTCCAAAAAGAAAAGCGCTGTTCTCAGCTGGGCTGATCTCAGGGCTTCGTACAGCCCGGGGAAATCGTCGTGGTTTGAGGCCAGGGGACCCGCGCGTCTGACCCAGAACACTTCCATCGGGAACTGGCTTATTCCACGTCTCTGCAGGCAGTGGCTGGAAACATCCGCACGCCTCCAAGCAGGAGATGGCTTCCTGAGGGGCCAGCGCACACACGCCGCTGCCTACGTGTCACTGCTGAGCCCTTACACCTGCGCGTTCACCAGAAGCGTTAACACAGCTCGGAGCCCAGCAGAACTCTCAGCCAGGTCGTAAACCTCGAAGTGCCGCCGCCAGGAAACACGGCGCTTTGTTACCTGCGCCGCCGGTAGGGCGCTTATCTAACAGCCGAGATACCCGAACTGCACTCGCTGACACCGTCCAGCGGGAACCCAGCCCGGCAGCACCAGGTAGGAACATTTCTGGGAGCTGCGCTCACCCAGCACAGGAAAGCCCCGCTTTGCTCGCGAGCTGCGGACCTCAGGGGCACGCGCACGAGGCCCTCAAAGCGGGACGGCTCCGAGCAGTGCGGATGGAGGAGCGCTGACCTGCCTGCCCCACGGGGACAGCCTGGCACAGCACACGGTGCCTGCGGCTGAAGTCAGGCCAAACCTGGTAGCTCGTCTCGGGAATAACGGATCCTACAGGTGGGAGGCAAAACACGGCTCGTAGCTTACCAACACCAGATCAGACACACACAGGGAGGCTCTTCTAAACCACCCCAGCGCAGGGCAAAGTTTCAGTCCATGAGCTAGAAGACCGAAGCCATAAAACCTCAGTTAATTCCAGCCCCGATAAAGTTTTAAGGTAGGCAGATTGTTTTCTTTTTCTACTAGGAGCTCGGCAGACCGTTACAACTCTGACAACACACGCTGATAGCAAATCAGCGCGGCGCAGCCTGGTCCCATCCTCCCCATCACGGCGCTCTCCTGTTCGTGCTGCCTCTCTCTCTCTCCCCCCAGAAGAGCAGTCCTGCTGCAGAGTTTGTACCTCTGCTGCTGGGGGGAAAAACCACCACCAAAAATAAAAACAAAACCCAAGAAGACCATTTCCAAACCATCACAACAGGGCCCGGTTTCATTTTCGCAGTTCCGTACAAAAATTTTCACCTAAAAATAACGCTCAGCACCTTCCAGGCAGCCAACACAGAGCTCCACACAACGCCGGGCAAGCGTCGTTCTCTCACGGCGCTGCTGGAGCGTTTCGGAAGGACAGGCCGGGGAGGCCGGGCTGCCACCGGTGCCCTAACGCGGGGGCAGCGCCCCGAGGAGCTGCGGGTTTGTCCCGCCGGCCCAGGAGAGCGGCGCCTGCTGCAGAGGGCGAAGGGACCTCACGGCGGGGAAGCAGAAAGCCGCTGCGCGACAGGGGAGCCTGCCCGTCCGACACGGGCTGGGAACGCCACCGCTTCCAGGGCCGTCGTTGAAAAGTATCGGCCGTAAGACAGGAGAGCTCCCGGGCCCTTCCTCCCGGGGAAGGAGAAGGCTCGGGACCGGGACCGCCACCACAGCCGGCCACAGCGGGCTGGCGCTGAGCCCCGGCCCCCGCAGAGCTGCCGGGGGGCAGCGGAGGAAGGGACAGCGACCGGCACGGGGTGACCGGGGGGCGGCCAGCCCGGCCCCACGGCTCACAGGGCCCGAGGGGCGGCCGCAGCGCGCCGGGACCGGGAGCGAGACCCCGGGAGGGGCCCCCCGGCGCCCCCCGCTCCGTTCCGGGCCGCGGGGCCCCGGCAGCTCCGCCCGCTCCGCCCGGGCGGGGGGCGCGGGGCCGGCCGGGACCTCGGGGACACGGCGCTGCCCCCCCGCCGGGGCTCGGCCCCGCTCCGGGAGGGGGCTGCGGGCCCGGGCCGCCCCCACACGCGGCCCCCGACCCCGACCCGCCCCGGCCCGGCCGGGGCTCGGCCCCGCCGCCCGCCGCCGGCCCCCCCGGGGCAGCGCCCGCCGCCCCCGCCAGCCCCGCCCCACCCCGCCGCCGCCGCCGTCGCCGTCACCTTCTTGGGCTCGGAGCTGCCCGCGAGCCGCGACTGCAGCCGGCCCACGACTTCCAGCACCGACTCCGCCATTTTTACTGCTGGACGGGCCGCGGCGGCGGAAGCGGCTTCACCGCCCGCTCGCCACACGGCGCTTCCCGGCCGCCGCCGCCATCTTGGGTGCGGGCGGGAAGCGGAAGTCGCGCGGCGCTGCCCTGCCGGCGGCGGCCATGGCGGGTGAGGGCAGCGCCGGGCCGGCGCCATCTTGGGGCCTGGCGCGGCGCCGCTGCCGGCGCCATGTTGAGAGCTGGCAGGCGGCCGGGGCGGGCCCGGCCCCGCCTCCCCCGGAACGCCGCGGGGCGGGGGCACGGGGCCGGAGCACGGGGCCGGGACGGGCGGTGTTGGGGGGGGGCGGTGCCGGCTGCGCTGCCCCGCGAGGCTCAGAACCGCTGGCCCGGGGAGCTGCGGGATCCGGGGCAGCCGCTCCGTGAACGCGCTCCGAACGGGGGCAGCCTGGGGGGCAGGAGGGAGGGGGCAGGTGCCCGGCACGGCACAGCCCGGCCGCAGCCGCCGCCCCAGCCCCCACCTCACGAGGCCGAGCCTCACGGAGCGGCAGGCAGCCGCGCGGCCCCCCGGGCGCTCCTGCGGCCCCGCACCTTCTCCTAAAAACGCGGCTCTTGGCTTAGTTTCCGAGTCACTCACGGCGCAGGCCCCACACCACAGCGACGGTGCAGGCGCCCGCGGCTTTTCTCCCGCCCCCCCCGGCTTCCGTGCGGCGCCGGGAGGGAGCGGGGGCTGCGGGCAGCTCTGTTCTCCCTGCTCCCTCCGCCCAGCCCGGCGCCGCCCCGCCTCAGCACCCCATCCTCTTCCCTGCGAGCGACTTTTACCAAGTTCTCTTCCTTCTCCGCGGTTTTGTCGAAGTCCCTAAACGCCTGGAAGAACACACAGCCCCCCCCTTCCTCTTTGCCCAGCGCTAAATAGGAGCGGATTACTCAGTTCCAGGAAACCCGATCTTTATGGCCAAGCATAACAAACAGTGCCCAGACACGAGACAGCAGCAACAGCTATTTCTGGCCCGCAGCAGATTTGTTACCCCATGCATTGGAGGAGCTGAGGTCACCGCCGAGGTTCAGACCAGAGTTTCAAACTGGGATTTGGGAACATTCAAAAACTGGATGTATTTTTTTGTTGTTGGTTTTCCCCCCTTTTACCTTTCTAGGAAGATTTCTCTGTATTGCTCGTGCTCTTGGGCAGCACAGAAGCAGAGACTACATCCAGTGTAAGCCCGACGATCACTCCTTGGGAACTCCCTTCAAGCACACGGCATCGCAGTCCCTGTCTTCCTGCTGCCTTTTCAGTGCAAGTCCCAGCAGCTTCCCAGGTCAGGAAGAGCCCCACAAAGCGCACAACAGAAGTTTGGGAGTTATAAAACTTTATTTGCTTTTTGGTAACAGGAGCTGTTCATTTGCCAGGAAGGATGATGCCATCGTACTGTGAGAAAAGGAGAAAGAGCCAAGTGAGCCAGGTAGAGGTACGGCACCCCGGGGAAAAAACTGCGTCACCACCCTCATCCCAAGCCAGCCACGACATTCAACACCAGTTCTCCCCGCTGAGCTTACTGCCACATTGTCAATCTCCCAGGGGGTCTTTGTTCACAACAGCACTGAACTGCACTCACCGGGCCAGCCAAACAAGAAGCCCCACCCTTCAGAGGCGGATCTGACCAGAATTAACTCATCCCTTCTACAGCTCCTAGCTGGCCCCTGAAGGCCAACTCTGGCAGCTCGCAGAACCAAGCGTGAGGAGGGGAAAAAAAAAGCCGCTCAGCAGGAGCAGGCTGGGGTTCCCCCTCTGCAGGGCAGGACCAGTGTAGGTCGGAGCAGAGTGGCTGATAAAGAGCAACCAGACAGGCTGCTCACCCTTTCCACCTCTTAAAAAAAAAAAAAAAAAAACCACCAGAGGCCCATTTCCACGAATCTCAACCTTTTGGCATCTCCCACTCATGATCCTGCCTGCATCAGGGAGAGCTACGGGCAGCCAAACCCACGCACGGGTTTTGTTTGGATTGCTCCATCCACCAAGCCTGGCGGCTGAGCTCGGAGTGTGCTGCGTAAGCACGCCGAACCCTGCCTCGTCACCGCTGAGGCGGGCACAGTCACACCGCCGGTAACCGCAGGGCAGCTGTACACCAGAGCCGACCCTTACCGCCAGCCCGCGTGAGCAGCTGCCCCAGTTACCACACCGAGAAGGGGCACCAACAGCGCTCGTGCCCGAATGGAGCTCCTACTGCGCCGGGGAAATCCACACCGGTGCATTAAGCAGCGATCAACGTCTCCCCCTGCCCAGCGACTTGTTCCACTCCTCCCACAGGGAAGGTCAAACCAGCGACGCATTTTGCTGACACTTGCTCGGGATCTCCTGGGACGACAGCCACGAGGCTGGGCCTTACCTTCTGCTGAAACCAGCGCATGGCTTCTTCCTTCCCGATTCTGTGCTTGGCCCCGATGTTGCCGGTTCTGCGCTTCTTGTCAGCGATGCTGAAACCAGGCCTGCCCAGCACCTGCCAGGAGAGACCAGCAGCACTGTTTCATTCCGGCATTTACTCACTTCGTTAAAACAAGCACATTTCTAGGAAGGAAGTCCAGAACTTCCAAACCAGCGACATCATGCCCTCTGAGTCACGTTCAGGACTTCAAGAATTATCTTCACCAGCCTCGATGTGAGCTGAAATCTACCTAACTCGGAGCAGGCAGCTGAACCGATGGGACAGCTCCTGGGCTGGACAACTCTGCACACCCAGCCTCAGAGAAACCAACGTGAGCGTGGCAGATGCGGTGCTCCCTACCCAGAGGCCTCAGCTCTCGCCAAAAGGCACACTGGAAGCAGTGCTAACGCGCGCACAACAGCTCCCCTCTGTTCTGCAGTGCTGCGGGGCAGAGCAGGAGAGCTAAACGTGCCCGCCACCACCTCGTGAACTGGGGAGCCGGAGCTCGCCAGCAGCGCAGGAACGCAGCCCGTCCTTCAGCCTCCGTTCCCGCAGTCCCCCACACTGCTGCTTTTTCCCTCCTAACTTCCTAGCAGTTTTTCCTCCGTGTTATCACAGGAATACCAGTGACAGCAAAAGTATTTCTCTCTGAAGACACTTTCTGAGACACCACGTATCAGGGGGCTTACGGCAGCCCCGTGAGCCCCTTTAGGCATGGATTTTGTTGACATCTTTCCATCTTCCAGCAGCGTTAACAAGAGCCAGCTTTCAGCCTAGGTTCCTTCGACAGCTTTCACACAAACCCAGTGAATACAACGAAGTGGGGGAATACGCACCACGTAGAAGTCCAAGCCGTAGATACCAATACTGGGATCATATTTGATCCCCAAATCGATGTGCTCCTGTATTCCAAAGCCAAAATTCCCAGTGTCTGAGAAGTTGTTTTTTCTCAACTCATATTCTCGCACCTGAAACACGAGTTATCAGTCAGCGTTTCGTTATCGACTGCAGACACAAGTCCTGCACGTTCTAACTGCTACCAGACCCACAACTTGCCTACATGCTGTTAAGCCTTGAGCCCCCAAATTTTTATCCCACAGCCTGCTCAGGAAGCACAGCAGCAAATAACAGAATCTCCAAAAATAACAGCAACTGCGCCAACTAGCTCTTAAATAAGGAAGGGACAACAGCCAAGTAGAGAAACAGTGCAAAGGCAGCAGCCTGGGTATCAGAGATGCCACCCCAACCCTTAAATCCATGACTGACCCATAACTAGATCAGCTACAGCATTTCAAAGCCTCTTTTCAGCTGATAACAGTTTAAGTTTTGTTCTTTCACAAGTCAAAGACCCGGACCAAGTCTCACCTTTAACCCCTTCTCCAAAATCTCCTCTGCTTTGGCCCCGCGAACCGTGCAATGAACGGCAATCTTCTCGTTTCTCCTGATGCCAAAGGATCTCACGGTGTATCGTGCTGCGGGCAGCAATAACGACACTTAGAGGCTACTCAGAGAACGTCCACCTGGGGACTCAGGGCTTGCTTACAGAGACCTGGGAAATTGCTTAGAAGTAAGAAGAACCGCGACGACGGCACATTCTCTGTGACGAGAGCAGGGCTGCAGCCACACCTGGCCTGACAGAAGCAGCCACCAGCTCCACAGGCCCCCGACTCGCCCCAGCAGGCCTCGGAGCGCCGAGGGGCAGCGCTGCCCTCGCCGGCTCTGCCCTGGGGGGCCGCAGCATCACCTCCCCGCCAGGGCGGCACCCCCGGGCCCCGCAGCGCTCACCCTTGGAGAAGACGGGGGTCTGCCCCGTGAGCTGCTCCAGCACCTTGGCGGCGCGGGTGAGGCGGTCGCCGCTCTCCCCGACGCAGATGTTGAGGCACAGCTTGCGGATGCGCAGCTCGCGCATGGGGTTCTCCTTCTCACCCTGGTCTTGCTGCGGAGAAACGGCGCGGGGCTGAGGCCGGGCACCGGCGGACGGCCCGAGGCTCGCCCCGCGCCCCGGCACGGCTCGGCCGGCCGCTCACCGACACCGACGCCGCCCCCGGCGCCGCGGCCTAGCCACGGCGGCCGGCCCCGCAGGGCGCCCCGCCGGCCCTTCCCTCCCCGCTCCCTCCCCCCGGCCCCCTCCGCTCCCTCCCGCGCGGGCGGCGGCGCGGACGGGCCCCGCCGAGGGCGGATGGCGGCGGATGAAAGCTGCCGGCCCGGCCTGGCCCGCGGCGGCCGCTACTCACCGCCATGGCGGAGGCGGGGAAGAGGCGGGCCCCGCCCCGCCGCGGGGCCTTATGGGGCGGCAGCGCCCCCTGGCGGCCGGAGGCCGGCCCTGCCCCGCCCCCCGGGCACGTTGCCTGGCAACCGCGCGCCCCCGCGGCCATTTCGTGAGGCGGCGGCGCGGGGACGCGCCCCCCCCCCCGGGGGGGGCCCGAGGGTCCCGCAGGGTCCCAGCGGGGTCCCGCAGGGTTCTGAGGGCGCTTTGTGCCCCCCCCCCCCCCCCCCCCCCAGCAGCCCCCTGCCCCGCGGGGCTGCCAGCTCGTCAGGACCGGGCACCGGGCACTGCCCCCGCCGCCCCCCAACAGGGCACCCACACACAAGCAGCCGGTCTCGTTGTGGAGAGAACTTGTTGTGTGGCCGTGCAGGGGCCGTGACAAAGCACTGACAACCCCGTCCCGTTCCCCCGCCGCCCCCCGATCCCTCTCGTCCGCCCCACACCAGCTCTGCTCCCCCGCAGCCCCGCCGTGGGCAGCTCTCATGGCGCAGCGGGCTCCTCTCGAGCCCAGCCCTGGACGGTCCCGCTGCCAAAGGCCACGTAGAAGATGAGGCCAAAAACGTTGAGGGCTGCGGCCACGAAGAAGGCGTTCCTCCAGCCCGCCTGGAGATCCTGGGGGAGTCCAAACAGGCCACGATGCCATCATCCCCCCGTTCCCTTCCCGTAGCGATCACCCGACTGCTGCCACCCAGACCACCGGCACCAAGCTCAGCTCCATCCCCTCCTTGCCACCGATACCAACAGCTGCTCGAGGCATTCGCCAGACCCACTCACTGGAGATACATTTCCTGCCTTGGCAGCTTTGGAAACGGTGTGCCGGGCTGAATTTAGGAAGCGCTCCTGCTTGGCGCAGAGCTCTTCCCTCGCCCCTCTCCCTCACCCTCACCCCTCTCCATCTCTAAGCACCCCCAGATGGGGCCATGTGGGGCTCTTCCACCTTCCTGACTCATCCCCGCGTCCCCAGAATGGGGGCTCTGGTTTGCAGGGTGCTACATGGCATGCGTGTGTTGTGAGGGGGCTGGCTGGGACTAAATTCTGATTCAGTGCAAAGAAAGCAATCTGCTTCTGAGAGCAAAGCTGTGCTTTCTTCCAGGAATATGCTTGTGGTTTGTGGCCCCAAATTACCTGGCTGACGAGAAGTCCGACTGCAGTAGGTGCAATAATCCCCGCGATTATGCCAAAGGTATTTGTGACTCCTAGCAAGAAGCCTGCGTATCTGGAGGGAGGAAGCAAAGATTTCCTGAGCGGGGCAGAGTAGAAATTGTCTGAAGAGAGGAGCAGGTGCTGCCAGCCCCTTCCCTGCAGGGAACAAGGCCAGAGATCCTCAGCCAGAAGAAACATCTTTAAACTCATCTGCATGAACAGTGCCTGTCACTCTGAGCAACACTAGCATCTTCCTTGCAAGACTGGGGGAATTTAAAGCCTTTATTTTACTCCCTAGCTTACAAAGTGACTAGCTGCAGGAGATGAGGGAAGCGAGGAGGAGTTGCAGAAGCTTTGGGGGACTGGGAACAGAAAGAACACAAAGCCAGGGAGGGGACAAAGGACAGACCCGTTTACCTGGGCGCTATATCGATGTGGTTAATGTTGATGCCTGCCCCTGTCATGCTGATTATCGTCAACACCAGCGTTAGAAGTACCACAGCAGCCGTGGAACTGCTGCCGATGTAAGGCACAACCACCAGGAAGACGGAGGGGAGCAGCATCCCTGGAGAGAAGGGAACATGTCTTATTATGTGCCACACGGGCGTGTTGGGAAGGCTGCACAGCAGATGAAAGCCTGTTCTCACCCAGCGCTGAGAAGAGCTTCCTGACAGCTGCTGTTCCGAGCACTCGCCGGGCCAGGAGGAAATCAGCCAGCAGCCCGGCCAGGATGTGCCCCAGCCCGTTCCCAATGTAGGGCAGGGAGGAAAGGAGCCCGTTCTGCAGAGCAGGGAACGAGGCACTCTCACTTCCCTGGCACGAAGCAACACAGCCAGGGGCTCGGAGGCTGCAGCACCACTGGTCCCAGAGCCACTGGTCCTCAGGAAGAAACGTCCCTGAGGAAACTCTGTATTCCCAGCCTAGAGAGCAACCAAGACCCATCGCTGCTGCAGAGACCGGCCTCAGGGCAGCACTCACCTCTCTGAGGTCGAAGTGGAGGACGTTGCTCATGAACGTGGGCATGGAGGTGAGCAGCATGTAGAACAACCAGTCTGTGCAGAAGCAGGCAATGGCAATCGCCCAAAGGGGCAGCGACTTGGCCATGGCCCCAAGCGGGAGGGAGCGGCCATGAGAGCTGCCCTGGAAGGACAGCCATTAGTCAGGGCTTCTCCTTCTCCCATCCCCTAGAGGGCTGCCCAGGCTCTCTTCGGCCTCTCCACCTGCTGCTAAGGCCGGGACCAGCTCTGGCTGCTGTGTAAGAAGCCCAGCAGAACCACAGCAGTCCCCTTACCAGTGTCCGCAGCGTTCCCAAAGGGTTTGCGTGTACCTGGTGAGCCAGCGACGACACGATGTACTCCCGCTCCCCAGCGCTGATCCACGGGTGACTCGCGGGGTCCTCGTACACGAGGAGGAACCAGCAGAGGCACCAGGCGCAGCCCACGCCACCTGCAGGGAGTGGGGCTCTCAGTGGGTACGATGCAGCAGAGCTGAGCGCCGGTGGGGGGAGGCTGGTGTTAGTGAAACGGAGTGCAAAGGATGGAAAGGGACAAACTCCCCCAAACCCACTGCTCGTGGTGGAAGGGGCTGGCTCAATGGCATGACAGGGTCAGCACGTTCCCTTACAGTACCCCAGCAAAAAGGGCTTCATCATCCTGGCCTGGCAGGTGAGAGGGGAGCCCAGCGTTGTGTGGGAGGTCAAAGGGAGGAGCTGGTCCTGCAGGGCTCTGGGGGGGAAATCCTGGGAGCTCTGCCAGCAAATGCTCTGCTGCAGGGCTGGAAGAGGGACACGGTGGGTCACTGCTCACCAAAGATGTAGAAGACAAGAGGCCAGCCCAGGCTCTGGCAGATGATTCCAGCCACGAGAAGAGCAGAGAAAGTTCCAAAAGTGCATCCTAGGGATCAGACACCGAAAAAGTTGTTTTAAAGGGACTTTGGTACCCAAGCACCAAGGACCGACTTGGAAAGAAGGGGGTGAGGGAAGGGCCTGTGCTCACTGAATCGGCGGTTGGGAACATCCTCACGCCTTACCAGCATCAGCGATATTCATGAGCCTGCTGCGTTCCAGCGGAGGGGCCCATTTTGCCCAGAGTGTGTACTGAGCTGGAAATATCACCCCCTGCAACGGAAAACGGGGAGCGTGGAGGGAAGGGATGCAGGGAGCAGCAGCCAGGGCCGACCAGAGCCGCGACTGACCTGAGCCAAGCCCAGCAGCGCCTGCAGCCCCACGAGGACGCCCACGCCGAGCTCGGCAGCTCGCGGCACGAGGAGGGTGAGGGCGGAGGAGAGCAGGAGCCCGCTGCCCAGGACCAGCTTCCCCCCGAAGAGCCCCGCGCCGTACCCGCCCAGCGCCTGCGTGAGGCCGTAGCCGTAGAAGAAGGAGCTGAGGATGATCCCTTGGGTCTCAGCGCTCCAGTTGTACGCGGGGGCCTGGCGGGGACGGGGAGCAGGAGTCGGACAGGGCTCTCATTTCCCGGCCCAGACTGTGCCAGGAGGGGAGAAGCAAGCAGGAAACGCGGCCCTAGGGACAACGAACTGAGCCCTCCGCTCTTCACCCCCCTCGTCCTCGAGGCTTTCCTCGGCTGCTTCCGAGCCTGCCCCAGGAAGCACGGCCGGGACGCGGCGCTGGGTTACGGGTGATCCCTGTCCGCCCCCGCTCCCACCTGAGGCGGCCGCGGGCCGGGAGCGCTGCGGTCGCCGCTCGGGGGGCTGCTGCCGGTGATGGCGACGATGGCGATGCTGAGGGCGGCCCGCAGCGCGTACGCCACGAGCAGGGCGCCGTGCGCCAGCAGGGCCAGGGCGCAGCGCGCCGAGCACGGCCCTGCGGGGAGGCGGCCTCAGGAGGGGGTCCGGGGGGGTCCGGGGCAGCCCCGAGCCCTGCGGCACCCCCGGGCCCCGCGGCTCCCGCCGGCCCCTTCCCCCCGGGGGCTGCCGGGGCACCGGCCGTACCGGAGCTGGGGGCCGGTGGCCGGGGGAGCAGGGGGGCGGCCTCGTGCGGGGCCTCTGCGCTGCCCGCCGCCCGCTCCATGCTCCCGGCGCCGCCGCTGCTCCCGGCGCTCCCCGCCCGCTGCGCTCCGGGCCCCGCGCCCCCGGGCGGGGCGGGGCGGGGGGGGCGCTGCCACGTGCTGCCGCCGCTGGCCCCGCCCACCGGCGCAGACCACGCCCCCGATCCACTCAGGCCCCGCCCGCCCACGCCAACCACGCCCCCTCCTCAAAGCCCCGCCCACCGCGGCGGGCCACGCCCCCCCTCCCGCTCGGCCCCCCGCCCGCCGCCGCCTGACCGGCGCGGCGCGCGTGTCACGTGACCATTCAAGATGGCGACGCTCGGCGCGGCGGTGCCGCTGCTGCTGCTGCTGCTGCTGGGCCTGGGCCTGGGCCTGGGCCGCGCGGCCCCGCCCGTGGTGCTGTGGCACGGCATGGGTGGGTGGGTGGGCGCGGGGCGGCACCGGGACGGCACCGGGGCGACTCGCGGGGGGCCGCCGGGCCGGGCCGGGCCGGGCCGTGACGCTGCGCCGTTGCCTTGCAGGAGACAGCTGCTGCAACCCGCGCAGCATGGGCTACATCCGCGGCGTGCTGCAGCGCCGCCTGCCCGGCACCTACGTGCTGGCCCTGCGCCTCGGCGCCTCGCCCCTGCAGGTAGCGGCGGCCGCGGGGGGGGGGGGGGCGCAGGCGTTAACCCGGCCCCGGGGTGCCGCAGGGCGCCCCCGGTAATTGCTGGTAGCTGGTTACCCCCGGTAATTGCTGGTAGCTGCTTACCCCCGGTAATTGCTGGTAGCTGGTTACCCCCGGTAATTGCTGGTAGCTGCTTACCCCCGGTAATTGCTGGTAGCTGCTTACCCCCGGTAACTGGTTGCCTCACGAGGTAACCGGCCGGCCGGGCGGGAACCAACAGCATCGAGATAGCGCCTGTAGGAAGGAGACGGGGAGAAACAACCCCCTGGTCTGACCTGGGTTAACGTGCGCGGCCACTGCTTGGCGCTGAGTGGAACCGTCGCAGGCAGCACAGGACGCGGGGAGACGCCCCGCCGCCCGGGTTAAAGCCTCATCCCGTCGTCCCTTCTGATTCCGAAGGACGCGCTCGCGGTACGGCTTCAGTGCAGCAGACACAGGCTGCTTCTGCGCCTTTGTGTTCTTGTCCGTTCTGCGTAGCCCTACTAAATTTCTTCAAGTTGTCAGAATAATGAGCAACGTACGTTATTTTCTGGGACGTGGAAAGGGCAGGTGGAGGTCGATTTGTACACACGTGTATAAAACACGTACAAAATCAGAAGGAACTGAAATTGGGAAGGAGTCTGGGGAAGCGGCACTGTTCTCTATCAGGCAGTTTGGCAGGCAGAGCAGGAAGAAAGCTGCGCTGATGGGAAGCCTCAGAGCCTGAATTTCGTTTCCATCATTTTGTGAGGGTTAAGGTCTCTTTCACAAGTGGAGCTTTTAGTGCTCAGTTTGCAGAAATGAAAATAACGTAAGCCATGGTAAAGGTACCAGCTGTGCTTCCTAATCTGGCTGTCAGGACGTGGAGAACAGCTTCTTCATGAACGCGAACGACCAAGTGAGAGAGGTGTGCAGCCAGCTCGCCAAGGACCCGCACCTGAAAGGAGGCTACAACGCAATCGGCTTCTCCCAAGGAGGGCAGTTCCTGTAAGTTGACATCTCTGTTCCGCTTCCAGGGGTTTTTGGGGGGGGTTGATTTTGATTTTAAATTCTCCTGAACTACTAAGCAGAGGTAAACAGACAAATCCCTTCCTAAAGGTAGGAGCGCTCCAAATGAGGCGAGACTCCAGGAGGAGACTCCAGTCTCCTCTCCCAGCAAGGCGCGATTCTCTAGGCAAACTTCACCCGGGTGCCTGAGCCCGCGCAGCAGCAAGCTGGGCAGCGTTGGCGGCCGGGGTGCTCGCGGCGCTAACTCAGCTCCTTCGCCTTTCTCCACAGGAGGGCGGTAGCCCAGAGGTGTCCTTCTCCTCCCATGTTCAATCTGATCTCCGTTGGGGGGCAGCACCAAGGTAGCGTCCTCTTACCCCGTCTGGTGGAGGGCGGGGGGCTCTTGTCGGCAGGAGGAATGAGGTTCTTGACCTCCTCCTGAAAAACGGCAAGCTTCTCCGGAATCAAGCTGTCCCTTTGTTCTCTAAACACGGTGGCCTGCTTTGGCTCAGTCGTTCCCTTCTGGCTTGACTGGCACTGAGAAGGGACGCGTGTAAGTAGAAGACTTCTCAGCGGAATTCTTACGTACTTTGGAAGCACTTGGGATGAGTTGTTTCTGGAGAAGAAACGTCTGAGTACACAGCGAAGCCTTTGTGACGCTAAACCTTCTGGGTCACGGGGTATTTTCAAATTGGCACATGAAAGGCTGAAGCCCCAAGGAAAGAGAGGTGCTCTTTGCAGTAGGCCGAGGAGGCGGTATGAAGCGTAATTTAGGAAGCGTACAGTTCAGGGCAGCTGGCAATAGATTTCAGATGGTCTCCCCTGGGAAGTTCCGTGGCTTGGGTCTATTCCTTTGTAGCGGGGGGGGGGGGGAATTGCAGGGAACCACCCTGAGACCTCCAGGGAGTGCGTGAGGCGAGCTGGAGAACATTCTGCTCGCCTGCATGCCCCCATCCTCCAGAGCAATAACCTCAGCTCAAGAAGATCGTCCGCTACCTTTGTGTTGGTTAGTGCCCGGGGCAGGGGGGCTGTCTAATGAGATTGGGGGCCTAACGGCCTCCTGATCCCCGGGTAATTCCTGCCACCCCTCCGTAAGAGGCTGGTTCTTTACCGGCCGGAGGGATTAAGGGATTGCAGCTTGGCTCACCGGGTTGTTACATGATGGCTCCGTCCCCCAGGCGTGTACGGCTTTCCGCGCTGCCCTGGGGAGAGCTCCCATATCTGCGACTGGATCCGAAAGACCCTGGACCTGGGCGCCTACACGCAAGCTGTTCAAGAGCAGTGAGTACACTCATCAGGCTGCAGAGGCGTGAGAAGCCGCGGGTTTCTGGTCTGATCTCTGGTTTCTCTTCTCCAGTTTGGTGCAAGCAGAGTATTGGCACGATCCTCTGAGGGAGGAGGACTACAGGAAGAACAGCGTCTTCTTGGCCGACATAAACCAGGAGAGGGTATGGGGCTGGCCGATGCATAAGTCCCAGCAGGACAGCAGCAGCAGTGAGCTCCTTTGCGTCCTCCATGGCAGTACCTTTGCTGGAGTTCAGAGGGAGCATTTTTTGCCCTGCACCCCAGGAGCGTACGAAGTGTTTGCCCTGGTAGATTTGTGATGGAGACTTGGCCACGCCAGAGCAGCTCCTGTGTCCCTGTGCCCCGTGGAAGGACGCACCAAGTGCTCGGCCCACCCGTCACCTTTCCGTGGCGACTCCTCGCCCTCCCCTGGAAGGCAGCAGAGGACTGGCCCCTTTGTACAGCCCGGAGAGGAGGCTGAGTGCCACGAGCACAGTGAAGGCAGAGCACAGGAAAGCACCTTCCTGCCTCCGAGGCTGGTGCAGGCCGGGGCTTCCTTCGTTGGCGCAGCGCGAGTTGGAGCGGGCAGTTTCCCAGCCGCCGTCCCTCCCGGTGGCCGTTCCGTGACTGGGGTCTTTCTGTGTTGCTTTCACCCAGGGCATCAATGAGACGTACAAGAAAAACCTGATGGCTTTGAAAAAGTTTGTGATGGTGAAATTCCTCAACGACACGATGGTTGACCCTCCGATCTCTGAGGTGAGGCAGGCAGGGCAGGTGCTGCTTTCAGGCGGTGTTTTGGGTCTTGCTTGCTCAGTTGTGGTTTGTCCTTCGGTGGCAGAGCTCTTCTGAGGAGCAGGCTGAGCGCAGAGGCGTGCAGTTGTGCCGCCCGCAGCAGCACGTCTCTGGAAGCGGTCAGTAAGTCCCTTTGCCTTCCGGGAGCCCTTCGGTAACTGTTCCCTTGTGTTTCCTCTGGCAGTGGTTTGGGTTTTACAAAAGCGGCCAAGCCAAGGAGACGGTTCCACTGAGGGAGACGCCGCTGTACACAGAGGTGCGTTCTGCTGGGGGCTGAGGGCGTTCTGCAGTTCCCACTCGATTCCACAAGCACGGTGTCCCCAGGGCCTTCAGGAGCTCTCAAACCCCCCGTCCTGCTCCACTCACATCTCCGCCGATCCTGGGGCACGGCCTCCCCTTGCCAGGAGCTGTTTCCCTCCAGGCCGGTCCCTGGCAGTGGGACGTTACGGTGGTGGTTTCACACCTGGCTCACGATCCCTTTCCACAGGTGTTTAATGAACTTTGCTTCTTTTTCAAGCCTTGTTGTAAATCAGAAGTGACTTTTTCCTCTCTATGAGGAGAAACTGTGGTTAAGCTCAGAGGTGGAAGCTGCTCTAGCCCGCCAGCCCCTTGTGCCGCAGCCGCGGTCTGTGACCAGCAGCACTGCTCTCTGGTGGGCTCCCCAGCCGTCGCCGGGCTGCAGCAGCCCTCAGGACGCTCTCAGCACGCTTCTCTTTTCAGGACCGCCTCGGGCTGCAGGAGATGGACAAAGCGGGAAAGCTGGTGTTCCTGGGGGTGGACGGGGATCACCTGCAGTTCTCAGAGGAGTGGTTCTGCACCACCATCCTCCCCTTCCTCCAGTGAAGCACCCTGGGGGCGCTCCCTGTAGTTAAACGCAGCTGCTACTGTCAAGAGTACTTCGTGTACAAGCCTGCAGGGAAGCTGGGGAAGGGGGGGGTGGGTGGGTGGGTGGGGAAATCAATCTCAGCGCTTCTACAGGGTGCAGAGGTAGCACCTGCTGCACTGCGACAAGAGACGGCTGTAAGCACGCTCCGACAGGGGTGGGCTGAGCCCTGCACTGCCGCGGAAGCACTCCGTCCCCCTGCTGGGCTCAGAGCGGTGGTTGTGCTGGGCAGTTGGTGACGGTGAAATAACTGAGCTGCTTGAGAGGTTTAAGTCACGCTCAGCCCCCGTTGCCTGTTCCTCTCCAGGAGCACTGGCAGTATTAACCAAAATCACTAGCGCAGGAACGCGGCGTCTCCTAAGGGGATAAGCAAATAGACTTAACGTGGCCGTACGCAGGGGAGCGTGAGATTAGTCTTGCTGTCAGGCTGGGGAAAGAGACCACATTTAGGAGGTTCTGGGGAAAAGGGCGTTTTAAATTAAGTGGGTATTAACAGCTTGAACCATTTTCAACTAACGGCTTGTTTTATGCACTTTTGTACAACTGAAATCAATAAAGAACTTCACAGCTAACCACCTAACACAACAGAGGTGCAATTTGGCTAGGTTGATTCAAAGAGAGCTGAGGAAAGGCTGGCCTCCCCCCGGGGCAGGTCGTCTTCAGAGCAGCCTAGGCAGGGCCAGGCAGCACGGGACAGCCTGTCCCACCGGAGTCCTCGTGCCTCCAAGAAGAGCAAACAGGAGACACTGTAATGAGCAAGTTGGCATTAACTTTATTCTATCTTCTGTATAATCTTAAGTACATAAGAAAGGTTTTTATTTTTCACAAGCCTCAGGAGAAGACGAGTACAAGTCACAGGACAGTCTTAACATAAAAAAATTGCATATTTTTCTGTAAGTTTTGTCCTAGAGAAAAAGAACATTGACACTTTACCGAGGAAATGCATTTACGATATGCTTATGCCACCCGAGGCATTGGAAAAATGAAGGTCAAAGCACGTGCAGCTCCCTTTACGGGTCAATACAGTACTGAGGTGTAGATCCATCACTCTGCTCCAGGGCCCTGGAACAGAGGCTGCAAGCTTCCACCAATGTAAAGAGCCAAGCAAGGGGGAAGGGGAGGTTGAGGAGATTCACGCAATGGTGACCGATTGCAGATGAGGAAGAGAGTGATGAACCAACTTGATCCAACTTGGGTATCGATAATACTGCACTACTGACCTGGAATGAAGGAGACCCTTCCCCTGCAGGAGGGGACAGGGTCAGAACCGTCCTGGAGCACTGAACCTGAGTTCAGCTGCTCCGAGCAGGAAGCCCTGGGGTAAAGATTCCCTTGAGAGGGTGGAGGGCTCATGGGAAGAGGTTAGAGCTCAGCTCCAAGCTACCAGCCGGACTGCCGGGGGGGGAACTGCAGCGACTCCACCGCAGTCTTCCTGTGGCACTGGTTAATAAAAAGCCTCCTGTCATGGCACAGGCAGAAACGCACTGAGCTAGTAGGAATGATGAAAGGGGAATCAAGGTAGAATGCTATGGCCCAAGTCCTCAGCCTTTGGTCCAACAAAGCCATTCCCATGTCCTGTAATGCCACTGATTAGCACGTAGGGCTGGAATAAGCAGCTTCCAGGAACTTCAGACACTTGCAATGGCAACTGTGTGCTTCTGGACCCCAACAGACAACAGTATTTGTTAAAAAGGGGACAACACTCCTCTCTCACGTGAACAGTTTGCTTAAAGGCAATACAAAAATTAAAACAAAACCCGAACAACACTCTGAAAGCCAACCGCCAGTACTGGCTGTGAAGTTCACCCAAAATCTGACACGATCAATTGGTGCAGTTAGATCAGACAAAGGGAGGGGGAAAAATACACCTTCCTGCTAATAGATGTGGACAATCACTGACCCGCCACCTATACCACATCCCAGCCAGAGGTATTTCAGTGACGGCAGGTAGCTGTGTCTCTCGGGTAGAAGAGAAGCAGTTTGAGAGCAGAAAGGTACAAGAAATCTAAGAGAATCATCTGAAAGCAGATTTGTCCCACAGCAGGGCCAGGGGAGGGCGTGAGCCTTGGAGCTGTTCTGCTTAGCCAGCAATTTCCGTCACAGTGGTAACCAGCTTCTGACCGTTCCACACCGTCTTGAACTGTTCTGGGACAGGGAATTCAGTCTGGAGGGTAAAAACAGAAATCTGTGGTCGTACATCTCCGTTTGTGACTGAAACGAGTAGCTAGTATCACTGCTTTAGGCACTTGTTTTCTTAAGCCTACGGTACGTCCCCTCCGGCACCAACAAACGCTTCCTGTTCTGCCCCCCAGCGATCTTGAGGAAGAGGAAACTCTCACCAAACAGCAAGCGTCTCAGTGTACAGACAAACAACTTGATTTGCCGATTTTAGCCTCCAACCATCATTCACAACCCCCGAGTCTGGGATTAAAATGACGAGTCTAGAATTGTACCTCCAGACCTCACTGCGACTGTGATATTCCCCGCGGGTCTCAAAATCAGAATCACGCCTTCCCCCTCCTCTTGCAGACCTCCACACCGAGCGCAAAAATAACACTTACAAAGTCACCGCCCTCCGTGGGAATAAGGACATTCATCTCCGATGACTTGGCACTGACGATTTCGCAGTCTAGGGAGTTCTTGCTCAGGTACACGTGGCAGCCGTCTGTTTTGTTGATGGAGATTGTTGGCACCTTACCCATTACCTAGCAGCAAACAAAGCAGCAGTTAGAGGAGCATCAGCGGGAAGTGGGCAGCCACATTTTTCTTTTTGCACTGGTTTTCAAGGCAAGAGGTCTGACTCCAGTTCCCCACCACAGTCACACTGCACTCAAGTACTCGCACTTCTGGCAAAAATCCAGGGTTATTTCTTGATTTGGTCTTTTAAGAACAAAACCAAAGGAAAGGCTGGGCAAGCTGCCCATCCCAAATCAGATACCAAAACTGGAATCAGAATACATTCATTCTCCTGCTCGCCTCCTACTTTGGCGGCCAGATCCTGCTGCCTGCCTCACAGAGACCGATCTTTTATTTAGATCCCTGAAGCAGCCCATTGAGACAAATTTCAGCCCTTTTCCCGAGGGCTGGGCAGGCTCAGCTGCAGAGCAGAAGGACAGAAGGCATTTCATGAGCCTTCTCCACAGGTGCATATTCCCGTTCTGGAAATTCAGCTTCTGAGAGCAGCAGATGCTACCGGAGCCCTGTTGTGCAGTGCAGCATCACACCCCAGGCAGAGAGCAGGACGCAGACGCTCACCTGAACTTTAACGTCCCTGCTGTTTATGATCTCTACGATGCCCACCACGTCATCAAACACCAGACCTAGCTTCTTACAGTTATCTGCAAAGGCAAGACAGAGCAGCTCACAAAAAGGTTGTGGAGATTCAGCCCTCTGCAAACAGACCAGCACGGAGAAGCAGTTTTCAGGGTTGCTCTACTTACCAAGGGTGATGGAGTTGATCTTGCCTTTGATTTGGAGTGTACTATTTGTGCACTTGAAGACGTAAGCTACTTGCTTCAGTTCTGTATCGCTGATTACCAGGTTAGCGGCATTCTCCTGGTTTTCCTGAAAAGGAGAGGAAAATGCGCTTTATTTTTAGAACAGAGACCAATTCATCCATAAGCACAGCAGGGTAGTGGAGCCCCTTTAAAAGGGAATTAATTGCATGCAGCACCGGGCTAACGGATCTTACAAGAAAGGTCTTCAGGAGACCCCTTCCCTGCTGTAAGCTCCCATCCCTCCAACCCACACATACTGATGCCAGGCACTCACCACTCTCCACTTTTTGCCCTCTAATTCTAGTATTGCAGGTTGCTTTGGAGAGGTTTTTTGGGAAGGATTAGCACTACAGGCTGGTTTGGGAGCAGTGAAAGGTTTGGGTCCACTTCTTATAGGACCTCCTTGGTTCTTCAGTGCTGGATTCTTGTGGGTCTTCATGTCATCTGAAACATGTCTTAAGCCTGCAAAAGAAATCAAGCCTGAGCTCCAGCTCTCCACTGGTAGCGCAGTTTCCCAAACACCAGACATCAGTAATCAGCATGATGACGTTCCTCAGAACGCAGATAAATTCTTGACTTTGGGCCTAAACTGAGCCCAGCCACAAGTGACAAGTGAAAGAGGGAGCCAGAAACACTGAAGCAGCGTTCATGAGGACGTTCTGTGGAACCAGAAGGCCCCCTCCTGCTGTTCCACTCCGCAGCTGGAAGAAGCCTTGAGCCAAGCAGCTCACCTTTGTGCCACATTTGTCCTGATCCGCCAGCCAGGCAGCACACAAAGGGGATGTTTGTGCAGATATGAGTAGGTGTGAAACTGCACCTTTGGTACTTGAGACAGGACAGGTATGCAACCGAAGAGCCCCCCCGCCCTCCATCCCAAAGAGCAATTAATCTCTTGCTCCCCTGGACAGATGAGGCTGAGAACACCAACTCAGCCGGGCTCCCTTTGTCCTTGCGAATTGCCTCAGGGCCGCTCCTGGCTCCCAGCCTCCCGCCCAGACCAGCTGTCCTTTTGTTTGTGAGCCTACTTCCCAGAAGCAGGGATGTTCAGGGACAGCAGCAAAACAAGGATCCGAAATGCCAGCCTGGTCGGACCCGCAGCACAGCGGCATTCTCCTCGTGGCTGCCCTGCCCTGCCCTGCCCGCCGCGCCACTCACCAGACGTGATGCCTTCCCCCCGGTTGATCTGGGCGAAGAGCGCCGAGCGGGAGGCAGAGTCGTCGGTGCTGGAGCCCGTGGGGGCAGGAGCAGGAGGGGGAGGAGGGCCTGGGGGGGGCGGCGCAGCCCCTGCGGGGGGAGCGGATGGCGCTTTAGCCCCTTCTGTTGCTACAGGACCCTGTAAGAGGCCAGCAAGAGGAAAGGCCATTGCACAAGCTCCACGTCTGCTGCAATAATCACGCAATACCCGCCCGAGAAGCCCCTGCAGATGCAGCCAGCACTTACTGTTTTGCTCCAGGTCAGCCCCGTGGTGTGATACTCCTTGATATAGGCCTGCAGCTCTGTCCAGATACTCAGGTAAGCTTTCACCCAGTCCACTTGCTTTTTATCTCTAGGATACAAGGAGATCATGAGGAGGCAGCAGGTGCATTTACCACCAAAACCCACGGATTATAGAAAGATCTTTACATCCCTCCCTCTCTCGGGAGGACTGCAGGCAGGACTCAGCTGGACTAGCACAGCCGTCTCACACCTGAGCACCAAGTTCTAGCTTCAGGATTAGTCTTGCACCTGCAGGCAGGAGGCCAGAGGCCTGCTCTGTTCTGTAGCGTATTTTATTCGAGGGGTCTGGTAATCCTAACGAGACCCGTTCCTGAGACAAAGCTCACCGCCCCGGGGAGCAGTTCAGCCACCAGACGATGCTGAGGCAAGAACAGCAATCCGCCTGCTACTGCAGATTCCAGCTGCAACATGAACGCAAGGAATCTTGACCCTAAGGATCAGGAGAGAACAGCTGACTGAGGCTTTATAAATACACCCTGCCTTTAAAGCAAGAGGAATGAATTCAAGACCAAGGCAGCTGCGGTAAGATACTGCAGTGAACCCCGTGCACCCCGTTAGCTGTGTTCAGTGATGTCTGTAAGAGAAAAGGTGAACTTACACGTCCTTGTACTCCTTAAGGATCCGGTTGGTATAAAACATGGCAGCATCAGTCATTTCTTTTACGTAAGGACCAGGCTTCGGAGCCTAAAGAAGAAAGAACGCGTTGGCACGAAGCAGCTGAGGGGGCTGCCTCACCAGGGAGCCAGGCTCTTCCCACGAGCCCAAGGAAACCAGCTCCCAGAGCAGTCCTTACCATGGCCACCCAGCCCAGGGCTGGGATGCTCTCGCTGACTGCCGATAAGTGATTGAACAGTTTGCTACCACGGTTCTTCTCCCTGAAATTCTGCACCACTTGGATTTGCTCCGAAATCGGCTTCAGAAGTGCCGAGAACACATTCTGCACGACAAGAGGGACGACAATTAAGAACATCAGTGCTGCTTTGGAGCAGCTGCACGTTCATGGGCGGCCCTGCCGGGATGATGGTCATTCAGAGGAAGACTCCAACCGGCCCAAGTTGCTGCTACAGCTCCTGCCCAGGCCTGGCCCTCCCCAGGAGCCGAGCGTGGTCCCACGGCCCAGCTCCTCCAGGGCTGAAGTCATAGCTCCCAACTGGGTCGGTACTATGGGAGTACGCCAAGAACCGTGACTCATGTGCGATCCAAGAAACACTGACAAAGCTCGTTAGTAACAAGGACAGAAATAGCATTTGCCTTCCCTGTATTCTTTTGGTCTAAGACAGTTTGTCAAATTTCTCCTCTCCTTCATAAACCCTTAGGGCAGGGGGGTGCTACGCAGGCAGTTTGAGACCCGCAGCCTGCATTACAGTCGGAGCCACAGGAGGTTCTCAACAAACCTACCAAGCTGGACTTCAGGATCCAAATTACTTCTCAAGTCGATCCAAGCCTTTAATATTCGAACGATAAGAATTGTTTATGTGCTGTTCACTCAGAATGACGAATGCAAGTGCTCAGAAGTCTTCCAAGGGCAAACAACTACACATTTCCAGAGACGCCTTTTAGGCGACTTTTCTTTCCTTTAAGATCAGGAAGTGTCCTTGCGGTGGCAGCAGTGAGGGACAAATTTGGGCAAAACTTGCTTTTCAAGCTTTGACTTCCTTTTTGCTATCCGTCGTGCTGTTCAGATGAAAACACAGAGGCCCCAAGGACCACTGGCCAGGCTACACTTTAAGAAGCTCCAGCCTAGCACCACTATCAAGTAACCAAGAAGCCATGAGCGAGCCAGACAATAACTGCAGAGAAAAGCAAGGTGGGATCCTGCTGCTCATGGAGAAACAGTTCCCAGCAGGGAAAAGCCAACGCACCCAGAATCAGAGTCTCGGTCACACATCCTGCTGAGGTGGCAGCCTAGGGCGGTGTTAAATTCCTTGCTGAGGACAAATCAGTCCTAGGAGTCTGGCTATTGTTCAGACACCATTCAAGAGAGACAAGCGTCTGTTCTGCCTCAGGAGCTTCATGCCCGAAGGTCTGTGAGTGCCACAGAAGGGAAGCACACTACACAGGCTCTTGTCTGCTTTGCATCTTAGGGAGCAGTGATTGCGCAGCGCTGGCGCCAGGAGGAACGTGAGAGGGACAGAAGCTGCGAGATGATGTTCACAAGCTGCTCTGACAGACAGAGCGCTCGTGCTTTAATGGCTGGGAAATGCCAGTTCTGCAGCTCCGAGAACCAGCCTCTGGAATCCTGCCCAGCCCTGGGCGAGCACCCGCAGCGGTTCACACCTTCAGCAAGTGCCGGCATGGATCCAAGCATCTCCGATCCTCCTCTGGTTCCTCTCTGGGAGCAACCGGACTGTCCCAGATTACCCTCAAACTGCAAAACCCCGCTCTCAGGTAGGGGCGCCCAAGTTCCCTGACGAGGCGATTTCCCAGACTTACCTCTGCTGGCTGCTGATGCTGCGATGCCATCACCAGCACAGACCTCTCGCTCATCAAGCCTGCGTGAACCATCTCAGCCTGAGAACAAAGAGAAACGTGACAGAGCTTCCCTCGTACCCAGCCTAACACCAACAGTCATTCGAGCTCCTGCTGCCCCTCGCTCCTCGACCACAAGGACGCAGTTGTGCCAATCCCAAACCCTGGGAAGCCCGCTGGGCAGATAACGTTGGCTACCTAGGGGTGCAAAGAGCTGCCACAGTTATCTCCACACACACAGATCACGTTGCTAGGCCAGATCGCCCTTCTGGCCTCCGGATTTCTGGTAGCGAAGGCACGTCTGATCTGCGTTCCAGTCTGACAGCAGCACATCTTGGAGACACCTCTCCTCAGGGAGCGCTAACGGGAATGCAGCAGCTGGGGCTGGGCAGCGCACAGGCCGCCCACAAGCACACGGCAAAGTCTGTAAGGAGAGAGCTGGGTGCCCAGCTCCCAGAGATCTCGGGGGCGATTCACAGCGTGCACGGGTGGCACTCTGCTGGAGGTTATCTGGGCATCTGTCCCAAATCCTTGCGGGTTATTAACATCCGAATCCTTCCGCATTAACATCCGACAACACGGCGCTAAAGGAACGCAAACACTGACAGCAAACCCGGCCCTGAACAGCCCTGGGGGACAAGCAGCTGTTCGGGACGGAGGGAGAAGAAAGCGATTCCTTACGTGCTTCTGCACATCCCCGCCAACTTCTTTGCTGATCTTCACGTACTCAGCCACCGGGCCGGCCAGAAGGGCATCGAACGCCTGCACGTACTGAGCCACTCCTGCAGGGAAGGACGCGGAGTGTGGGCACCACCGCCATGCCCCCCCGAGGGGGGCAGCGGGCACCCCGCCGCGCAGCGAGCACAGGCAGGGGAAGCGCTGCACCCGCAGGAAGTCCTTCTCTCAGCCAGCAGCCGCAGCCCCGCTGCACTTCCCCTGCGCACGGGCAGCCCCTGCAGCAGCCCCGCGGCGCCTTACCCTTGGAGGAGCCATCTCCGCACATGCCGGGGCCTTGGCACACGGTCTCCAGGCGCTCCACAGCCTTCTCCAGCCGCTCCACCAGCCTCTCCATGTCCGCTCCGTCCACGACCTGCGCACACACAACGCATTCGCGTCTTCCGGCAGCAGGAAAACCGCGTGCCGAGCGTTGGAGTGTTTGCCGGCTGTCTGGTACCAGCCCTCCCAGCTCCAGAAGAGACTCTCCCCGGCCCTGAGCCCCGGTGACGTACCCTGGCGCTGGCAGGGCTCTTTGGACACGAACAGCCACGCACTCGGCTGTTTTACATTGCCACAGGCGCTCTTTAAAGGCCACATCCTCTCTGTCCCGCCGCACGGCTCGTTACCCTTATAAGGATGTCGGAGCTCACATCTCCCAGCCTCGCGTTGACACTGCTCAGTAAAACAAAGGTCTGCACCCAGCCTCGCCGCAGCTGCTTACTGGCCAAAGTCCCGTTTATGACCACGCGGCAAATCAAACGCGAGTGCTCCGCTGGGAGGAGCCCGGGGCTCTGCAGGGCCGGAGCGGTTTCATCCTGCAAAGGCGCCCGCGGGGACCTCCCGGAGCCCCGAACGCCTCCACGGGGCGTTTGCGGCCCCGGCACCGCTGCGAGGCACCTGGCACGCACCGCGACGGGCTGCCCTGCAGCGACGCGCCCCGCTCGGACTCCCCGCCACCGGCTTTGGGATCTGAACCGCCCCGGAAAGCTGCTTCGGCACGAGTCACTTGAAGCTTCTCATCTGGACGAGCCTCGAGCGCAACAGAAACTTCCCATTTAGTCCCGCTGCAGACTCGGCGCCGAGGAGCGTGGCGGGCCGCCCTCCGAGCACACACTAACGCCCCGGGAACGCAGGGAGGGAACAGCAGTTCACCAACTGCATCCTATCTTATCGCCACCCGTCGCGATTAGGGCCTGAGCCCGGCCTCCTCCCCGCCGCAGCAGCCTGCCAAAGCTCAGAACCCTGCCCGAAGGAGAAGAGAAGGCTCTTCCCAGCGCGCCCCAAAGGGCGGGCAGGGTTTACCCGCCTGCCCTCACGAGCTGAGAGCAGCTCTCCCTCAGCAGCTGAGCCCGCGGCTCTCGCTGCTGCTCCGCTTCCGCTCCCAAGCCCCCTCAGCCCTGCCCCACAGCCCGCGTTTTCGCCCGGCTTCCCGGGGACGTGGGGCAGGCCGGCGTCAGGCACGAGCAGCGCTGGCGGCGCCGGACAGACGCAGCCGCTCTCAGCCCCGCCGGCCCACGCCAGCGGCGAGGCTCCGGGGGGAAGGCGGCGGTTTCCCGCCCTGCTCTGCGCAGCAGCGCGCCGCCGGACGCTCCGCGCGGAGCCGGGCAGCGGTGGCTGGGCTGGGCTGGGCTGGGCGGCTTCCAGATGCTGCGAGTTCAGAGGGGCTGAACCTGTGGGCGGTCGCCCGCGTAATCAGCAGCAACGAACGCTTTTTTTTTCTTTTTTTTTTTTTTTTTAACTCCGCACAGTGCCGAAATCCTGACCACAAGATCGTCAGCGCTCTGCTGCAGCCGGGGACGCATCCAGAACGGGGCTCACGTCCACACACGGGAGCGCAGCCAAGAGCGGGGCTCTGCCCCCCCACCCCCCCCGCTCGCTAAAGGAAGCGTTTTGTCCCCAAAAAGCCGCCCGCTGGGGAAGCTCTCGCGTGCCCCGGGAGCGCAGCAGGACACCGGGCGTTCCCCAGGGGCACGGGGAAGCAGAGCGGGCCCGCGGGGCGCACAAAGCTGCTGTTGTGCTCCGCCGATCCCCGCCAGGCTCTAATCTGATGGGCCCCGGTGCTGGTCTCACGCTGCACGTCGGGTGGGGGTCACCGACCAGAAAGCCCCGCCGGAGAGCAGCGAGACGGGCTGCTGGGAGAACAGCCCCGGGCCTGCCTGTGGGATCGACGCCTTTAAAAGAGGAAGCGTTCCTCCAGACCCAGGCTCCTTCCCTCCCCCCTCCCCCCCGCCCCCCCCCCCGCGTCCTTCCCGGGCCTCCGGGGGGGTTTCCCTGGCGGAAGCCGTGAGCCCACGGCCGGGTAAGCCTGCCGCTGCCCGGGGAATTCGTTTCAATTTAACGGGCAGCCCCAGGACGACGTGACAGGTGAGCCATTTGGTAAATCGGCAACAGAGCCGGGGCTACGTGCAGGCAACGTCGGGCCCTGCAGCAGGCAGCTAAACCCAGCCCCCCCCCACCAAATCCTGACTCACCCTTCCTGCCCTCTCTGCTCTGCTCACGCAGCTCTTTCTATCTACGAGCCCGGCCCGGACGAAATAAAAAAAGTGTTCTGGGGGCGTCCAGGCGAGAGCCTCGCTAACGCCGCCAGCCGGAGTCTGCGACCCAGAGACTAACGCTGAGCAAAAAAAAAAGAAATCGCAAAGTCTGCTCGGGCAGTACCCGGGCAGCGCTTTGCCCACCCAACGCCTCAGCGCGGAGCAAGCCGTCGGCAGGAGCCCGACCTCACGGGCCTCGGTAGCGTGCGCGCGGCAGGATCTCCTCTGCGTCCCCCCGAAGAGGAAGCCGCGCACACGGCCGCCTCCGAGGCCTCCGAGCTCCGCGATGCCGGCGGGGAGGAGAGGAGGGGGCTGCAGGAAGCCCTCCGGGCCGTGCAGCGGGGCCGCGGCCCCCCGGCAGCAGCGCGCCGCTCGCACGGAGCCGTCCCCTCGGGACGCGAGGCAGATTCAAAGCCGGCTCTCGTTCAGGTCCCGCCGCGCGCCCGTTCCCAGCGCAGCGGCAGCGGCGGGCTCGCGGCAGGACGGCCCCGCACAGGGAGCGCCCTGCCCGCTGCCCCGCGCCTCCCCCGGGCCCGGCAGCGGCTGCGGGCTCGCCGTGCGGCCCCGGGCTCCCGGCCGGCCGCTCTGCGCGGGGCGGGGGGCACGGGGTGCTGCCGGTAGAGGCACGGGCGGCCCCGGGCAGGGGGGGCTCCTGGTAGGGGCTCGCAGGAGGCCGGCCCCAGAGCAGAGCAGCGGCGAGCCCCCGGGAAGGGGCCCGTTAAACCCGCCCGGTGCAGCCCCGCAGCCGAGCCGGGCCCCGGGGCTGCCGCTGCCGCCCGCGCCGACCCCGTCCGGCCCCGAGGGGCGCCCCCCTGCCGCCGCCCGGCTCCCCGCGGAGGGCGCTGCCGGAGGCGAGGCGGGGCCCCGCCGCCGACCCCGGCCCCAGGACCAGGAGGGGCCGCGCCGAGCCCCGGCGGCCGCAGCCCGGAGCCCCCCGGGCCCCGCCGCCCCCCGGACGCGGCCCCGGCCCCGGCCCGGGGACCCGCCCTGCTCCGCGCCCGCCGCCGGGGGCTGCCGGGCGCTGCCCGGGGCCCTGCGCGCGGCCGCCCCAGGCCGGGCCCCGCGGCCGGGCCCCCTCCGCTCCGCCCCGCCCCCCCCGCTCACCTCTCGCCGCCGCCGCTGCCGCTCCGCCGCCGCCGCCGCCCAGCACCCCCCGCGCCCGCCGCTTCCGGCCCCCGCCCCGCGCGCCGGAAGTGCGCACGGCCCGGCGCGGCGCGAGCGGAGGGGCGGGGCCTCGACGGTCCGCGCCTTGTGATTGGCGGGTGGGGGCGAGGGGCGGGGCCGGGCGGGGCCGGGGCGGGGACTCGGTTTGGGGGCGGGGCCTCGGGGCGGTGGCGGCGGCAGGGCCCGGCCCGGCCCGCGGGGGGCGCTGGCGGCCGCCTCCCCCGCTCACGGCCGGCCCCGAGCCGTGCCCCGGCCCCGGCGGGCACTGCCCGAGGCCCGCCCCGCGCCCGGTGCGAGCGGCCGGGGGCCACGGGCACGGCGACCCCGGGAGGCCGCACTGGCACCGCCCGCGCCCCGTCCCCTCTCCGCCTGCGGCTCCGTAGCCCCGCCGAGGCCCCGCCGCGGCCGCCGTGTGCCCGGTTCCGTGCCCGCAGCCCGGACCGCGCCCGCCCGCCCGTCGGCCGCCCCCTCCCGAGCCCGGTGCCCCGCGCCCAGCCCCCGGAACCCCCCGGGGGGTCCCAGCGCTGCCCACCCGGGGCTCGGGGGGGCGCTCGCGGCCGGCCCGGAGGCCCCGGGGGAGGCGCGGGGCGCGTGGACAACCCCTGCCAGACCCCCTCGGTCCCCCCCGGTGCGGCGGGGAGCGGCTCCGGCCCGTGCCCACCCCCGGTTCCGTCCAATTCTGCACCCCCTGCACGGAGCTGCTGCCCCCCAGCCACCTCCGGCCTCCTCCTCTGATTTCCCAGGGCCACCCTACACCAGCCCCGGGGCACGGCTCACCCGGCCGGCACCGGGCACAGCCACGGCCGCCCCAGGGAGCGCGTGTCCCTCGGCACCACGAGGAGCCTGGGTGCAGCCTCAGCGCCGCTCCCGGGGGCCGGCCGAAGGTGCGGGCAGCATCTCCCCGCCTGGCGCTGCCCGGGCGCGCTGCCCGTGCCCGAGGGTTGCTTCGTGCCTGGAGCGAAAGCCCTCGGTGATCACGGCTGCAAGACGTGGGCTTTGCCTCGGGGCTGGAGCTCTGCCCAGGGCTCAGCGCTATCAACTCCCGTGGTGACTTTTTCCTCCCCATCTATTTTCTTAAAAGCCCCAAATAGAAGAGGAGGTGTGCTCAGCTAGGAATGTCTGGGCCCAGGTTCAAGCTCAGTATGCTTTTTAGTCCCTTCAGCTGGCTGCAAAAATATTAAAAAAAAAAAAATCCTGAACAGAACCTCCTTATGAATCCCACAGAGCCAGAAAATGGGAGGCAAAGAATGGCATGTCCCTGCTTTCTGTCAAAACACTTTGAAAAAGAAAAGCAGCGGCGATTTTTCAAACCCCGGGGGATGGTGGCACCGAGCACCCCCGGGCAGCAGCCGTGCCGTGCCAAGGAGCAGCTCAGCTCCTCGCACACCCGACTGGGGCCAGGGCACTCGCGAGGCCCTGGAGCTCTGTGCGGGGCCGGGGCGCTGCCGCCCCCCTCCCGCAGCTGGGGCGCTCCCGGGGCTCCTGCCCGCCTGCTGCTGGGGCCCTGGCACTGGCTACGAGCTCCAAGCCCGGGGAGCTGGGAGCGCCCAGGGCACGGCCGACGTTGCCTCCCCAGTTCTGGGGGACCCGTCCCATCCAGCTCCTTCCCCTGGCCCAGGCCTCGGTGGCAGCGGGACCCATTTCAGCACTCCCAGCTCTGTCGCCCTTGCTGTCTTTTACAACCCCAGCTCCATTCCAGTACCTAGAAGTGGAAGGAAACAGGAGCCACGATCCCCAGGGCCCTGCAGAGGGACTTGGGCGCTGACCCCACTCGTTCCCTGTTGGTGACAAACACTTAAAGGCAACAGCCCCAGCACCCAGCGCCGTGCCGTGGGGACAGGGCAGAGCCGCCCTCGCCCAGCCCTGCTGCGCCCTTCCCTGCCCCTGCTGCTGGAGGAGCACAGAGCCCCGCTGAGGGGAGGGCAGGGCTGGGATTTCTGCTTGAGAGAGGGGAATGTGAGAGCAAGGTATAAATACCCACAAAGATCAGTGCCCGGGGAGGAAGTGTTGGGTGTCACCCGCAGGCCCTGCTCCCCGCTCCCCAGCTGCTTCCAGCCCCAGGTTCCCAGTCCCCGCAGCCAGCACTTTCATGTCATTCCTCCCTCTGCCCCCATTCCCTCTTGAAAGAGGGAAAATAATAGGGCCTTTGTTGGGCTGCTGCAGCCAGGCACCACGCAAGGAGCCGCAGGGGGTAAGGGGCTGCTGGGCACAGCCACCGCCCTTGATCGTGGCGTTCCCGGGCCTTGGGCTGGGGGCAGCCGGCCCCATCCCTGCACGGGGACCCAAGTGGGGCTGACATCCCTGGAAAAACAGCCAAACAATTCCCCGCAGCAGGACTGCGGCCTTCCCCCCCTTTTATGTAAATCAATATTAACAGCCCCTCGAGTTCAGTTTCTGCACAGACATATACAAATAGGAAACAGTTTAATATTTACATCATTAAGTTAATTAAGCTCCATAAAAAAAAACCAAAAGAACAGTTTTCTAAATTAGTGTCATATGTACAGACGGCAGAGGTGAGCCCACGTCCTCGGCGCGGTCACACCGACAGTGTAATGTACACCAACCATGCCCCGGCCGTGGGCCCCACTCCGTGCCCCCTGCACCAGCACCGTCCCGCGGGACCAGCTCCGTCCCGTGGCGGCAGGGGAGCCCCCCGGGGTCACTGTGTAATGTACACTACCGGCGCTCTGCGAGTCCGGGCCCAGACGGGCGCAGAGCTGGCGGGGGTGCGGGTGCCCCGCGTGGCTCCAGCGGCGGCCCGGCCCCGTCACACGATGCTGGCCAGCTCTGTGTTGTCCGACTCGGAGCTGCTGTTGCTCTCCTCCCTGGGGAGAAAGCGTAGGGAAGGGGGCATGAAGCATGGCCTGCCGCTGCCTCACGGTCATGGTCCCGTGCAGTCCTTTAGCAAGCGGGGCGGGCAGCCCGCTGATCCGAGCCCTTCACGCCACCTCTTTGGAGGCCAGGATTGGAAGAGGCAGCCCTGCTCACCCTGCCGCCCACGGCACTCGGAGAATTCCCGACCGGTCTGGGCCTGATCCTGCCCCCACACGCCCCGTGCGGGCCGGGTCCCAAAGCTGCCGCTCACCTCAGGTCCTGCAGGGCTTTCTTGTTTTCCCTCCGCTTCTCCTCATCGATGGGGTACAGCTTGAAGAGGAGCAGGCCCAGCAGGATCAGGCCCACGGGCACAGCCGACACCAGCATCTTCAGGGTGAAGTTCACCTCGTTGGGCTGGGAGCAGCCCCGGGTCTGGTACCCTGCGAAGCTGTGCACCAAGGGGCCTTCAGGCAGAAGGCAGGGCTTGCAGGAGGCAGCCTGCTCCCTGCAGGGAGCTCCGTGGGATTTAAACACCCCCGACACACACACACACCCCCTCGGGGAGCGGGGACCCCTGGGTGGGGGCATGAGACCGGCCTCCCTGCCCCTCGGCACAAGAACTCACTCTAGGCTGAGCGTGGAGATGCCCAGGGAGACCCCCGAGGTGAACTTGGTGAAGAAGACGTAGAAGGAGAAGAAGATGGCTTCATGGCCGCGGGAGTCAGGGTGCTGCAGCTTGAAGTCGTCTATGACATCTGGGAGCATGGACCTGTGCAGAGAGCGGGGTGGTGAGCACAGCGCACCTCCCGTCCCTGCTGGGAGCATCTCCCTCCAAGATATCCCCGCTGGGGCTGAAACCATCCCCAAATTCCCCCGAGGACTGGGGAGCACCCTGCCCCGCTCCTGGCACAGGGCAGCACCAGGACCCGCGCTCACCAGGGCAGGAGGAAGGTGGCCGCCACGCTGATCCCGGCCGCCACGGCCACGATGTAGGTGACAACGAGGTTACTGTCCAGGACAACCACCACGATGAGGAAGGGGATGGCAGACTGCAGGGGGGACAGAACCCAGGTTGGCCTCCACGGCACCTGGCCCAGGCACAGCCGGGGAGCAGCGGTGCTGCCGGAGCCCCGCAGCCACCTCCACCAGCCTCAGCCCCATCCATGACAGCACAGGACAAGGGACAGGCACTGGTACGGGGTGGCCGCAGCCTCTGCCCAGCTCTGATCCCCCCCCCGGGAGGGTCACAGCGCTGCTCGCCCACGGGGAGAGGCCGCAGCCGCGCTGGAGGGCGCCCACTCACCGAGATGCCCACGTAGACAGCAGTCTTCTTCCCGAAGCGGGTGAGGAACCACTGCCAGAAGGGGATGGTCAAGGTGGCCGAGAGCTACAGGAAGAGGGGCCCTGGGGTCACCCGCTGGCCTGGCTACCCCCAGTGGCCCCAGGGGGCCCACCCTCGCCCAGCGCCTGGGGTTTCCAGGTGCTGGCACATGGCCGCACCATCTGCTCTGTGCTCACCCCATCCCTCGCCGCCTGCTCCGTGCTCACCCCATCCCTCGCCTGCCCCACTCAGGGGAAGGAGAGCCGGGGATTGGCACGGGCGCGAGGCCAGCACTGGCCCGCAGGGACGGGCGAGGGCTCGGCCGATCCCAGGCGTGGGAAGGGGCCTGATCCGGCCACCGCTGCGCGCACGGCGTGGCCAGGAGCCAGGTCCTGCAGGGCTCTGGCACCTCGCACCTCCCCACCCCACAGGGCCGGGAGGGTGGAAAGGGCTCCCGAGGAGCTGCTGTGCCCCATCCTGGCAGCCAGCACCGAGCTCCTTTTCTCAGAGGGGGAAGGGAGATAAGTGGCCAAATTTGGACAAAAGGCCCCCACGGCTCCTGTTCTCCCCATCTCTGGCCGCCTTTATGTGGGAACAAAGGCGTTGCTGTTCCTGCCAGCCAGCCCGGCCTTCACAGGACACTCGGCGGCTCCTTCTCCCTCCCCTGCTCCCGGGGGACCTTCGGTCACTGTCCCCGCAGCCCCCAGCCTCCCCCCCCGTGCCAGCCCCCGGGGAGATGCAGGATGCCACAGCGCGCATCCCGACATCGCCCCAGCCAGGGGACTCCGGAGGGGCCGTACGCACCATGATGGCCAGGAGAATGTTCTGGAACTCGTTGCGGAAGCCCAGGGTGTAGGTGCAGAAGAGGGCGAAGTTGCCCTCCAGCAGCTGCAAAGGAGGCGCACAGCGGTCAGGGGGAGGCCCCCGCGGCCCCGAGCAGAGCCCAGCGGCCGTTCCCCCCCCAAGTCCCCGGCCCACCGGGCTCCCCCTGGCCCCTGCAGCCCCGCGGCGCTCACCATGAAGGCCAGCGAGGTGAAGAGGAAGCCGGTGATGAGCTTGATGTAGGCACCGTGGTTCATCACCAGCTTCAGCCCCCGGAAGAAGGAGACGGGCTCGTCCGACTGCAGCTCGGAGGACTCTGGGGAGCGGAGCAAGCCCACCGTTAGTCCCACGGGCACGGCACCCTGGGGTGCACGGGGGGCAGCACCCCAAGCCTGCTGCAGAGCACCCCACGTGGCTGAGTTCCCAGCAATGTGGGAAAGGACCCCCTGCCCTCACGCAGGCTCCCTCGGCCCCAGGGGGATGTGGGTGGCCCGGCTGATTTGCCCAGGACAAGCAGCGCCGGGCGCAGAGCAGAGGCACGGCAGGACAACGTTCCGGACTTTGGACACCACCTCACTCGGGGATGCCCCAGTTGGCACCAGCGACCTTGGCCAGCTGAAGCTGTGCAAGATAACGTTTATCTGCCAGCACAGAGAGCTAAGTCCTCGGGGCCGTGCTGGAACACGCCGGGGATGCTCTGAGCTCCTGCCCGCAGCGCCTGCCACTCTGCAGAGCCTTCCCCAGGTCTCCTGCCCAGACCTCAGCGCTGCCTGTCCCCCCCCCCGGGGCTGAGGGACCCTGGATGAGAGGCTCCAGAGGCTCCAGGCTCTGCTTCTCTTGCCGGGTTAGTGCAGCAGCCCTCCTCCAGGAGCCCCGTGCACCTCCGCACCCCTCCAGCCTCACCTCTCTTCTCCCGCACGCCCACCGACAGGATGACGGCGCAGAGGATGTAGAGCGCCCCGATGACCCCCGCGGCGACCATGTAGGCGTTCCTCTGCGCAAGAAGGGGAGCGGTGAGGGAGGAGGGAGGGCTCGTCCCGGCAGCCAGCGCTGCCCGGGAGCACGGCAGGGCCCAGCGAGGCCCCTGGGCTCACCATGTCCGTCAGCGACCCAGTGTAGTGCGTCATGTTCACGTCCCCCATGGAGGCCGAGGCGTTGCTCTCACTGACGAAGAGGGGGCTCTGGATGCAGGGGGTGACCACCTTGCCCACGATCTGGCCCTGGATGGCGGTGCCCAGCACGGTGCCCAGCACTTCCACCGTCATGCCTGGGGGGAGGCAGCGGGACTGAGCGCAGGGCTCTGAGCTCCCCCGGTTGCCCCCCCCCCCCCCCCCCATTCGCTGCCCCGTGCCAGCGGGGCCGAGCCAGCACAGCGCTCCTGCAGCTCCATCCGAACCCGAGGGAAAGGCCCCGCGTGTGCAGGGAGGGAGAGCAGCTGCTGGGAAACTGAGGCAGGGAGGTGAAGCGTGCTGGGACCTGGCCACAGCTCCCCCTCTGCTACGGGGCAGAGCAGCAGGAAAGTCTCAGGGGCTCGGGGCTGCCGTCCCCTGCTCCGGGCACTCGGCTACGAGCGGGACCCCCCCACTGCGGGGGGAGCTGGGACAGGGGAGCGGGGAGGGCTGGGACCAGCCCTGGATGACGGTGGTCCCCCAGAGACCTCAGGGTGGGGGCTGCAATCAGGTGAGCCCTGCCAGCTCCTGGACGAGGACAGCCCCCAGCAGCTGCCCCCGGACACGGCGAGGAAGGGAAGGAAACGCTTACGGTAAGCGGTGGCCGAGTCCCGCTCGCTCTGCTCCCTGCTGATGAACATGGTCAGCGCCGAGTAGGGCACGTGGAAGCACTGCAGCGGCACGGGGAGAACTGGCTTAGGGCAGGACCGGGGGGCACCGTGCGGCTCAGGGGGGCAGGGGGTGTCCGCTGCGTGCCCCGTCCGCTCCGGCAGGCAGAGCCCGACTCACCGTCACGAGGGTCTGGAAGAGGCAGTAGAAGACGAGGTACCACATCACCTGGCCCCTGGAGATGTCCGGCACGAACCAAATGAGGAAGTAGGAGATGACAGCAAACGGCGTGGAAAAGATGATCCTTGGGGAGGACACAGCGTCAGCCTCACGAGCTCGCGGCCAACCCACCGGCCCAGCTCCCTCTGCTGCCACACCGACAGTGGGGCTCGGGCACCTGATTTTGGGGGTCCCCGAGCTGCCCCAGGCGGCCCCCCTGCTCTAACCCACGGTAGGAGGTGGGTGCCACGGGGGTGACGCAGCCCTGGCTGCGGGCAGCATCTTGGGTCTCACGGGCTGGGAGGGGAAAGGGCTGACTCAGACTTCCAGGGAAGAGCTGCTTCTGCCAGGGCAGCCGTCCCCGCCTCAGTGGAAGGGATCAACGTGCTCCTGCCCCCGGCTTCCAGCCTGGCCCCGGCCCTCCCCGCAGGCAGCACCGCCGCGCGCTCAGCGGGACGGAATCGCCTCCCTGCTGCCGGCAGGGCTGGGGAGCAGCCAGGCACCGCGCGGCTGCCAGCCCTGAGCCCTCATCCCCGCGTCACCCCCAGTCCCCTGGCAGGGCCGGGGCGAGCCCGGCCGGCAGCAGGCAGGCTGCCTCCCCTCCTTCCTCCAGCCCTGCGTGCTCGGGGACGCGCGGCGCGAAGCGCAACTGGGGCTCGGAGGGGACTGCTCAAGCACCGGGCTTCTGGCAGCCCTGGCGGGGCAGCCAGCGGGGGGTGGCAGCGGGAAGCCGCCCGGAGCATCCCGCGGCCCTCGTCCCGCTGCAGCCCAGATGGGAAAGGCTCGGGGAAAGCAGCCGGGTCCCCCGGCGCTGGGGTGGGAGGAATTCCTCCTACTGAGGAACTGAAGCCAAGGCTTGAGGCCGCGTCCAGATCGGTTTAGGAGGCTGGTTTTGCTCGCGGATTTGCAAGCACGCTGTGCCCCACAAACTGCTGAACGGAGGCTGTGTCCAAGAATTAAGCCAGCAGAACCAGATGCGGGACAGGGCTGCACAAGGTCAGGGCTCTCCCTCAGCTGCTCTGCAGCGAGGGTACAGGGAGATCTTTCCACCCTGCTGACGTACAGGACGCAAAATTTAAATTTAAAGCTGCAGAGGGAGGTGCGAAACCAAATCTCCATGGATGGAGAGCAGGCAGACGCGCCGCACAGGACCCAACAGGACCCAACACATGCACATTTTTCCACACGCACGTCACCCCGGGGGGGGAGGACAGGGGTGAAGCAGCCCCAGCCACTCCTCTCCCGCGCAGACGTGGAGCTGGGGAAGCTCTCGGTGAGTCACCGCGGCCCCGCACGCGGGAACCACGTCACGCCTGCCACGGTGCCAGCGCGCGCACGGGCGTGCGAGCCCCCACGGGACCTCCTGGCGCGCCCCCAGCGCCGGGACGAGGGTGCTGAGCCCCGGCTGAGCCCCGGCCAGCGCGGGGGCGAGTGACTGCGAGTTACCCCTGGCCGGGCACGGCGGTTAAGCGGCTCGGAGGAGGCAGCCCCGGTGCGTTCGCCCGCTCATTGGCCGCGGCGCGATGGCGTGTTCCTTTGTGCCGCTCGCACGCCCCTTCCTGGCACTTAACCGTTTGTAAACGGGCTCTGCCCGGAGCAGGGGGGTCAGAGCCGACCGGGAACTCTGAGGTCACCTCCACGTCAGGGGAAAGTTTGGTCACCAGGAAGCCCGGGGGGGGGGTCAGGGAGCGGAAAAAGGCTCTGGGAGTGGGGCAGGGGAGGGCACAGCCAGCAGACGAGCTGCCGGAAGGAAACGTGATGAAAAAGAGCTTCTAAAGAAAGCTGGAGGGCAGGGAGGCGATCTAAGCTCGCTCTCCATCTTGAGCAGCCCCGTGCCTTGAGCCAGAGCCACCAGCACCCGGCTGGGGCTCAGCCTCACCGGGCAGGCGCTTTGCAGGCCAGCAGGACGTCAGGCAGCAAACCCGCACCGGGTCACGCCGAGGGTTCGGGGACAGGCAGCAGCCTCCGAGGCCGTCACACAGCCACATCCCGCAGTGCCACGCTCCTGGGTTCATACACAGGGAAACTGAGGCAGGGCTGCAGCCGGGGCGGCCCCGTCCCCACGCGGCTGGGGGACCCCAACCCCGCCTGGCTGGGGCAGCTCAGCCCCATCCAGGTCGGCCTCAGCTGCTCGCCCCGAGCCACGACCACCACCTGCACGCTCCTCGCCCAGCACTGCCGAGGGGCCCCGGTGCCCGCTGAAGGAAGGCTCTGGCTAATTTTAACGAGGCGAGAGCCGTTCGGAGGAATGCGGCAGCTCCGTCCCCACCCCCTCCTTGAGATTAGGGAGCGCAGAGCCGCGGCGAGCGCGGCTATCCTGCACGCCCTGCCAGCACGCCCAGCCCCGCGCTAATCTCCGGCCCCAGACCCCACCGCCCGTGCGGCTGGAGGGAAGCTATTTCGGGCCATGCGTGCAGCCTGCCTTGAACAACAGCCGGCACCGCTGCCCGGAGCTATTCCTGGGAGCCCTGGAAGCAGAGGGTATAATCTGCGGGGGAAAGGGCTCTAATTGCACCCCCCGTGCCCAGCCCCTTCGCTGCACTGTATCTCAGCAATCCCGCGGGCGTTATTTCGGCGTGGGACAGGCCGACGGGTCCGCACTCGGGCATTAGCGCCCTGCAGCCCTTTTCCTGGGGACCGCAACGCTCGCTGCCCCGCACAGGGCAGGTGTTCGGGGACGTCCTGCCTCGTCCCGTGCACAATCCCTTTGGGACTCTGTGAACACCCCCAGCCGCTCTGACCCCCCCCTTAGCCCCCTGCTCGCTCCCAGTGGCGGTGGGAGCACCCACGTGCAGACACGGGGCTGGACAGCTGCTGTCCCTGCTGGAGCCACGTCCTCGTGACCATCAGCTGGCGCCCCAGCACCCCACGTCGGCACACACACCCCTGTCCCTCCTCCCCATGGCCACGATGCCACCTGCGCTGCTGGCAACGTGTCCCTGCCACCGGGCAGGGGTTGGTGGCTGCCACCTGAACCAAACCCAGTGCCCGAGCGCGGCGCCGGGGCAGCTCTTGGGGGCCGGAGCGGCTCCAGGCGTAGCAGAGCAGAGGAAAGCCCAGCACAGCTCATACGGGGCCGGGGGGAATAACAGCGCACAGCAACCCCCCGCTGCTGGCAGCACCCCGGGCTTTGTGGGGCACTTGGCCCCCCACCGGGGCGAGGGGGCTGCGGGCACGGGCTGCCCCACGGACCTCGTGGCGTTGGGCAGGGGCAGCGGGCGCTGCCGGCGGCTCTTACCAGGGCATGAGGCGGCCGAAGCGGGTCCATGGGGTTTTGCTGATGAAGAAACCCACCAAGGGGTCTGTGATGGCGTCCCAGGCTCGCCCCACGAACAGGATGATGGAGGCGTAGAAGGGGTCCAGCTGCAGGGACAAGTTCCTGCGTGAGGGCAGAGCCCCCCAGCTGCCCCCGCCGAGCTCCGAGACCCCCCCGGCCGCCCCCCCGCGGGGCCCGGTGGCCGTTGGGGAGCGGGGTCAGGTCCCGGGGCCTCCGTCCCTCCCCCAGCGGGGCCGGGGGCACCGGCGTGGGCCCTCCCCGCTCCCGCGGCCCCACGGCGGGTCCCGGCGGCCGGCACCGAGGCTCCCGGGGGCGCTCCCGGGGCTCCCCCCGCCAGTCCCGCAGCGCCCCGGGGGCCGCGTCCCGGCCCCGGCCCGGGGAAACTGAGGCACGGGGCGGCCGCGGGCGGGGCCGGGACCGGGGCCGAGACCGGGGCCGCTCGCCCCCAGCCCCCCGCAGCCCCCGGCCCCCCGCCGCCCCCCCGTACCTGCGCCACGTCCAGGAGGTAGATCTGCAGGAAGAAGCCGAGCGCGCAGCCCGTGGTCTGGTAGGGGGCCCCGCCGACGGCGTAGCACAGCTTGCTGCACACCGACAGCCGCTCCCGGCCCTCCTGCAAGGCGGCGGGGCGTCAGCGGGGAGGGGAAGGGGAAAGGGAAGGGAAGGGAAGGGGAAAGGAAGGGAGCCGCGGGGCCGCCGGCCCGGGTCGGAGCGGGGCGGCCCCGGGAGGGGGCCGGGGGAAGGAGCTCACCCTGCGGCGGGGCTGGCGGCGGGCGGGCGGCAGGAGCCCCGCGGCGGCCACCGCGATCCCGGCCCGCTCCGCGCCGCCGCCCCCGGCCATGCCGAGCGCGATGAATGGGGCCCGGCGCCACCGCCCGGCCGGCTTGTACCGGGACCGCCCCGCCCCGGCAGCGCCCCCGCCCCCGGGCCTGCCTCCTCCTCCTCCTCCTCCCCCTCCTCCTCCTCCTTCTCCTCCTCCAGCCTCCTCCAGCCTCCTCCAGCCCCCGGCCCCCTCCTCCTGCCCCCCCCGCTCAGCCCCTGTCCCCCCCGTCTGTCCCCTTCCCCTGCAGGGGTTGCACGACGCGCCCCTCGGAAGCCCCTTCCAGCTCGAATTGCTCCAAATTCGGCGTTTTGTAAGGAAACCGGGGAAAAACAAGAGGGGAAATGGTGTTATCGGGGCGCTCCAGAAGCACCAGAACGAAGCCCCCGTGCAGACGTGTGCACTTCAACGCCCGGTGCGCTTCTCCCAAACCAGCGAGCGTGACCCTGGACCCCGATTTTGCCACGAAGCCCAAAGTTAATCCTCTAAAAATCCCAGTTCCTGGAATCACCTGGCTGTGAGGAACTTGGTGTCTGTGGTTTGTTTGTTTAAAACACTTTCAGACACCGAAGGCTCCAAAAGCAGCCCTGGTGATGGACGACGCAGAGGTACCAGCAGCAGGCACCAGAAGGAGCCCCAGGGTGCTGCGGCATCCCACGGCTGCTGGGGGGCTGGGGCTGCTCCTGCACCACGGCACCCGCAGGCCGGTGGGGCCGTGGCTTTGGGCTGCCCGAAGTAGGGGAAGGCCGAGGGCAGGGGCTCGGACTTGACCTTTGACGGCCCCTTCCAACAAAACCAAAGCACCGGTGCCGTGCCACCCCCATGGCAGCCGCCAGCCCTGCTCTGCTCAGGCCATCCGGGTCCAAAGATCGCGCCGAGCCGCGCCATGGGATGGGGCCACACAGCGGAGCCAGCGTGACACCTGGCATGACACCGAGCGTGGCACCCAGAGCAGCACCCAGCGTGACACCCAGCGTGGCACCCAGCGCAGCACCCGACACCATCGCCTGATCCGCACCTGGGGCCGGGCTCGGAGCTGCTGCTGCGGGCGGCTGGGTGCTGCGTGGGGCAGGGGGCCCTGGACACGCACCTGCACCCCTGGGCAGCACCGCTGCGGCCGCTGGGGGCATCCAGGCGGGTGTCCCTGCCCCGAAGCCCAGGGTTGGGTACCCCGGGGTGCTCCGCTCCCCGGCCGTGTGTCAGCAGGGATCTGCTGCGGGTGGGTGAACAGCCTAGATCCGCAGGGCTCTGCTCCGTGCCTCAGTTTCCCTCACCATAGCGCCTTTTGGGGGAGCACAGGGCACTCACAGGGTGCCTGGAGGGACCGAGCGCTCCCGACACTTTCAGCATTCCTGTCCTTGATCAAAGCGCCGGAGCTGCCTCCTGGGCAGGCGCAGGCTTTGGGAGAACAATGAGCGGCCCTTTTGTGCCAGAGATTGCCAGGTAGGCGCAGCCCCGCCTCACGTCTGAAGCAGGAGGGGCAGAAAGACCAGGATTTCCTGGGATTAGGAGGATTTTCTCCTGCACAATATCTGGGAGGGGGGATGTTGAACCTTTCTTCCAGGCAGATGCTCCGGGGGATCCTCACAACAATAAAGGAGCTGCTGAGGGCCAGCCCCGAGGAATGTGGCTGCAGCAGGGACAGGGACCGGGGATGGGGATGGGGATGGGGACAGGGGCTGCTCTGCCAGGCGATGGCTCTGCCGCTGCGCCTGCCGCCCTGCCTGCGTGTGTCACAGGTCTGGCACAGCTCAGAGCCAGGCTGAGCAAGTGTGAGCGCACCCGAAACCAGACAGGGATGGGACGGGACAGGGGATGGGGAGGGCGGCTGGGGACAGATGGCAGCAAGCCTGGAGCCACTCGGGGGGCACAAGCTGCTGCTGGCGGTGGCACCGCTCCCCTGCTTGGGAACAGCCCAGCCAAGCTGCAGGGCACCCCCTGAGCTCCGGGCACCTCTTGGTGTGGGGCAGGGTGTGCTGCAGGCACAATCTGTCTGGGGGGTGGGGGCAAAGAGGTACCAGGGCCGCAGCTGAGGACGTGTTTTCCTCCCTGCTCGCTGGACTTTGCTGCCTGCAGGATTCAGGGTGCGTTGCCGTGCCCCCAGCCTCAGCTCCCCGGGGCTCTGAGCGCTGGCCCCATGCAGCCAGGCCGTGTTTCACGGGCTGTGTTTTGTGCTGCTCCTGCACCCCGCGGGCCTCGGGCAGGCGTTTCGCAAGGGTCCGGCCAGGCCCCACGGCCACGGGGACAAAGGGGATGCGTTGCAGGGCAGCACGCAGCTCTCGTCCTGCGCTGCCCAAACCTCTCCCACGGGACCCGGGGAGCGTGTCGCAACTCTGGGGGGACAGGAGGGGGCTGGGGGTGCACGTTGGCAGGGGGGCTCACAGCCTCGCTGTCCCTGAGGACCTGGGAGCCCCATGGGGATGGCAGGGTGCCTCAAAGGCTGCTTCAGGACGGGGCTGGCCAGAGGCAGAGCCCGGAGCTCAGGGTGCCCATTGGGGTGCCCCGTGGGGAAACGCTTGTGTCCAGAGCTTCAAAGTCCAGCCCTGCTGTCAGCGGGGATCCAAAGGGCACCGGAGACCCGGGAACTGCCTCGTGTAGCACGCTGGAGCCGTGCCAGCTGCTGGCTGGGCTACAGCAGCTCCCGCGGAGCCGTGCCAGCCCCTGCGACCAGGGCAGTGCGGCGAGAAGCCTGCACAGCCCATGGCAGCTCCCGGCCCTGCTGGGTGCCCCGGGGCGCCCGCCCGCCCGCCCGCCCCTGTTTGCACAGCTGGCACAGGGCGGGTGCCACGAGAGGCTCTCGTGTTTGCAGAGCACCTGGTGAGGCCGGGCCCAAAGGGCTGCGTGGCCCCTCCAGCCCCTCTCCAGCGGTGCTTCCGCACCATCAAAGCATCCGGAGCTCCTTGAAGCTGGGGCGAGCTCCTGCCGCACCCTGGGAAAACCTGGAGAGGTCCCGAGGCCACCGGGGAGGGGGAAGGAGACAGGAGGGGGAAGGAGACGTGGCCGTGAGCTGTGGGACGGAGGAGCCTTGCTGGTGCCTCTGGGCAGCACCGGCTGTGTCCCCAGCCCTGAGCCCCCGTCCCCCGCTCACCCTGGTGGCGCAGGGGCAGGAGGAGGCTCCTCAGCCCCCTGGCAGCTCAGCGCCTGCTGAAGGAGATGTGTTTGGGAGAAAGAGGGGGCTTCACCTGCGCTCCCTCGGGAGGGCGAGGGGCTGGGGGAGCACGGGAGCAGGAGGAGCCTGGCTGAGAGCACCGGCCCTGGCTCCCCGGGGCTGTGCGGGTCCTGTGGGTGGGATCGGGATGCTCAGGGCTGCTCTACATGGGTGGGAGGGCATGTGGGGTGCTGGGTCCGTCACAGGGACCCCATAGCACAGTGTGTGGGGTCTCTCCCTCTGCCAGCCCCCCTCCTGCCAGGCTCAGCACCCCCCTGCTGGGAGCCCCCCTGGAGCTGGGCTCTGGGAGCTGGAGCTGAGCACGGGGAGCTGGAGCTGGGCTCTGGGAGCTGGCAGCGGGCACGGGGAGCTGGAGCTGGGCGCTGGGAGCTGGCAGCGGGCACGGGGAGCTGGAGCTGGGCGCTGGGCCCTGGAGCCGAGCCCCGAGCCCGGCAGGTGGCGCCCGGCGCCCGCCGCTGGCGGCTGCTGAGCCCCGCGGGGCCGGGCAGGACGGGACGGGAAGGGACGGGGTGGGATGGGGAGGGATGGGGAGGTCCATGTGGGGCTGGGCTGGGCTGCACTGGCTGATGCCGACCTGTGCTGGACCGTTCTGGTCTATTCTGGGCAGCGCTGAGCTGTGCCGGTCTGTTCTGGGCTGCGCTGGGCTGTGCAGGACAACGCGGGGCCACACTTGGGCTGGCCTCACTGGTCCATGCTGGTCCTGGACAGGGGCGATGGCTCCCTGTGGGGCCAGGGATGCAGCCAGGGACACGTCCCCAGCCCCACGGCTCCTAGCGCTGCTGGCCGGGACCGATCCTGCAGCCCTGACAGCCCTGGGTGCAGAGCACCCAAAGGGAAGGTGCTGAGCAGGGCACTGCCAGCCGCCCCCTGCCTGGGCTGTGGGGTTGGGTCCAGCGGGGCTGGAACGCTGCGGGGACACGGGGCAGTGGGGTAGTGCATGCTGCTGGGGGGAGCTGCTCGTCCCAGGCTGTGCAGCGACACCCGTGTGACGATGCTGCAGTCTTTTCATGGTGCTCATTGCCCTTTCTGGAAGGACTTCGGTGGTGGAGAGGCACAAAGCGGGGGAGCTGCACGTGGGGAAGGCTCTGCTGCGCCCCGTGCCACCCCTGGCTCCCAGCCTGCTGGGGGCAGCTCTGTGCCCCCCTGCTGCCGGCGGGGACATCCCCAGGAGGCAGAGGGTGCCCAGCCCTGCCTCTGTGCCCGCACCACGTCCTTCAGGTACAAGTGGAGAGCTGATCTCCGCGGCTCCCAGCGACGGTTTTTTGGCATTCCCGGCTCCCCCCCTCTTTATTTTGGCCTCCTCTCTGTGGGAGCTGGTGGTGAAGCGCCCGGCTCAGCCTGCGCAGGTACGAGGTGGGCAGGAAGGGGCACCCGGGGCTGTCCGACAGCGGGCGAAGCCTCCCACGACTTGTCCCCAGCTCCGGTCTGGTGGCAGGGCTGCCCGCCCCCACCTCGGCGTTCCCTGCAGGGATCCCAGCTCCGCAGCTCCCCCCTCCGGGGCTGGGAGGGGTGCTGCACGCAGCGGGACAGCCCCGGCCCCCCCAGCGCCCCGCAGCCCGCCCGGTGCTGCCCGGTGCAGCTCAGACCCCCGGGGGGGGTTCACGGGGCGCAGGAGCCCCGCGGCTCGCGGTGATGCTCTCGCTCTCCTCAGGCCGGCGCCGCTCCATTCTCACGCCCCGCGCCGCGCTTTGGTCGGGAACGTGCAAATTTGCTCGAGGGCAAGAATCGGACACCCCAGCGAGCTGCGCCCGGCCCCGCCGCACCGGGGGCTCCGCCGCGCTCCGCGCCCGGGGAAACTGAGGCACGGCCGCGGGGGGGCGGGCGGGGCCACGCCCCTTATGCAAATCTAGGAGCGGCGATTGGGCGGGGGGCGGGGCCGCCGGCCGCAGACAGGCTATAAGAGAGGGGGGGAACAATGCCCCGCCGTCCCGGCTCGGTGCCCGCTGCCGGCGCCGCCACCCGCAGCGCCGGGCGAGCTGGGTGCGGGGGGCAGCCCCCGGCCTGAGCTGGGCTGGGGGTGCCCCGGGGGTGCCCCCGTTCCGCCCCCGGCTCTGCCCCCGCCGCCGCCCCCCCATGCCGAGATGGAGCGGGACTCGTCCCCGCACTACTTCTACGACCACGACGCCGGGGAGGATTTCCACCGCTCCACGGCGCCCAGCGAGGACATCTGGAAGAAGTTCGAGCTCGTCCCCACGCCCCCCCGCTCGCCCCTGGGCGCCCCCGGCGACAAAGGCGGGGGCGGGGGCGCGGAGGAGCGGCCGGGTGGCCCGGCACGGCACGGCCCGGTCGCCGAGGAGCCCGAGTACGTGCTCGGCCCCGGACCGATCTTCGGCAACCTGAGCGCCTTCATCCTGCGGGACTGCATGTGGAGCGGCTTCTCGGCCCGGGAGCGCCTGGAGAAGGCCATGACGGAGAAACTGGCCCCGGGCCCGCAGAGGGCGGCCCCCCACAAGCCCTCCTTCGCCCAGGACTTGGGCTTCAGCAGCTCGGCGAGCGAGTGCGTGGATCCCGCCGCCGCCTTCCTCTGCCCGCTGGCTGAGAGCAAGGTCCCGGCATCCTCGGGATCCGAGGGCCAGAGCGACTCCGGTAAGGAGCGGGGCGCGGCGCTCCCCCGGCACCCACGCGTGGCCTCCCGCGGGGCGGCGCCCTCGGGGGGCTCCGGGCGAGCCCCGGGCCCGGCTCCGCCGACGAGGGACCCTTTGGCCGCTCCCCCGCCCGGGGGCTCCCGCCGGGCGGCTCCGTGCCCCCCGCAGGTGGCTCCCCCCGGCCCCCGCTCGCCGTCCCCGCGGGAGCCGGGCGGGCTGGCGAGGGGCGAGTTCCCGTCTCGCCCGGGGAAGTTTTCCCCGGCTCTGCTGCCGGTGGGGGCCGCCGCAGCCTCCCCCCGGGCCAAAAGGCGAGGCAGCCGCGGGCGGCTCCGGGACGGGCGGGACATCCCCGACCGCAGCGGCACCCCGGGGCCGTGCGGGGCCCCCAACCCCGACCTTCCTACACCCCCCCCGCGCACCGCTCCTGTTCCGCCCCCCCGTTAGCCGCCGGGAAGCGCGGCCCCGCCGTGCCGTGACCCCGTTAAGAAATCTGCCGGCGGCGGCGCCCCGCGCGGGGCGGGCGCTAATGGCATTAGGGGCCCGCGGGCCGTAAGCGGGTCGGCACTAAGAGGCTTAGCCCGGCCCGGCGGGGGCAGGGGCCGGGGCCGCGGGGGTCCCGGGGCCGGGGGTCCCGGCCCGGCCTCGCCACGTGGGCGCCGAACAAAAAGCAACAGCGTGCGAACAATGCCCGCCGACGGGCGGGCGCGGGGGCCAATGGGCGGCCAGCGGGGTGGGGCCGGCACCGCCGGGCAGCCAATGGGAGCCGCCCGGGGGCGGGGCCCCGCGGCCCGACTTTTATTAATGGGAGACGGGGGCACGGGGGCGCGCACGTGGCGGGGCCGCGCGGGGGCAGTTTTGCGGGGGGGGGGGGGAATCGGTTCTCGACGCTGCCCCCCCCACCCCCAAGGGCCTCCCTTGGCCTCCCGGGGGGCTTGGCCCCGGCTGTGAGGGGGCTCACGGCTTGGGAGGGCACCGGGGGGTTGCAGGAGCCGGGGGAACAAAGGGCGGCTCTGCCCCACAGCCCCGTCTACAGCCCCGACGGGACGGGAGAGCCTCAGACTGGGCTGCTCCGTGGGGTTAGAGCCCAGCCCCCAGCATCCCGCTGTCCCCTCCCGCAGGTGGGCTCGGGCACTTCTCGCCTGTTGCTTCTTTGCACGCGTTGCTCCTGGTGCAGAAGCGAGGCCCCAGCCTGGGTTCAGGGCTCTGGGCACACGGATGTGCAGGGAAATCCTCCGGTGTGGTGGCACTGCAAGAGCACCTAAGTCGTGCAATCCCTGCTGGAGGTCGTGGGGTGGTTTTGCAGAGCATCACCAAACCTTGGTGGGACGGCAGTGGGGCAGGCATCCGGGGCTGTGGGGAGCCCCCGAGGGGCTCCCAACTCACAAGGACTTCTGTGTGCCTTGTCCCTTCTGAGCAGAAGGTGAGGAGATCGATGTGGTGACGGTGGAGAAGAGGCAGTCGCTCAGCCTGAGGCAGCCGGTCACCATCACGCTGCGCGCTGACCCCTTGGACCCCTGCATGAAACGCTTCCACATCTCCATCCACCAGCAGCAGCACAACTACGCTGCCCGCTCGCCGCCGGACGCCTGTCCCCAGCCGGAGCCGCCCGGGCGGGACGAGGAGGAGCTGCTCAGCACCACGGAGTCGACTCCTGCCAGCACGCTGCCTGAGCCCGGCTTGCCGAAAGCCGGCACCAGCCCCGGCTCCGACAGCGAGGACGTGGCCAAGAGGAAAAACCACAACTACCTGGAGCGCAAGCGGCGCAATGACCTGCGCTCGCGCTTCCTGGCCCTGCGGGACCAGGTGCCCGGGCTGGCCAGCTGCCCCAAGACGCCCAAAGTGGTGATCCTGAGCAAGTCCTCCGAGTACCTGCAGTCGCTCATCAGTGCCGAGAGGAGGATGGCGGCCGAGAAGCGGCAGCTGCGGCTGCAGCAGAGCCAGCTGCTCAGACGGATTGCTCACCTCAAGGGGCACTAGCACGAACCCGCCCCCCACCCCAGCCCTCGCACCAACCCCGCGTCCCTCTCAATTTGCACATTTTTGATTTTTGGTTAGCTGTCGAACTCTCTCCTGGGGGCAGGAGCACGTGGTGGCCGCCACGCGTGGGGTGGCTGCGGCGCTGCTGGCGGAGGTAGGGCCCCCCCGGGGGCACCCCCTGCCTGCGGCTGCCTGCTGGGAGCTTGGAGACGTCTCCCGGTGAAGCTTTCTCAAGTGACTTTTGTGATTCAAGGGCTCCGCTCTTCCACCTCGCTGGCAGCCCCTGGCTGTTGGCTGCTGACAGCCCTGCTGGGAGCTGCCCCGCGCGCCCACCCTGCCTAAACGTCCCAAAGCACCACAATCCGCTTCAGTGAGTCCCAGCTCATGTTCAGATGGATCCCCGTGGGATGTGACCCGCGCTGAGCAGCGTCCCAGCGATGATCCCCGTGCTCGTGGCAGCCCTGTGGCTCGGCTGGACCGTACCTCACTTTCCTACCACTTCGTGCAGTAGCTTGTCTTGGATTTTGTGTTCTAGAACCTGCTGCTGTAACTGCGAGTCTTATACTGGAGGCTGTGTTTTTATACTGTATTTTTGTACCACTTTTTGAGAAGTATTGGTAAAGAGTTTGCTTTTTATATATATATAAAAACTTTTGTGGAGGGGTGGGGGGCTCCTGCTGTCGAGGAAGGCTCCGTCCTGCTGCACTTTAGGGAGATCGGGAAGGGGCTCATTCCTGCTGGACCTTTGAGCCGAGTCCTGGCAGAGGCTGGTTCCCACCTTGCAGCTCTCCAACCCACCCTCTTGCAATAACAGGGGTTTTTCCTCGTATCCCCCCATCCTTGTGAGCACCCCCTGGCCAGCAGCCGCTTAAAATCCCTGGTGGTGCTTTGGGCTGTGCCCAATGTGGGGGGGGGGGCACCCCGGGGTGCTGGCAGGGACGGCCCTGCCGGGTCCCGCTGACCTGCTGAGAACCGTTAGAGTTAACACTGTGGTCGGATTTAGCACTTTCTTCATTACCTCACACTTCATGAATAAATAAGTTACAAAGACAGCCTGGGTTGGCTTTTTCCGTGCAGGTGACTGCGGGTTTCCGTGCGTGCTGTGATGCCTGGGGGGGTGCTGTGCTGTGGGGTGTCCCGCTGCTCACGGACACAAACCAAGGAAGGGGTTTGCGCCAGGGCTTGGCAGCCCCGCTGAGATGTGTCCCGGCTTTCTCCTGGCCGTTGGAACGCGAGTGGCTGTGGTGGTGGGGCTGGGGTGATAAAACAGCCGGGTTCTTTCACCTCCTTTTAAGTGGATTTAGCCTGCACTGGGCTCGGGGGCCTTGCTGTAACCATACACCCCTCTAATGGGCTCGGGGCAGTCTGGTGCTCGCTGCTGGGGCTGCGTAACCCTATAGGTGAGCAGGGAGGGGAAGGCGACCCGCTCGCTTCCAGGGGCCTGGGAGAACTTTGTACACCCGGATCTGCCGAGTGGATGAAATTATATATACGTGTGTGCGCTCCCCCCTTCCCTGAACTCGGTGCTTTGGGGTTTTAGTCATGCTGGCGGCAAAAGTCTTGCTCTAAGTGCAGGAGGGACCTGGGGTCCTGTTACTGCTGAGACGTCGGGAGAGCTGCTATGGGAGCTGTGGTCACCCGGGGGACGCAAGCCGTAAAATGCAGTGGTTCTGCACAGCAGCTCGTGAATGCCTGCTCCCTTCGCTTCCTGCAGTATTTCACGCTCTCTGCGTGTTGCATCGTGCCGTGTCAAAGCGCGTTAGAGTTGTACTGAAAGGTGCTCGTGGGAGCTGCAGCTGAAACGCCGAGCAGGGTGACCTAAATCTGACACCTCGCCTGTGAGCAGGAAACAAAGCCCAGATGTACCAGTCCCTTCGGTTCTGGGGTGTGAACGCTGAAGCTCGCAGACTGGTGCCTTTTTTCAGCTCAAGGTGACCCACCCAGTAAGGTTTTCAGAAAGGTGCCCTTTTCCTTTTCATGCTGAAGGCACGTAGGATGTTTAAAACATTTTCCTTTTGGAAGTGATGTGCAGGTCCCATGGCCTGAGCTGAGACCATCAGCAACAGAAAGCTGCTCTCAAACTGGATGGAGGAGCAGTTTCGGTTTTGCACATACCTTCGAGCTCTCCTGCTTAAAGCCCATGTACGTGCATGTATTTGCCCCAGACTCCCCTGGTTACTAAAGCAGAGGTCTCTTATCACACTGTCACGGTAAGAACCACGAAAGCAGACAGTGCTATCAGGTGCACAAATGAACACGCAGCCTTTTCGTCCTCCGTTGCCTGCAGTCGGCAGGTGTCGGCTGTGGCCATCGCAGCTCACGCTGCCCGGCCCGGGGGGTTTATTGCTGTACACGCACAGTGCCCTGCTCACGCTCAGACCCCGCAGCACCTCCGTGGGGCCGTGCCCACCTTCGTGCCCGCGCTGGCAAATTCTCGGGGCGGCTTCTCGAGGCGCCGACAACCGCAGTGCCTGCAAGGGGGCCGGCAGCCGTGCCCCCCATCCCGCGGCAGAGGGTGCTGCCCAGATCCCCCCCCCCCCCCAGCTGCCACGGCAACGCATCCCTGCCTCCCCGGCCCTGTTGCCATGGGGACAGCCGCCCCTCCGCATCTCCCCGTGTTGCCGTGGCGACCAGTTCTGCCTCTCGGTTGCCAGGGCAGCGAGCTCCTCTGTCGCTATGGCAACAGCCCGTCTCCCCTGCCCTGTTGCTACGGCAGCAGCATCCTTCCCCTCGCCCTGTTGCTACGGCAATAGCATCCTTCTCCTCCTGCCCCGTTGCTATGGCAGCAGCATCCTTCCCCTTGCCCCGTTGCCATGGCAATAGCATCCTTCCCCCCTCCCCGTTGCTCTGGCAACAGCACCCCCGTTGCCATGGCAATAGCGTCCTTCCCCCCCTCCCCCCCGTTGCCCCCCGCCCGGGGCAGAGCCGGGGGAGCCCGAAAGGGGCCGGGAGCGGGCAGCGGCCGGGGCCCCGGGCAGGAACGGGGCAGGGCCGGAGCCCGGGGCGGTGCAGGGGCCCGGGGCCGCCCTCCCTTCCCTTCCCTCCCCGTCCTCCCGCGGGCGGCCCCGGCCCCGGCCCGCCCCCGTCCCGCCCGCCCGTTCCTATGGCAGCCGCCGGGCCGGGCCGGGCCATGGCGGCGGCGGCGGCCGCGTTGTGCCTGGGCCGGGCCCCGCCGCCTCCCCCGCGGCCGCTCGTGGTGATCCTGGGCGCTACCGGCACCGGGAAGTCGGCGCTGGCCGTGCAGCTGGGGCTGCGCCTGGGCGGGGAGATCGTCAGCGCCGACTCCATGCAGGTACGGGGCCTGCCCGCAGGCCTCACCGGAGGGGCGCCGGGGCCCGGCTGCGGCTTTCCCCGGGCCCCAGACCCGGCCCGCGGCCGGGTCTGGGGCCCGGGGAAAGCCGCAGCCGGGCCCCGGCGCCCGGAGCCCGGTGTCGGTGGGGACGGCCCCGGGGGACGCTCCGGGAGCGCGGCCCCTGTGTCCCGGGGAAGGAAGGGGCGGGCTGGGGGGGGTCGGGGGGGGGGGGGCGTTTAGCAGCGTGTTGGGCCGGCGGGGGCGGGGGAGATTCAGCTTTTGGGGGAAGAGCAAGCAAAAATATCGAAAACAAGATCTGCTGCTCGCCAGGGACGCGGCCTGCAGTCCCACCTTCCCTGCGCGTGGCCCGGGGAGGTGGTTGAGTCACCATCCGTGGAGGTCTTTAAAAGACATTTAGCTGTAGAGCTCAGTGATATGGTTTAGTGGAGGACTTGTTGGTGTTAGGTCGGAGGTTGGACTCGGTGATCTTGGAGGTCTCTTCCGACCTAGGTGGTTCTGTGATTCTGGGACGTGGTGGTGCGGTCGGGGTCAGTGAACAGCAGGGAACTGAGCCTCGGTGTTTTGGTCCTAATTGCTTTCGGATATAAGAGCTTCATCACAAAATGTGGAGTTCAGCCATTGCAGGGATTCTGTTACTGTTTTAGCAACGTGTTTTCCTTCCTAATCAACACTTCTGTTACTCTTTTTCTTTGATGGGAGCACTTCCCATCAGGTTAACGCTTGAGCCCGGCGTGGTGCCGGCCTGCTCTGTCGGGACGCCCGCTCTGGACCGGGGCAGCTTTGCTGGGAGCACGAGGCTCGAGCTGCTCCCCGAGCTCTGCGGAGGTGGCCGGGGCTGACTGGCGTGCTGTGGGCTCTCATTTCGTGCCCCTGGATGCTTTGAAGCGTGTATTTTGTGCTCTGGTTGTTTCAGAGCCCTCTGTGGGAATGCAGGCGCTGGGAGGATTCTGGCTGCAGGCGCCCAATGGCGTCCAGGCTGAGTGGCTCTTGTCCTCCTTTCCTTTTAATCTCATCCTAGCGTGACTGCGGAGCGCGAGCCGAGCAGCCCCGGCGCTGTTACCCCGGGGAGCTGCCTGCCTTCCGCGTGGCCTCGGCCAGCCCCCGGCTGCCTGCAGGCACGGCCGTCGCGTCGCGCCGCCCCCACCGCGCCCCACTAACCCCCGTGCCCTGCTCAGGCGGCCGCAGCAGCCAGCTGGGTCTGCCTCCCTGCCGGCTTTGTTCCCGGGGAAGAGGTCTCGGTGCCGCACATCCCTGAGCTGGCGCCAGCGTCCTCGCGGAGGAGTCGTGGGGCTCAGAAACCCCGTTGCCCGTTCTCAGCCGACAGCTGCCAGCGACCGTGTCGCCCCGAGCCCCTCTGTCCGTTCATGGCTGCGCCCCGCTGGGTGCTGCAGAGGTCTGACAAACGCTGGCAGTGTTTGGGGGCAGCTGCTCGAGCTGGGGCCGGGCAGCCCCTGCCCACCTGTGTGCACACAGGCACCCTCTGTCTCCAGGGCGCCTTCGTCACCGCCGTGGGTCACCGTGGTGAAGTTCCAGACTTAGCTGCTGCCTGCACGCGGCTCTGGTTAATCTGATGGCCCCTTAATCTCTCTTTTTGCCCTTTCTGGCGCCGTTTATCATCCCGGGAGCTCCCTGCAGCAGTAAGCCATTCCCCTGCAGGGTGCATCCAGTCTCGCTTCCCAGTGAGAGCGCAGCGGCCGCGGTGCCAGCATGCTGGAGGGCCCTGGCCCTTCCCGGTCCCGCTGTCCCATCCAGATGTCGCACTCGCAGCGGTGATGAGGTCCTCTGGAGGCTGTTGTGCACACTGGGTGTGTTTGTCTGTCAGCGTGTCACCTCGGGACGCCTTAAGGGCTTTGGCAAAAGCTCTGCTGACAGCTTCCTCGTGGCAGGGAGCAGAGAAGGGGGCGAACCTTGCCTCCCGTTCACCCTTTGGAGTGCTTTGGGGCCTTCCTGCGTCCCCTGGCCGGCTGGGAGATCCCTGGTCCCTCGCGGTGCTGTGGGGTTGGCGTGGCCACGCGGGGGGTCCCTGCTGTGCACCCTCCGGGCTGCACGGTGCGGGGCTCTCGCCACGGGACCCTCGGTGGCAGAGGTGGGAGGGCACCACCAGGGCTAAGTATCTTTAGTCCCCAGCCTGCGCGCGGTGTCTTGGAGGCCTGCTGCTCCGGGCTGCTGCTAATCTGTTTGGGGCCTTAGGAAGCACCGAAGGCTTATCTGGGCCTCTCGCTGGAAATAGAAGCGGGCGGCGGGAGGGAGGAGGGCTCGGAGCGCGGCCCTGCCAGCTGGTGGAAGGCTCTGCGCTGGCTGCGCGGGTGTGAAGGCTGCCTTTGTTCCCCCCCGGCCCACACAGACACCGCATTCCTCCTCCTCTTGTTTCCAGAGATTCAGGGAGGCTCTCGGTGTTTAATCTCCAGGAGAACCTTGGGGGATTTGAGCACGAAGTGCAAGCCCCAGCCCGGCCCGCGCGGGCGCTGGGAGCCGTGAGGGGTGCGCATCGGCTGCGACCGCAGGCAGCGGGAGCTGGGGGAGCTGGGGTGCTGGGGTGCTGGTCCGGCCCTTGCTGGGGCAGGAAGACACCGAGCCAGAGCTCTCAGGGTTCAAAGGCTTTGGATTGGGATTTCCGTGTCTGCCGGAGACCTGGGCTGGATGGGCAGGTGATCAGCAGGCTGCAGGCAGCCGCGGGGCGCGTTGGCACGGAGCTGCCTCCCGGGCCTCTCCTGTCTGCTCGCGGCCCCTGGAGCCAGCTGGGTGCCTGCAGGGCAGAAAGGAGGAGCATTTCCTTGCCCTCCCGCTCCCCCCTCGCTTCCTGCCCCCGGGGCAGCCTTTCTCCGGGGACAGGGACAGGCTGCGGTGGGAGAGGCAGGGAGGCAGCGGCCGCAGGTTGAGCCGCCCAAGCTGGCGGGACGGCTGCGAGCAGGGCTCGGGCTTCCCTGCCCCAGTAACCCCAGCTCGTCCCGGCCGCTGCTCCGCGCCTCCTGCCCGGGTCACCTCTGCGTCACCTTGGCCTTCTGCCGGGGACCGGGGGTGGCGGCGGGTGGGGGCCGCGCTGCAGCTGGGGGCTTGGCAGCTCTTCAGGGGGATTAGGGGGAAATTTGCTCCCGGGAGCCTGGCTTCTGGGCGACGGAGGAGGAAATGGCTGCAGCCGTTTGCAGGCCCTTCTCCCCACACCCGGTTTGTCCCAGGCAAGGAGGTGCCGAGAGCTGTGCGTGGCCTCAGCACGAAGCAGAGCCCCAGCCCCAGCGCCGCCTGGCACCGCGGGCACCACGTCCCTGGCACGGCGCGGGGCCAGCGTCCTGCACAGCAAGAAGGGCTCTGTGTGCCCGCCACCTGCCTGCTGCCAGCCCCTCGGGACGGCCACTGTGCGGGTCCCGGCTCCGTCCCTGTCTGTCGGCGGCTTGTCAACTCGGCCAGGCACCAGAAGAGGCAACCCGGCCCTGGCAGGAGCCGCTGCTGGCAGGGTTCCCGCTGCCCTGCGGGGACGGGGCTCCTGCTGCTGCCTGCGCCGCTCCTCGGAGACCTCGCGGGGCTGGGGGCGGCGGGGGCAGGCCGTGGTTGTGCCTGGGGGAAGGAGCAGGCCTGGGGGAAGGAGCAGGGGCCGGGGGGCTTCAGTGGGACGTGCACGCAGAGGTGGGTGACGGGCTCTTCTCTCCCCCAGGTGTACAAGGGCCTGGACATCATCACAAACAAGGTTTCTCCCCAGGAACAGCGCCTCTGCAGGCACCACATGATCAGCTTTGTGGATCCCCTTGTCTCCAACTACACGGTGGTGGATTTCAGAGACAAAGCCGTGGCTCTGATATCCTTCCAGCTGCGGGCTGCCTGGCCCGGCAGATACGGGCTTCCCTCCTCCACAGGCGGGCCCGCCAGAGAGCTCGGTGTTTGCCTCGGCCCTGGGCTCCTCGCAGGAGCTCACTTGTTTCCAGAGGACGCTTCTGGCAAGGGGGGCTCTGAGCTGCTTGTAGCCAGCTGCCGCTGAGGGCAGCCCCTCGCCAGGACCCTCGCTGCGCTCAGCCGTGCTGAGCCGGGTACTGCCCTCCCTGGCGGTCCCTGCGTGCCCCTGAGGTGGCACGGGTGGGGGATGAAAGCGAGCCACGTCCCTGCTCTGCAGCCTCAGCGGCTCTGTGGGGCTGGGAGGGGGGAGTCTGGGCCCCGCTGGCGTGGGGTCATCACAGGGGGTCAGGCCCAGCAGGCGCTGCCTGCAGCCCTCCGCACCGCGCGCCTCTGCTTGTGCTCCCTGACTGTGGCACATCGAAGATATCTTTGCCCGAGACAAGATCCCGATCGTTGTGGGAGGAACCAACTACTACATCGAGTCCTTGCTCTGGAAGGTCCTCGTCAGCACCAAGGTACCGTGCTGGGGCTGCCAGACCCCTGGGAAGGGGGGAGCCCCACGCTTGGGCGGGCTGCCCGCGGCTGGGCACGGTGCTCCCCTGCCAGAGGGGGCAGGGAAAGCCAGAGGCTCCTCTTGCACCCGTCGGGGCTGGGCTGGAGGTCGTCCCGGGGGCTGGAGGTCATCGTGGGGGCTGGCAGCCGTCCTGCTCGTGCTGGAGGGCCCGCAGGTGAGCGGCTGTGCTCAGGGCTGCCCGGTGCCCCGCAGGAGAAGGCCAGCCCGGCGCCCAGCCCGGCCCCCGACAGGAAAGTGGAGCTGGAGCAGCTGGACGGCGTGGAGCTCCACCGCCGCCTGACCCAGGTGGACCCCGAGATGGCGGCCAAGCTGCACCCCCACGACAAGCGCAAAGTGGCCAGGTGAGCCCGGCGTGCTCAGCCCAGCACGCGTCCCGAAGGAGCTGCGTGCCTGGGAGCGTGGCAGGATGGGCTCTCCTGTCCCAGGCGGGTGCTCCGAGCCTGCTGGGGACCTCGGAGCACTGACCTCAGACCCTTGGCCCCACGGCCCCCAGCCCGAGCTGCCCTTGGGGTGCAGGACAGCGCCTTGCTCCCGGCTCGTGCACGGCAGGGCTGCTCCCCAGCAGCAGGGTTTATCTGGAGCTATTTAAGGAGCAAGCTGCCGTGCTGGCTGAGTCACATACCTGAGCTCTGTGGGAACAGCACGGCAGCAAGACCAGGCTTGCTGCTTCCTCGGGCCCATCCCAGCCGAGCCCTGGCCCGGGGGGAGCAGAACACCACCCACCCCGTTCGCACGGTGCGGGGGGACGGAGGGCTGGGGCACGCCGTGCAGCTTCCTCCACCCCCCTGGCAGGGCTGGGCTGGGCTGGCGGCGAAGCTTCGCAGCCTCCTGCAGCGCTGGGCCCTTCCCCGCAGCCCTGCCTGGGAAGGGAAGGGCTGGAGCCAGGGACCCGTCCCCTGCAGGGTTTGTGCTGGTGCCAGGCAGGAGGGGGTGGCTGCGCTCTGGGTTCCCGGGGTGCCATCGCTGGGCTCTGCGCTGTGCCCCCGGGACCTGGGTGTGCTCAGGGTGCCCGGCACGGGAGGGGGCAGAAACCTGCCCTCCCCCCACATGAGAGGGCTGGATCGCAGCGGGTGTCTGCGGTTCCTTGTGCTGCAGCCCCCAGGGCTGCTAGGGAAATGGGAAAGCTCATCCTCACCCAGCCTCTGAGCTCTGTCTGTCTCTGCTTACAGGAGCCTCCAAGTGTTTGAAGAGACAGGGATCCCCCACAGTGAAATCCTGCACCAGCAGCAGGAGGAGGAAGGTGGAGGACCCTTGGGGGGGCCCCTGAAATACCCCAATTCTTGTATCTTGTGGCTTCATGCAGATCAGGCAGGTGAGGGTGGGCTTCGCACAGCTCCTGGCTGAGTGGGCGCAGCGATGGGGGTGAGGGCTGGCTCCCTGCTCCTGCCCCAGCCTCTTCCCTGCACGAGGCAGCAATTCCTTTGGCACCAGCAGCAGTGACAGAGGACTCGCTCCCCTCGTCTGCTGGCCTCTGCCGTCCTCGGCTGGGCTGGGAGGCTGGGAGTGCCGAAGGTCCGGCTGTGGGCCTCCCGAGGGCACAGCTCAGCATCTCCTGCCCTCCTCCTCCCAGCTCTGGACCGGCGGCTGGAGCAGCGGGTGGACGACATGCTGGCCGCAGGACTGCTGGAGGAGCTGCGGGACTTCCACCGCCGCTACAACCGACAGAAGGTGGCCGAAAACCGGTGGGTGAGACGCCAGCTCCCCCTGCTCCCAGTCCCACCCAGCCCGGTGCTGGGCTCTGTCCTGCAGCAGGGCCAGCAGACAGCAAAGCTGCGTGGGCCGTCACTGAAGGCACTGCTGTGCGTTCCTGCGTGTCTGGTGTGGCTTGTCCCCTGACACCGTGGGCTTGTGTCACCTGGGGGGGTCCCTGCTGGGCGGCACGCAGGGATCTCGGCTGTGTCTGGAAGGCTGAGATCTCCCTGTTCTGAAGGGGACTGCCCTAACCCCTGCCTGCTGTCTTGCACTCCAGCCAAGATTACCAGCACGGCATCTTCCAGTCCATCGGCTTCAAGGAGTTCCACGAGTACCTCGTCAGCGAAGGGAGCTGCTCGCCCGAGACCAGTGCCCTGCTGCTGCAAAGAGGTGGGGGCAGCGCCCCGCGTGCCCTACATCCCCCTGCCCCACGCGGCTCCGGGTGACAGCGCGATGGTCTGAGCCAAGCCCAAACCGGGGGCAGGTCTCACAGGGGTTGAGCTGCACCTTTCTGCACGCAGTTTTCACTTTGAGGCCAGAGGGGCAGGGACTCCAGTGCTCCAGAGCAGCTCTGAGCACACCCAGAGCAATTCCTCCCTCCTTTCCCCCAGCCCCTCTTGCAAAACGTGCCGGGCAGTGGGAGCTGTGACCTGGAGCACCGGTAACATGGGTGAGGGGATCCCAGCTGGGCGGTGACTGCTGGGGAGAACAAGGCCAGGAAGAAGAAATGAAACGGAGCTCAGAAGGTCCGGACAGACGCGCTGCTGTTAGGGGAGGAGGGAGCCGCTCTGCTCCTCAGCACGGCAGAGGTCCTGGGCAGCGTCAGGCCGTCGAGGAGGGTTCGGTGCCAAGGGGAGCTGGAGGCTGAGGAAACCACGGAAGTGATAAAGGGCTTGAAAACAAGTCTGGTGCAGAGGGGGCTTGTTGTGTCTGCTAACGGGGAGATTACAGAGGGGTAACGATAAGTCTGGCACTAAATATTGAAAGGCTGTACAGTGGTAAACCATCCTCTGGGCCCACTGCGGATAGAACGAGGAGTCCTGGGCTCGGTCTGAGCAGAGAAGTGTTCCCATGAGGTGTTAGGAGAACAGTGCAGCCCATGAAGAGGTCGTCCTACCTGCTACAAGCTTCTGGGGTGGTGGTTTCGGGCCCTTTCTGCCTAGTTTTCATTGGAGGGCATTTGGGACGCTTTTTCCATCCCTTTTGTGCTGCCGCTGCCCCTGCGCCCTGTCCAGCAGGGTTTGGTGGCTTCGCTGTGACTGCTGCTCACTGCTGGCTTGGGGACCTCCCAGCTGGCACTACAAACCCTTCCCTTACCCCAGCACGGTGCCCCCAGAACAAACCTTCCTTTTGTGCGCTCTCCCCCTGCTGGAGCCAGCAGCCTCTTCTCACTCCGCTCTGAGCCCAGCTCGTGGAGCTGTGCTGAACTTTGGGCTTTTTGCTTCCTCTGTTTTCCAAGGGATCCAGGCCCTGAAGCAGGTGACCAAGAGATATGCCCGGAGGCAGAACAAATGGGTCCGAAACCGCTTCCTGAGACGTAAGTGCTCTGTCCCTGCACTGCCTCGCCACCTCTGTCCTCGCATCTCCCCCCTTGCCGTGGCGCTGTGTGCGTTCACCTAGCCCCAGGCTGTCTGCCCTGACGCTCACAAAGCCAGCTCCTTCCCCCTGCTGCTCCCGTACCCCTGGCTGCCCATCAAGGGAAGATTTTCCCCTCCCAAGAACAAAGCAAGCGAACGCTCAGCCCTGTGCCCAGGTGGCTGGAGCTGACGATGGCTGCAGTGTCCCTACCCCACTGATGGCTCCCAAGGGGCTGGGGGGGCACCCAGCAGCACCCGCACGCTCGCCCCCTGCATGGCCAAGAAGCCCAGCTGCCCTGGGATTAGGAGCGGGAGCCCCTGGGCTGCTCCGGGCCCTGCTCGCTGCGGTGGCAGGGAGCCAGCAGGACTTCCCTGTCCCAGCCCCAGCCTTGGAGCAGGGCCAGCAGCAGCAGCTGGGAGCCGGGCACTTGTTGAAAGGTGCTCGGTGGGGGCAAAACAACAACAACAAAAAAAAGGCAGGGGGGAACTCGAGTCAAAAGACAGGCTTTGAACTGGGTGCAAAAGCTTTCCTGGAGCCATGTGCTTGGTGGCTGTGGCTCACCTTCCTGGTGGCAGGTGTGCTCCAGACCGGCCCCGTCGGGAGCCTGGTTGTGGTTCCAGCAATAAAGGCAGCACCTGCTGGGGGCCGGCACGCGGCGGCCTTTGATGGCTTTGTCCGTGCAGGGCCGAGCGCCCAACGGCTGCGGGCAGGTGAGCTGTGGTGGGGCAGCGACCTCGCTGATGGCAGTGGGTGCTCCCCAGCTGCAGCCGCCTCACCTCGCTGGGCTGCAGCCAGCACCCCGTGCCCTCGTGCTGGGCTCGGGGGGCCAGGGGGGTGGCTCTGAAACGGTCTGGTCAGGTGGAGGCATTGGTAAAGGCTCCTGCTGTGTCCTGCTGCTCTGAGCTGAGCGCGTTGGCCCCTGCAGGCAGTTCCAGCTCTGAGCCGCGAGCTGACCAGGAGCCTGCACCAGCAGATCCTTACTCAGGCTCCATGGGTGCATCTCCTTGTCAGCACGGCTTTGCTTCGTGCCTGGATCTAGCTTTTGATCCTCTGCAGCCTGCAGTGGACTGCAGTAGCGCTGAAGCGTTTGCTCGGTGCGGCCCAATGTTGTAATGCTCTCCTGAAGGCAGGCAGCCATGCGGATGCTTGCCCTAGGTCTTAGCTATTCTCACTGTTTGCCCGCAAGCTGAGGTCTCTGCTAATTCTGGCTCCAGAAAGGCTGGTGCTGTTCCCTTCTGAGTGCTCGATGCCAGAATAGATCCCCCGCGGCACAGTGCAGACCCCTGGGGGACCCTGCTGCTGGCAGCTGGGGGTGCTGGGCGCCCCTGGCTGCGGTGCTGGCAGCCACCTGCCGTGCTGTCTCCCTGTAGGTCCTGGCCCCAACGTGCCCCCGGTGTATGGCCTGGAGGTGTCTGATCAATTGCGGTGGGAGGAGGATGTGCTGAAACCTGCTCTGGAGATCGTTGAGAGCTTCATCCAGGTACAGGATAACCGGAGTTAACGTGCGAGCTGTGGCTGAGGAGCCTGTTCCTCGGTTGCTCCAGGCCCCGTAACTCAGCACTTGGGCTCTCCCACGAATGGGGCTGTCTGGGTTCGGTCCAGCCGTGGACTTTCGTTACCTGCAGTGACAGTGGTGAGGCTGAGAATTTCTCCTGATGCTCAGTACTCCGCTTGTCCTGCATGGTGAAACTGCAGCCTCTGTCCTGCTACCTTAGTGTCTGAGCACAGAAAATTCAGTCTGAATCCTAACCAAAGCGAGCGCGGCCACAGCGAGTCTTCTTGATAGAAAGTTATTTGAGGCATTATTTAACCTGCAGGGACGTGAGCCCCCGGCAGAGCCCGTAAAGATGGAGTTCGACGCAAACGAGAACAAACGGCGTCATCGCGTGTGCGAGCTCTGCGACAGGGTCATCATCGGGGACCGGGAGTGGGCAGGTAGGGCCCAGCACGGGCAGGGGAGGAAACCTTGGGGTGTGTGGGCTGTGCACAGGGAGCAGCGCGAGGCACTCTGCAGAGCAGGGCAGCTTCCTTGGCTGCCTCTGCCTGGCCGGCCGGCTGACCCTCAGCGCGTGATCGTGGGCTTTCAAGGATTGTTTACGGCCCGGCTATGAAAGCAGCCATTTGCAAGCCCAGAGGGGGAGCAGGAGCTGTGCCACAGCAGCCATCTGTCGGGCTGCCCCCCTTCCCCGGCACCCGGTCAGCACTCTGCCATCGTGCCAGACGTGGGGGGCTCGACGCAGCATCAAACCTCTGAGCTGCCTGTGTTTAGTCTGGGCTGCTGGTCCCTTTCAGCACTTCAGATACTTTGTGAAAAGGCAAGGAACAAATTTATTCCTCCTAAAATGCTGTTGTATAAAGTGAAAGTTTCTTAACGCTTTTAATAGCTCAGTTACGCTCCAATATTTCCTATTTGCGTATTCTTCCTATTTGTGTGTTTTTCAAAAAAAAAAATCTTCCTAGCTGTAATGGCAATAGGAAAGGATTTTCTATTTTCAATAGACTTACTTTTAAAAGAGCTCAGTTGGAATCAGATTAACTCAGTGAATTTATCTGCACTTGAGGCTCATGCTGAGAACCAGAAACAAAAAGCAGTCAAGAAACCGGCTGCAGAAATGAACCTGGTAAATCTCCGTGTGTTGCCCAAATGCAGAGACAATGCAAAGAGAAATTGTGCCCAGGCCATCGGCTTTGAACGAGCCCTTTATTCCTATCGATCCGGGGAACTGCCGAAAGCAGATGGGAGTTGGCTCAGAGTGGGGAGCTCATTACAGCGAGACCAGTTTAATTGTTATGGTAGCCAGTCTCAGCTGCGCTAGCTCCGAGGTGCTCTGAAGAAGCTCTGCCTACTCCAGAACCAGGGGCTCTGAAAGTGGTCGGGATCTGTGCCAGTCTGCCAGGTCCAGCAGGGTTTATGGCGGAGCTGGAACTCCTCAGGATGCCCCACACACCACAGCTGTGACTGCCTGTCCCCTGGGGATGTTGTTCCAGGTCCTGCATGATGATACCTTTCTGAACCCACACCAGCTGGGTGTTCTCTGCCTCTAGCTGAATTTGGCTCAAATCTTCAGATGGCAGGAGAAAAGTGGCCCAAAACCTGGGTGTAACTTGTAACTGCAAAATGTGAGAGTCAAAGGGAAGTGAAAACAGCAGTGGGGGCTGAGTCAATCTGCAATCTGGTCTGCTTCCCTAAGACAAGTTACAGATAGTTCTGGGAACTGCTTCCCGGTCCCTCGCTGGCTCTGGAAGATTTTTACATTTTATCTAACTTTGCAATTTGTATGGACTTCAAAGAGCACGCCTCCCCAGACACCAGCTGAAATCAGTGCTTTTTGCAGCCGCTGCAAGCTTTGGAGTTGCTTGCAACAAATTGCAAGAGGTGAGACTTCATTTCAAGCTGAGGGTGACCCGACAGCGTTGTGATAAAGCAGCAGCTTTGCATGTCATTTTATCCTTTGGCAGAAAAGGAGGACTGGAAAGCACCTCAGGGCCTTGATTCAGCAAGCACATACCCTTGTTTAATTAAGGCCCTGCTTGAAAAGTTTGCTCTTTAATTGCTGCTCTGATCTCTTGGAAATAGCAAAACCACCCTGCTAGGATGTTCCATTGGTCTGGTTAGACAAAGCGTCTTCTGTTTAGATAATACCACCGATACGGGAGGTTTTGCTGCCCTTAACTCTGTGATTTTAAGCAGAAACGCAGCTCTCGCTACCCCGGTGTGTCAGTACAAGCTGCTTCTCTGGGGTCACGCCTCTGTTCCATCAGACTCTGCTGAAGAGCTCCGGTAGCTGCGAGCCGTGCCCTGCAGTTATGCAAAAGCTCGGTTGTGCTCCGGGCTCAGTCCCTGCCCGCTCGGTGGCCGTGCGGGTTATCCCCGTGCTGCGGCGCAGGCAGCTGGGCTTACAAACGATCCTGGCGGCGTTCCACGGGCTTGGGGCGAGTTGCACAACCTCGCCCGCATCCTGCAAGGTGCCGCCCGTTGGGTAACACTCGCCTTTCTTCTCTCCTCCCGGCGCTTGGGTCTCAGCTCGGAGCAGAGCTGCTGGGGTGTTGAATCCTGAAGGTCTGGACCTTTCTGTGTACAGACCTGGGATTTGTCCCTCTCCCAGTCCTTCCTCTGCTCGTGACAAGGCTTGAAAGGGTTGTTCTTCTCTGTGCCGTGATTATTTGGCCTGGAAGTGCCCTGAGAAACAGCCAGGGCAGGGCCAGGGAGTTCATTTTTTTGTGGGAATGGCCTCAAGTGGAAGAATGGGAACCGAGGGTGCTTGGTTCAGGCGTTCCCTTCTCCACGCTCCCCAGAGCTAAACGCTTGTTTGCCTCTTCCCCCAGCTCACACGCGCTCCAAATCCCACCTGCACCATCTGAAGAAGAGCAGGAAGCTGGAGGCTGCCAGCTGTGCCGCAGGGGGGGACGCTGGGGGCGCGGAGACCTCGGGCGAGGACCGCAGCGTGCCTGTGCCGCAGGCTTGCGGAGCAGCCGGCGCCGCGGAGCAGCCGCGCTTCCACCGGGACGGCGAGGAGGCACCGGGTCCCGGGTGGGCTCGGCCCGAACGAGCTGAGACACTGATGGGGGACAAGGCGGGTGTGTGAGTGACAAAGTGACGACCAAAGGCTGTGTCCGAGCCTCTCACGTGGCCTTGTCCTGCCGTGTCACCGTGCTTCTGCACCTGGAAAGGGCAGGGCTGGGGGCAGGGCTGCAGGGAGCATCCTCCCGTGCCGAGCGTTAGCTCCTGCCCGAATTGCAGCGTTACCCTTGGGGTGGTCGAGCCTCTGCTGGCATGCGGACGTGTTGTTCTCAGAGACAAACACCCTGCGCTCCTCCGGCTTGGCCACGAGCGCAGCTCAGGGGCTGAGTGAGTTCTTACTGCCTTTATTGTGGAGAGGATATTTTTTTGCTTTTATATGGAAATAAAGCCGCAGGATTATTGCGGGTTCCCCTGCCTATTAAAAAGTTCAGCTTTCTTGCTCTCTATTTTCAGCTGGCCCAGGTTCCCTGCTCCAGGTGAACACGGGGCAGGATGTCCAGCCCTGGCCCCTTCTCCCAGCCACCTTTCCTGCAGCTCCTGAAGGAGCTGAGCAGATGTTCTCAGCTCGGCGGAGGCCGGGCGCTCCGTATGCACATAGCAGGTGCAGAAAGAGCTGGCACCTGTTAAACAGGAACTTGGAAATGATCTCATCGAGTTTGCAACAGATGAGGCTGTCCTAGTTAAAGCTGAATTCCCGGGGGTTTACACTGTGGTTTGGCAGTGGGAACTGGCCCTGCATTTGAATCCGAGTTGCTGAGCAGAAAATTCCTTGTGGTGCGCGGCCGCGAGGCAGCGAGGCTGTCTCGGCGTTGTTCCTGGAGGATGCGAGCGCCGTCGGCACCACCTCGCTCCCCAAGGGGCCGCTCTGGTGAAAGCCACGAGGGCCCTTTCCAGGACGTGTGGAATTCTTCTGGCAGGTGCAATCAAGGTGGTCCCTCCTGGGAGGGTTTTGGGGCGGGAGAGCATGAATTTTTCCTTCAGCTGCTCACGAATCACCGTGTGGCAAGAGACCTCTCCCGGGGCTCAGCCCGCAAGGGAAGGGGCTGTGGGCAGATCTGCTGCCGCGTTCTCTCTGGGGGTTAGGTTCAACCTCAGGCTCGTGTTCCCCAGCGCTGAATTATTTCCGTAATGGGGCAGCTGCCTGGGACCACTTGATACGTGTGTGTTGGCAGCTCGGACTGGAGGGGACTTTGAGTTTGCTTTTCTCTGCCAGCACTGTGCAGAGCCGGGCGCCAGCGTTGGGACACTGGGCACCACGTTGGTGTCGCTGGGTCTGTGCAGCGGCAGCTGAGCCTCTTCTCCAGCCCAGACTTGTTTGCCATCCACGTGTGTGGACGTGGGCTCAGCCGGGCTCTGGAGCAGGCAGCAGAGGGGTCACAGCGAGGGACGTGGTGTGGAACCATGTTCCTGTAACCTGCATGGACAAGATGCCCGTGGGGCTGGGTGCGAAGCCCCGTTCGCCGCTGAGACGTCTCCCCAGCCCCGGTGGGATCGTGGAGGCAGCTCTGAGTGAGGGGGGGGGGGATTATCCGGCCTGTCTCCTGCACTCAGCCCACGGTGCTGTTAGGAGTGAATTTAATGTCCTTAAGTGGTTTAATGTGAACTTGGTTATCCCTGCAGATAAATGTTATTCCCCCACCACACCAGTGTCTAGTCTGTTCTGTTCGTGAGCCTGCTCCTAAGGGATGCTCTGCTGATCCACGGCCGGGGGTCTCCCAGGCCTGCCCTGCAGGGTGCTGCTTTGGGGCAGCAGCTCCTGTGGGGCCCGGGAGCGTGGGGTCTGTCCTCTGCTTTGTTCTTGCTACGGCTGGACCAGGAAGAAGGAAGTGGGAGCACGCCCCGACCCTGCCAGCAGCAGGAGGCAGTAAGTTTGCTAAGGTGAGGTTGCTTTGAGAGGCAGGGGCCGTGGATGAGTGCACGGGTTTCTGTTTCTGCAGAGCCAGGGCCAGCATCTCTGCGATGATTTGCTCTCCAGGGACGAGGCTGATGCCTGCTTTGGGGAGGACTCAGCTCAGGGACTGTGCCTGAGGTCCGTGGAAGGGCTGCACCCGTCCACTCCTGGCAGCACGGGGCAGCTCGGTGCGGGCTGCTGAGCTCCTGCTCCTGGGCTCTGCCCTGCCCGGCCTCCCGCAGAGGGCAAACAATGCAGGAGGCCTCTGGGGCGGCCCTGCTGAGAAAGTTGTTGTGCTCTCGGGTTTCAGGCTGCCGTCAGTCCCCTGGTTTGGGGATGGGGAGCGGCACCGCTCCATCTGCCCTCTGCTAATCCCCAGACGAACGCAGCTCTTCCATCTGTGCAGCCGGAGCCGCCCAGCCCATCACACCAGCCACTTAATCTAAATGGCTTTGGCCAAAGATAAGGTCATTAATTACACTGGGATTAGAAAACCTGCGGGCCTGGCGTGGCGTGGCGGCGCTCCCCACCGCTTGCAGCCTCACCAGCCTGGCCAGGCCCAGCGCTGAGCCAGAGAGCTCGTGGTGGAGGAGAGCTGGGCCCTGGGGGCGCTGGCACCCGGGTGCTGGGCTTTGGGTTTCTGGGGTGGGCTCCTGTCCCCAGCCACCAGCAGAGCTCGGTGCCAGGCGCAGTGGGTGACCAGGGCGCAGGGAGGTCCCTGAGGTGCCGTGGCAGCGAGAGCAGCACCCGGCGGCTCTCCTTCACCCCTGGGGCTCCGTGGTGCACCGTGCGCGGCCCCCGGGGGTGCTGCCGGGCTCCCGGGGTGCTGCCGGCCCCACGGCTGCTTTCCTCCCGCACCGACCCCTCGCTGCTCTCAGGCCCGGCGTCTCCCCGTGCCGGGCGGGTGCTCGCTGCGGTTCCACGCCCGTCGGTTTCCTCCTCGCTGTGCCCCGACCCCGTCCTGCTGCCCCCGGTGGTGGCGGGGCCTGATCCTGCCCCCGCTGCCCTCCGGGGGCCGGGGGGGGTTCGGGCCCGGGCTGGGGGGGGGACGCGAGGCCGGGACCCCGGCGGGGCTGGGGGGGGCGGGCCGGGGGGGGCCGTGTCGCAAGATCCTAAAAATAAAAGCGCCGTTGGCCGAGGTTGTGCAACGGCGGGGGCGGGGGGGGGGGGCCGGGGGCGGGGGTCCCGCGCTGTCATCCCCAGGGCTCGGGGGGCGGACCCGGGGGGCGGGGCAGGACCCGGGGGGGGCTTCCTGCAGCAGCCCCGAGGCAGAGGCCGGGGGGGGGGGGGGGGGGGAGCCGCCGGTCGGGAGGTGCCGGTACCACCGGGGGGGCCGCGGGGGGATCCCACCCGCCCCCCCGCCCCGAGGCCGCAGGGCCCCCCCCTCGCGGCGGGGCCGGCCCCTGCGGGGGGGCACGGGGCGGCCGTGTGGCGGTGTCACAGGGCCACCTGCCGGCAGCGGCACCTCCCGGCCGCGGCTGCTGGCCCGGGGACAGCCCCGGCAGCGGGAGGAGCACCCTGGGGCGCAGCCCCCCTCCCCGGCGGCCCCGGGTCACCGGCAGAGACGGGGGGGTGTGACACGGGGCGGGGGGGGGACGGGGACGGGACGTGCCCGGGACGGGACGCACCAGAGACGGCCCCGCTCCGGCCACGAACGGGTTAAATGCCATTTTATTTCACACCCAAAAAAAAAAAAGAGAAATGTACAAAAGAAGAGGTGAGTGGCGACGGAATTCCTCGGGAGATCGCCCGGGTGGGGCCGAGCCGCAGCAATGCCCGCTCCCCGCGGGGGGACGGGGGCGACGCCAGCCCCGAGCCCCCTCCCCGAAACGTGCCCCAGCCCCATCGGCCTGCCCCCCCCCCCCCCCCGGGCCGCATCCTGCCCGGCCCCAGCACCCCCAGCCCGGGCTCCCTGGGCGCTGTGCCCCCGCGGTGCCACCCGCACCCAGAAGCGGGTGCTGATCTGGGGGGGCAAGGGGGGCGGCGGGAGGGCGTAGGGGTGTCCTTGGCCGTTTGGATTTTACATTTCTGTGTGTTTATTCTGTCCCTTCTCCCCCTGTACAAACGAGCACTATGGTCATGGGCGTAGATAACTCGGTGACGTGCGCGGTGGCGGACGCGGCCCGCGGGCACCGCGCTCACTGCAGCAGGGCCCGGACCTGCTTGGACGTGGTGTCGTCGTTGAGGTGCCGGGTGGTGTACCTGGGGGTTGGCGACGGTCACCCCGGGGCGCCCAAACTGCTCCCCCCGCAGCCCCTGCAGCCGTGGCCAGGTCCCTGGGGCGCGTGTCCCCCGGCCCCCGTGTCCCCCGGCCCCCCGCTCACCTCAGCGCGTTCAGGAGCCCCTCGGTGCTGGTCGAGGGTTGGTCCTTCAGGACCTTGATGCACCCTTTCATCTGGCAGGGAGCGAGAGAGGCAGTGAGCGGGAGGTGCTCCCGGCCCCCCCGGGGGGGACGAATTCCCCTCGAGCAGCCCAGAGACGTCCCCAGGGGGCCTCCAGCAGGAGGGACCCCGCGGGCATCGCCACTGCGTCGGGAGGAGCGGGGTGGCTGCGGCACCCCCCGCGCTCCCCACGGCCACTCACGTCGATCTTGGAGGTCTTGGCGAAGGCCCCCACGGGGTGGACGTGGTCATAGAGGATGATGACGCCGACCATCACCCGCATGCAGAAGAGGAGGGTCTCGGTGTTGGTGAAGCGGCTGCGGTACTCCCTGCGCCAGGGGAGGGGCTGGATGAGCACGGGGTGGGGGGGGGACACAGGGACCCCAGCACCGAAACGCCCCCGGGGGTACTCACGGGGTCTCCAGCATCACCCTGCAGACGCAGGCCATGGTGCTCAGGCAGTCGGTCGTGTCCTCGATCGGGAGGGTCTTGTTCTGCAGCCGGGCAGGACCCAGGGGCTGTCACCCTCCCAGCTCCCGGGGGGGCGCATCCCGGCCCCCCAGCCCAGCCTGGTCCCCACATGGAGCTGGAGCAGGAGGGGGGGGCTCGGCCCCGCTGCTTTGAGCCTTCTGCCCCCTGAGGGCCCCCCCAGCCCCGCTCACCTCCGAGACGAACTTGGTGGTGGCATTGCTGAGGGTTTTGAGCATGGGGGTGGCCTCGGCGTAGAAGAGGGACATCCTGTTGGCCATCTCGTTGTTCACCTCGCTCTCCGCATCCAGCTGCAGGGGACGGGGGGTGATGGGGCTGCACCCGCTGCCCCCACCCCAGCCACCCCCAGCCCTGCACCCCGCTATGGGGAGGCAGCCATCGGGGGGGGGGGGGGGCACCGGCCTCTCACCTGCAGGTTGTTGATTCGATTTCGGCTGATGGTCCTTCTGTAGTAGCTGAAGTCGTTCTGGATGGCGGGGTTGGTCATCTGCGGAGGGGGGGCCTGTGTTAGGGGCTGGGGCCGGGGCTGTCTTGGCACACCTGGGCTGAGCCCCGTGGTCTGGGGGCAGCAGTGCCCCCCCCCCAGCCCTCGGCTCCTGCACGATCTTGGCACCGTGCAAAACATTGGCTGCTGTGCCACGGGGCTGGGCGTGGGGACGCCAAGGGACCTGCAGCCCACATGGGGGCATGGGGGGGGGGTACCTTGAGCTCGTCGAAGCTGAGGGTGAAGTGCAGGATCTCAGCGAACTGCTTGGCCAAGGCCTGCTCCCGCTCGAGGTGCTGCGTGGGGGCATACGGGGGGCTGGTGAGGGCCTCCAGCAGGCTCCGCAGGGCGTTCTCTGTGGACAAAGCGCCGCCGGTCACCGTCCCAGCTCCGGCTGGGGAAGCCGAGGCACGGGGCAGGGCACCTCATGGCCGGGGACCCCCAGAGTTGCTCTGGTCCCGTGTTGGGGGAGGCACAGGACACAGGAGGGGGTGCAGGGTGGGGACAGGGGCTCGGGACCCTCACCGAGCCGCAGGGAGAACTCGTAGAAGCGCTTCAGCTTGGCGACGAGGGGGCACACGGCGCTCCAGGCCCTCTCCTGCAGCCGCAGGTCCCCGGGGTTCTGGATGGCCTGCGGGAGGGCGGCAGGGTTACCCTGAGCCGCGGGGCGGGCGGCGGGCGGCGGGGCTGCACCCACCTCTCGGATCTCCTGCCCAGCGCCCGTGTAGGACTGCAGCTCGGCCAGGACGCCCTGCGCCTCCTCCAGCACGGCGTTCACCTGGTTCCACACCGCCGTCTCGGCCTCCGTCGGCTGCGCATCTGCAGGGCAGCGCCCCGGGGAGAGAAACCCAGAGGGCTCTGAGCGGGGCCCGGGCAGCCGGAGCCGGAGTGGGGTGCCCGCCCCCGTCCCGCGGAGCCCTGCCAGCCTGCGGACCGGGTGCCCAGGGCCCCCCACAGCCCCCAGCCCTGGGCTGGCCCCCCAGAGCTGCGGGGTGCTGCGGGGGAGAGGGGCAGAGCGATAGCTCCTGGCCCTGGGTCTGCCCCGGCGGCTGCAGCCCCCTCCCCGGGGAGCCCCTGGGACAGTGGGGAGGGGGAGGACGTCTGGGATGGGTGCAATGCGATGGGCGACGGGGACGGGAACTCAAAATGGCGTGGATGTGGAACTCATAGTAAGTAAAACGAAAAGGAAAATAAAAATCCCATCTCACTTTCAAAGTCAAGGAAAAAATTAGGGCCTTGGTCAAGTTCGTTATAAGTCAACACTTTAAGAAGGTTCCCCATGTGAAACCTGCAAGAGAAGAAACAAGAGGAAAAAAGCGTGATGGTGAGGTGGTGCTCGGGGAAGAGGTGCTGGGCTGCGGGCAGCGGCGGCAAGAGCCCCGTCCTCCCCATGTGTGCCGGGGGCTCGAGGCGCTCCCGGTGACCCCGCGGAGCTCCCAGCCCCGGCTGCAGCCTCTTCCCCCCGATGGAGATGGGCACTGCGGATGGGGTGATGGAGAGGAAGGAGCGAAGGGAGAGCAGAGCTGCCGGGCTCCGGCGAGGAGGGCGATGCGGTGAGCGAGTCCCACGGTCGTGGCTGCAGGTGGCTCCCCTCTCGCTGCAGAGCTGGCCCCAAAACCGGGGGTCCTGGGGAGCACCCACAGCCCCATCCCTCCTGGGAGGAGGGGGCTGGAGAGGGCTGGGGGCGGTCGCGGGCTGCATGCACCCAAAGGACCCACCGGGAGCCGGGCAGGTCCCGTGCCTTGGGTCTGGGTTGGCTGCAGGGCCCCAGCCCCCTGGCCCCTGCGGCTATTTTGGGATGTGCCGGTGCTGGGGACGCGCAGCGAGCTGCACACACCCTCTCCCCGCCGGGCCGGGGCTGGTGGTTGCTGCTGCACTATTTTTATACCCCTCGCTCTTGCTCTGAGCTGTAGCCCTGGAGGAAGGAGGGGGAGAGGCAGGAAGGGGGGCCACGGAGCTGCGCCGAGCCAGGCGCCCCCGTAACGCCCCACACGCAGCCTGCAGCGACCCCAGGCCACGCTCCCCTGGCCCAGTTAGCCCAGGGCCAGCTTGGACCGGGGTCCCCAAGCCCCGTCCCACGGGTGCAGGCTGCCACCAACACACCCCTCCCCTGGCCTGGCGGGCAGCACCGATCCGTCCCCTGCCTCCCTCCTGTCCCCTGCCCCCGGACTGTCCCCGCCGTGGAGGTGGTGGGGACGTGCCCTATGGCCGCCCGGTGCCACCAGCTGAAACGGCAACAGGCACCTGCCTTAGGGCCTCTTGGGCCAGGTCCTGCTGCCGGGATGTCTCCCGCACCCCTGCCACTCGCTGGGGACGTGTCCCCACGCGGGACCCGCGGGGAGCGGTGCTCTCAGGCGTGGGGCATCTCTCGGGGTCTGGGCCCTGCTCCCCGGCCCCACGCAGCCCTTCACGGGGTGCATCCGGGGCTGCCCCCTGGGGACACAGGGCTGCTCGGGGACACTGTGCCCGTCCCCATCTTCTGGGGAGCAACCACCACGGTGGCTCTGGTCCCCTCCCCACGCCCGCCCTACTCACGGGACTTACTTTCAAAATCCAGGAAAAAATGAGGACAGTTTTCTAAATCTTTGCCCAATACCTTTATCAGGTTGCCCATGGCCAGCAGACCTGAGCGAGAGAAACAAACAGAGTGGAACAGCACCAGCACCGGCGGCTGGACACCCCGGCTCCCCGAGCCCCCCGCCGCCTACGGCACCTACCTGCACCCGCCCCGCCGGGCCCCGCGCCCCCCGGCCCCTGCTGCACCCTCCCGGCTGCGAGGCCGTGTGTGCGGAAACGGGGCCGCTGTCCCGGCACCTCTGTGTTTTCTATTTCTCGAGGCGGGGAGGGAAGCGGGGTGCGGGCTCGCGAGCGTCGCGCTTCCTGTGGGTGCCGCTCGCCGCGCCGCCCCCGCCGAGGCGCCCGGCCCCCAGCCTGCCGGGACCAAGCGGCTTCCCCAGGCCACCCCGCGGGTGACCCCATGTCCCTACGTGATGGGGCTGGGTGGGGAGCACCCCAAGGTGGGATTTCTGCCCCACAGACCCGGGCTGGGGGCCTGACACCCACACCGGTGCCTCCTGCCCACCCCTGTGGCCGTGGCCCCGGGTCCTTACCTTGGTGCCCGGTGCAGTGGCTACGGCAGGAGCAGGGGCTGTGCCACGCGCCTGGATCACTTCATGGGCCGGTGGGGACCTGCGGGGGGAGGTGCGAGGTCAGGACCCCCCCAAGCAGCCCCCACCCGGGGCCCACCAGGCGGGGACGTGCCGTGGGACGCCGGCTCCTCTGGCCGTGGCTCGCAGCCACTGGGGCAGTTGGCGGCGGAGGCGCGTGGCCCTTCCCGGGCGGCCCCGCACGCCGCTCCGCCAGCCGTCACCTTATTTGCCTCTGTTATTTTTTCATTGCCAGCAGCCGGTGGTTTTGGAAGCCGTCCAGCGCTTCCTAGAGGTGAGGTGCGCTCCACCACTTCTCCAGGCTCACCAGGCACGGGCTGAGCATCCCCTGCTCCCCACGCCCCTCGTGGTGACCCCACGGCTCGGGGACGGCTCGGGGATGACCCAGGGCGCGTGGCAGGCAGCCTGGGGCCGGGCCATCGCCCGCCTTAGGGAAGCCGAGAGATGTCAGCGATGACTTTCCCCGCGCTGCTGGTTGGGTTTGCTCTTTTCCATGCGTTGCACGAGGGTCGCTTTATGCTGCTGCTGAGCTGCACCCCAAACCCTGCAGGCGCCGGGATGCTGCCCCCATCCCCTGCCCCCTCCGGTTCCAGCACCGTGCGGGTGCCGCAGGCCTGGGGCGGCTCGGCCCTCGTGCAGGACGCAGTGCTCCCCCCGCCAGCAGGACAAGGCACCCGTACGAAGCCCTAGGGGAGGCTGGCGCTGGGGCTCCAGCTCCCGGCATGGGGGCTGCAGGAGGACGTGGGTCGGGGCTGATCCCATGCTGCCAGCGGGCTCTGGGAAGCAGCCATGGGATTTGGCAGGTTGTAATTAATCGCTTTAGTCTAATTAATGTGGCTGGGGAGGGGAGAGGTGGAGGAGACCACAGCAGAGGGGTGGATGGGGCTGCCTCATGCCCGGGATGGGGCTGCGGCTCCCCAGCCCAGCACTCCCTGCTCAGCCCCACCACGGCCCCTCAGCAATGACAGTGATGGCTCTGCCTTCCTCCTCCTCCTTCTCCTCCTCCTCCTGGGCCTGGTACGCGCTGGTTTTATGCTCGGCACAAGAGCAGAGCATCCATGCCCAGGCTCTGACTCCCCTGACAGACAGAAAGCCCATTTTCCTCTGGAGGAAACAAATTTGTGCCTGCTGGGACCTCGTGCTCGAGCGCGACCCGAGGTCTTGCCGAGAGCTTTCCGCAGGCTCGCTGCGCTGCCTCCTGCCCGCTGCCTGCAGGCATCTGCGCGGGGCGCACCGCGCGGCGCGGGGGCAGCTCTGCACCCCCTGCCTCAGTTTCCCTACAGGCAGCCGATGCCCGTACGCACGGTGGGGCACAAAGCCCCCCAGGGCTGCCCCAGGGCGCCGACCCCGGGGTTTGTCCCGCTGGGTGCTGGGGTGTTTTGGGGGGGTGCTGGGCCCTGTAGGGTGAGGCTGGGGGGGCCTGCAGCCCCCAGGGCAGGCAGCCAGGCAGGAGGCTTGCACTTGCAGGGCTCAGGCATTTGCATAAATTCTGTTATCGGCATCCTCTGCCCGCACCGAGGTTGTCCTTGACAGGCGGAGAGCGGCTCAGGGCTGGGATTTGTCACCGCCGCATCCTGCCTGTGCCCAGGGAGGGGCACGGATGGGTCCCTGCGGTCCCTGCCGTGGGGACGCCGGGTGCGAGGCCTGCTGTGGGGCTGGGTGCTGGGGAGGACGGGGAGGGCTGCAGCCCGTCAGCACCGTGCCAGGGGGTGGAGATGTGTGGCAGCGCCAGGGCTGGGCCCCTCGGCCTCTCCCCTGCGAGGTTTGGGGCTCAGCACCTGATTTGCACCATTCCCTCGGCCCTGCTGCCTTCACCCCGCAGTGCTCCCCATGCCGGCTGCCCATCGCCGCGAGGCTGAGCTGAGGGCACCGCGCGCCCCAAACCCACCAGGATGGACCCCCCGGGGGGGCTGCCCTGAGGGGCACGCTGCCCGAGAGCGGGGCAGGGCTGGGGACAGCGGGGTGCCCCCGGCCACACCCGAGGTGGCCCCAGGTTCCCCCCCAGCCCTTCCCCGCGCCCCAGGAGCACCCTGTCCCAGGGGGTGTCACCTCCACGGGGGCGTCCCGGCCTGACCGGGTGGCTCCAGGCAGGGCCTGATCCTGCCCCCCCAGCCCCCCTGCGTCCTGCCCATCACCGCGGGGGCAGCGATGCTCCAGATCCGGCCACCGGGGCCGTCCCCACGCCTCCCGCGGGCGCGGTTCGGGGCCGGGCCGGGGGTCGCTTCCCCTCGCCCCCCTCCCCGGCCGGGTGCCGCCGCCGAGCCCCCCCCCCGCCGCTGCCCCCCGCCCAGCCCCGCCGCAGCCGCAGCCGGCTCGGGCGCGCCGTGCCCGGCGGCTTCAGCCCGGGGAGCCCCACGGCGGGCACCGGGGCGCGGGGTCCGGCCCCAGCGAGCCCCCAGGGTGGGGCCGGGCCCCCCCCTCCGCTTTGGGGACCCCTCGGGGCCGAGCCTCCCCTTCCCCCCCAGCGGTGCGGGGCCTCCCCCGGCCTCGCTGCGGCCGTTTTCCCTCAGGGCTCCCGCGGCAGCCCGGTGGGGGGGGGGGGGGGTGCGGGGGGGCTGCTCCCGGCCGCCCCTCGCCCCGCTCCCCGCGGCGCGGCCCCCCCCGGCCCCCCCCGTGCTCACCGTGGCGGCGCGGGCGGGCGGCGGCCGTGCGGTGCCTGCGGTGCTCCCGCAGCGCCGTGCCGGGGGGGGGCCGCCCGCCGCCTGCGTGCGAGCCCTGCGCCAGCTGCCGCTGCACCACAAAGCCCCCCATGGCCCCCGGCCCCCCCACGCCACCGGGGACGGTGACGTCTCGAGTGCGAGGAGCCGGGGACGCTTAACCCGCTGCGTGCCGGCCTGACCACCGCTGGGGCCTGCCCGGGCCGCGGGGGGGCTCTGAATCTGGGGGGGGAACGGGGAGCCCCCGCATTCTTTGCTCCTGCCCGTGCACCGCTCCCGACCCCCCCCCCGGCCCCTCCCTGGGCAGCGGCACCGCCCCGGGCCGGGGCCACCCCAGCGCCGCGACCCCGCAGCCGGGGCCAGGCGGGGGTTGGGGGGCGGCGGGGCCGGGGGGGCCGATGCTGCCCGGCCGGGGGGGGCGGGCGGGGACCCCCAGCGCGGGGTCTGCCCACCCTGACACCTCAAACCTCCCCTTCCCAGGCCAGCGCTGGGCATCCGGGGGGGGCTCGGCGAGAGGCCCCCCGGTGCCCCTTCCCCCCGCCCCAGCGCCCCCACGGGTGCAGTTTGGGGGGCGGGGGGGGCACACCGCCCTGCCCGCGGGGCCCGATCCGGCTGCGGCCGAGGTGCGCTCAAACAGCCCCGAGCACCGGGAAACGGGGAATTCTGTGGGGCCACGCACCCCACGGCGCACACACACATCCCCCGAGGGCACGGCCCCCCCCCCCGAGGACACGGCCCCCCCCCCCGAGGGCAGGGCCCTCCCGTGGGCAGGGCCCCCCGGGCCGTGCCGGTGCCGCCCGCAGCCGCTGGGGGAAGCTGCAGCCCTTCGCATCCGGCGGCGGGGCCGGGCGGGGGGGGCTTGAGGGGCCCGGGAGGCACCGGGCAGCGGCAGGGGGGTGACAACAAGAGGGGGGGTCTCGCTGCGGCAGCGGGGAGCGGGAGCGGCCCCCCCGGGCTGCCCGGTGTCAGCCCCCCGGGTGCCGCAGTCGCCGCCCCGCGGGGACCCACAGCCCCCGGCCCCGGCCCGTGCCGAGGGGCCAAATCCTGCCCCCCCCGGCGGGGATCCAGCCCCGGACACACCGGGATGCTGCATCTGGCCGCGGGGGGGTCCCAGCCCTGCCGGCCCGGGGGCAGCGGGTGAGGGGTCCCTGCAGCCGCGTACACACACAGAGCTGCGGAGACTGGGGGCTTTGTGACCCCCCCGGCGCTCCTTGCCCGGGGCAGGGCCGGGGTGGGGGGCACCGAGGCGGGGAAGGGCAGAGCCCTCGTGTGCCCCCCGCAGCCCCGGGGGGACCGGGACCGGGACGGCCCCGGCTGGAGGCAGATGTCCCCCCCCCGAGGGGCCGCTGGCAGAGGGGTGGGGGCGGCTCCGGCCACGGCCACGGGAACGCTCCGCGTCTGGCGCTGCAAACCCGCGGGGGGGGGGCTCCCCGGCAGGCCCCGGCCGTGCCCAGCGCGACCCCCGGGGCTGGCCCCGGCCCCCCCCCCCAAGGCGCTCGAGGGCAAGGGGCTGTAGGGGGGAGCAGCCACCCCCGGGCCGATGGGTGCGGTGCGAGCCGGGGGGCTCTGCTCCAGGATGGGGGGGCTCTGCTCCGGGCTGAGGGCCCCGCAGGCAGCCCCGGGCCCCGCCGCTGCAGCACGGCCGGACCCAGCACCCCCGCGGCCCCCTGCCAGCACCCCCCGGCGGCCCAGACCCGCCCCCCCCAGCATCCCAGTGCCAGTTTCTCCTCCCAGCATCCCAGTACGCCCCCCCCAGTAACCCACCCCGCCGCCCCCCCCACTGATTGACAGCGCTCTCAGCCACTGGGCGGGCGGTACCGCGGGGGGGGGCGGGCGGCCCGCGGCTGCAAGAGGGGCGGGAGCGGCGCGGGGCAGGGCCGGGGGCTGCAGCGCGGCCCCTCCGGTCCCGGTCCCGGCCCCGGCTCCGCTCCCGCCCGGCGCCGCCGCCACCCGCCACCCGCCAGGTAAGGGCCGTCGGGGCCGGGAGCCGCTCCCCTCCCGCCGCCGGTGCCCCCGGGACGAGGCAGGCGGCGGGGAGCAGCGCTGCCCCCGGACCCGGCGCTGGAGCGTGTCGGGGCCGGAGCCCCCCTCCGAGTACCCCTGCCCCAGCCCGGCCGCCCCGTCCATCCCCAGGGCCCTGCTCCCTCCTTGGGGTGCTGATGTGGGGTGCCCTGCACTGCCAGGGTGCCGGCCTGGGGGGCATCCTTAGCGGCCCCCCCTCTGTCCTCTTCTGGGACCAGCAGCCAGTGGCCACGATGGTACTGGTACGGTGAGAGGAGGGGGTTGGGTCAGGGGTGCCAGGGCCCTTCTGGCACCAGCTGCCGTCTCCCGGCCTGGCACGGTCTGTGCGGGATCCTGTGCGGGGTGGGTGCTCAGGCTCTGTGGCCCCCAGGAGCCTTTGTGTCCTGGCCTCTTTGGAGGCTTCACTTGCAGGATAAGGAGCTCCTGAGGTGCCGTGCTTCTGGAAAAGGTCTTCCTCGCTGTTCCCTCCCGGGAAAAGGAGCCTCTTGCAGCTCTTGTGTGGCTGAGAGTGCACGGGGAGGGGTGTGAGCATGGCACACCGCGGGGAATAGTCAGTCCCTGGGGCAGGGCTGTGGTGCCAGGAAGGCTGGTGCAGCTCCGCAGCCGTGCCGGGGGTCTCTGGGGAAGCGCTGAGCTCTGTGGGCGTCCAGACACTTCCTTGGCTCTGGCTGCCGAGGGGCGGTGGGTTCAGCGCTGCCGCGGGCGGTGACAGATGCTGGTGGGATGCTGGGGCAGGAAGCAGCCTCTGCCTGTGGCGTTTGCTGGGAGCGGGGCTGGCAGGGAGGGCGAGGAGCCTGGATCATTGTGGGGGGAGGCTTGTGCCCATCCCAGGGCACCCCCAGGTCCTGCAAGCCCATGTGGCTAGGAAATCATACGTGCAAAGGGCAATTGGGCTTGGTCGGCCGCCAGGTGAACTTCTCCTCAACTTTATGGAGAGAAGCTCCGGGAGCTCTCAGCAAACCATCTGCTGCTCGGGCTGAGCGGTGCCGGCAGCCAAGGCTGCGTGGGAGCGGGCACGGCGTGTATCGGAGCCGCTCCGCCTGCTGCCCACGCAGCCACGGGCTCAGCAGCGCCCCGCTGCACCACGGGCAGCCCCAGGGCCGGGGTGTGAGGCTGCGGAGCTGCCCCTCACCGAGGGTCAGGCACCAGTGGCCAGCTGGGCGCTGCAGGCTGGATGGTGCTGGTGAGGTTTTTCCCTGCTTTAATGCCACAGCAGGGACTGGTCCCCACCCTTGTGCCCCTCTCCTGCCGTGCAGAGACTTGTGGTGTCTTTGTCCCATCCTTAGAGAGGGTGCCTGGCCCATCGTGGCCTGGTAGAGCATGCAGGGAGCTATTCTGGGTGTCAGTTGCTGAGAGTTTTCCTGCAGCCTGAAGGGGGGACTGGAGGTGATGCCATGGCTGTGCTAGGGGGCTGCCGTTGGGCAGCTCCTGCATCGAGGACCACAGCTGAGCAGCATGGGTGCTGAGCCCGGCCCCGGTGCTGTGGTCGCTGTTGTGGCATAGGGCAGTGAGCAGATGCCTGCAACCAGGTGGGTCTGCTCTGCTGTAGGGCAGCACATGGGGCTGGCCAGCCGCTGGGGCAGTGCAGGACCCAGGATCACGGCCGGCCCCGTGCTGGCACGCAGGAGCCCCACGTTTCCCCTGCCAGGCGCAGCCATGGGCAAGCACAGCAGCAAGCTGGCCCCGGAGGTGCTGGATGACCTGGTGAGGAGCACAGAGTTCAGCGAGCAGGAGCTGAAGCAGTGGTACAAGGGCTTCCTGAAGGACTGTCCCACTGGCATCCTCAACCTGGAGGAGTTCCAGCAGCTCTACATCAAGGTGGGCTTGGGCTGGGGACCTGCATGCTGTCTGCGGGGCTGGAGCACCCACCCCACTGGGGCAAGGGTGCAGCTCCCTGCGGAGCAGCCTCTGCACTGAGCTCCCCTCCCCGTTTCGATCTCTCCCTCCTCTCCTCCCCACAGTTTTTTCCCTACGGAGATGCCTCCAAGTTTGCCCAGCACGCTTTCCGCACCTTTGACAAGAACGGCGATGGGACCATCGATTTCCGGGAGTTCATCTGTGCCCTGTCTGTCACCTCCAGGGGGACCTTTGAGCAGAAACTCAACTGGGCCTTTGAGATGTACGACCTGGACGGGGACGGGATGATCACACGCCTGGAGATGCTGGAGATCATTGAGGTACTGGCGCTTAAATAAGTGGGGGTAGCTTGCGTTGTTCCAGGCTTTTCACTGGTATTGGGCCCACCAAAGAATGGGTTTTCCTGTCCAAAGCTTTGTCTGAAATGCCCACGGGTGTAGCTGTGCAGGGCACAGAGAGGCAGCAGTCCTGCCCCTGCCTTGTCCTGGCACCTTCTGCCCACCCAACGTCCCCCCTCTGGTGCTTTGCTCCCCTCCTCACTGCAGGCCATTTACAAGATGGTGGGGACTGTGATCATGATGCGGATGAACCAAGACGGGCTGACGCCCCAGCAGCGCGTTGACAAGATCTTCACTAAGATGGACAAGGACAAGGATGACCAGATCTCCCTGGAGGAGTTCAAGGAGGCAGCAAAGAGCGACCCCTCCATCGTCCTCCTCCTGCAGTGCGATATGCAGAAGTAGGGCCCTGAGGGCTCCTGGCTGGATGGGCTGCAGCCACCCCTGCTGCCCGTGACAGTTTCCATCCCCACTTTCTGCTGAGCGCCCTGTGCCTGCTTCGCCCCAGGTGTGACCCACGCTCTGTCCCTGGTGCCACCCCTCTGCCTCCGCTCCTGGCCACGTCGGTGGCCACGTCTCTCCCTCGATGGGCAGAGCCTGCCCCGGGCACCGCTGGCTTGAAGTGCCCCCAAACCAGACCTCTCCCGTCCTGGAGCTGGACTCCCTGAGGCTGATGGCGAGGTCCCAGCTCCCCGGGCCAGTCGCCCCCGTGCCCCTGCTGCTTGCTGCCTGCTCTCCCCGCTGCTCCGCCTGGCCCGGTTGCTGATCCCGTCTGAGAGCAGCTCTTTGTGCTGACCCCATCGCTCGTGGTGCCTCCAGGGAGGCTGAAGGCTCCGGGTCCTGTCCCTGCTCTCTCCTCTGCTGGCAGCTCCCCGTGGGGCTGTCTGGGGGCTCGGGTCTGGCCCCAGGGAGCTGCAGCCCCCACTCCCTCTGCCCAGCTTTAGCTTTTCTGCTGCTGCTTCTGCTGCTGGGAATGGCCAGGGCTGGTGAGGGGACTTCAGAAAGAGCAGAAGTGTCCAGGTCCACCCTTGGACATGGCGGGTGTCTGATCCCAGAAGCCACCGTCCATCCCATCACCTGTGGGAGCTGGTAGGGACAGCGGGGGACCACCAAAACTGCCCCGGTGGTATTTGGGGTGCCTGTGGAGTTTCTGGCCTTTCTGAAAAGGGAAGTGGTGCCAGTTGTTCCAGCCTGCTGCCTCTGTCCCTCCTGCCCAGGACAGGAATGTTGCCAGGGTGTTTAGTCTGCACGTTGTGGTGTTGATGTCTGTAATGTCCGTTAGGAGACTGTGGACTTGGTATCTATTTTTTTTTTTTTATGGAAAAATAAAATGTCCCCCGAGTGTGGTGTTCCCCTGAATGGCTTACTGGGAGGCAGCTGGCTCCTGCAGCTGCGGGTGAAGCAGGATGGGAACATTTCCCCTGAACATCGCTTGTGGGGCTCACCTTGAGCCTGTGACACCCAGGAGATGGAGGGGGTCTGCCTGGGGAGCCTTGAAGATGGATGAAAAGGTAACCCCTCAGCTGTGAAGGCAGCTTTGGGGGAGGGAATAACGTTATCCTGCAGGAGGGGGGTAGGAACAGGGATCCCTGGCCCTGAACTAGGTCTCCCCTGTCCTCCAGGAGCTGGACCCTGGCTGCCCCTTCATTCAGGGGCACAGCTGGGGGAGCTGGTGGTGGTGTCCTGGGCCCATCCCGGTGTCATCCACCCCTGGGACCTGCTGTTGCTGCACGTCTCTTCCACCCCCATCCTCCTGGCACATTTCTTTCCTCTGGCCTTTCTTCTCCATCGGCAGCCTGCAGAGACGGGGCCTGTTGCCGAGGAGCTCGCACCAGCTTTAAACACCTCTCTGTGTTTAACGGGGCGCGTTTGGCTCCTGCTGTGCCTGCAGGCACGCTGCTCCTTCCACCCTGTGCAACGCCTGTGTCCTGAGCAGGCAGAGGGAGGGTGCTGGGGCAGCGCCTGGGGATTGCCGGGGGTGCTGGGGGGCAGCTCCGCGCACCTGGGCTTTGGCTGCCGTGTGTGCAGCAGAGCAGGGCTGCACGCTGGGGGAGGACGGGTCCGGGAGCCTGGGCCTGTGCCAGGGCTGCCGTGTGAAAGGGCAGGAGCTGGAGCTCGAGAGGGGGCTCCCGGAATAGCCGCCGCGATGCCGGGCTGCGAAGCTCCCGCTTCCCTGGGCGTCGCCCCCGAGGAAGCTCCGGTATTCGCTGGGGAGACCCGCGGGGGCCCTGGGGAAATGGAGCGTTTGACGGGGACGGAGCGATGCTGGGCTCCCAGAAGGGCGGCCCCGAGGGCTGGGCCCAGGGGCTGGGCTCGGTGCTGCCCCGGGCAGGGAAGCGGCTGCGGGGGGGGGCCGGGTCAGACCGCGGGGATCTCCCCGGGGGGGGGCCCTCGGCTGCTGCCCGCGGCTCCCGCGGCAGGCGGAGAGCCCCGGGCTCGGCGTGGAGCCTCGGCGGGCACCCGCAGCGCCCCCCGGTGCGCGCCCCCGTGCCGCTGCTCGCCCCTCCGCGACCCCCCCCGGCCCCGTCCCTGCCCGCCCGGGGGCTGCCGGTGGCCCGGGGCGGCTGCGGGGCGCCCCCGCCAGGCCGTTACCGGGGACCGGGGGGTGCGGGGCGGCGGCGGCGGCGGGCCCGGTGCCGAAGAGGTTAAGCCGCGGCCCGGTGGGTTGGAGCCCGGAGCTCCGCGGGCCGCCCTATAAAAGCGCCCCGCCGGCAGCTCCCGGTGCGCACGGAGCCGCCGCGCCATGGAGCCGCCGGGCACCGCCGGGGCACCGGGCGCGGCGGGGCGGCCCTGGGAGGACGCCAAGGCTTTCTACGACAACCTCGCCCCCAAGAAGAAACCCAAATCGGTGAGAGCCCCGGGCTGCGGCCCCGCCGCCGAGGGAGCCCCCAGCCCGGGGAGGGAGGCGGCTGCCCGAGACCCCCCGGGTGCTGTGCTCCCCTAGGGTGGGTGCTGTGCTCCCCTGCATGCCCCGTCTCCTCCAGCCCCCACTCCCCTCCAGGCCCCCCTCCGAGTGCCCGATCTCCTCCAGGTCCCTCTCCGAGCACCCCCCTCTCCTCCAGGTCCCCTGCGGTCCTTGGGTGCTCTGTCTCCTGCAGGTGCCCTGGGCTCCACATGGGTCTCTCCGGTTTTCCTTTGATCCCCTCCCAGGGGGTCATCTCCCTAGGGGTCCTGGGGGAAGCCCTGGCTGTCTCCAGGTGCCCCCCCTCCTTCGTGGCATCCCTGCATTGCCCTTGGCTGCCTGGGGTCTCTCCAGAGTCCCCGATCCCCCCGGGATCCTGCATGTCCCCGGACTGTCCCTGTGTCTCCCCAGGGCTGAGACGTCCTTGTGGAGCTGCTTGGTGCCCACAAGCTGCCTGTCCCCAGCTGCTGGCCAGGGGCAGGAGGTGGCCGTGGCAGAGCAGGGGGACAGCCCGGGGCCCGAATCCCTGCCTGGGGGCGCTGGTGCCACCCCAGTGGGCTCCCCCACTCTGGGAGATTAGAGCAAAGCCTGCGTTATCTAACCAGAGCTGAGCTCTGCTGCGTTTAAAAATGGGAGCTCTGGAAGCGCTGCCGTGTCTCAGAATAGCCGTGGCAGCGCTGTGCTGGCAGCCTGGAGAGGTGGCCGTGGGCTGGCCCTGGCCCCGCTGCCTGTGAGCTGCGGGCACCGGAGCGTGGGGCAATGCTGGAGCCACTGCCACGGGGCCTGGGGCACGCAGGGCCTGTCGTGGTGAGGCTCCGTGGGGGGGAACCCCAGTGAGGGGAGCTGGCCAGGAGGCTGCTCTGCAGCCCCCAAGTGGGGACACCGCCCTACTTCCCTGCGGGGGACCCCCGGTCCTGCACCCGCTGCAAACCGTCCGTGCTGTCACCTCGCCCTGCCCGTGGGACAGGGGCAGCCTGGCGTGGCGGGGGGATGCGGCTGGTTGTCTGCCACACCATGCTCTCAGCCTGCTGCAGGTGTTTGCCCGAGCTCCTCCTCTTCCTCTCCTGGCAGCACGCTCGGTGCCCACTATGCCCGTCTCTGCTGTGTGTGGGGGGAAACTGAGGCACGGGGCAGTGGTGTGGTTTGCTCGCGTGGCAAACCAGTGGCAGAGCCAGGATCCAGGTGCTCAGGCCCCGAGGTCGGGCTGTGCCCCCCATCCATGGGGCAGGCTGCGTCCAGGCCAGGCAGCTCGGCTGCCCTCGCACACAGCTGGGCTGCCCAGCCCTGCCAGGCAGCTGTCATGCCCCGTGATGGACGGCTGCGGAGCACTTTTCTGCATTATAAATAATGTGTTTTGAAAACTCAGAAACATCCTAGCCATTGCCCTGAACTTTAATCTGATCCTGAGCAGGGGGCTTGCAGCTCCCAGGGCTTCCCTGTGCCTGCGGGAAGTGAGGTTGCTACTGTCCGTCTGTGCCCTTGTGGGTGCTTCTGGGTCTGTCTGTCCTCGGCTGGGTCTGTCCGTCCTTGGCTGGGTGTCTCCGCAGCCAGGGCAGGTGCTGGTGTGGGAGCAGGAGCAAGCCAGAGCTGCTGCTTCCTGCAGGTGGGCTGGCAGGAGGCAGGGTGATTTGGGGCACATTTTTGGGAGCACGTTCCTGGCTGGGGAATGGGCTAACGCAGCATCCCCAGAGCCCGGGGGGCTCCCTGCTTTGCCGGGGTCTCTGCTCTTCCCGCTCCCTGGCTCCCATGCCTGCTCCAGCCTCGCTCCTGCCAGCTGGGGGAGGTCAGCAGTGAGACTTGTCACTCTTCAGCAATGTGGAAAATGTCCCCCAGCATCTCCAGTGACACCATGTGGGGAGCTGGTGGGAGCTGCGTTTTGCTGCTCCCCTTCTCCGGGTGCCCCTCGTCCCCTGGCCCGCCAGGCCCCTGTGCCCACGGGGACCCGTCTGGCTCAGCGGGGTGCCTCCTGTGCTGGGCTCTCCGTAGGCGTTGGGTGCAGTGACTTTTGGGATGCTTTAGCTAGCGAGGAGACCTGTGCTTGACCCTGGACCTCCTCCCTTTCTGTGTCCAAGTTTAACACCAAAATTCACCTCCAAGCTTTGAATTTCGCCCCAAGGTCTTCTTCAGGAGCCAGCCCAGAGCCACCAGCATCCCTCCAGGCTTTTGGGTAGAGGTGTGTCCCGCAGGATCAGCCCCAGGCGGTGCAGAATTACCTGCTGCACCGGGCTGCAGGCTGGGGTCTGCCTGGCCTCTGGGGGTGGCAGTGGGAGCTGCCGGTGTTGGGGGCATGGGGGGGCACCTGCAGCTCTTGAGTGGGAGGGCACGGCTCTACTGTGTGGCCTGGGGACGTGTGGGATTTCCAAATGTCTGTCTCTAATCCCTGGGGGGCTGCTCAGGATTTACATGCGATTAGGAGGGTGATTTAACGGCCTGCCAGCTGTTGGGTCTGCGGAGGAAAACGTGGCGTTTCCACTCACTGCAGAACACACCTTTCTGTCAAAACCGAAGCGTTTGGGGTTGGGGTGGGTTTGGTGCTCTGTGGAGCTGGAGTGTGCTGGGAGGTCACTTATGTCTGGGATGGGGTTTGGACCTTGGGGACCGCCTGGAGGTTGCACCAAGGGCTGGGCTGTCAGCATGGGTCCCTCCTGTCCAGGCTGAGCCCAGAGATGCACCTGGGGTTATGGTGGGACCTTCCCCCCTGCCGTCCTGCTCACACCTCTGTTAAACACCTCAATCATCTCTTGGGGGAGCTTTAGGACAGGGCTGGATGTGGCCTCCCATTGGAAGGGAAGAGGGGAGAGGAGCTGACCCTGAATCCCCAGGCACAATTTCAGGTGGATTCGGCTGAGCAGAGCCTCACAGCCGCTTCCTGGGGATTTTGTGGGGCAACGGGCTGCAACCAGCCTTGGCCGACCTTGGGTGCTGCTCCGAGGGCACTTGGGGTGCCCAAACCTGCCAGAGCTGGAGGCTGTGTCGGGATGGAGCCCTGTGCAGGCTCCACGAGCCTCGTGGGACTAAACGTAGCCCAGCCAGGGCTGCGGGATGTGCGCACTTTCCATTAAAAAGGAGAGTATTTTCTCCTAGAACTGTGGTGTTCCCCAGGCAAAATGGGGGTTGTTGGGTCGTTCACAGAGCTCAGGTGGAGTTGAGGTGCTGCAGTTCCCATAGTGCCGTGACTTCCTAAAGCCACTTTTTGAGCGTGGTAATGACCATCTGCAGTAACAGCGGGGATGGAGAAGCATCCAAACAACCTCGAGGAGGGAACACTTCCAGATGAAATCTCCACTTCAAAGAAATGTCAGAATGCATCTCACCTCCTTGCAGAGCAGAATTGCCTTATTCCCCAGCAGTCAGCATTTCCCAGAGCACAGCAGGGCTGCTGGAGCTGCGAGCTGCGCTAGCGCCTGGCTGAGGCTTTCCTGCAGAAAGTGCTCAAAGGGGCAAATCTTCCTCCGCAGGCATGAGCAGGATCCGGCAGGTCCCGTTCCCAAAGGCTTCCCGCCTGCAGGCGGCTGGGGCTCCGGCAGCCCATGCCGGGGCAGAGGAAGGCCCCGAGCTCACGGTTATTTTTATTGCTGCGTTTATTACCTCTTAAATTAACCTCCTGGAGGCTTGTGCCTTTACATGGCAGGGAAGGGACCTTGAGCAGCCTGCTGCCGTTGCGCAAGGTGCCTGCGCTCTTGGCACCGCTGCTGCAAGGTGTGCACAGCGTGATGCAGCTTCAGGCCAGGTACCCAGGGGCCCTGCACACACGTCTCGCCCCCCAACACGCCTGGGTGCTGTGTGTGCCACTGACCTGCTGTCGGTGCTGGGCTGGCAGGGCAGGAGGTGCTGCGCTGCCACCGGGAGCGAATCTCTCCTTACCCAGAAAGACTGCGCGGAGCGGCCGTGCTCCTTGCTGAAGGCTAATGGCCGGATGCCCCAAAGCCTTTAGTGGTTATTAATATTAATATTTTCAGGTAATAAATGGCCCATGACACCGGAGTTATTAATTAATGAGGTAGAGTGCTGAGACTTGGCCCACAGCCAGTTAATAGCCAACACCCACCAGGCAGCTGAGTGTGAGGTGGGGTTGATACGCTCCTGGGAGTGATGCTGGTGCTGCTGCTGCTCTGCTCCCACATTTGCTAGAATAACCCTGCGTGTCCTGGGGGTTGTTCCTATGATCACAGATCATTCAGGTTGGAAAAGACCTCTAAGGTCATCTAGTCCAACCTTTATCCTAGTACTGACAAGTCCACCACTAAACCATGCTCCTGATTTCTACATCTACATGTTTCTTGAAGACCTCTAGGGATGGTGGCGGCTATTCCAAGGCTGCACAACCTTTTCAGTACAGAAACTTCTCCTAAAATCCAACCTAAAAGCTGGGGGGAAAAAAAAAAAGCTGCTTTGGGGAAAAAAAAAACACCTGCTTTCCCAAAAGAGCTGGTTCAAAAGGGGATCTTATTTCTCTACAAGGGTCCCTCTGGTCACGGTGATGTTCTCAGGCTGAGCTAATCTGTATCTGGTCCTAATCGCCCACTGCTTAATCTGCTTGCTGGGGATTTTGGGTACTGATGCGGCTTCAGAGAGGCGTCAGCCATGCTGCAGGGCTGGCCCCAGGCGCTGCCAGTGGGGCGGTGCGGTGCTGGGAATGGCACGGGGGCTGCTGTGACTCACTGCTGGGCGCGTCTGTGCTGGGCAGGATCGGCAGAGCCAGCGTGGGGCAGAGCAAGCCCCGGGGCAGGCCCAGCCCTGCGGGGAGAGAAGGTCCCCAGTGCGGATGGGGCAGCTCGTCCTTGCCAGGCTGCTGTTCTTGCAAAGCCCAGCCCTACGCAGGGTGGGAGCTTGAACTTTGGAGCACCTGGGTGTGCGGAGCAGGCTGGAGAAGGCACCCTCCACCTCCGGGCAAGCGGCATCGCTGGGGGATTACTCACGGGTAATGTGCTTCGTGATCCTGGAAATCACGGAGGAGCTGAGGGCAAGGTGTTTCCGCAGTGCTGACGGCCTGGATTTCACGGGCTCCCCGTGGGGATGCCCCCGAGCGCCCCAAGCTGCTCCCAGCAGCAGGGCTGCCTCTGCTGCCCTCCCGTCCTGGGATCTGCTCTGCTGGTAGACAGATTTTTGTTGGCCGTCAGTAATGAACCGGCTTTCAGACTGCAAGTGGTGATGGGGATTAACGCCCTCCAAGGGGAGAGGGAGGACAGGCAGGGGTCAAGAGGAGACTGACTTTTGTGGTGCCCCCCTCTGGCTGCCAAGTCCCACCGACGGCCCCTTGTTGACTTTGGTGGATTTTGGATCAAGTGCATGAACATTAATAATAATGACTCATAAATCATTGCTTGCACCACCTGTTTGTCATGTTTCCACCCACAATAACTATATTGAGTGTGTTTATACGCTCAGCTGGCATGGGCTGTTTGTCACATCTGGATAGCAGCATGGGAGTGCGGATCTTGTCGAGCCGCAGTGTGTGGTTTTTCCTGGCTGGAGGGAAAAAGCCACACACATTCCTTCTGCGCGGGGTCAAGTGGTTCTCCCGGGGCGGTGCCTTGGGTCTGGATGTGTCCCAGGAGCCTGTTTGTCAAGGGAGAGCTTGAACATGGTGCAAGCCTCAGAAAAGGGGCCTCAGGTATCCGAATGTGTGGGGACAGTGTGTCAGGGTATATCCAGGGCTTCTCCCCTGGAGCAGGGAAGATGAGGACATCAGCTGCCTGGTCAGTGCAGCCGTCCCAAAGAGGATGTGCTGTCCTGGTGAGGGCTGGCCGCTGCCTCCAGGTGGGGGGGCCGTCAGCGTGGGCTGCCCCCAAGTCTCACCCTTTCCACGCAGCCAAAGCCCGAGAATGCCATCACCATTGCGGTGTCGTCGCGGGCGCTTTTCCGCATGGAGGAGGAGCAGAAGATTTACAAGGAGCAAGGGGTGGAGGCCTACGTGAAATACCAGCTGGACCATGAGAACGAGCCCTTCCTCCCCGGGGCTGCCTTCCCCTTCGTCAAGGTGAGCGTCCGCCCGCATAAGCTGAACCTGACCCACGAGTTTTGGGGTGAGGGGGCACCGCAGGGTGCTGCACATGCAGAAGGGATGGGAAATGAGGGATGTACCCACAGAGCAAACAGTGCAGATAAACCTCCTGGCAAGGATGTGCTGCTTCCTGGGCTGGGGAAACGCTGAATGTTCCAGATTGGCCAACGAGCCCGAGAATTGAAGAAATCATCTCTTTGGATCATATCTAAAGCTTCCATTTAGGGAATTCTCATCTTGCTCTCTGACAATAAAATTGGCTGAATTCAGTCTTGCTACAGAGTTGGCCAGTTTCTAATTTTGACATGTTGAAATGAGATATTTAAAATTTTAAATGTTTTCCAATTTCTGCCCCAGTTCTGCTGGATTTGGTGCGGTTTCTTCTGCTGGTCCTCATTGGAGCGACCTCTCACCTTTTCCCAATGAATAAGCAAATCCACTTGGTGGGGCGAGACATATTCTTTTCCTGATTGCTTGAAAAACACTTCTCTGTAACTCTGAGCTAATGCAATCTCCTCTCCTAACAGAAACTCGAAGCTTGTTGTGTTAGGCAGTAGAAGGGTGGCTGTGTGTTTTTTCCCCAATGCAGCCCCTTTTTTCCCAGCTGAAGCCGCTCGCTGGTGTCCGCGTGGCTCGGGGCGCAGCTGGGGCAGGTCCCTGGTTTCGGTGAACACAAGTTGTGCTCGGTGAGGAGGGCGGCAGGGCTATGCCCGGGGCTCGCTGACCCTCCCTGTCCCCGGGTGCTGCAGGCGCTGGAAGCGGTGAACACGCAGCTGCGCGAGCTCTACCCCGACAGCGAGGAGCTCTTCGACATCGTCCTCATGACCAACAACCATGCCCAGGTCGGGGTGCGGCTGATCAACAGCATCAACCACTACGGTGAGCTCAGCGCAAAGCATGCTTCGTGCAGATGCTGCCAGCTTTTGGGTGGGGTATTGTGGCTGGGCAGCGGGTTAAGGAGATGCTTTCTCCTGTCTCTTCCACCAAACCGCGTGCTGAGCCCGCTCCTCCCAATCTTCCTGGGCTCTGAGTGGAAGCTGGCACTTTTTGGGGGGCGGCCGGGCTCACCCCGCTGTCCACCTGCCCTCAGATCTGTTCATCGAGAGGTTCTGCATGACTGGAGGGAACAGCCCCATCTGTTACCTCAAGGCTTACCACACCAACCTCTACCTCTCCTCCGACGCCAAGAAAGTGAGTGGGGCCATTGAAGAGGGTGAGTCTGGGGTCCAGCCTGGGGGTTGGGGGGGATGCCCAGAGTCCACAGGGGTTGGTGCCAGGAGTGATAGCTCCAGTGTCCCCGTGTCGATGTGCAGGTGGGGTGGCTTTCCCACATCCCATCAAGGAGGGGATGTCCTTGATGCTCCAAAGAGCCTCCAGTTTCCATGGGAATAAGGCTTTCCTTGGGCTCTACAGCTCTTCTGGTGCAAAGGCACTGTCTTCCCTCTTTAATTCTTGCATGCAAAGTGAGGCCTGTCATCTCAGTACTTGTTTTTGCTGTGAAAGGTCTCAGGGCCAAGCTGCAGGCACTGTTTGGTGCGTGCATGTCCTCTCTGTGTTTGCTTGCAGCCTGTTGTGTTTTGCTCTGCTCCTCAACAGACGAGCGGTGTGGCTGGGTCCTTGGGTAAATGTCACCTCTCACCTTGCGCTTCGTGTCCCCAGGGATTGCCGCGGCCACCATCTTCAGCCCCAGCAAAGATCTGGAGGTGTCGGAGAACCAGCTGCGGGTGGCATTTGACGGTGACGCCGTGCTCTTCTCGGATGAGTCGGAGCAGATCGTGAAGGCTCACGGCCTGGATATGTTCTTTGAGCATGAAAAGGCTCATGAGAACAAGCCTCTGGCACAGGTAGTGCGGGGCGTCCTGGCATGGTGCAGCCAGAAAAGCCTCTGGGGGAGAGGCAGCCTGCAGCGATGGCTGCACCATGGGGAATGTGCCAGGGCTGGCGCGTGGAGCATGGCGTGCGGTGGGCCAGCAGCCTGGCACTGCCAGATTCGGGCTGCGGGATGGCTCCGGCTGCCCCCTCAGTGCCACTTCTGAGGGCCTGTGGGGAGAAGGGCTTGGCCAGCGTGCCCGGCCCCGGTGGGACTGGGTGCTGGGAGCAGGGGTCGGCACGGAGGTCTCGGAGTGACGGCTTCCCCTTGCTCCGGCAGGGACCCCTGAAGGGCTTCCTGGAGGCCCTGGGGAAGCTGCAGAAGAAGTTCTATTCCAAGGGGCTGAGGATGGAGTGTCCCATTCGCACCTACCTGGTGACAGCCCGGAGCGCCGCCAGCTCGGGAGCCCGGGCCCTAAAGACTCTGCGCAGCTGGGGCCTGGAGACGGACGAGGCGCTGTTCCTGGCCGGGGCTCCCAAGGGGCCGCTGCTGAAGAAGATCCGGCCTCACATCTTCTTCGACGACCAGATGTTCCACGTGGAGGGAGCCAAGGAGATGGGCACCGTCGCTGCCCACGTCCCCTACGGCGTCGCCCAGAAGCACAAGCGGCCGGCGCAGGAGAAACAGCCCCAGAACAGCAAGTAGGGCGGCCGGCACGGTGTGGGCGCCCCAAGCAGCACGCGTGGAGCTGGGCTGCGCTCGGCCGGGCTGATCCCGGTGGGAGCCCGGTGCAGGTGCGGGCGGAGGAGGAGGCTGCCACAGCCTCCTTTAGCCTTGGTGTTTTTTGCGATGTCGTGATGTTGTCCCCTTCCTCGTGGTGCCTCCCGCGAGGCGCTTCCCCGTTCGTCTGCACTTGCTTCAGGCAGCGTCTCTCGAGGACGGGTCTTGGTTTTTGTGCGCTGCTCATGCCGGGCAGGTTTAACCTTATTGACCGTTCTTCAAACCCCAGGTGATTTTCAAAACCTTTGATTTAAAGAGCAAATGTTCAGGCTAAAGTGTTGAACTGGAAAGTTAGGAGCACAAAAAAAAAACACCTTTCTTGCAGCTTTGAAGCAAAATACTGTCCCTTTTCACTAAAGAGAACCCCTAAGTTTGTTCCCTTGCTGGGAAACCTAAGGTATATCCAGCACCTGCCCCCTGAGGAGAAAACCTCATGTGTCTTTGTCCTTCCACCAAGGTTTTGTGAGCTGCACAGCTTTTCTTTCATACACTGGAATTTGGAAAAATAGAAACAAACATATATTTAAAAAAAAAAAACAAAAAAAACACTTATCTGCTTGGAGCTTTGGGCCAGTGTACCATTGGCCCAGGTTTTTAAATGTGGGTTCCACAGTTGGATGAGTTGGCACTTAAAAAAAACCATCTCAATAAGACATCCAAAGCCTATCTCTTGTGTGTGCCTTCCAGGGTCTGCAGACACATGCCTAGGGCTTGAGTTAAGGTAAAAGCAGGCCCCAATATATTAGGGACATCATTTGAAGTCCATTTAGATAAATCTGCAGAGAATTTCAGCCTTGGGGGTTTAATTAAAGGATTTTTTTCACCTTTCTAAGCTGAGCCCATAGGAGTTGGTAATCTTTTTCTCTTCAGCATCTTAAAACCTCTGGTGTTTCTTAAAATAGACACCTCTGCTCGTGATGCTGTGAGAAAGAACCAAATCTCTGATTAAAAATCAGGAAACCAATTGGAGTGCTACTCCAAAATCTGTGTGAAAATCACACTGACATTACTGCACAAAGCCATGTCCCGAAGGACACACTCAGGATGAAAATGTAAAGAATACCACTTTTGTGTTTTGCTTTATTATTATTATTTTTAATTCTTCAAGGCAAAGCATGCCATGGTTGGGCACAAAGGGTGCCCAGGGGTATCAGATAGTATTTTCAGTTGCTTCCAACTTTGCAAACACCAGTTCCGTGGGCTGAAGTTTTCCCAGGTATATGTCTGCCCCTGGCTTGACTTTGCTTCAGCTAAAAGAGCTCAGCCTTTCCTAGCAGTGAGGCTGAAGTGGTGGTTATTGTACTTCTGGCAAATACCCCAACAAGCTAACGATGCCCTCATTGGCCCTGCAGACTGTTTTCTCATTGCACTAAATCCTGCTCAAGCAGTGAAAAACAAATTGCACTTTTCCACTCCCGAACTCCTTCACCTTCACAGACTGTTATTTGTCACACCTGGGTGACAAACGCCTCAGAGGAAGGTCTGAAATCCAAACAAAAAGAAGTCTTGAAAGAAATGAGTATTGCAGTTACACATCTGTTAATATACAGGTCTATAAAAAGGTCCTGTTTTTTTTTTAATGTGAACCCCAGATATTGGGATCTGAATGGTATCTTGCAGTCCTTTTTGGCAGAGGCAGGGGATAACAGCCTGGCCTCCCAGTAAACATTTCCAAGGTGTTTCCTGAAGATCCCGTTTTGGAAACCTGGCCAAGCTCAGCTCGCAGAGGCTCCTGCCAGTCCGGGAGGTAACGTTGCGAGGGGAACGGCATCACCAGTGAGCCCTTGGGAGGCAAGGCAGGGTGCTGGTGGGATGGGATGGGATGGGATGCCCTTGGGATGCGCAGGGAGCTGGGCATGAGCCCGAAGGCAGCAGCACGGTGTGGGCAGCTGTGTTAGGGACTCTGCTTAGGGCCCGCCTGCTGCCAGGGCAGCTCGGGGGCTGCTGGGGGACACGGGGCTCAGGAAATGCCCCCGAGGTGAGATGAGCCCCCTTCGCAGCTCCTGCATCCCTCTTGCACTGGGAGGATTTTAGGATTTTCCCTCCCGCGACAGCTGCTCCGTTCGCTTTCATCCATGTGGCTTCCAGCATGTTTTTTCTCCCCCCCCACTGACTGGCGGGCGTGGATTTGCTGCTTGTGTCCTGTCCTCGTGTGCCCATCCGTGCCATCTGCTGGGGCTGGGGAGCGATGCAGCCCCCGGGGCTGGCTGTGTGTCTGACCGCCCGTGCGGCTGTGCCTTTTGTTCCGTGCTGGCCAACAAATGGACTTCCCTGCTGCATGTCACTGCTGCGAGTTTCACCTCATTGTTCTCCAGTGTTTTTTCTTGTAAACGAACTGCCATGATAATGAAACCCCTTTGGGTGTTTTTCTGTAATAAACTGTGTTGGTCCCAGCCCGACTTTATTGCCATTCTCACAATGGGTATTTTGGCTCCCTGGTACAGGCAGCAAGAATCTGGGGTCCCTGATTGGGACCTCCCAGGCTTTATGGTGAAGGGATGGGGGTGATTAGAAGAAAAAGGGACTTAACAGAATTCAGAAAATGTAACAAAAGCAGCTACCTGGGAGCTGGAGACTGCTGGGAGAGGTGGGATTCCAAGGCAGAGAGATGTGCTGTGAAACCTCCCTCTGCTTTGTGAACGGGCTTTTATTGAAACCAGAACTAGTGATGAAGTCCTGGATAAAAATACAATTTGGCAGAAGACTTTTGTCAACTTGATCTTCTCCCAGCCAACAGGTGGGAGGCAGCAAAAGCTTTTTAGAAGAGATTTATTGCTGCTGAAGTACCGGGTTTATCCGAATAGCGACACTGCAGTTCTGGTGTTAGCTCCTCCCCGCCAATAAAGAGAACAGATGGGTTAAGGGGAAGCAACAAATTCTCCATCCCTCACCAAATATAGCTAAGGAATGTCCATAGGCCCCAGGGCAGCATCTCTGCATGGCCCTCAGCAGAGCGTTCCTGAGCAGACTTGTTTGCTGGGGACGCTTTCCCTGTGCCCACCCCCAGTTCTGCCCCTTCTTCCTCCAGCTGCCTGGAGGGAAAATCAAACTCCGTCACCAGTAAGTCCCACATTGCACCAACAGAAGTCCAGGGGCCCGCCCAGCCCAGAGAGGTCGGGATGTCCATGCAGATGCCAGGAGCTGGCTCTGACGTCCGTGCAAAGGCCACCCAGAGCTCCCGGGGACCAGCATGAGCCGCGGAGCCCCATGGAGAGACACGGGCCAGTGCTGTGCAGGGAGTGAAGGGGGAGGTTTTATCATTGGTGTGCTGCCAGCCTGAGTTTTTGTTTCTGTTGCCTGTTTTCTGAGATTTTTCCTTCATCAGGCATCGAAAGGCTTTGCAGTGAGAGTGCTTTAAAATAAAGGACATGGAGGAGGAGAAAGCGGAGGCAGAACTGATGGAGAATTATGCTGCCTCTCAGCTATTGTCAGCGCAGATGTTCACAAGGTAATCATGGCCGTCGAGCAGTAAGAACTGCTTTTCGTGGCAAGCCCATGATTTAACCCCGAGAACTTGTGGGGCCAGTAGGTGAGGGTGTGATGCCCCGATGACAAGCTGCATGGCAGGGCGGTTGGGCAGAGTGCAGGTAGGGCAGGTCCTGACACCTCCCTGCCTCAGTTTCCCCCATCACCGTAACAGAGCTCAGAATTATCCAGCGGTAATATCAGGTCTGGAGGGTGACTCCTGCTCCTTGCAGAAGAAAAGCAGAAATCCAGGAGTCAGGAGTACTCCTAAGTGCAGTGAAACCCCATATCCCTGTGGTGATGCCTGTGTGCCCCCTGGCGTGCAGGGGCCATGCAAACGCAGGGTTGTCCCCTCAGTGCTGGCAGGGACAGGCTGCACTGGCAGGACTGCACCTCGTCCCTGCAGTGCACGTCATTTATGTCCTTTCTGGAGCACAGAATAGGAGCCAACACATGCGGTCAGGGGCCTGCAGCCATGGCCAGAGAGTAAAATGTCAGGGCAGGGGAGCTGGTGACAGGATGACAGAAACACCCGGCGCTGGAAGAATAGATTAGAGGACCTGGCGGCAGGAGAACAAGCAAAGGGCACTCGCTATCAGTGCTTGTGGGGCTGTGCCAGGATTTGGATGGCCTGACCATCTCGTTCCTTCGACACTGCTATTTATAGCAGTGTTTGCTGATGCCTCTGTCACCGGAGCCTAAAATGGTTCCTCCGAGCGGTGCTGGGGCGGCTGGACCGAGCCGCCTGCGCCGGGGAGGCCACCAACGAAGCAGTGACTCAAAGGGAACGCGTGCGAGCTGCTCCTCGCCCCGCTGACGGAGGAGGCCGCCTCTCCCTCTGCCAGGAGGCAGCCCCACGCCCGCTGGCTCCCTGCAGCATGCAGCGAGCATTCCTGTTAAATCCATGGCCCCTGGCAGGAGGCCTCGGTGGGGCACGGGGGTCACTCTCGGCCGCTCCTTCTGTCCCCAGACCGGGCTCATCCAGGTGTGGAGCCTGATGGTGGGCTCAGCTCATCCCTTGTTCCACGCCGCTGAGGGAACCCCGAGGCTGGAGAACCCTGGGGCTGGAGGAAATGCACGCGGCAAAGACCCCGTAACTGCCGGCAGCCGTGCCCCCTTCCCCGCCAGCGGAGCTGTGCATTGAAAACCAGCTTCGTTTTTCCAGCTCTGTCCCATGCAGGGAGATGGAGGTGGGGATCTGTTTCCTTGCATTTTCCCATTTCTGCAGCAAAAGCTGCGTTACCAGGACTGCATCCAAAAGCTCTGCTGGCAGTGTGGTGCCACACAGGACTGGGAACCTTAGTTCCCTGGGGAGGGGACAGGGGCTGCATGGCTGGGGGTGCTGGACATCAGCCTTGTGTCCTTGTGCTGTATCACCACGGCTGTCAGCAGCGGGCTTTTCTCCTCCAGATAAAGCAAGCCTGGCCGGGCAGCACAAGCCGGTGCCCACAGCCGGCGGAGCCGACCCCGCCTGCCTGACACGGGGCCGGTTCCACCCCAACCAGCCGCGCTCAGCGCCCCGCAGCGCTGCCCGGAGCCGGCCCGATAACGGCAGAGCCGGCAGAGCCTTCATCTGCGGGACCAGGAGGGAGCGGGGCTCGTTGCGGGGCACCGGCGGGCCCGGGGCCGGCTGCGGTGCCGGGCGGGGGCCGCGAGGGGGCGCCGGGGGCTGCGCGGCGCGGCCGGGGGCGGCTCGGCGGCTGCGGCCCCTCAGGGGCGTCCTCGCACCGGGGCCTGACCCGCTCCGGTCCCCGCCGCCTCGCGCTGCCCCGGGGGCGCCTTCTCCCTGCAGGCGGGCGGCTGGGGAGAGCTGCCCCCCGCCCGAAGTCATCACTGCCCCCACGGCCATCACTGCCCCCAGCCCTGCAGCTATGGCCCCCACAGCCATCACTGCCCCCAGCCTGTGGCCATCGCTGCCCCCAGCCCACTGCCTCATTGGGGTTTGCGCCCCATGGGGAAGGGCGGCCGTTGGGAGCCCACCGAGCTGGGAACGCAGCGTGTTCTTGTTCTTTTCAGCGTCAGCTTCGGCATGCAGCACGGTGGCTGCAGGTGCCGGCATGGCACCGAGAAGGGACAGCCATTCCGGGCACAGCAGTGCCGAGGCGTGGCCGCCATTTGGGTGCAGAGGCAGGGCCGCCAGCTCGGGCACCGTGGCACGGCAGGCCTCTCGGGTGCGCGGCAGGGTGGCCACCCAGGGTATGGTGGTGGGGTGGCCATGTCGGGCACCGAGCCGCCTGGGGTGGCCAGGCCGTGGGGCTGCAGGGCTGCGAGGCCACCCTGCGCAGCATGGCTGGGGCGCTGGGGGCCTTTCCTGCTGGCTGTATAAATAGGCCCCCGCTTCCTCGGCAGCCAGGCGGCCTCCTCCAGGTGCGGCTGGGAATCATTAGGAGCGCTCTGCGCTGGGCTGAGTGTGGGAACTGGAAGAGAAAGCTGGAGAGAGGCCTTCTTTCATCTCCCCACTCCCTCCTCCCCCTGTGTCTGCCAAGCCTGGCTTCCTTTTGAATCCTTTAGCTTGTGCCAAGCGAGGGAGAAGGGGGGGGGGGAATAAAGAGAAAAAAGGAAGAAAAAAAAAAAACCACAGGAATGCGTCCAGGGATCTGGCTTCATTCAGGCTGCTGAGCCCTGAATACCCCAGCTCCCGCTCGGGGAGCCAGAGAGAGGGAGGCTGTGGCCGCCCCCGCGACGGAGGCAGGGGGAAAACAAACAGGGAAGCGGCATTTGCGCCGTGGCTGTTACCACAGCGACTGACAAAGGGCTGGCGGGCAGCGGGCTGTCTGGAAGGGGGCCGCGGCCGCGTCCCCCCGCCGCGGGGCCGGGGAGGCAGAAGCACGGGTCAGGGCGCCCTGCGCCCGCGGGGGGAGCGAGGGCCCTCGGCGTCTGGGTGAAGCCCGGGCTGCGTTTCATCCCGGCGTGGGGACGTGGTGCCCAGACAGACGCCCTTGTGTCGGGCCTGTCTCGCAGTACAAAGGCGACAGGGCTGCTCGCAGGGAGGGCGTGAGGGGGAGGGAGGAGAGGCTTTTCTCCATCGCTTCGGAAGAATGGGTTTTTGACTCGATGCCGACTTTATTCCCAGCAAATTAATAATTTCCTCTCACAGCAACAATGTCGGCCTGTGTGTGTGTGTGTGTGTGTGTGTGTGCCGGTGTCTCCCGCTGCCCTCCAAGACGTGCTCCCCCCCCTCCTGCTGTGCGCGGAGGGTCTGCAGCGGACTTCCTCTGTCCGCGCCCTCAGCTGGGCTCCCTCCAGCTGTGCGTAACCGTCAGGCTCGGCCCAGCTGCCACGGCCGCCTCGGGAGCATCCTGGAGAGCGAGGCCCGGCTGTGAACTGATGGTGCGAGTGCAGGAGGTGGCGGGGAAGCACACTGGGTGGCGGCGAGGGAACGTGCGGCTGCAGGAAGGAGCGCTCGGCTCTGCAGCCTGCTTGGCAGAGCGCTTGGCGAAACGGGAAAGCGAGCAGGCGAGCGAGCGCGCGGGGCAGCCACCAGCACGCCCTCGCCTCTGCGCCTGTCTGCACAGGGTGCCGGGGATGCAGAACAGCTGCAGGACACAGTCGGCGTGCAGGACAGGAGCAGCAGCCACCCCAGCTGCTGCAGAGGTTTTTGGCCTGGCAGTGGATCTCTGGTGGCTGTTCTGACCCACGAGTACTTAGATAGCTGTGCACAAGCCCCTGTGCACACGCTTGCTCGTGCACACACCTTCTGGCACGCTGCGGCTGCATTCTGTGCGTGCCTTCTGCGCGTTCACTCCCAACACCCCGAGCCCGTTCCCACAGCTCTGCCTGCGTGGCTGCCTGCGTGCCTGCCGTGGCGCAGAGCCCTCTCTCCCTCTCTCGTGTGGGCACACAATATGGCATACAGTATCAGGAGATCTGGGAACACAGTCCATTCCTCTGGCAGCATTGTGTTTTGTTCCTTATTTATATCCCCGGGGTGGTGCCACAGGTGGGCAATTGTTCCAGCTGACAGCCTGAAAGGCAAAGAAACAAGATTTAACTTCCTGCTATTCAATTAGAGAAAGTGAGCATTCATCACCAGCTGCTGGCTGCTGGCAGGAACAGACCCACCCGCCGCGGCAGGCTCAGGAAAAGCTCTCCGTGGCAGGAAAGCGGCCTGCTGCCGCGGGCACGGCGGGCTCCCTGCACGCTCAGCTGCCGCCGCTGCTCCTGGGAGCCTCTAAGTGAGGCTGGGCGCTTCCCTCCTGCCCTGCTCTGCAGTTGATGTTCTTGCCTGTGGTTGGTTTGAGGAAGGAGATTGCCTGTTCAAAGCAGCCACGCTGGAAGCACTGCAGGTTAGGGGGGATGCTGAGGCAGGAGAGCTGTGAGCTCGCAGGGCTGCAGGGAGCGGCAGTGTGGTGGCTTCCCCCTGGGGCAGCCTCTGCCCTGAACTCCCTGCGATCCCCGACCCTGTGGGCCCTGCAGCTGAAGGATGGTGGTGCTGGAAAGCCCCCTCGGCCGTGCGCTTCCCTGTTGCTGTGCTCCGAGCTTGCCTTGATCGAGACAGCAGCAGCCAGGGTGTGGAGGAGCAGGGGCTGAGCCCCGTCCCTGTCGGCTCTGCAGCCTCCCTGCCCCACACGTGCACACTCCCCCGTGCTGTTTTTCAGGTTAGAAGGCAGGAGAGCTCCCACATGCCCGTGAGCTCCGTGTCTGACCACCAAGCTGCCTCCACCTTCCCCAGCACCGGCGCTGAGCCCCCCGGGAGGCACCCGCTGGCTGGGGCCTCCTGTAAAGCCTCACAGGCTGCAGGGAGAGCCGCAGGGCGCCCTGGCGGCTCCACGCGTGCAGAGCCCAAGGCTGTTCCTGCTCCATTTCCTTTCCTTGCTCTTCCCCGCCTGATGCTGAGCCAACTGCAGACGAGGCTCCCGCTACCTCTGCTCCCGTCCCGTCCCCATGCCATCTGTCCCCAGCACAGCGACAACTTCACAGCTCTGCACTGGCGGTGTTCCTGCTCAAGGTCCTTTCGTGCACCTCTTAGCTGGCTCTCTATTTTTAATCCTTCTGTCTCCACAGGGACTCGGGGTATCTTCCAAGATGGTTGTGATCATCAGGGATACAGTTGGAACCCGTTCCGCGTTGCTGCACCAAGGCACACGCACACGGCTGTGCTCACATGCCTACACGCACGCTGGTGCCGTGCCAGACGACGCAGCGCTGTCGCTCCCCTGCTCGGGAAGCCAGGCGCCCTGTCGGGCAGGACTGAGCCGAGCACAGCACCTCGCACGAACGGCAGTTATTACCCCAGCCGAGGAAGGTAACATGCTGCAGCCAAGACGATCAACAGCAATTAGCCCTTTTGGGAACTCGACTTGAAATGCTGCAGAGGCTTTTTTCTGTGCGTGCCGATTGCTCTTCCTCTGGTCCTTTGGAAGTGCTGTGAGTTGGACATGCCAAACCACTGGTCATGTCTGAGCAAAACTTGGTGCCTCGTGTCATTTCCATGAGGCCGGGAGGGCTCGGGGGGATGTCTGTGAACGTAAAGGCACTTGTGTACCCAAGCAGTGAACGCACATGCTGTCATTACCTCTGCAATGCCATCTGGCCAGCAGCAATACAGCTAGAACCAGGGCTGCACGCAGAAGAACATTTTACAACAGAAAGCAATTAACCGAATAAAGCCCTTTTAAAAATCCAGTAATTAAAAACAGTCCCTCCCCCTTGTTTTCCTTTTAAGCTGAAAGTTGCTGTTTACTCATTTGCTTTACAAAGTGTGCCTTGTTGTGGCTTCAGAAGAAATGAAAGTTTGAAGTGGTTAGAGAAGAAAGGCTCTGGGCTGGTGCGTTCCAGGCAGGGCGGAGGGGCAGGGGCTCTCCAGCCTGGCTTGTTTGTATTTGTTCTTGTCTACTCACAAGATTGCTAAACACACATTTAACAAGTGGTGAAACTGTCTACCAGCCTGATCTCTCCCAGGGTTCATGAGAAGAGGCCTGGCACATTAGCATTGCTGGGGGGAGGGAGGGGGACCAGGCCTTTTGAAGGGTTGGTGTTTTGGGGCTGAGCGAGGGAAGGGCTCCCTGTGCAGGCCAAGTCACAAACAAAGGCATTGTGTTCCCCGCGGCCCTGGGGACTGGCCCCAGGGGAAGGCCAGGGCCCAGCTTCACCGGGGGCTGCTTTTCCCATCCCAGCTCCTGTTGTTGCTTTAGCACGGGTGCAGCCCTAAGGCCACCCGTGTCCTTCCAGCACCCGGTGATGGGACTGGTGTGGGCACCAGCCGGCAGCCAGGGAGCCCACCACAGCCCCCAGGGGTGCCGCGGTCACGCAGACCGCCCCGCACCGCCGCCCCCCGCCACGTCCACATCGCTCTCTCCAGACCTGTGTCCACACAGTAAGTTTCAGGGCCCTATCTGTGTAGCCCTGACCTCAGCTTGGGTTTCTAGGTGAGCCAATGACCCTGGCTGTCAGCAGGTTTGCTGCAATATTAATTGTCATCCATTGCTGCTTCGCCGTAAAGTGTGTGCCCGGTGCAATAGCATCATTATGGGTGGGGAAACTGAGGCATCTGAAGGGCAGTCAGGACTAAAATGCCTGATGTTCTCCCCATCAGGATGCACTTATTCTAGAGCAAGAACAAGGTCCTGTCCCCACACCACCCCCCAGCCCCGCTGACCTGGGGACGCGGTGGCAGAGCCACCACACATCAGGCACTCGGCTGCGTGCCCTGGGCGCGGGCTCCGGGCACAGGCAGCACCTCGGGGCTGAAGCCCCTGCAGAGAGCATTGCCCCCCAGGCAGCCCGGCTGCCAGCCCAGCAGGTGCAGCCTCACAGCCATGTCCCACGGGGCTTGCAGGGCTCCCCAGGCCGGGCAGGGCTCCCCCAGGCCCGGCAGCATTCCTGGCCAGGCGCAGATCCGCCGCGGGGCAATAGGCGTGAGGACGCAGATGGCCGTGCCAGGGCGGCGAGGGCAGTGCCGAGCCTCTGCCGGGCCCTGAGCAGATCCAGGATCTGCCCTGTCCCTGCCTGGGGAAGGGTGAGGCCGCGGGTTTGTGGGAAAATGTTGTTTTTCCCTCCCCTGGACTGCCCCTAGCAGTCGGCTGGGCCGGCTCTGAATTGCGTGGGCTGGGGAAGTGGGGGGGGGGGGGCTGAACAATTGTAGTGCCTCTGGCTTGGAGCGCAGCCACGGCAAACAATCCTCTCCTGGCAGCGCTCCACATCTGACAAAGCACGAGGTGATACCGTATTCATACCTACATGCTTTCATCCCAAATCACCTCCCGAAAGCCCTGCGTGTTTCTCCTGCCTGTGATGAATCCCTCTGCTTAGCCACAGAACAAGACAGCCCGTCCGCAGCGCTGCAGCCAGGAATCCCGTCCAGCATCCCTGCGAGGCCTCTGCTTTTGAAATTACAGCTGTGGGTCTGGCAGCCAGCAGTGGGACCTGAGGTTAGGAGGTGATGTTGACTGAAGACGTGCGGACAGGGCATTCCAGGCACGCACGGGGTTAAACCAGAGGTGTCAGTTCACCGGGAGGTAACAGATACGTCCTGCTCCTCGCCGCCTCTGGCTCTCCAGAAGCCTTGCCCTCCCTCCCACATTCCAGCTGCTGCAGCTTTTCACAGCTGGCCGCTCTCCGGGGACATTTCCCAGAGCTGAGGAGGAGGGAGGGGAGGGAGGGGACGCGGTCCCCGCACGGGGGTGGGTGGCCGGGCTGACCCGCATCCCCCCGCCAGCCTGGGGCTGCAGCCCCGTGCCCCCCGGCGGGAGCTGGCGCGGGCAGAGCTGGGCAGCCCCAGGTCCCTGGCAGGGATCCACCCGCAGCCCTGGCCCGGGGAGTTCTGTCTGCTGCAGAGAAGGGACATCAATCTTCGCAGCTCACTTATTCCTTGGCCTCTGAAGCCGGGTAGCCAATTAGTGCTGGGTGTGATGGATGGCTTAGCCCCGTCCTCGTGACACCCATCCTCTGGAAACTGCTCCCACCTCGCCGAGGCACAGCCAGCCGGGAGGGGGGGTGGGGGGGGGCAGCTCTCGCCTGCTGCCGGAGTCCCGGGGGCTCTCCTGGGGTCCCGGGACAGGGCCAGGCACCGCAGCGATGCTTGCTGAGCTCCCAGAGGCCATGCAGGAGGGGAAGGAGCCCTGAATGCTGGCCCAGGGCTGATAACACAGGGCTAGGGGAGAGATTCCCTCTGGTAATTCCCTGGCTTGGCTTGGCCGAGCCCGTAGCTCCCCAGGGAAAAGCAAAGCGACCGTGGGCAGGGGTTGGCCACCCTCTGGCTGTGCCTCTGTGCTTGGGGCCAGGCTTTGCCACTGCAAGAAAGTGTACCCTGGGAACAGCTTGCACGGGTGCTCGGTGAGAGGAGAGCAGGGCAGAGGCCCCATTCCCATGCTGTCCCCGTGGGGGCACATCTGCCCCCCATCCTGCCTCCCCCTTGGCCACGGTGGGACACGTCTGCGGGCTCTCCCCTGCCAGACAGCTGGGCGATGCCGGCTGCAGCCTGGCCTCCCTAGCACGCAGCTAAGCCCGTTTAATCCTTCCCTGTCGTCTCCATTGATCCGACCCGCGAGGGGTCTCGGCCTGCTCCCACTGGGCTGCTCCTGGGGTGGCTCAGATGGCTCTCGCCATCCCCCAGGGCTCGCTGGGGGCGATTATAAACGGCTCTCCAGGAGCACAGGCTGGAAAACGGATCCAATTACAGGAGAAGTGGGTTTCAGGGCCCCCGCTCTGTTCGTAATGAAGTGTAATCCTAGAAAAACATGTTGCCAATTACACTTCAATTGAACCCAGATAATGATGCTTAGACAAGGCCCAGAAAAGACGGAGTCTGGACAGTGAATTCCTTTCTAATGGAGAAGAAAAGTGTTCCTCCGTGGCAGGTCTGGGCTCCGCTCGGTTCAGGCTCAGTGTGATATGAGCAAGAGCCTGAAATAACCAATCTCTGGATCCCATTTAAATGGTTTTATCAGTGGAAAGAGTATTAATCTCTCAAAAACACATGTTTATGGGAAGTTTAGTTTGGAGACGTATGTATTTTTAACTGAAATCAATTTGGAAAGGGAGGGGGAGTGGGTCTCAAAATTGCCAAAATAATACGGTTCTAATTCTTCTGGTTTGAAGTCACTTCTAATTTTGAAATCTAAGCTCCTAACAGCTCAGTTTCTTGATCAATTTCAATGGTGAAAATTACAACAAAGCATCAAAATTGTAGAAACAATGTGTTATAACTTAAAGCAAATGTTTTCTTTTAATTCTTTCGGTTTACAAACACTTCAGAGATGTCAGCCTCTCGCTCCAACACCAGCCGGCTGGTTCGGCTCAGTTTCGGGTTGGGAGGGAGGACGCCCTGGTTCCGTCTGAAAAAAACGGTGGCGGGACCGTGCCTCGCTCTGCCCTCCCGCCGGGGCGCTGCGCTGGGGCAGGCGAGGGCATTCGCCTTCCGCGGGAGCTGCTGGAGAGGTGGAGAGGTGCTGGGGACCGCGGGCGTCTGGGGGCTGGCGGGCGGTGCGGGTGAGCCGGCAGAGATGGCTGCGGCAGACAGGGAGCGTGCGGCGAGGCGCCTCCGCGCACGGGAGACAGGCGGCGGGCGGCTTGGCTGGCCCGAGCGGCGACGCGCTGTTATCGCCGCCACGGTCTTTGCAAAAGGCTTTGGGAAACCCACGTGCTGCCAGATCTCAGCGCCGATTATTTTTTTTCAAAATAAAAGGCGTTATTTTTGTACTGTGAACCTCCACCTCGGCTCTCCCCCTCCGCCCCTCTCTCTCCCACATGCACACGTTTTCGGTGCCTTTGGGGATTTTAGCTGCGCAGGGTCTGAAAAGCAGCCTCCTCCTACCTCCTCCCCGCAAGCTCAGGGAAAGCGGGATGCTCTCTAGGTGCCGGGCTGCGGGTCAAAGTTTCCCGCATTGTGGAACGAGACAGAAACCATCCTAGCATCATAAAACCTAAAGTTGGGCTTTGGTCGGTTTGTCTTACAGGGTAGGTCTCAGATGCCCTGGCAGTGCCACGAGCACTTGAAGATGCTCCAAGGCTGCGGGAGCGTGGCAGGGGGCCGAGCTCCCGGCAGGACCTCTCCGGGGGCCACCATGGAGCAGTGCCGGGGCGCCCGGCTCGTCCCGACGCCTCCGAGCGCGGTGCCACCGCTGCCCTCCCGGGCCTCGGCCGCTGCCCGTGATTAATCCCAGGCGAGGGCCCTTTGAGCGGCGTCCTCAGACAGCTCCGCGCTCCCAGTGAGCTGGTTTCCATCTGAATCATGAGGCTCCCGGAGCGGCTGCGCCGCGCAGAGCCGGGCAGACATGTGTGTGCGTGTGGGGCTGGATGTTGATTTTTCCCTGAAACAACTCCGGGCTTTATCAGTCCCATCTCTTTCCCACGGTTTTCTGTTGCCAGTGAGGTCACTGGTCCCTTTAAACTGGGGCTGAGGCCAATGTGCGGCGGGTGGAAGGGGGGCCGTGGGGAGGGGGGCGGCGGGCAGAGGGGGCCACGGGGCGGTTCACACAGCCCGGGCCTTTTACAGGAAGGCTCCGGAGGGCGAGCAGCGAGCGGGGGGGCGGGGGGGCCTGGGAACCTGGGAGCGCCGGCGCGGCCGCGTAATCCGTCACTCCTGGGAGATGTCTCATTAACCCATTAACCGGGAGGCTGGGGACGTGCCGGCAGCAGAGCGAGGCAGAGCCGGGGGTGTGAGAGGCAGAGCGCAGGGGAGGAGCCGCCCCGAGCCCGGCACGCACCGGGGGAGCCGCTCGGCGCAGCCCGCACCGGGACGGCGCTGCCACGCGGGCTCCGGGACACGCGTGGGGCCGCCGAGCGGAGCAGAGCCGGGCCGGGCAGAGCCGAGCCGAGCCCCCGCCGCCACCCCCAGCCCCTCGGGGCCGCCGGGCCAGGATGAAGCGGCTGTGCGAGGAGAGCTCCTCGGACACGGAGTCGGACGGCACCATCGACGTGGGCAAGGAGGAGGAGTACAGGTGGGGGCTGCCCCGGGGGGCGGCGGGGCTCGGCCGGGGGGACCGGGGGGCGTCGAGCCACCGGGGCTGGGGCTCGGGCTCGGCCGGGGGGCGCCCGCAGAGACGCCGCTGCCGCCCGGCGGGGGGAGCCCCCGGCTGGGCCGGGCCCCCAGCGCCGCCCGGGGACCCGAAGGCGCCCGGGGGACGTGGAGGCAGCGGGGGCGGCTTCGCGCTGGGTGCCCTTCCCCGGCTGGTGCCGTCCTAACGCGCCGGCTGCGGCTCGGGGCCGCTGGACGGGGCCGGGGGGGGTGCCCGGTTCCTGGCGCCCCTTCGCCGGGGGTGCCCGGTTCCCCTCGCCCCTTGAGCGGGGCTCCCCGCGGGCACCGGCGCTGCCGCCCCCCATCCCTGGCCGGGACGAAGGAAGGGCTCGGTCACTTGTCCCCGTCCAAAATTCAGTTGCTTCTGAACTCTTGTTTCAGTAGCCAAGTGCCCCCTGCCGTGTCCAGCAAGGCTCCGGATAAATTAATTCCCCTTTGCTGCCCGCTGTCCCTGGCAGAGGAGTCGCCCTGCCCGGTGCCAAGCCTAGGTTCTCAAGGGACCGAACTCATTCGTACCGATACGATCCCAGGCAGAGCCGGGCGCGCCTGACACCCGTACCCTGCGCGAGTTCACCGACCCCTCGCACGGTTTCCAAGTGCATCAATATTTAACCTGCCTTCCTGGTGCGCATGAAATACATCGCATCGCTTCGCATCGCTGCGGCACCCTGAGTCTGTAGTACCCCGATGGGCAAAACAGAGGAATTGTTGTAATGTTTTATTTCAGTGAGCAGTAACAGTGAATTTTTGATCTCTCTCTGTTGCTGCTCATCTGTTCATCTTCTCAAGTCAGCCTTAGAAGCAGGCAGTGCTGCAATGTGGTGGTATTTGTATACGTTTGCATTGTGGCTCATGTCACGCAAACACATGGCAGAAAGAACCACTCCTGCCCTGCTGGGGCTGCGCGCAAAGCGATGCAGCCCTGCGTGGGACGCGAGGATCAGGCAAAATGAAACACTTCCAGGTGGGGAGGGAGGTCTGGCGATTAGGGCCGAGGGAGGGAGTCGGCGTCTGGATGGGGCTCCCAGCTCCATCTCCGATCGCTTGTGTGGTTTGGGCAAACCAGTTCCCCGTAAAACGGGGATGAGTCACTGCGGGTGTGAGCCATGGTTCACTGTGCGTGCAGCGAGTTTAGGCTCCGGGGTCACTGCAGAAGTGCAAGATACTGCTTGGGTTGTGTCTTTTCTTTTTCTTTTTCTTTTCTTTTTCTTTTCTTTTTCTTTTTCTTTTTCTTTTTCTTTTTCTTTTTCTTTTCTTTTCTTTTCTTTTCTTTTCTTTTCTTTTCTTTTCTTTTCTTTTCTTTTCTTTTCTTTTCTTTTCTTTTCTTTTCTTTTCTTTTCTTTTCTTTTCTTTTCTTTTCTTTTCTTTTCTTTTCTTTTCTTTTCTTTTCTTTTCTTTTCTTTTCTTTTCTTTTCTTTTCTTTTCTTTTCTTTTCTTTTCTTTTCTTTTCTTTTCTTTTCTTTTCTTTTCTTTTCTTTTCTTTTCTTTTCTTTTCTTTTCTTTTCGTTTCTTATAAGCAGTCAAAAGAACAGTGCTGTAAATTACAAAACCAAACAAGGAGCAAGGCAGAAGTTTTAACCATCAGAGAGCTTAGTTACGGTATCTTCTCTGGTTCACATCTGTCAGTCAAACATATTTTAAAAATATATTTCACAGTAAGTGAGGTCTGCTAATTCCACATCTGGAACTGCAGTTCACAATGAGCAACACGTTCGGACAGCTCTGCAAAGGGGGTTTCAAAATTCACTGCTGCGGACTCCTTGAGTGCACGCTCTGCATTCCTGCGCTGCCGGGCAAATTCAGTACCCCCTGCACGTGTTGCAGCGTCTGTGCAGGGCCCATTCCCGCCTCGTACGTGCTCATCGTGTGTGCCTTTATGTGCACGGGCAGCGCGTGTTGGTGCTTGCGAAGCCAGCCAGCACCTCTGCCCAGAGAAAGCCCACCCAGCAGACGTTGGAACGGGGAGATGCACGGAGATGAGCGGAGCAGGGTGCAGAGCGTGTTGCTTGGTCTGATGGTGCAAAACCACTTCTGAAAGCACCTCGCTTGGGCCCAACAAAATGTATTTTTAATGGGCTGAGTTCGGTCTAGTTCTTGGCTTGCTGTGCAAGCAGCACTGTCTCTGCAGAAACATCCTTAGCAGACTGCGGTTAAAATGCTTCACAAACCGAAAGCTACTCGGACTTGGCGGGGTGAACCCGAGCGTCCCTTCCCAGCCCTGTACGTCGGGTCGGGGCTGTGGGCTGTCGCCTGGCCGTCCCTTGGCGTCCCTGCACGGGGCTCTCTTGGTGACCCTTGGTGGCTTCAGCCTCACCAGCACCCAGCAGGCGCGGGACGGTTTGTGGGGCCCTTTGTAGCCTGCCCCTGAGCCAGAGCCAGTCCCCGTGGCCACGGGCCAGGTCTCTGTCCCGTCACCTCCTGCTGGCTTCCCCCCGCTGCCGCCGGGCTCCTTTCCCTCTGCCTTGGGGCGTCCGTGCCGTTGGGACGCCGCAGCCCACCCCAGGACCGGGGCAGTGTGAACCTGCTCCCCGGGAAGCCCTCAGAAACCACATCAGCGCCGCCGCGAGCCTCGCCCCGAGCAGCCCCCGGCTGCTGCCTGGGTGGGAGCTCAGGTGCCTGCTCACGCTATCGTGGCTCTGAGACGCGGAGCCCTGCAGACAGGGCAGGCTCAGACACGAGGCCGGGAGGTTTGCGCGTGGAGACAAGAGGCCGTGACTCCGGGGCTGGGATCGCTGCTTTTCCAGCCTCTCAGAGACACCGGCACGGGCTGAGGTTGAAGGAGATGTGTGCCTGGTAGCAGATGGGCAGTCTGGTGCAGAAATCGGTCCCGGGCTGGGGGGAGACTCCCAGGGGGGAGAGTGGGATTCGAACTGTGCTTGGCTCCCTGTCCTTAATTCCTGAGCTCTGTGTTGTGGGTAAAAATGAGATGGGAACCACAGAAAACATTATTCCGGGGGGAAAACTGCAGATGGCAAAAGTGTGTAAAGCATATGTGCAACCAAGGTTTCTCTCCAGCTAGCGCAAGGAACTCTTCCCTCTTCTTCCTTCGCAGCCATGTGTCCAGGTCCGTGTCTCCCACTACGACGTCTCAGATACAGGCCAGGAAGAAGCGCAGAGGGGTGAGTCCCGTTCACCAGGGCCGGGGTGGCTGCACTGCGCCTCCCCGGCGCGGGCTCGGCTCGGTGCGCGGCGCTGCTGGCACGTCCTCGTGTCCTCGTCCTCGCCCTGGGGACGTGGCGAGGCTGCAGAGCTCTGCGCCGACCCCTGCGGGACGCTCCCCCTCAGCTTTGAGGCCAGACCTCCGCAGGGAACCCGCAGGCGCTGAGGAAGGAGGGAGGTTTCACCCGGTGCTACCGCACCAGCCAGCCAAGGCTTTGCCCGGCTTTTCCACCCGGCACATTTACTTACGTGGCCCTCCACAAGGTGCCTCCCTCAACCCGCTGTAGCTCCTAGCGCGCGCTTAGACCTGTGCGATGTGCCCTGAGTGACCGCGGTTTCCTCTCCCTGCTTGGAAATCTCCCGCAGATCATCGAGAAGCGGCGCCGCGACCGCATCAACAGCAGCCTGTCGGAGCTGCGGCGCCTGGTGCCCACCGCCTTCGAGAAGCAGGTGTGTGCCGAGCCGTGCGAGGGCAGGGCCCTCGGAGCACTGCTGCGTTTCCCTTGTCATCCTCCCTTCAGGGAGTGAGCAGGTGGTGGAACTGGGTGGTAGAGCAGTATTAACAAATGTAGTAATGATATTCAGGAGCTCTAGGGAGGATAAACTCAATCCAGGCAGCGTTTCACAGCTATGAAGAGGCACAGAAATGGGGATTTTTGATTTGCATTGGGTGATCATGGGAAGGAACTCCATTTTCTCCTCACTTGATTAAAAAACCTGAGCCACTGCCCAGATCTGGGCGTCTGAGCGCTCCGGGGCTTCAGGAAGGTGCTGGGGAGGAAGACGCTGGGCAAAACCCAGCTTGTGAGAGGCATGGAGCCCTGACCACAAAATGAAGAACTGCTCGTTTCTTTTTCCCCAACACACAGGGCTCTTCCAAGCTGGAGAAGGCAGAAATTCTACAAATGACAGTAGATCACTTAAAAATGCTTCATGCCACTGGAGGAACGGGTAAGAACTGCTCCTACAAGTGTGTAGGGGAGGTGAAGGTGACATCCCGGGAAATTCCCCAACAGCAAGGAATGTCTTGGTGCTGCTGTGTCTTGCTGGCACCAGCCAGCACCAGAACAAATGCAGCCTTGCCTCCTTCCCGAGGGAGATATTTCTCCTGGGGGGCAGATGAACGCTTCCCGCCCTGCTGTTTTTCTTGTCTGGAAGATGTGGGTCAGCATCCCACAGGCACGCTTTGGCAGATGGTGCACCCCACAGACTCCCGGGGACGGTGCTGCTGCCGTTGTTGCTCACCCCACTAAGAGTTGCCCGGACAGAGACACGTTTAAGTCCTCCCCAGAAACAGAGCCTGCTTCCAAAAAAACTGTATTAAAGTCTGTGCCTCCTCCTTGGGATACATTTCCTGCAGGGGCTGAATTCTGCGTGGGGACTCTGCAAATAAACAAGGCTTTTTTCCCTTTCTGTCCCTTTCGGTTCTTTTTTTTTTTTTTTTTGTCTCTTGGTTGTTACAAGAAGAGAGAGGGAGCCTGTGCAAAATTCAACAAAGGTCTCATTTGTACCGAGACCTCTGTGCAGCCCCTCTGTCCTGTTCCAGTTAACAGGATGGAGATCACAGCTCCAGTAAAGAAGCCTCTGGCTTGCTTACCACCCACTTTTGGCTTGCCAGAGACATTGCTGGCATCCAGGCTTTGGTTCAGAGCAGTAACTTGGTCTGGAACATTTGTTTAGATATTCAGTTTGACTGCACTGCAACAAAGGGCCGTATTGTCCCGAGAGACCCCGTCAAGCAAAGTGGTCCAGCGCTTCGCTGTGCTGTGACATTCTCTGCTTTATTGCTTACCGCCTCATGAAGCTACAAGTAGGGAGCAGAAGCCTAAAAATCGGCTGTTGTTTGCATTTTATCTTTTTAATTTTTTTTTTATTTTTGTGGCTTGGAGCTTTATCTCGGTAGTCCTGGTCCTGTTGCTGTCCTGTGTCCTGCAGCTGGACATCAGTTTAAATGAAGCGCAAAGAACTGAGTCCAAGACTGGGACCCAGGTAGAGGAAAGTGGTGCTGAGTTGTGCGCGAGGAGGCACACGTCCACGGCTGTGCCAGGCCCAGGGGGGCCCTCTGACAGAGGCACCCAGCACACATCCAGCCCGCGGGCATGTTTCCAGCAGCAATAACTGACAGAGCCCAAAAGAAAAAAATTCTTCCTTCCTGAGCATGGCTAATGAAACCTCTTACTCATCTCACGTGCTGGAGTAAGAGGCTTCATGACCCTGGCAGTTTTACCCCGACGAGATAACCACGGATGCTGTTCTCACGCATGCAAACGTCCAGTCCTTTTGGACACCCACTTGGCTATCTGCTTCAGTAATATCACCCGGCAGCAAAGTGCCTCAAGTGAAATACACAGTGCATTAGAGAGGGTAGTGAAACCAAGGCACATTCCTGCACACTGCTTGGACTTACTGTCACCCGTGTCCTCTCCCTGCAGGCTTCTTAGACGCTCGAGCTCTGGCTGTCGATTACAGGAGCATCGGCTTCCGCGAGTGCCTCACTGAAGTCGTCAGGTACCTGGGCATCCTCGAGGGACAAAACACTGCCGACCCCATCCGGCTGCGACTCCTCTCCCACCTGAATAATTACGTGGCTGAAATGGAGCCGTCGCCGGTGGCCACCTCCCTGCTGCCCATCCAGACGTGGCCCTGGTCCTTCCTCCACGGCGCCGCCGGCCCCGTGCAGGTCCCCCGGCGGGAGGCCGCTCCCGCTCCGCTTGTAGTGACTGCGTCCTCCCTGGCTTACCCGAGCCCTGCCGTCAGGCCGGCTCCCCTTCGCCGCGTCCCCGGCGACATGCTGCCGTCCCGCCGGAGCTTCCTGGCCGGCAGGATGGCCTCTTCCAGCCGCAGGGGCCGCGGCACTGGCTCCTCCGCAGCCGTAGCGGCCGTGCCCAGGATGCCGTCGCCGACGGGTGTGCTGAGAGAGGGCTCGTCCAAGGGCAGCCAGATCGCCACCTTCCTCTTCTCACCAGCCTCCGCCGGCGTCCCCGTTCCGCCGGCTTTTGCAGCGCCTGGGGCCTTGGGCGCCACCGTGCAGGGACCCGGGATCAGGGTGGGGGCATCCAGGATCTGCCGCTCCTGGGCGACGGAGATCGGGGCTTTCTGACCCCCCTGCTTCGGAGACGGGAATTCTTCGGCACTCACTGCCCGCAGACCTGAGAACAAACCCAGCTGACAAGGCATCTCCTGCTTTGCAGAAGCCAAGGACCCATAAAGAAAATTCTCTTTACTCTCCCCTGCCTCCCTCCTCGCACCGCCTTCCTCGCCACTGCTCGTCCTCTCACTCACAGCGCACACAAACGTAAATCCCATCTGCTCCCACGCACTTGTCTGCATGTGGCTGTGCTCCCGGCTGCGATGGAGGGGGCACCGCAGACCCTGGCCCCATCCCTTCTCCCACAAACCCCTCTGTGGAGCCGGGCACTGCCCTCCTTTGGAAGAGAGCCAGCCTCGAAGCACGGCCTCGCTTCCTCGGGAACTGGGAGCTCCCACGGAGCCCTGCTCGTGCCGCTGCCCCACGACGTGTCCCCGGCCACAGCACCCGGTTTTGGTGCGGGGGGACGGGCGCTGCTGGCACCCCGCGGGGCCGGCTGAGCTCCCCGTTTCCTCGCTGCCCTCCCAGCTGCTCCTGCTCGCGTGCCCTCGGTGTGGGGCAGGGGCCAGGCAGTGCTGGTTCCCAGGGCCTGGCCGAGTGCCGCCAGCATGGGGCTCCAGGATCCCTCACTCCGCACCCAGGTGCGAAGAGGCAAGGTGCAGGGTTTCAAAGGGACGCCTGCGATCCAGGGTAAGGCTCTGACGCCAAAGTGAGAAGAAAAGCACTTCCCTCTGCCGCTCTCCCTGCCGGAGCTGCCTTGCCTCCATCCCCTGCTGAGCATGAGACTGCAGCGGGGGGAGCGGGTCGACCCTGCCTGCCTTTGAAGTGCCTCCCCCCCCGTTTTCTCTTAGCCCCACATCCTCGCCCTCTCCTCCCACAATGTCTGTTTTCTTTCTTCAGCACTGTGTTTTGGTCTCGCGTTGCGCACCCCTTTCCCCGGGCCAGGACCAAAACCCTTGGATGCTGCGGCGCAGACCTCGGCAAGCCCTGGGTCTGCACTTGTCTGGCTCCCGAGAGCTTTGTTCCGCCTTGTCTCGTGCCCCAAGACATCTGATGCAGCAAATGCCGCGGCTCCTCGGGCTGTCCTCCCATCCCCTCTCCTTCGGGCAGGAAGGAACAGAGACATGAAGCTCTTGAGCTGCCCTGCTCCTGTGCCGCCTCCCTGGTCCCGATGGTGGTCGGGGGGTACCTCCATGCTTGTCCTCCTTGTCCGACCTGAGCGGCCCCGTGCCCTGGCTCTGTGCCTTCGCTCGCTGGGACAGGCATGCAGAACAGTGCCCACCCCGAGGAGTCTCACCCGCCTCTGCAGCGCTGTGACAAGAAGAGGGAAAAGCCTGGGGAGGTCAGCGCAAAGAGGTACAAAAGGAGGGAGAAGCACTCTCTCGAATGGCAGAGACTCCCCGTGCCTCAGGTCGAAGGCGCAGCTGGTCAGACCGCGCGGGCGAGCTGGTGGTTACGTTCCTGCAGATGGTATCTGCCGCGTGCATGTCGATGTGTGTACCTGCTATTGTGAAAGTCAGTCCCTCCCAGGTGTTTTGATAAATGTCATCGCACTTAACACACAGAAATGCCTCCGCTACTTCTCCTCACCCTGTCCCGAAGTGCCAGCGCGGCCAGGAACAAGCATTCCCCTTCAGCAGAGCCGGTGGAGGTCCCGTGGGCCCCGGCTGTTCCTGCGGCTGGCCGGCGCGCTAGAGCTCACAGCAAGTAGCCCGGCCTCGCTCCACACTGTGCAGAGCTGTTAGATTCACACGCTGTGGCACCCAGCAAAGGTGTCAAATAAAGTCTTTCAAACCCGTATCCTCGTTGTGAAAAGTGTTGGTGTGCAGCTGTCCTGCCAAGCGGGCCTGCCTGGATGAGCGCTAGCTTGCAGCAGGTAAGCTTTTGTTCCCCTAGAAGGTTGAAAAAGGGTAAGATTTAGCTTTACAGTAACAGCCCCACTGGTTGCTTCATAGCTGCCACTCACTGTGACTGGTCCCATGACTTTTTACTTTGCAAACCACTACACGAGTTGAAATCAGCAGGGTACTCAGCAGCACTTGCCCTGAGATTGGCAACAACCTGTGGCCTGGGAGCAGATCAGTTCATTTAGCTCCCAGCATCCACAAAAATGCCAGGGAACCAGACGGGTCCAGCAGAGCCTTGCAGCCAGACTCCGAGGGCTGGCCTCTGTCTCCTGACCCTTTGCAGGCAGGACCAGAATAACCCCCGCTGCTTCTGGCTGTTGGGAAGCGCTTTGGACAAAGCCACAGCTGAGAGCTCGCCTCTGTTCTGAGGAAAGGCCCAGTAAACGATCCTGGTCGAGAAAGATGCTGGGAGAATTTTCTGGGGAATGGTGGGAATTCAACTTCCTTTCCCATAACTCCTTCTCGCTCCAAAATGCCTTTCAAAACCGCCCATAAATCCCTGCCTTAAGTGCTGCGCTGGGAATTGCTGGAAGGGAGCAACTGCAGCTGCGATGGAGTAACGCAGCATCCGTCTGGAAGCGGACAGAGGCTTCCCGAGCAATAATGGGGCTATTGACACCGGCTGCCCCGACCCGGCTGGAGGCGGTGGCAGGAGCTCGGGGCTTTGGTGTGGCCTCAGCCGGAGAGGAACCAAATTGCCCTCTGTGGGAGGCAGGCATACAAACCAGCCCCGCGGGCTGCAGTGGTAAAACAAAACAGAGACAGTGAGAAAACCACTTCCTGATCTCTGCTGATCAAACGGGAGCCGGAGCTGGTGGGAGGGCATCGGTTCAGGCCCGTGGGGTTTTCTCCCCACAGCGACGTGGTGATTACAGCAGCAGCCCGGGACCGCATCTTTGCCTTTTTTCCCAGGGTTTTCCTTAGCCTGAACGTCTCCTGTAACACAGCCGGGCAACTTTTGATCTACCCTGTAGGGGAAATCCCCGAACTCTCCGAGCGCTCTCTCCATCCTCATTCTTCAGGCAAAAACCACGGTGAAGAGGCCTATGGGAACGCGTGGGCTGCGCTCGGCGCTCAGCACCGGGGCTCAGCACCGGGGCTGCGGGTGCTGAGCGCCCCTCGCTGCTCCCGGGGCTGGTGCTGGTGCTGGGGCCGGGGCTCGGCGGCAGGTGCCTCCTTGTGGGCTGCTCCCGGGGCTGCCCTGCCCGAGCACGGCCCCCGCTCTCGTTCTCCGCCGGGGGAAAGGCGCTCCCCGCCCGGCGCGGCTGCGTTTTTCGGCTTGCGGAGCGGTCCCGGCCTGCCCTCTGCTGGTAATTTCCCGAAGCTGGGAGAAATCCCAAGCCAGGGGCAGCGACTGGTTCAAAACTCGCCATCCTTGTTGGAAAAAAAAAAAAAAAAAAAAAAAAAAAAAGATGTCTTTTAATGTCTTCTGTGATGACCACCGGTGACGGAGGCACCGCTCAGCCACACGGCCGCAGGGTGGCTCGGCACGGCCGTGGGATCACACCAGCGTGGTCGATGGGAGCAGGCTGGAGGGATGAAGGCTTTAAAAGTTGTAACTTTTGCTCCAGGAACCGCTGGAGGCCTTGAGAGGGCAAACCTGGGGGATCTCCGGCAGCCCTGGCGTGCACCGAGGGGTCCCCGAGGTGGTTTGGGGCAGTGCCCGAGGGAAGGACCTGAGAAGGGCCGAGGAGCACGCGGGGCTGCGGCTGTCTGCACCGAGCCCCGCGAGGGGTCACGAATGTCAGTAACCACGGCTCTGACAAACACAGCTCCCAGCACAGCCACAGCGGCTGCTTCCAGCCAAAGGGAGCATTTCTGTGGAATCGTTCTTTGAGCTCTGTCGAGTTTTGACTTGATGTGTCAAGGCAGGAGCCGTGGGACGCCCGGCTCAGCCCGTGGCCTCACAGCCCAGGAGCTGCAGCGCCACTGTGGCCTCCCAACGCCAGCAGCTGTCGGGAGGGAGACAATGAGCTCAGGAGGAAGAAATAATCTGGGCTGAAAATATTGCAAAATGGGGATTATTTCTGCTGCTTTGCTGTTGTTACCTTTTATTGTACTACTCTCAATTATTCCACTGTAATGAAGGGATAGATATCATAGCCCACTTTTATGATAAAATCGTATCCCGCTTTTAAAGCAAATTAAAGGCAACGTGATGTAGAACTGAAGTCACAGCAGATCAGCTACCAGGCTCTGCAAACTGCCTTAGGCCCCTTCCTAACAGCATGGCGCTGGTGCCCGAAGGTCACCGATGAATCACTGGGTCCTGTGCTGCCCTGTGCTCACGCTCTGCTGAAGATGCTGGGAGCAGATAACTGCGGCTCTCCGGGCGCTGTGGGACGGTGGAGGGGGGTGAATCCCCCTCTCGTCCCAGCTGGAAGGGGGCCCGGCCGCTCGCTCCCAGGGGAGATGCTGAGGACCCTTGGTCCCGCTCCAGGCCAGCACATGACAAGAGCTGGCGCGGTGCCGGGGCTGCCGGGGGAACTCGCGTTTATTCGAGGAAAAATTGTGCTCCGAACGGGAGGAGGCAGATCACTGTGGGAACAACTCCAGCTGCCGGTGACACCTCAAAAAACGCAGCTGGGAGCAGCGACCGAAAACTGTTCAGGAGGGGCGCCTCGCTCTGCCGGTGCCCCCTGTGCTCTCCCTCCTCCTCAAAGGGTGCCAGCCCTGCTCTGCGGGGCTCGTGTGGGATGGAGCCGCCCTGAGGGGATGGGAACGGGGATGGGGATGGGGCCGGTGAGACGCGGATGCCCCAAAATGGCGGAGCAGGCCCCGGTCCTCCCCCCCGCTGGCGTCGCTGCAGCGGGCGGCGGGGGTCGCTCCCTCCGGGCCGGGCCCGCCGCCGCCTCCCCCTGGCGGCCGCTCGGGGCCCCGTCTCGCCGCGGCGGCGGCTATAAAGGGCCGCCCGCCGCCCGCCGCCGCCTTTTCGCTCGCCGGGGCCGCAGCGCGTGAGTGGGGTCGGGCCCGGCGCCAACCGGGGAGGGTGCGGGGGGGGGGCGCGGGGCGAGCGCGGCTGCGGCCCGGGACCGGGACCGGTCGCGGTCCCGGCTCGGTGCCCCCCGGGGCTGCTGCCCCACGCGGAGCCGGCCTGCGCTGTGGTGCAACGTCCGTGAGCCTAGCGGGGACGGTTCGAGTGCAGGAGGTTGGTTCCTATAAAGATATCTTAGGGAAACAGTTGGTGTTTATATATATATATATAAAATATGTGTATAATATATATATATATACATATATTTTAAAACCCCAGCAAACCCAATAGAACCAGCTCTCCAGGCTGGGGAGCGGGGGCTCATTCCGTGAGGCTGCCCCGTCTCCGATGGGACTCGGTGTGGGGCCTGGCTCCCCCCCCCCCTCCAGGACCCCTTTAGTGAGGCTTTTAAGTTGGGTTCTGTATTTGTCCCCCCACCCCGTTTAAATATTTACCGAAAGCTTTACTTAAAGAAACCCCAGAATAACCCCCACGGCTGCCGGGAGCACGTGCGGGGACGATGAACGCAGCGGCGGCGGCCAGCAGCTACCCGATGGCGTCGCTTTACGTGGGCGACCTGCACCCCGATGTCACCGAGGCCATGCTCTACGAGAAGTTCAGCCCCGCCGGGCCCGTGCTCTCCATCCGGGTCTGCAGGGACATGATCACCCGCCGCTCCCTCGGGTACGCCTACGTCAACTTCCAGCAGCCCGCCGACGGTAAGTGACACGTAGGGCCACAGCCACGGCCGCCTTCTTCACTTTTCCTCACTCTTCCCCATTAACGCACCCTGCTGTTCGTGTGTTCTGCCGTGTAGCTCTCACCAGTGTTGCAGTTATGGGATAAGTTAGTGCTTGGGGAGTTCGAATATTTTTTATTGCTTGGTGTCTCCAAAATACTTTGCAAATGCACATCTCGGTGACATCTCTGGTTAGTAGAACTGTTTCTCTGTTACTGAAATTAAACTTTTGAGACTTGGGTTTATTGCAGTGCATATAAGAGGATAATCTCTACCATGTGCCTGTGTGTTCTGGTATAGGTTTAGGCTATTTACGTGGGACTTCATGCAGTCAGTCCTGGCAATAAAACGTGAAAGTAATCAGCCCTGGTCAGATGTTCAGTTTGACTGAGCCTCTGGCTGTCCACCCACTATGACTTAATACTGGAGAGATCTGATGGACTCTGTGTTGCTGTATTTGTGCAAGCACCCTGATGGGTCTTCCAGTCTGAAGTGATATTCCTGTATTAATGGGAAAGAAGATGCATTGTGCAGTGTGTGTGAAAACCTCTGTCTCATCTACAGAATCCATGTTGGTTTGCTCTGGTCAGATTCTTTCTTAATACTTTAATTTGGGACCTGCTCAAGTAGGTATTCCAGCACTATAGCAGCAGAAATGTGAAAGAAGGGACAGAAAAGGTCATTTTGGAGCACGTCTTTTCTGGAAGAAAAGTGGGTCAGCATTTTCTGCCCTCATTTTTAGAGCCTTTGCTTGTTGACTGGTGCAGGTTTACTGCTCCGTGCTGTGATTTAGCAGTGTCTATATATAGGCATCTACCGGATAGATAAGGTGCACTCTTCCCTTTAATTCAGAATCAATTCATAAAAGCACAGACTTCAACAGCAGGTGAACTCTCCTGTAGGTTCCAGCTGGTCGTCCTGTTCTACAGTTCTGCAAAGAGCAGCTAGCAGTCTGTTACGCAGGGTAATACATAGACTTTGGATCAAAGTCTTCATAATGTGTAGAAAACCAGGTTTGTCACAAAATTGTGCTGCTGCAAGCAAGTAGAGCCTGTGGGATTGAGCTCTTGGCTGGAATATGGAGTATGATTTTATGTAATCTGGTTGTGACTGTGTGCCATCCTCGCTTCCATCCTCTTCCCTGATTCAGAGTGCCTTCTGCACATTCTTTGGGATACTGACTGATTTGACTGAGCTTTTCTGATCTTTTCTCTTGCCAGGCTGATTAAAAACAAAAAACAACTGTCTGCAACCCAGTGCATAAGAACTCATTCATAGAACTCTCTAAATTGCTTTTATGCAGGTTAAGCTCTGTATTTGTCTTGAAACTTCCCAGCAGGAAGGAAAGAACCTGAGAGCCTGTACATATGCCTCTGTCCTGTTCAGGTGAACCTGTCTGCTCCGGCTCCCTCTTATAAAACAAGCTTGGTACGTTTGTGCTGTGCAAGCAAGGGTACAGTAACCCAGGCTTACCTGCCTTTGTCTAGGCTATGATGTCTCTTTTTTTTTTTTTTTCCAGGATAAGAGGAGAAACTAACAGGAGGCAAAAAGAGATCCATGAAGGAACTCAGAAATATCAGGCTGTGTGTGTGTGAAAGAGTATAGAGTTCTCTTCTCTTCCTTAAAGCAGAGAAGACCTGTATAATGTAGGTGTAGGTACGATGTTAAAAGGGAAGAGTGGCTAGTTAGAAATGCTTGCTTTAGTAGGAAGAAGTTCTCGTACAAACATGAAGACAGCTGGCCTTCCCGTGTATTTCAAAGTAATCTTTAATGGTAATAGATAGGCAGGAATTTGGAGGGACGTTGTGTCATTCTGGACTCCTGGTAAGGCAGCAGACATTTTAGGAAGTCCCAGTACTTCAAGTGATACTTTGACAGAGTAGCTGGTGTCCTGTTACTGGTGGGTCTTACAAGGTCAAGTGACTTAAACCTAATCTTTGAGTTAATATTGCGAAGGAGAAATAGACAAACTTTCCTGCCTTTGTGAAGTGATCTTTTCTGAAAAACTCCGAACTTGCCTGGCAAACTACAGCATGTTATGAGTAAAAGGCAGTTGCTGTACTAAACGTAATGCAGCAGAACATAAACAGATCATGTTGGGAAGGTGAGCATGGTGGTGGTGTGTTGAGGTCTATCTGAAACCAAGACTTGGCTGTGAAAAATATAATCTTTACAACCTCATCCCTGCCTATGGCAGGGGGGTTGGAACTAGATGATCTTTAAGGTCCCTTCCAACCCAAGGCATTTTATGAATCTTTATTGTCAAATGCAGGAATTTTGGCTTTTGTTTTCACGGTGGCAGTATCCAGTACTGTCTGTGTGAAGGCTCTCGGAGAATAGGAGGAATCTGTATTTTTCTTCTAGGGATGCATGAGCAAAAATGCATTTGGATGTCATTTTACTCAGCCTACAAAAAGATAGGCGGTGTTCTGTAGCGCTGCAGGGAACTCTTCTGATTTATGGGTGATTGTTAAGCTACTGTAAAATATCCTGCTATAAAATATAAAAGTAATCAGGAAGATTTGTGCACTGGAAACTTCTAGGGAAGTTCTCGTGGGCGTGCTGTTAGTATGTTTGAAATGGTAGTAGATATTAAAGGAGTTGATATGGTAGCTTGCATTTCACTGGCGTTTTTTAAGCGTTTTGTAAATCTGAGGATTTACCACATCTTAATCTTTTTGTGGGAAATAGGACTGCCTTTACTGACTAGAGAAACCAAACTGTGGCCATAAAGTCAGGTAGCAGCCAGAACTCCCCCGTAAAGTGGGACCACTGTCACATCCTGAACATCCTGTGTTTCCAGAACTCCTGTATCCAAATTGGCTAAGAGCTGACATTTTTCTTTGTTTTTCTTGGCTAATGGAGTGATACTTTACCCTGGAAGGGGTTACTCTTTGGACATGCATTGTCTAACTGGTGTAGTCTGCTGCAGAGAGGTTATTTTTAGTGAAAATGAGCTCTGCTGCCTTTGATTGCAGTTCTGTGGTGTAGTAGCCAGTGAATGCTGAGTACTGATTCTGTCATACTCCAATAGGCAGATGAAGGAAATGCTTCAAAGTTCTGGGTAGTTCAGGCTCAGCCATGGTTGTTAATATTTATTTTTTTGACTGTAAAGGGAAAGAAACTCGTTTTATTTGCAAGAAAAGCTGAAATTCCTTTCTCGTGTGTTCCTCGTGCAATTTAATTGCATTCCAGGGTTTCATAACATTGACAGTTACGACATGACAACTCCGATAATGAAGCAGAGAAACTTCAGTGTGGCTGTAGAGATAAGCTGTTCTGCAAGTACAGAGAAAACAGCGTGTTTCCCAAGTCAAGAACGAACCCAGAGCTGGGATTAGAGTATTGTCTCTAAAAACGAAAGGTGTAGAAGAGTGTAGATAAACTTGTTGCCTCCCTTCTTCCTTCAAGGAGAGAACAGCGTAAGGAAGACCTGGATAATACGAATACAGGTGTGCAGTTAAAAGGGAAGAGTGGTTATGTACATGCTTCATTGCCGACAGCATTTTGTTCTAACTCTGCGGTCAAGGGGTTAAAAGAAATGGGGATCAAGTCTGTTCTGTGCAAAACCTCGCTAGTTTTAAGTGGCTAAAGTTGCCCTGTTTTTGTTGTCAGGTCTTTCTTAGTTAGTGACAGAAGCAAGAGCCATTGCAGGATAAAACTCCCTGTGCAGAGTTTCTGATGGGTGAATCCTGGTGTGCGTGTGGTTATGCTTTACGCTGCTCAGCCACAGCAGCCTTGGCTCTTGAGGAGCCTGTAAGCGAGAATGATTGCTTTGAGGCCTAAGGCAAACTGCAAACTGCAAGGGGTGATAGTATGTTTGTTTTCCATGTCCAAAAGGTGCTTGAAGAAAGAATGGAAAGAGTCTGAAAGGGGTTAAAAGTGTGTGCAATGTTGTGTGAGTTGCAGTTGAGCCTGCTGGAAGGATGACAGGAACCTGTGGGAGAGAAATAGATACAGGAACTGAAGTGGGTGAAGATTTGCTGCTTAAGTAGAGGAAAATGAGAAGGTGTTTGTTCAGATGAAGGAAGTGAACTGGGTGTGTTTAGTCTGAGTCACTTGCATCATTCTGCTGATCCTTCATGGCTTTTCTCAGGTACTGGTGTGATGTGATTGCATTTCGACCTGGGGGTATGGCAGGCCTCCTTCAGATCAGGAAATCTCTCCAGGGCTTTCTTGCAGCACTGCTCACAAGAAGCATGTGTGTGTTTCAAGCAGAGTGTAATAATACCATGGAGTACTTGCAAGCTACTGAAAGAGTGGCGTAGTAGTGCCTGCTGGTGTGCGCTTAGGAAGCTTGAGAGAAGTGGAAGTAAGTCCATAATTAGTCTATATAGTTCATAACTAGTCTGTATAGTTCATAACTGGCCTATATCTCAGTACCTGCTGCAGAACGGTTCCCTCTGGTTGCTTGCCACTGCTTCATCTGCCTGTCACCTTTCAGCAGGAGCTCTCTTTCTGCTGCAAATGGTATTTACGACTAGTTTGTGCCCTTGCCAACGCATGCTTCTGGAGGACCTCTGTGCTATAAATAAACACTGCCAAATTTGACAAGCCGGACCAAGTCGCCTGCTGAAGTGCCTACTGGGAGTGGGCTGCGGAAAGAACCGGAGGGTCGCATTGATTCAGAGTAGCAGCTGAGGAATCATTTCAGCATGGCAGTTAATTGAATTGAATACCTTTGACTAGCTAATAGAGCTAGTAGAGTCCTAGCAAGTATAGTTTTATTCCTAAAATGATTTGTCTTTTTTTTTTTTTTTGCAAGCCTGACTACTTCAGGAGTGAGGCCCAGCAGAATTTGTTTCCCAGTTGGGGTTGTGTGTGAAGGGCTGGGGAAAACAGCAGTGGCACCACTTCAGCTTAAAAAGCAACACCAAAAAGATATTTTTGAAGCATGTGAAAAACTCCTAAAACTTCCACGCAGTAGTTCAAACCGATCTTGGGGTAGGGAGCGCAGGAGACTCCTGCAGGCGGTGACCCATTGGGATTCCTGCTGGTGGCTCTGTGAAACGCTGCACAGTTGCTCTGCTTGCACTAGCAAACTGTCACACAAAAGCAGGTGTTGAAGTTGGTGTTTTCCTGGAATTTGTTGCTCCTGAAATCTAATTGGCAAGTATCATAGGGTGAAGGTGGCATGGAAGAACTGAGCCGAGCAAATTTGGAAAATGGGTTCTGCCCTGTTAATATTCCTGGATTTTTAATGCATATTCTTCTCTTTCCCTGCCTCATGCTGGGAACTGACAGTCTTTCATTCTCTGCTCACTCCATGCTGGGAGTGTTTCCTTGCACAGAAGAGTCCCAAGCATTTGAATTTTATGAACAAGATCCTAATGAGTGTACGTAATGATCCTTTTAATATATCAGTAGGTAGCAGAAATAGAATTGTGGAGGGGGGCCAGTTCAGTGTGGGTTAGAATGGCAGCAATGGGGTTTTAGAATTTATCTGTACACTTCCATACTCATCATGTAGGCTATGTGGGCTTCTTTTACAGTGTTTTGTCCATTCTTACTTTCAGATTGAGCAAATGGGGAATCATTTTTTGGCCATGTAGACTGTAGGGGCTGACTCATGTTGTTCCCAGCCAGCCATGTGTTCATGCGCATTTTCTGTCCCTGACCTGATAGAGAGATGATCCTTTTCTCTTAATAGAAACAAGCATGGGTAGATGAGCTCATGAAAAGCAAACAAGCCAGTTGGTCATTTTTGCTGCTTCTTTTTTTCCCAGGGTTTTCTGTATTTCCTTTCCTTATTTTGGGTGCATACATTTACCTTTATAATAATGAAGAATATAACTAATGAATGAAGCCCAGGCATTTTGGCATTCATTTCTACATGACTTAAAAGACTACTGTCATGTCAGTTCAGAACAGTTTATTAAGCCTGTTATAGTCACTGTACATTTTTATGTACATGTTGCAAAGCCCTCCCTTGAAACATCAAGTTAAAAACAAACGAAACAAACCCTAGTCATTGGAATTGGTGGCCCCAAACGTCTCCATGAGCTGACTATAATTCAGAGAAAACCATCTCCCACAGGATGGAAACCTTTATTCTTTAACAATCCAGAGAAACCTGTTCTTGACTTCTCTTGCAGCTGAGCGTGCTCTAGACACCATGAATTTTGATGTGATCAAAGGAAAACCCATTCGCATCATGTGGTCTCAGAGGGACCCCTCCTTGAGGAAGTCAGGGGTTGGGAATGTCTTCATTAAGAACCTGGACAAATCCATTGATAACAAGGCACTTTATGACACATTCTCAGCGTTTGGGAATATTTTGTCCTGCAAGGTGAGATGTGGTTACTTTGTCCAATTCTGCTGTATTGGTGACATGTTCAGACACATCCAGTGTAGGAAGCGGAAGGGACACCTTTAGCCAAGCGAGGAGTGATGCCTCTGGAAGGCAGAGCTGACCAAAGGATCAGGGATAGCTCAAGTTATGTCAGGCTCGGTCATGAGATGCACCAGTCTGAAACACAGATGTTTTGCTTGCTTTGACCCTTGGCAGTAACCTGTTTTCACATGCTGGCATCACGTCCTATGACAAAGGAGAAAGTATGTGCTCAGATCTGAGTTTGGTTTCCCTCCACGTGTCTAGGTGGTGTGTGATGAGAATGGCTCTAAGGGCTACGCATTTGTGCACTTTGAGACCCAGGATGCTGCAGATAGAGCCATCGAGAAGATGAACGGCATGCTGCTAAACGACCGCAAAGTGTGAGTGTCACAGCCAGCAGCAGCAGCGATCGCATGAACCGTGATGCATCTCGGTATTAACAGGGACACACAAGGCACTGGTTCTCCTGGCCCAAGCCTTGGCCTGCTACCTCTCCACTACAGGGCTGGTGAGTGACCCTGCCCAAGCCATGGCCTGCTCCCCCTCCATTACAGGGCTGGTGGGTTCTCCTAACCAAGCCTTGACTTGCTACCTCTCTGCTAGTGGGCTGGGTGGGTTTCTGTGGCCAGTGCTCTCTCCACTGCAGAGCTGGGTGGGCATCACAGGCTGCTTCTCTCTGCCATAGGACAGGTGATTTTTCTGGTTGGTCTGTGGCCTGTTGTCCTTCTGTTCTCCTGGCACCCTTTCTTCTCCCCATTTCCAACTCCTACCACAAACTCATTTTTTTTTTTTCCTCACTGCAAATCACAGATTGCTTTTCCATTCCTGAAAACAAGTCGCTTATTGTAACTTTCATTATTTCCTACAGATTTGTTGGGAGATTCAAGTCTCGCAAAGAGCGGGAGGCTGAGCTGGGAGCCAAGGCAAAGGAGTTCACCAATGTTTATATTAAAAACTTTGGGGATGACATGGATGATGAAAGACTAAAGGAGCTCTTCAGCAAATATGGTAAATACAGAAGCACTTTTAATGAAGCTGTGAATTTCATGACCAATGCTCATTTAACAGTGCTGCTACGGTCTGTATAGCTCTGCCTGGGTCACTTTGAGGCTGATGAATAAGAATTAAGATGTGGGTGGTAGTTGGGTCAAATGCTGGATGGGAGGCAGAGGCTAGCTAGCAGATAAGAGAAGAAGGGTAGGGCTATTATGTGGAATTTAATAGTCTAGACAGAGTCTTATGTGATATTTTACTAACCCTGTCCCTTGGTAACAGGTAAGACTCTGAGTGTTAAAGTGATGACAGACCCCACTGGAAAATCCAAAGGCTTTGGCTTTGTAAGCTTTGAAAAGCATGAGGATGCTAACAAGGTATGACCAACTGTTGTTAATGCTGCTTGGGTATCTTTAGAGAAGAGCTTAATTGCCTCACCACAGAAACCTGTTGAAAGAAAATTCTGTCCTGGGTGTAATCTTCTGGATGTGGAGACTAGAAACTGCACCTTAATACCTTGATACTCAGGAATAAGGTGGCATTTCTCGGTTTACTAGGTGCATGCAGAATACAGTGGTATAACAGTAATTGTTGAAGAAATATTACAATAGAGGGTTTAAAGAGTGGGTGTTCTTGGAGAGTTCTTATCCAAGCAGTATGCTTGTTAAAATTTGGCCCTAACTGCAAGAAGGGTGGGGATAAATTCTCAAGTTGCTGTTGTTAGTCTAGTACTTACGGTGGGGTTGTCAGCATGGTCTCTCCCGATAACTTCAGTTTATCTTTAATTAGTCTGTGTTACACAGGAACAATGTAAAGGTGCTATGGCAAGATCGGTTTATTGGCTAACAAGCAGGGAGATACAAAGTGAGCTTTGGGCAGCTAGGTTCTTAACAGGATCAGCTGCTGTCTTGTTTTAGCAGTTGACAGTTTTCTTTGAACCCTCTGTCCAGGCAGTAGAAGAAATGAATGGGAAGGATATCAATGGGAAAATGGTGTTTGTAGGGCGAGCACAGAAGAAGGTTGAGCGCCAGGCAGAGCTGAAACGGAAGTTTGAACAGCTAAAACAAGAGAGAATCAGCCGGTACCAGGTGAATAATCTGTCTCTTTTCTGAATTTAAGCACTGTTTGCAATTTACTGGCAGACTGAAAAGGAACTGACAGAGTAGTCATTGTCCTGTAAAATATCCTGGGAGTTAAAGTTTAAAGGTGACTCTGGTATTTGGGGGGTGAAGGAGACATCTGTGCATAGTCCTGTCAGTAGAAGTGTTCAGGTGGATGTGAGAAGTCACACAGCCTCCCCCATTTTCCAGTGGGGATACCTCAAAGGATGGAAAGAGACAGCCTGACTGTGCTGTTGTCTCTAATTTATGGCAATATTGTCATGTCAGAGGTTGCATCTGAATCTTTCCTGCTCCTTGCAATATAGTGCTGGACTGGGGACACATGATGCAACAGGAAAGCAGAGGAAATCCAGACGGGCTCCCTTTCACCGCAGTGGGACTTGTCTCTACACCTTTGCAACATTTTTTGCCCTTGGGTTTGGTGGTGCGAAAGGAACATTATACTAAATTAAGAGGTTTTTAAACAAATGATGCCTTTAACAGATGAATGCCAACAGTCAGTGTGCTCAAAATTCTCTTCATTACTATAGGTGTCTTATTGTTCTCTACCTTCTAGGGAGTTAACCTGTACATTAAAAACCTAGACGACACTATAGATGATGAAAAACTGAGGAAGGAGTTCTCACCTTTTGGATCAATAACAAGTGCCAAGGTATTTGGAGTTCTTGGATTTTTAAGGCTGAAGAAGGAACTGTTATCTGATGTGGGATTGAAGGGCCGTTTGTTTATCCCTGGGTCACTGCAGTCAGAAGAGTATATGGAATAGTAAATCCACAGATTTCCTTGTCACAGTGGGATTTTACTGATAACTTGTATTCCCTCCTGAAAAGAAAGGGGTGGGAGATGGCAAGCATGCTCATTTGAGGTGACCCCCGATAAGCATCAGATGGCATTTCCCTACCTGTGTTTAGAGGCTGCACCTGATCTTTCCCATTCCTTGCTGCTCAGTGTGGGCCTGGGGACACTTGGTGCTTACAGAAAAGCTGAGTAAATCCAGACAGGTGATCTTTCATTGAGTACTTGTCTCTACACCTCTGCAACACCTACCTTCCTGAGATATGATGTTTCTCTAGGATGGAAAAAACAGATTCTTATGCTGTTCTTGGTAATGTTACTCCACTAGCAATTGATCTTTACTGCAGGTGATGCTGGAAGATGGACGGAGCAAAGGGTTTGGCTTTGTCTGCTTTTCCTCTCCAGAGGAAGCTACAAAAGCTGTGACAGAGATGAATGGACGAATTGTGGGTTCAAAGCCATTGTATGTTGCACTTGCACAAAGGAAAGAAGAGCGAAAGGCCCATCTAACTAATCAGTACATGCAGCGCATTGCTGGGATGAGGGCCTTGCCTGCCAACACAATCATTAATCAGTTCCAGCCTGCTGCTGGGGGGTATTTCATGCCTGCTGTGCCCCAGGTAAGCTGAGTTAAGTTAGTACAGTGTTAAGAATCTTTAACCTGACTTGGACCTTTGATGGTTCAGCTGCAGTCATCCCATTGAGCCTTTCTTACGCATATAAGCAAGCAACTCCTAATGAGGAGTGTAGTCGGTGGAGTCAATTCGGTGACTTCCCAGCTGCCTGCCGTCTTAATGTGAATTGAGTGAGTCCTGGGAACAACTGCCGAAACGCGTTGTAAACAATGTGTGTTGTTCACTTATGCACTCTAAGCTTGTGTGGTCTCCCTCCAGGCCCAGAGCAGACCCACTTACTATGCACCCAACCAAATGACGCAGATGAGACCTAACCCACGCTGGCAGCAAGGAGGACGACCTCAAGGTGAGCATGCTGGAAGCAGTGCTTTGGTTGTATGACCCTCTTGGTTGTACTTCACAACAAGAACAATGCATGCTTTCCTTTCTGTGCACAACCCCCACCTGCTTCCTGTAGCTGACTGTCCTGACTCGCAAGTCAGTTCTGTTTTGAGGATTTCCCCATATTTCTTCCATTAGGCTTCCAGGGAATGCCAAATGCCATGCGCCAGTCTGGACCACGGCCAGCACTGCGCCATCTGGCCCCTGCCGGCAATGCCCCAGCCTCTCGTGGCCTCCCTGCCGCTGCCCAGCGAGTTGGTAAGGTGTCTGCCTCCCCGGCTCGTCCCCTCAGCTGTGGGGGATGCTGTTGAGACTCGACTTTTACTTCCAGAAATGGTTGTCAGATACGGATAACCAAAGGCCACCTGGAGCAAGGGGCAGAGACAGCACCTGAATCTTTCCTATTCCTTGCTGTGCGGTGCAGGTCTGGGGACAGTTGGTGCTACAGCACAGCAGAGGAAATCCAGATGGGTTGCTTTTCCACTTGCTTGGAGTTCATCTCTACAACTCTGCAACATTTGCCACTTAAAATAAGGCTCCACAGGTTATGAATATTGTTTTCAGAGTAGAGCATCCAAATTCACTTATTCTAAGGAATAACTAGAAAATATCTTGAATGCAGGATGTGGAATCTGTGGTCTAGTTTTAGGGAGAATTGCCCTTTCCTGAAGTATCCAAGTGCATTTTGGAGGCCAGTTTCTAAAGTGGTGTAATTAGACTGTACAGTTCAGAGCTTGAATTCAGCAGTTAATAGCAGGCACCCCAACTTGCTTGATGCATATTGCTCTGGGTGTTTCTAATCCTGTTCTCTTTTTTTGCAGGTGTTGCCACTGCAGCACAGAACTTAGCCCCTCGTCCACCTGTAGCTGCCCCTGCTCCCAGAGCGGTTCCTCCTTATAAATACGCCTCAAGTGTCCGCAGCCCGCACCCAGCCGTACAGCCTTTGCAGGTAACACAAGGATCTATGTCGTGAAGTCCCTGAAGTAACTGCAGGCCAACAGATTTTACATGCGACTGAAGTGTTTTTACAGAAATGTCAAGCTACTTGTATAACCCAGACAGGCAACAGAAGTTGGAATTTAAAACCTGGCAGTTGTACCTTTGCCAGGGACAACTTAGTTGATTTATCTGTCTCATACTAGTAAACCACTTTTTACTCAGATATGCTATAAGGTATTTTTCTTGGTTCTGTGCTTCTCAGCTTTGCTCCTTCATTTTATTAACTTTGATACCTTAATGAGAATTTGGCTTTGAAGGTAGTTAGCCTTTCCCATACTCCACTGCATTGTACAGAAAGTGGGCACGGATGTTTTTTTTCTTGACTGTGATGTCTCTCCGTGTTTGGTAAAGTTTTTGTAATATATTTACAGTGCTCATGTGTGATATGAATTCTTGAGATCAGAATTTGAAGCATGTTTAAGACCTAAGGGCAACTTTTCTGTTTGTGAAATGAAGTCTGCTGTCAGCTTGACAGATTGTTTCACATTTAGAGACAAAATAATACAGCCCCTCCTTCTAAAAAACAATCAGCATAGCATCTATTTTTGAATCCTTGCGTCTGCTCTTCTACAGGCACCTCAGCCCGCAGTCCACGTTCAGGGACAGGAACCACTAACAGCCTCCATGCTGGCTGCTGCCCCTCCTCAGGAGCAGAAACAGATGCTGGGTAAGTAAAACTCTGGTTCTTACAGATTGCATTGTACTTGGGAAATCTCCTTGGGTTTCACCAGCAACTTTTTAATTGAATTGCTGTCTGAACTCCTTTTTTCTAGGAGAACGTTTGTTCCCTCTGATTCAGGCTATGCACCCCAGTCTTGCCGGGAAGATCACAGGAATGCTGCTAGAGATTGACAACTCAGAGCTGCTGCACATGCTAGAGTCTCCAGAGTCCCTCCGGTCAAAGGTAAGCTGGCCTGTTGCCTTTGATGGGGCAGATGGTGGGACCCTTTGGTCAAAACAAGTTTCACAAGGTAACTTGTCTCCCTCAGGTGGAGGAGGCTGTTGCAGTGTTGCAGGCTCACCAAGCCAAGAAAGAAGCTGCCCAGAAGGTGGGTGTGGTTGCTGCTACCTCTTAAACCGGGAAGGCTGGTGAGTGTCTCAGTCCTCACTTAAATTGAAAGCTTCCAGAATCAGGGTAAATAAAGCATGATTGTTAGTAAATGCATCTGGTCTGGGAGGCCTGTGTAGGTCTGGGTGCAGAACTGGTCTGATCTTAGTCCATTCTTCAAAAAGACTAATGTAGCTTCTTGCAACAGAATCCTTACTGTAGAAGCTTTAGGAGTATTCTGCAGAAATCTCATTTTAATTAAGCATCAGAAAGATGTTGCGTAAGCCCCTGAAACGTTCCTAGCAGTTGACATGTCATGGAAGGATAATGTATTGAAATGAGGCTTGTGAATTGCTAATCCAGGAAATGAGACAAGATTTTCTAGTGACTTCAAGGCTAAGTAGACTGTTAATGCCCATTCCTTATCCTGACAATCACCTGCATACTGTATATAAAGTGCTAGTGTAAGGAATGTCACTTCCTTGCACAGGTCTGTCCAAGCAAATGCTGTCTCCTGTGTTTGGAGCTGGCTCGTTTAACTTTTGAATAAGGTTTTTATTCAAAATACCTCTTACTTTTGCTGATGTGTTTCTCAGTGGGTTTGTCTGGAGTTGCTATGAACATCTTAAGCACTTTCTGTGAAGCTGTTGTGGTCAGCTGTCACAACTCAAAATGGTGATGGTTGATGGTTTTTATATTTTTACCTGTAAATTTCTCAGTGGGTCTGGTGACTGGCTTCTCTACCAGAGAATGTGAGTTTCTTAATGAATGGATGATCAGAAATGGATATTATCTATGACTTACCAGCTTCTGGACCTTGCAAATTTATATTAGTCCTTATGGCTTGTCTGGAATGAGCTGTGCTTTGTGTAGACAATGTCTTCTTTGGCCTGTAGGATGCAAGAAGCCAAATAGCCCCTTCCTAGACATCAGCTCAAGATGTTTGAAGATTCTTCACCGTCCTGCAGATCTCAATGCATCATATCATAGTTACATTGCGTTTTGTAAATTAATCTTTAAAATCTTATTTAAAAAGCCAGTTCCCCAAAGCTCTAGATTTCCAAAACCAGAAATGGAGTTGCAAGCTTTTCCTTTGTGGTCAGAACAGTTATCCTTTGCCTTTTCTAAGCCCGGGCACTGAAGATTTCTGATCGAAAGTATTTTGTGGTTTTGGTTTTAACTGAACAATCCAGTTTGGAAAGTCTGGAAAGCACTTATCAATAAAGGAATAAAAACTTTCACCGTGTTGTCATATTTTCCCTAGATTTGGTTAATAAATATAATGTAGACTAATAAAATTAAATGAGAAGACAGTTGTCATGTAATGGATGCATTAAAATTATGATCTGAGTTACTTGGCTTGTTAATGGGGCAAGTGCTGTTTTCAAGCAGCTGTTAAAATCATGCCGTGGGTTATTATGTTGGGTTTGATTGGTGTCTGGGACGCGAAAGTAACCCAGTGGGGACTTAATGCGAGGCCTCGGGTGTTCTCCAAGTGGAGCCGAAGCGGTTGGGTGCCTGCTCCGTGCACGCAGGCGAGGCAGCGCTTTGCTGCTCTGGGTGTTTTACACTTTTGGCTGGATATGCTCAGCGCACGTCTCCTCCCATTCTCTCGTACCCGGGCGGGGGCCGCTCCGAGCGCCCGCTGCCGGCCCCGGGGCGGTTCCGCTCGGGCCCCGGTACCGGGAAATGGCCGCGGCCGCCCCTCGCTGAGGGCGGAGCTGCCGCAAGGTTCCGGGGCGGTGCGGGGAAAATGGCGGCCACCAAGCGGGTGCTGTACGTGGGTGCGTGGGGCCGTGTGCGGGGCTGTTTGGGGCCGTGGGGGCTCTGTGTGGGGTCGTGGGGGCGTCTCGGCGCTAACGCGGTGTCGGCCGCAGGCGGGCTGGCGGAGGAGGTGGACGAGAAGGTGCTGCACGCCGCCTTCATCCCCTTCGGCGACATCACCGACATCCAGATCCCGCTGGACTACGAGACCGGTGCGTGCCGGGCCCCGGGGCTCCCGGGGGTGTCCCGCCGGCTGCGCGGCCGCCCCCTGACCGCTTTGTGTCCGCAGAGAAGCACCGGGGGTTCGCCTTCGTGGAGTTCGAGCTGGCGGAGGTGAGAGGGGGCGGCTGAGCCTGGGGCCACGTCCTCCTCCCGCGGTGTCCGGGGCTGGGTGCTGCCATGGCAGGCCCAGGGGTCCCTGTCTGCCCCCCGTGGCTCCTGGGTTTCCCTTGGGCCAAGGCATGGCCGCTCTCGGCTGTGCCATCCCCAGGGCCTGGCCGCACCCTGTGGGTTTCTTCTTGGTGGGTGCTATGCAGTGCCGCTCCTTTGCGGTCTCGTAATCTGCCCAAGGCCTCCTCCACAAGGTCTTTCCTCCTCTCCCGAATACTGGTGTAACTGGGCAAGGGTCTTACACAAAGCGGTTGCGATGGGTTGGTCAGAGAGAAGACTCCCTCAAGTATTTCCAAGCCCTGCCTCAGATACGGCCCCTGCAAGGTCCATCAGTTCTCACAGCATGGGGCATACGGGGCTTAGGAAAACAGCCCTTTGGCGATGTTCTGCAGGGGCACGTGTGTGCTGAGGCTTTCCTTTAGAGGGAGAGAAGTGGCTGTAACGATTCCCTTCTGTTCTTCCCACAGGATGCTGCAGCAGCCATCGACAACATGGTACGGAGCCTGCTCCTGCACCGCCCGGCGCTGCTCTCCCCGTGGCTGGCAGAGCCCGGGGCAGCTCTCTGCAGACGTGAGCTGGTGATGCTCCAGGCGTGGGCCCTGCTCGCTGCGGGCCGGGCTCCCTGCTGCTCTGGATCAGGCCCAGCGCCATGGTGCCCTTCCCTGCTCCACCACTGCCTGCAGTCTCGGTGTAGATCCCAAGCTGTGGGGCCCTCGCTCCAATGCTTAGAAGCAGGGATAGAAAGCAAGCGGTTTTCTTCTGGCTTCTGCAGGGATTTGGGGGCCCTGGTGAGTTTTTACCTTGTGGTGGGCTTTGTTCTGCTTTTGTCCTCTGCAGAATGAGTCTGAGCTCTTTGGCAGGACAATTCGTGTGAACTTGGCCAAGCCAATGCGAATTAAAGAAGGATCATCCAGGCCGGGTGAGTTGGTGCCCTGGAAAGGAGAAATCCCCAGGGACATTCAGACTCTGGTGTATCAGCCTTTCTGCTCTCCCAGCGCTCTGCCTCCCATCCAGGCATTGCAGCAGGCTGAGCAGCATCCTGATAACCGAAAATATCCCCTGGTCCCTCGGGCAGATGCGCTCTTGGCTGTGCTTCCGGCTGCCCTCACGCTCTCTAACAGAGCACACGAAATGCATGCACACATGCCGGGCAGGATTACTGGCACGTCTGGTCACATCTGAAACGTGCAGGGGGCCCAGGCTGTGCCCAGCAATGCCTGCGTGGGCTGGTCGGCTTGCCATGCCTGGAGGAATTGCTGGCTCTGTCCCTTATTTCCCTATGTGGCGGGGTACCCGCACGCTGTCCTGGGGTCGGCCGTGCCAGCCGTGTGCTCCTGTGCCCTGGCTGCAATCCCACTGCTGCCAGAGCCACACCAAGCCCTGACCTGTACGTCGTGCGTGGCTGTGGGCTTTGTCACCCTGCACCAACTATTTCCTCGTCTGTCACAGTCTGGTCAGATGACGAATGGCTGAAGAAGTTCTCGGGGAAGACTCTGGAGGAGAACACAGAGGAAGGAGGAGCGGAGGCACCCAAACAAGAGGCGCAGGAGGTAGGAGGAACGGCTGGAGCCGTCTGTGCCCTCTGTGTGCCACGGGTCTGGGGAATCGCCACACAGGGACCTCCAGGTCCTGCCAGCTGCCGGAAGTGGGAGCCAGGAGCAAGTGGCGGCCCCAGGCAGCCCCTGTGTTCCCAGAAGCCTTACACAGGTTTCTGACCGGCCCTGCAGCGGCCCCTAGGGGCCTGGGGCCAATGCCTGCTGCCTGTGTTGCTTCTGGGGAGTTTTGGAGCTAGTGCTGCCTGCACCATTGCTGCCGGCTGGGGATGCAGGGCTGGGCTGGCCGTCGGGTGGCAGAGCAGAGCACCACCACTTGTCTTTTCTTCCCCTACCCAGGGTGAGCCTCCTGCAAAGAAGGCCCGGGCCAACCCCCAGGTTTACATGGACATCAAGATCGGGAACAAACCTGCCGGGCGACTCCAGATCCTCCTGCGCTCCGACGTGGTGCCCATGACCGTAGGTGAGGAGCGGGTCAGCCTCTCGGGTGCAGGGGCTATGGTGCTGTGCTCACCTCTGCCTCTTGTCCCAAACAGAAAACTTCCGCTGCCTCTGCACCCATGAGAAAGGCTTCGGCTTCAAGGGGAGCAGCTTCCACCGCATCATCCCCCAGTTCATGTGCCAGGCCGGGGACTTCACCAACCACAACGGCACCGGAGGCAAATCCATCTACGGGAAGAAGTTTGATGATGAAAACTTCATTCTCAAGCACACGGGGACCGGGTAAGGGCAGCTCATCCTGGCTGTGCAGTGAAGGTCTGCGTTGGCCAAACGCGCCTCTGCCGCGGCCAGGCTGTTGTCTGCCTCTGGCGTTCAGCAGGCAGAAGTGCAGCGCTCTCTTTCTGTCCATGCACCGTTAATTTCCACTGTGGTATCGTGGAGAGTTTCAAAGCTGCTTTCCTGTTGGATTTTAGAGGAGGGATGTCGCAGTGCAACTACAAGCATTAGACAAGTAGTAAAAGCAAGCAGGCTTATCTCCGTACAAACAGCTTTCCTACTGCCGCAACTGAAAAGAGATTAATGCTCTCTATCACTTTCCTCCTTTGATGCTTGCAGGTGTTTCTTTCTTGGCATGATCTGTTTCCACCAGTTTGTGGAGATTAGTATTCAGAGACCCTCTTAAAACTGACAGGGTTTTGCAGGGCCTGGGAATGGGTTTTGGTTAAGTATTGGCTCACATGCAGAGCGTGTTGCTCCCACCCTGGCTGTAATGTTGTGCTTTCTGATCACAGGGCTGCTGTCGATGGCAAACTCTGGCCCAAACACCAACGGCTCCCAGTTCTTCATCACGTGCGATAAAACCGACTGGCTGGATGGGAAGCACGTGGTGTTCGGCGAGGTGACGGAGGGCATGGATGTGGTGCGGCAGATCGAGGTTGGTGCAGCGGGGTGCTGCCCACTCCCTGCCCGCAGCCTCGCGCCTGAATTCCCGTTAATTCCTGTTCTCCTCCTCCTGAAGGCTCAGGGCACCAAGGACGGGAAGCCGAAGCAGAAGGTGATCATCTCCGACTGTGGGGAGTGCGTGTGACCCCGGCACTGGGGGGAGTGCTGCTCCTGTGCTTCTGCCCAACTTCCCCTGCGAGGCTCGGCGCCAAGTGCCTGCGGACGGCGCTGCGGGGAGCTGCCGAGAGCAACGCGCCCGCCCCGGGTGAATTGTGCCTGCGCCTCTCGGCGCTCCCCAGGGGGCAAGGTCAGCCTGCTATCGGCTTTGTGAAGACTTTCTATTTGACAAAAATAAAAGCTAGTTTTAAACATACTGAGGACCTGCCCCAGCTGTTGAATTCTCACTGTGTGAGGATGTGCTTTGCTTTTGAAATATTTGCCCTAATCTTCTCGAATCTGGTTCCTAAATCCAAGCTGCAGGGTAGGCTGCCGGGGCGAGAAGAGCGGAGCTGATCCCATTGCTGCTGCGTTCGGAGCCAGGATCAGAACCTGGCAGCCTGCCCCCACATCGGCAGGGGGAGACGAGTCCCTGCTGCAGCCCAGCCCCACGGCCAGCACCGTCCCATCCTGAGGACATTTCTTAGAGTGGGAGAGCAAGGACTGGAAAAGAAGCACCAGGAAGGGGGCGATTTGTTCTTATTTTGGTGCACCATCCTCAGAGGGTTTTTCATTAGGTATATTGGGCTTTCTCTCTTTTTTTTTTTTTCTTTGCATGTGGCTAAACCAGGTATGTTATTTGTTTTTTCTGATGCAAGGTCCCTCAGGTACCTGAGCTGAGAAATAGGCCAGGCCATTTCCTTTGGAAGACAACAAATAAATAACCATGAAAATAGTGGCGTGTGACCGTGCTCCCCTTGTGAGCCCGCGGGAAGCAGCCGCCAACCCAGGCAGGGAGACACAGCCTGGCCCCAGACCGCATCTCAGCACCTCCACGGGGCTTCGTTTCAAGCAAATAGATACAATTTTAGCTGATCGTGAGTATTTTTTCATTGCGAAATCCTGTCTGCAGAACAGAGCACTGCTGTGCCGTGACATTTATTAAAAAACAAACAGCAAGAGAAACTACATGTTTATTTTCCAGACTAGGTGTTTATTTTATAACAGTGTCGTAGCTCAATATGGATTTTTTTTTTTTTCCCATTGGCTGAGTTTTGTGAACTTTAAGTAAACAGGAGCGGGTTAGTCAGCCAGCTGCTGGATTGGCTGACACTGTTTTCATTTAGGGACTTGGAGGCGCTGGTTAGAGCTGGGTTAGCTAAATGTGCATGGGCCCAGAGCAGCGCAGCCGCTGCCTCCCCTGCCCTCACCCCCCCCAGCCCAGTCTGCCCCCACCAGCACCGGAGGCTGCAGCAGCCTCTGAGCCAGCAGCGCCCAAGCAAAACACATCCGCCAGGGCCAGACACGTCACCAGCCACAAATCCTCTCTTTCTCTCCTATATATATATATATATATATATATATATATGTATATGTATATGTATATATATATATGCATGTATAGCACGGATGGGTCTCATTAAGTGTGGTAAGAGAATAAAAGTTTTATATTATTTACATCCACGTCTGGGAAGGGGAAGGGTCGGGAGGGATGTGGAGGGGTATCAGTATTATTACCGATGGTCTCTGCTACGATCCAGCCCGCAGAGCAAGCCCTGCACCCGGAGCAAGCCCCGCACACGCAGGAGGCAGCGGGGCCGGGTCAGTGGCAGCCGCAGGACTTCACCACCATATTGCGGTGCTTCTTGAGGATCACGTTGTTGTTGCTGTCGTAGTAGAGGACGGAGGTGGCGCTGAGCTTGGTGGGCGCACAGCACGCCTTGGGCACGGCCTCGGGCTTCATCAGGTGGACCTGGGGGGAGAGGAGCTGTGAGCACGGGCGAAGCTTCAAAGAGCCCTGGCTCTTACCTGTGAAAAGCCTGGGTGAATGGGGGGATTATTTCTAGCGCTTCGTAAAAATATTTATTCTAAGCCCTTGGCAGTCCTTGCTGCAGTTTATATTGGATCGGGGCTCATGGCACCGTGCGGGCTGGGCAGCCCCTTCATTAATTTGGGATTCCTGGCCTCTTTTCACACTCAGCTAAGCAAGCAGCCCCTTGGGGCAGCACGGGGGTTTGCAATAGGGCTGCCCCGCGCCCGGGGCTCAGCACCACCCCTGACTTCTGCACGGCACCGAGGCACAAAGCCTGGGACCCCCTCAGGAGCCTGGGGTACCCTGGGCCCTGCTCGAGGTGCGCGTTGTGCCGGCGCAGGCCGGGAGGTTCGCGGGCTGCCGAGCGCTCGCAGCCCCCCCGGCCTCGCCCCACATGTGCGAGTCATTTACTGCGGGGCCAGCTGAGCTCTCCCAGCTCGGAAGTCCGGTGTTTTGCTGTCAAACCCTGCTATTTGCAGCACTGGCTGGGCTGGCACGGCTCCCGGCGCGCTCGTCCTGGTCCCCAGTGCTTCCCAGAAGGGCCAGCCCCGGGTGGCAGGTGATTCACGTCCGCCCGAGCGGCTCCGTTTCGGGAAGAACCCCGGGCTGGGAGGTGAGGGGTGGGTGCCCGCAGCTGGCGGGGGGGCTCTGGCAGCTTCGTTAATGCAAAAAATAAACCCTGCCAGGCGACACCTTCAAAGGCTCGGCCGAGGACTCGGCGCTCCCTGTAATTAACCGCGAGCACCAGAGTCGGCGTGACTCTGCCATTGGGAAATCAAACACTCACAGGTCAGGAAATTCCAGAAATTAAAGCATGGGTTGCGATGCGGGGTGGATTTGGGAAAATGGGGCATTAAAGCTTTCCTGTTCAGAATATGCTGAGCCCAGCGCTTGGGCTCTGTGCCGCAGCCTCACGCCACGGGGCCTCGGCTGCAGCCTCCGTGCACAGCGGGCAAGGAGGGTGCCCGGGCACGATGCTGCCCCTTCCTGGGGTCTGGGACTGGGTACCCACCTGGGGCATCTCCCCCAGGTGCCAGGGGGTGCCAGGCAGAAAACCGGGCAGTGGAGACTCGCCAGCACTGCCCAACCCTCCCTGTCCTGCCCTTGTGGCCAAGCTGACCTTGCAGAGCCCTCGTGCTCTGAGCTCTGTGTGCACCCCCAGACGCTTTGCTGGGCTCTGCCCACCCCAACACCCAGCCCCGGCCGGCTGCGCACTGACCAGGGACTGCAGGATGGCGTGGTTGGTGGCGTTCATGCAGGAGTCCAGCGGGAAGGCGCACTCCCCCTCGCAGTAGTAGGCTGAGTACCCCTGCGGGGCGATCACCCAGTCCTGCAAGGAAAAGGGTTTGTGCTGGGGCAGCCGGGTGCTTGCTGAGCCCCTTCCTCCACCACCTGCACCCCCGTGCCTCCTCCCCGGGCGGCTGTGCCAGCGGCGAGGGCTTATTTTGACTTTCAGACCGCATGAAGAGTTCAGGGTCACTGTGGGGTTCAGGCTGTGCCAGCTCATTTGCCATAAGGTCCCGGCACACGGCTGCGCTGCTCCCACCACTGCCCATCACCATGGGGGCCGTGGTTCTTCCCGGGGGGGAGTGGGTCCGTACCAGCCAGCCCAGGTCCTGGAAGCTGACGTAGAGCTCGTGCCGCCGGCAGACCTGGCGCCCGTCCGTGGCGTGGACGTCATCTGCAGGGAAGAGGGCAGGCAGCGTCAGCCACGTGCGCTCAGTGCCCCCCAGCCCCACCAAACCGTGGGGCTGCATAGCCCGGATGGCTGGGGTTACTCCAAGGGAGCCTCTTCGTTGCAAAGCAGCTTCAGAGCAGGCTGAAGTTTTTGCTCCACCACTGGGACAAGGGGATGCAGCCTGGGGAGGCGTAAATCGGTGGTGCTCACAGCTCTGGGGCGTTCCCAAGTGCCCCAAGCACTGGGGCTCCCCTCCTACCCCAGCGGCTCCCCAGGGCCGTGATGCCTTCCTGGGGCAGCTCCAAAATGAGGGCAATGTTGCAAAAAAAGCATCATCCAGAAAGCCCCACAAAAGCAGGCTGCGCTGAGGGCACGCTCCCGGACCTGCTGTGGCCCTCTATCTGTCAGTGGCACAACTGGTCGCTGTGCTCCCCCCCAGGGCTGCACCTCTGGGCTGGCAGAGGGATTTCGGAAAGGGCAAGGTGCTAAGAGAAGGGCCCTTCATGGTGGCAACCGCAGAGCCTCATGCTTTTTGGCAAGGCCCGCTCCTATCCTGTGCTGGGGGCTGCTCCCGTGCTCTTACCAAAGATCCCCGGCAGCTTGTTGGGGTGCGGGAGGTCGTTCGTCTTCTTGGGCTGCCTCCTCCTGGGTGCTCTGGCTGCCCTTGTGACTCGCATGGGGCTGGCGCTCGCCCGGAAAAACGTGACCATGAAGGGCTGCTTGGAGCGGGGCCCCCGGCGCCCCAGCAGCCCGGCCGAGCCCGGGTCAACGCTGAGCCCTGCAGGGACGGAGCAGGAGCAGGTTGCAGGGAGGCAAAATGCAGGGGGAGCTCTGCAGCGGGGCGCTGTGGTTTCTGCAGCCCAGGTGCATGGCATGGAGGCGGCAGGGCCTCATCCTGCACGGCCACTGCCACGCTAAGGTCATGAACAGTGATTCAGGCTCTTGGGAGAAAAGCCAAGTGAGAGCCAAGCAAGCGGTTTTCCCTGTCACCACCACATCAGGATGGGGCCGTGGCACTGATCCTGCACTGCCTTGCACCCTCAGCATTGTGCCCACACCCTGCTGTAGGAGCAGTGCCAGGAGGGTTAACCTGCAGCTGCACATGAGAACCTCTCCAGGGAGGGAGCCCCCGGAGTCCCCCCAGCCCACACCAGGAACTTCAGGGCTGCCCACCTCCACGCCCCAGGCTCTCCATCGCAGCTGGGATTGGAACTGCAGAGCTGAGCCCTGCTGCCACCCCACACGCGCTAATGGGGTGAGAGGCCTGCCATTCCTGGGGATCTGGCCCCAAATGCTGCAGCTGGGCTTACCGTCATCCGTCTCCACGTAGAGCCGCAGGCCCAGGTTGTATTTCCGATCCACTAACCAGTGGTTGCTGGCGGCCGTGACATCGAAGACCAGCCAGCCCTCGGTCCCCGCGCGCAGGTCCTGGGCGTCCAGCAGAAACAAGTCGGACTCCCTGGGAAATGGGAAAAAAAGACGCCTGTGAGTAATAGCACCCGAAGGCAACGGCAGCCCACGGCCAGTCACAGAAATGACTCCCCGGTGTCCGTGCCCGTACAGATCCCGGCGCTGCAGGGTCAGGACGGCGCCTGCGGCCGTGCCGTGTGTGACGGTGGCACCCTGGCAGCTGCCCTGGGAAAAGCGAAGCGCCCTCCCCGCCCGGCCGAAACGCCGGGTGTGTCACTGCCCGGGGACACCGTGGGAACAGACGGCTGCGGCGTGCTGATGCCCTTGGCACTGGCACGGCGCTGGGAAAGGTGAGTGCCAGAGCCGGCACTGGCTGGGGGCCCCATCCCCGTCCCCGTCCCGTCCCATCCCATCCCATCCCATCCCATCCCATCCCATCCCATCCCATCCCATCCCATCCCATCCCATCCCATCCCATCCCATCCCATCCCCATCCCCATCCCATCCCCGCCACCTGTTGGAGTGCTCCACTGCGATCTCGTAGATGCTGACGTGCAGGGTGCTGTTGGCGTGGCGGGTGGCACCCCGTGCCTTGTAGATGCGAAACTCAGCGGCCGTCACCGACTCGCCCGTGGGCACCTGCGTCAGGTCGAACCTGAACTCCTTCCAGTACGGCTTCGGGGAGGAGGTGTCCCGGTCCTGCTCGACTGCAGAGCAGAGGGGTCAGGGAGCCCCCAGGGGCTGACCAGAACCCACAGCACCCCTGGGTCCCAGCAGCCCCACGTCCCCCAAGTTCAGGGACAAATCCTGCTGACTCCGTGCCCTGCCCCAATGAGCTCTGCTGCAGGTTCCCACCTCTCTGACTGACCAGACAACTGCTCTGTAAAAATAAACCCTCACTTTCTACCAAGTGTCTCCTTTCTGCAGAAATCTGGTGCTTTTGCGGAAAAAAAACTTCTGGTAATTTTTTTTCACATCCGTAAAGAACAAACACACTGTGTTCCTTTACGGTAAGGCATCCCCACACGGTTTCACTATGTAATTATTTTCTTCAAGTTGTTCTTTAAAAATATTCCAGACTGCCATGACTGAACATAATTAAAGTGATTAAAGCTCCTCCTGCTTCAGGCGTAAAAGAAATATAACAAATCTGAGCTGGTGCTCACTTAAACCAGACAAACAAATAATTAAACGGACATGTTTAAATGCAAATTTTAACCAGTTCTGGGGGGGGGGGGGAACATTCCAAATGTACTACACTACAAAGCCGACCCCCCCCCCCCCCCCCCAATACGTGGGGGCAGCTCAGTGCAGCTCAGTGCCTCTCTTCAAACTGAATGCCCAGATTTTAACTATGCATCCACGGATCTTTCCGTCTTTTTTTTTTTTTAATTATTATTTATTTTTTTCTCAGTTTTTTCTTTGAAAACAAAACACCACATTCCCTCCAGCTACTGGGCTCACCACAAGCTATGTTTTAAAAAAAGCATGGGGCCAGGCGGCCCGGGGCGGATGCGGAGAGCGCTTCCTGCTGCCGCGGCGAGGCCGCCGGCCGGCTGCCAGCTGCGCGGGAGGTGCTGCAGGGATGCACCGGGAGCCGGATTTGGCCCACGCACCCCCGGGGACACCGGGACCCCCGAGCACACCGCCGTGCCTGGGGTCTCCCCGCTGCCCTGGGTGGGCTCTGGAGGCTGCCCCGGGGCCGAGGCTGCCGGCCCCCAGCCGGCCGAGGCCCCGCGAGCTGGTGCCTTTTGTGCAGTTCCGTTCCTTGCACCGAGCCACTGAGGGCAGCTGAGCGTGCCCCAGCAGTGAGAGGTCCTGCCAGAGCCTTTGCTGCCTCGTTGCGCCTGCAAAACCCTCTGAGCCCCGCAAAATAACCAAGTGGTCCCCGTCGTCTGCCCTCCTGCAGCTGATGAGCACCCCAAGGGAGGCCCCGCGGGGACACCAGCCCCAAGTCGGTGCCCCTCAGGTATTTATGGTCACCCAGGTATCTCACTGGCTGCCCACAGCCACAGCAAAGCACCGGGGCCAGGTTTCTCCGTGCTACCGGCTGGTGACATCCTCAGGGAACCCGGAGAACTGAACCGCATTCCCCTTGTGCGTTGAACTTCTCCCAGGCCATCACAACGCGCGGCAGCAACGTCTGCAGCCAGGTACGGGCAGAGCCCTCGCAAACCCAGCTCCCTTCCCACGGGGAGCAGTAAGCGATGGATGCAGCAGGGGCTCATAAAGCGCACACTGAGGTCTTCAAACACCCTGAGCAGCTGCAATTAGAGGCTTTACCAGAATCATTTAAATTCGCCCCACCTGATTTATGACCACACACCCAGGGAAGGGCAGCGGCAGTTCTCGTGGCAGGACCAAGGTGATCTCTGCGGCCGTGCCACAAGGATGCAGCTCCACGCGAGGCATCTGCTCTGCAATGGGGATGGGGCAGGAAAAGCCCTGCTTTGTGCCCCCTTCGCTGCCTGCTGGAGCACAGCCTCGGAAGGGCAGGGCCGAAATGTGTCCTCCCTTGTGCTGACAGGGGCGTAGAGCAGCAGGGTGAAGGCAGCGGGGACGGGACAATTAGCAAACAGCAGCACGGCTTTATGATCGTTGTGTTCAGCGAGGGTTAATATTGCTGTCTTTTCTGGCAAAGTTATAAATGTGTGCAAAATGATGAACCAGCTGTGGGGGAGCAGGCGCTGTGTCCCGAAAGCACCCGGCGCCCTTTGCCCAGGCGGGAAGGCTGCTGCTCGAACCCTGCTGCTGGCGGGGGGGGGCAGGCACGGGGGCCCCCCCTCAGCCTGGGTACCCAGCTATTGATTCGAGGTTGGCTCAGCCGCACCGCCAACCCACAATTACCTGTGGGCGGATTATCCGGATTGCGGATGGGACGCTTAAAAAAACCCAGCCCAAGCTCCTGCTCTCCTTGCCCCCTCCTTCTGCAGTCACCGTCTCACCCCTTGGGGCTGCTGCGTCTTTCCCCAGACATGAACGCCACAGCCATGTCTTGTGCACCCTCCCCCCAATTAAATAATAGGAAAAGCATATAAACCCATATAAAATGGCAGCAGGGCTGTCCAGCTCCTGCCATGCTGAGCCCTGCTGTGTGACCAGCCCTGTGCCCCCGCACCCCTCCTGGCTGGCAGGCGCGGGGCGATGGGGACGCCTTTTCCTCGCTCCCCACCTTATTTTTAGCTGCACTTCTTCGTTGTAAACCTTCTGTGTGCGCGGTGTTTCTATAAACTGCGCATCAGTCGTAATTACTAGTCCTGGCTGCTCTGAACGGTCCCCATGATCATTTCAGACACTAAATTAAAAGGAAATGCCAGGATATTCAACCACATCAAGTATGCTGAATCTTAAAATAATTTTAAAGGAGATGCAAGGAAGATGCTGTCCTTTGCTTGGAAGCAGGAAAAAATAACCTCCAGAGGCTTTCCTAAGCAGGGAGACATTTAGGAGCTCTCCCAAGCGCTGCAAATGCAGCTGGACTCCTGCTCCAGCCCATGAGCACCTCCATCTTCCGAAGATGAATGCTGGGAGCTGTGGGACGGGGGCTCTGCAAAGGGCACCCCACGCCCTGCTGCGTGTGCCTGGGAGTCTGCCTTGGCCCCTGCCTACACCCCCACCACCTCCCGCAGCTGTAAGCAGTCAGAGGAGAGTGCAGTGTCACAGGTGGACCCGAAGGGTTTTACTTGCTAAGATTTCCCCCTTTAAAACACACACCGTGGGTGCATACAGAGCACCAGCACCCATTTGGCACCACGGGGCTCGGGCACTGCACACCGTGAGCCTCCTCCTTGGGCTTGCCAGCGTGAACCTCTGCTCCACGATCTCAGCCTGTGTGCAGCCGTGCTGCACAGCTGATGGCCCTGCCCAGGGCCGGGACAACTCTCAAAGCTGGGCTGGGACGAGCGGAGCCATCGCCACCAAACCCAACCGAAGGTGGCCAAAGAGCCGCCGCTGCCCATTGCCCCACGCAGCGCGGCCTGGAGGGGCTTGAGCCCCTGGCTCTGTGTCCTGCCCTGGCCGGCAGGCACAGGCACTGCCCGGCCGAAATGGGACACGCTTGTGTGCCAGGGAGCTTCGGCGCGTCCCCTTCACAAAGGCGTGCCATTGGGAGCCGCGCACATGCCCGGCTCACACAGCGCTCCGCGGGCGGGAGCGGAGCGGTCCAGGTGCCTAATGGAGCGCTGACTTACCCCATTTGCATGTCCCATCAGGATAATTGTGCAAAAAATTATGCATGCAAATTAAAGTTAGCCTTCTCCCACAAAAAAAAAATTAATTAACATGAAGGGACTCATGAAGCCGCAGAATTCAAAGCCATTCAAATTGAAGGCTGAAACTCTGCTCCCCAGCTCTCCCTGCTGCTCCAGGAGCACCAGGAAGGGGAGCGGCGTGGGCACCCCTGAGCCAGCACCGCTCCTCCCAGGCACCCACTGGCTGTGCCTGTAGCCAAACCTGTTCATTTTAAAGCATTTTTTTGGTGTTCATGTTGAGGGGAGCTGGGGTCTGATGCCCCACCTCCTTGGGCCTGGCTGCCCCTGATGTGCTGAGCCCCCTGTCCCGGAGTGCTGCAGAGGCAGCTGGGGGGCTGCGTGCCCAACCGCTACCCAAAGCACTGGGGCTGTACTGTGGCGCTCTCTGGCTTTTTCATAGCCAAACACGGTACAGGGGATGCTGGAAAGGATGAAGAGGACATGGGAGATGCCTCTGTGGTCCTTGCTTGCTCGCCCATACCTTCTCCCGAGGGGCCTGGAGGGGTTCAGGGGAGGACAGGTCCTGTCTGGTCCTTGGTGGTGCTGCAAGGCAGTGCTCTCCTTCCCATTGCTGCCACTTGCAAACCACGGTTCAGCAGCCGAATCCGGTCGTGCTCCAGAAAGGTGGGGCCGAGACCTGGCCACGTCCGCAGCTCCCAGGTCAGGCCAGAGCTCTGTGCCTGCAGACATCCCCCGCCCCCAGCCTTGGCACAGATGCCCCCCCAAAAAGCCTCGTGCTTGGCCAGGGATGCCTAGAGAGGGGCATGTGCCCACATGAACACCCCTTGAAGCAAAGAGAAGAGGCAGGGAAGAGCTGCGTATCTGAAAGCCTGGTCTGGGCATCCTGCCGGTTCAGCCTGTCCCAGCGGGACCCCAGTGGTCCCAGTGCTCATGGCCCGGGGGTGCCGGCTGGAAACGGCTCTTCTCTGGCTGCCACTCGCAGCTGTCTGGAAATGGGACGGTGCTGGAGCCCGGCACTGCTCCGTAACCAGCCCGACGGGATTCCAGCAGTAATTAGCAACCTTGAGGATTTTATTCTGAGCTGGGATTCAGGGTCCCACCGCAGGTAATTCGTCCCCCTTGCTGCTGGCCCGGGAGAGCTGCTGCCCCCCGCACGTCTCGCTCACCTCTCGGGTGCTCCGCGTGCACCCACTCAATGGGGTGGGCGACGCCGCTCCCTCGAGCCCGCCCCGTCGGTTCGCAGCTTCGTTATGGTGGGGAGCGCGCGCGGGGGGCCGGGGGAGGCCCAGGTGGCTGCCGCTTGGAGAAATCTCGGAGCGCCCCCCCCATCCCGAGGCATCCGCAGCAGGGACCGAGCGAGCCCCGCACGCCCCCAGCCCGCGGCCACCGGGTCCCTCGCAGCCCCCTCCCGCCGCTACGGGGCCGAGCTCCGTGCGAAAGGGGCTTTGTGAGCAGGGAGACACCGGGAGAGCGCCCCGGGAGCGACGGATGCTGGCGGCCGTCGGTGCAAACGGCGCGGTGCCGCCGCCCGCCCCGACGGCCGAGCCGGACACCCGGTCCGCGGCGCTGGGCGCCTCTCCCGGCTCCGCTCCCGGTAACGCGGCCGCCGCAGCCCCGCTCCGGGCCGGGCGGGGGGCTCTGCCCGGGGCGGGGGGGCTCTGCCCGGTCCGCCCCGGTGCGCCCAGCGGGTGCCGCGCGTCCCGCAGCGCGCCGCTCCCCGGGACCCCGGCGCTGCGGCCGGCAACGGTGTGTCCGCTCCCGTGCGCCCCGGCGCTCCCCGGTCCCTCAGTACTCCCCGGTCCCTCCGTGCTCCCCGGTGCGCCCCGCTCCTCCCGTCTCGGCTCCCGCCCGTGCGCTCCGCTCCTCCGCCGTCCTGCCCGTGCGCCCCGGTCCCTCGGCGCGCCCCGGGGCCGCGCTCACCCATGTTGACGAGGCTGACCACGGTGTCGGCGCGGCTGACGACGCTGCCGGGCGGGGGGCTCTGGGTGCTGAGCCCGGTGAGCACCGGCCGCGACACCGCCTCCTCCTCCTCCGCCTCCTCCTCGCCGGCCACGGCGTGGTACAGGTCGAGCATGAAGAGCGGCGCGGCGGCGGCGGGGGCGCGGGCGGCGGCGGGGGCCCGCGGGCGCGGCCGCCCGGGCAGCCCGAGCACGGCCAGGATCTCCCGCTGCACGTCCCGCCGCTCGCCGCCGCTCAGCCGCCGCTGGAGGAAGCCGGCGGCGTGGAGGCGGCGGCGGAGGACGCTGCCGCTGCCCAGCTGGCACAGCACCGCCGCCGCCCAGAGCAGCGCCAGGGCGCCCAGCGGCCCCCGGCCCGCCGCCGCCCCGCGCCCCGGCCCCATGGCACCGCCGCCGCCCGGGCCGCCCCCCCCGCCGCCGCCGCCGCCGCCGCCCGGTGCGGTGCGGAGCGGCCCCCGCGCGGCCCCGGCCCCGGTCCCGGCCCCGGTCCGCCCCGGCGGGGCGAGGGAAAGGGACGGGCCCGCCGGCGGCACCGCCCCGGCCCCGGTGCTCCCCGCCCGGCCGCCCCCGGGGCAAAGGGCGCGCCGCTGGGCAGCCGCCCCCACGGGCACCCGGCCCTGGGATGCTCGCCGCTGCGGGTGCCCAAAGCCACGGACACCCACCCCCAGACACCCAAACCCATGGGCAGCTACCCCCAGAAACCCAAAACCACGGGCACCCACCCCCTCAGGCACCCACCCCCAGACACCCAAGCCCACGGGCACCCAACTCATGCACCCAACCCCACGGACACTGCACCCCTCACCCTGTGCTCTCACCCCTGAGGGACCGACCTCTCTTTCCGCCGTGCCCAGCACCCACCCCACACACTCTCCTGGGTGCTGACCTCGCTGGGCACCCACCTCCCCAGCACCCATCCCCACCAGCGCACACCCCACCAGGCGATCCCGCTGGCAAACGCCCACTCCAGCAGGCGGTGGGCATCCACCCACCTCACCCGCAGGCACCCACATGCCTGGAGCAGGGACACCTCACACCCCAGAGCCCCCTCAGTCTGGGGGCCGGCAGCGAAGCAGGTCCCTGCGCCACTCTGCAAGGAAAGCTGCGTGCAGACGCCCTGCGGCTGCTGCGAGTTGGAGGCACAGCGGCACGCAGGCATCGCCTCTGCGTGCGGGACAGCTCCCTCGCCCAGACTCAAACACTAACACTCTGGAATAAAGTAGGAGGCAAGATTGTTTATTACCGCAAGCAATTTTAATACAAAAATGTGTCTGGTTTTTAAACAATTCATTGGTAGAGCTTCAGTTTTGCCTCAATTTAAACCAATTGAGAGAATCACACAGCAACACGGTCAGAGCCGGAGGAACAATATTTAATAAACACAGGGGCTCCGCTGAGCCCTCTACCTCCGCCCATCTCCTGGTCACTTGGTCAGTTCGATTTTATTACAAAGAAAAAGTAGCGTACAAAAGCCAGACAGGACTTGTAGCGAGTGTGCTGGTGAGACTCATTTCAAGGACAAGCAACTGTGCGTGTAAGTCCAGATTTCTTCTAGGAGCAGAGGTCACATCAATCTCAGCCTGGTTGGAAGTGGAATGACCAGTTAAATAATAAATAGGAAAAGAGATGCAGATAAATAGCAATCCTGTAAGGAACAAGGTGGGTCGTCTCTTAGGCCTTAAATCCAGAAGAATCCTCTAACCCGCGGGACCCACCACCGCTAAGGGATGTGTCTGTGATCCAAACCTGCAATCTTACCAGCGTGCTCTCTTCTGGACAGCGTTATCGTGAACCCCCTCCCCAAACCCATCAGCATTTTTTGTTCTTTAAAAATGAAGTTGCCGGGACAGTATTTTAAAGACAGCAGTTATAATGACCTTAGCTGTAGTGTGTGCAAATTTTATTGTCAAACTCCGCTTTCTTCAGGTAAAATCACATAGCTTTAAAAAAATGGAAACATAAGCCCCAAATCCCCTCACCTCATGTTTCTCTGCTTGAGGTATCTGTGATTTACAAAAGAGAGTTCCTTGAACACTGTAGGATTCAGGTCTTTGTTTTTAAATATAATTTACCTTGCTGAGACAGCAAGTTAAGTTTATAAAGATGCATTTAGGAAACAATCCTAAAAGATAAAGCAGGTTCACACCCTGCACCGCGCAGAAATCCTATTTATAGTTTAGTTTTTCTTTACACTTTCACATCTTGACCTTTTTTGCTTCCTTTTTTTTTTTTTTTTTTCTTTCCTTCCCACATCTCAGTTTTCCAGGCCCCTCTCTGAACAGGGGTCGCCAAGAGGCAATTTTTATCTACATAAATATTCACATGAAAATAGTAACTTACAAAAAAGGAAAAAAACAAATAAGGCAGCTTCCATAACACAACTTTCTTTTACACTTTTAACAATATAGTTTCTCCCATTTAGAATAAATATACATCCAATGTACGTAGTAGGGTTAAAAATTGGACACAGGTTGGGTTTTCTTTCTTTCAGGAGGGCGTGGGTACAGTATTATCTCTTGGGGCCTGGAGTTTTTGGGGTGGCAGTGGTTGTTTTCTTGGACATGGTTGGGATTTTGGAGGGTTTCGCCATGCCCCGGCGCGAGCTGCCTTGCCCGCCGGCTACGCTGCTCTCCGAAGTGTCCGAGCACGCCGACTGCGTTTCCAGCAGGTCGAAATCGGAGGCGTCGCTTCCCCGCCGGCTGCTGGCCCGACTGCCCGCGCGGCTCCCGGCACGGCTGGTGGGACGACTGGCTGTCTTTTTGGGATCTGCGAGGAGAGCCCAGAGCCCCGTGAGCACCGGCACACAGAACGGCAGCACCGCTGCGGCCGCTCTCGTTAGCCTGCACATCGCCCCTCCAACAACGGGGGTTCATCACACAGCCCGCCTGCTGCAGCACCCCCCCGGCACGCATCAGTGTCCCCCGCTTGCTGCAGGCTCTGCCAGCTCCCTGGGCAGTTGGTATTTGCTCTCCCAAATTAAGCATCCAAGAAGGAACAGCCGCGGCGGGAGCTTTCAGCCCCTGCACCCAGCTTACCTGCCCGGCTGGCTTTGGCACCCGTGGAGGCCGGCGAGGAGCTGTTGCTGGTGTCCCCCGCCAGCGAGGTCCGGCTGGAGTGGAAGGTGGGGCGCTTCAGCTTGCTGCCCGCGGCCGGGGTCACCTGCGGAGGAAGCACACGGAGAGCATCGCTGAGGCGGCACCGCGGCGACCTGCCGTAACGGGCCGAGATCACCTCACAGGTCAGTAAAAGGACTTGGACATTTAAGAAACACCCATCTTAATGGTCACGGAGAACTCGAGCTGGCGTTTCAGCAGCGCTTGGAAAAAGGAAAACAAAAAGCAGCCGGATCCTGAAAACAAGGACGGCAGCGGCAGTTTGTGCACTGCAGGCTGAACAAAAGCAAAGCTGCTGTCCAGCCGGAGGACAACAGGGGCGGTCACCTGGGATCAGGAGCTCTCCAAAGAGAGAGGGACATCTTGCCAAATATGTGGGCAGCTCTGCGCGCACAGCACGCTGCGCTGGCTCCCAGGGGATGGGCACAGCTGGACAGCAAGGCACCAGCGACAAACGGACACACGGAAGGCTGTGGATCAGCTTCGGTCATGAGGCTTCGGTCGTGTCCTGTGCCACACGGGTGAAACAGGCTTTCCGTGACCTTTAAGATGTTGCAGACAGAGAGGGGGGAGCAGCACAGCGCAGCTTTGCTCCCCTGCTGCAGAACAAAGCGGGGGCAGGAGGGCTGGGGGGGGGGACAGGGAGGGAGAGGTGCCTGCATCTGTCCAGAACAAGAGGCTCCAGTTTCTATCATGAACCAAAGATCGGTTTTGGGGCAGTGTGAGGGTGCTGCAGGGAAGCGCCAGCCCACGGCGTGCCCCAAACCTCACTCCTGTGACCCCAACCTCCCCGCTGGCGTGCTGCGGTGCTGCAGGGCGGCTCTCGAGGAGCCTTACAGCAGCAGCTGGAGAGGTTCCCCTCTGCTCCCCATGACACTGTGATTTTGGGGAAGCTTAAAAATCTTTACATCTCATGAAACTGGAGCCACAATGGGGGAGAGGGAAGCAGAAGGGGAGCCAAGCAGTGGGCTCTCCTTCGGTCTCAGTGGGAATTAAAATCCATTAACACATGATTGGAAGGTACCGTTCCCATCATCAGAGATTTCGATTCTCATCCTTGATCCTACTTCAGAAACACATTACAGCAGCAAGCAGGCGCTTTAGGGCAATTCAGAAAGTACTCCTGCCCTTCTGCTGATCTAGAAGAACGCCTTTTCCATTTGAAAGCACTTTCAAGCAAGATCAAGTTATTTTGCCATTGCCATCAGCGAATCACTAAAATCTACCCAAGTATTTCATATTCACAAGGTCAGAAAAGTTGGCAAGGAGGCTGGGACGTTCGGCAGATTGAAGTGTCGGCCTGAATTCATCCTCCTCGGAGCGTCAAAGAGCAGCCAGCCTGCGTTACTGCCGGACACACCACGCGTGACCAACACGGTGATAACACAATCGCTTCATGAAATGAAGGCAGTGGTTACTGTGCATGCGCTGTAGCTGATTTTCAAGTCTCAACTCGGCTGCTGAATTTCAGTTTTTGAATGCCAATCGTGGCCTATTTTGAATGCTTAAAGGCTGTTAAAGCTTGGAAATATTCTCTTTTTTAAAAGCACAACGTGATAAATGTTACTCTTTTGGTTTGAAAACAGGTAAACGTGCATTGCAAGCAGTCTGCACGTTGTGCTTTACTGTAAGGTTGGCACTTTGCTTAATCCGAGTTAGAAACCCATGAAAAACGCTAACAGGCCTCGCGTCAGCGGTGCTAAAAGCGCTGCTCTACCAAAAGGAAAGCGTTAAACAGGCAAGGAAGCAGGACTTCTCTGTGAGCCGCACTCCAGCCTGCCGACAGGTCCTCGGGGCTACGAGACCATACTCTACCTCGGAGCTCGAGAGCTGGAAGTCGGAATAATCGAATCCCCTCAGGGGGGTGCCCGCTTTACTGTTTATCAACCAGGGTTTGTCATAACATCGAGAGAAGTGATGTGGAGTCTGTGAAATGGAAAATCCAGAGAGGGGGGAGAGGTGGGAGTGAGTGAAAAAAAAAATGAAACAGAAAAGTATCTGGAATGAGGGGAGAACAGCACTAAAATGAAACGAGAGAACCAAACGGGAAATACATAAATTCAAAAATGAAAAACAAACGAACAAATGATGAAATTAAAACATGCATGGCAAACGGTGTGATGGGACAGCAGAGGCTGGGCAGTCACTGCTCCCTGCGCACTGGCCCGACTTGTGGCTGCAGCACGCTGCGATCGCCCGCCCGTGGGAGCTCTGCTCGGACGTGGTGCAGGGGAACAAGGTGGAAATCCGTCCTGAGCCATCCCACCCTGCCCGACCCACACAGCCAGCGGGACTGTTCCTGCAGACCCCACCATGAACATCTTCCAACAGAGACCACGACCACTGATGAGGCCCCAGTCTTCCTCCTCCTCGCACCTCCTGCAGCATCTCATCTCACCGGGACGGGTGTGGAGGCCACCGGCTTCTAAAGGACCAGCAAAGGAAAGGCTTCACACCCAAACCCTACCTTGGCTCCGCTGGCTGGGGTTGCAGGAGACGATGGCATGGAGGCGCAGCTATGGTTGCTCTGGCTGGCACTGGAACTGGACCGAGTTGGGGAGGCAGCCCGGGAGGATGGCTTTGATCTCCGGCCCCGCGACCGGAATGGTGTCATTCCCTGGGAGGCCCCCTCTGGCAAGATGAATTTCTCTCGAAGCTCAAGGTTGGTCCGTCCTCGCGCTGGAAGGGGACACAGGAGAGGAGAGCTGAGGTTTGCACGGACCCGACATCGTTACTGAGGCTCAGGAGGCTCTTCATCTATTTTGGGTGATAGGTGAGAGAGAGAAGGGACCACCACCCACAAAAGGCCAACTATAACATTTTCAAGCAAATGCCCCAAAGAGCTGGAGGGTCTCCCTCTGACAAGCAAGGGGCAACCAAGCAGGAGAAGGTCTGTGGACTTCAGCTCCTGGGCCAGCTGACAGCGCCCCAGCAGAGAGCGAGGCCACGCAGCAGCCCTTGTAGGAGGCGGTAGCAATTTCAGAGTCAATGCCTTACGGACCAGAAAGCCAAAGAAGCAACTGCAGAACAGAAGCACCACGCTGAGATAACCCAGGGATGGAAATAACCTTGATGTCAGCGCTCTAAAACATCTGCTGCAAAGTGTTAACGGGGGAGGCCAAAGGAGCAGAGCTGCACAAGTGAAATCCTAAAGGTTACACCAAGCAAGCGGCACACTTTAAATCATGCTGCTTTCAGCAACAGCCATTTGATAACAGAAGCAAGCAATGGATAAGCATCAGCCTGAAGAAGACACATCTGAAGCAATTAACATCTCAGAGACCCCAGTGAGATAGGAGCATATGGAGAGCAGACCCGACCTCCACCACGTGCAGTGAGCTGCAGTAAGAACTGCTCAATGCTCCTTTCCTGCTGGAAAAGCAGGGCAGAAAGGAGGGTCTCTGGCCCCCTTTCACAGATGGCTGCTCTCTGCTTTGCCAGAGCACTTCTGCTCATCCCGCCTCCCCTCCCACGAAACGTGCTGGGGATCCTCTTGCAAAGCCTCTCATCCTACGAGGCACCGAAGTCAGCACTGCTGACGGGAGAGAATTTCAGATTCCTGCCATCTTGCACCTTGATGCACTTCGTTCCTGGCCACAACCCTTGCTAATTTTTCTCTCCAGTACTTTCCCCCCCACCCAACGTGCCTCGCGGTTGCAGTTTCGTGGTTTGCTTCGGATCCATTTTCTCCGGTTCCTGCCCGTTCTCGGATAGCCCAGACCCGCTCCCCTGAGTGCCTGGTGCTGCCTGGCCACCGACAGCCACAGAGGGAAAGTTCTCAAACTCCTGTCACTGGGAGAGAAGGCAACCAGCTGCTAAAACCCAGGAACTGCCTTACCTCTGCAAGGATCATTCTTCACCAAGAACTCATCCAGGGCCATCCATCCTCCACCAACGCGGACCATGACCGTGCTCCGCAGGATGCGGACCAGCCGCAGCTGCTGGGAATCGCCGAACTGTGGAGCCAAGAAACAGAACTCAGACAGGGCCACGAGTCGGGAAGCACAGCTCCTTCCCACCGCAGGCTGCACCAGGGCAACGCGTGGACCACGCCTGCCACTAAGCTGTTGTAAATCCTGTGGTCCCAAATGCTGTTATTGGTCTATTGAATACTTCTACGGTTTCCCCAGATATGCTGTTATGGATCAAATACCTTGCTGGCACCAATTTACAGGAGTTTTTCTGCTGCTTGGTATTAAGATAATGCAGCTATCAAAATCCTTTAGTTTTAAAACAAAGGACAGAATTTTTAGAGCAGCAAATGAGAATTGGGAATTTGGCCGTTGGATGGATTTTTGCAGCCAGAATTGTAGGTTTTCTTCTTGTTATCAAAGAAAGAGAGGCTGTCAATGCACTGACACTCCTGGTGCAGTCTGCTTGGAAAAGAGACGGCCGATACAGATCACTGAAGGCTGGTGAAACAGCAAGGCAGGCAGTGCTGTGTCACCGCTGAGCGGGAAACCTCGAATCAAGTCTGAAGCCCAGGGATTTCGCTGAGCCTCAGACTTGACCCCACCAGCCACAAAGCTCCCGCTGCGGAGATCGCCCCGTGAGGATGTTTCAGTGAGTGCAGTGATGGGAATCCAGGCAGGAATCCCGCAGAAATGTTGATTAGTGATTGCAATGTACATTAGTGATTTGAAACACCTGCAATTTCAAACAAGTGCACCCCGGATCAGAAGCACGCGGCTGTTTCCCAAAGCTCCCTGAGCCTCCTGGAGAGCCAAGCCCAGGCTCCTGGTTGCCTCCTGCACTGCGGGGGTGCAGCCACCCTACACCCATCCCTACAAAGCCCCTGCTCCAACGAGGAGGTCGGGGAACCACTCTTAGGAAGCAAGACCACCTTCAGAATGATTAAAAAAAAAAAAAAAAAAGGAAAAAAAATAGCAGTAACATTTTCCCTGGGCAGACAGCAATACAAAAAACGAGAGACAAAATGAAAACAGAGTGCAAGCCACATCGAGACGGGGTACTGCAGGTGGGGGGAAAGGAGGGAGCAGGTTCCCGGCCACCGGGGGGTGCTGGAGCGGGGTCTGTCCCCAGCTTGGGGTCCTCCCAAAACCCGCTCGCCCCAGCACAGCTGTGAGAGGTGCTGCAGCTGTGCTGGGATGGAGCTGCCTCACTCTGAGGGCTCAGCATGCTTCGGGCACCGCATTCAGAGCTCGGTCAGTGAGGCGGACACCAGCCCGCCGGGCAGTGATGTTCCAGGGCAGACGGATCTCTAGACAGCCGAGGAGCACAGCTCCTCTGTGCCAGGGAAAGCCAGGGGTGTGTCAATTCTCATTTCCATTGCCACATTTAGATTATTTTTCAGTTGCCACTGAGAATTTTTCTAAAATCACTGTCTAAAACAAAGCCAGAGCTCTCTTGGATCCGTTCACTACAGAGATCCAAGCTTATTTCTTCTGGGGCATGTTTTTGGTAGGGCACCATCAGTCCACGTGAAAAATAAACCTGTGTGAGGGGCCAGTGGGCACATCATAAGGACAGGTGCTGCTCCAGTCCTGTTACAAGAACTCTGAGCGCCGCAGCAGCCGGCACTTCGACACACGGCCCCGCTAACCGCGGTCACACCAAGGGGACACGCGCGGTTTGTGTGAGCCTTGCTCCCGTTAGGAGTTACTCAGCGGGTGCAGCAGGGATGGAGGTTTAGTTATCATTACCTACAGGATTAAACATGTGGACCTGGCGTTTTCATTCCGTGGTGATTGTGATCCAAACCCATCCAGAGCCTGGTACAGCCCTCGTGCGTGTTTTACCCCCGTGTTTTTGTCTGGGCCAGCCGTGCTCCGAGGGCAGCAGAAACCTGCCCAGCAGCGCTGCCTTGGCTCAATGCCATCAGAGGTTGCCACCGACATCCCCAGGGTAGCCAAGAAAGAAGCCAAGGAGAGAGAAATCTCTCCCTTCCTGTCAAATCCTGATTTTTCCCATTGAACTTTTCCCTTTTTTCCTGCACGATGCAATCCTTAATTTTTTTTGGATGGCGATCCCAGCTTACGCACGCCCCTGTACCAGGCTCTGCGAGCAGCTAACAAGCTCTCTAAGGCAGCACGTTACAGGTCACATCCTCCCACAGCAACAAAGGACAGAGCGCGTTACGACACACAAGCTACGATTGTTATGAAGAGGTGAGAGCATTGCAAGGCAAACTGTACCTGATTGCCGAGGAAGAACTACGGAGGAGAGAAGTTGTGGAGGGATAAGGGTTGGGGAGGGGGGCGGGGAAGTCAAGAGCAAGAGGGAAGAAAAGAAAAAAAACAAGAAAAACATTTTATGGGATTAACAGTGCAATAATCACGAAAACCGTTAACTGCAGGGAGTTAGAAATCTGGGGGTTCTGCTACTTGGTTCTCGGGCAGCAGCCGCAGCTCGGCCCACGGCAATGTGCCCGGCGAGCCTGGGACTCGGCGCAGCTGGAGCGCTGCAGCTCAGCCCCTCCGTGCCGAGCCGTGAGTCCTGAAAACAACGCGCAGGAAACCAGGCGGGTTTGCTGCCAGCTTGCTTCAGAAGTTTACCTCGGTGAATAACTTGAAACATAAACACCGAGCCCGTTACAAAGAGATTCTTTAAGGAAATTATTCTCCTTCTTCAGGAGCGAGCTAAGAAAAACACGGGCGTAAGGTACACTCATCCACGAGAAGAACTTCAAGGGCAGCCGGCGGCGGCAGTGAATGCAGCACTTCATGCTGCCCTCCCCAGAACAGTGTCGCTTTTATGCTCTCCTGCAGCTCCCGGCATGGGGCACGCCCTGGGGCCGGGCACAGCGCTGGGCAAACGCGGCTGAGGCACCGCCGCCTCCCTGGGACGCGGTGTGACACGGGGCGAGGTCCCCAGGGGTCCCTGGGGCTGGGGCCAGGGCTCCCACCAGGCTGGGCACCACGGGGGGCTGCAGACAGCCCATGGGTAACCTCCCTGGGGACATTCGTGCTGCTGGGACAGCGTTCAGAGCCCTCTGCCTTACCCGGTATTTGTTCTCGCCGATCTGCTCCACTTGAAACCTCTTGGCACACTTGCACTGGGCCACTTGCCTGGTGACCTGCCGCCGATAAAAAAGAAAGGTAAGGGGCCAGGGTCTGAGTCTCCCTGACACAAGGCATTGCTTGGATAAAATACAAACCTAAGCAGCCTTTCTTTCAAATGCACAGTAGGTACCGGTGATACGTGGATGAATTGTTTTGGCTCAGCACCAGCACAGCTCTTTCTTCCCTCTTTGTTTCCCCCCCACCGCCAGCGTGCAGCCTGAACCACCCCAAACCACAGCGCCCGCCCCGCCAGGTGCTTCACCTCGTCTTCGATTTTGTCCGCGTCAGTGGTTGGGCGGTAGGCATCCTTGTTCGGATGGAGAGCAGCCACAAACTCGTAGTAATCGATGTAGCCGTCGCCGTCACGGTCAAAGATGTCGGCCACCGCGGTCATCTCCAGCTTTGTTGTGGGGAATTCTGGAAGGAGGAAGAAATGAGCAACCGGTGCGCAGACCTCATCCCTCAGAGCTGGGGACGTCAGGGCACGGTCTGCAGCCCGGTCCTCGAGCAGCAGCAGCCTCTCTTCACAACGAGGTGGCCGTTTTCTGAGCCCGTTTCAGGCAGACGGGGACTTACTAGAGGCCAGGATGCCATCGATGAACTCCTGCCGGGTGATCTTCCCATCCTGGTCTTTGTCAATGCGCCGGAAGAAGTCCATGACGCGGGACTTCTTGTGGTTCATCCAGCGCATGTACTTCTTCCGCCAGACATCGAAGTCGAAGTTTGCGAACTCCTTCAACTGGAAGGAGATCGAGAGTCAGTGTGGGAAATCCCTGGAGGAAAGGCACCCAGCTCCACAGCACCCTCTGCACCAGCCTCCCGGGGACCGTGCCCGGGCCCCCGCTAACACCCAGTGCCCGAGCTCCGGGAGGGCTGACCCCGGTGAGCCCCGCTCACAAGGGGCTGCTCGGACGGACTTCCCCGAACAGCACGACACACAGCGCAGCCCACAGCACCACGCGGACCGGGCGTCACGTCAGCACTGACACGGGATGAAGCGTCCCCCACGGCCGTGTACGGACACAGACGCAGAGCTAGCTACGTGCACACAGACGCACACACACCCGCCTCGCCGCACACCTCTGGGGCGTCTCCTCGCCCGCACCTCACCTGTCAACGCCCCGTGCTCTGCCAGGGGGAAACACCCACGGCTGCCAGCCTTGTGGGTGCTCGTCTCCCCTCTCCCTTTCCCCGTAAGCAGCACAGAAAGCTTTCTTGCTCATCTCCCAGGAAAGGCAGCAGCTGGGGCACATCCCAGCACTGCGAACCCTGGCAGCAACGCCCACGCCACCAGGCTGGGACAAGCCCCTCATCCTCCTTTTAAACTAACACCCCTTTTGACCACCCCCCCCCAAAAGGGCTCCCACAACCCCACCAGCTGAAAGAGCTTACAGCGAGGTAATGCAACAATTCTGAACATTTTAAAAAAAAAAAAAACAACAAAACAAACATTCCTGGAGTTAAAAGCAACAAAGGAAAAACATTAATACGCATAAACTGAACTGACCTACAGAAAAAGCAACGAAAAACAAAAACACTCACTTCTGGGCATAGCTGCTTTGTTAAGCGTAAATAAAAACAAAAATTACATTAGATGTTTGGAAAAGATATATACAGTAGCACTAATCAGTTAAACTAATTACTAGGAATAAAGCAGGCCTGGCTGTCATTACCTCGATAGATACCAACTGCAGGAGCACAAAGCAGTTCATTAATGTGCAGTTAATTAAAGAAGGCAGTTTCCAGCCGTAATGTTTTAGAAGTTTTTGTTTTTTTTTTTTCCTTTTTCTTTCGGCATTTTCAGAAAGGCAGCAGAACAGTCTGCGAGGCCCAGGCAACTTAAGCAGCAGCACTGATTTCAAGCACCTCTGGTGCCAGGGCGGCGCGCAGCCCCCGGGCACTGCTCCCCACCCGGCCGGGCAGCGCAGCCGTTACCTCCTCCAGCCGGTCCAGGGCATCGTTGAGCTTCCGCTGCCGCTCCAGTGCCAGCAGCCAGACCTGCTGCCAGCGGGCCGAGAGCTGGTTAATCCGGGGGTTCTTCGTTTCTGACTGGGAGATAATGGGCATTGCAGGGGGGGCAGCCTGGCTCAAAGATTTTCCTGGAAAAAGGGAGAAAATGCATTGTTTGAGGTTGCATCGATGGGTTCAGTCAGTCTGAGTGGTCAAGGACAAGCAGCAAAGAAATGCACTGTGCATTTCAAGCAGAAAGGCTCCCACAGCCCTGCTGCTCTCTGAACGGCAGCGCAGGCTGGAGCCGTGTCCCCAGGCAGGAGGACGGGGCAGGAGTTTGCACCCCAAGCCCTGCCAGAGCTCCCTGGCATCAGGGGATTCAGAGAACTGTGCCTTCAAGAAGCAATGTATGAAAAACAAATTAATTAAATAATAAATCACAAAAGAAGTGCAGAAAGAACCCAAAGAGAAGTGACAGTGTGCGCCTCCCAGCACCGCTGAGACAACCGAGACGAGGGCAGGCTCAGCACCACTGGCAGAGGTGGTTTTGTAATCGCCACCTGGATTCTCCCCTCCTGACAAGCTTCAACTGCCTTCCTGGTGGCTGTCAGTGCAGGATGCCTCGGTAATTGATAATCAGAGCTAATTATATGTATTCCACTTCCTCCCACCATAGCACATGTTTCCCTGAAGGGGAACGTACTGTTGCTACGGGACTTGTCGATGAACGGCCCGTGGGGGGGCTCAGTGGCTTTCCTCTTGTACGTCTTGGTGACCCGGTCCACATCCGGCTGTTTCCGTGTCATCTCCTCCATGAAGGACTGTCAAAACACAGAAGCAACAAGAGAATGTGAGCAGTTTCGAGACGGTTTTGGCCTCCAGCCACTGTTGCTTTGGATTCTCCCTGGACGTGCCGAGCCCACGGAGAACACAGGTGCGTTGAGGGATGTGGGCTCGCAGTCAGGCAATTGCACAGCTCTGACTTGAATCTGCAAACACCTGATTTCATCCCCTGGGCTGGCTTTGCTCCTAAGTGGCAGCTTGGGATGTGCAAGATGCTATTTTAACAGTGACTTAAACAGAATTCAGTGCCTCCCCCACAGCACGGCAGGAATAAAACCCTATTTGCCCTCTCCAAGGGCCTGCGATGCTCCCCATGGCACAGAAAAGCAAGCTTGCTTCAGCACAGGGTGTACCTGGTGTTCAGTGATGAGGGCTTTGACCTGATCGATGTTTTGTGGCATTGCCTCCTGATCCCGCTGAATCAGGGTGGTCTCAGCCCACTGGATCCAGGCCAGGAGCTCTTCCAGAAGCTCTGCGTTCGCCACCAGCTCTGAAAGCGCGGACTCCAGCCTCTGCTGGTGCTGCTTGGCCCATGTAAGAACCTGTTGGAGGAGCCGAGAGGACCATCAGCCCAGCAGGGGAAACCAGGGGGATGAAAAGCAACAACACGGGCACGCTCTGGGACCGGGCAGCAGCTCAGGGACACGCTGTCCCAGAGCTGACCATGCTGGCTGGACGTGAGCCTGTGCTCTTGGTGTTCCCTGCACAGTGCGGCCCTGGGGACTCACCTCCTCGAACCTGGCCCGGATGATGGTGATCCAGTGCTTGATGGTGGTGATGCAGTCAGGGTGGCAGGCGGCCAGGATGACCTCTCCCATCCCCACTGCTGCGTTCACGTCCACCCTCTTCTCCTCCACTTTCTTCATGAACTCCTGGGAGAGGGGCACACGTGGGCCAGGTGTGAAGGGCTGGCACACAGCAGGGACCACCCAGCCCTGCCAGCCCCCACCCTGCACCCACCTGCGAGCTCTGCATGGGAACACTTCTCATCAAAATTAATGCCCATATTATTTTCCAGCCAACTGGTGTCTTTTTTTTTTTTTTTTTAATAAAGCCAATTTAATTTCCCTTCATCCCTTGAAACACAGAACACGGGAACTTAAACAAGGCCCAAACGGATTATTTTGCAGTATTGTTGCCCACAAATTTTGCTCAGGTTGCTCTAAAAAGAGAAGGCAGAGAGCTGCCCCATGCTCCTGGCACCTGCCCGTGACCCCGAGGGCAGCTCCATGCTGCGATCCAGAGCTCCCTGTCACCTTGTGAACGTCGATGAGGGACTGCAGTGCCTCAGCATCGTCGGGAAGTGCTCCCCGAAAGCGCAGGGACTGCTCTGCTTCCGAGAGCCACTCCAGCAGCATGTGCACAGCCGTCCTGAACTCCTCTGCCTGCGGACACAGAAGCACATGCATCAGCCCTCCCTGGGACACGTGCCAGGCAAGTCACAGTTGGGAGCTGGACAGACAAGGGGCTGAAGGGGACTTTAAAACAAGAAAAAGAAAAGAGAAGAAAGACCTGTCTGTTGGCCTGGGCTTGCCCAGCACCAGCACGGGGCTCTGCAGCTCTGCCCTGAACCCACAGGCAGCGGTCATGCTCCTGGCCCTCTCCTTGGCACCAGCTGCGCTGCAGAACTTGGTGGTTTTTAAAAACAGCCCAGCTACCTGTGCTCTGGCCAATTTGGCACCTGGGTAGTTTATTCTGCAAATTGCCTAGTTGACATAAAATCTACGTAAGAGCCTTCTGACCTTTCTTTCAGCTCAAGTTCAGCTCAATGTCTTTTTCTTGCACTGGACTTTAGCAAAACGAAGCCTGAACAGCCTCTGATCAGCAGCCTATTCCCACCTGCCTGCTGCGCACATCAGCAAGATCTTTCCATCCTCCCTTTTCAAACAAGCCTTTATTGGCTCTTCATTGAGGAAAAGGTAAAGAACTGGTGCTGCTTTGCAGTTCTCACTGGTAACTGCTACAGGACTGGGGTGTCTTGCTTAGCCAGGAAATTGGTTGCCTCTGCCTGGGCACAGGGGAAGCGCCTGGCGCATCTTCTCCAAGGGAGGCGTTCGTGTCACACCCCAGGGCACAGCCCTGCGGCACGGGCAAAGCTCTCCAAACCCATTTCCCCTGGTAGCCTTTTGCTCACCTGCTTCAAGGCCTGTTCCAGGCGTGTTTGTTTCGACACAGACAGCTTGCACACCGTGTCCCAGCGGTTGCTCAGCTCTTGCAGCTGCACTTTCACCCAGGTGGTGTCATCCCGGCTGTTCTCGATGAGCTCCCGGCCGGAGCGCTTGAGCACCTGGACAGTCCCCGTGCGCTTCCCCAGCTCCTTCTGGAAGACCTGAAGGAAGAGCGGGCAAAAGCCAAATGGGTCAATCCCAGAGAGCTGTTTCAAGGGGGGTAAGACTGGGGGCCACATCTAGAATAGTTTGTAGCATGGGTTGTGCACCCACTGCTCAGCTAGGTGGGATGGCAGGCAGGCTGGGAGCTGCCCAGCACATGCAACACCTGAGCATGTTTCAACCTAAGTGCACATGGGCAGAGAACTCAGCACGGTCAAGGCTCTGAGAAGGGCAGGAGCCCAGACTTGCCACCATAGCACCCTGCAGAGTGGCCGTGACCCAGAGCAGAAAGCTCAGGCTGCAGCACAAGCAGCTGCTTTGAGGAGAAGCCCAAGCCCTGTCTGGAGATCTCATGTGTGACCTAATCCAAAACTGGGAGCGTCAGCTTCTGAGACACGCTGGAGAGAACTGCCAAGACCAAAGTTTATAGAGGACTATAAACTCAGCCACCTCTTCAAAATTAAATCCTCAACAGATCTATCTGGTAGTGTCTTGGAAGAACACAGCTCCAGGCCCTGAAACCATTCCAGGAACAGAAAAGTTTCTTCCCTCTTGTTCACCCTGTTTTTGCCCTCCTTGTCCACCTCAACGCAGTGAGACATGCAGCTCCATGGCGAGCTACCAGCTTTGGCTCCTCTATTGTTTGGCACTCAGGGAAGAGACGAGCTCTGCTCACATCCCCAAGAAGACCTGCAGAAAGAGCTCTCACCTTGTGAGCATCCATCAGGTTCATGACCAGGTCCAGGTCACCGTGGACAGGCTGGTCTTCAGCTAACTGGGGCTCCACCTTGTACAGCCAGTCTACCAAGGCCTGCAGCGCATCCATGAACTGGCCAGAGAACAAGAGGGCTTCTTCCAGCTTGTGCTGCCTGAAAAACAGATGTCCCCATGAACTTTCATGAACATCTCCTTTTGTCATTGCCCAGTAAACTTCTCCACCCTCCAACCACCCCACAAAATCACCATGTGCTCTCAGTCCAACCTCCCTTCCACTGCTCCCCGCTTTGCCAGCCCCTGGCAAACAAGCACTGCTGGTACAATACCAGGGGTGGATTTACCTTTCCACAGATTTGCCGCACACTGTGTCCCATTTATCCCGGACTTCTCCCAGTAAATTGTCCAGCTTTTGAGTGTCATCTGGAAGCAAGGCTTTTTCTTTGAGGGCTCTGCCCGTCCTGATGGTGGTGTCATAGACAGGCTGCTTTCCACCCAGCGTCTTCTGGAACTCCTGGGAACAGGGAGAGAAAACAAAACTGCTTCAGAAAGCCTGACCTCCCAAAGAAGATACATTGCTCTTGTGTGGATCCCTGTCTGTACGTTTTCCACTGCAGCAGTAAGCACGGCCATGCCTTTCCCCTGTTCTGAGAGCAGAGGAGATATTGCCCCGATCCCTCCTGACAAATTGCCCTCCCACCCCACGGCCAGTGCCAGTCTTGCATCATCAGAGCTCTACCTTGTGTTTGGAGAGCTGGAGCTTGATTTTGTCAGGATCATTGGAAATCTCCAGCTCGGAATCCAGGTGATTCTCTGCATCCTCCAGCCAATCAATCAGTTTCTTCCAAGCTTCGTGGAACTGCAAAGAAACAGAAGCAAGTTTGAAACTTCACACTGAAGCTGCCTCCAGTCCCGTTCTGATCTCAGGACCTCCTACCCCCAAGGCTGGCCGTGCCTCGGGGTCTGTCGCACCCTCCCCGTGTTCCTCACCTGCTTGGCTCGCTTCCTGGCGTCATCGAGAGCCCGGCCCCGCTCCACTGAGCGCTGCACGACCTTCTCCCAGCGGGACTGGACGCTCACCAGCAGATTCTTGATCAACACCACGTCCTGCTTTTGACTGAGAAACTTCAGCTGGTTCCCAGTTTGGTCCAGCTCAATGATGCGATCCCGATGAGCATTCACTTCGTTGGCGAACACCTGCAAACAGCAAAGAAGTGCTCCTATCTGTAAGGAGCCCTGGACGTGCCCACAAGCACCTTGTGCGTGAGTTGGGGTTCAGGTCCCACACTTGCTCCCACCACCCCGTGAAGCCGTCCTGCGCACCTTGTGCTCGTCGATCTGGGCCAGCACGGCGCTGAGGATGAGGCTGGGCGGGGGCACGATGTTTAGGCTCTGCTCGGCCAGCGTCAGCCAGTTGATGAAGTCCTGGAGGGAGTTCTGGAAGTCCGTAGCCAGGGCAAGCGCCTCCTCCAGCTTCGCCTACAGCAGTGGGGAGGGAGGGGGGAAAAAACCAACACTGAGGGCGAGAGCTCCCAATCTGCGGTTTCACAGACAAGGGCAGGCTTTGTGTCCCTGCTGAAACGCGCCTCTAATGGGAACCTTGTCAGCTCGGCCAGGAAACACGACTTGTTTACCAAGGCGAGGAGGTTTCAATGAAAGCCGCCGCTTCAGAATTGGTTTCTTTCAAAACCCATGGGGGAGAGTCGCACGTGAAAGGGGAGACAACTCCATTATCGACACACAAGCAGCTGCGTCACCCTCAGCTTCCCGAGAAAGGGATCACCATAGGAAGAGCTCTCAGTAAATGGGAGGTGGATGACATTTCGATGGCAACAGCTGCAGCACCACAAATTTATTCTGGGCTGAGGCCACCGCGTCCCTTGTTTTATCTCATCACTGGCCAAAACACTAGAATGGAGTCAGCTCAGAGGAGGATTTGGCCTGCTGTCTCACACAGAGGACCAACAAAGTGTGTCTTTCAGAGCTGCAGGAGGTTTCTTACCACCGCTTCTCAAAATTAATCCAAATGCAATTTTACTCTCATTTTCTATGTGATTTAACCAAATTTTACAACTATGTAGAAATAAATAACAGCTCAGCTCTCAGACAGCTTAGATGACAAATTCAACCTGACATTTAGATGACAAATTCAACCTGTGCGACCCAAGAGAGGTTATTAAAAAAAAAAACAACCCTCCTCTCCAGCCCTGTCTGGCTCCATGCACTGTCAGGGTAGAACAGAGCAGCAGGCAGGGGGCACCTGCTGTTGGACCAGCTCGTGGGGTAAGGATGGACGGTGTCTCTGCAAACACTACCTTTCTCTCCTCCATCTTGGTGCTGACCAGACACCACTTCTGCTCCAGCAGTGCTACGCTCTGCTCCGTCTTGGAGCCGGAGCCAGAGTCATCGCGGTTCAGCAGCATCAGTCGCCCCTTGGCCAGCAGCTGGCTGTACACATCCTCCTGGGCTTTCAGCTGGCTGTACAGCTCCTGCAAGCGAGGCAGCACCGAAGCATTAGACAAAGCAGGAGCTCAGAAAGGGGCTGCAGCTCGCTGCAACTCAAGGTGATGAGAAAATTAAGTTCTGGGCAGGCAGAACAGTGACAGCAGCGTGCCACTTTGAGCAGAGGATGGTGCTTAAAGCATTGTGATGCTTGTCCAGGCATCAAGTGCAAATTTATCTGTAAGAGAGCAGAGAAGCTCTCATCTCCCTTCCCATTAAACACATAAAGGAGAAGTTTTGATGCTGATATTTGACAGACAAAAGCTTGTGGAATTGAAAGTACTAAAAATCTGCCCCAAGAAATTACCATGTGGGCATTGAGCTGTTCCCGGGCAGTTTCTGGCAGACCTCCCGTGGGCTTCGATGCAGACAATTGGCTCTCCATTCTCGTTAGCCACAGGAGGAAGTCTTCAATCTCACCATGGAAACCCTGGGCCTGTTCGGGAACATATAATCGGCCACCATCAGATGACATCAGCCACCATTGATCATGCGCCAGGGTTAACGCTGTGCTTGCTTCAAAACCAGATAAAGAGGCAGAGCTGGATTGAACAGCGCGTTAAGAGGGGATGCACAAGGTACCCCCTTAACCATATCAGTCTGGCAAATAAACAAAACACAGTTGGTTTTGCAAACAAAAAAACCGCCTGCTTCTAAATCTCACTGTGAAGCTAGCGCATCTCTAGCTTGAGAAGGTAAAAGTCCCTCTGCGCTTCCACCATAAAGCCCCATCTTCTTGCAAGAGAGAAATAATTAATTTTCCAGCTCAGGTAACAAACACCTGTGGACTATTTTGAGGCAAAACCAGGGAAGATGCAGCACGCTGCTGATCTGCCCCAGGGCAGAGGAGGGGAGGTCAGCGCTGCGTGGGGCCAGCCGAGCTTGCACCCGCAGCAGTGCCTGATGCTGCTGCATCCCCGGGCAGGCACTGCACTGCTCCAGGACAGTTAGATGCAAAGCATGGCATTGAAAGCCCAGGGTCTCCAGCTCCTCTCCCCTTCGCTCCAGAAGCAGCTCCCCTCTGCGCAGGCCAGTACCTGCCATGTGCCCTGACCTGCTGGAGGGTGGACTGCAGCTGCTGCTCCCTCTCCTCCGTCTTCTGCAGCACCGACTCCCAGCACGCGTTCAGCTTCTCCAGGCGGTTCCGCAGGCTGCTGGCATCGTCCCCTGCGCTTGACTCCAGGAGCTCGTTGCCTGCTTTGTTCACCGTCTCCACGGTTGCTTGGTGGGCCAAGACATCGTTCTTCAGCACCTACATGAGACACGTTGGGCAAATGTTGGACATCTCCGTAAACACCCTGTTACTTCCAGCGTGCTCTTGCGGACTTGAACCAACTCAAACCCTTTATGAGAGAAAATTGTGCAACAGGAATGGATCAAAAAGTGACACAGAGAGAGACTACTCACATGGTGCTTTGCAAGTTCAACCTCGATGACTTTTGGGTCTCCATTGATGGGCTTCTGTGCATCGAGCAACTCCTCCGTGTGGGTCAGCCACGCCATCAGCTCTGCTAATGCGTGCTGGAACTGCCCAAGTGCCAGAAGAGCAGCTTCTAGCTTGTGCTGGGCAATGACAGGGAAGGAAAAGGAAAGTTTAAGTCAGGAAGGAGGGGGAGCATCTGAGTGAATTTCAACCCCGCACTGGTAAGAGCTCAGATCTCCTCTGTACCTGTCTGTGAGCAATTTTCTCGCCCAAATTCTCCCAGAGATGTTTCAGCTCTGTTAGTGGCTCCTTTATGATGTCTCTGTCTGTCTCATCTGTAGCTTTTTTTAGCATCAGTTCACCTTGGTGATTAAGCTTTTCCATCTCAATCTGCTGCTGGTAAACCTCCATTTTAAACTCCTGCCAAAACAAGCAGGACAAAAACCAGAACGAAATGAATCATTCGAGCGAGAGCTCTGCGATGTAAAGCAAGCACCAGAGAAGCGGCCCGACTCCACCCGCGTACCTTCATCTCGTTCATTTGCTCCTTAACTGTGTTGAGGTCAGTGCCGACAGGAGACATGTTGCAGAGTTTAATCACAGCATTATCCAGCCAGTCAAACATGGCCTGAAATGAGTGCAGACACCGTTAGCAAAAGGAAAGGCAAACAACGCTCTCCCACAGCCAGTTGGAAAAATGGGGCAGGTGCCCCCATCACCACACAGCCACCTAACTTTCCCCTGGGGGGCAGAGATGCCTGCCTCCAGCACACACTTCTGCGAGGTCTTTCACCTCCCTGCTTCCTCTATAAGAAAGCGATGGCAGCCAGGCTCATCCTGCTCTGCTGTGCAGAAGCAAAGACAGACTTGGAAAAACAAATGCAGTCAAACATTTGCTATTCTTTGGAGCTGGCTGGTAAGATCAGGGTCTAACAGAGGCTGTAAACAGTCTCACAGGAGACATTTTCCTGCCTTGCAGTACTGCAAATCCTAGTACAGCTTCAGGGAGGGGATTCACGGTGATGTTCCCACATCTACCCACCACACATAAACAGCCCTATCTCTTACTTGAAGAGTGTCTTGGTACTGCACAGCCGACTGCATGGCTTCTTCGAGCTTTTCAAGCCTTTCCTTCCAAGTTTTGTTTAGATTTTCCCACGCATTGTTCATCTGCAGAACACAAGATTGCCCACAAAATTTGTTAGGCTTTTCCACTTGAGCTCTCACTTGCTCCTACCTGATTTTATCTGAATGAGGGACTGCTGTTCTTCCTACCTCATCAATGCTCTTTTTCACTTCTGGTTTCTCAGTTTCGCCACAGGCAAAAATTAAATCAGTTCCAAGGAGTCGGATGAACTCCAGCTCTTCATGCAAGCCATCCGTTTCCTCCTTAATAGTCTGCATACAACATAATGGCGAAAGGAAAATGTTTATTATTAAATGCTCTTCCAAAAATTCCCCACAAATAGGAGGGCTAAAGCGTGGAAAGTCCTTTCTGCGCTGGATATGTCCTGCATCCTGGCCAGCAGCTCAAGGCCAGACCCCAGGGCTACATTACAAAGCAAGCAGATGGGTGCCCTGCTCACCAGCACTGCTACCGCCAACCTTTTCTGCTCCCACCTCTGGCCAGAGTGGCAAGGCAGCTGTTTGCAGGGTTTGGGGGAACTAAAAGAAGGAATTCTGTATTTAGCTTGATGTGAGCCTGAACTGCCTCACTGAAGATGCTGTTTACAAGAGATGTACTGTTTACAGGAATACTTTGTCAATACAGGAATTAGTTTTTGAGACTCAAAAGTTGCAAACCAAAGTCAGAGTGGTTATAAAACAAAAATAGAAAGGACAAACTTAGCAAAGAGCAACATAACGTAACACGCCATCTCCCCAAGGTCCAAGCCCAGTCAATATGCAAACACCTGAAGTGGATTTCACCATTTACTTGAAACAACCACACGACAACATACAAATCCAAGCCCATCCAGCTTTACACTTATCTCCACTCTAACCAAAATCTAAATATACACTTCCCACGCTAGACAGCACTCAGATGCCTTCTACACAGACTGGGAGCAGAACTGTGCAAACTTCCACATCACTCAAACATGTGGGCACACAACTCTGACCGCATGCTTGATAAACTTTCCAAAACGGTAGTAAAAAAAGTGATTTAAGCATTATTTCCTTGTCTGGAACAGGGGGTGGTGGAGGTGGGGAGGTAAATGTAAAATACACTTCTGTTTTTTCCCTGCAGTTCCAAATTACAACAGAAACGTTTCATAATCTGACTGCCTACAAATGTGTTCTACAGACACGTTTGGCCATGCTCATATTTAAGACCTATCCCAATCTATCTTACAAGGTGGGTGCAAACAAGCTCCAGACAGAGGAACAGTCCCATGGTCCTCACCTCTGCTGCTTCCACCTGCTGCTTGATGATGGACGGGTCAATGCCTGGGCTCTCCAGGTCATGAACGATGTCCTGTGTGTCTTTGATGGTAGTCAGGAGGGCTGCCATGTCATACCAGAACTTCTCCGCAAGCTCCAGGACATCAAGGAACTTCATCTCACGTTCCTCCGCCCGGGCTTTGATGTCTTCCCAGAAGAAGACCATCTGATCCAGCTTATCCTGGATTACTGAAAGTAGGAAAGAAAACAGTCAGTCAAGGAGAAGACTGTCTTATCTTGCCCCAAGGTAACATTTTTACAACTCAAAAGCATTTTACAAAAACTTTCCACTTAGAAATAGCCAACAGAATATTCAAATGGGAACTAATGGCGGATGGGGCTATCAGAGCATTAACTATGAGGGATACTCAGAGACAGGAGAAACCCTGGCTTGCAGAAATTAAGCCTTTATTTATGTGCAGGCAAGCTCAGGACAAATTTGTCCACATACTCTCCTCCAATGAACCTCTGTTCAGGCCACCTCTAGCGTGAAGTCTATGCTCACTCAGTTCATGAGGTGGCTGTTGAGCTGCCAGCCAAGGTGCCAATTAGTGCCAATTGTGTTGACAGGTCTTTTTGTGCTGGGGATGTTCCTTCCCTCCATTAGGAGCTGAATCAACACCAACAAATTGTTTCATTGGGGACCACCAACAGTCGCCACAAGAGACCAACTCATGGCGATGGCTCAGCCCAGCTGAGCTGAAACCTCAGCCTGAGCAGTCACATATACAGAGGAGAAACAATTCTCCTCTGGCTGATACCACCCCGAGATACCTTTCGCTGCCAGGTCCTTGTCTGTTCCCTGCGATCTGCCGATCAGCTCTTCCCCGCGGCGTTTCAGAGCCTCGAAGGAGGGTTGCAGCTTCTCCAGCTCCACCGTGGCGTTTTTGTTCTCGCTGATGCACTCCCGGATCTTGTCGACCTCAGCGGGAATGAGGGGCGGCATGCGCAGGCGGGAGGAGAGGGTCTCCAGCGTCTCCAGCATCGGCTCGATCTTGTCATGGAACTGGGGAGGAGCAAGTCCATTAGGGCAGGTGAGATGAGATTAAACAGCACTGCATCACTCCCTGCCTGTGCAACAGCCCTTAGCGCTGCGCCCAGCGGCCTCTCGGAGAGGACAAAGATTGCCAGCAACAGCAATTACACCTGCAGCCTCCTGTTCATGCCTGCCTCGGCTCTTATTTGCTGCACACAGCCCTGGGCTGCACCAACTCAAAGGAATCCAACCCTAAGTCAGCCAAACACACTCACAGCACCGGCACAGGCAACTGTGAAACCAAACACGGCAGCGCTTTGTGATGATGTTCAACCCGTAACATTAACGTTTTGACTGCTGTCCCGCTGCTGGAAGATGGGCAGTGTGACACGAAAACCAAATCCCATTTGTTTTATCATCTGTGCAGAGATGCTGCTGGAAGAGCGCCTGTGTTTGGGGCTGAAGGAAACCTCAGCTTGGTGCAACGAGAGCAAGAAAACCACCCCGGCACGGTCAGGGGGAAACGGGGGAAGGCTGCATGCACACAGGGAGGAGCAGAGTGAGCTGCCAAGGAACGGGGGCTTCAACAAAAGCAAAATCAGAAAGCCAAGGAAGAGGGTCTAGCACAGTTTGCTTTTTTTTTTTTTTTTTAAATATACATATGGCTTTATGTTTTTTTTAATGAAGAAAAGTCAACTTTGGCCTGAAAGACACCAAGTCATCTCTGCTGGTGAGAAGGAGGGCAGCCCTGCTGCACCGGGCTGCCAGCCCCGGTGCTCCTCATGTCTCCCCCTGCAGGATGCCAGCATTGGCTTTTGCCCAGTCCCAGCTAACAGCAGAGACGAGATGGGATCTTGTGCAAAGTTGATCATGGGCACGCTGGCTTAGCCAACAAGCAGAAGCAAATGGGAAGTTCAGCTAGAGCAGAAAGCTCTGTGCACCAGTGCAAACCGCTTCAAAAGCGAAACCTCTGCTTTGCATGAAGCATTCCCAGTGGAAGCTGGCCACGGCTGAAACCAGGCAGCAATGCAACAAAAGCCATCTCAGAAACGTGACTTTTTTTCCCCCTCAGTTAGTTCTTAAGCAAGTTCAGCTGAGCTGTGCATGAACCAGAAATAAAAGCCTGGGTGTAAAACAGAATCGTTTCAGCCCAAGGAAAGAGTGTAAATGAATGTCTACCATGGTGGGGCTTACCTCTGTAATCTGCAATGGTGGGGCGTAGTCAACACAACAATGAAATGGGACCATGTGGGGAAGACAGGAACAGGCAGCAACACACACAGATAACACATTCCACAATGTGAGTGAGAGATGAGACGGGAGGGATGTGTGGGGGGGAAAAACTTGGAGTTAATACAAGTGCAAACCAAGAGAAGTGACTAAACAATACAGGAATAAAATAAAATTAAAAAAAAAAAAAGACACCCAGACATGACAAAAACCAACTGCACTACAGTAACACTGGGTGAAATGAAACATAACTAAGAACCATAAACCCTGAACCTGTGTGGCAGAAACTCGTTACCCCCTTATGACCTTTAGCACCTACAATCTCTGCCCTTCCTTTCGTATCTCTGATCCTGCAGCCACCAATCTGTAGGTCTCCTCTAGAGATGCCCAGACCCTGGAGATGGCAATTAGCTCTCCCATACAAACGATCCTGCGGCTGTTCACACACAGCAGTGCTTTGCTTATCAGAAATTAAACTTATCACTCTGAGCTTCTTAAGGAGGCTCTCTGGGCCCTCCCAACCTTGGGTGGATGCCAAAATAGCCCCTTTGAATGAGCATCATTATGAGGGTTGTAAAAATTTATTGCTCTATTTACCATGTCTAGATTCAAACTCCTTCTCCCCTCCTTCTGCGGTCAGTACTGAGCAGGGGCCCTGCCCAGCAGTCAGCTGAAAACTACCCTGAAGGTGTCTGCCTATGTTGTGCCCTATAAAGGGTTTTACAATCCTAGCGTAGGAATAAAACTGCATTTCAAAGCACGTGGCTTCCCCAGGGGACTGCAATAAACGCTTAGCAGACTTGGCTGCTTGGCACCCCAGAAGCGTACCTGAGTGGACTGCGAGACAGCTTCATCGAGCGCAAGAGCCCGCTGACACACCTCCTCCTTGATTTTGGCGTACATGGCCTCTGCTGTTGAGTACTTTTTCTGCACCATCTCCCCTTCCTCAGGGTTGAGGTCCTTGAGCTGTGGTCCGATTTTCAGCAGCTTGTCAATGTGAGGCTTATGTTCAGCAATAGACTCTCTCAGTTGCTAGGGAATAAGATGGGGGGGGGAAAGACAATTGTTTAGAAGTCTACTGAGAGCTGCTGCCTATTTATTTCACACAACACTCAAAAGAGCCACGATTGCATTTGGTAGTGCACGCACACCACGGATTTCTTGACCCAGCATGTGCCGAACACGTGGTGCTCGGCTCTTCCCATGGTGTACACAGGCACGCCGCCCCACTCGAGCTGCCCCACGCAGCTCTGTCTGTTGACCCTCCCTGTGGTCCCCAAGGGGATGACAACAAAAACTTCCTTTGCATCTCTCTACCCTAAAAGTACAATGCTCTTCTCCATACTGCAGTCAGGCAAGAGATCCAGAGACAACCAGGCTCCCCTGGGTTTCATCTGTATTTTAGTAAGAAATGATCCAACCTATCTAGTGATTCCCAAGTGGTATGACCAAGGCACCCTTGTGTTACATAGGTATGATCCCCAGAAAGAAAAGAACAGGGAAAAAAAACAAAACAAAACAGAAAAATGGCCCACGCTGGCCCTGTGAGTGCTGCACCTCCATTCAAGCCAGAAGTGCTGACCCAGCAATAGCTGGCGCAGGAGCTGCGGGCTCAGCCATCGCCTTACCCTCATGTCCTCCTGCTGCTGCTTGAGCTGCTCGTGGTCGATGGCTGGAGGGGGCAGCTGCGAGATCAGGGCCTGCGTTTCCTCAATCCAAGGGTTCAGCTCCTCGTAAGTCTCCCAAAACTGGTTCACCAGGACCTGCGCACGCTCCAGACGAGCGTAGCGCTCTGAGTTGAGCTGGCTCACGGCTTCATACTGCTGCACCAGGGACTCTGTTTTCTCCTAAAAGGAACGGGAGGAGAGTTAGCGATGGATGCAAAAGGGCACAGGAACACTGCCAGACGCACGCTGTGAGCTGGAAGAGCAGGAGGTGCGCTCGGTGGCGTCGATCCACGTGCACAAACTGTAATTCCAATTAAAGCAGCCTCAGAAATCTCACTACCCTCCTTCCCCAAACACTGCAATAAAAATACTGCAATAAAAGAGACTAATAAATATAAAGAGATCTCTGCTAAGTGTCACTGGTGGGAATTCCTGAAGATGGAGTAATTTTAAACTGCTTCAGACTGTGCAAGAGCCGAGCGCTCGCCTTCTCCCCGCCTCGTCTCCCCCCCAGCACTAAATATCAGTGAGGCTCACCTGGAGAACAGCTTTTTGTTCTTCCCCACACGTCCCAAAGATCTCGTTGCGCTGGCTGAACAGTTCATCCATAGAGTCTTTGTGCCGAATAATGTCGATGGAAAAAGCCTGCAGAAAGGAATGTCCAAAGAAAGGGAAAGAATGAGAAGGGAGCCTGACCACCCCTCCCCAGCCCCGTGAGGGGCCCTCCCGCCCCGCCAGGCTGCCCAGCCCCAGCACCATGGAGATGGCACGAAACTCAGCACCAGCATCCCGTGGCACACCGAGCATCTGGCTGAAAAGGCAGATAACTGCATTGCTTTCTCACTGCTCATCTATTCTAACCTCTCTCTTTCAAAGGCCTGAAAATGGCACTCGATATTAGGTGTCAGGTCAGACTCCAAGCAACTTCCACACCCAGGTCATCATCCCACAGATCAGAAACCCACGGCTGCCCTGCATGCAGCCCCCCCCCAAAACGCCAGGTAGCAGTCAGTCAGTCTAACACTGCTGTGCCTCGGGGAAGAACGCGAGGGCACACGTTTGTGTGCAGGTCCCTGGCCCAAGGGCTCCCTGCCTGCACAGGACAAGCTCCACCACCCATTTGTGATCAGTTCAGCGAATACTTCAAGCCCCCCAAACCATGCTCTCCAGTACTGTGTCTACCCATAACTTCGCCATTCCCCAGGTCGACATGATTAACAACATCCACAAGCAGCGGGGAGCCAGGCTGAGCTCAATTTAACTTAATGCTCAATGCTTCAGTCCCCGTCCATTATAACAATGTGTTGTGTGTTTTTTTTTTGTTTTAAATGCACAAAATCCAATAAGCATGTACGCTGCTCTGATTGCTGAGGCTGGTGTGGGAAGAAAAGGGCCGTTTATTTAAAGTGCATGTTCTTTCAGGCATGAGCTCATCTCGAAGATATATAAAAAAAAAAGGCAAAAAAAAAAAGCTTCTCTTTGTTCCATAGCTGGCTGCCGCAAGTGAAACTAGGAGTCCCCCACTGGAAGGAACAATGAGCAGAAAGCAAATGTAAAAGTACCCTCATTAATCAATAGGTACAGCTCTCCAAGCTGCTCCTGCCAGCAGTGCCTGCAAGACACAGGTAGAGCTCGCTGCCGTGGCCGGGGCAGAGCCCTGGAAGGAAGGAACACCTCCCTCGAGGGCAGCCCGGGCAGGAGCAGTGGCCTGGCCCCGAACAACCGGGCAAGTCGGGCACAGCACCGAGGTGCGGCCCCGGCGACCCCAGCTCGCTCCGTCTTCAGCTCGTACGAACAGCTTTCTGGCACCCCGAGCTGCTCAAGGCTCTTCAGATGTCCAACACTTCATTTGTCTAAAGCCTTCTTCTCCCTCCTTTTTCCTTTTACATACCCAGGGCACATGTTGCACCTCTCTTGGAGCTCTGGGCTCAGCTGTACAAAGACCAGAAGCCCCTCCAGAGCTCCGCTGCCCTGACAGACAGCCCTAGCCCCAGCCCCAGCCCTCCCTCCCACTGCCCACAGACCACCACCTCCGCGCCTACCCGCTCCTCCTGGCAGCCGCATGCACGCCGCTCCTACCTTCTGCACCTGCAGCTGGGCCGTCGTCTGGTCCTGCTCCAGCCGAATGGGACCGAGAGCCATCAGTTTCCGCTTGGTCTCAGCGACCCAGGCCAGCTCCGCATCGGCCGCCTGCTCATACTGGTGGAGGGAGAAGGGAGGCTGCTGTCAGCCGAGGCCGCGGGGCAGAGCGGCCTCTGGGCCCATCTCTGCTCTGGTTTGAGCAGAGCGGGGCAGGGAGCTTGCTGTCCCTACCAGCATGGACCCAGGGCACTAGTGACATCTACATCCTTGTTGCAAGGGTTTAAAAAACAAGGGCCCTTCTGAAAGATGTAAGTGGTGACCCCACACACCCTGACCCTGTGCCTGGAAGGCCAACAGCTGAACACCTGCACAGAGGCCGCATTAACACAGCCACGTGCACTAACACACACATCCTCTATTGCAGGAATGCCTGCCAGCACAGGCCATGGCTTTCTGACAGAGAGCTCCCCTCTGCTGAGGGCAGCCAGGGCCATGGGGATGCTCCTGCGGCAGTTTTGGGCTCGGGGCATCATGGTGACACAGCAAGCACAGGGATGCTGCCACCTTCCTCCACACCCTCTCCATTTGCGGGGCAAGGGACAGCTCTACTTTACACGATAATTTTGCTTGCACATTCAGTTCTGTGGAGGCAGCGCTCAAAGCCAAACAGGCAGTTATTCGTGGCACTCCACAGCCTCCACTCCATACAGAACGAACCTTTCCGAGCAGGCTGCTACCCTGGAACAACCTCATGCTGTCACAACAGGATGGCAGCCGTCCTGCCCGGCGGTGTGCAGGCCCTCCCGCTCCCACTCATCCCAGAAACCCTCCTGGAGGCCCTGGAGTTCATCAAATTACCTGCTGAGACCTCTGAATAGCAGCATCTATCTCCTCCACCCGCTGCTTGATGGTGTCGCTGACCAGCTTGTAGCGCTCGTTGGTGTCCGAGACGAGTTTATCCAGCCCCTCGCGGGCTCGCCAGGGCACCAGCTCCAGCAGTGCTCGGCTCACCTCATTCACTGTGTCCAGAACGAGCCGCTGCTCCATCACCTCCTTCTTCAGCTCCTGGGGAAGGCACACACGGACACATGTCCTTCTGGTGGCAGTGCCAGCTACCCGGGCAGACCTGGCTGCTGGGTTTGCAGCGGTTTTGTGACCGGGTTCCTCCCCTTCTCCCTGCTGGCACGAGCTCTCCAGCCCAGCTGTTCTCAGAGCCAGCACGTGCATGGCCTGGCGGGTTGGGCTGCTCACTAGCAGATGTGTGAGTGCCGAGGAGGCGGAGGAGGAGGGCGGCTTCCCCACGAACACAGCGACACGCAGCAGTCACCAGCTCTGCACTAAGGAGCAATGGGCTCCTTTGTTCCCATCCCCACCTAACACGGTCCCAGACCGCCTATCCCACGCTCCCTGCCCAGGCACCGAGCAAACCTCGTCAGCTCTCCTCCCACACAGCCCTCGTGTCCCTGCCCCCTGCTTGCTGCGTCGCTGCTCCCCACCTTCTGCCTCTGCTGGAACTGTGGTATCTGCTCGCCGGCCGGGGACTGTCCCCCGCTGGATGCCAGCTCTTCCTCCACTTTGCTCATCCAGGAGTTGAGCTCCTCGTGCGTGGACTGGAACTTGGTGGCCAGCTGGCGAGCCTGCTCCAGCGTGCGCAGCGCCTTGGAGCTGGTGGCGGTGATGTCCGAGTAGCGGGTCTTAATTCCGTCCAGCTTCTCTTGGATGAGCAACACCTCCTCCCCTGCGGGACACCAAGAGGGGCTGAGTGACGCCAGGCAGAGGGAGCTGCAGGGGGGTTTGAGCAGCCAGCTGCCCTGTCCCCCATTGTAAATAGCTACTTTCAGTCTCACTTTTCTGCACGTCAGTGAAGCTTAGCAGCCTATTTTTACAGCCAGGAAGCTACTCTCAGAGCTGACACTTTCTGCCAGCCAGTGTAACGGCCACCTCCTGCCTATAATAGGAAGGAAATGTGCTGTGAAGCCTCTCTTTGCCACAAGCCCCAGAGCCACCAGAACTCAGCTCTCAGCTAATATGTCACAGCTCCACAAGAAAAGGTCCAATTCACTCTCTACTGTTATTTCCGAGGGGACAGGAGATTGCAAGCCAAATTCTTTGTAATTCCTCTTCCTGCTCCAGGGCTCCCACAAGGACAGAGGTCTGCACATCTGCTCAGAGCAGACCACATCTGAAGGAAATGCATTGCCCCGACCTCTCTTCCCACTCATAAACACAAACTCACACCCACGTGGCAACAGCAACAACTGCTTAGTATGGGAAAGCAATATTAGGAAAGGGTTTGGTGTATTTTTAACCTCTTTCCATGTGATTTAGCAGCTGGATGCAAGGAGAAAACCCTGCCTAGTGTTAGAGGGCTGCTCCGTGCTGAGAACTGCCGAGCAGCCAGTTGGAATTGCCACTCTCAGAGCTGGGGGTTGGTATTTGGGATTTACTAAGCCGGAGCACGTGTGGCTCGGCATCCAGGTCTGGCTGTACAACAGCTACTTTGGGAATTTTCTGTCAGCTCTGAGGGACGGCAGCCTCCTCTGCACAGACCTCCCAGCAAGCACAGTGCAGGGGACGGGCGCTTCCCAGACCCCTGCCCGTCAGCCAGAGCACGCCCAGCTCCTGGCCTTACCTGTGGTTTGCTTCAGAAGAGCCTGCCCATTTCTAATGGCCTGGTCCACATTCTTCTTCCTGTTCACAATTTCCTCGTTCAAAGCCTGGACAGAAAGGCAAACTGGAGTTAACCTTTCGCATGGTCATCTCTGTGTCCTGCCGGCCAGCATCAGACAGATGCTAAGAGAGCAGGACCTGCTGGCACAGCAGGGGTGGACAACAGATCTGACTCCAGTCCAGTCAACATTCTCCTGCTGTGGGACTTATTGGAACTTCTGGGACCAATCTCAAAAGCAAAACCCACCCCAAACCCTAGGGTATGTATTACTGAAGAACTTACTCTTGAAAAGAGCTTTCACAGCCCCCACGGAGCGGAAGCAGACTGCTTCCTTGGTGGCCAACCTAGTTTGGAAAACCCACCGGGCTTTTCAAATTCACATTCTTGGAAACAGCAAACAGCTTTCTAAAGGCACAGGGTGGCCAAGCTTGCTCAGACATTGTTCACAAAGCAAATGAATCATTTGAAGTTTCCCCTGGGAAACCCGTTTTTTGGGCTTCAATTATTGTTTTTAGCACATGAAATCTCTTTACACTTCTCCAAGCCTAGAAAAGTCAAAGCTTGTTCTGCTGCTGGTTAAAATTAAAGTCAGACCAGAAACAAATGAAAAAAAGCAAATAAATGCAACAAAATAAATAACATAAACGTGGAAGAAAATGGAAAATACCAGCTGGTCAGCATGCTGCTTCTGCAGGACGTCCCGTTTGTAATCCTTTACGGATACCGAGCCGAGCTTGTCCTCGACCTCAGCCAGCCAGTTGAGCACTTCCACCTCCTCCTCCCCAAAGAGCCTCGCGTTACACAGGGCCTGCTCCAGCAGCGCTGCCTTCCGGCAGCACCGCTCGCGGACCTCGCCGTAGCGGCCCTGCAGAGAGTCCAGCTTCTCTGCCAGCAGCCTCTGCTCGGCGGCACAGCTCAGGGCGGAGAGGCTCTGCCCGACTCTGACCGCCTGAGCCACGTCGGCCGCCTGGCTCTCTATCTCTTCCTCTAGAGCCTGAAAGCCGGGAGGACAAAATGGACAACGAAACAAACATGAGTGAAAAGATGAGATAAAAACAAAACAAAACAAAAAACACAGTCAAACAAAGGGGAAACAGAAATGATGAATGCAACTGAAGGAATGACGGAGATGCAAAACCCACCCGTGAACGGGCAAAGTATACTAAAAAAAAAAAGTTTAACAGAAACATGAAAACGGGAGTGTTTTTTCTATCCAGAAGCAGATACATTCCTCGTGAGGTACACTGACATCAATTAAATATTACCCACATCGGTGGGCTAGGGTTTGCAGCCTTCTCTGCACATAGAGCGGCCTGCATAGGCTGCTGACCCTATGGAGAGGATCCTCTCTGATCACCACCAAGGCTCGCTGGTGCCAAAACCCACCTTGCCACAGCAGAAACATCAACCAGAGAGAGACCTGATGCCAACCGCCTCCACTGGCGGCTCTCATCCACGCACGGGTCCCTACCTTGTGCCGGCTGATCTGCTGCTGGATTTTGGCAGTCTGGGTACCAATGGGCTCAGAGTTGGCCAGCTTCTTCTCTGTCACCGACAGCCAGTCTGAAACGGGCTCTGTGGTTTCGTGGAACTGCTTTGCCAGAACCAGGATGTCCTCCAGCTGCTTCTGCCTGTATCAGGGATGAAACAAAACACTAAGGAGCAGCTCCCCTTGGAACAGAGAACGGGAAGCAGCTCTGAGCACAGGCACTGCCCTGTTGCCAACAGGGCTCTGCACCAGGAAGCCGTAACGGGCTTCAACAGAATCAGAAGCCAAAGTGGAAATACTTCAGAAAGCACCGTGACAGGAAGGAGGAACAGAAGCAGCTCTGTGCAGTGCAAGGTGAGACACCTTGTCAGGCAAGCTGCAACGCAAACACAAAAAGCAACGCAGAGAATCTGCAAAATAAGCTTTTTTTTCTGCAGCTGTTCCTTTAGGATCCAGTTCATTCTCCAGTGAAGGCGGCAGAAAGGCTCCCTTTGTGCTACTTTTCTTCTGTTAATATCCCCACCTCAGAGAGCCTTCAATGTGGGCCAGCTCGTAGCCGAGCTCTTGGTCTTTCCGAGCTGCTGAGCTGCTGTTCAAAGAGAGCCTGGCAGCGGCACAGCGCTGGACGGACACTCCATCCAGGCTGCAGCCATTTCAAACACCGGGAGGTCAAATTCGGCCCTCAGAAGTGACTTTGTAACCTGACATATTAGCTTATGTAGCAACAAGAAGCTTGTAAATGAGATTCAGGCAGCAGAAAGGTGTCAACAGGATGTTGCTGCTAAAGCTAGATGTTAAAGCTTAAAGGAATAAAAATAACATCCATCCCCTGCAGGGAATTTGTTTAATCTGAGCTCTTCCCTGCCATTGTAAACCACTGCTATCTACTTCAGCTCCCAAAGAGGCTTTGATTTCTCATGTTTTCCAGCTGTGGTTTCCAGGATGTATCTGCACAGAGCTCTCCGCCAGCTCTCCACATGCTGTTGCCCATGCAGGCGGAGCGGCCACCAGGGCTGACCAGCGAACCACCACCTGCGGCTGCCTGCACAGCCTCTCGCCTCGCTGACCAGTGCGTGCGAGGAACAAAAGCTCCAGCTCCAGCCAGCCAGAGGCCAGCCCAGCCATCGAGCAAAACAAGCCCGAGAACAATGAAAGCAGTACCGTTGTCGCAGAGGGGACATGCAAGTGGCCAAACTCTGTAAAGCTCTGGGGCGCCATGAATTACAAGATAAGCCCATCCCATGTTCTTGGCCAGTGTAACAGACCCTCTGAGGGCTGTAAAGCAAACAAAACTCTTCGCTTCTCTGGGCTACCAGAGCTGCCCACGAGGGATCAAGCCAGGAATGCAGAACGGCAGCAGAGCAGCTCTCTTGCCTCCGGCATGCCCCCCTGGCTTCAGGAAGGGGCGGTGAGGCCCGAGGGAGATCACCCGGCATGCAGACGGAGCAAGGGGCAGAGCACAGAGAGAAAGAGGCTCAGAGAAACCTCCCGGCTCCGAGCCAAGGGGCAGCGTGGTCACTCCCCGCGGCTCTCACCTGGCGGCCGCCCTGCGGAGCAGCCCTGCCCATCTGCTCTCCAGGCTCTCCAGCTGGCAGACGATCTTCTCCCTGTCTGCTGGCTCGGCCGATTGCGCGATCCTCCCGCCCTCGGCTTGGATCATCTCAACAGTGGCTTTGCGATCGTCCAGAAGTCGCTGGAGCAGCTTTAGCATCAGCAACGAGAGAAAGGGGATAGAAGTTACCAGATGGGTCAGCAGAACCTCTTGCATTCCTCAGAGATCAGATTTCTGTGTCTGAAAACCATTGATAAGCACTGGGCTGAGACCAAGGCCAGCCAAGTGGGATAACCACTGTCTTCTGCCTCCACCATCAAAACCAATTCAAAAGAGACTGATTTCACTTTTGAACTGGTTTCAGAGCCAGAGAACTTCTCAGAGGCTTCCCCATCCTTCCCCCAAATCTATCGAGATCAAGTTTTTAACTTTCCCTTAAATTTCCTCTTCAAAATCTCAACACAACGGACCAAGCCTCAGTAAGAATTCACTTTTAAGACATTTTGCCATGACCGCACTTGAACTTTCATCTGCAGGCTCACAAAGGCAGGCTGTGACCCAGGCTTGTTATCTCTGCAAACACTGCTGCGCCTTGGGTTGGCTCTTAGTTTGTACGTTCGTTTTGTTCAAATAGCCAAACCAGTAACTATAACACCAGCTTGCTCCTGACACAGCAGAATTATCAGCACAAACAAAACCGAATCTAGGGCTAGAAAAACATGGCCAACCAGCAAAACCAGCAGCAAACCTCAAGAGGCAGTACGACAATAAAGTCACGCTGGAGACTTAGACCATGCAGATAGCAAGTGTGGACAAACGAGCTGCCTGCTTCCCACATCGACGTGTGGGGAACCACCAGGAGAGCCGCTGAGAAAGCAGCAGACCTGTGTAGGTCCCAGGTACACCTAAGCTGGTTTCAGACCCCAAGAACACCTGGCTCTCCAGAGCTCCCCCTCCCTGCACGCCAGCCTGACCACCACGCCGTGCTCGCTCACCTTCTGCTCCTGGATCTGGGCTTTCACCACCTTGTACTCGGCAGAGGGAGGTTTCTGGTTGGAGATGAGCTCCTCGGTGTCGGTCAGCCAGCTCAGCAAGGGCTCCAGGGCGTCCTGGAACTTCCCGCAGCGCAGCAGGGCCTCCTGCAGCTGGGCGATCCTCTGGGCCACCTGCATGACACCCGCGCCCACAGCAGTGTCAGGGTGATCCTGCAGCCCCCAGCACCGGCGGCTCGGGGCTCAGCCCCCTGCCCAGCACCACTTCTGCCAGCGGGCCCAGCAGGACCGGGCCCAGCCCCTGTCCGCGCCCTCACCTTCTTGTTGAGGGTGTTCCAGCGGGTGTTGATTTCTTCCATGTCATGCTCCAGCCCTTGGACATCACAGTTTTTCCCGGCGCTTTGGATGAGTCCTTGACCAACTCCATTCACTTGCTGCAGTTTTAGCTGGAGAGGATCCACTTGCTCCTTCTGGAACAGCTGGGCAAGGGAAGGGTGGGAGAGAAAAACTATTTATAACCCGCACGCTGCTCGCCCAGCCCCTCCATCATTCCATGGATACAACAGGCTCCCTTCTCTAGAAAAGACGCAGTAGCTACTGCTTGTCGTGGTGCATTGATTTTATTAGAGCTGCGCAGGTTTGCCTGAATGCCTCCGGCACCTTGACCCAGTGACGTGAATGTCCCAGGCACTCGCTGGCTTGGAGTCTGCAGCTTGGGGTCCGTACACAGCCACCCCTGCTTTTAAACGGGAAAACTCCTTTTTCAAAGCACCAGAACAAGGTGGAAAATGTAAATTGGGGAATAAATTGGAGCATCAGCTATGGTCAGTCATCCGATTGGGAAATAACGCTTCTGGGGAAAAAACAAAGCAATTCTCACAGCGATGCTGTTGAGAACAGAGACCTGACACCATGCAAGTTTTGTTAACCACGAAATTACAGACACTGAGAAGCTAGCCGTATTTCGAAAGACAAAGGCAATAGGCAATTAATGTGCTAGTCATTTACCGCACCACATATTTGGCACGGTCCTGCCTGGGAATCCTGTGGGGAAAAGCTTTGAAAAACAAAAAGATTTGATAGGGAAGGAGGAGAGCGAACGAAGCTCCCCATCATAACGAGAGGCAGCAGGGAAAATCCTGTTTCCGTGGAGGAGATAAGTGCTCTTTATCGCAGCTCCAGATCTGCTGCAAGCAGCCGCCGAGCAGGCAGCGCTCGCTGCACGCGCCCCCTCCAGCGCACCGGCACCGCCGGGCTCCGCGCGGCCCCGTCCCGAGCAGCCTTCTGCGTCCCCACAGCCTGCAATACAATCCCCAAAAAAGGGAGCGGAGTCGCTCATTGTTTATTCTGGGCCCTTGGACTACGAGCTCATACAGAGCACAGGTCACCCTGCAGCACACACTGGAAAGGATTAGAGCGCTCGGCCCCATTGCAACATTTTCTCTTTTGGAAAGCGTTGGGAACTGAAGTCAGACAGCCGCGTGCCTGCTTTCTCAAGCGTGCCTCCTCCTTTCGTGCCCAAGAATATATGGACATGGACGGCATCTAAAAATGCCCTCGGATACAGAGCCTAAAATGCAAAACCCCTCCCAGCACAGCAGTGGATTGCAGACGGCACGGTTCTCCATACCAGGTAATCGCTTTATCTCTGAAGGAATACAGAGCAGGCAAAAAAGCCAAAGCACCAAAAAATGAATCTGCCTGAAAAATAGGGGTTGCCTTGATTTTCTTTCCCCATTTTCAGAGAGAAGGATACTTCCTCCTGTCGGAGCTCAGCAGCTCGAGAGCAGGGAGGTATCACTGCAGGGCATGAACTAAAGGGTGTGCTGGAAGACATTGTCCAGAGCTGTTTGCTCAGGGAGAATTATGCTACGGTTATAAGAAGTAAATGGTGACATGAAATCACCAATTCCCCAGCTACTTCTCCTGTTACTGTTTATATATGGAGCTGGCTGTTAGAGCAGCCAAACCCCCAAAAGGACCAGGCTGATAAGTCTGGCATGCAAACATTTGACTACAGCACAGCGCGAGCCCCGGCTGAGCGTGGTCCGAGCCCTCCGAACGAGCATCGACTGTGAAAACAAACCCCAGGACTTCAGAGGCAGGCAGGGAGGGAGGGAGGCCAGCAGAAAGCCCTGGCATCAGGTGACAGAAACCTGCAACACGTGAATAAGTACAGCCCAGGAGCGCTGAGGTTGCACAAGGACCATTAAGAAGATAATCACATACGCTAACGGCCCAAAGAGCAAGTATGTCGAACACGCTTGTTTTCCTTCGCTCATGAAAGATTCCAGCGATTTAGTTCATTAACCTCAGTGTGACTCAGCTATGAAGCAAATATTTAACGTGCACCCTTCGCTGTGCGGAAAATCGCGAGGAAGCTCGCACTGAGCGAAGGGGCTGGACAGACATCTTGGCGAGCAGAAGCGCAGCTGCTCCGCTACACCTCCTCCTCCTCCTCCTCCTCGCTTTTGAACGCTTCCCAGAGCATCCCTCTGCTTTCTGCTTCGCCCATCTCCGCGGCGACTGCATCCCAGCTCACTGTGCTCCTCACCCCCCACTGAAGCCCTGCGGGGCTGGAAACGCCTTGGTGGGGGCAAGGACCAGCAGCATTCATCCCAAAGCTGCCAACAGCCCACACGGCACCGAGCGGGGGATTTGGAAGGGGTTAACAACCAGGGACACCGCGCAGGGGGCAGTGAAAGCAGAGCAGTGAGTCTGGGACAGCAGATGTGCCATAACCCAACGTCTCCTTTCCCTTCCAAAGGTGCCCCCGGGTGCCCAGCCCGGTGCGCCCACACACAGCCTCTCCAGCTCAGCCGTGTGCATTTTTTAAATGGGTGGCACAGCACAAGAGATGAGTAATTGCTACTGAACCGGGATTTTCAGCGCTGACTAACTTCTGATGTCTCCTCAGTGATATTTCTGCTAATCCAGTATTAAATCAGCACTCGCTTACGGGAACTCCACCACCGACCCGCACCCCTCGGGGTCCCTCCACACAGGGTAAAGCAAACCCCAGCATGCCGAAGGAACTCGGCTGCCCTTCCATGTGGGTTCAGAGCCCCGCACCGTACCGTCCCTATCAGAGAGCTACAGAACGCAGTTGCTGCATAGGACCCGTTATTTCCACCCAATTTGTTTCACAGGATTCTGTCTTCCAACACGCTTTCTGCTTCGAAGATGGTAACCACCCCGCTGCACTCTGGCAAGAAAATTTTTCTGAAGAAGTCTGTAATTTATGTCTGAGGATAATATGCTTTAAAAAGCCAAGGAAGTTTAAGACAATAGTTTAGATAATCAAGCAGTTAAAGTCTTTTGCCTCCCCTGCCTATAAGAACATACAGTCCCCCCCAAACTTTTTCTCTGCCAATTTTAAGCCATAATCAGGAGGGAGAAGGTTGTTTCCAAGCCCGTGCTTGAGACGAAGAGCTGAGGAGACAATTACCAAAGCCTGCACCCCGCAAATCGTGTCAGCAAGTTATCAAGCATGCTGTGATTTCACACCCACCCCTCAATCACAAAATAAAGCGATTTTTATGCCTGAAACACCGTCTGCGAGTGCCTGAGTAACAAATACCTCATTATCTGGAACAAATCCATCTGGTGGAGCAGGAGGCCCTTCTGCGAGCAGAGCGGTGGCAGGGGGTCCCGGCGTGCCCACGGGCACCATGCCCTCGCTGTGCCCCGGGGCAGCTCCGGGGGTCGGGCGGCAGTGGGCGTCCTCCAGGCCCAGCCAAGGCCCAGTCGCCAGCACCAGTGGCTCCGTGGTGCCGGGAGGTGCTGGGAGGGCTCTGGCCTCCATCCCCGGCAGTGTGGAGGCAGCATCCTGAGCTGCCACCTCTGCGGTGGGCGCCCTGGTGGTGGGGTCGTCCTCCAAAGCCGGTTCATCGGAGAGCTGCTCCGGGCTGGGCAGCACGGCCGGGCTAGGAAAGTCATCTGCATCCTGCAAGGCCACCACCGGCCTTCCTGCTGGTGCGGGGCCACCGGCGAGAGCCCCGACTCCAGAGAGGACCGAGTCGGCCGCTTGTGGTGGCAGGGGGGCAGTGGGGACATCAGCAAATGGCGGCGGGGCTTCCAGAAGCTCTTCCACCACCACGGGCACAGTGTCGGTGGTGGCGCCCAGAGGTGGGTGCTCAAAGCACAATTCCTCAGCATCCACAGTAGGATCCCCAGCATCTGGTGGCGTCTCCAGAGCCTGGGGCTCGGGGACAGCCACATCCCCCAGTGCCGGTGGGTCAGCCAGAGCAGAAAGCCCCTCGATGTCCCACAGGCCAGCATCGAGAGCAGGCTGCCCGGCAGCGGGCGGCGCGCTGGGAAGCCACTCCGGGGCGGTTGGGCTGGGGGTGCCCCACACCACAGCCCAGCCCCGCGCCGCCGGCCGCTCCTCCCAGCCGCAGCCGAACAGCAAGTCCAGGTCTCCCGGCTGCAGCACGGCAGCCGGTGCCTCCCCGTGTGTGACAGCCCCCTCCCAGGGGGACCCCTCGGTGCAGGCAGCCCCCTCAAGAGCCACGGCCTGCCCCAGGGGAACCGCATCCCACAGGAGGCCCTCTGAAGGCACTGGGACCAGCATCGGAGTCTCAGATTCTGGCTCTGATACAGAGCCGGTGTGGAAAGGCGGCAGAGAACCGTGACAAGCATCCCCGCTTTCTGCCAGACAAGTTTGGCCCTCAGATCCATCACTCTCTTTTCCCAAATCTGTGGTTTCGTCCTCAGAAACCATTTCTGGGACATCCTGGTTGGCGAGCTCTGTCCTTCCAGGCAGAAGGTGATAGCTCCCGGATGGATCCGCGCCCTCAACACCGACCTCGTCGTGCTGCAGGGGGGACCCTGGCTCCTCTGCCACCGTGTCAGGAGCCAGGGGCTGGCAGGGGGACAGCCGAGCCGGGGACACTCGGCCAGGACAGGTCTCCTCGGGGAGCTGCGATACTTCACAGGGGGGTACCAGCAAGTCTTGGTTATCTTCACCCCACCCCACCGGAGCGCTGGGGTGACCTGCTCCTTCAAAGCCGGGGGCTGGACACGTGTCCATCTCGGGAGATGCCACCCCACCAGCCACCAGTGCTGCCACCGCACAGCCGTCCATGGGCTCCAGGTCCAGCAGCGGGTCAGGTACGTCCTCCACCAGTGCTGGTAAGTGCTGCTGGCTGGAGCCCGGCCCTGCTGCAGCAAGGGGGCTGGGAGAGGCCCCTCCATCTGAGTCCGTCGGGGTGATGGCTGAGATGTCCCTTTCTGAGAAGGGCTCTGTCGCTGGCTCCATGGTGCTCAGCACCTGCGAGCTGCAGGTGACATCAAAGTCCTCCAGGTCCGACACGACGGCAGAGTCTGAGGCGCTGACTTCCAAAGGGGCTGTAGGTTCACATGCTTCCACTGCTGCCCCAGTGAGTTTTTCCGAATCTGGGTCCAGTCCCCCTGAGTCCAGTGGGGAGACCTGAACCTCCACCAGGACGGGGACGGCCCCATCGCCCTCGTCCTCATCCTGACACTGCTCTTCCAGCTCCAGGAACATCTGCACCGAGTCCGTGTCAGACAGCTCGGGCACAGCGGGGCTGGCCGAGTGCTCCAAAGCCACAGCAAAGTCCTCAGCCTCGCACTGCACCGCCACATCCTCGGTGCAGCGCGTGCTGCCAGCGAGGGGGCCACAGGCACCCCCTGGGGTGCTGCAGGACTGCGCAGTCCCGGGGCTGGGGGCAGAACTGTCCCCGGGAGCAGCAAATTGTTCCCTTTCTTCAGAAATATCTGCCAAGCAACAGCTCTTCTCCTCTGCCACCAGCACAGCCTTTCCTCTCTCTGACAGCGTCGCCTCCTCCCACTCCTCCATCATTACCCAGCGCTCGTCCTCCTCAAATCTCAGTTCAGACTCAGTTTTCTCTCTGAGATTGGAGGTGATGAGAATGTTCAGTCCCGCATCCAGCAGCTCCTCGCTCAGGCAGGGGGAGAGGTTGACATTTTCCACCGTGCAGTCTGACTCGGAGGCCTCCAGAGTCTCCTGGCGCCCATCGCTGAGGTTACCCTTGATGAAGTTCTTCCTGGCCCGTGGCCAGGTGGCACTGGGGAGCCGGCAAGCCCTGGCCAGGTCCCCGGCACGAGCGTGGCCATCGCCCGCGGTCAGCAGGGGCTGGCTCTCATCCACGGCACCACCGTAGCCGTCTGCTGCAAACTGCATGGCTGTCAGAGCCTCTGCCGTGCCGGATGATTTGGAGACGTGCTCCAAAGTGAGAGACTCGGACATGGGCTCGCTGTGGTCAGCCTGGCCGGAGCGCTCGGCCAGCATAGCGCTCGACTCCCTCTTATCCCGTAGGGAAGGGTTGGAGGCGCCCGCTTCCGACACCTCGCTTAGCGAGGCCCCCATCCTCTCTGCGAACTCGGTGAAGTTCGGCGGCATGAACGACTTCCACGACCGCCGGTTCACGTTCTCCTTCCTCTCGGGATTCGGCCGCCTCCGGGGTGGAGCTGGCGCCGGCTTGGAGACGTCGCTGCTGAGCTTCAGCGCGTCGAAGATGACCCGCTCGTCCAGCTTCTTCGCCTCCGGCGCCCTCGACTCGAACACGTTGGCAGCTCCCAGGGTCCCGTTGCTGGAAATGGTGCTGCTGTCCCCCTTGCCAAGGGTGCTCTTTGAAAGCTGGTTGAGCTTTGATCCCTGATCGATTTGCTCGTTGATTCTCATTGTGTCGTATATCGACCGCTGGGGCACGTAGCAATCCTCTATGTATCCATCCTCCTCCTCGCCCTTCCCCAGGCAAGTGCGGTTCTGCCGTAAACAGTCTGGCCTGCTCAGTGGTTTGCCCATGCTCTCGCCCTTACAGATGACGAAACCGCTCCGTCAACCTTGCGCGCGGCACCGCAGGAAGCATCACATCTCCGGCAGGTCCCAAACCCACGGTGGGCGGCCGCGGTCCCGACAGAGCGGTGCTACGGGGTCGGGAGGCTCTGCCGGCAGCGCTGCTTCGGCTCAGCAGCCCGACCGCGGGGCCCGAGCAGCGGAACGGCACATCTCATCCCCGGCCCCCCCAAAAAGCCATCCGTCAGCAAAAACCATCCGAGCACGGCAGCTTCGACAAATATTCCCAATGACCGTTTGCGATAGGAGCCACAGAGTTTGAGGCTGTTAATTTATCCCGTGTGTCCTTCTTTAACAACAAAGGCACTGCTGGTCCGGGCCGCTCACGTATCGCAGCCCGGGCGCTGCGCGGCTCCTCTCATTCTCTGCCCAGCTCTAGTCCCGTGGAAGTCCAGCTGGTCCGAATTAGCCTCTCCCCCCGACTCTCGTGTTTTCATTTGAACTGAGCTTGTCAGCGGATATTCGTGCAAGTTTAAACACAGGAAGTTCTTCATTCAGGGCAAACTCGGAGGCTTCCTGCCTCAAAAACATGATGGCATTGTTGTTCCCTTCGCCCCACCGCGCCTTCGCGCCCGGGGCCACCGAGCCCCGGCGCTGCTCCCCCGGCGGGCTGCTCCGGCGGCGTGCGGCGGAGGAGGAGGGCTGCTGGGGCTTCTCTTTTCCTTTTTTTTTTCCTCCCCAGGAAAAAAAAAAATCGGCTATAAAACGCATCCAAAAATGGAAAGGGGCCGGATCGGCACGAATTCCCCCAAGTTCCCGGGAGCCGGCGGGGGGGACGGGGAGCAGCTGCGGCCGGCGGCGGCGGCTTCCTCCTCCTCCTCCTCCTCCCACCTCCTCCTCCTCCTCCCGGCCCGGCCCGCACTAACTTTCGCGGCGGCCGGCGGCGGGCAGCGGCGGCTCCGCACCGCCGGGCGGCCCGGCCATGGCGGGGGAGCGGCGGGGAGGGCTCGGGCCAGCCCGGGGGCGGCGGGGCCAGCGCGGGGGCCGGGGCCGGGGGCCGGGGCCGCGCTCCCCTTCCCCGCCGCTCGCTCTCGCCTTTTGTGCGCGGCTTCAGCGGCCGGGCCGGGCGCGCTGCCGCCCCCGCGGGTAGCCCCGGGCCGGTACGGCGGGCTGCATGGCGCGGCGGGGCCGCCGCCGCCGCTGCTGCTGCTGCTGCCGGTGCTGCTCCTCCTCCTCCTCCTCCTCCTCCTCCTGCTGCTGCTGCTGCTGCTGCCGGTGCCGCTCCGCTCCCCGCCGCGCCGCCGGCGGAACAAAAGGCCGAGCCGAGCCGAGCCGCCCAGGCCGCCCCACGCCGCGGCCCCGCCGCCGCCGCCGCCGCTCGCTGCCAGCGCCGGGCTCCCGCCGCGCCGCCAACTCCGGCGGGGGGCGGGCGGGGGGCGGCGCTCGGCGGGGCGGGGAGGGGCGGGGCGGGGGGAGGCAGCGCCGCCGCCCCCTCCCCGGGAGCCGCAGCCCCCCCCCCCCCTCCCCGGCCCGGGCAGGGGGGAGCCGGAGCCGGGCCCGATGGTTTTTTTTTTTTTTTTTTGGGGGGGGGGGCACAGGGGGCGCTCCGCCGGCCGCCGGCAGCCCCCGGTCCCCGCCCCGCCGGGGTGGCTCCTCCTCCGGGGGGAGGCGGCAGCGCAAATCCCCCGACAAAGAGCAGCAACGCCCTGCCTCGGCGGCGGCCCCCACCCCCCCCGGGCCCCGGCCGCTTTTGTCCGCGGAGGGGCCCGGCCCGGCCCAGCCGCCCCCGGACCCCACAGCACCGCGGGCGGGTCGGTCGGTCCCGGAGGGGCTCCCTCGGGACCCCCGGGCCGGGCGGAGCAGCGCGGCCGGGCACCGGCGCCCCCCCCCCCCCCCCCCTTCCCATCCCGGGCACCGGGCTGCCCCTGCCCCGGGCACAAAGAGCCGCCGCCGCTCTTGTCGCCCCCCGGCAGCCCCCGGCCCCGCCGCCCTCTCCCCCCCGGCTCGCCGGGGCCCCCGGGCAGGCTGCGAGCGGCCGGGAAGGGGGGGGCCGGCGGCGCGGGGGGGAACCTGCGCTTCGGGGGGGTGCCGGGGGAAGTCGCGGACTTGGGAGAGAAAAGCACAGGGGGTGAACCAGCCCCGCACACCCCCGGGCTCCAGGACCCCCAGAGCCCCCCAGCCCCGCGGCTGAACCCCAGCAGCTGCCAAAAACCAGGGCGGCCGGCGGGTCTCTGCACGCAGGGGGTGCGGTGCTGGGTGCTGGGGACCCAAGGGTGCTGTGGCTCTGCCGAAAGCCACCGCTGAGCCCCGTCCCTTTTACGGCTGAGGAGCTGAAGCCAAGAAGAGATGAAAGGCCTGATTTTTCGGGCACGCTGCAGGTGCCTGCTGCCTCCAAAACTGCGGGGACTCGTCCAGGGCCGAAGCAGCAGCTCAGGGCGCAGCTGTGCCAGGACCCGAGCCCCCCCAGCCCTTCGTTTGGAGGCAGCAGCAGCCCCTCGCTTTGAGGGGGGGGCAAACGGCAGCGAGCAACTGCTCCAGCACCACTCTCCCAGTGCTGGTTTTCCCCCAAAAGATGGAAACGATTGTTTTGCAAAGGAGGAGGCTTCCAGGGTTATAAAACGCCTGTTTAATTGCCTGAAGCATCCAGCTGAGCTGGCTGCAAACAACCTTTGGAAACCCCTTTCCTATAACCGTGATAAAACACGACCAAGGAAAAGAGTCGGGAGGTGAGGAGGGATGGACGAGCTGGGAGCGGGGTGCAGCAGCTCCGCGAACCTCCCGTCCTGCTGGTGGGGGAGCGCCTCGTGCATCCCAGGCTGTCCCTGGGCCCTCTCGTACAGATGCACGGGGCTCAGCTCGGTGCCCAGCTCCTTATACTTCGGGGGGACCGGGCCCCGGTGCAGGTTTTTAACGCGGCACAGCTGAAACAACACGGGAGGGGCGGCCGTGCCATGCCAGCGCAGCCGCACGGCTCCCGCTGCCCCTCGGCTGGAGCGGGACCGTTACCGCTCCAGGGCCCCTCCGCCAGGAATCCCAGGCATCCAGGCCGGGGGCGCGGAGGCTTTTTTGTTCCACTCCTAGGAACGAGCTCGACGTGGAGCTGCCGGCTTCACAGCCAGAAATTCTTTTCCTATTTCCTCATAAAGTCACGTGCCAAAAGCAAGCCAACTCTTCCCCTAACACATCCCCCCTTGCCCCCGTCTCTAAAACCATTAGGGAAATATTCAGCAAGTACTAAAGCCAATTAAAAACCTGCCGCGCCTAGCCTGAAGACCTGAGGTGGAGCTCTTGCAGGTTCCCCAAGTCACCGGCCAGTCGGTGTTAAGCCACCAAGTACCGCCAGCGCTGGGGACAGAAGTCACGGGGCTGAAGGGGGCCGGGGAGCACAACCCTTGCTCCAGGGCTTTGCTCACGCTGCGCACTGGTGCGAAGGAGGGACAGGGCAGGGCGCGGAGGTCCTGTTTGAATTTCTGCCCTTTCTGCTGTCTGAACGGCTCTGGTATGTGGAGCCCTGCCAGCAGCGATCCCTGTTACTGAAATAAACGGCTGATAGAGCTTCCAGATTCGCAGCCCCGGGGGCTCAGGGGAGCGCGGCTGCTCGTTTCACAGCTAGCTGGACCCATGGTTCGGGGGCAAAGGAGTGGAAGGGCCACCGGGACCCCGTACGTGGCTGTGGTTTAGTTCACAAATCCTCTCTGAGCAGCCTCATTGAGCCAGGCACAACTCTGGGTCCGAGGCTGGGGATGCTGCCACCACTCTCGGTCCCTGTGGGGACACCGGAGCTGGCAGCAGGCTGCTCCCTGCCGAGAGGGGACCAACGGGGGCTGTGAGGGTGTCACCGAGCAGGACGTGGGCACCCAGAGCCACTGCCTCCCCCCGGCCCACCCGCTGGCCTGAGGGTGAGAAACCTCTGTCGAACCCCCCCCAGAAGCTGTCGCAGACTTGCTCGAGTTAGAGAGGCCCCCAGAGAGACCTGCTCGAAGGGGAAGCGTCCCCGTTTGTCCCCCACACCCCCACTTTTCAAGCCTTCCTCATATGGGCACCGTCTCCGAGGCACGGGGACGGCGAGCCTCCCGTGGCGGAGTGATGTCGCCTGTTTACGCCTGCATCGCATCCTGCCCGCCGCTACGGCGGCTGTTTACACGGGGAAGCGGTATTTGGAAACCAACATATTTTTAGCTTTCTTTTAATGCGTCTCAGCAGCTGGAAATGAGGGACCTGTGTTGGAAGATGATCAAGAGCCCAGAGACAGCTCAAAATCGCTGACGGACATGTTGCTAATGAGCCCGGCATACCACCGAGCGCCTTCCTTATCCTTGGGGCTCCTTTAATCCTCACCCTGCTGCCAGGCACCAGCTCCCTCTGCCCTGGCCGTCCTCACCGAGCCTCTCCGATGGCAAGAGGTGGAGGGCAGAGAGCTCCTGGCTTGGCCCAGTGCGCTCTGGCCCGGTGGGGTTTGCTGAGCAGCCCTGGGGCTGGGTGCACGGGGTCCTGTCCGGGGGGGACGAGCCCCACGCTGCCACCTGAAGCTGCTTTGAGGGGACCTGGGGGGGTTTCAGACTCCATCAGACATCACGATGAGAGCGCAGTGCCGCAGCGCACGCACCCGACATCGGCCTTACAAGCAGCTCTTTAGGTTTCGCTGAGATATCTACTGGGGGAGGCGGGGAGTTTGTGCTTTTTAGTCTTTGCTGCATTTGTCGTTGAGTTCTGAGAGATTTCTTTATCTCCCTTTCAGCGCTGTTGCTCTCCTCCTAAACTCGCTTCTTTTGCCAAATCTCTGAAATTGGCGTTTCTGTGCGTTGCGAGGTACGCGGCGCTGCGTGGGCAAGCCCGGAGCCTGCAGCATGTTCCAGGCACCCGCGCCTGGCTAATCCCATCCGACCGTGCCGTGCTGCGGCTCCTCCATCCACTGCGCTCACAGCCGACTTCAAACCGATTTCATGTCAGGCCTCAGCCACCACGCAATTCCCCTCTTCAAAGCCAAAAGGGTTTCGTGATGCCGGCTGCGAGTGCGCCTTTCAAGCAGCGATTTGCATCCTGCAACCCATCAGTTCTTTGGCACCCGCGGACACCTCGCAGGGCTGGGGGAGGCAACCCACCTCCGTGGGGTCTGCACGGCCGCAGGAAAGCGGTTAGGGCCGGGTTGGAAACCAAACTCCTGGAGTAACCTTCTGCAGGTTGGACGTGCAGATGCAGGAAGCACTGCATTCCTAGTTGTTTCTTTAACAAGGGTGCAAGAGCTTCACTGAAGCGCTTTTCCTGCAAAGCAGCCAGCATAGATATTGGTATAAATAACTCCTGAGCGGAGCCTGGAGCCCACATGTTACAGCAGCGATCAGACTCAGCCCTACAACTTGCCATTCTGCACGCGGTCGCTGCGGAGCCTGGTGCTCCCACGACGCCCATCTGCGCAGCGCCGAGTGCCCCGAGGCATCCTGCAGGGACCGAGAGGGGAAGGCAGAGCCCTGTGCCCGCACTGTAGCGCCCGCTCCTGTCCTTGGCCCCCCTTTTTCCCTGCAAATCCCCCCCGTGGCTGCCCCTGAGCAGGGGGCAGCAGGGAGGGCGACGGGACAGGGCGGTGAATCAACAGCTCCGCAGGCTCTGTAGGAAGTGAGGTAAGTGCGTTATCATCCCGAGAATCCTCTGGATGGGAGACATTTTAAATCACTCCTTCGGCAGAAGAATTGGCAATTGTTCTGTGCGCGCTGCGGTGACTAATCCAAGTCCGAGCCGTTCCCCACGCCAAGTCTGCATCTGCTCCAGCCTCTCCCCGTCCCTGTCCCCAGCAGAGGACCGGGACAGCCGGGTGCCAGGGGGCAGCCGTGGGGTTTGCTCCACCGCGTGCTGCCAGCGGGGCTCCCTGCAGCCACGGCCCGGTTCCTCGCTCTCCTCTGCTCGGCCCTCGCAGACAAGCGCTTCCACCCTCCTGGCTCTCCGGGGCTCATACAAAGCCGGTATTTTTAGTATCTCCTGGAAACCCTGCGAAGTGTCACCACCACCAGTTAACGAACCCTCCTCTGGAAGAGGACAGTCCCATGCCCATCTCCCCTGGCGCGGGCTGGCAGGGAGCTGGCAGAAGACCCAAGGCATGCACAAGTGGGTGGCTTTGGAACAGTGACCCAAGCTGACTCCTGAAAGGGTCTGTTTGATCACAGCATAATTGTTTTATGGTTAAAAAAAAAAAAGAAAAAAAAAAAAAAGCCTTGTAAAAGCCTTGCTATGATTTGTTCAGTCTCAGCAGCTCTCAGCTTCCCTCACTTGTTCCCAGCTCGCACGGACACGCGAGATCTGCTCCCGAAGCTGCCTGTGCGTTGCCACCTTCCCAGTGACAACTCAAGGTCAAAACTCAGCCACCGCTTTCTGATGAACGGGCGCGCACCGGCGAGGCTCCCGCTGGGGAGGACAAGCTCCAGGTACAATTTGCTCTTCCCTTATTTGAGATGAATTCACTTCCAAGGAATGAGAAGGCTGCGTGCTGCAGGGGCCACTCACGCTCAAGTGTCTCTTCTGCGAACACGTTTGTTTACAGCGCTCCAGATCAGCGGATCAGAAGCACGGGCGAGCAGCGCCAAGTGCCACCAAGGTGCTGCAGCTCCGTCGGGGACCTCACCCTGGCACCGCCACCCGGCGCCGAGCTCGGCACGGGGCAGGCGTGGCCGCCTGCTCCCCGCTCCCACGTTTATCACCCATTTTCCAACAGGGGAGATGGTGCCTTTAAGGCAGCTTAACAGCTGTCAGAGAGGAGGCATTTTTGCGTGTGTTGCTGATGCTCAAAATACAAGCCAGAGATACTTTAAGTAGGCCTGGAAAGCGTTCAACAAGAAGACACCACCGTGCAGCCTGTCCCCGCTCCCAGCCCCATCCCACCCAGCTGCTCGGGACGGGACGACTGCAAGGAGCCACGCGCATTCCTCTGGGGGCACATAAGGGTTAAAAATACCACTGGGGGCTGCGAATCGTCCCCTCCGCCACCACCCCAGCCGGGTCACCAGGAAAAGCATCCCTGGAGCCCAGGGCCAGGGCCAGCAGCAAGGGTACCGCGCGCGGCGAGGAAGAGCTCGCCACCTCATAGCTGCTCTCCGGCTTGGACCCGCAGCCCTGGCACGGCGGCCGATTTTCCTTTGCACATCTTTGGGAGCAGCTCGGCAGCGGCGGAGCACACCCCAGTGCAAGGGACAGAGCCTGACCGACGGTCCCCGAGACCAGGAGGCGTGTGCACCCAGTCTTGTACAAGAGGGGAGCACAAAACGTCGCTCATGACTGCTCTCTCCCCCGGCCGGCAGAGCAGCGTGCTCTGCAAATGCAAATGGCATCAGCTCCGGGAGAGGAGCCACCCGTTTCAGTCATCCTGCAAACTAACCCACGAAGCACAGACCCGGGCAGCCACGTGCCCCTGCCCGTGTCTCTCCTTGCCACCGGTGCCCCTTGCAGCGACAAGTTTCTTTTTCCAAGCAAATGTTCAGTTTAGCAAAAGCACAGCGCTGCCATGTTCGGGGCTGCCTTGGTATCCCCCGTGGTCGCACCGAGCCACGTTCAGGGGCAGAGCGCTTTTATCTGCTGTTTTCACGCTCCAGCCTCACTGCTCTCAGCCACGAGGCTACCTCTTGCCCGAGCCCATGACCAGGCAGGTGCTGCTCCTGCACCAGCACGAATGCAGAGCAAACACAGAGAGAAATAAAGGCAAATTCTGCCTCGGATTTCTGTGCGCCTCCGCTGCACAGGGAGGAAACCACCCACCCCACTGTGTGCCTGGCTCCTGCTTTGCAGTTGCTCCCATGGCTTTGCTGGAGGGGACGCCGCGGGGATGGGCAAGTACATGATGCCCAGGGCGGCGAGCGCAAGGCAAATGCTGGCGGGTGAGAGCCACAGAGCGGACCATTTCTGGTCAGCTCCCACCTGAGGGCTGGGGAATCGGAGCTCCGAAGAAAGCGGACACTGTCCTGCCTCAGCGCGGGGCTGCAGCACGGGGCTGCAACGAGCTCATTGCTCCTTTTACTTAGGGTGACGTGGGGAGGGCCTGGAGCAGAATTAGAAAGAGCAGCATCTGAATGGGAAGATGACTAATGCTGCTCAGGACTTTACTCGCTAGCTGCATCACCACTCCTGGGATTTCTTTCCCTGACTTTTTTTTTTTTTAAGCAGACAAAGGGGTTCTGCAGGCATGAGGGCTGAGGGCTGTGCGGGCCCCGGACGACCTGACCTGCTCTAAAATGAAATGGGAGCGTGCCATAAGTTATTGCTGTCCAAGGGTCCTCCCTCCCCCTGTCCTCGAGCACAAAAGCTTTATTGGCACGAAGCAGCCTTGCCTAAGCACAGCACGTTGAGCAACTCTCGTTTCAAATCGCCTCCCCGAAAGAGCGGCTGCCGGAGGAGCAGCGGGGAGCTGGGCTGCGGGGTACCCCGGCACGCCTCGGGGTGCTCGGCCCTCGCTCCTGGGGGGCTCTTGTGGCTCGGAACCACCCCCGGCCTCCTGCCAGCCCTCCCGCTGCAGGGGCCCCCAGCCGGGATCGGCCGCAGCGGTGATGCCTTCGTGCGGCTCGGCGCTGCTCCCTGCCTGGCTGGGGCTTGGGGCGAGATCCCGGGGAGCGCCGCCTGTGCCAGCTGCGGCAGGTCCCGGCTCGCCGGCATTCCTGCGCCGTGCCCCCACACCCGGAGCAGCTGCGGCAGGGGGGTGCTGGCTGGGAAGGGGCTCGGCCGTTGCCTTCCTCGTCCCCCCTCACCCACGGTCCAGCCGCGTTCAGAGGCACAAAGGCATCCTCCCCTTCAGCATCTGCACCGGAGCAAATGTGAAAGCAATCATTTGGTTGTGGTGACAGGTTTGATGCCTTTTTCCTGGGTTTCAGCTGGGGTAAAGTTCCTCAGACACATGCAGAAATCATTTCTGGACTGCAAGGCCAAGGGGGAACGAAGGCACTCTGCCCAGCTTCTGCACTCATCCCCTGCATGGGAAGGAAAGCGTTCCCTAGAAGTACAGAGCCGCTCTGGCACGCTACTGCAGGAGGGGAAAAGGCTGCTTTTCACTCCCAAGCCTTTTTCTATACTGTAGTGAGCCAAAAAAACTGCTCGCACCTCTGACCCAGGGAGCATTGCACAGCTGTGTGTTACTCTCTGCTCTGTAGGTGAAACAGAAAAATGAGACCTTGTCCAAAATTAACGCGGTGAATCCAAAGAGGGTCCCGGCTCACTGTTCAAGATCGTCAGTGCTAAGTACCAGACAGGCTTTGAAAGACGAGTTCAAAATCCAGCATGTAAAAGGTAAGCAGCAAGTAAACAAAACCAGGCAGACGTCTTCCCAAAACCCCAGCCCAGATGTCTTCCCAAAACCACCGGAGAACGCGATTCCATCTGCTTGCCGAGGCCCAGGCTGACAGATGCTCTTTGGGCAGGTGAGACGAGCCCACGCCTGGGGCTTTCTGGCACCGCCATGGCGAAAGAGCAAACTGCAACTCTCCTTTATCCTCAGCACAACTTTGGCTTCCCAATCTTTGGGAAGAAGGACTGCAATTCTGGCTCTTCTGGGTCAGGGGTTGCCGCTGCGTGAGAGCGGGCTTCGGAGAAAACCCCAATGTCTCCGCGTGACCCCGCGTCTCTCCTCCGCACCCAGGGAGTTATTCCCCTGGGGAATTCTGCTGTTTGCTAAACTGAATCAACGTAGCTGTTATGTTTAGTAACATTTTGACTGTGGCTCATTTAATTTCAGTCATTAAAATTTAATATTACTGTGAGCTTTGAGAAAACCAAGCCGACAGCAGAGAGGGCGGAGGGGGAAGAAGTGCCCCAGCCCACGTGCTCCCAGCAGCAGCTCTCGCTGGTGGCTGCCTCGTGCCAAAGAGCGCAACGCGCTGTGTGACGCTCGTGGAGATGGCACGGAAAGGACTTCCCTGTTTTTAGTACCCTTTTGTACAAAAAAGGGCTCCCCAGAGAGCTTGCGTGTGTTTATTGCTCTCGCACGCGATGCCAAGCCAGCCTGCTCTTCGCTGAAGTGAAACCACGGCCCGCGCTCCTGCACCGTCTGCTCCCGTGCCCGCGAGCTCCGGCAGCGCCGTGCCCTCCGATGGAGCTGAAGCATCTCACGGGGTAAAGCAATACCCATCAGGATGTCCACATAAGCACAGACTCCAGCCTTCAGAGATGCCTCTCAGGTGCACTTATCTCAGCATAAAACGAGGGGGTGAACGAGATGACACCTTCAGGACTCTTCCAGCCTGGATTCTCCCAGCCCTCTCCCAGCCCCAGCAACTCGCCGTGGCCATCGGGGCCTGGAGAAGGCTCTTCCCCCGTGGGGCGTCTCATGGGGCGTTTGTAGGCAGGAAAAGAAAAATACGTGGGAAGTGTCGAGTATAAGCTGCTTCACAAGTCATCTGCCCGTGACCTCAGCCAGCCTTCAATACCTCTCCTTTGATTAAAAGGCAGACACAATGAGCCCAGAAGTGCCCACCTTTGTCAGGGCTGCATTGGCAGAGTGCCGGGAGCCCTGGGGCCACGCCTAATTTGCATCTCATTTACACAGATGTTCATTAAAATTGATGCCTTAAGACATGCTATCTGCCCGCTCACACCCCCTGGGCAGGCAGAGTGAGCCCCTGGGGCTTCCTGCTCTTGTCCAGGGGGAGCCAGGCCTGCGTCGCCCACGAGCAGCGGGCTCAGGTGCTGAGGAACCAGAGCCCCCCCCGAGCAGCGGGGCAGAAGCGGGGCCCCTGGCCAGTGCTGCCTGAACCCCTTCCATCACATCTGCCCCTAGGCAGAGCCCTAAGACGAGGCTTTACAAATATCTGCTCTGCAACGCGTGCACCTCGCACAACAGTGCCTGCTCTCCGGATGAACTGCGCATGGGAGGAACGCTGCCACGTACCGGCGACTGCTCCATCCGCCATCGCCTCTCCCCCACTTCGTCCTCAGGCATTACACACCACAACCCTACGCTCACTGTCGCCACTTCCACTTTTCCCACCGAGCTTTCCACGAATCAAGACCCCGCTGTGGGCTGCAGGTCTCCCTCCTGGCCCTCGCACGCGTGGCCCCAGCACCGCTAGGCCTTGCATGCTGCACGGACACTGCGTCAGTTACACAGACCAGAAACTCCTTTTCGGATATATTTGCTGCAAAGCAGCTGTGGAGTGTTCAACATTGAAATTAAGTCCTTCCTAAGCAATGCAAGTTTAACACCCAACACAAGAGATAACAGCAATGCAATCACGTAAGCTGGAGTTCGCCCTGTTAGTAATGCTGCCGAGTTTTTTTGGACAGGCAGCCCTCAAAGCAGAACTACCCCATCCTGGTGAGGGGTTCGCAGAGCTGCCAAGTGATGGAACGGGATCAATTAGCCATGAGATGAAAAGTAAATGGCTGTAAAAATGCCTCCCCCTCCCGCCCTCCATGATCACCAGGAAACGGGCAGCCAGATGTAAATCAGCCCAATCATCAGCTCCTGAGCACATCGGTAATAGAAGTTTCACAGCGAGAGAGTTCCTAAGTAGTATTAATGTAATTAATGTAGTGTAACAGCATGACCCAATACCATAGTACTGTATTTAAAAAAATCAAACACAATCCAACTCTTTCCTCAACATTTCCTGCAAGCCTTGATGGTCCTGAACTGGTCCTTTGCTGGAAACATGAAAAGCCCACAACAAAAATCATCTCTGCTTGGTTTCTTTCCCCGTGTGTCCCCCTTCTCCCACAGCTCATCTCTGGCTTTATTTGCACCCAAGGACCCCCAAATGGATGTACATGTGAACAACAAGTGGGAAGGGTGGGCCCGGTAGAAAGGCCTACAGGATGATCTGATCTGGACGAGGCTCTCAGACGATGCCAACAGCTCAAACGGACTCAAAAACATTCCTCCTTCCCGCAAAACGTAAATACCAACCGCCTCCAAAAGCCCAGGAGGTACTGGCATACCAACATTACACACCGCAAGAACAGGGAAAAGAATTTTTTCTGCCAGCCACAAAACCTTGTCTCTTCCTTTCATTGCAGACTATCAAGTCCAGCAGTTGATTTTGTATTCTCCAGAGCAACAGTAATCTACTGCATCCAAAACGCCGACCTAGCAATGAACAACAGTCACAACAGCTTGACCAACAGAGGTCCTACACAAAAGACCACAACACTAGACAGACCTTCAAACACCAAGTGCCATTTAAGAAGTGCTTTAGCATAAAGACTTACCTTGAAGTCTGCCAACTGCTGGTTGATAGTTTCAACCTCTGTTCCCACCACCCATTGCAAGGCCTCGTTCTCCTCTGCCGCTGTTGTCATGTGGGTCAGCTCCTTCAGCCTGCTGTAAAAGTCCTCGACACGCGACAGGGTCGTTTCTACCTGCTCCTGACGGTTCTTGCCTCTCTCAGTCAGTTTGCTGCACTGTTTGTTCAGCGTCTCCAATTCACGTTTCAGTCCTAATAAATCAGGGCTCCCTTCATCCTCAAGCATTTTCTTGCATTCACTTTCAGAAGCCTCAATGTCAGACTTCAGCCTGTGGAGCTTGCCCAGGAACGTACGAACGTCCTCTGCTTGGGACTGAAGGCTGTCAGAGTCTCTCCCGATGGGGCCCATGCTGTCTAGCTCATCATCGAGATCTGCCAGTTGAGAGAACATCTCCCTGACCCGACTATTGAACTGGCCAATCCCTTCAAGTTTGTTTTCCATGAGCACGCAGCAGTCATTTACTTTCTGCTTCACAGCTTTAAAGTCCTCCTGAGCCACCTCAGCTTGGTTTAACAGCTGAGAACAGTCAGACCCATCTGGGGCATCTTCTACTAGACCTTGGGTGAAGTTTTTCAGATAATCCACTTGTGGTTCCAGGGCATGCAGCACCTCTTGCTGGGCCCTGAGTTTCTCCAGGTTTTTGTTGCTGCAGGCTTGTGGCCCTAGTGCATCAAAGATCTCCAGCTGGTGCTTTGCCCCCTCCAGCTTCTTCTCGATGTTCTTGAAGCTCTCTTGAAACTCCTTGAGCCTCTGGGACATTTCGTCAAGGGAGCCCGTCTTGGCTTGCAGCTCTTCTGTGATGGCATCCATCTTCTGATTGATCCCAGCCTTCTCATCCCGAATGTCATCCTCATCGGTCTGAGAAGCATCGATCAGGATGTCAGCAGCACTGTTCAGCATCTCCAGCAAAGAGCGGCGCTTCTCCACGTCGCTCAGCATGGCCTTTGATCTCAGAAGAGTTGCCTCCAGCTGCACCGGATCCAGAGTCACTTCCAGCTCTGACATCTTTGCCTTGCAGTCCTCCACCCAAGGCAGGAGGTCCTCTGTGTGCCGTTGGTACTTCTGAGCTTTCTGCAAGCAGTCCTTGAGCTTAGAGTGTCTGTCAGCAGCCTGTTTGCTGAGCTCTTCCCAGTGTGTTTTGAGGCTGACCAACTGGTTTTGGAGAGTGGTCTTCTCCTCCCCAGGCTGGACAGAAAGCAGCAGAGATTCTCCCTCAGCTACGATCATCTCATAGGTGCCACTGTGTTGGTTGAGACTCTTCTGGAACTCCTCTTGCTCCTGAATTTGGCTCTGTAGCCTCTCCAGTTTAGCAGAAATAGGTTGGCTCTGAGCTTGCTGGCACAGTTTGTCATCTAGCCAGGTCCTGAGTTCATCAAACATATGCTGGAACTGCTGGGAACTTGCAAGCACAGTCTGCAGTCGGTTCATCCGGTCGGCTGGAATGGAAATAAGATTAGAACGCAACAATTAAGATGGAATCAAATAAGCAAAGTGCAATTATTTAAAATCATCTCAGATGCACCAACTGTGTTTTGATTAACAGGAAGGAGTTTTCCATTGCATCACTATCATTTTTGCTCACGAGTTCATGAATTTCTTCGGAAGTAATAGGTAATGATAATGCAGTAATCTCAGTTCTCCTAAGCAGCTTCTAAACACAACCTCTTAGAAACCAGAAGGGGAATCCCAAGATTAGAAGGTAGCCACTGTGCCTTCTCTACTCCCCATTCTGAAGTTAGGGACCATTTTTTTTTTTCTTTTTTTTTTTTTCCCAGGCACTGTACATGCCACACTTCAACAAGCCTGCCTGGCTTGCAGGAGAGCCACTTTCTGTACTTTCACCAGTGGGACTAAACATCTCTGCTCACCCTCCAGGTTTGGATATGTCCAGAGTGAGAAGTCTCCTCTGCTTAGTGCCACATAAAACACCCACAAAACACCTCACCAAAAATGATAAATAGTCCGTCCCTTATTATTCTTAAAAACCCAGTGATGGGTGAACCCTGTGGCAAAAAGCATGGGGCAAAGTTCAACACCTCTTAACCAACTTCATGCTGTCTCACCTGCCAGGTCTTCCAGCCCTTTGAGAGGAAGAGCCACGGTCTCCAGACGTTTCCTTAGCTCATCTTTCAGATACTGCTCCCCAATCAGTACAGACAGGTCATCACAGAGGGTCTGAGCCTCTGCGATCTCCTCTTCCAGCTGCTCCAGGTCTGAGCGGATCTCACTGGTTTCCTCCAGCTGCTGTTTCACGGCATCGGGCTGCGTGCTGACGGCAGACTGGCTGCTCAGGCGCTGCCCAACCGCCTTCACCTTCTCGGAGAGGCCCTGCAGGAGCTCCTGGTACTGGGTACTCTTCACTATGGCTTGATCAATTTGGCTGGAGCGGGAGTTGAGGCGTTCTGTTAGCTCGGACCATTTCTGATTAACCCCTTGGAGCTCTTCCTGCACCTGGTTAGTGGATGGAGAAACATCTCCAGGGCCAGTTAGGATGCTCTGAGCTGCCTGGTTGAGCTGCTCATGCTGTTGTCTGCGAGCTTCAAATTCCTTCAGCATAAACTGCAACAGAAATAACATGAAAATGTTTGCGTAAAACTGACAGCTCTGAGTACACACAGTCAAAACAAACCAGACCTCCAAGGGTTTTATCCAGCCCACAGAATCACTAGGAGCAAAGCGAGATGCTCCTGGGGCGGGACAGCAGTTGGGCAAGGGATACCGTGATTTATCGTGACCTTGTAACTTAGAAAGCTGGGAGGGGTCTGAGGCTCCAGCGACAGAGTATTCTGCTCTCTCTCTTATTTGTCCTACTGCTGTGTAATGTAACACAAACCGGTTAGATGAGAAGGAAATCTAATTACATTAACTGGGGCATTTTATTTTATGATGTGGCTGGTTACAGACGTGTTAGTATTTGGAAGCAGTAGGTGGGGAACTCGCTGCCAGGCAGTGCCCCAGGTGGAGGGGCAGCATTAGCAAGTCCTGCAGAGCATCAGCACAGGTCTTGTTTAAAGCAATTTTGCTCTCCAGGAGGGACCAAGTGATTCACCAATGAGTCAATCCAGCGCAGGGAACTGAGTTCAAGCACTGCACCCATGTCAAGTTATTCACAGCAGTTTGCAGTCAGCGGGGTTTGGAGGACTTGGAAGAAGAGCCCTGAGATCTTCCACCTCACACAGTGGAAGCGACACCCTCCTTCCTTGTCCCTAACCCACCGTGGGGACGTGCACACAGCCCCCAGCTCACCTGGACCTGCTGCTTCTGTGCATTCAGCATGTTCGGGTCGATGGAGAGGGGTCCCAGCACGCTCATCATGAGCTCCTTCTCCATCAGCCAGGGCCGCAGCTGCGCCTCGGCAGCCTGGAAGCTGGCCAGCTGGTTCGCCGACTCCTCCAGCTTCTGCTGCCGCTCGGCCGTTGCCTGGCTGGCTCGCTCCCACCTGCAATCTGAAGCAGCGGCTGCGTTGGCGCTGGTCGTGCTCCCCTCCACTGAGAAGGTTTTTCACCCTCCCTGTGGTTCACCCGACACGGGAAACCTCCTCAGCGTTTCTAGCGTGGCTCTATTCACTCTCCATCTAATAAGCCGTTACCCATTTCTAGTGGCTACGTGGTCTTGAAGCTCATAGAAAAAACCTCGCAAGCAGGATTTCTGCAATCTAGTCACTACTGCCACGAGCTCGTCTGACCTTGGGTGAGCCATCTCACAGCTCTGGCTCAGAAACCAGCTCCGATAAATGAGGATACTCTCATGTGTATCAGTCCTCAAACAGCACATTCAGATCTCCTGGACGGAGAACTCCGTAAACGCGTTCCTGCTATTTCAAAGAAGAGAATCTCTGGGCTTCTTTTTAAAGACACAGTCTTGTTTAGTCAACATTGCATTACCTAGGATATCCTTACTAATGACTAGAATTTTATATCAAGCAGTGAAGCTTTTAATCAAAGTAATCAACTCATGCTGCTAATCTTTTTTTTTTTTTTTGAGAGGTAATTTAAGGAGGCAAGTCTTTAAAATATACATCCATCATAGAGATTTCATTAATCATGACAGTGCTCATCTCTGGAACACCTTGTACACCAGACAGCTTGGAGATAAGTTCGCTATTTACTGAATTTTAATTAGAAGCGACTCTGCTCTGCAGTGACTTTGGAATCGTCCTGCAGTCCTGAATCACTTCTAACGTGATGTTTCAAGACAGAAGCCTCACTAGAGTGCTTCAGGCACTTACTCAGATCTTCCTGCATCTTCTTCCAGTTTGATGCTTCCGGAGAATCTGGATATTTCTCCAGCAAGCCAGAAAGTGCTTCCTTTACCTTCTGGATCTTTTCTGATTTCTGTTCCAATTCAGCCAGAAATGCCTGGAATACAATCATTTGAACTTCTTTAGATACAGTGCAAAAGAATAACATCACCGAGGAGGAACAAAGCAGGAGCTACAAGCTGGAGTTGAACAGTTTCTGTTCTTTGCTCTTCATTAGCAGTATCATGAGCTAGCTTGGCTCCAAGAGCAGAACAGAGGGGGATTGCTTCCCAGAGAAGCTGGGGTGGCCCAACAACAAGGGTTACAGATAAGCGCCTCTCCTCTGAGCCAAATGCCTGAGAGCAACAGGTCTGAAACCAAGAGGGTTGAGCTCAGCGTGCCGGCTCCTGCTCCACGGACCCACCCGCGCTCCCTTCTTGGGAAGGCCCCTCTGCAGCCCAGGGCAGATCTGTGCTGCTCACACGTCTAACCTTGCTGCAATTATGCACATCTCCAGGAAGCCTGGGGAGAAGATGCCCAATCCCAGTTGTGCTCTGGAAGAGGAGTTACCTTGTTGTGCTCAGCCTGGGCTCTCATAGTCTCCGTCTTGGTGGGCGAGGAGGAGGCTTCCAGCTCTGACAGAGTGCGCTCCTTTGACTCCAGCCACTTGAGCATGGCATTCGCCTCCTCCTGCACTTCTTGCATCTTCTCCAGCATGGCTGAGAGCTGCTGCTGGCGTTCCCGCAGCGCCACGCCAAGGCCCTCGTACTGCTGGGTGACATCCGACACATCGCACTGGATCTCGGTCAGATCTGTTGCCAAAAACAGCAGCCTGGGATGAGGAACGCTGCCTGCCTTGCTGCACTTCACCTGGACTATCAGGCACTAATCTAGCCCCGGGCAGCCTCAGCCAAGCACGAGCAGCAAGCGGCCGCGTGGCCGTCCTGCTGCCTGCAGAGCGCCGGCAATGTCAGGCTACCAGCGCCCGTCACGCCGAGGGGCTCTTCCCCTCGCACAACGTTCGTGTGCTGACAGTTTGCAAACAAAGCAATCGTCTTCGTGTTCGAGAGGCTGATGCAAGCTGAGCCCCACTTCTGCAATGTCACTGCCAATACAGCGGTAAGTAACATGACACCAAGGTATAAAGCCATTTTTATGCAGCTATTATCTCGTTGAACTGGTGAACTAACAGCAGATAACGGTCAGTAATTAAAATTGCTCTTCAAACTGAAGGGCTGGATGGCATTATAATCCCTTAGAACCAATAAATTTAATTGCAGGCCTTAAAACGATCGCCCGTTTATCAGCCCGTAACACCACCTGACGGGGTGCCGGGGGGTTGCCACCGCCCAGAGCTGCCTGCCGCCCTCCCGGCTCTGTCCTTCAGCCTGACCGATGTCCTCGGTCACAGCCACCTGCCCGTCCCGTGGCGCAGCGCTGCTCGGAATTAGGAAGCCCATTTGCAGGCTCATTTCACTTGCTACGGGATGCTGATGGTGTCACATTGTGGTTTGTATCTCACGGATGGAAATGCACAGCGCTGCCAGCAGGCACAGACACAACGGACAGGACACGGCCCCAGCATGCGCGTGCCGGCACAGCGCTCTCACCTTTGCAAGTGTGGTATCCGTTCACGCTGCCTACCGGCCCTCCCAGAGCGGGCAGCACAGAACCTGAGCAGAGGGGACGGGGACAGACAGAGGGACAAGACAGACGTGTTAGGAATGCGGACAGCAAGCGACGAACACCGGGGAGGGCTGCCTCCACCGCCCGGGAGCGCCGCGCGAGGCGGATGCAGCCCGGCGCGCGAGCCTGCAAACACAGCGTGGGACAACACAGCCCCCCCGACAGAGCACGGCGGCACCAAGCACACGGACGGCGCTGGGGGGCCGCTGCCTCGTGCTCATCAAGTCCGTGGGATGAGGCTCCTGCACAGCCCGCAGCACTGGGGCCACGGCCATCCCCCCACGTCTCTCCAGACACCCCAGAAAAGCTGCTGCCCTCACCATGACTTTGTGAATTACCGAGACCGCTGAGGCTTTATAATGTCTTCATTTAAAGAGACTAACTCCCCTAAAGAAATTAACTCTCCCATATTCTCCTTTTCTTATGGAATGAAACTATTTAAAGCTGCCTTGGTGCACAGACACGCTCTCTCTGCAAAGAGGCACCACGCATGATGCATCAGTGACCCTCTCTGGGATGCACTGCAGACATCAGTTACATCCACAGTCAAAAGGGGATTCTTCAGAAACGTCATCGAGTAAGCTTCTCTCTTTCTAACCACATATTTTAACAGTTTCATGGATGTAAGGGACTGCAGCTTCCAAATGCTACCCCAGGTTTGTAAAGGGGAATGGTAACCTGCGTGGCGGCCCCCTGTGCTGGCGACATCATCCAACAAGGCTCAAGAGCAGGGAATGAGCAAACTCCAAATTAAAACTCCCAGGAAAATTTCAGGTTGGCAGCAAGCACATCTTGTGAACAGGTTTAGCACAGACATCAGGTCAACTACCCCAAATGTCAGAACCTTCAGTGAGCACTAAGACACAAGATACTGGATAACATCAGTGAAAGAGGAGCTGGGGTTCAGCTCACACTGTGTGCCAGCTCCTGCATCCTTCACACACCCGTCTGCAGGCTCTCTCCCTAGTTTTCTTGGAGGCTTCCCATTGAACTGCAAATCAAGTTAACCCCAACAAACAAACATAGACTATAAATTCCCATAGAGGCCCATCAGTGAGGGGAGTCCAGAGACTTGTTCTCATGAGCTGGAAGACATCTTTTAGTTGGGTTCCAAACAAACCAGACATAATCTCATTGCTTCATAGACTTAAAGCCAAAAAGGAGACTAGTAAATCATGTCTGAATATCACAGTCTTCAATTTCATGCAGATATGAAACCCATATACTGGAGTTTGATTAACACATCTCAGGCCCCAGGAGGCTGAAGCACACCACTGGCAGAAACCAGGAGGCTGCTGCGACTGAACCACCCCAGCGACCACCCTGCAGGACCCGGACCTCCTGTGCTTTGGCCGAGCATCAATGCATGGCCATGAGCTGGGCCCGTGGCAAGCATGGGCTCCTTCAGTGCTCGTTACACTACAGCAAAGGAAGCCACACTGCCTCACCTGGCACTGGTGGGCTCAGAGCACATGGCCGATGCATAAATGCAACAACCTGATCACTGGTCTTGAGCCCCGTGATACCTGGACCACCTCCGGCCCTCTAAAGTTTGTAAAAAGGGGAGGTAACCCCATTTTTTGCTTGATGCAGGCTCTGGAATGATGCTTGTGGTGCAGTGAGAGCAAGCAGAGGAAGGAGGCACGGTGCCAGCTCCCTGCAATGGCTGGCGAGCAGGGCTGCGACTCACCTGCCTTGCCCTGGCTGTCGGGGGCCGTGATCTCCACAATCAGGTTCTCCAGGAGGGTCCCCTTGTGGTTGATCTCCTCCACCTGCGGCCCCTTCCCCGTCCACTCCTCCAGGAGATCCTGTTCGGAGGCAAAGGCTGGGGTTGGCAGCTGTGCTCGCCACACTGCAGCGTGCTGTCCCCAATGGAAACGGCGAGCCCGGTCCCCTCCACTATGAGCTGGTGGCACCGGGACAGCGCTGACAGAACAGCTCCCAGCGAACCGGCTGCGTATCGCTGGGGGCACCCAGCACGTTGCAAGCAGACTGCGTGCACGGAGTGGGTGTCTTGACGTGTATTTTTGCCAGCGGGAATCAAAGAGTAACAAGCTCTTCCCTGAGCAGTGGGTCTGTCACACCTTGTTCTCCCCGCTGCTGTTTCTGGGGGCTCCCTCCCACCCCACACTACCCAGCCGTGTGTGAGTGCAGTCCCACGGCTTTCTGCAGAGCCCCTGTGTGAACCTGCGGCTCGGAGCCCCGAGGCTATGGTGGCTCACAAGGACACTGCCAGGCCCCCCAGCTCGGCCCTCGAATTGTCCTCATTTAAGGCATCGCTGTGCCGGAGATGAGCGGAGGAGGCTGCCTTTGATGTCTAGCAGGGAGAAGCACACAGCAAAAACTCGCAAATCCCCGACAAAGCAGGTGGGAAGGAGGGAAGGGAAATGAGGCTGTGCGCGGGAGGACCTTCGCTCTGTTCCCTTGCCTGCACACCAGGGACCATGAGATGCCCACACACAGGGGGCTGCAGCCCAGCAGCAAGTACAGGGAAGCCCACGATTACTGAGAGCATAAAAAACCTCCCAGAACATTGTTTCCTGGGATTTATTCCATATTCCAGGGTTTTCGCACCAGCTGCCAACTTTCCCAATCTGTTTCCAGCTCCCTCTGCCCACCTGGACCTGCTGCCTGCATTTGTGTAGCTCCTGGGTGCCCAGAGAGGTCTCTGCAGGCGGAATTTTGCCCTCGCTCTCCTTCAGCCACTTCCTCATGGCTCCAACCAGCTTTCGGAATTCGTCCAGTTGCTCCTGGCAGGACGATGCATCCCTTTCTCTAAGAGTGAAAAGGTTTCAGAGAGTCAGAGCTCGTGCTTTGCCTTGCAATTACCACCGCGTGAATGTAGCACAGTTGAGTCTCCAGGAGCCCGTCTTTTTATTATTATCATTCGATGTTGCTTAGAAACAGCGCATGCACTGCCAGCCAAAACGGGGTGCAAGCTGCAGCCTGCCCCTCTGGGCTGCTGGCAGCTGCTCCGGCACTGCTGGCTCACGTGGAGCTCCCCTGCCAGCCTGCACCCACTCTGCACGGGGCTCTTTGGGGAGCGGAGCTTCGGGGAAGGCAGGGCTCCTTCCCACCGCCCCAGGCCCTGCCATCGGCTCTCATCCATTCAGCCCCTGGGGGGGAACAAGGCAGCCCCTCCGCCTGGCTCCCCCACTGAGCACAGCTGCGGGCAGCCTGCATGCAGCTGGCCAGAGGCAGCACGCTGTGTGGTGCTGAGTTACTGGGGATTATCAGGAAATTCAATCTGCTTCTTCCCATCGCCTCTCTTGCATTCACCAGGGAGTCTGGAGATGCAGCCTGCGAGGTGTGCCCTCCCTGGGGACACAGGCGAGCTGTTGCTCCAACCCCGCTCATGCTGCCATGGCTGCCTCAAGTTCAGGATGCTGCTAAAAGGTCCTCCTCATCCCCACTGCGAGGGGCTCTGAGGACACAGCCCTGCTGTGTCACCTCCTGCAGAATGTGTCTGGGGCCAGCCCTGACCCTCCACCAGCACCCGCTCCCCCTGAGCGAGATGCTCCCGGCCGCAGCACCGAGCTGTGGCAGCCCACACGCTCCGAGACGCACGAATGCCGGCTCCTGTGGCACCAGGAATTTTTCACAACGCCCCCAGCCAGGCTTTTTTTAAAGTGTCAGCTGGAGCGAGCTGCGTTATGTCTCCTGGTGTGGGAGGAGGGAGGCAGGAAGAGTTCGCTCGTGCCCCCCCGCGGAAAGGAGATCTCGCAGGGGCTTGCTCTGCCTGCAAAGCCTCCCGGGGGCAGATGGGGCTCTAGGACTCACCTCTCCTCTGCCACCTTCTGCAGCTGCAGGAACTCCTTCTTCAGGCTCTGCAGCTTCTCCTGCTGTAGGGAGGCGCTGGGCGTGAAACCGCAGGAGCCCAGCTCCGCAGCCAGGTGCTCCAGGGCCGCCAGGTCCTCCTGGTGCTGCCTCAGCTCCAGATTCAGCTCCTGCCAAGAGCAAAGGGTGATGCCAACCGTGCCCCCACCAGCAGATCTGGGCAGGGGGGACGAAGGGGACAGCCCTGTGCCTTGGTGAGCTGGAGACCCTCTGTGGACAGCGCCACGAATTGCACCAGTGCCAGGCGGGGGGGCAGGGCTCAGGCCCGCTCACTTCTGAAGCTCTGGCTCAGCAAATTCCTCAACCAGCTGCGGGAGCAGGTCCCACCTTCCCCTGCCCCTTCCCTGGTGCTGGTCTGAGGCCACGCAGTGAGTGTGATGGGGAAACCCAGACCAGGCCAAATCAAACCCGCTCACAGCACAAGCATCCAGTTTTATGCCAGCTTAGACCATTGCTGAGGCTGTGGCCAAACCATGCCCCATAGCAAAGCACTTGTAGGGAACCTGAGGGAAGAATCTGTGCAGCCATTACCGGCCACCAGGACCCACTGCATTGCCAAGGGCTTTGTCACATCCTGCACTGCACTTGCTGCCAACACTTGGGTGGTTTTGCTTATTAACCCATGGAGCCTTTAACTGGTAAAGCCTTGCTATATTTGGACTGGCCCCTAAGAGACTGATCCCTTCAGAAAATCAGGCTGGCTCCAGGGAAATGCCATTCCCAGCTCTCCCTGCTGGAAACAGCCTCAGCTGCCCCAGCCTCGCTCCCTTCCTCAAGTGAGCAGCATCCGTGGGTCCTGCAGACCCTGGTGGCCTGGGAGAACCAGGAAGAAATCACTGCAGAATGGCACTGCCCTAGGAACCCTGCGCAGGTGGAATTTTCTCCCTCCCTCAGGCAGGGGAGCCACATCTCACCTGGATGTGCTGGGAGAAGCGAGCGATGTCACGGTCTGGCTGGTTTCCAGATGCCAACATCCGCGCTCTGCTCTCCGTGAACTGCTGCAGCTTCTCTGAGAGCTGCTCGTACTGCTCAACCTTCGGCAGGAGACCCTTCAGCGCCTCCTCCTTCTCCTGCTGCTGCTGGCACAGCCTGCCGAAATGCTCCGTCACCTCGGCCAGCTTGCCCTGCAGGGCAGAGGCCATGGCACTGTCCGCCGCCTCCGTGAACCGTGTCACCATCTCGCGGGTGGCTTCCAGGCAGCTCTTCTGCCTGGCGATGTCCTGCTTCAGCTTCTGTTGTGAGCATACACAGACAGGATGCCGTTTTAGGAAGACTTGAGCAAAACTGAACTGGTACAAAGAGGCTGGGGGCTGCCCTTTGCAACAACAGCACACATTTGTGCAAGAAAGGTTTTCTGTCCTGATTTTCTTTTCCTTTCTGCTCTCCCCAACCCAGTCTGCCTTCTCCCAGTGCCTGACATCCAAACCCTGCTTGTTAGCAAAGAAGAGAGGCTTTCAACAGGCCAGTGTTCGAGCCTAAAGAAATTGTGTAAAGGTTGTGCTCGTATCCCTTTTTATTTATTTTTTTGTGTGCTTTCGGAATCCCTTAGCCAAGTCCCGCGCAGTTCAGACGCCACAGACAGCCCCATGTATTTGAGGCGAGGGAGACCAGGGGCCAGCCTTACCGCGTTGGTGGCCAGCGAGTCCTGGATGGAGGCGGAGGAGAGCGCGGCCGGCTGCTCTCCCCCCAGGCTCTTCTCGATCTCAGCCACCGACTGCAGGAGGCTCTCCAGGCTCTCCTGGACGCTCTGGGACTGGGCGATGGATTTCTGCAGCAGGTCTGAGCGCTCGGCCATCTGCTGGGAGAGGCTCTGGAAGCGGCTCACGATGGCATCTGGAGAGATCAGCACGAAGAGAAGTAAATGGCACAGAGCTCACCTGGTGTTCAGAGGGCAGCGAGTACCAACGCAGCCGCTGGGTGCAGAGCTGCAGGAACTCCTGCCAGGCTCTCACTGACCCCAAGCTCAGCACTGAGACAGTGGGCCTAACACAAATGGCCAAACTGGACCACAGCCCTCACCCCATGCAAACGTATGCTCTGAAGGCACATCACTGTGTCTCCACCTTTGTCCCATCTTCCCCCATATGTGCGAGACTTCACGCGTCCTCCCTCCTGGTTTGCTTTCAGTCTCTCCCAGCCACCCCTGCTGATACCTCTGGCTGCTTTCAGCTGTACCTGTTGTTTCCTGAACGTGCCCGTGGTCAGGGGCTGGTTCTCCTTGTATCTCCAGGAGGGAACGAGCTGCTTTCTGGAGCTTCTCCACTGGCACCTGATGCTCAGCGAGGTTTCCTTGCAGCTGCTGCTTTGACACAAGGCAAGACAAGGCAACATCAGCAGTCAGTCACAGACAAGAGACCTTCACCCGTGGGGAGCTCAGTGCTCCATTCAGACCCTGAGGGTCCCTGTTCAGTTAATTAAAAAATCCCACAAATAAATAACGCAGGTTGGACAGCCCAACCATTGTTGGGCCCTGCCACTCTCGCAGCAGGAAAACCTTCCCCCCACATCCCGCTGGGACATCCAGGGGCAGCAGCCCCTTGTCCTTGTGCTCAGCACCTCTCAGAACAGCCTGGCTCCATCTCATCTGCAGTGTGGGGACTTCCCGAGCCCGCAGGTGTACCGTTGCACTCAACCAGCAAAAAAGGCTAACAGATGGAATCTCTTCTAGCCCTGAGGCTGCCCAGAGCAGAGGCCAAATTCCCGGACAAACTCCAACGCTCCCCCAGGAGATCGCCCACAGACCACGCACCCCGGCACTGGCGAGCTGCTGCTGCAGAGCGGCGGGATCTGAAGAAACCGTCTCTGAGAGCAGTTTCCCAACCGCAGCTTCGCTGTCCTGCAGCCACGTCCTGAGAGACTCTGCCACCTCCTGGAACTGCTGGTAGTGCTCCAGCAAGGTGCTCAGGTGGGAGCCAAGCTTGGTGCACTGCAAAGGAGCAACGAGACATAATGGCAGGATGCTCACAGGAACAGAGCAACCTGGCACCTCTGGAAAATGCACAGGCATCAGCAGAGAGAAAACACAACAAAAGAAACATTCTTGTCATGTGTGTTAAAGCAATTACAGGAAGCACCACGCAGACCAACACCAAGAGAGAGCTACTCCTGCACAAACCCCAGAAGATGACGATCCTTGTCCTCCAAGCTACATGCATGCTAAAACCGCAGCCACTCTTGAGGGAAGCCTCCCCCTGCCATCACTGCTTATTCTACACACACACGAGGAAAACAGTGCCCGAGGTTTGACTCCCAGCCTTGCAAAGCCCTTCCCATACCTTGGAGTGCAGCGTGGTGTATCGCTGGGTCGCATCCTCCAGCTTGCTCTTCACCACGCTTCCCGAGGCCAGCGGCTGGGACCCTGCGTCCCTGGCAGCTCCCTCCGCATCCAGCACCTTCTGCCCTGACATGGTGACAAACCGCAGGTCCCCTTTGTGAGAGATCACATCTTCCGAGAAGCTGCCCTGCCGCAGCAGCAGCTGCCGGAGGGACGCGGGGTCGCTGTCCCCTTTGTACATCCCCTCCAGGTCCTGCTCCGCTTGCTTCAGCCAAGCCTCGAACTCCCCGTGGTCCCGCAAGAACTTCTGCAGCTCGTCCCGCAGCACCTGCACTTGCTTCAGCCGCGTCTCCGACTGGGCGAGGGAAGCTGCGTACCGGTCCTTCAGCTCCGCCAGCCGGCCCTGCAGCCCGGCCCTCTCCTCCCCAGGCAGGCTGTGGCCGTGCTTGTCCAGGAAAGCCTGCGCCGACTGCGTTGCCAGGATGACGTCCTGCTGCTGGGACAGCAGCTCTTGGTGCTGGGCCTGAAACACGCCAACAGGCAGAGGTGACTCCTGTGACCGAGGGGATGCGCACCCACACCACCAGCAGCAGGCTCGCGGGTGGACGCAGCAAGGATCTGCAGTGCCCCCGCGCTCCGGTGCTGCCAACAAGGTGGGGAAACACCCGCGGGCCAGCAGACATAACCCCCTTTCATTAGGGGCACCGTGCTCTCGTTACCCCGGTTGCACCGTGCCATGGGACACATCCGCCCCGCCAGCCCCACCAACGCCCTGAACACGTGTCCTCCAGGCTGGGCATGGTCTTCCCAGGAGTTCCCGAGCCTCCCATAGGGAAAACCGCCCCGAGCAAGTGCTCTGGAGGCCAGGCAGCCAGAGGCAGTGTGTGGCAGCACTGAAGCCTGCTGTCACGCTGACAGGCAGGCAGAAAGCTTGGAGAGGGACGAGGTGGCAGCCCTACCTTCAGCCTCTCGTACTGCTCGTCCAGGTTCTCAGCAGTCCTGTCTGCTCCCACGACACGGCCATCAGGGACATCCTGAGCATCCTGCCCTGCTCGCACCCCTGCCGCTGGCTCAGTGGGGTGCGGTCTGTACTCCAGGAGCTCGCCCTTCTGCTCCAGCGATGCCACCCAGCTCAGAAGGGAATCGATCTTATTGCTGTTCTCCTCCAGCTCTTTGGCTGCTTTCACCTGAAAGCACAAAGGCTCTCGGTAAGAATGATCCATTTCAATCATATTCAGCAAACTGCTGCATGGGGGACGGACACAAAAACGAACAGAAGAAAAACCCTGAACTGTTTTCCAACTGCATCAAACACTTCACAGACCCTCAAAACACTTTGTGACTCTGATAAGGGGAGGGTACAAAGAGGCTGTGAACAAACTCAGCCTCTGTTATGCTGCACTTCTCACCCTGCTACAATCCAGGGTCACAGGCAGCCCCAGCACCGATGGGCTGCGACTCCACGCGTACAGGTGTGGAGACACGTTTCACGAGCACGTGGAGATGCCCAGCGCTCACACCAAGGGCCAGCCTAAAGGCAGAGCAAGATGCCTTGTACTGCCCCAGCTCCTCCACAACCAGCTCATCTGTGCCTGATGCTCTCAAGGCATTTCACCAGGGAGCAGTGTCACTGCCTCGCCCCACCCAGAGGACAGACAGAACAGTAAGCTGCTTTATGTTGCATCGCCCAGAAGAATGGCAGAGCTTTGAATGAATCTGATTCTACTGACCAGACCTCACCGGGCACCTCAGCCAGGCCCAGGGGCTGCAGCCCATCACGTTACCTTTTCAGTCTCCTGCTGCACTGCAGCAGTGACGGCGCTCTCCAGCTCCTTCTGGGCCATCTCTGTCCTCTCCTGCAGGGACTGGTACTGCTCCTTGGCACGCCGAAGCTTCTCTTGCAGTGCTGCCAGCTCCCCAGGCTCCATCTTTGTCTTGTTCTCCTCCAAGAACTCCTCTGTGGTTTTCAGGACGCTGGCAAAGGAGGCGGCTCGGGTGTGCATGTTTCTCTGCAGCTCCTGGGCAGACAACAGCACGATGCCGTGAGGCGCCGTGTGCTCCCAAGGCAGTGCCAAGGCCCCCCACCTCCCAGCCTCCCTTTCTGAAGCACTGACCTTCACGTCACTTTGCCTCTGCTGCAACGTGGACAGGTCTCCTTCGCTGGCCGCCCGCTGCTGCTCGGCCAGCGTGTCCTCCGCTGCCTCCAGCCAGGTGCTCAGCTCGGCCAGGTTCTGGGCGCGGGCTGCCTGCTGCTCCTGCAGCGTCTGCGGTCGAGAGCAGAGGGAAGGGGGAGAGGGGGCAGTTAGTACCGGGGCTGCGCTTCCACCACGCACGTTGCTGAAAAGCAAGGCAAGAGGTTACAGCTGGAGCACCTTCCTGGAGGTGAGGATGCAGCACAGAAACCAGCTTTTGCAGCTCTCCCTAGGCTCTCTCCCCCTCTCACGTTTACACGCTGCAGGAACGTGGCTGAGGTCCAAGCCCCTTTCCAGCGGCAGTGCTGGGGGACTGGAGCTGTGCAGTGCACGTTTGCCACCATTCAAGCAGGTTTCTCTGTTTTACTTTTTTAAGAACCCCGTCCAGCTCCACGTGGAGCTACGCTCCAGTTTACGTGGTCCTCTCTTGGGAGAGCTCAACCAGAAATTTCTGTGCCTTTTCCATTCAACCTTATGAACATTAAAACTGCATCAGAAACTCATCTAATGAGAGGTGAGAACCTGGCACCAGGCAGCACCACTGTGGAGCCCCATACAACCTAAGGCAGGTTGGCTTTTAGACACTGGGGTTGGAGAGGGAGCCCAGGAGAGAGAAAAGCGTTTCTGTAGCCGATCCAGCTCCTACATTTTGCTGCCAGAGCACAACACAGAAGCGCCTGTTTGAGCAATTGAGCATGATGTGACCTGAGAGTCCCTGCAACGTTTCTGTTCCCTTCCCCAGGGCAGAGAAAAGTTTTTGAGTTTCACTGGGCATTTCAGCAAGGTGATGTACAAACTTGTGCAAAACACTGTGCTTGGTTCTCACAGTCATAAGATAAACAACAGAAGCAAATTGAAAGAGCCTTCTTAAGAGCTCTTCAGCTGCAAAGCGAGTTCTTCCTGGGTTAGGATGGGCGCACACTCAATCTGAAAAAGCAAAGCAAACTGGTTAATATACACACACACTCCAGATGGGACAGGCAAGAGTTATAGAGAGCAACTGTTAATAAAAAAAAAACATTAATACTGTCTTGAATAAGAGGATTCATGCAGTGATGAGTGCTGCACGAAAGCAGCAGAGACCTGGGGACCTGCTTTTGCAGCTACCAGCTGCCTTGATACATCATCAGCTGTTTCTTTAGGTCAGCAAAACCTGTCTTGTGTGGTGAAAGTAAGACATTAAAACTGCCGGCTGCCTGTGGTGCCAGCTCTGCACAGGGATTTTCTGGTGAGGTTACAGAGACCAGGGCTTTTTCTACCTGGCCCAAAACAACTCGATGCCTAGCAGAGGACTCCCAGCTGTGCTACCGAGACCTCTGACAGGGCTCAACCTTGAGGGAGGAAAGCAACTTTCCCCTTGGGAGTTACGTGGTAGGAAGAAGAAAGACTTTAGAGGAAGCTCATGATGTGCAGTGGGAAGTCATAAACCGTGAGTGGCATGCACGTGAAATCCCAGATAACGAGGTATCTCAGCGCACGCTCTTATGGCTGGAAAGTGTTTGAGTGAGCAAACTGCAGCCAGGAAGCAGCTGTGCCACAACCTTCACCTGATCTGTCTGCTCCGCTTGCTGGAGACAGACCTGCAGGACCTCGACCTGCGCCGCCACGCGCTCCGACAGGTCCCGGAACGCCTTCTGCAGCTCGTTGAGCAGCCGCAGCAGTTGCCTGCTCTGCTGAGGGGTCAGGTCCTGGGCGTGCTCCGAGATAAGGAACTGGATGTCGAAGGCGGTGGCATCGAGCTGAGCCTTGGTGTCAGCGAGGGGCTCTTTCAGCTCCTGAAGGGAAGAGAAAAGACCTGTCAGGCTGAACTGCTCTGCGCTGCCAGCTTCAGATGGGGCACACAAGCAACACGGGCCGCAGTGTGTGCCCAAAAAAAGCACTGTGTCACTGGAATGCTGTACTCCATAATCCCAAGAGACCCGAAGCACACAGCACTGAAGTGACAGAGCCTCGTCACACCAATTCTCCAAGGCTCTGCTAAACAAGGCCTCCAGCACCTTGCCAAGAGACCGCTTGCGCCCTGCGTGAGGCTGCCCAAGGACAATCCAGGTCCAGAGCCCTGCAGTCTGTGATGACCACGCACGGTACCAGCGGCTCTCCGCCTTCAGTCCCCTGACTTCAACTGCCCGCAAACAGGAGGTGCTGAGCTGTCCAAATCTTGAGAGCTATCGCTACAAGATGAGTAGCTGTGGAGGGGGGCCTGGGCTCCTCATACAGGTGATGGAGACTGGGGCAGGTGTGCTGGAGGGGGCTCTTGGAGCCCCCTGGAGGCAGCGGCTCTCAGCCTCACAGGATTCCCTGCTGGTCACTCAGCCTCCACCACACACATCTGCATTTGAGCATGTGCCCATAAAGGCCAAAGCAGATGGTTCATGCATTGTGGAAACAAATTACTTTGGAGCAAATACAATATTGCTGCTCCTCCTGCAACCAAGGATAATGGCAAACCCACCAAGGCTCCAGGAGGGGAGCAGGATTAAAAGCTTCTCCTCTGCACAGAGCACAGCAACTCCATCCATCAGGAAGGATTAGGGGCATCGCCATGGTTACCTTGTAGTGTTGGAGGCAGCGACTCAAGCTGTTTGCATCCATCCCATGGTGGTAATCGCTGCCGTCCAGCGACTGCGCAGTGCCAGAGACCCAGCTCAGCAGCTCCTGCAGTTTACCCTGGAGAGTCTCGTGATGCGTCATGATTTTAGCCTTAAACACAGAAGTGCACCATTCAAACAAGGAGCAGGGCACTCCAGGGAAGCACCAGGATGCGCAGGGTGGGGGGACAGCAGGCAGCAGGGACAGCTGCCAGCTCTACCTTTTGGGTTTCCGCTGCACCACGCAGGTTTAGCAGCCGGGACTCCAGGATATCACTCGCAGAGCTCAGAGACTTCTGGAGGTTCTTGGCATCCTTCTCCAAAGCCTTCAGTAGTTGCTCAGGGACTTCTTCAGGCGGGTTGGCCACAATCCACTTCACAGCGTCCAACTCCTGATTCACTGGAAAGCTGAGCTCCTGCAGCTCAGCGCCCAGGGCCTGAGGCAAGACAGCATTGTTAAGTCTATGGTATAGTTCATCTTCCCACTGCCAAAAGTGACAGCACTGCAGAGGTTTTGGAGAACCAGCTCCAAACACTGCGTGTATCTGATGGAAAGATTCATTGCAATCGACCCGTTCATGCAGCCCTGCTCAGCTGCCAGCACTCGACTGTCTTTCTCCAGGCTGTAAAATTCATTTCAGCCACACTTAGGTTACTGTCTAAGCACGAGAGGAAGGTAAGCCAGAGGGAGTGCCAGAGAGATGGGGTTTGCATATAAATGCCAGTTCAGCCTGAGGCTAACGCCCCGCTTGCTCCCAGAGCAGGGAGGAGGAACAAGGGGGAGCCTGAGAAGTGCTGGGGAGAGGGGGGAGAGCTCCGTCCTGCCTGGTGCCAGCAGCGCTCACCTCAGCCTGCTGCAGCAGGTCCTGCAGGGCGGCCAGATTCTGCTCTGCTGGCTGCACACGTTTAATTCTCATCTCAATATCTCGGAGCATGGAGAGATAGGAGATCAGCTTCTCATCATGCTCCAGGCACATCTTCTTGCTGAACTTGATCTACAGAATCAAATGGTAAAACAAAACCTCAAGTTTAGAGAGAAAACAGACAATTAAACGTACATATGCATACATATTTTTTTAAAAGAAGCAATCTCTTAATAGCATTCCATTTCAGGGACTTTCCACTTGGTAGCCTTATCTACAAGATTTACTACAGGAAAAACAGAATACATGGCTCTTTTTCCAACATAAGCTTATAAATGGCAAGAGATCCATTGTGTTACAGTAAAAGTGCCAAAAAATGGTCCTACTTATTAGTCATTTGTAAGTAATGCTCTAGCAAAAAGAAGCCACAACTAAGCCTTGAGTGTTTTCAGTCCTACATCACTGGGTCCTTTGCCAAATCCATTGCAGCTGATGCTGTAACATCAAGCCCCAAACATCCACGACTCACGTTCTGGCTCTCCTCTGCACCGAGGACCTGGGACAAATTTAACATCAAACATACACAAATAGCACGTAAAAATGCTGAAATAGCAGAAAGCAGTCACCCACCTGGGCTGGTCTCGCAGACTCCGTCGAGGTCTCCAGCAGCTCCCCCTCCACTATCACGGGTAAGAGCAGGCCCCGGTCGCCAGGACCTGGCTGCCGGGGCTTCTCCTGGGGCGCTTCTCTGGGGGCTGTGGGGGGCAGAGGGGCACCGGCTCGGCCTGCGCTGGGCTCCGCTGGTTGCTCCTGTGGGGTGCCTTCTCCAAACTCCAGGGTTGCAGAGGTTTCCTGAACTTCTCTGGGTTCCTCTCTGATAATTAACTCATCCAGCTTTTCTCCTGATGCCGGGGCTGTGGTGAGCACCTCGCTGCTGGTTCCCACCTCAGCGTTTTTCTGGGTCTTCCTCTCCTCCAGTTCAAGTGCCACAGAGAGATCGTGCCCCTTTCTGCTCTGACCTTTTGTCACCACCAGAGCTTCCCCTTGTTCTGGGAGAACAGGGAGCACCTGAACCCCTGGGAGGAATGCTTCATCCTTCTCAGAAATTGGTTTCTTCTCTTTTTCACCCCTGCTGCTCTCCAGCTGCTTTTGCTTGGCTCCATCTTTTGCCAACCCCGCAGTAATCTTCTTGGTGGCTGTGTCAAGTTTTGGTTCTGGAGCACTTGAGACAAAGTCTCCCTCCTTCCCTGGAATTTCTTTGGATACTGGAGTAGGAAGGGACTGCTTTTCCACAGAAGATTTCTCTGGCTGAGCACTGTCCCCTGGGACACCAATCTGCTTTGTTTTCTTTTTCTTGCTTTTCTGTTTTTGGGTAGGTTTTCGCTCAGTTTCACCTACTTCTTCTCGATCAGCTTCTGCATCCAGTCTCAGGGTTTCTCCTACAGGGTGTCTGACAGCTCTTCCGTCTGCAAGCTCATCTCCTGCCGGCCTCAGAGGGACACCAGCCTTGGGGGGTTCTCTGGACATTATAGGGCCCAGCTCTTCCTTCCTGCGACCCACAGAAACAGCTTCCCTTGGGGCTGCCTGTACTGCCTGATCCAGGCTTGCTGCCTGCTGTCCCCTCACTGCACCTTCTTCCTCTGCCACAACCTCCCCTGCACTAAGAACCCCCTCCCTGCTCCTCTCCGTACCGCTCTCAGCACCATGAGGCACCTCTGTGTCAAGGAACGGCCACTCTTCCTCGAACCCCAGCCCTTCCACTTTCCCCGTCCCCTGATCTGCTGCTTTCCCTCTCGATTCCTGCCCCCAGGCCACTCTCACATGGGAGCTGCTTTTTGCAACCCCCTTCTCCGCAGCCTTTATCACTACTGTCCCTTTAGAGAGAGGTGCTGTGCCTAATACTAAGGGGTGTTCTGGAGCCACTTCAACCTCTCCTTGTCGCTGACGTGTGACACCATCCCCTGGAGTTTCTTGAGGAAGCAGTTCTGGTTTCCCTTTCCTTGGCATCACCAGGGATGTGGCAGGAGCAGCGGCTGCGTCCCCAGTCAGGCCGCAGCTCGCAGCTTCAGATCTGGCCTTGTGCTCAGCACCACCGGGCTTCATTGCAGCACTAATAGGGAGGACCACACCTTCCTCTTCTGGAGGTGTTTTTTCCATTTTTTCCTGGGAAAGGTGGGGTTTATCTGCTTTGAGGACCTCAGAACCGTATTTGCCTTCAGATATTTGTGCGTCTTGAAGAGTGGCAGCTAATTTTTGGCTAATCAGGCCTTTTTCAACAGCTTCCTTTAAAGTCAATCTTTTTCCACTGCTAGCATCAACAATTCCTCCGCTCCTCATCTGGCTGGTCGCGATGACTTTGGCCATTTCCTCATCCAGCAGCCCCTCCTCCAAAGCAGCCTTCAGGGAGAGCCTCTCGCTGACGGTGCCCTCCACAAACCCCCCGCTGTCCGCCTGAGCCTGCAGCAGCCGCAGCGTGGGCAGAGGGTCCACCCTCCCCAGCTTCACCGCCTGGGCACACGTCAGCTTGCTCCCCGTCACCTCATCCTTGATGGCTCTGAAGGGATGGACCTCCAAATACCTCTGACCGGATTCAATGTCAATTTTACACTTCTTTATGAACTCCGAGTAGGGCACGAGCATGCAGTTCTCAGGATCTACAATGCCTCGTTTCACTTCTGGAGACGACAGGACTTTCTCCACAACCTGCCTGGGCAGCAAGCCCTCCTTCACTGCCTGGCAGAGCGCCAGTCTCTGGCCAGAAGCAGGATTGATAATGCTTCCACCCCCGGCCTGGATTTCTTGCACTTTCCTCTGGAAGTCCGGACTAACAAGCCCTACTGATACTGCCTGGGGCAAGGGCACCTTCTCCTTCGTTACTGGATGAATGTATTCATGCAGGCACACGCTTTCAGCCTTCGTGAGTTCATTACATAAATCTTGATTGATCAAATCGTGCTTCATGGCGTCATTTACCGAAAGCCTCATTCCAGACACGTGATGAATTATTCCTCCATCTGCAATCTGCTTGGTCAAGAGCTCAAATGCTTTTTCCTTTTCAAGGAGCCCTTTTTCAACAGACTGCGCAACAGTCAAAGGATGCTTGGTTTTGGGATCCACAATTCCACTGGTTTCAGCCTGCAAGCTAATGAGCTTCTGCCTGGTTGCCTCATCGGTGCTTTTCCCTTTGGAAGCCTTCTCCAGCTTGACCAGCTCTTTCTGACTAGTTGGCTCTATGAGGCCAAGATTTGAAGCCAACGTGACTGATATTTTTTTGCCACGTTTCAAGTCAACAATCCCTCCAGTAACCACCTGCCCTTCCAAGATCCTCATTGCCGTCTCCTTGTCCAGAAGGCCAACTGCAGCAGCATCCTTGATAGAGTAGACAAAGTTATTGCCTGGGTCAAGAACACCACTTATGGCTTTGTCGGATGCGAGAACTTTCTGGAGAAGCTTCTCATCCATTAAACCTTCTTCAATGACATCCTCGGTGGTTAATGATTCACATGTTTGTGAGTCGAAGAAGCCACTGAACATCTTCATCTTCTCCATCAGTTTCACAGCCGTGTGGCCAGGCACCACTCCACAGGCTACTGCTTCGTTTAGAAGAAGAGTCTTCCCTGTCTGTTCATGGATTATGCCACCACTTTGGAGCTGCGTTAACAACATTTCCAAAGTGTCCTCCTCATCCTGCTCTGTAGGGGCTGGCAGGGATGTGTCATCAATACACTCATCACCCGCCGCTTCTTTCCTCTCTCCTTCCTCCACTTTCAATACACCTTCAACGCTTTCAGTGTGCCTCTCCGTTTGCTCAGCCTCTCCAGTTCTAGGGAGCACAATCTCCTCTCCTCCCACCGTGCCATTCTGTATTGTTTCCTCTTTTAGCAAATAAATCTCTCTAATGTCCTCCACCTCTAATTCAGGTTCCTCCACATCCTGAGACCTCTCTGCCATTATTTCCAGTCTCTCCGTACTTTCGGAAATACCCACCAACATATGGCTTTTGCTTTTCACATCACCTGCCCCAGTTTCCAATGTCCTCTTCTGATCTTTGATATTTTCCACTCCACCTACTATAATAGGCTTGGACTCTTCTGTCTCAATCACAATTTCTTCTGTTTCTCTGAATCCACTACCAGAATCACTGGGATGTTCTGGCACAGACAATTTTACCTGATGTTTGTGTTTGCTTGTAGAAGCAATTTGCTCTCTACCAAGTTTGGATTCAGTCTCACTTTTGAAGGTAGCCTGTTCAGTGTAAATCAGCCCTTGCTCCTCCACAAGCAGGATATCTTCTGCATCCTCCAACGGGCGGCTTCCAGGTCCCATCACCACCTCTCCATTCTCCAAAGCAGTTCTGGGTGGCAGGACCTTTTCGCTTTGCTCTTTTGAAGGAGCAAATTGAAACTCAAGCTGCTGCAAAGCCAAACCGTTGCAAGGCTCTCTTTCAAGAGCTGCATTTGCCTTTGTCTCCTCAAAGCCTTCACTCCCTTCCAACACATGTTCGCAGGATCCATTTTCTTGGGTTTGGATGAGGACTTTAGTGAGATTGTTCAACTCTCCATCTACCAAGAGCAGCTTCTGGCCATCGTGGATGTTGATGTAGCTGTGGGTCATCAAGTGGAACATCAGCCTTTCGTCGTCACTCCTTAGCAGAGGGTCACTTTGCTCTTTGTGACCTGTGGGACTCTTTCCAGAGGAGCTCTGGCCATTCCTGCTTCTGCTTGGAGAGCCAGCGAGCTGCACGCTGGCCATGACATCAGGTATGACTGTTGATTTCAGCTTCTTCGCCACATCTCTCTCTAGGATGCCATGGTCAACTGCTTTCCTCCAGGACAACACCTCTGTGGTTTCTGGTATAAAGACAGCCTTAATGAGTTGCCTCTTGCTGAGAATCTTGTAAACCAGCTCTGTGGACAGAATTCCTTGCTCTAAAGCATCTGCAACTGGGATGATCTCTCCCGTCTCTGGCCACAGGAGCCCCATGAAGGACCAGAGGGATTCCAGGACCACCAATGCAATCCTTGGTGCTACCAACTCTTTCCTTACAGCTTCGTCAATTGTAAGTCTCTCTCCTGTGACTGTATCAATGATGCCACCTGTCTGAAGCTGCCGGATTAAAAGTGTGCATGCCAAATCCTGGTCAATTAAATTATGTCTCACAGCCTCGTCCACAGTCAGCCTGTGCCCTGTCCTGGGGTCAACAATGCCACCAGCAAAGAGCTGGGCTTCCAGCAACCTCACTGTTAACTGTCTGTCTATTAGTCCTTCCTGGACGGCACGGAAGATGCTGACTTTTCTGCCTGATTTCAAGCTCACCATCCCACCTGCCAGCTGCTTGACTGGGAGCAGCCTCAGTCCAGTCTCTTGGTGGATGATGCATCGGTGCATGAGCTCTGGCAGACTGATTTTCTCTGCAGTGTTGGGGTCAATCAAATCCTTGCCGCATTCCAGGTGAGACAGCAGTCTGGAATGAAGCTGGGGGGTAAGGAGCCTTTCTTGTAGAGCTGCCTCCATGCTGATTCTGCCCTGAGGGGTTTTAAAGCCCCCCGTTACAAGTTCAACCTCAAGAATCTTCAGCCCAATGCTCTCACTAATCCTCCCCTCTTCTATCGCAGCAGCGACAGGTAGGAGCTGCCTCCCTTCACATTGGACTTTGTCCACCCGCTGGAGAGCATCCTTCAATTCCTGCAGCACCTGGAATGTCCTGAGATCAATGATGTTTCTTGCCAGACCTTCCTCCAAGGAGAGTTTTTCACTGGTCTCTGGAACATCTAAGTCGGATGTGATAACCTGGGCCTCTAAGAGGATGAGGCCAGTATCCTGATCTATAAGACCTCTCTGCATGGCACCAAAGACAGGGAATATTTCTACTGTGCCAAGATCGATCACTCCCGCCACTGCTCCGTTGCCCTAGAACGGAAAGAGAAGGAAAAGAATCAAACCAAAATCAAACATTTCCAGCACTTGGATTGCATGAGATCTAGGGAGGTACCAGTTTAAAAAAAAAAAAGTTTCAAAACCCCAAACAGGCTAGAAAGTGAGTCCCAAAGTGTTCAAAGTGCAACTCCAAAGGCATTGCAGCACACAAATTGGTGCATTTGCTAGCTTTCAGGTTGCCAGTGAGTTTTGATGCACAGCTAGTCCATCACCAAGGGCAGCACCGAAATGCTTCCAACATCCACCACCAGTAATGCAGCAAAACAGCAAGCAGTAACACCCAGATGTGGTCCTAATGCTCCACAGAGAAACAGGGAAGGAAACCAACAAACACACCAAAACTGTCCAACAACTCCATTTAAAAAAAAAAAAAGACAACATGAATCCCACTTTGTACTAACAGAAGAGAAAAAAAAAACAAAGACGTCACTTCAGGGTACCTAGGAAGCTCTCCCAGTGCAGTTTCCACCCTGATTCCTGCCATGCTTAAATCCTGCTCTTTAATGCCAGGATGCCCAGGGAACACCGTGGGTCTCATGCCACGGAGCAGCTCCCCAGCACCACAACCAGCCAAGCACGAGAGCACAGGCGCTGCCCCTGGCATGCACAGCAGCTCCCCAAGCACACCCAACTGCTCCGGCACCTGGAAGCAGCTGTGTTCTTTAGGGCAAGGGAAGAAATACAAGAAGTTGTAGCTCCCAGCATGGAGACAGCGACAGACTGGGAACAGACCATCTAACTTTGGTATTTCTGGCCTTTTCTTTCTGGCACCCCCACAGGGAGGGGAAGAATTCAGATAATGACACTGAGTAAGAGCACTCCGGACCTTTGGATTTCTCCTAGTTGCACTGTTTAGGTGTAAGGTTGGCCCAAGCACTAAAATTTTTCTGTCGGGACAGGGAGGAGCAAATCTGGATTCCCAGGACCTCAGATGTTGGTAATGGTGACTCTGACAGCCCAGGCAGGCAGGTGCCTTGGAGCAGTGGCACAGCAGAGGATGCCGCCTCCACCACGCTGCGTGTAGCTCCCCCAGCACCCCCTGCCACGGAGGCTGGGTGGGTCTGCTGGGAAACACCAAGCTCCCACCAGCATCACCAGACTCTGACATGCATGTTTGGAAATGAACAAGCCATTGAAAGACAGAGAAGAAGAGGGGAAAGAGAATGATAAAAGAGGAGATGGGAGGGAGGGGAGTAAAAGGCTTTTACTTACCAGAGTTGCAGGGTGTGCCTTGAGCAGTTAAAGACAGAGCCTTATGGAGCAGTTCAGCCGTATCACACACAGTGTAAAGCTTGGTGTTAGCGTCCAGCATGCGACTGTTTTGTTTGCAAAAAGAACCCCACACACAGGTCGTCCTCTTTCACTTTGTGTGTTTTGTTTAAGTCCCGGAGGGTTAGTTAAACTTGTAAGCAAGGATGTCAGTTAATCTTAAAAACAGTTGACGTGAAACACAAACTGTACAGGGACACATCATGCTCAATTTAGCGCGTTCTGCTTTGCTTTTTTTTTTTTTTCTTTTTAATTTTATAACCTCTGTCTTGACAATTGGATGTTTCCAGCAAGCAAATGTTAAGAGTCCTTCATGCTCCCTGTACAATGAAGCAACTGTACCACACAACAGCCACGTGATAATCTCATATGTGGGCCAAGGATCTACGGCGGAGCCATAGTGCCGTTTTGCTTCTTTTCCTGGGCTTCGTCAAGAGAGTGAGTGAAAACTGTTCTGACCTGAGCCCCACAGCACGCTCCTGCTGCACGGAAATGGCCCAGCGAGCCCAGGAGAAAGCTTGCACACCAAGGTCATTTTCCTGCCCAGGAGGGAGGAAAAGGGAAAGGGAACAGCATCCTTTCCACTGGCAGGCTTCTCTCAGCTGCAGCGGTGGCAGAAGTGTTGAAGCTGTGATGGCTGAGCCGTGACCACCGCCTGGAGCGGGTTTGCTGTGCGGAGCAGCGGCACTGCGGGCTCGCTCTGCCAGACGGGGACTAATGGGACTTGCATGGTGACAGCCAAAATGTGTTGGAAAGCCCAATTCAAAAGGGAGATGCTGTATTTGTAAGTGAAGGCTGGAGATACAGATCTCAGATAAGCAGCCCTACCCCGTCTTCCCGTGATCTGCTAGAGCAGGGCTTCACTCACAGACCCAGCAGCCCAAACCCACACCATGTCCAGATCTGAGTAGGCCGTTGCTTCAGAGTACAGGGAGCCAGCAAGCAAACACACAAATATATCCATCGACACATGTATATACACTTATATAACACGTACATGTATATCTGTGAATGACTGAGGACAGCTCACACCAGTACAGAGGCAGTAAGGATGCGCCTGGAGCCCCCCTACCCCACGGGACTGGCAGGAGCACTGGGGCCCAGCGGGCCCAGCTGGGGGCAGTGCAGAACCCGTGTTTGTGGGGGCCCTGGTGGGACAACGCAGTCCCCTTCCACTTGGAGGGCAACTTCATCGAGGCACAACCCAAACAAATCCCTCGCCAGGCCCTGAGATGCACGAGGCTGCAGAGGCGAACATGCTTCTGCAGAAACCCACCTTCATGTGCCTCCTGCATGCGGACTGCCTCCGAGCCCCAGCCCTCCCTGGTTAAACACTGAACGGGCATTACTTGAGGAGACAGGCTTGCCAAGGGCACCACTTTCAGGACAGAACTCCATTTTCCTCTGCCCACCATGTGAGCAAGCCAACCTTTTTTCAGCTCTGACTGAAAGCATTGCAAAGGACAGCTCCCTCTCAGTGACCTGCAACAGCAGGTCAATGGCTCCTGTTCGGCCACCAGTGGCCACCCCAGCCCAGACACTTCAGGTCATGGACAGAAGAGATGGGAGGCAACCACATACAAGTAAGAAAGCTGACGGGCAGGAGTGGCTGGTGGCCATGAGACACAGAACCGAGCACAACCGTGTTCACACCCTGAGGAGGGCCCTGTGCCGTGCGGCCACTGGGCTGAGCGGGGACCAGTACCTTGTGCTCTGTCTCCTGAGCCAGCTGGCTCTGGAGCTGCTGGAGCTGCTCCGAGGAGTCGCTGCAGAGCGCCTGGTAGGTGTCCTTCAGGGCAGCGATCTGAGCGGAAATCTGTTCCTTCTCCTGATGGGAAAGCCTGCAAGGGAAAGGAAAAACTCTCAGGGAAGTTACACAAACCATCTCCCAGCTCCTGAGAATGAAAAAAGTTTTCTCATGAAGGAAAACGCCAAACCCACAATGAGTCTCCTCTTCACACTGCCCTACTTTTTGCCTGGCACAGTGAAAATGAGGGACAGTAATTGTGCTCGGCAAAGACTGACCTGCATTATAATGACCAAATCCCCAAATATTCGGGGTTAGTTCACTACTAAAGTGGATTAGTATTGTCCCAACAGAATAAACAGGTTTCATAGTTCATAGTTGTTGCAGATGAGAAAAATGGCCGCTTTCCTATGTAGCTAGGCACTGTTTTCAATGGCAATCAGGCAGTGGGCTCTGAGGACACCAGCCCACCAGCACCCACCTCAAGGTAACTCAGCTCCCCCCCCTCTGCTCCCCCTGCCTCCCTCCCTCCTCAGGCTGCACTCACTTGTGGCTGTGCTTTGCCAGGAAGATTTGTGAAGTTTTGATGGCCTCAGAGACCTGCTCCTTCTTCGCAGCCAGCTCCTCATTGAGGGCCTGTTGAAAAAGCAGAAGGAAGCTTAATTCAGCTGTGGAAAAAGAGTTGAAGTTATACAAACAGCCTCACAGTTGCCCTCACAAAGCATGCCATAGAAAGCCTCGGGGCTTTTGGTCATTAGAGATGTAGGAAACCTCTCCTGGAAGCAGAATAACGCCGTGATACAACAAGGACAGGCACATGTAACATGCATTGGTCAGAGATGGACAGAGAAGGCCCTGTGTTTACCTGCTGCTCTGAGATGGACTTCTCGATGTCGCCCAGCTCTCTGCTGCTCCTGGCAGCAGCCGTCCTGCCTTGCACGCTCTGCCTCAAGCCCGAGGCCCAGCCCAGGAGCTCCTTCACCTTGTCCACATGCTCCTGCTTCTCTTCCTCCACTACTTTCTGCAAAACAGAGGAGAAAGACAACCATGTCAAGGGGGTCCCAGCTGCCCAGAGGCAGAGAGGCTCTCAGGAGCAGCACCTGAGACACAACCTAAACGTGGAACTGAAAAGCTGAGGGTGGACGTCAGAGAAGTGAAGCGGCATCCTTGTGGTGCCAGGAAATGAGCCTGGATGATTGTAACGGAGTTCAGTTCCGTACAGTTCCCTTACCTCCTCTTCCTCCAGGCGCCGCAGAGCATCGCTGATGTACTTCACGTGCTGCGTGGTTAGTGTCACCAGAGCTGTATAGCGAGTCCGCAAATCCATGAACTGCAAAGGGACAGACGGAGAAACAGGACGCATCAGTCACAACCAGTGAATCAGTGCAACGTACCGTACAGTACACGACATGGATGCACCACCTCTCCCTTGGGAGGATCCCCAGGCACCTCGCAGACCCAGTATAGCACCACTGAAATGCAGCAACTCTGGAGGGGAGGGATGTGGCCACACACGGCATGCTGCACAACACTGGAGCGAAGGGAAGACTCCGGTCACGGACACTGGGGCAGGTGCTCAACTCTTACAAAGAGGGCCACTGGGATCTTTAAAATCCACATGGAGCAAACAAGAGCTCAGTCTCTAAAGGGCTCATCCCAAAGATGCACACACAGTAATGCTGCATGGCGCTCCGGTTATTTACCTCGCTGGGCCGAAGGGCTGAGCTGACCCTGCTGGATTTGACCCAGGGGTTCCCAGGAGTCTAGGTATTTCATACCTGGTGCTTAGAGCACTAAGCCATCCTCTCTGGCTATTGGAAAAAACAGCGAGGGTGGAAACTTTATTTATACAGAGAGTTCAGCAGAAAGGAGCTCATTTCACAGAGGCTGCTTGGCGATTTGCTCAGAGTAGAGGAGCCCCCCACACCACTGCCCCCTCGCAAGGGGCGCAGACGCGTTCCCACCTCCTGTGTGATGGCATCTGAGGACGAGAGCATGCGTCGACGTTTCATGGGGGACTTCTGCTGCGACTCCACAAACGCCCGGTATGTCATGAGCTGCAACTCATAGTCCTGCAAAGGAAACCAGGATGGAGAGAAAGATGTTGCAGTCATTTCTTTCATACTGCACCCTCAGATCTCTAATTCCTGCTAGTTTGCCTGCAGCTGGATCTCTGCTCATGCCCAAAGTTAAGAGCATGCAAGATGCAAACTGTCCTGGGGCTGTTTCTGCCCAGCCAACTGTGCCCTAGATTTAGGAAGGGGCCCATACCTTGACAGCAGCCGAGTATTGCTGGGAGAATTTCTGACACTGGTCCAGTTTGGCTTGATTTTTCTCGATTTCTGCAGCCAAAGCCTTCAACAAAATTCAAAGCAAAAATGGTTGTCAAGATGACTGCCACAGGTGAAAATGTGCTGAATTTCAGTCCCTGTCCTTTGCCTTTTTGGTGAAGCCTTATAGTCTCCTTTTTTTTTAATGCAAGGCCCATTTCCACCTCAAGTTAAGCAGCTTCTCTGCTTCTCAGACAGCTCAGGCCTGCAGTGTCTTCCCCACCACATTTCACATGCCTTAAAGCATTCATATTTTCAAGCTTACAGATGGAAAAAAAAAGACACGGTCACTGCAGTGACCATGCTGTCAAGACATCTCAAGCTCCTGTCTCACCGTTTGCTGGCTCAGCTGCTCCGACAGCACCCGGCTGTCCTCCGCCTGCCCAGGTTTCATCAGCTCCTGCTGGATGGTGATCTCCTCGATCCACTGGATTAGGGTGCTGTGGCACTGCCGGTAATCGCTCAGCACCTCCTGGATGCTTTCCAGCTCCGTGTGGCTGAAAGGAGAATCGGGACAAGAGGAGGGTGAAGACCTGCTGTAGGCTTTAGGGATATCCCAGTCCCCAGTGGGACTCCCAGCTGGAAAAGTATCACTGTAAAGCAGCCGGCCGAAGCTCTCAGTTGAATCATGAAAGCAAATGGGGGCAGGTTTCTCACCGGGTCTCAATCTGGGTGCAGACTCTCTGCCAGCGATCCCACAGCTGGCTTTCCTTCTCCTGAAAGCGCTCGAGGTCGATGCTGCGCTCCTGCCTCAGCTGGTACAGCTGCTCTCCCACTGCCTTCGCCTTTGCCATCTCCTCCTTTAGCACGGAGAACACGGAGCTCTTGTCCTTCACTTCCCCAAGCCATTGCTTCAAAAAACAGCAAGAGACAGCTTGAGTTTAACTTCAAGGAAAACAGAACACACGGCTTCCCCTAAGACTGCCATTAAATCAGAGATTCTCTGCTTCCTGTAGCTGAAAAGCCTGAGAAAGCTGCAAAGAACAAGCCGATTACAGACTTAGGAGATGCCAAATGGAGGGGAGCATGTCGCCAGCTTGGAGCAAGTCAGATTGGATCATCAGCCCCTGTCTTAGAGCAGCGGACACGTAGCTGCCAAGATGTTCATATGTATTAGCTTGTGCTCTACAAGTGAAAGCACAAGGCCATAGCAGCTCCTTTACCTTTACAGAGCAATAGGGGATCACATAAGGAGGACAAAACCTTCCTGGCAGCTATTTTGGGCAAGAAAAACAGCATGCAACGTAAATTCAGCACAGAAAGGGAAGGACCCTACTTGACAAACACCAAAGCGCTGGCTGGTTTCTCCCTGCACACTTTGAAGTGAACAACACCAACCTGTAGGGCAGTTCTGTGCGACTGAATAGCTGTCAGGTCAGCTGGGACGGCCTCCTCCTGGCTCAGCTTGACCTCATATCCTTTGACCAGAGACTCTGCTCCTTGGGTGCTACGAATAATGACATCAACCGTCTTCAACCTGGCAAATCAGAGAGAGACAGCACATTGACACCCAAAATTTGGCAGAGATCCTCTTGACTGTGAGGCTGTTTGCACCACGTCACAGACTGATGGCGCTCAACACAAATTGTTGAGTTAGAGGAACAGAAGAAGGGTTTGTAGCAGACGGATACAAAAAGGTACCCACAAAGAGAGGCAGGTCCCAACTCACTTGTCCAGGTAGATGGAAGACAGCCCGTACATCTGGTCCATCTTGTTCACCACCAAGTCGAGTTCAGAACGCAAATGCGGCGTGCTGGACCCAGCAGGAGCTTTGTCGAGGAAGCTGTAACACCTCTCAGAAACGTACCGCAGGTCGGATTTGAGCCTCTGCAGATCCTCCTGCACACGCTGTGGAAGGAAGGGAACAAACATGAAAGGGGCGCCCAAGCAGGCAGAGAAAAGCAGGATTGTCAAGGTGAAGGGGACAGGGATGAAATCAAGCAGGAAGCTCGCTTGATTTCCTGCGTGCTTTCTGTGCAAGATCCCCTCAAACACACAGAGGCAGGCACCCACTGCCCACACATTCACCACGGAGAAGTTAAAGCCAGTCCAGGCACAAGCCACAAGCAGTGGCCGGCAGCTTCCTCTCCTCCATGGCTCTCAGCAGCACTGACCTCCTGCTCGGCGATGCGGAGGGTGTTCTCCTGGATGCTGTCACCGTCTGCTCGGGTGCTGCTGGGGGACTGGATGCGGCTCACAAGTCGCTGCTCACACTCCTCCAGGCGCAGACGGATGTTCTTGAGCTCAGAGAGATACGTCCTGGCAACAGTCTCATCCTTGTCTTCTGCACATCACAGACAAAGCAAAAGAGCAGCTCTCAGCCCTGCTCAGTTCCTTCCTGGAGCCTCGGAGCCACGCACAGCACCGAGGTGCTGGGGGGTCTCAGCTCAGGTGGAAAATCAAGTTCAACTCATTCAAACACTGCCAAGAACGAGTCCAGCCACAGGACACCTCACGTGGCAAAGCCAAGGCCACCAGCCCCAGTGGGACTCGGTCCTGCCATGCCCCCAGCTCTGAACAGTGGGACTGCGGCTGCCAAAAACATTTTGTTAAAAGACTGAACACGGAGAGGACTCTGTGCTCAGAATGTGTCCCGACTACTGACTAAACTCGTCTCCAACAATGTTAGGATAAGAGGACTTGGCAGTTAACCTGAATATGCAAAGCCCAAGCCTGCTCTGCAGGAACATCACTGGACAAAGGCTGAACATTTGAATGGATGGAGGAATAAGTAGAGCAGCTGCACACACCATCATCCAGCCAGCTCAGAAAAAAATGAGAAAATGAAGCCATCCCATAAATCCTTTGTTTATTAGTCCCCACAGCTCCTGGTTAATCCATCAGCCCTGTGAAGCTTACCATTCTCCATGGACTCCAGCAGCTGTCGGATGTGTTCCTTGGAAGACTCCACTTCTTCCTCCAAGCGCAGCCGGTCTGACACTGAGAAGAGCTCCGAGTCCCGGCTGTCCTGCAGGAAGTCCTCATAGTGCGCCTGGAGGCTCCTCACGGCTTGCTGGCACTCCCCTTGAGCCAGGGATCTGAGCTGCAAGCGGAAAAGCAACGTCCATTTCCAGCCTCCTGCAGATCACCTGAAGCCAGCCTCCCAAGTGCAGCACCTCCATTTGCCAAGTATTTTCTCTTCCGAGGAGAAACGGCAAAGCTCCTCCGTATCAGCCTCAAGTCTCCCTCCAGCCTTGCTCACTCCCCAATGAAATGCTAAGTCCACAATCTGTTATTTCAGTTCAGTGCAAACTGCTGATGCTTTTTTTTACTGGGAAAAAATGCACTGAAACCTGGTCAAAGACCCTTGGCTTCCCGGTCCTTGTGGTCTCTGCTCTTCCCTTTAACACTTCCTTTCATCCCCATCCACGCGAGGAAAGCCGGCAGTGCAGCAGTGCAGCTCAGGAGCCAGGCACACAGAAATTTCTACCGTACCTTTTCCATGCTGAAGCTTTGCACCAAGGCGATGTCCTTCCGCAGGTAGTTCCAGGAGATGAGGCTCTTTGTGTTCATGTGGAGCTGGTGCCACAGAGCCATCACTTTCTGGTACAACTGCTCAACCCTATGAAGGGAAGGAGCAGATCTGTCAGCCCCAGACCTCCCCAGCACAGCAGCCCTGACCCTGTTCATCTGCCGGCCACCACTGCCAAGCAGCAGCCTGCCACGCCAGCAATCCCAGCCTACAGCAACACTCCTGCCCTCCTGCTGCTCAGTGCAGGAGGTCCCTCCAGGAATCCCTCCTCCCAAACTGATATTTGCTCTTTTACAAGCTACCAGAGCAGTTGCTGTGACAGAGTTTGCAGCCCTACATCCACAAGGGATTCCTTCCTTCGCTCACCCCTGTTCCTCCACCCCGGCTCCTTCCCACAAGGAGCTGCTCCTCCCATGCCATCACCCTGCCTCTTGCAATTCATGCAGACCAAACGCCAGGCAGGGATGTTTTCCTGCCCCCACCACAGCAGACCTCTGAAAAGTAAATAACCCACCGCGCAAGGAGTCTCTGCACCCCTGGGATTCCCCCACAGCAGAGACCAGCCAGTTACCTGTTGGCCACCTCGATGGCCTCTTTGTTGGGAGGGGGGATCAAGAAGCACACCGAGGGCACCATGGCCTCGTTCCCCGTGGGGCTGATCACCTTCCACTTGGTTCTCTGGGAGTTGTCTTCCAGCACGCACTCGTCGTTCCTGCAGATGGTGATCTGCGGCGGCACCAACACCCAGCCCGTCAGAGCCAGCAGCGGGGCCGCTCGCGCCCACCCTTGCTGCCAGCCCTGTCCCGCGGAGGACGGCCAGCCCCCACGAATACGGCTCCATTTCATCAAGCAAAAGCAGATTACACTGCCCAGCAGTTCTGCATGCACTGTCTGGAGAGGAAGGCGCTAGGAAGTCAAAGCTGGCTGCCACCCACGTGCTGGTTTGGCTGAGGTGGGTGAAGCTCACCCTCCTCGAGGAGAAGGACTAACTCCTGCCCAGAATAAATCTGAGACGTGGAAGTCTCCTCCGGGAGAACCAGCCAGCTACTTCCCTCCTCCCCACTTCCCACTCCGTTCCTGCTTGTCATTGACAGACAAACTAAACTGGTCCTAAACCATCACAGGCAGCGCTCCCCTGCCTCGTTCTTGCAGCCCGCTCGGAGCCTCACCTCGATCTGCCGATAGTCACAGACAGCCTTGATGGGGATCGTGCTCTTCACGAGGTGCTCCGGGTTCCTGGGCCTGAGCTGCACGATGGTTTTGGAGCGGCCCACCAGGCTGGCGACGGAGCTCTTCGACTGGATGAGCTGCTCCTTCTCGTCCTGGCAGGAAGAAGGACCAAGCACGGGTTGCTCGAGGACGAGGAGGAGAGGAGGTTTCTCTCAAGCACCTCGGCACCCCCTGCCCCAACGCCAGCCTTCATGAGGCTGAACAACCATGTCGGGAGGAGCCGGCTGCCCTGACCAGGGTGGGAAGAAGGGGTCAGGAGAGATGGGGTGGGAGGAAAGGTGGGAGGGAGACGAGTTCAGCTTGGGCTGGGACCTCTCCACTACTCCTCCCACTGCCCTGCCAAGCTGCATGCACGCCTCTGGCTCTTTTGCTGCTAGGACAAGAAGACACTGTCTTTCAAAAGGGGAAAAAAAAAAAAAAAAGAGAACACAGCATACACCAAAATGAAAGTCCCAGGAGGTTTAAATGGCAAAGAGCAGGACAAGCCCCAGCCCGAAGCCAGGGACACTGAGTTGCCTGGAGGAGACACCACAGAAGCATGCTCCCTTTTCTAAAGCAAAGGATGAAGGCGTGTTTAAATCAACGGCTGGAATGGGGATACGATGAATTATGTGGGTAAAACATCTCAGGAGAAGTGGCTAGTGGTGGAGTGATGGCACAGGTCTCTGGATTTGGGCAGAAATCTGCTGGCTGGAGGGACACGTTGTGTGAGTGACTCCCACGAGTCCCTGCTGGGTTCGGAGATGGGACGACCCAGGGGGCTGGTGGCAAAGCTCCCACAGAACAACCTCTGGCCACTGATGGAGACGTGTGCGGATCACGACACTGGAAGCTCGTGTGATTAGTCGCAGCTAGCCTGATCTGGCTGCAAAGGTTAAAAAGGATCCCAGAAAAGAAGCTCTCCCTCATGCTTTGTACTCTCAGGGTTGGTTAGTGTGCTAAGAACAGTGGAGGATAATTTAATGGTAAAAAAACAAACAAAAAAAAGAAGAAATGATTAAATAAACTACCTGTGCCTGTCCCCGGGAGCATGATTGGAAGAAATAGAACTTTAACTCATTAGGTAAGAAAGAGAAATAAATCTGAGCTGGGGCAGCTGCCCCTGTCCTGACCCTGTGGACGCTCTCCAGCACCAGCCTCTCCCGCCCGCCGGCCGCATCCCAGGGCTGCCAAACACGGCTCAGAGAGCCCTGCGGGCTGCTCCACGTCCTGGAAACCCTGCAGGACAGAGCAGGACAGCCCCGGGACCGTGACAGAGAGGACGGGCCCCCGAGCCTGCAGGATAGGGGCCAGCGAGCCCTGGCCCAGCTGACGCACCCATCGTGAGCCAGCAGCGGCATCGCAGCCTCCCTGCGGACATGCTGCACAGCAGTGGAGTCCACCAAAAGTAAAGCCAAAGCAGCCACCAGCCTTCACAAGCAGATTTAACCTCCCTGCCCTTCCATCAGGGCTGAGGTTAACCCACAGCCCAAATCCTCCCTGTCCATGCCTTCAAACCCCATCTGAGGCTTTGCCACCCACCGCCCACTGCCATGGTGCAAAGGATTCATGGCAGATTCGGTCTGTGCAAAGAGCAGAGCTTCTCCTCCTACCACCATGCTCTGAGGGAGCTAGCAAGCTGCTAACAAGCAGCAGCATAACGAGAGCAGGTTTCAGGTCCACTCGATGCCTCCACCAGCAGAACATGGCCACCGCCACGCAGCTGCGGGCAGGCACCGATGGGAGAACTAGCTCAGTTGTTTTGTTCTCCACGTCTCTACCTACGGCCTCGCACAGACAGCACTTGCCACCTCTCTTTACCAAGGGGCACAGGAAGATGGTGGCAAGTGTCCCTAAACAAGGACCTGTACCCTGCTGCAGCCACCGAGGCCCAGCTCTCAGCAGCAGCATTAAGCGCACACGGCGGTGCAGGGGGGGTCACGCACAGCCTGTGCCCCACGGCCGTGTACAGCAGGCACACAGGGCCCCGAGCAGCGCTGCTGCAGTGGAGCAGGGCAGGCGCTGCCCACCCGGGGCGACGGGGACTTCAGCAAACCCACCATGGAGTCCTGCAGCAGGTCCTCCAGCCGCGTCAGGCTCGTGTTGTGGTCGCAAGAATACTTCCTTTTGATGGAGTCCTGCAGGTTACGCAGGTACGTCTCCGACTCCCGGGCATCGCTGAAGAACTGAAAAGCCAAAGAGCGTCACAGAAACCTGCACAACTCGGCCCAGCTGTCAGCAACCCCCAGCTCTACAGGAGACCACCCCAAAACCTCAGCGAGCAGCATCCTGCTGCTGTTTGGTAGCACTGCAGGAGCAGTGAGCATCCTGCACAGACGGCCAGAACCGCACGGAAGCCGAGCCCTCTGGCCCAAGTGAGATATTCCCTGAGAGCAGCTTAAAAGAAAGAGATGGTTCAGAAGAAAGCACCCTGATGAGCACTGCAACCCCCTGCTTCCCTCTCCCACAAAGGGACACGCAGAGCACGAAGCTCATGCGCCGGGACCCAGCAGCCGCTCCATCGCAGCCAGCTCGTGCTGCAGGGTTTGCTCTCCCGCTGAAACCAGGGGAATTTGGGGCTCCCCTCCTGCATACCTGAAAATAGGCAGCGTTCTCCTTCACGTGCTGCTCCACACACAGGCAGAGCTGCTTAATCCACTGCCACTGAGTCTGCACAGCAGCGCTGTAGGCCTGGGAAACACGCAAACAGCAGTGAGTGATGAGCACTTCCCAGCAGGAGGGTCACAGGAAGGACAGCGCTGCTGCCGGTGGATGGACGTAGATGGGCAAGATCTGGCTGCAGCCAGGATTGTTTGGATGCAGACACAGAGCACGGGAAGGCAGAACAGGAACCGGCACACGTCGGGGGCTGCTGCAGACACAGGTTTGCCTTCTGCCTGCCTGCCTGCCAGCAAACCACACGCCGGCCACAGCGTGCCCCTGCAGCCCTCTGCTTCAGCACCACAAAATGGGAAATGGGGGGACCCCCAGGAGCCGTGGCCATTCCCTGCAGCCCCATGCTGCTGGAGGGGGCTCGCGCTCTGCACAAGCTTATCGGTGCCTCATCACCAGGCCGGGCGTGTTTGGGAACGGCTTTATATTTCCTCACTGTGTCCCCAGATTAAAACAGCTCTATCGTGGCTCTGATGTGCTTCTGCCACCACAAAGCACCACCAGCTCTGAGCACCTGTGAGGGCACCGCGGGGCAGGGCAGCAGCTCCGCGCGTCCCCAAGGCCATGCCAAGTTGGCTTCCCCCCCCCCAACTCTCCCCCTGCCCGCTCACCTCTACGGTTTGCTTGGCGGGGTGGTTCTCCAGGGACAGCAGCTCGGCTGTGTCCTGCAGGGACCGCAAGATGTCCTGCTTCTCTTCCAGCTCCATCGTCAGCTCCTGTGTGAAGGACACGAGCAAAGGCCAAATCTTGGCTATCAAAAGCTGCCTGCACTCAGAGCACGTGGCCAGCTAATAAAACAAGCAGTAACAGAGCACTGCAGTAAACATCAGCAGATCTCAGCTGCCGATAGGAAACCAGCAAGGCTTGTCAGAGTAGCACAGCCGTTTCCCATCAGGATGCCTCCTGCACCAAACACACGGGGCAGACCTAACACAGATGCTGGAAACCTGCCCAGGGACCTCTCCAGTGCCAAACATTACAATTGTGGAAAGACAGCAATTTATTTATACTGCTTTAAAGAGGAATCAATTTTCCTCTTTAGCCCAGACTTTTTTTTTGCTACATAAGCATGTCTTTAGTTTCAAGCGGTGCTAAAAGAAATCTTTTGATGCCTTTTCAACTGATGCTCAATTAAAACAGACACTTTTTTGTACCTTCGGCTCTAGGGAGAGATCTTTTATCAGCTGCACTCAGGAGCTACAAGCTCAGTGACTTGGGAAGGAGCGTGCTACCTCTGGGGACTTGTGCAAGTAGCTGAAGGTGCCTCAGTAGCTCAAGAGCAGAGCAGAGCAATCCACAGAGCACCCATCCTGCCAGCCCAGCGCCGGGCCACTCACTCACCGAGAAGTAGTTTCTCTTGGCTGCAATGTTTGGATTGCTGTCGCTCCAGTCATATGCCAGCTCCTCTTCCTCCTTCTCGTTCAGCCAAATCAGCTCAGCAGTGGCCCGAGACACAAACCCATGCAAGCTCTGCAGGTGTCTCAGTCGGAAGCTCGAGGTTTCCTGAGCAGAACGAAGCGACCCATGCATGAGCTCTGGGAGCAGGTGCTGAGCCTCGGCAGAGACTCACAGCTCCTCTTTCCTGCTTGGAAGACGAGCGGTTTCCCCAACCTCCCCAGCAGACCAGGGATGCTCGACCTGCATGGCCAGGACAGACCTGCAGTGGGAGACGTTGCTCGAAGCGCACACGAAGCGCACTCACCATCAGTTTGCAGTACTGTGTCTCCAGCTTGCCGAGCGTCTCTGTGTAGCTGGCACGGAAATTCTGAGACATTTTACCCTGAAGGATGAAAGCGTTCCCGTTACCTGGTGCAGGACAGCGTCCTTTAAAACCCCACCTCCAAATCTTTCTCCCCAGCTCTGTATGAGCAAGAGGAAGAGAGGATGGCTCAGGGCAGCAGCCTCTTACACCAGCCCAGCATCATTCAGAAGCTCTGTCCTTAAAAAATATCCACCCCAGCCACCTTCACCCACAAAAGTGACACCCTGATGCCCTCCTCTTTCCAAGTGCAGCGCGAGGCCCAGCACCACCCCATGCACAGCACCATACCTCATACATGCGGGCCTCCTTGACGCTGGAGCCCAAGTCCTCCACGCTGGCGTGGATGTGCCGCTGCGTCTCCAGCTGGGCTTCCACACTCGGCAGGTCGCTGCCCCACTCTGCCCGCTCCAGCCTCATCTGAAACAGGCCAAGAGGTCCAAGTCAAGCTCCTGCAGACCAGGAGTGCTATCTCAAACAGACACGAGGGCAAAGAAAACTCCTAGGTCACTGAAGAGGCAACAAATATCCCACCAGTCCTTGTAGGTCTCAGGCCTACGGAAGACCAAAGGACTGACTGCATCATGACAGATTTGCATGCAGCTTTAAAGAATTTTCCAATATCTGCTGAAGAATGGGATCACACGAGGCGAAACTCAAGACAAAAGCATCAGTGCTCTCCAGAAACTCTGAACCATCAAAACAATTACTATTTGCAGATAAAGGCAGGAAAAAAAGCAACACCAGGCCATCTTCAGTCTGGTCCAGAGAGGCAGAGGCGGCTCTCACCTGCATTTCCTCGACCCAGGCCAGCAGCTCGTACACGAAGCGGAGGCTGCCTTCATCTTCGGAAGAGGAGATGGCCACGAGCTCTGTCCTGGTCATGGGCTTCCGGAACCAGGAGGCAGAGGAGGTGTGCAGCCCTTTGGTCAGGGGCTCGCCCTTCACGTGCGTGGTGCTCAGCGTGGAAGCGGGCGCCAGCTCCAGGGTGGAGAAGTGGCCCTTCCTGTACAGGTTGGTGCACTCGAGCCTCAGTGTCACCAGCTCGTCTTGCAGCCGCATGATCCTGGTGGAGCAAACAAGGCACGTGTGAGCAGACGGGGCTGGTGCTGCGCTGCCTCCTGGCACGTACGCGCCCTCCCTCCCCGCAGCGGTGCAGAAGAGCCTGAGCACGCTGCTCCAGGCGCAGGCTGTGTGAGCCACAGCTCCTCTCACCTGAACACCAGCTCCTCCAGCTGGTAGTAGTTCTCATCCCGGAGGATCTGCACATCCACCTGCAGCTGGCGGATGAGCCCCTCGCACTCCTGCAGGTACACGACCACGTCGGACTCGTACTGCACTGGCTGGCCGGACTCCAGGTGAGCGGCGTCCTGCACCGAGACGGGGGAGCCTGAGGGCTGGGTCCCCTCCAGCCCAGGCACACGGGCAGAGAGAACGGGGTGGAAACCCAGCACTGACTTCAAGACTGAAAGGAGCTTTTCATCCTCAAGCTTGACCCGAGTGGAGGAACATCCACTCCTAACTCACACAGCACCCAGGACGTCCCCTTTAGAACAGCTTCTGCAGATGAACTGAAAATTGTTCGTGATGGAGGCTCCCTGCAGTTAGTGACTGCTGTTAAATGGGTACTTCATTTCTTGCTTGGGTTCAACCAGCTGCACCCATCCCTTGCTCCTCGCTGCACCTCTTTGTCCCAGAACAAAACACTCTTCTGAAATGTACTCCACACCCAGGTAGCTACAGTCTGCAACCCAGTCTTTTCTGCCACTCTTTCAGAGAAAAAAAAAAGCATATTTCTGTGGGTTTTTTTAAGCCATATGTTACCACAAGCTTTCCCAGAACTGTAGTTCTCTTCCAAGCCAGCAGCTTTGCAGAGGTCCAGCCTCGCTAGCTGCACCACCAGCAGCAGCCTGTCTGTCCCCAGGATCCTTGTGCTACAGACCACCGGGTATCCACCTGTGCACCTACAGTCCTGCTGCGAGGGGCTCAACATCACAGGCAAAGAAAGCTGCCCGAGGAACCCTCAGCCCCACGCAGAAGAGAGGAACAGAGATGGGCATAAAAGAAGAGGCAAAAGAAAAAACACCGGGAGGAAAATAACACCCCCCACTCACAGCTTGCAGCGTGTTCTTCGCGAGAGTGAGTTTTTCTTCACAGCTCAGAGCACCATTCTGGATTTTGTTCGCGATTTGTAGCAGCAACTCCAGCCTGTGACGACAGAGGGAAGAGAATGAGAACGGCTTTGGGACACCCCTCCAGGCAGGGGCGCGGGGGATGTCCCCGCAGGGCTCTGCCCGCAGCAGGCGCAGCACCGACCTCTCCACCGCTGGCCGCAGAAGCTTCTCGCGCTCCAGCATCTCTATGATCAGCTTGCCCCACTCCTCCTCCACATCGTTGGGGTGGTACCCCTGGGGCAACTTGATGCGCCCAAATTCAATCCATACCTGGAGAAAACACCAACAGAATGGCATTTCATTCCTCCTTCTTGAGCTGGCCAGAGACAGACTCCAGCAAAGAAAGTGGGGCTACGAGGCAACAGCTCTGCCTCCGCTCCTGCTGAGTGCTACTTGCTAAATAATTTGCCCTGAGGGTTATTTCCACTTCTCTAATCCAAAATAAACCTGGAGTGAGCACACTTTAGTCTTGCTAAAAGCACAACACTCCCACCTACAAACCTCTGGGTAGCTATGACAAATCTTACCTCTAACAGTTTGTAGAGCTCCTCTATCCTTCCTTTTTCCTGCTCTCTCGCTGGGATTTCAGTTTCTTTGAAGTGTATGTATTGGTTATAAAGTGCCTGGGATGAGAAAGGTTGCATCAGAAACCACCCCGGCGAATGCCACCACTTGGCTCTTGGTGCCAAGGACACAGGGTTCTGCAGAGGGACCTTGCCCAGGACCTACCTTTAGCTCTACGGGGTTCTGGGGGAAGGATTTATCTGACATAAGTATCGTGTGCTGCTTGATCCAGGAGATGAGGGACTCCACGCGGGTCTGGTACTCCAGCCACCTCGAATCGACCTCCTGCGAGGTAGAGCACCCTGCTCAGCTCAAGCACTGCCAGCGGGTAGGACACCGCGGGGCAGAGCCCAGCCCCTCTGGACCAGCGCATCCCCGGCCGCAGCAAGGAGAGAACCCAGGCGGTGTGACCACAGTTGCAGCGCAGACCAGCAGCCTGTGCCTCCCTCCTGGGAGGCCACCCGGGCACAGGAGGGAGGAGGAGGCCTCTTCTGGCGAGCTGCTCCCTGGAAGCCAGCTCAGCTTCCCCAAGCTGCCCACGGCTTCCTCAAGAGCTCAAAACTTGGGGGATAATCTGCATGATATAGAGAGTGGCACGGCCCTGAGGCCCACCAGCAGCTCAGGAGGGCAGACACGCTGATGGGGAAGCTCCTTCCTCCCCCTGAGCTTGTTCCCAGCCTGTTGTGGCTGAAGGGGAAACCTCCCAACCCGCAGCGACGCAGCATCCCAGCTGGCTGCAGGGCAGCCTCGTGGCCAGGAGCAGAGCAGCATCACTTACGACAGCGCTGATCCCTTCTCCTCCCTCGGGGACTTTGGGAAAGGCATCGTAGATTGAAGACACGTAAGTTATCACAGACTTCTCATCTGGAGACTCGACGTCCACGTCTGGCAAAGGGGAAGCAGAAGTGCTATGAGAGACAGGAGCAGGCAGAGGGCTCTGCTCTCCCCACCCCAGCCGCTCTCGCCAGCCGCTCACCTTCAGCATCCAGCAGCCGCGTCACCCCCAGCCGCTCTGCGATCTCAAAGGCTTGCTCCAGGTTCTCCCGGTTACTCTGGATCTGCACCCGCTCCATGTCCACCAGATCTGGCCTGCAAAACACACAGCGGGGTCCTGACGCCCAGGGCAGAGCACCCCGGACAGGCACGGCAGCCCCAAGGGGCTGACACCAGGTCCCTGTCCCAGCCGGTGGCTCCCCAAGGGGCGCTGGGCTGCAGCACCCCCAGCCCACCCCCACGGGAAGCAGAGCAGAGTGGCACAGGAAGGCAGCGCTACCTCCAGCTACCAGAAGATGCTTTCTCATGTAAAACACTGCCGCACTCCCTACTCTGGTTTAAAAGCTTTTTTTGCCTCCTTCTCCAGCCACGTTGAAGATGGCTTTTCTTGCAACCTGATGTATTTGTTGCGTTTTCTGAGCGCCCAACTCTCAGCTCCCTCGCAGAGGAGACGATTTCAAGGTAAAAGAGACCCTGGTAGGTCTCACCTACATCTCAAGTGTCCCAGACCACCACCAAACGCAGCGGTGGGCAGGGATCCTCGGGAGGCCCCCACCTCCCACCCTCCTCTCCACCGCTCCTCTCTGCCCACCTGTATCTGTGGATGAGCGCGTTGAACATCTTCCCGTCGCTCCAGCACGAGGAGAAGTTGGTGCACTTCACGCCAATGTACCCTGCGGTCACCTTCTGCGTCCACAGGAGCAGCTTCTCCTTGGCCGACATGTCCCCTGACTCCCCGCTGATGTAGATGTCGGAGATCTGCAAGGAGGCAGAGCCGTGGGGCGATGTGGGAGGAGGGAAGGCTCCACCAGGCGCCTCCAGCTCCTAGGGGCTGCAGCCAGACCCGGCAGCTGCCAGGAAAACCAGGACAAAACTCTTGGTCGCCACGTGGGAGAGGGGCCTGGAGCTGGCGGACTCGGCGAGGGACTGCCAGAGCCACAGGAACACGCCGGGGCGCTGCGTGGTTCGGGCAGAGCGGAGCCCCCGGCACCAGGGAGGCACAGCCGCCGGGTTTGGCAGGGGACAAGGTGCAGATTTGGTCCCTGGCACCAAACCCTGGCTGCCCACCGGTGCCACCAAGCTCACCGGTGCTGCTCCTCCACCCAGAGCCCACTGCCAAGGAGCAGGACCCAGCGCTCGGGGTGCTGGAGGAGAACCGGGCAGCACAGGTCTGCCGCCGCCTCCTGCAGCCAGCGGAGCTGCTCAGGGCACGGCCACCAGCTCGAGCCCGGGGGCAAAGGGAAGAAGGGCGAAGGCTGCCGTGTCCCTGCTCTGCCTCGCCATGGCTGGAGTCACAGGTGCCGGGGTACTGGGACCCACTTTTGGGATACCGGGGCCCACTTTTGGGGTACCATGACACACTTTCCCAACAAAAGGGACCGATCGTCACAGACTCCTTCCAGAAGCACAGCACTGGCTGCGAACCCCAGACTCGCACGTGACGAAACGCACGTGTCCCCGCATGCCGGAATATTTCTGATTGACACGGCTTTTTCCTTGCCCATCCCCCCAGCTGCCCAATTAGCAGAATTACCTCGCCTTAATTGCGGGGCAGACAAAGCGGGGGGGTGAGCCGCACATACTTTCAGGGTGCTGTGGAACCATGACCGGCTGCTCGCTCGCTGGGTTCCTTCTCCCAGCTCTGCCGCGAGCAGCAGGACCCAGCCCCATCCGCAGCCTCACCGGGTCCCTCCAAGCCCCTCCGAGCCCCTCTCCCTCCATCCCCAAAACATCCCTTTGCTCAGTTCCCCCAAGACACGAGCTGGGGAAAACCTCGGCCGCGTCCCGCAGGAGCACAGCCCAACGCTCCTCCCGCCCGCCCGCTGTAATTGGTATGCTGCAGCTCACCTCCCTCCGAGCCTGCTCCGCTGTCACACACAGAACCGCTCTTTGTCAGCGCCGCCAGCGCCGCCGTTAACTCTTCCAGACCCAGGCGGGGCTCCCCGAGGACAGCACCGCGGGGCTGGAGGTGGGCGACGTGCCGGGGCCCCCACGCGTGCCCGCGGCAGGCACCCACCGCTCCCCGCCGGCCCTCCGCGAACCCGACCATCCGCGTGCTCCGCATGGGCTCGCCTGCTCTGCTGTCCACCAGGGAGGCTCCTGGCTGCACCAGCTCAAGCAATTCCTTATCTCAGTCCCTCAGCAGCAAGGTTATCCGGCTGCCCTGCCTTCCCCCGAGGGTGTCCTTGCCGGAGACCCTCCTGGAGCTGCTTACGGAGGCGCAGGATGCGGCACCAGCTCCACCCTCCTTTCTTCCCATCACGGCTGTGTCAGGACAAAGATTTAGGGAGGCAGCAGCGAGGAGGGACAGGTAACACCTGGGACCTGCGGCCAGCTCCTCCTCAACCTTTCCAGCCTCAGCCTCCTTCATCCCGCAACTGGTGGCCGGCAGCTGAGGTCCAAAGCGTGGCTGCGACACCGGTCTGAACACGGCCAAGGTACTGGGGCTCACGGCCCCTTCCTGGCCCTCCCAAACGCTCACTTGTCCCCGGGGTGGGACGAACTTGGCCCAACCCAAGCGCAGATTCACCCAGCCCTGTGACCCCCTAAAGAGCAACCTCCAACAGCAAGAACAGACCAAAAACAAGCACAGCACCAGCTCCTCCTCTTGGGTACCCTCCTCAGAACAGGCAAATAATCCATCTTCCTTTCCAAGCCAACTCTGCTACCTTTCACCTGTCTCTCTAAAAGCATCTTCGAAGCAGCCCCCAGCACCCTGTCCCTGAGCACAGAAGGGGCTCATCCTGCCAGCAGCATGGTGCTGGACCCAGCAGGGTCCCACCTGGAGAGCTCGACCCGCTCCCAGCCACTCCTGCCGGCTTCTGCTGCACCTCTGCCAGGGCACAGAGCAAGTATGAACCCGGGGGACACGTCTCATGTTCCCCAGCCCCGGCACGGTCCCTCCCCAGCCACGCTGACCGCAGGCAGGCTCTCCAGGAGCCTCTCGTCACCCGCTGCCACCCAAAGCCAGCGTGGGGTAAGGGCAGGTGACAGCCCTGCCTCACGTCCGAGCGAGCAGCCCTGAGAGCAGCGAGCTCCAGCGAGCAGATCGCCCACGGCAAAAGGAAAGGCACCAAGAGCCCAAGCACACGCTGCCCCGCACCCACCGGCTCCGGCTGCCCATGGTGGGAGCAGAGGATGGCACGGGCTGGTCCCCGGGGTGCCCCCTGCTCCCCTTGCCCAGCATCTCCAGGCTCCGTGCAAACGAGACCCAGCAGAGATGCTCGGAGACGGAGAGGCTCTGCTGAGCGCTCCCTGCAGCAGCTTCACCCCACCCAACCCCAGCATGAGGCTGCACCTCGTGGCGCACGGCTCAGGGCCCCCTGCAGAGGTCACCACCCCCAGGGACCGCAAGGACCTGGGGTCTGCTGAGCCGGACCCCCCCACACACCCCAAAAAAGGAGGCAATGGTAACCGCAGACACTGACCATTCCTCTGTCCATCCTTGAGCTCCCCATCTGAGCCCGGCCCTGGGCCGCGGGCACGTGTCTGCCTTCAGGAGGAGATGCCAGGGTCCCACCGGCTCCGGCGCTCTTGGCCGGGTCGCTGCCGTACCCCGAGGAGCAGCGCGCCGTGCCGCCGAAGGAGGACTCGCTGCGGGAGGCCGGCAGCCCGCGCCCATCGCCCTGCCCGGCCCAGTCCGACAGCAGCCCCGGTGCCTTCCCCGCGCTGGGGTTTTCCAGCTGATCCACCATGGGGGACGGCGTAGACAGCTCCGAAATGGTGCCTGGCTCCGCAGCGGAGGTGCATGTCCATGCAGCGCTTGAACTTTGCTCGCCGCTGTCTCCTCTCCCCCAGGTCCCCGGGGTGCCGCTGGCTCCCAGCTCCCGGCTCTCCGCTGGCTCCCCTCCGGACACGGAGCTTGCTGGGGACAGCAGCCCCTCCGCGCGGCTCCAGAGGCCGTCGGTGCCCTGTCGCAGAGGCAGGAGCACGGCCCTGCTGCTGCCCGTGCCGCTGCGCTGCAGCTGGACCAGGCGGCTCACCGCCTTCTCGCAGCCCTGCTCGGCGGGGTTCTCCAGCAGCCGGGCGATGACGGTCGTGCCCTCCTCCGGGGAATCCCCCTCCACCTCCGCGCCCAGCCGCCGCGGCTCCAGCACCAGGTGAGCTTTCCGCACTTCCCCCTGAAACCTCTCCTTCACCTGCACGATGCGCCCGGGGCCGGGGTCCCCCCCCGGCAGCAGAGCCCCTCGGTGCCAGCTCCCGGCGGGGTCCTCTCCGCCCTCCTGCCGCGGGGCTGCCTCCAACTTCAGAGCCTCGTCGTCCGCGGCCACCTCCACGGCCGGCTGCTCCCCCTCCGGGGCCACCGCTGGCACCGCTCTCTTCTTCCCCCTCCGCCTCCGTTTGAAGCGGACCCGTTTTTTGGGGGGCAGGGGAGCCTTTCCGGCAGCCTTTTCTTTCGGCTCTTTAACGCAGCCCAGAGAATTCCCCATCTCCTCGGTGCAGAAAGCGCCGGCAATAACGCAGCGAGGCTGGCTGCCGGCTGCTCCCGCATAAATCCCGGTCTCGGCTTCATCGGCTCAGCCGCACGTCTTGCACCGCGCAGCGCTGCGCGCTGCCCCTCGCATCCGCGCCCGCCCGCCAGCCCCGCCGCCGCTCCAGACAGCCATCTTACAGCCTGGGAGCTGCAACAAGACAAATTCAAAGCATCTCACTGCAGTTCAGAAATCACTTGACCTAAAAGCAGACGGGGACCGGATTGGCTGCAGCTCTCTCTCTCCAAATATGAGGTAATTGGAGCACTGCCCTCGCCAACACAAACAGAGAGCAGGAACCAGACGGAAAAACGGGGAAAGGGGAGGGAGAGGCTGGGAGGGGTGGGGAGAGAAGGGAAAAAAAAAGAAAAAAACAACAAGAAAACGGGAAGGTTGGCAAAGGTAGCATAAAGGAAGGGGTGGGAGAGAAATAGGAAAAAAGCAGGGAGGAGCCAGAGCAGCTCTGCGTGCACGCGGATGGGGACGGGGATGCGGAGCCCACCGGCACCGAACCCCGCCAGCTCCCGTGGGGCGTTTCCGAGGGCATGCTCGCACCAGCTGCGATCGCTCCCTAATTCCTAAATCCCAAGAGCCCCAAGAGACCGCCTCACGTGCCCACCCCCCCGGCCAGGCTCCCCTCCCTCCAGGCACCGAGGGGCAGCGCGGGAGGACACGTGTCAGGGTGCCCTGGGGACCCGGCTGCGCTTCGGGGAGCGGCGGGCTCTGGTACCAACAGGCTACGAGAGCAGCCCACACCCCAACGGGGCACTGGAGCCCCCCCAGGGCAGGGCTCCAGCGCAAGGAGCAGGCAGCACCCTAGGAGCAGAGAAACACGTGCCAGCAGCAGGGATGAGACAGCAAACAGGCAGGAGATAAAGACGTGGGGACCAAACCTGACGTCAGCCACCTCCGGGGTCAGCCTCAACAAGGAGGGACCCGCAGACACCGAGAGCCCCGTGACACGGGGGCAGCTCCGCGCTGGCACCGTCCCACCCCAAACCGCCCCCCAGGGCTCTGCTCGCTCTGCCGGCTGCGGCACTGGGATATGGGAGATTAAGAGGTTCACAATGGAGCTGCAGCCCTAGAAAAAATCCGGCTAGCGCAGGCGGGGGGACGTGCCCGGATGCGCAGGCTCGCTGCCGCCAGCTCCCCCGTCACCCTGGTGGCAGTGTCCCCTCCCGGTGGGGCAAGGAGGGGACCCGGGGGCTGACCCACACGGGGACCTGGGCAGCTCCTGCTTTGGTCCCGCTCTCCCACACACCCTCAGGGCATCACAGACCAGGGCACGGCTGCCCAGAAGGTGGTGGGGAAGGGAGGGCTCCACACCCCCAGCAGACGTGACCGGGACTCATCAGCACCACGACCCTGCTCCTTCTGGGGGCCACAATGCGGGCAGCTGTCCCCAGCTCCTCCCTGCTAGCAGGGACGCTGCCGTCCACCAGAAATGCTCCATCATCAGAAAAGGCACCCGATGACAGCCACGTCCTGTGAGCGCACCAGCCCTGACCCTCCGCAACAGCCAAACGTGCCCTCACTCCAAAAAGCCAAAAGCCGCCGCGTTTTTGGAAGTAACAACCAGTACTGGCGGCCCAGCCAAGGCAGCAGCTCCCCGGCGGACTGCACACTCATCCTCTGAAAATGAAAAGCTTCCTTAAGAGGTCTCAAAGCCAGCACTAGTCTCGCCTGGGAGATGCCAGCGAGGACACGTCAGGCAGCCGGGACGCAGCGGCTCCTGAGGCCCGCTTGTGCAGTCCCGGTCCCGTGCCTCGCCGCCTCCCGGCACACCACGAGTGAGCCCCACGGGGGGAGCAGGGCGCCAGCAGCCCCTGCTCCGCAGGTAGGAGCCCACAGGGGGCAACTGGGCACCAGCGTGCGGCCGTCACCCTCCTCCCACAGCCCCAGCCCCACTCCTCAGTCACCACCGCACGCAGCGAGTCCCGGGATGTGCCTGCAACACGTGGGTAATTAGCCAGCTCCACCTGGAGAATTTGAGGCTATTGAAGACACAAAAGACTGTTTTGTGAGACCATCCGTAACAGCCAGTTGCTGGAGATGGTCCCTGGAAGGGTCAGGCAGTTTCTCCCATCCCTGCACTGATGCGGGGTGAGAGCCCCTGCATGGCCACGAGCTCGTCCTGTCCCCACCAACCCCCCCCCGAGCTTGCTCTTCTCCGGAGGCTTCAGCTGAGCAAACAGCTCCTGCCAGCCCCCTCGGTGCCAAGCAGGAGCCCGCAGCACACGGCCCATCATTAATGATTTAATTATGGAAATGATGAGAAAAGGGAGCTGCTGTTCTCCAGCACTGGTCTCTGCGACGCTGCCATGTACACGAGTCCCCCACCCTGATCGGTGTGCAGGCGTCGCCACGGAAAACGCATGTAAGGACAGACACCACGTGTGTCCGGACAGACAGACACCAGGGCCCCAGGGACACAGCATGCCCCCCCTTCAGCCCCACGTCCTCCAGCAGAAAGCACTCACGGCCTACCTGGAAGTGGAGGATAATCGTCCATATGAGCCCCAGGGTGAGCTTGGGGTTGCCATCTGTAATGTCGTCATTGCGGATGTTCACCAATTTCACCTGAAAGAGAAGCAAAATGGTCAAACCCCCCGTCAGCCACCCCGGTGGGACCTTCCCCGACCAGGCTGCCCCCAGACCCCCAGGCCCCGCCACCCCGGGCGCTCAGAGGGGCACAGCCCCCCCGGCCCTGCTCTGTCCCCAGGCTGGCCGAAGGGGCAGAGGAGCAAGAAAACGAGGCCACTCGGTGCCTCTGCTCCACCAGCAGCAGAAGGAAGGATTTTTCACGGCCCTCGCTCGCTCTGGTCGGGCAGCCAGAAGTGCTTTACCAGCACTTAACGCTTTATTTCAGTTCACGTGGAGAAGTGCCTCGTCCCCAGAGCCCTGAGCACTAGTGCATAATTTAATAGCTAGACCACAAAGCATGGTTAAAAGAGGACAGCCAGGCTTTATTAACTCCCTCTTGGGTTCAAAACCAAGCTGCTAATCAACCCGTCCTAACAAAGGCAGATAACCCGGCTCTGCCCTCACCAGGATCCACTGAAGGTCCACGTCCTGGCAGGCTCCAGACCGCACGGCCCTGGAGCTGCTCCTTCCCGGCTGCTTTGCTCCCGGGGTGTTTTATATTGGGCAGTCCCTAGGCAGCACAGAGATCGCTGCGGCACTGGGTGCACGAGCCCCGGCACTCCCAGGGACCAGCTGCAGTGCTGTCCCTGTCCTGCTGCTGCCTGCCTCAGGCTCCTCGTCCGTCCCCAGGGCACGGTGCCCCCGTTGCCCACCCTGGCCACGACCGCTGGCAGCACTGGCCAGGGTGAGGCATCCCTGCAAGCCCTCGGCTGCCAGGCCATAGGGCTTCAAAGAAAAAGTGTTTAATCCAAGTGGAGAAACAAGCTCCCCGGAGCCCCCGGCAAAATGTCTCTATCAAGGGGCTGGGGAGGAGGGTGGGGGCTGGAAGCGCCTCAGCCTCCCTGGAGCAGGGCTTGTGCGCAAATTTATTCGGTGCCCTCGGGCCAGCAGAGGGAAAAACCTCTGCTTCAGCACGAATTGGTACAATTTATCATCGCCTCCACGTAGCTGGGGAACATCGTGCGAGGAACCTGACGGAACAGGCAGAACAAGAGAGCCGGCCCCGGGGGCTGCGGGGGCTTCGCATGCAGAAGGAACAAGTCTGGGGATGTGCCCGCTGCGAGACCTGCCCGGGAGGCTCTGCGGTGTCCCGCGGGCGCTCCGGGACCAACACCTCCCGGAGCCTGGCCGATGGAGCTGCCCCAGGGCAGGACACCACGTCCGCGTGGCCGTGCAGGGGCAGCACCACACGGCGGCACCGGGGTCTGAGCAGGAGGCAGCTGCCCACAGACGTGCCCCTGACACCGGTGGGAGATGCCCCAGCTGCACATCCCCGCTGCAGGGACCTGCTGGGGAGCTGCAGGTGAGACTCAGGGGGTGCAGAGGTGATGCTGGGGCATCTGCAAAACCCTGTCCAGAAGGGCAGCCCCATTTCTCAGTTTGAAACTCATTATTTTGCACTGCACACACAGTTCTGTAACACCTGCAAGGGAAAGTCCCTCTACGGAGCTGTCATCAGCCAGCACCTCCGGGACGTGCACACCCAGCACTGGCAGATGCTGCTTCCACAGCCTTCCTGAGCCACAGCCAGGAGAGGGAGTCCCCGACCATCCCGCTCTGCTCCTGCAACAGCTTAAATCACCAGGTAACCATCGTGCTCCCGCGCAGCCCTTACCTGCCGTTGCTTCAGGAAATCCAGGGCGATCTGCACGTTCTGCAGCCTGTGGAAACGCATCCGGCCCTTCTCTCGTGGCTGCAAAACAGAAGCAGCGGCTGCAGAGCGGGCTGGCCGGGCGGCGGGGCTGGGACGCAGCACCCCGCGGGCACGGCCCCACTCTGCACACCCCACATGCGCTGCGGACCCGACCCCGTGAGCCCGCGGCCACCCCACGCTCAGCGTGCTCCTGTGACCCCGTGCACTCAAACACACTGCTCCCTTTCCTTGTTCTGCAGGAGAAAAAAAGTCATCGCTACACAAGATCCTGCTGCAGGAGGGAAAAAGCCCACGGTGGGGCATGGAGCTGGGAAGGCCCTGAACCCTTGCTGTCCTTGGGGAGAACAATGAGTCCCCCCAAGACCCCAAGTCCCTGCGCCAAAGCTCTGGGCTGCTGCCAGCACCAGGCACGACCAGCTCAGCCTCAGAGGCTTCATGGCAGGGACTGGCTGCGGGTCCCCACCTGAGGGCAGAGACCCCAGCCCAGCAGGCGCTGCTGCTCCAGATGCTGCCTTTGAACTGCTGGGAAGAAATGCAGTGCCCTCAGCTGCCGAGTTCTGGCCCAGGAGGGAGCGGAGCAGGGCTGGGTGTGCGGCTCGGACCTCCCTGTGTGAGCCTGGGCAGCTAGGATGGGCGCTGGGGCTGCCCCGAAGCAGCAGAAGGGGGGATCGATGCCCTAACCCTGAGCTGGGCCTCACCAAGAGGTGTCCCCAGGCTGCTCCGAGCAGCGAGGACACCACAAGCGTCCTTTCGTCCCCAGTGGCAGGGGAAGAACTGTCCCTGCGAGAGGAACACCTTGGGGGCTGTGGAGGACCAGGGGCTGGGCAGGAAGGTGCTGCACCCCCAGCTCCTGCCCAGCTCCCGAGGAGCAGCAGGGGACACTGCACCAGGAAACCACCACCCAGAGCACGGGGGCAGAAAATCCGTCTTCTCTTCCGCCTCGGTGAGGTGATGGGGCCTGCCCATCCACTGCAGGCCCAGTCGAGCCCCTTTAGGGCAAAACCCTTGGCTTCGTTCTCATCTCCACTCGCATGCACGGGGCCGCCGGTCACGACCCGGACCCCACCATCGCCCCAGCCCGCTCCTCACAGCCGAGGCGCGACGGTGCCAGTGCCCAGCGTGTCTCCATGCAGTGCAGGGGTTAGCAGACATCACGGCACGCTGCGGGTCGAGCGGGCAGGGCCCCGGCTGGGGCCTGCGGTGCCCACAGGCGCGTGCAGGACCCATCCCCCTGGCTGTCAGTAGGACTCATGCTCTCACACCGAGCGGGTGGTGTGCCCTGACTGTGAGCCGGCACCGCCATGCACGCGCAGATAATCCAGGCAACGCTAGCACAGCTCCGTGAGGCCCATCGGGTCCGCAGGCCTGGCACAGCTCTACTTGCTCGAGCTCACAGACAGGCGACCGCCCGGACCGAGCATTGGCAAAGAGCAGCGGGGATTGATCAAAAACCCCGCTAGTGCCCAGGTGAGGGGAAGGTCGGAGCCCCGCTGGGTTGCACTGGACTATCTGCCGGCACGCCGGTGTCAGCCGGGGGTTTGCTGCGTCCTGGGTGGACCCGACCTACTTCTTCATCATCATCTTCCTCCTCCTCCCGCTCTTCACTGCTTGCACGGCACCAGGCCGGCGCTTTCACCAGGCGAAGGCTCCTCTGAGCTGGCGGCTCTATTTGCTAACGAGCACGGCACGGACGGCACAATGGGAGGGTGACACACAGGGAGACAGAACGGAAACCAAAATGCAAGACCCAGGTAAAGGAAAACCAAAGAGAAACACGTGTCCTGGCGAGGCTCCTCGCTGGCTCTCCTGGACACCACGGGCTCTGCCGCAGCCTCGTGTGCTGCCCAGGGGGTTCAGGCAGGGAAACTTCCCCGTGGCTTTGAAGCCAAAATGACGAGAAAGAGGCTGTCTGGATCCCAGGCAGCTCCATCCAATTCTTCAGCCCCCACAGCATCTAATTTGGCGTCTCAGGAGGGTAACGGAGTGAGTTAACAGATCTCTGCCCAGATCCTATTTTAGGGGAAGACTAAAACAGTTCCTGCTGTGCTACGCTGTTGCACCAATAACTCGCAGTAAATGTGACAGTCTGCGAAGGAGGAGAAGGAAGGGGGATTCTACGATGCTCAAGATGCAAGAAAAGAGGTCTGCACATCAGACAGCTCCTGGGAGCTGCAAACCCAGATCGTGGGGCAGGGGAGGGCAATGTGGCTTCTACCAACTCTGGGCAAAAGTGCTGGACACGCTGTCACAGAAGCAGTTTTAGTCAAATCCATTATTATCCAGTATTTAAAGACGTAGTGAAATCTGAAAAGGGAAGGCATGTACAAGCCCTCCCAAAAAGAGGGCTCTGCCCAAGGCACCACAACCCAGCGGCTTTAAATAATCACACGCTTTGGTGGTATCCAGGAAACCAGCACGAGGAACATGGGTTCGAGTGAAAATAAATGAAATAAATAACAATATGACACACATTTCAAAACAAAACTATGGCAGAAGAAATGACTGCTGACTGCTGCGGCTGTGCTGGAGCAGGAGGGCGGATGGAGGGAGCGGAGCGGGGCTGGGCAGCAGCTCCGGCGCCCCACGGCACAGACTTACCAGCTTCACGCCCGACAGCACCTCCAGCAGCGAGATGAGGTTGTGGCCGTCCCGCAGGTCTTCGTACAGGTCGTTGATGTGCTTGCGCACCTGCGAGAGGCAGGGAGGGAAGGGACACGCTCAGGGCTCCGCTCGCCGGCCGCTGGACTTGCGGCAGTGGAGGAGGAGGGCAGCGGAGTTTGCAAGCAGACATCTCTCAACAAGACGCATGTGTTTAAATCGGTTATTCCAAAATAATCGCTAAGGTAACCAGCCTCCGCTTTCCAAAATGACCTGGCAGGAGCTGCTGCCAATTTCAGATGCATGAACAGATCCCTGTTAAACCATTCTCACTCCAGGCAGTCCCGTAGTATCGCACGAGTCCCGGGGTGTCTCCCAGGGCACGCGGCTCCAGTGAAGGACTGCGGATGTTTTCGGGGGGAGCACGGCTGCGGAGCGCGAGCAGCTTCTGGCACAGGCCAGGCTGGAAACACCAAGCCTCTGGACCTGCTCGCCCCCCAGCAAACCCAGACCTCGCCCTGGTGCTTTGCACAGCTGAGAAGTCCCAGATGTTTCCACACCGCAGCCTAAAGCAGGTGGCCCCAATTTTCCCCCCGCCCTTCATCTGTGAGATTTAGAAAGCAGCTGAAAGGCTGACACACGTTCACAAAGCTGGCTGAAAAGTAAGCCTGTGACACCTCTAATGCCCAAACTACTTTTTTTTATTATTTTTTTTTGCAAATAGAGAATAAATTTGGCGGTTAGCCAAGCAAAGTGCCTTGCAGCACAACGTTAAACCTGCTCAGCAGCGAGCATCTCCCTCCCGCCCCAGCTGCCAGGGGGAGGCTGGGACACAGGCGCAGCAGAGCCGAGCAGAACAGGACCGGGAGCAGCAGGACGAGCAGCGCACGAGCCTCGAGTTACAGCGAGGGCTGCGAGCACAGGAGGCGAACGTACCAAAAAGGTTGCACTACGATGTTACAGTGCCCTCCAAAGGCACCTACACACGTCCATCGCAACCCGCTCTGCTCCGAGTACAGACACGTTTTGAACGCTCAACACCAGCGCAAAAATTCCCAGACTAAAAACCAGGCTTTTACCTGCCTGTCCTGAGCCAGGATGGATGGACAGACAGACAGACATTTAACCCGTGTGACAATAAAACACGCGACTCTTACCTTCATCAAGTGTTTATTGACCCATTTAGTGAAGGTTTTCTTTTGGACTCTGTCCCGTTCATCTGTTGAAAGAACACAAAGGCAGCTCTCGGTCAGTATTTTTCGTGCACAAACTCAAATGACTTTCAAATGAGGGGAAGAGACAGAGCAATCGCTGCCGGTGCCAGGACTGCCGGACGGATCCTGCCCCCGTGCCGGGAACAGAGGCTGCTTATTCGTGGGGTACGTGGATGGGGCCGCTCGCCTGGCACCACAGCCTGGCTCCAGCAGAGGAACAGAAAACGGCCCGGGGCTGCGCCTGTGCCTGGTCACCCCACAATTAATGCTTTAGATTCGGGGGAAAACAGTTTGTTTAAATAAAAGCAGCACAGAGCATTACAGAGGGGACCCCTGTGCCTCCCTTTCTTCCCCGAGGGGGCAGCGCCAGGAGGAAGAGGAGGCTCGCCGACCCCCTGCGCATTGGGGTAGGTGTCCCCCTCCTCTACGTGCCCCTGGAAGGCTTTGACACATTACATAAAACCCACAGATATCCCTTAAAAGGCCACTGACAACAAGTGCAATTAGCAGCTTATTCTTCCGCCGTATTTTTGGTTCATTGGATTGCCAGGATTTAACGTTTATTTCAGTCCCACAGCTCAGCCGAGCTCTGCCCGTCCGGGTCACCCGGCCCCACAGGACAGGGGGACAGGGGGGCACCGTCCCTGGAAGTCCCATGCAGCCCCCAAACCCCCAGGGCTCTTCCCGCAGGGGATGGGACAGGAGATTTGTGCTGACACCGAACAGCTCTGGGGAGCTGCCAGCAGGCTTTGTCCTGCCCGTTCTCGGTGAAAAAAACAACGCAAGAGACAAAGCAAATGAGGCAAAAGGAGAGGGCACGGGGCAGGGCTGCCCTGGGGCTGCGCAGCACCCACCGCCTCCTCCCTGTGCCCAGGCAGCTGCGGGGCTCAGCGTAATCCCACAGCCAGCCCCGCACCAAATGGGATTGCCTGCTTTTAACAACATAATCTCAGAGGAGAGACGGCGCCCTGGTGCTGAGCCGGCGCTGCGGTGTGCCGGAGCAGGATCCCGTGGTGCAGAATGTGGGGGCTGCCCCGGAGCATCCCCCCGCAGCCCTCGGGGCACAGGGATGCGCTCGGGCAGCAGCCGGGTGCTGGATTTTGGCAAAAGCCCATCCCGGATCCCTGGGAAGGCGATCACATCTGCTGAGGGGCTCTGCGCTCTGCTGGGCATCAGCTGGAGCTCCGGGCAGGGAAACGCACCGCTCCCATCGCTCTGCACCAGTCTGGTCCAGCCCGGCACAGCAAAGCCAAGGGCGGTGAAATTCCTTTCTCCCCCAGCCAAGGGGCGTTCCTGAGCCCAGCCCAAGCTCCTGGAGCCCTGCCCTGTCCAGATGCAGGCTGTACCACGGAGAAAGTGGCAAAGGACGCAACGCAAGACATCCCTCTGACAGCATGGTTCCCCACACAGAAGGACCCCTTGCTTCTGTTTTAAAAACAAAGAAGAGACTCAAGAGAGGGGAGAGAACCAGCACCTTGCTCGCTCAGATCCCCCGGGCACCAGCCCAGGCTCCCTTGCCGTGCTGCACGTGCTGCTGCACCGCCCCACGTCCCCATCCCGCCGGCGGTGCCTGCGCCCCGGGAGGAGCCACGGCCCCGCTCCTGGGGCCTCTCACAGCCCTGGGAAAACCTGGCCACGTCTCACCCCGCACGCAGGTGAAGGCACACCCCGGTGTTCCCACCTAACCACCACCCCGCGGCTTCCCCCACCCAAAGCACACAGCAGAACCCGTGGCACGTCGCAGGCACGTCGCAGGCGAAGCCGTCCACACCTCCCCTTCACCATGCACCATCCCCTGGCCAAGGCGAGGATCCAGGTGCCAAAACCCATCCCCTCGCTCCGCACCCCACCAGGCTCTCGCCTGGGCAGGGTTCCCCCGAGGGGCGGCCACGCCACGGCGCTGCCGCCTGGCACCGCTGCACTTCGCCTGCAGTGGGAAGCCACGTCACCGCCACGCGTCTGCGGGGACTTCTCCTCCACCCGTCCCCCAGAGCCATGGCGCTGGGTCTCTTCCTGACCCCGCTGTTAATTCGGGGCAGATGAGGCTCGAGCCGGCTCTAACCGTGACGCAGAGCCCGCGGCACGACGCCGGCCACTGAGCTGGGAAGCGCCTGGCAGGTACTAACCCATGCAGCACATCCGGCACACCATGCGCGCGCTCAGCCACCTCTCCTCCCCATACAGGCGCTGCGTTTCCATCTCCTGTGCCCGGGCTGGGGGGCGCTGGGTCCCGGCAGAATGGCGACCACCTCCCTGCTCCAAGGGACGGGTGGGGAAGGGTCTTCTGGCGGCACCTCCTGCCCCGCCGGCCGAGGCAGCGCGGTGGGTGACGGCTCGGCCGCAGCTCCTCCCACAGCACCACTTCCTACAGCCTCTGCCCCCCGCTCGGGGCCCGGCCGCCCTTCCTCCAGGGCATCGCCGCGAACCCCCTGCGATGCCAGCGGCCGCCTTGTGCTTCCTCCGGTCGTCGTGCCCCACGGGGCCGTGCGCCTCTCCGGACGTAGCCAGCCGAGCGGCCACAGGCGCCAGGGAGAGGAGTTTGCCTCCAGAGGAGGGGGTGAGCTCGCCCGGCACAGTGGCACTGCGTGTCCCCGAGGGTCCGCAGTCCTGACAGCCGCCCGATGCTCGCAGAGCTTTGCTGAAGGCTCCCTGCAGATTTCAGCCGCTCCCCACGAAGCGATGGGGAAGGAAGGGCAGTTCCCCCACCAGCGGCTCCAGCCAGGAGCAGGAGGCGTTGCAGAGCGCGGCGCAGCTCCCGGCGGCGACACGGGGCAGCAGAAGTGCTGGGGCACGGGTCGGAGCCACGCCAGGCGCGCCCGCGGAGCTGGGCACGGCCCCGCAGACAGGCTCCGGGCTTGTTTCTCTCCCTCTTGTTTTCCAGTTAATTGCACCAGCCGCGGGGCCGGGGCCGGGACGGACAATGACAGGCTTTTTTCCTCGCTCACGCCTGCCAGCCAGAAGCTTCTCCACAAATAATTCCCTGGGTCCGAAGTACCGGAGCTGGGTCCCAAATGCTCCGGCTGCAGGCTGCAGTCCTGCTCGGCATGCAGGGAGATAACGGGGGCCTCCTTTATCGCCACCTCTCTTCCTTTTCTTCTAAATATAATCCCGCCGCAGACCTCCTGGTCCAAGCCCCACCGCCCTGGCCGGGGAGGCGAGAGGAGCCAGCTCGCGGCCAGGGGAAGGCAGGCGCGCAGCACCCCTGTGCATGGCAGGGGGCACACGGGGACGGGGACGCGTCACCGAGCCCCGTGCAGAAAGTCTGGGGCAGGCCAGGAGGAGCCCGTGGGCCTGCGGCACCTCGGCACGCTCGCCCTTCCCATCTGGCACATAACTGACATTTTCTCCCTTTTTTTGCCCCGTCTCCCCCCCTCCAGGTGGTTCCTGGGCTCTAACTAGGTTACGCACACCCCACACCGCGCTGTCGTCCGAGCTAATAATAATGCACAGCTACTGCTCGCTAACAGCATTAAGGCGCTGCGAGCTTATCTCTCGCCGGCTAATCTTTCCAGAGTCACCCTGATAAGCAACCTGTTGCAACCCCCCCCGCTTCCCTCCGTCCTGTGCCATCTTGCAGGGGGCTGCTGGCCCCAGTGGCCCTGGCCCTGGCCACCAGGAACCCCCAGCACCAGGACCCCCCAGCACCAGCCCTGCCTGGGACCACGCAGGGGACGCGGGCAGTGCCCAGGTGACGAGGCTGACCCTGGCACCATGGGGCTCCCACCCCTGCGTGCAGCGCATGGAGCATGGCCGGGTGTCAGTGGTACAGGGAACAGCTCCAGCAAACGGTGCCCCTGCTGCTGCTGCAGCTGCCATCAGGCACTGGCAAGAACCGAAATCCGTAATCACACGTGCCCATGCCACTTCCATTTGATGGTTCTCAGCACGTCTGATGCCTTCGGAGCTGCACAGACGCGTTCAGCTGCGATGTGCTTTCATGTTGCTGCCTTCCCGAGACAGGCGAGGCTTGCAAAGAGACAACCACGTGGCGAGCCCGGCCACGGCCCAGCCGAGCCTCAGCGCCGTGCTTCCCAGCAGCTGCTCCCACTGCGAGGCTGAGCACCTTGGCTGCTGCACCCAGGGCAGCGCGAGCCCTCGCCGGGGGGTAGAGGCAGCCAAGGAATGGAGCCATGCACCCAAGGGGTTTTCACATCTCTGTCAGTTCCCTGAACAAAGCAGCGAGAGCTGGGCAATGCGCAAAGCCACCCTGCCCCACACCTGGCCACAGGCAGCCCAAAACAGGGCACCAGCTGAGTTTGGGGAGGAAAACTTCCACTCGGCATCCCTTTGGCAGACCCCTCACCGTGGCACCGCCGCCCCGTGCAGGCATTTCCCCCCGTTTGCCCGTGGCAGCCCCGTCCTGGCAGCCCCGTCCTGGCAGCCCGCCTGTCCGCACAGCTCCCGACGTGCCCGGCCGGCGCTGCCGCTCCCCCGCCTCGCCTCCAGCGCTGCGGCCCTGCGCGCCTGTCGGGTGCCATCACCGTCTGCTGCCTCCGCGCTCGGGCCGTGGCAAAGCCCCGTCCCAGCCCGGGCAGGGCAGGGCAGAGGGGTCCAGCACGGGAGGAAGGTGAGGGCCTGCGGGGCCTTCCACATCCTGCACGGGCTCCTCAGATTCTGCTCAAATAAAGCCTGGGAATGCTTTATTTATTCAGCTCCCGGCTTTCTGCCCCGCTTGCTGTTCCCTGCTAAAGCCAAGGAGCACAGGACGCACCAGACCGGGTCCTGTGCTGGATGAGCTCGCAGAGGTCCTGGGGACATCTCTACATCACAGCATTAAATCACCCATCCAGGGGTGGGGTGAAGGAGCTTTTTGTTCCATACCAGTGTTTAGAAACAAACTTGAAAGTTTCAAAGCAAATCGCTTTCGCTTCAAACTCCTTCAAGGCGAAAAAAGAAAAGGAATGCACTTTTTTTTTGTTTCTCTTTTAACATGGTACTTTCAAGATGGGGAATATGCAGAAAACCTGGCTGGCTCGGGAACATGAGGTATTTAAAATGTGCTTGCTGCCAACTCGAGAGCTGACATAATCCATCATGACAGCAGAGCTAATTGGACAGGATCTACAGAGCCTTTCGAAAGTGGGAGCGGAGACAGCACGTGACTCAGCCCGGAGGAACGCAGCAGATACCTGCGGTGGAAAACCAGCCGGCACCATCCAGCACCCGGATATTTAACGAGGCCGACACCCGAGCAGCGGTGACGCAGCGGAGAGCCGAGGCTGCCCGCGGCTGCACGGCGCAGCCGGCCGAGCACGCAGCAGTTACGTGTGCCGAAAGCTGCCGCGGGACGAGCCCCGTCCTCTGGGATGTCGGGAGAGGTTGAGGCAGTGCCTGCAGGGCGGGTGCCACCTCACCCTGCCGAGAGAGGAGCGAGGAAGGAAAGTGCGGATCGAGGGGTTTCGCTGCTCCCGACACCTGCTTGCCAAAGGGACGGGGTTTTGTCCTGCAAAGCAGCGGGGTCAGCGCAGTACGGGGGGACGAGGGGCCAGGAGGGGATGGCAGCTCTGCAAAGGGGCCAGAAGATCCTGAGACAGAGCAGAGATGAGCACAGCGCTCACCTCACTGCCCGAGGTGGCCCTGGCACCAAGACGAAGCAGACGGGGGCAGCGCTGGGTGGGTAGCAGGGCACGTTGCTGCCCCGCAGCCCGCTTGTGCAATTCGGCTGCGCTTGGGGAGGCCTCAACAGATCTGTCCTGGCAGCGCTGGGGGAGGAAGGAAGGATCGCCTGCCACCAGTGTTATCTGGGGAAAAGGCCCAGCAGATCCCTGCCAGCTGCCCAGGCTCATCCGTCCCGCTCCTGCACGCGGGAAAAGCGAAAGGAGGGGGGAACCCAGCCCTGCACAGGGGCACAGGGGGAGCCAGGCAAACAAACGGATCCCAGGAGGGAGACGTCAGGACGCAGAAGGCGCTGGTTAGTCCTTGTCCAGCCCTGAAGCTACGGCCTGCCCCGTAACGAACCCTCGCGGTCCTCGTGATGCGGTCACACACAATCCCTATTTTGGGAAACTGAGGCAGGGTCACTCCAGCTGCTCCGCGAGCCGCTGCCAAGGCCCGAGCAGCTCCAGGCGGCGTCTCGGCCACAGCCCTCGCTGCCACTGCAGGTTTCTGTGGGTTTCTGCGGGTAAGCGACATGCTGTTGTCGCTGCAAGCGGTCGCGGTGACGTTGGCCCGGGGAGAGGACGGCCTGGCGACACAACCAGCACCACGTGCGCTGGGCTCGCGCCGAGACAAAAAGCAGCCTCATCCCCAGCGAGGCCCCTGCACCGAGATCCTCCCCCCCCGGGGCCCGGCAGCGCTTACACCGGGAGGGGAAACACCAAGTTTAGGCACCGCTAACCCTGCCCTCCCCGGGGCCTCCTCCCTCCTCCCGGCAGCCACGTCCGTCCGTCCGTCCCTCCCGCGCCGGGCCCCGACCCTGCCCCACGCCAGCCATCTTAGCGCCTGTCCCCTACCTGCCCCGCTCCGGCTCCTCCAGTACAGGACGCCGGCGATGCCCAGGACGTGGCTGAGGATGAAAGCGGCGGGCGGCAGATAGGAGCTCTCTGAAAGCGGCATCGTCCCCTACTCCCTGCCCGCCGGCCTCCGTCCTGTCGCTGCACGCCTGTCCCCAAACTTCTTGCTCCAGAGGCGGCTGCGGCGCGAGCTCGGCATTGCCGGCGGGGAACGAGGGGAGGCAGAGCCGCTGCCGGCACACGCTGCAAAACTTCCTGCCCGCGCCGCGCCGGCACCTCCGCTCCAGCTGGCCGCGGCCCCGGAGCTGGCAGAGCGCGGGGACGGCCAGCGCCGGCCCGTGGAGATTTTGGAGCTCAGGGTGGGGGTAGAGGAGAAAGCGAGCGGCAGGCCGACACGAACATCTTTCCTGTGTGTTCACGCGGTCAAACTTCGCCCCCCCCTCCCCTCCTCCTTCCAAGGGGAGAGACGTCATCTCCTGAATTTCCATTCCCAGCCCCGCTGGAAGGCCGGCTGCGGCTCCGCGGAGCAGGGGGCTCTCCGTGGGACGGCCACACCGAAACACCCGGCCCCAAACACGGGGCTGGGAGACCCGGGGCTCGCGGGTGGCGTTCGGGCGGCGCGCCGACAGCTCGGGGCACCCAGCTGCACGCCGACAGTGCCAGCACGTCCCCAGGGAGCACCAGTCCAGCCGTAGGAGATCCTCTCCCCGGCAGCAAAGGTGAAAGCGAACGAAGCCAGATTTAGGCTTTGTGTGTTTCTTCACTGTTACTGGAAGTTTAACAAAAGCTCGTTGGCTTTTCCCACTCCTCGAGCCATTTCTCGTTACAGAGGGAGCAGGGCAAAAGGCCTGGAAACGCACTGCAACAGCATGGCAACGCTTCCTTTTCTTTTTTAGGAGAAATTAATTTCCGGGACTCCTCTGCAGCCGATGGGCCAGGGGCAGGAAGGGCTTTTTGCATGTCTATGGGGAAACGCCAGCAGAAGGCTCTCTAAAGACAAAGGTTTCCCCCATGCCTCCTGAGGCTGAGGCCCCCAGCTGCTGCAGGGCTGGTGTCGGCGGTGCCACAGCTCCTGCTTTAACTGGGGGTGACCGAGAGGCCCCTGCCCAGGCTCTCCCCCACCCGCAGGCTCACCCCGCTCCCCGTCCCTCCCCGCACCCCGTTATTCTTGCAGCCAGCATTCGGGCGAGTCCCGGGGGGCCACCAGCGCTGCATGGCGACACTTTCCAGTCTGACGGGGCTAATTAACGGCCCCGTAGGGCCGCACCGCCTGCACAGGCGTTGTTCTGGTGGTTTCACCCACAGAGCCGCACGCCCTGCTGCCACACAGCCGTTATGGCCCGGCCCCTCGGCGCTGCGACCGTGCTGAGCAGGCGGGGGGGCCCTGGCCCAAGGCTCGGTTTCGCTCTCGGAGCTCCTCGTGCACCAGTCCCTCCACCAGCCCCCAGTGGTTTGCCTCGCTTCTTGGGTGGGTGGAGAGTTACTCAGAATTTGACGCTGGGTTTCTGCCTTCGCCGCGGCTTCCAAGAAGCACCGAGCTAAGAGCACCTTGCCCCGCTGAAGGCTCCTTGCAGTGGAGGGGAAAGCCCCGCTTCCGATGCACGACAGCCGCGCCCCGGAAAGCTGCGAAACCGCAGCCTGGCTCAGGCATCAGCTGGGGCAGGAGCTCGGCGATGGGTTTGTGCAGGGCCAGCACTGCCCCAGCTGCACCAGACCCCGAAACCCCAGCAGGTTGGGGGCACCCTACGAGCACCCAGCAGGGCCACGGCTCCCGCTCCGCCCAGACACCCGCAGAGATTTTTGGCGCATGTACACACCCAGAGCCGCTCCCCCAGCCGCACAGCCACAAGCACGGCCAGGCCCACGGAGAAAAATGTCACGAGTAAACTGTGATAGACCCAAACATGCGGCTTTGCTAAAACCAAGCCCACCGCAAGCTCTCCGCTGCCCCGGGGAAATCTCAGCTGCGGCCGTGGAGCGGGGACGTCCTGCACCAGGTACCTGCAGCTCCCTGCGGCCACGCGGGCTAATAAGAGGGGCAAGGGGGAATAAAGAGGATTACCCCAGGGCTCAGCGCTGTGGCAACGTGTTTTCCACAGCTCTGGCCCTGCCCGACTTAAAAACATTCCAGCATAGCTTTCATCTAAAGCAATCTGCTTTCTGTTAAGGCTGGGGAAGCGCCGCAGGAGCCGTGAGCTGCCCGGCAGCGCTCGCCTGCAGCGGCCGTTCCCGACGGCGCGAGGCCACCATAAATAGCAAGCAGCAGGCACGGGGCAGCTCGCGCCCTGCGAGGCCAGCGTCTGCTGCTGCTGCTGCTGGTGGCAGGGCCGTGACGTGTCCGAGGCTCGCGGGGAAAGGCCCTGAGGCAGGAGCTGGTTTTCCCCTTCCTCCTCGCCCCATCCACGGGGTCGCACCCTGCCCCTCTCCAAGCGCCCCACAACACGCACCGAGCGCTTCCAGCTGCGGCAGCCCCACACACCCCCCTCAAGGAGGGGATGCAGCTGGACGAGCCCTCTGGCAAATAAAGCTATTCAAATTTATGTATTTTGTTTTAGGAAGACAGAGGTTAGGGGGGGCGCTTCAGCAGACCTGCAGCTATAACAGCACCAGCACAGGGACCTGCTGGGAGCGCAGGGGCAGGCGGAGGGGATGCGGGAGGGGGTGGCTGCTGGGGGAGCAGCGCTTTAGGGGTGCAGCAAGTGGCAGCTCCCACGGCCAGGGACAAGGCCACACAAAGAGAAGCCAGCACCAGAGCTCGGCCATGCCCGGGGGGAGCTGTGCCCAGGGACCCCCCCAGCACCAGGACCCGGGGGCACCGTCAGCCCCGCGGCCGGCTGAGGACAGGATCGCGCTTCATTCCACTCGATTTAATGCCGGTTTCCCCCTTTTCCTTTTAATGCTCCTTTTAATGGCCTGCTCTTGGCATGAGCAATCCCTTGAAGCTATTTCTTGCTGCGGCAGGAAACCGATAGCGGCTGTAATTCACCCGGCTGCAGGGGGTGGGAGATGCGGGGAGCGGGCGGCTGCTGCGATGGTTTTGGGGCAGACCGGGGGGGCTCGGGGGGCCCCAGAAGCCCCCAGCAGGCACCGCACCCTGCGCTCGGCCAGGGGCAGCGGCACAAGGCCACCCCCAGCCATGGAAACGGCCCTGCACACACAAAACACCCGCGGCTAATTTTAGTTCCTTGCAAGGCGGCTCTTCCAGTTACGACTGTCGCCTCGGCCCGAAAAGGAAACGGGTGGGGAGAGCGCGCATCTCCCGGCCCCAGGAATCTGGGCCGGGGGGGCCGTGCCCTGCGCTCCCCGCCCCAAAGACACCCCCGTGCTTCAGGGAGGTGCCCGTGCCTCATCCCACAGCCCCACGCGTTATTCCCCTCTCACTCCCCCGAGCACCACGCAGCCTGGCGCGCCGGATCCCACAGCTACTGGCTTTCCTCCCGCGCTCCCATCCCAGACATCTGCAAAGCATCGCCAGAAGTCTAAAAATAAGATGACACCCCCCGCCCTGTTTGAACATAAAAACGTCTTCATGGGGATGCTGCGAGGCGGGTCCCATCCTGCCCTCCCGGGGGGGCACAGACCCGCCCAAATGCTGAGCCCAGAGAGGGGCGAAACCACCCCACGCACCCCGTCCCCCATCCCCACGGCCATGCCCTGGCCGCAGCAGGGCCCGGAGCTGAGTCACGGCTGGCTCAGGGCAGAGGCATCACGCAGGGGGCCGAGCGCCTCCCCGGTGAGTAATGCTGCGCCGCGGCGGCTGCCGGCTCCGGCATCTCCTTATATGACTGGGGAAGTCGCCGGGCAGCGGCACCTCCGCGTCCCGCGCCGCTCGGGGCACCGCACCCCGGCACCAGGGCAGGCGATGCCGTGGGGATGCTCCTCCGTCCCCCGGGCACTGCAGCCTCCCGGGAGGCAGCGGAGGCCAGGCTGCCTCCGGCCAGGGGTGCGTGTCCAGCGGCGTGTCCCAGCCTCGGGGAGGTGGCAGCCAGGTGGCACTGTGGAAACGCCGAAGTGCTCGGCTCCGACAGCAACGAGACCAGAGCTGGCCCAAAAGCTGCTGGCACTGGGCATGGGAAGCACCCAGGGCCCCATAGGGCTGGGGGGCAGCACCCCGCTGAGCCCCTCCCAGGGCCCCAAAGCTTCACGTCAGCTTGTCCGCACCCCAGGGAGCCATCAGCCCTTTGTGGTGCTCCCGACCAGCCAAGCCCACAAAAATCCCCTCCATCTCCTACAGCAAGCAACGCTGGACAGGACAGGGGCTGCAGGCTCAACAGGGAGCTCTGGGAACCTGCCAGGAAGGTGGCGACAATGCTGCGTGGGTTTTCCAAAGGGGTTTCTGTGCTCTGAACAGGGAGGCGAAGGGGTGCACGGCGTGCGGGGTCAGCCCACGGCAGGCAGAGGATGGAGGGGCCGGCTGATGGCGGTGCTGAGCACGCCCAAACGCATGACCCTGGTACAAGACCCACGCTTCCTGCTGTGCTTCCTCTGTGATGCTTTTTCCTTTCTGTTGTTTTTTTCCTGTTTTCTGGGAGTTCCAAGAACAAATCCTGGTCATTTACAGCAGCAACTTGAAATTGGAAAGGAGCAAAAAACTCCTCTGAGATCCAGGAGTTCTGGATCAGGGATCCCAAGGCGAATCACAGCTGGGCCCTCCTGGCACGGCCTGCTCCAAGGCAGCAGCGAGGAGCACGGGGCCGCAGCTCCAGCCTTGCCGAGGCACCAACCGAGCAAAGCCCAGGAGGAGCCGCTGCGCCCAAACCACACCAGTGCATCACATCTCCTCTCACACACGAGAAACTCCAAAATATATCTGCTATGCTCTGCACGGCTGCACCCCTCCGCTCCCAGCAGCGCAGCGGGTGGGAGCAAATGCTGCTCAGAGCAGGCTCAGCCAGGCTCCACGTCTCCCCACGCCACGGGCAGCTTCTCCCGGGGGGCAGCCAGACCCACGGCATCACGCCGTCAGCGCAGCCGTCCTTGGAAAGTGCGGCGAACACGGGCGCACCAGGCAGGCAGCCCAGCGAGACGCGGTGCTGGCCGCTGCGCGCAGGGCGCGTGCTCGCGGCGAGCTCCGGCCGGGCGCACCCGCGGCGGCAAGCACAGGCAGGGCCCCGGCAGGCGCAGGGCTCGCTCCACCCTGCCCTCGGCGCCGGAGCCCTGAGAGAGGGAAGCCAGAACAAAGATGACGTTTCTTCTGATCTGGGCTGTGAAAAACAAGGCGGAACGGGCAGGTGGTGGCTCCCGGCGCTGCCCAGCGTGGCCTCGCAGGACCGGCTCCTCCCCAGCACTGCCTCCGCTTTGAACGCTGCTCCCGCTGCAGGTGAATCACCGGCTCCGGCCTGTGCGGGCAAAGCCTCCGGTTCCCCAAACGTGCCGGGCGGCAGCGGGAGCATTCCCCGTGCTAAGCGTTTCCTTCGTGCTTTCATCACCCGGGAGCCCTCACGTGGCACCGGGCTGAGCCGGGAGGGACGGGGATGAGCCTGCGCCGTCCCCTGAGCCGAACTCGGGGCTGCAAAAGGTCTCAGAGGACGGGACCGGAAAACTTCCCTGGCAGCAACGCTTCTGTAAGAGCCAACCCCACAAGTCCTGGTGGGCATCAAGCAAGGGTTTTGTCCTGGGAAAGCTGCCCGTGCAAGGACCGAGGCTTCAGGTGCCCCACCGTCACCTCCTGTCACTGCACGGCTCTCCAAGGGAGCCAGAGAGCTGCGAGCTGGGCTGGACCCACAGATAACGGGAAGCCCGGCTCAGCCCAGGGCTGCTCAGCACCAGCCCTAGACTGAGGCCTCCAACCTGCAGCTGCACAGAGAGGACATCCCACGTGAATGTTTAACCACAACCACCTCTGCAGAGGGGCCCCGCTGGACGCGGCACGGCTGCGATAAGGGAGCCGCACCGGGAAGCCTCCGGCCCCGCCACACTGTCGGCAGCAAAATCTGAGCTCCGAGGAACTCGGAAAAGGAAGTGCCGGTGATAACAACGGAGATGTTCCCCTTTCCAGCAGACGTCTGGGCACCAAAATAGTAATTACATCGCAAAAAAGACTTCCCTTCCCAACACAGACCTGCCTGTGCTGATGGGCCCTGTGACTGCCACTGCCCCGGTCTGGGGGTGCTGAGCCAGGACCGGGAGCAGCGGAGAGGTGGGCACGGGCTGCAGGGGGGACGGCCCCGACACTGCCCCTGCGAGCAGTGGATGGGAGGGCAGAGAGAAGCTGGAAGCAAATATTACGGCTGCTGGCTCTCATTCTGCAAAGCAAACAGCGGAGCTGAGCTGCCACCTGCTCACGGCTTAATCATTCCCCAGGAGCAAGGCTCGCCGTTAACCCTTGGGCTGGCACCTCCAGCCTGAGGCCTCAAGGGACTGAAACACCTCGGGAGGAGAGCGTTTGTTTCCCTTTGCATCTGCAGCGAGCCCATCCCAGCGGGGCCGGCAGGAGAGCTGCTCCCGGCCTCCTGCAGCTCCTAAACCAGAGCAGGAACAAGAGCAGCCGGCGTCCCCAGAGGCACCGGCACAGAACCCCAGCCTCCTTTTCTTGGTGAAACTCACTTTTTGGTGACCCAGATTCTGCAGCTTTCCACGGGGGCCATTAGCTGCCAGCACTGCACCCTCCCCTCCAGCAGCCCCCCGTGACACAAGAGCCCCTCTCCAGCAGCAGGGTGCCTGACATGGACCTTAGGAGGTCCCCTTTGGCAAAGCCACCGGCTGCACAAGCTGGACGCATGCAATGCAGCATCCCATGGTGCTAGGATGGACCTCTGGAACCCCTCAAATGCTGCTTCCCAACCCTCCCCGTGGCAGGAAACCAGGAACGTCACGCAGCATAGGTGCTGAGGGTGATCTCACTGCTCCTCTCCCCGTGTTAACAGCCTCCATCCACTCACCGCCTGCCAGCATTCCCAGATTACCGCCGAGGCCGTCGGCCTGCTGCTGACGCAGCGGTTCAGGCACTGTCTCATCGCTTCCCACTTCTGAGAAGCCTCCCCGGGTTTGTCACCCCTGCGAGGGCGCTGGCAGGGAGCCGCGCTGGGCTTGCTCATCAAACAGTGCCGGGAACCTCGCGGCCGCTCACTCAGGCGGGCAGCGGGGGAGCACCAAGCCTGGTGCACCAGCAGCACGGCAGTGGCACAGGGTGGGAGGGAGCCAGGTCTACTGCTGGGCGAAGCACGGGGACGGGGAGACCGCTGCCGGGGGCTTTCTCCGGGCGGGGGGCACGAAGCAGCCCCAAGGTCCCGCCAGCACCACGGCCCCACTGCTCTGCCCCGCGTTCAGCTGCAGCCGTGGCTCGCCCGCACGCCCACGGGACGCACGCTTCCACGCTTTCCCAGGGGCTTGTGCTGACACGGCGAGGTGGCTCTGTTCCCGGGACGGGGGAGGACGAGGAAGCCGATGCCATCTCCGGGTCCCTCCCCAGCCCTGCGGCCACGGGGACAGCACACCTCCGCAGAGCCGCCGTCCGCGCGCTGGGTAAACACCGGCTCGGTGCTTCCCAGCACGCCCCGCTATCCGTGGGGTGCGACACGGGGACCGAACCCACAGCACGGGGCCGAGGCCGTGGTGGCAGCGAGCAGCCTGGGCCGGGGCCGCATCCTGCACCCGCTCCTGGAGGAACCCCCCTGTTGAAGCCCCAGCCCCGCTCGTCACCCCTGCGGGACGCACGAGGCACGGCTCAGGGCTGGATGCGGTGCCCAGGACAGACAGACAGCCCCCGGCGGGACAGACAAACCCCGGCAGGACGCAGCGAGCCCCAGCCGCCGGCTCAGGGCCGCTCAAGGCCAAGCTCTGCGCTTCCCACAGCAGCTTAGGAAGCAGGAAAGCCAGCGGGGGGAGAGGCCGCCTGAATCAAAACCCCTTTTCTGCCGGCTTAACAAAAGGCCTGGTGTCTCCGCAAACAGGCTTGTTATTCTAACGCGAACCGAAGGCTTCTTGGCAGCAGGGGAAATACGAAAACGTTGGGCTAGCGGGAACTATCCGCGCTTTGTGCTGGGCGCGGGGGCCCGCGGCGCGTTTACACAGGGCTCCACGCAGCAGCCGGGCCCTGCGGGGCCGCCCCCAGCCCCACACCGACCCCCGTTTGCCCGCGAGCGGTGCTGCAAGGTGGGGAACGGGGGGAACCTGCACCAACCGTGCACCGCGAAGCCGCCCCATGCACAGGGCTTGACCGGCACCGGGGCACAAGTAGGAACTACGGCAGCTCGTGGGACACGAGGTGTGCAAAGCCCCGTCTTAAAATTGAGGTCAAAGAGAGCCAAGCGGCGGATTCGCTCCTTTTCGTCTATAAATAGAGGGCAGGCAGACAACCTTGATCTCATCAGATCTCCCAACTACACGGCGTGGAACAGGATTAGCGCCGGCAGGGAGGCGGCGGGTGGGAGCGTGGTGCTGTGCCCGTACCTCCGGCGGAGCCACGGGGGGTCCCAGCACCCAGGGTGCTGAGGATGGGACCAGGACACGCAGAGCTCCCACCCCGCAGCCAGGGCAGCCCCACCCTGCATCCTGCCCGGCCACCCCGTGGCTGTCACAGGACGTTGTGACAGAGGAAGGAGGAACGTTGGAACCAGAGGAAGGCCAACAACCCCTGAGTGCCCCAGGAGAGAGCAGCAGGACCGGCCACGGCCGTGCTCCGGCACTGGAGCCCTGCTCCTGCCGTGCGCGGCACCTGAGCACCCGGCCAGGGCTGGACGCGGCCATGCCACAGAAATGGTTTCAGCTCCAGCTGATGCAGGCAGCCCCGTAACGAACCAGGCCTTGAAGTGCAGCCGCAGAGAGGAATTTGGGATTAGAAGAACAGGGGCAGGCAGGGGCCCAGGACCCCCGTTCCCTAGAGACCCGCTCTCTCCCACGGAGAAATTTAATCCCCACTAAAAACCGTGTGAAATAATCCAGTTCCTAGCATTTCTCTGCCTGCTTTGATAAAGCACCAGCACGGCACCAGGCATCAGAGATGGCCGCTGGATCCCACCAGCTCAGCCCAAGCCCTTAAGATGCTTTTAAGAGGGCTCAGCTGGACCTTCCAGGAGCAAAAAGCCATCTCTGGCTCCGCTGGATGTGCTGGGAGCACTACAGAGCCCCAGGGCCCAGCTCCCAGGACTGTCCCCGCTGCCACCAGGGCCCGCGGCCGCCTGCCAGCCCCGGCAGGGGACGCGCACGAGCGCTCCCCGCGCGCCCACGCCACTCGCACCCTGGATTTCATCCCTGCTCTGACAAACACCCTGAATGCCATCGCCACCCGGACACTTCACCCCTTGTCCCCGCTCGGCAGGGACATCCCCAGCACAGGGAACTGAAACCCGCTCAGGCCCCCGCCCGCGGTGCCGAGAGCAGATGGTGGCCCCAGCACCCTTATCACCCCCGGCCACCTTGGGCGGCCCCAGCGCGGGGAAACCATCACGTGAGGGGACGAAGGCAAACGGCAACGCGCGGGGACAGCCGCGGGCACCACGCCGGCACCAGGGCAGGGCTCGGCTCGTGCTGCCTGCTCCAATACCCTGTGCCTCCCTCCTGCCAGCAGGGCCACCTCCTTACATCTACAAATCCCTGGTTTTTATGGCAGAAACCCACCAGGTCAGCCTGGGCCTCTGTCCCCCAGCAGAAAGGTCCCAGACGACCCCTCACCAGTCAGTGCAGGAGCAGCAGGAGGGATGGATTCCCCCTCTCCTGCACTCCAAAAGCTTGCAGGGGGCTCATTCCTACACCCCATGCCTCACCCACCATGCTACTGCTGTGTTTGCACGCAGCTGGGACAGGCAGAACCCCTCAGAGCCACTGCCACGGCCGTGTGGCACACAACCAGGGGTGTCACCACTACGAAGGCAGCCAGCGGAGCTGGGAACGCGTCCGGGGGTTTAGGAGCTCAGCAGCAGAAGCAGCACTGCTATTTTGTGGGTACTCTGTTAAACACAGCAGGAGCATCCCCCGCAGCCCCTGCTCCCAGCATGCCAAGTCCCGCATGGTGCAGGGCCTCCAGCTCCAGCCGGGCACCTGCAGGCAGCTCCAGCAGCAGCTGCAGACACTGAAGGGCACGAGAAGGTTTCTGCCGGAGAGCTGCTCCCTTCCAGGCAGGTGAGAAAGCACCAAGAGCAGCTCCGGCTGGACCGCAGCCCCCAGACCCAGCACTGCCATCTCCGGGTCCCTTGGCTGCTGGCAGGAGCAGCCCTGCAGGCACAGCTCACACACACGCCGGTATGGGAAGGAGCAGAGGTCCACTCGAGGATGCCCTGCCACGGGGAAAATCTGAGCTCGGTTCCCCTGGGGAAAGCGCGTGCCAACGGCAAGGTCAGATGAAGCAGGGAGATTAGCCCGAGCGCACGGAGAAGGCCAAGAAGATGCTGGATTTTATCTGGCTGCCAAGTAAACAACAAACTTCTGAGAAAGCGAAACCAGCCGTCGTCATGCCACGGATAAAATTAACCCAGCAATAAATTTGTAATCAAATGGGTTTCCTGAGCCGAGCCCAAGGCTCTCGTCGCCTTGGGGCCGTGACCGCCTGCTGCCCAGGGAAACCCGAGCCAGGAAGCTCTGAGGCCAGGCGGGGTGACCCACTTTATCTCATCCACTCCCCAAAATGACCCCGGCTCGAGAGCACGAAGCGCAGCCGAGGAGAAGCCCGTTTCCCTTCCACCCAGGGCCGAGCCCCGGGGGCAGCCCCCAGCAGCATCCTTTGTCCCCGGCCCAGGGGAAGGGGGGCAGCACCGCACGGTCCCCGTGGGCACGGGGGGGACGGGACGCCCTCCAAGGCCCCCCCGGGCCGTGGCACGGCTGCTGGCACTCTGCCGGGGGTCAGGGCACTGCACTTGCACACCCAGCATTTACATATGAAACGGCCCCAGCTCCAATATCCGCTGCTGCCTGCACCTCCCTGGGGAGCTGAATAGAGACGGGGGGAGGCAGGGGCTAAGAATCCTCTCCGGCAATAAAACCTTGCTTTCCACCAGCTTTGTCCAAGCCCGCAGCTCGAGGGGAGCCCGCCTGCGGCCGCTTTCGGAGCTGAGGAGCGCGCTCAGCCGCAGCCAGCGCCAAAGCATCGCCGCGACGGGCACGCCGCAGCCATCTCCACACCAGCAGAGCCGAGCCCTAACCGCACCCGGCGTCTGCACAAAGCCTCGTCCACGCTCGGGCGCTTGGGGAAGCGCTCAGCCAGCGCCAGGGGCTGCCTGTGCCACTCGGAGCCTCCTCGCCCCCCGAGGACCCTGACGCCCCCCCCGCCCCTGCGCACAAAGGGGCTCCCTCCCCTCTCCCAGCTCCTGAATTAAAAGCTGCAGAGGGCTGCGGTAGGTGTGGTTGGTGAGAGAAAGCGTGCCGGCATCGCCCCGGAGAGCCCAGCAGACACTGGTGAGATGCAGGCAGGACTTTGGGCAGCACCTGGGTAGGGACGAGCTGCCACATCAGCTCCAGCAGCCTCGCAATGACTATTAACAATGTCATCTCGGCTGCTCGGCACGCAACGCTCGCAGACAGGAGGGAAAGTCGCAGAGCTGCAGCTGGAGACCGGGCACAAAACCTCCACAGCCCCAGACCGAGGGCGGGAGCTCGCTGACACCGGGGCTGCCTCATGGGGACACCCTGGGGACACCGCGGGCACCCAAAGCACGGAGCAGATTCTGGCCAACCATGTCTTCCCCTCCATCGCAGCCAAGCCCAGACCCCGAGCAAAAGCCAACCCAGAATTAAGCCAGCAGCGAGGGGCAGACCGCGGGCGGTGGGTAAAGGGAGCAGCCGAGGGGATTGAGGATGAGGCTGCTCCAGCACTGAAGACACGGGGACAAACGTGGCCAGGGGACGGAGCCAGCCGCCTCCCCGGCACGGCGCACAGCGACACCAGCTCCTTTTACATTGATTCCCCGTGCCAGCTGCAGCAAGGCTCACGAAAAATGTATGACGGACGCTGCGCCAGCGTAAGAAAGTGAATTATATTACTCCCGGACACGATAGCTCAGGGCAGCTGTCAGGCACGGAGCAGCCCGGGAGCACCGGGATTAACCCCCCGCACCAGCCCCGCTCGGCGTCGCCGGCAGGAGGGTGGGGAGGCCGCCAGGCAGCCGGGTGACAACTCCCTTGGCTCCCTGCTAAATTAAACATCGAATCGATTCACCTCTGTCGTGCGGCAGGATCAGCTGGTAGAGCCCAGCTGCACCGAGGCAGCGCTGTAAGGAGCAGCAGGTCACTAAGTGTTGGTAGATGACAGGTGACGCCATCCCAGCTGCTTTCTCCTTTCCCCTCCCACGGCGCCGCCCTTCCAGCAGGCGATTCCCAATACCTGCCTGCAGCAGGACGAGGCCAGCTGCGAGTCCCTGAGCAAAAAGCTGCTCCGAGAAAAGGGGGGAAATAAAAAAAAAAAAAAAAAAAAAAAGGCTCTTAAGAGCCGCCAGGAGCAGACCACTGGAGGCAGAGGCACCAGGGAAGGTAACATTGCCAGCAGAGAGCAAGGTGCTCTGGGTGGAGGAGCTGCACCAAGACGAAAGCCACCGGATCCACCCCAAACCCCCGGCAGATTCAGGCTCCTGCCGTGCCGCAGCAGAGCCCGCAGCGACACCGAGCCGCCCTCCTGCCCTCAGCCTGCCCGCAGCCAGGGCTCGCTGCCGGCCCGGCCGCCCTGCCAGCCGCCAGCCGCGCGATCAGGTGTTGCAACCAGCTCCCCGGGGAGAGGCAGGGGAAAGCAGAGCGGCAGGGAAAAGGGTTTGGGAATGGAAGAAAAGGGGGGGAAAAAGGAAAAACAGACAGGTCTGCACGCGGTGCTGCCAGCCCCTACCCGCAGCACGGTGCCACCACGCACCCACGGCCAGGCGCTGCGGAGACGAGCACCTGCACCCAAGCCACAAGAGCTGCAGTCAGGTCCCTCCCCTCAAAGGGCTGATTTTGAGCTCAATTTCTTTTTCTATTGTTGTTTGCAAATCAGCTTCCACTTCCTGTGCTCAGTACAGTGCTAGGCTAGCCATCACGGCTTGCTTTGTGCCCAGATACGCTGCTAAATGCCCAAAGCAAAGACAAAACAGGGAAGTGAAGCTGAGCCACGGAAAGCACGGCCTCTCCCAGGCGCCTGTCCGCAGAAAGGCCACGTCTGTCTCCACGGGAGCTGGGTACAGCTCAAAGTCCCCGGAGGATGCAACAAGCAGGGCTGTGCCGGAGCCTGAGGAAGGGCAGGGGAGCAGCCGGGACCCCCACGGGCAGCGCCGGGACCCCCACAGGCAGCTCCCCACCCCACCACGAAGCACGGATGCAGCTCGGTAGCAGCTCTGCCCCCCAGTCCGAGGGGTGCTGGCATACCTTTCAGGGTGCTGAGGCCATCCAGGAACTTCTTGTACTTGTCCACGTTCATCGTCCTGCCGGGCTGCCCCGCTGCTCAGCTGGGAGGCATCGGGGCGACGGCACCCTGCAGCCACCCGCGCTCGCCCCGCCGCCGCTGCCCTTTGGCCACCCGTGGCCCAGCCCTGCCTCTCCTTATTCGATGATCTCTGCTCAAACCTCCCCCGGCCGAAGCCACCCCCCTTTTTGCAAATGAGCCGGCAGCTCCCGGCGGGCACCCCGCAGCCGGCTCCCACCACCTGCCCCCCGGGCTGGGGGTCCCGGGGATTGTGTGTCCTGCCGGTATTTCGGGCAAGGAGCTCAGCGCGGCGAGAGCGCTGGGAGGGGAACAAAAAAGCCCTGCAAGACTTGCAGGCAGGACAGCAGCAGACAGGAAAACACCCAGCGAACCACAAACGCCACCTGGGCTGCCCCAAAACCAGGTGCCCCACGAAGCCCCCACGGCGCTGGGCTCCCCGAGGCCTTTGGCCTCGATGCTTTGCTCACACCCAGCCCCGGCTCTCCACGTGCCACAAGGAGCCGCGTGCCACCCGCGACGCGGTTACAAAACCCCAGAGGAGATTTACTTGTTTTAAAAGTTGTGCTGGCAGCACTAACCAGCCCAGCGTGATCCAACAGCAAGGCGGCCGCACACGGTGCCTGCCCCGTGGCGGAAGGGGCCTCCACCGGGAACGGCACTGCTCTTCTGGCAAATTAAGGACCACTAATTTGACGAGAAGCCGTGCTGGGGAGCCCCATCCAAGCACGGGCAGTGCTTTTGGATGTGCCTTTGCTTGGGGAGTTGACACCACCACATCTTGGCGTCCACCAGCAGCAGTGCTGGCTCTGCAAAGCGAGCGGCGGGTGCGCGACACGGGAGGGAGTGGTGGTGAAACGCAGCCCTCGCGGTGGCGGATTGCGTTGTTCTGCTATCACCTGTCCAAAGAGATTTCAGCGGGTTGAGCAAGACCCACCGCACAGCCCTTGTAGGATCTGCCCGGCTGAGGTTTGCCAGGGCCGGCACCTCCCGGCAGGGCCCACACCCACCGCGGGCGCCCCTGTGCCAAATCCCGGCTCCCCGCCAGCCACAGCCCGATGGTCGGGGACAGCGCGGGTGCCCATCCCCAGAGCGAGCAGCACCCTGCGCCGATCCCCACGTCACCCACACCCGTCCATGGAAGCAGTTTGCCCAGCCAGGCGACCGCGAGCAGGACGCGGGGACCCGCTGTGCCGGCGGCCCCGCTCCTCGCAGCGCCGCAGACGGACGCGCACCCGGGCGTATCGGTTTCCCCTCCCAACCAAGCAAGCTCCGAAGGCCAGTTGCCACTTTTGCTCCCGACAGCTGTTTGTCCAGGAACACAAGAACCAAAATTGCTCCCGGCTCTCCGAGGGGGACGGCGGCCGTGGAAGATGGAGGGCTTGGATTACACCTCTCCCCCTCGGCACAACCTGCACCCACGGCCCCCCACCGCCAGCTCGGCACAGCCAGGGCAGGGGTGATGCCGATTTTGGGGGAGCCCAGGGGATTTATTGACCTGCAGTTGGGACAGGAGCTCATTCATCCTGGCGAGAGGAAGCAGACCTGACCGCCGGTGTGCAGCCACGGGGAACAGCCCATGCACGGCCGTGCCGGGCTCTGCCAAGGATCTCCACGCACAGCTGGAGCCAGAAGCGCTTCATCGGCACCGTGCCTCGACACAGCCTCCACCTGCACGCACACCACGGCCCTCTGCAACCCCCACACCCAGGGACCCCCCGGCTGCCTTCAGGCGGAGCAAGGAGCAGAGTAAAGTTGCTGCAAGAAGCCGAGCTGTCACCACTAAAAATAGCACAATGGAATTTTCCTCTGGGGGAAAAAAAAAAAAAAAGAAAAACAAACAAAAAAAAAGCTGCTTCTTGCTAACAAAGGGGCTGCGAGAAGGGAACCAGGAACACGGGGCAGAAAGCAGGGGTGCAGCCTCCTCCAGGGCCCCGCTGTCCCCAGCCACCCCGCAGAGCCCCTGCTGCCACAGGGGGACCCCATCCCCTGCAGGCTGCGCGAACGCCCCCCAGCAGCGGCACAAAGCCGCGCCAGCGCTCAGCCACCTTCCCTCCATCACCCCCGTGCCAAGCGCTGAAGCGGGGAACAAAGCCCAGCGAGAGGCAGCAGGCGATGCTGCCAGACCAGCTGCTGAGCGGCCCCGTTTCATTTATTTTCATTTATTTTCATTCCTTCCTGGGAAAGGGGAGAGATCGGACACCAGGCCCAGCAGGCAGGCTGCCGCTCCAAGGGAACACAAACCCCAGGCACAGGAGGGGACGCAGCGGGCTTGGCCACTGCTGTTGATGCCCTGGCTCCTGCCAGCACCCGTGGCTGCGTCCCCAGCCCCGACACCTTTTTTTGTCCTTCTGGGGAGATAAAAGTAGGGGTGAGCCGTGGCAGCCAACCCTAGTGCCTGCATCCTGACCCCATGGGGCTTGCAAGAGGAGGAACGCCGAGTCCCTCTCCTCCCGCCCCGATGGCGTTAAGGAGGAGCAGATCTGACGCCTGCCAGATCCGTTTCCAGCATCCCGGCTCCTCTCCCTGCCGGGAACGCCAGGAATCCCCGGCCCGTGGCGGATCGCTCCAGCTGGCCCGGAGCTGCACGGCCGGCACAGGAGAGCCGGCGGGGACGGAGCACGGAGGGAGCCCGCAGCTCCCGGGACGGCCGCCGTGCCCCAGCTGCCTGCCTGGCCGCGGAATCCCAACCTCTCCAGCCCAACAACTGCCCCTCGCAGCAAGAATCCCAAGCATCCCAAGCAGCCGGAGAGGATGAAATGTCTCCACGTGCAGCGTCTGGAGCCGCCCGCATTGAGACCTTTGCGTGCTGGCCGTCACTGCCAGCCGTGCTCCCGCCGCAGTGCCCGGCGCAGTTTCTCCCCGAGGCGCTCACGAGCCGCCTGCACGCGGGACAGGGACCTGCTGCGGGGCAGAGCGGCTCACACCGGGCCAAGGACGCCGCCAGAGCCAGGGCACAGACGCACGACCCGCTGCAGTGATGGGAACAAGCCCGGGGCACGTTTGTTTTCCTGCAGCAGGAACGTGGCCATCACTGCACGACCGTCACATCGACCAGACGGCCTCCAAACCAGGAACACAGGCTGGCTGTGGCCACGAGCGTGGTGAGGAGGTGTGTCAAGGTGCTACGGCACCGCTCGCCTGCCCGCAGCCCACCTGAGCAGCACCGCTGTGCCCGGCCGGGGCAGCGCAGCCGACAGCCAGGGCCTGGCCTGGCCGGCACGAACGGGAGGAGCTCCCTCTGGGTCGCTGCACGGACGCCTCTGGTAGCAGAACTGCCCAAGGTCAGCGCAAGCTCCGCTGGCGCAGGAGCCCTCGTATCCAGCTTCCCGCAGGGAAAAATAAGCTGCTGGCAAAGGCATTTCTGGAGGGCCAGAACGGCAACCTGCTGCGGACGTTTTACCGCTATTGATAAGAAAAGGCAGGAGTTGTACCCTAACTGAGCTGGAGAGAGGCACAGGGGAGGGACGTGGCAGAGGGGGACTTTGCCCTTCTGCCCCCGCGAACAAACGGGTTCAGGGTCTGTGTCCTGGGCAAGCGAGAGAACGGCCAGGAGAGGAGGGAACGAGGTGGTGCAGGGGACACGGAGCGAAACAGCATCCTCTGCCAGTGGGAGGCCGGCAGAGCTTCCCACCCTGAAAAACGCTCCATCGGCCACCGTCCTCAAGGCCTGAGCTGGGGAAAAACGAGGCACAGGGAGGAGAGGAGACGTGCCCAGGGATGGAAGCAGGACCAGGGCCCCACCACAACAAGGGACAGCTCCTGCCCGTGCCACGAGCGGGGCAGGCAGCGCACGCGGCCCCGTGGCCCCGGGCAGGGGACTGTGAGCGCACCGCAGGGCAGCGGGAGCAAACGGGAAATGAGAAAAAGAGGCAGCCAGGTTTAATTCACCGGGAAACAACAAGGAACAGTCATTGTGCCCTCGCAGAGCCCCAGCCAGCAGCCCAGAACCGACTGATCTGGGTTGCTGATAAAACAGGGGAAATTAAGGGGCAGGTGGGAACTCCTGGCGCTGCAACGCTGCGCCTGCAGGGACCCAGCGTGCACAAGCTCCTCGTCCCAAGACACACATCCCCTGAAGCTGCAGGCTGCCCCATCGCCGTGGCTGGTTCCCTGCTCACACCTCTCCCTGACGGTGAGAGGGCACCAGCCCCCCCCCACTCCGCAAGCAGCACCCCGCTCCTCGCCCGAGATCTCGGGGGCCACCTTGCCCAGCAGCTTCCCCACGCCGCCCCTTCCAGGAACCGCGGGGCTTATCTGCCCCAGAGGCAGGGGACACCTCGGACCACATCCGAGGGCTCACCTCGGCACGGTCCCGGCCGGGGACACACCAAATCTGGGGGCCCAGACCCCAGGTCGCCGCCTCGCCCGCAGGAAGCCTGCGCTGGAGATCCCCCGCCCCGGCCCCCGAGCCGGATGGGATTCATCCGCACGCAGAAAACCCCACGACGTGGGCTTGGAAGTGAAACTTCCCAGCTCGTTAACACAAACATCCTCTGCACACGCTGCCTTCTGGAGGGAGCGCTCCCCAACAGGGCTTCCCCCCCCCAGCCTGGAGCCGTTTGCACATCCCCAAGCCCTGGCTGCAGGCCCGGTCCCCCCAGACAAGCCAGGGCAGTGCTGAGACATCAAATCTGGGGCTTCCAGCAAGGCTGGAGGAAGGAAGGAAGGAAGGAAGGAAGGAAGAGGAGCTGGAGGCCAGCACTCTGCACACGCTGCAAGCCCAGCTGCTGGGGACGTGGGACGTGGACCTCCAGGGCAGCACCGGGCAGGGACCAGGTGCCCTCGGGGACGGGGGTGCAGGGATCAGGACCGCCGAGCGCACAGAGCAAGGGCAGCACGCTCCTGCTCGCCCAGCAGCACGCGGCAAGGAGGGGAGCCGGTGCACACATCCTGCCCGCGGAGCCCCGCTGTGCACGGCCGCGCTGGGCAGGGACACGCAGCGCAGGGGACGGGACGCCCAGCCCCGTAATTACGGCTCCCACCACTCCCCAGCCATCACACCCACCGCCGCCGCCCCTCCTCGCCCCGCGGGCAGCTCTTGCCTCACCTGCCCTGCAAAACAGAGCCGAGCTGCCAGGATCCGGCCCTGCCGCGGATCCCCACGAGGCGCTGGGCGCCGTGAGCCCCGCAACCCCCGCACCATTTTAAAGACCCGCCGAGAGGCACGGAGCCGGCACCAGGCATCAGCCGGCCCTGCCCTCGTGCTCCCCGCCACGGGCACGCGGCAGGGGCTGCTGGCAGAAACAGCCCCCGGGGAATATTAACGAGGATGCGTTTTGCTCCTTCCTCGGGATGCGATGGGTGCAAGCCGACAGCGCCCCGGTCATCCCCACCGAACCGCGGTGCCGGCGGTCACAGCCCCTGCCCAGGGCTCAGACCAGGGGCTTCAGCTCACCCCACCACCACCGCAGCACTGAGCAGAGCCCCACGGCTCAGGAGGAGCTGGAGTGCTCCCGCAGAGCCAGGAGGGACTGGGAACCGACCTCCCCCAGCATCTCCACAGGGCGGATTTTATCTGTTTTAGGTGCGTACAAAGGGATCAATCACCCCGGTATTCAAACAATGCTGTTAGAACACTTCCAGGAATGAGCAGAGAAAAAAAAATCCTCTTTTTATGCTTCTCCCTGGGAGACCGGAGCGGTTTCTTCCTGCTGGCATCAGCCCTGGTATGTCCATTGCAGTCTAAACTTAGTTGACACGAACGAGACCAGCCTGGGAAGGAGCTTGGCTGCAGACCAGCAGACGGAGGTCGGAGATCTCAGCCTTACCGAAGCCGAGCCGAGGAGGAAAAGGCTCCAAGGCAAACTGACACAAACGGTGCCACGACACCTAAAAAAGGAGCAAGAAAACACTTTGGGCTGCTCTCTGAGCGCCCCGGCCTCCGCAGTCCCTCCAACCTGCTGCTGAAATGAGAGCAAAGGCTCCCTGCGCCAGGTACCGGCGCGGCACGTCCTCGCCCCCAGCGGCGCCCGTGCCGGAGGTGACCGCAGCGGTGACCGCAGCGCTGCCGCCCCATGCTGGCGGTGACGGCCCCGGGCTCCCCGGGGTGTTTCTCCCCGGACCAGCAGCAGTTCCCCTGGAAAACGGCAGAGAAGCAGCGAGGAGCAGCCGGCAGCCCCCCCCATGCCCCACGGCAGCGCTCAGCCCGGCTCGCAGAGCCACGGCCGCGGCTTCTGAGCAGGGCGACATGAATTGACACAATTTCAATCGCTGCCATCCGCGTGGAACAGGCTCTGGGGCCGGGGGCCGGCCGCAGGAGGGAGGCCACGAGCCTCCCGGCCAAGCGAGCCTCCGCCAGGCACGGGAGAGGAGCTCGGGAGGCGCCGTCACGTGCCGGCGATGACGGTGACTCCACTGCAAAGGCAGCAGAAACCTGGCCAGGCAAGGCAGGGTGGGTCCTGCCACCAGAAAAACCACCAGCTTCATTTCCCTGTTGTCCAAAACAAACGCGAGCAAAACAGCATCTTGCACCACGAGCCCGGGTTCCACCTCAGCCACAGACACGAACCGCGCGGGCAGGCGGCTCCAGCCAGCCCGGCAGCAGCCCAGGCACCGCGCCACCTCCCTGAGACCCCCTGGGTGTCCGGCCCCCCTCAGCACCAGGGGGGCCGGCACCTCCCTGTGCCTCCCAAAACAGAGTCATCGGGTCCAGTGGTGGAAATCGAATGGGCCCAGGGCAGCCGGAGCACTTCGGGAAGGGCCCAGGGAAGCAGCACAGGAGGACACGCGGACAGCACACAACGGAGCTGCCCACAGCAGCACCCTCAGCCGGGCGGCAGCGCCCAACCTCCCCCTCCCGGGCGATGGAGAGGAAGAAGAAGGGCTTCCTCCCGCAGCGAGGACTCACCGCCACGCCACCCGTCCCGCCGGGGCGCTGGCAGGCTGCGGAGACCTCGTGCAACCCGCTCATCACCACCAAGGAATGATGTTTATCTTAGCACAACGGCATCGCAACGGCAGCCGCCCCGCGGCAGGATGCAGCCCCGCACAGCGACGCAGGTGGTCGTGGTGCTGATCCCCGCTGCCAGGAGCACTGCCTCCGGCCCGAGACCCCCACACTGGTGGGTAGGCAAGACCTGGACATACGACCTTCAGTTACGTTTCATGTAGCAGAAGATAAGACTACTGGGGAAAAAAAAAGCTGCTTTGGAGATGGCCCGGAGCAGCCGGGCTGCCTGCCACAAGGAGGGCTCCAACGCGCTCTGCTTCATCCACGCCACGGTCCTGCCCCTGCTCTCCTCCAGCCCCGGGGCAGACGTCCCCTCCCTCGCACCAAGTGAGCTCACACGGACGTGCTGACACGCCACCACTGCTGCCCCCGTGCAAACACGTCGGGCCACACGTGTGGCACCGTGGAGATGGAAGAGAAGGCAAAGACGGGTGGGAAGGGGATTCCCTGATGCTAACTGCAAACCTCTACCTCCGACCCCCCAAATCAGTTAATTATTTGGAAGAAAGGATCTCACCAGGGTTGATTAGTTAATGGTTAAAGTGCTCTGAGCACTGAAAGCACGACCCATACCTGCATGGGGCTGGCAGCACCGCCCGCAGCCTGTGCTGCTGGCAGGCTCTGGGGCTGTTGCCCATGGGGCCGCGCTCGGCCTCACGATTTCCTGCAGGGACGCGGCGTGCCTGCACTCTCCTGCCAAACACGGGGACGTGGCGTGTGCTGGGAACAGAGGCCAAGCCTGGACACCGAGCCAAACGACATGCCGGGCACCTGCGGGGAGACGGGCCAGGGCTTTCCCTCCTGCTCGGAGCCCTCGACCTGCTCCGCCACCGCGGCAGCATCCCAGGGACTGACCCGTCCCCAAAACCTCCGCCACCACTCCCTGCTTCAGCTGGGAGGCGCGACGCTGGGAGTGCTGCACCGCAGCCGCCGCCGCCTGCACCGTTCTCACGGGCACCGTCAGCAGCGCCGCTGCACGTCCTGGCATGTGCCACAGCATCACCATCCGGCGATGAGGCAAGCGGGGCTGGGAGCCGCGCCACGCCGAGCCTCCAGGGTGCGGCCCCGCCGCGCTGGGACGCTCACCGCTGGCTCTCGGCAGAGCCCCAGGTCCCAGAGGTGTCCCGTGTGAGCCCCAGGAAGCTCGGCTTTTTCAGCTACAGGTGCCTGGATCCGTGCAGGACAGCACAGCTCAGGCGGTGTGCTCTCCCCGAGGACGCGGCGCACCCCAGGGTGCCAAGGCTTCGCAGCGCACTGCGAGGAGGCACCCGAGCCCACGCAGCCCCCGGCTCCTGCTCTGCTTCCCGGCCCCGTTCCATCCGCCCCCGCCGGGGACTGGGGCACCACCAGGGCGGGCAGAGCCCCCCGCAGCAGCACGGAGCCGTGCCCCCGCGCAGCGCCCACGCTGCTGATGCCAGCCTCTTCCACCAACCTGCGCGGGAGCGGTCCGGCTGCGAGCAGCGGCGCTGAAGCAGAACACCTACCTGACACCCAAATCACGCTCAGCATCTCGTCTGCCTACAGTGGGAGTCTGATAAAGAAAGAAATCGCGGGGATCTGCCATCTGGTTAACCCCTGCTCTTCAGCTCGAGACGAGCTCTGTAGCCAGGAAACCAGCGCCCACCGCACCAGCTCTGGGACCCTCCCCGGTCTGGCTCTAAGCAGAGGCCCCACTGCTCAGATTCATTTTTAAAGCTGGTTTTTAACCAAACAGCTCCACTCACAGAGGTGACCCCTGCACATTTCAGCGGCTCTCACTGCAGCTCCCAGCTTGAGCAAGGCCACACATCTTCCCCGTGCTCCCACCCCAAGGGTCAGTGCTGGCAGCACCGGGTCCTGTGCATGGTGGCCCTCCATGCCCGGCCCGTTTCAGCGCCTGCTCTCCGTTCCTGCGGGATTAGCAGGACGGGAGGACGAGCCAGTGGAAAGCTTGTTCTGGGCAGGAAAAACTGAACCCCTCACAGGACTGCGGTGGGGGAGCGGGGAAGAGGCAGCGCCTCCAGCAGCCCGGAGCCAACAGCCCCAATGCTCCCGGCCAGCCCCACAGCGAGCGCGGGATGTCCCGGGAGAGCCGGGAGCTGGGAAGGGGCAGAGGACAGCTTTCATCCAGCATAAACACTCACTTCCCTGCGCTGAATGGGCTCCATAAACAAGACCACAAGCAATACCAGCAGGGCATTTCCAGGCGACTACCGGCTTCCTACAGCCAGCACAGCGACCGCAGCAGCCTGGAGAAGGTTCTCCCCTTGCCACGGGAGCATCGCTGCTGAGTGCGGCCACCGACGGCCGGAGCAAGGTGTGGCGCTGGGGGACGGCGAGCAGGGACACAGCACTGCCAGCCCCTGGTGCTGCAGCTGGCCCAGGGCGCACGGTGCTGCGATTTCGTTTTCTCTTTTGGAACTCGGGAGAAGCGATGCGAGGAGTGATGTGGAGCAGAGCCCAGGGCGTCAGCGCACCCTTCCCACCAGAGCCCCAGCTCTCTGCGCTGCCCTCAGCGGCTCCACGCGGTGCCTGGCCACCCCACAGGGGTTTTTTTTCTGAACACAGGTTCATAACGCACCTGGACAGGCCAGGTCACGTCACCCAGCGCCTTCCCAATCCCAGACACCACAAGGGGCTTTCTTTCATTCCCCGCTCCCCATGGAAGCGGAGACCCCACACTGCGCCCACCCAGGGACGTTTCAGTGGCACCCCCCAAACCGGGGGAGTCCCTCACTCCCCTTTCTCTGCGTGCAAGAAGGAAAAGGAAAGGCACGCAGCGAGCACCCGGTCCTCGGGGATGGCGCTTTAGGAGCCCCGGCTACTCCCCTTGGAGCAGAACGGCGCCGAGCGGGGCGCTGGGAGCCGGCCCCCCCCGAGCAGCCCCCTGCACGACCAGGGCAGAAGCAGCGCTGCCGCCAAGGAGAGCGCCCGCAGCTCCCCGCAGCCGCCAAAAGTGCACACTCACCGCCCGCACCGGCCGGCCCCGCGCCCCCCGCACCCCCACGAGTGGGACCCGGGGACACTGGGGGGGGGTCCCTGTGCCCCGGGGGGAGGGGTCCCGGTACCCCCGGGGGGACCGGAGGGGGGTTGGACCCCGTGCTCCGCTCGCAGGGCACGGGGCCCCCAGCACCGCACCCCACGCGGGGAGCCCCACGAGCGGGGCCCGGGACCCACGGGCAGCCCACGCGGGAGCACGGAGCCCCGGGGCTGCTCCCACCGGGCACGAACCGGGGGCACCGAGTGGGACGGGGGGGTCCGCAGGGGTTCGGCCCCCCCCCGGAGCACCCCGTCGCCGCATCCCCCCGCAGCCCGGCCGGGCACCGTGGCCGCCCCGGTCCGGTTCTGCCCCCGCCGCGGGCCCGTGTCCGGGCCGCCCGCCGCCGCCGCCCGCCGGGGCCGCACCTTTGTAGCGCTCCAGCACGTCCTCGTAGGCCTGCTCGAACTCCTTCTCCTGGCTGCGGTTGGCCGGGAGCAGCCCCGGCACGTAGCCGGCCCCGGCCATGGCGGCCTTTGTGCCGCCGCCCCCCGAGCAGCTCCCGGCGCCGCGGCCGCCGCCGCTCTGCCCGGCCCCGCTTCCGCCCCGCGCCGCCGTCGCGCCCCGCCCCGCCGCCGAGGCCACGCCCCCAGCGCCGCGGCCACGCCCCGCCAGACAGGCCACGCCCCTCGTCTGGCCACGCCCATCGCCTGGGTGGCCACGCCCCTCCCGTCCCGCCCCGCCGGTGGCGGCGCCGGTACCGGCACCGCCGCGCCCCCTGGCGGCCGCACCGGGCATCCGGCAGCGCCCCCCACGGGGCACCGCGCCCGGCGCCTCCCCCCAGTGCTCCCAGTGCTCCCAGCGCAATGCGTCCCAGCGCCTCCCAGTGCCTCCCAGTGCACCAAGGGCACCGCGCCCAGTGCCTCCCAGTGCTCCCCGTGCAGTGGGTCCCAGTGCCTCCCAGTGCACCAAGGGCACCGCGCCCAGTGCCTCCCAGTGCAATGCATCCCAGTGCCTCCCAGCACCACCCAGTGCTCCCAGAGCACCAAGGGCACTGTCTTAGCGTCTCCCAGTGCACTCAGAGTGATGCGTCCCAGTGCCTCCCAGTGCCTCCCAGTGCACCAAGGGTGCACCGCACCCGGTGTCTCCCAGTGCCTCCCAGTGCACCCAGAGCAATGCGTCCCAGTGCCTCCCAGTGAACCAGGAGTGACGCATCCCCGTGCACCAAAGGCACTGTGTTCCAGTACCTCCCGGAGCCCTGTCTCCCAGTGCCTCCCAGTACACCAACAGCACTGCATCCCAGTGCCCCCCAGTGCCCCCCATGCCCCCAGGGCACACCCCGCAGCCAGGCCCCGTGCTCGGGGCGTTCCATGGGCACCCCCAGCCCCCCCGGCGCCCCCAGCCCCGCTCAGGCCGCCAGGCACCGCCACCGCCCTCACCACGAGGCCGGATCCGGCCCCCCGGCAGCCCTGCCCCCCCACCTCCCCCCCCCCCAGCCTGCTGGGGCAAATCCCGGCCTTTTTTGGCCGCCGCAAGATGTTGCTTTTTCGCCCTGGCTGCGCTGTTCCCATGGCAACCGGTGCAGCAGCCAGCTGGGTAACCACGGCGACGAGAAAAGCCCCTTCCCACAGCCCTGACATCACCGCGGGTCCCCGCCACCGCCCAGGCACCCCCAGGACCCCCGGCGGCACCCCTGGGTGCCGAGGGTCCGCACCCCACATCTCTATGGGGCCGGCACCGCAGCGCCGGCCACCAGCGTCCCCCCCGGCCCTGGCTGCCAAAACCTCAGCCCCAGTGGGGCCAAACCCCACCAGCTGCCCCCAGGTCCGGGGGGGGGGGTCCCCTGGGGCTGTACCCCCCCCGTGCCATCCTCCCCGTCCGTCCCCAGGGGATGGCGGCGTCCCCGCCCCGCTCCCAAACGGGCACGGCGGCGGCTCCGAGCGCTGGCGAAACGCGGCCGTCGCCGCGGCGCTCTCGTTAGCGGGGGCAATTAGCGGTGCGCCCGGCACCGGGCACTGCCGCCGTGGGGAGCGGGCCCCAAACCCTGGTGGCGGGGCTGCCTCGGCCCGCCCCGTGGTGCAAAACGCCCGTGGGCAGCACGCGGGGCAGCGGCTCGGGGCGACGCACGGCCGGGCCCCGGCCGAATGGGAACGTCCCCGCGGGTGGCATCCGCCTGTCCTGGAACCGGGGACGGGGACGGGCACGGCCTCAGCGGGGCAGCGGGCACCGCTGCTCCTGTCCCTCCCGGTCCCCCCGGCGGGGAACGTTCCCGCACCCCCGAGCACCCCGTGCCAACGCCCACGGACGTTTCCCCTCGCGAAGCCGAGGCGCTGCACGTGCTGGCACGGCCGCCGTCGGGCTCCAGGGACGCCCCCGAGCGACCAAGGGCTCAGAGGAGCCTCTCCAAACGCCCTCCTGGGCCTGGACGGAGCAGCGAGCGCCCGCAGTGCCGCTGCCATCGCCCGCTCGTCTGACTGCTCGCCCCCAGCAGCACCCAGCATCGCCCAGCAGCACCCAACTGCACCCGGCATCGCCCAGTATCACCCGGCACGGCCCAGTAGCACCCAGCAGCACCCAGCACGGCCCAGTAGCACCCAGTATCACCCAGTATCACCCAGCACGGCCCAGTATCACCCAGCAGCACCCAGCACAGCCCAGTAGCACCCAGTATCACCCAGTATCACCCAGCACCACTCCAGACTCACACAAGCAAACCCACAAGCAGAACACGACCCCCGGCAGGACCAAGGGCAAACACATTTAGGACGGCAGCGCCGTTTCCTTGACACGCAGCCCCCTCCCCAACGTCCCCCCCCCAGGAAGGACACACGGACAGGCGCCCCCAGCCCCGCCCCAGCCCCTGGCAGCCCCCGCTGGCCGCCCCCTCCCCGGGGCACGGCTGCGTCCCCAATTCCTCGGCCCCGCTGCCAGAGGGGACGCTGTGAGCACCCGGCCCCCCCGTTGGCGAAGAGGCCAGCAGGACGGGCAGCGGCGGTGCCACCACACGTCCCCCAGGGCACACACAGGTGGTGTCACCGCAGCCAGCCCGGAGCCCGCGAGAAGCGAATTGTCACAGCGTGTCCCCAGCACTGCCCGGGGGTCCCCGAGGACACGGACGGGAGGAGCCAGCGGGACAGAGGGGGCAGCCTGGGGTCCGTCCCTGCTGCTGTGTCCCCGCTGTCCTTTCCACGTGCCCTCCGCAGGTCACCCAGCGGCCGGGGCCAGCCGCTGTCCCCAGCCCTGCTCCCGCGTGTCCCCAAAGGGGGGCCAGAGCCCCCTGGGGGCACAGGTGCTGGGGCGAGCGCAGCGCTGCGCCGCGGGCGTCCCACTGAATAATGCAGGGATCCGAATCAATATTTCGGCTCGTTTGCAAACCCGGTGACACAAAACTGTCTCCAACTCTTTCTTCCCCGGCTCAGCGCTGTCTGGCTGCACCTCCCGAGTTATTTTTAATGGGAAATCCGCGTGAGACCGGGTTTTGTGACATCCCCTCGCTTTTAATCACAGGCTGGATCGACCCAGCGTGACGACAAGCGCTCGGCATCCTGGGCAGCCCGGCGGCGAGCTCGGCTGCGCCCGCAGCACCCTGAGGGTGCTGAGCCCCGGCAGGACGGGGCCTTTGGGGGAGCAGGACCCCGGCGTGGGCAGCGCCCGTGCGGGAATGGTGCCGGTTCGGGCACTGCGGGTGCTGCGGGTGCTCGGTGCCGGCAGCGCTGGCGTTTGGGGCAGGGCCTGGCCGCACCCTGCGCATTTGCTTCCCCCCATCCCCAGACGGCGCGTTCGGGAGCCCTCATTTGAATCAACTGGTTCTTCCTGCCCGGAGCCGCGCGGCGGGAGCCTGAGCAGCACCGGCGGCACGGCCGGGGCCACCCGCACACGTGTGCACGCACACGGCCGTGTCCGCGCCGGGCAGGCAGCGAGCGTCCCGTGACGGGGAGCCCAGTGCTGGGGCCACTCGTTGGGGGGGGTTGGGGGGTGCTCGCCCCTTCTTGTGCTCCTCCACAGGCAGATCAAAGCTGGGCCCTGGGGTTTCCTTGGGGCGACAGCCGGGAAGGGCCCAGCCAGGGCTCCCTGGAGGGGGCCGGGTGCTGCCAGTGTCCCAGGCGAGGCTCCCGGTGTCCTCATCCCCAGTGCAGGGGTCCCACGACATCGGGTGTCCCTGTGGCCGCGGCGCCGGGGCTGCCGATGGGCACCGTGGTGAAGGAGCAGGCGCAGCTCTCAGCCAAACCCTGCCAGCAGCCGGGAGGAAACCAAAAACCTCCCGGGGCAAATTCCTGCCCCAGTCTGGCCCGGGGCATTGTTCCACCGGGGAGCCATTTAGCCCATTTAGCCCGTAATAAGGCACCTTCATGTCACCCAGCGGAGCCTCCAAGGTGCCCAGTCATCGTCTGAGCACAGCGTGCCGAGAGCAGGAACCAAACCACAGCGAGCCCTGCCCAAAGCCGCCACTGAGCCAAAACACCACCACTAAAGGCCGTGTCCTCCCTGCCCCAGCGCGAGGCCGTCCCCCGCCAGCCTCCGTCCTGCCTTGCTCGTGAGCACCGTTCCCAGCCCCTGGAAAATCACTGGGCACAAACACACCCGACGAGGGGCTTCCACCCACCCCGACCCATGCCCAGCCGGCAGCCAAGGGCCACCACGCCAGGGCCACCCTGGCCACGCTCCCCGTGGCACCATGGAGGTCTGAACGTGGGTGTCCTGCACCGCAGCTCGGGGGGGGATGGGGACAGCCCCTGACACCACCTCGGCCACCGCAGGGTGAGCCCCCCAACCTGGGGCCCTGCAGCACGGCCGAGCAGCGGGCGCCGCCTTACCTGCGACCCTGACGACAGCCCTCTCGGCCGGGTCCAGCACCGAGTCCTGGCTCTTCCGCTTCTTCTGCTCGTGGAGGGGCAAGTTCCAGGGCAGGGTGTCCCCAGGGGGGCAGGGGGAGAGGCTGCCCGAGCGCTCGCTGCGGTACGACCGCTCGCTCCGGCATGACCGCTCGCTCCGGCACGACCTCTCGCTGAGGGTCTCCTCGTCGGAGGACGACATGGCCCCGGCGCGGGCAGGACGTCCCCGCGGGCAGCAGCCTGCAGAAGGAGCGAACAGCGCGTGACGCCGGGCCCCCGGCCGCCGCTCCCTCCCCACCACGGGGTGATGGAGGGGCGACCATCCCACCGCGGCTGTCTGCCCTCGCACCTATGCCCGGGCACCCTCCTGTTGGGTATATCAGTCCCCCCCCCCGAGCTCCTGAGCGCTGCCTCAGTGTCCCCAGTGCCGGTCTGGTGGCCGGGACCCTAGGAACGGGGCCAGCAGCACGGCCACCCCTCTGCCAGCAAAGGTCACACCGGCATCCCCGGCACCGTCTCACTGCCACAAAGCAGAGCCCAGCCTTTGGGGTTCGGTTTCTTTGTGCTCGGCGCATGAAGAAGCCATGGGAGCTGCCCTGCCCTTTGTACCTGGGTTTTTTCCCCTCTGAGTGGGAGCAGCTTTAAAAATCCTATTAATCACGTTAGGAGAAAATGGTAGGGCTTTCTGCGGCGAGCCGGGGGGGTGAGCTGTGCAGCGTACGCACGCTGGGCAAATAAGCACCTTGCGTGAGACATATTTGAAACCATTCGCATTGTATCCTCTAGCTCGACCAGGAAAAACGCACGCGAAGCGCCCGAGCCCCGCAGCCGATGCGCGGCGGCAGAGGAGGCGCCTCCATGGAGCCGAGCCCTTCCTCGCCCCCCCCCCGTGTGCTCGGCGAGGCACGAACAAAGAGACCCCCCCAAAACCGGCCAGAGGGAGCGCGGCCCGCATGAGTCATTCGCCCCCCACCGAAAAGCTGCGGAAAAAAACCGAACGCCCCCCCCCCGAGCCGCGGCTGCGGGCAGCCCCCGCGCCTGCCCCCGGGGGGGGGGCCGCGGCGCTCGCCCCTTTTTGGGGCGCGGGGGGGCGGTGCGGGGGCAGCTGGGGCTCGGCGCGCAGGGGGGGGGGGCGCGGCCGCGCCGAGGGGGGGCCCGGGGCCGTTCGGGCAGCGCCGTTTGGGGAAGGGGGGGGGCAGCAGGTGCGGAGGCAGCGGGGCCGCATCCGCCGCCCTCCCTCCCCGCTCCCTCCCCGCTCCCTCCCCGCTCCATCCCCGCTCCATCCCGCGGCACCGCCGCCCCCCGCCCGCTCCGTCCCCACCTCGCCCTGCCCGTGGCCGCCCCCCGCCCGCAGCCGCGGCCCCGCTCACCCCCGGCGCGCCCCGGCTCCGACCCCGGCGGCTCGGCTCGGCTCGGCTCGGCCCGGCTCGGCGCGGGCAGGGCGCGGCGCTGCCGCTGCGCTCCCGGTGCGGCCGCCCCCGGCCCCGCGGCTCCCGGCCCCGCCGTGCGCTCCCGGTCCGGCCGCCGCCGGCCCCGCCGTGCGCTCCCCGCCGCTCCCGCCGCCGCGGCGCCTCCCCCCGGCCCGGCCCGGTCCTGCCCACCGGGGCGGCACCGAGCGGCGGGGGGGGTCCCGGCCGCCTCCCGCCCCGCGCGGCTCCGGGGACCGGCCCCGGTGCCGCCCCTGCGCCAGCCCGGGCACCCCCACGGGCAGCGCCCCGGGGCTCCCCTGCACCCTGCTCTCCCCTCCCCAGCCGTACGAGCCCCCGGGGACCCCCCCGGGGCACGCAGCTGCCCGTGCCTACCCCCGGCCCCCACCCTGTGCACCAACCCCGGTGCTCACGGGAGGCTCCCCGGGGCCTCCAGCAGCCTCCCTCCCCCAGCCTGCACGGCCTCCCCGGGCACCCCCGTCCCCAGCAGCCTCCCCGCCGCGTCCTCTGCCTCCCCCCGGGCCCAGGCTAATTGCAGCAGCACATCGATTGCAGCCGTGGTGGGAGCACAGCGGGGCTGGGAGCGGGGTGCAGGGCGCCGGGTACAGGGGGCGTGCTGCAGGGTGCAGGGAGCAGGGGGCCAGGGGCAGGGTGCAGGGAGCGGGGACAGGCTCAGAGCAGGCTGGAGCCACGCCGCATGCTGCCCAGGGCCTCCCTGCGAGGCCTCGAGGCATCCCCGAGCCCATGCAGGGAGCAGCCGTGGCACAGGCAGGGACAGCAGCGGCAGCCCGAAGCGGGGGCTGAGCTGGAGCAGGACAGCCCCGGCCGCTCCGCAGCGGCGAAGCAGGACAAACCGCTCCGGCTGACGGCAGATCCAGACGCTCAGCACCGGCAAGCAGCACGGTGCCACGGCCCCGGGCTCCCGTGGTGCTGCACGAGGCCGGGCCAGCCCCATCGCCTCGGTGCCCCGGGATCTCAGTGCAGCCCGGGGCGCTTCTCCCCCACCAGCTTTCAGATCTCATCCGAATCCATTCCTCCCCTTCCCCGCGGTTATTTCCTGAGTACCTCCGGCAAGGGGGGACGCGGTGGCACAGGGCGCGGTGACGCTGAGCACCCCACGAGGGATGGGTGCTCAGAAACAGCTGTGGGAACCACGCGGTTCCCTGCACCCGCCTTGGTCGAGAGCAGCGCAGAAGGCGCTCGGCTGGAACCCGCCCGGGTGCTGGAGCACCACGGGGAGGCTCCGGGCCCACAGATGCGGCGCTGGAGCTGTGGCAGCAGCCGAGGCCTCTCGGACACAAACGTGGGCTGCAAACAAGGGCTGAGCTCCCTGGGAGCCCCATCATGCTGCAGCCGGGCTGGAGCGGTGCTCGGGCACCGGGGGCAGAGTAAAGGGGGTGCTGCAAACAGCATCCTCGTGGGCCAGCCCCAGCCCTGCTGTCCTGGCACTGCCCATACCAGGCACGGGTGGATGGCACAGCTGGGGACAGCGACCGCGAAACTGGTGAGCACCACGGGGCAGGATGGCTGGCACTGCTGGAGCCAGTGGCCTCAAACACATTTGGAAGAGGAAAGCACCCGGGGTCAGACACGCGGCTCCTGGACAGGTTGGGTGGCTCAGCCACGTCCTGCCAGTGCCATGGGGTGCCTGGCTGCCCCCCGCTGCACCCGGCCAGATTGCTGGCACTTTCCCAGCCCGCAGAACATCCCCGTGCCCTGGCCGTGCTCCTGCTCCTGCCCGCTGTGGCCGGCACCGTTTGCTGCTGGGGCAGGAGTCACTGTTGCTGCCAGCACGGCGCCGTGCCTGGGTGGTGAAGCTGCAGGAATCAGCGGGGACCGCGGGCAGCCGGGGCCAAGCGCGGGCACACGCGAGGCTGAGCCGAGCTGCCGACCACGGGGAACCACGTGCCCCAGCCGTGGCCCTAAGGGACGCGTCCCCTCATCACCTCTGCGTGGTGCCACCAGCCGGCGGCATCTGGCCCCTTCCTTGAGAAGCCCTCGGAGCAAACCGGGCGAATTTGCGCCGTATTAAACCCCGAATAAACGAGGGAAGGCAGCCAGGAAACGTTGCCTGTTCCAACCTGCATGCATTTCACACCCAAAACGCATTTCCAAAAATCCCTTGCAGCACGTTGCTGATCTGGATTCGTTGTGCTGTGAATCTGGGTTAAGTTCGTGCGTTGTTTTGCCCAGATGGGGAAGGGGAGGCATTACTTCAGGACAGGGGGGAGGCAGGGGCTGGGGCGGGGTCCTGCTCTCCAGCACAGCGCTGACTGCACGCATCCTCCCTGAATCACTTCATCCCCCCATTTCTGTGCTATAAAATGTGTCCATGGATGGAGACCCCTCCCTGACAGCCGCAGGGTCCCGCTCGGTGCTGCAGGGACATGGGCAGATCCCTCCCAGCCAAGCCCCCGGCCGTGGCTGCGCCCCTGCAAAATCAGCTGGCGGGCAGCTCTGCCCCAGGTCTGTCCCCCAGTCCCTCGTTAAAACCTTCGCCAAAGCCCGCAGATCAAACCTGCCTTTTCCCTTGAGTTTTTATAAATTATTCATATTCTGAGAGTTGTTTATTTCCTCTCCAAGGCACAGATGAGCTGGAGAAGCTGCTGGAGGCTCCCGGTACACACGGGGCTGCGGGAGCTGCAGGGAGGCGATGGCTCACCCAGCCCCAGCACCTGCTTCCCGCAGGCTTCGGATTCTGGGGAAGAGGGAGCAGGACCCCAGGGGAGGAAGGCTTTGGGAAAGCAGCCGGTGAGTGACAGGAGCCGTGGCTGGGCCGGCACCAAGAGGCTCCCCGGGCTCCCACCTCCAGCCCCATCCCAGCCTTGCTGCCTCCATCCCAGCTGGGACGCAGCTTTGCTTCCACACCAAAGTGACAAGAAAGCAGGCACCAAAACACAGACCTGTACCCAGTACACACTGGAAATAAATCACACTCAGGGCTCGGTGCTGAGCTGCGGGTGCTGCAGGTCCCTTTTGCTGCAGGAACTCGAGGAGGACCGGGCCCGTTGCCCTGTAAGGCCCTCACGGTGCTGCCTGGGCCGGACACGCAGCGATGGGCTCCTCTCACCGGGTGGCACGGGCAGGAGGTGGATTTCTCTCTCTCTCTGCTTGATCTCAACAGTTTTCATCAGGTCTTTGGTTATTTTCCTTATCAGCCGAAATTTCTAATACGGCATTTAACTCTGACAAATTCATCAGCTCCTCTCAGTCCCCGCTATTTCACCACTTGCCCTTGGCTGTGTTAACATCTATTGCCAGAACAATTAGATTTTGGATTGGTCTAAAGAGCCACTTGGGAGGCAGGAGCGTTTAGATAGATTTCGATATTTCCTCCGACATCTGGACAACTCGATTAGATGAGTCACGCTCGACACCAGCAAGTTGCTGCCTTTTTGCTGAGCCCTTTTCTTCTCTCCCTGGAAATGGAACTCTCCCCGTTCCCAGCCCGGCCCTGCGCTTTTTTGCAGAGCAGCAATTATCAGGCGCACGCCAGCCTGCGCCGCCGCGGCTCGGCTCCGAGATGCCGTCACCGTGCGCAGCCTGCTTGCGAGGGGTTCGTTAAGGCAGCCAATTTAACGACTGTCGCAGTCGAGCTGCCACAGAACAGCCGCCTGCAGGGCCAGGAAAGCTGCTGCCTCCCCGCGACGCATCCCCACATCCCCGCGTGGCTCCGCAGCGCACGGCTCCTCTCCGGGCACGGGGAGAATAATTCCTCCTTGTCCTGAGCGAGCGATCGCCGTGGAGCGGGTGCAGGCGCTGCTCAGATTTAACCTCCCGCTGGCCGGCCTGCCCCGCTCCCCTGGTTTTGGTATTGAAACCCAGGGGCTGACATTGGGTAAACGGGGGGTGCGCCGCAGCCTGGCGGGGCAGCGGGTGCCGGGCTCCTCGCACAGCACGCGGCAGTGCCAGGGCGTGTGGTGCTGCCTGGATTTCTTTCCCCAGCCGTCATTTTCTCCCCGTTAATGTTTTCTCTGCTCCGACTGCTGCTGGCGGGTGGCTGGCAGCCTCCTGCTGGGAGGCTCACGGGATGCTCGCACCTGGAACTATTAATATTTCTGCCCACTTCTTCACACGGCTCTTTCATCTTTCTGATGTTTTCCCTTCACTTCTGCACGGGGAGCTTCCCTCTGCCTGCCTTTGTATCTGGAGCTCTTTAATCCACCTGAATGTCAGCGCCATTATGTAAGTTTTCCTCTGCTGAAATTAATCGCCACCGAACAGTTTTCATATCTGAAAGCGCCAAACGAGATCTCCGAGGACTATCGGGCCGTTACGTAAAGCGAGGCAGCCGCCCCACCTCTGGCGGCCCATTTGCATCGTCGGATCGATTCAGATCTCGGGCGGCCGATGCCCGGATTCCCTCCCCACCTCTCCAGAAGAAATCACACCTGGACACATCCAGGACCAGGGTCGCCCTTTCCGCAATCCAGCCACGGGCAGGAAACGGGAGAAAAATATTGAAGCTGCTGATAAAAGCGTGCTGGTTTGGGCATAACCTAGGAGAGGTAACTCACGAGCAGCGGTGTGAGCGCAGGGCTGAGCAGGGGCAGCCTCCTCACGTCGAGGTTGATCCCAAACCTCCGCCGCGCCTCCGGCTCGGAGCTCCCGGACCCAGACCCAGGTCCCGGGGCTCTCAGGGCTCCCGGGGCTGCCCCCCGCTCCCTCCAGCCTCCGCCAGGAAGGCGGCTCCGTCCCCCGCGCGCGATGAATCAGCCCGAGCGGCGGGCACCCATCTGGGCCCGGCGAGGCTCCATCTGGGGCTGGGGGAAGGGAGCAGCCTCCCGCCGCAACGGAGCTGCCGGGGGGAGCGGCGAGGGGCAGCACGAGCCCTGCGAAGGGCAAACCCCCCCGGGACGGCCCCTGACAAGGCCAGAGCAGCGATGAGGACGCGGCAGCCTCGCCCCAGGGTCTTCCCCCGTGTGCTCGACCATGCGCGGTAACGAACCTCTGCCGTCGTCCAGCTCCCTGCACGTCACATGGATGGGGCAGGCGTCTCAGGGACTGCAGAGCCCCAGAACACAGCAGGCAGCTGCGTTGCATCAGAGGGCAAAATCCAAGCACGGAGCCAGGGCTGTGTTCTGGCCTCTACTCTCCCCGGGAGGGACTCGGGTGCCCACTGGGGTGCGGGCGCCAAGCACGGGGCAGTTCGGGCTCCCCAGCTGTAAGACAGAGCCAAGCAGCGGGGGGGGGTGGGGACGGGAAGCTTTTTGTCATCACCCAGCGGTGCGGTGCCTCGCAGAGGTGCAGCTCGCCCCTTACAGCGATGCCAACCCCGCAGTTTTCAGGAGCAGGCTACCAGAACACACGCTGGTTATGAAACCGGCCGCTCTCTCCGGCTACGTTAATCGTTCTGCCACTACATTAATGATTTGTAACACGTTTTGGGGAAGAATGCGCCTGTCGCGGTCATCTTCAGCCCCAAGAGCAGGCAGCCTGTTCTCATCCGAGGACAGGCGATGATCCTCCTTTGGGAGGATCGGGAACCTCACACGCTCCACCTGTATCAGAGATTAAGCATTAAGCCCACAATCGCCAGCATTAAAACCCTGGATTAAAGCACAGATACTTCCCCTCTCTACTTCCAGGTACTCACCTGCTTTAACGCTGTTACAAAACCGTGCTGGATTGGGGAGGAACATGGAAAACCCTCCCTTTTACAGGGAGAACGGTGGCTTGGGGAGGAACGTGGAAAATCCTCCCTTTTAAAGGGAGAACGGTGGCACGGGCAGCTGCAGCGGCCAGGACCACGGGACAGCGGCCAGGGCTGCTGCAGCTGCCATCAGCAGGGCCCGGTGCTCGCTGCCAGGCCCAACGGATCGCGCTGACGCACCGGGTTTCAGAGCAAAGCCTCCCAGCCCCCGAGCAGGGGAAAAAGAACACACACAGACCAAAACCGCAGTAGAGAAACAAAATCTGGCTGTTTCTGCCCTACATCCTAGTGAAAGAGAGGTGTTTTAAGCAGGTTTTCACCTCACACACCAACACGTCCAAATGAAAAGCGACTGGGAGCAGCCCCAGCCACATAACCTGCCTGTAAAACTCTGCTAGGCGGGGACATTCATTTAGCAGGGAGCTTTGCAGGACAAGTTTGGATGGGTTTTTACTCCTTTAGTCTACCCCCACACGCTTTTGGGGCTGACTGCCCTGCCCGCAGGTGAGGCAGGGAGGGAACACGAGCACCAAGGAACTCGCCATGGCTCATCAGAGGGGCACAGCTCCTGGTCGTCCCCAGCACCAGGGCAGCACCTCAGGGCGTTAACCTGGCAGGAGGGCTACGGAGACACTCAAATATATTTTATTCAGAAAGACACGACAGAGGTGAACGCTGTTCCAAAGGAAACGTTTACTAGCACAGCATTAATGCCTGACACGGGTGTCATTCCCCTTCAGTCAGGGCAAGGCCGTCAGGCAGCCCCGACCCCGCGGTGCGTGGACCAGCCGCAGCGGAGCCCACCCGTGCCGGGCGCTTTCCTTCCAGGGGCTTCACTTCCTCGGCTGCAGACGACTGATGTGGGGTCCCAGCGCGTCAAGGCTTGGGCTCTTGCTGGCTCCCGTGGTAGTCAGGCGGGGCGTACTTCCCTTCCTTGATCATCTTGTCCCTCTGCTCCAGGATCTTTTTCAGACGCGCAGCCTGACGAAGCAGATGGGAGAGTTGACGGGGACGCGTAACGGGCACCACAGCGCTTACGAGCGCTCACACGGCCTCTAGCGGAACCCTGGCACAGCCCCGAGGGAGCTGCGTGCACGCAGGACCCTCACTAACCCTTCCCTTGGGCGTTCTCACGCGGTTAAGGCACATTTTACTACTAAATATTACGAGTTTTCAGTCAGAGACGCTCTCTGCTTCCTGAGAAAGCCGAGGGCTGACCCTCCACGCGCCTCGGCTCTCCAGTTAAGCTGCCACCCACAAGTCCCCGACCGACCCCCAGCACCCCGCTTCTCCCCCCGAATCCCCCTTTTCCCCCCAGGCACCCCGCCCCCCCCCCCATTTACCAGAGCCCCTCTGCCGGCCCCCCGCGGGCACAGAGGGGCCCAGAGGCAGCGCAGGGCCGGGCGCCGCTCACCAGCTTGGTGCGGTGCATGCACTCCATGAAGTCCTCGTACTCGGGCTGGCACTCGCGGCGGGCCCGCGTCTGGCCCAGGCCGTGCCCGCACTCCACCCACTCCCGCTCGAAGGCGTGGCAGGCCCCGACGTTGCCGTAGGGCTGCGCCGTGCTCTGCCGCAGCAGCCAGCGGTCCATGTCGAGGCCCAGCTGCCGCTGCAGGTCCAGGAACGGCATGGCGGCGGGCGCGGGCACCGGCACCGGCACCGCCGTCCTTCACCGGCCCTTGCGCGACGCCCGCCGCCGTCAAGCGCGGCCGCTGCCGCGACCTCCGCGCCGCGCTTTACGGCCGAGGCGGCGGCACCGGCACGGGCACGGCGGCACCTCCCGGCAGCGCCCCCTGGTGGCGTGGAGGGGGGGAGCGCCCGCCGCGCCCCGGCGCCCCCTGCCGGGGGTGGGCCCAGTGCTCCCAGTGCTCCCAGTGCTCCCAGTGCCGCCAGTGGGCCCAGTGCTCCCAGTGCTCCCAGTGCTCCCAGTGCTCCCAGTGATCCCAGTGATCCCAGTGATCCCAGTGATCCCAGTGTCCCCAGTGATCCCAATGCCACCAGTGCCACCAGTGCCACCAGTGATCCCAGTGCCACCAGTGATCCCAGTGTTCCCCGTGCTCCCAGTGTCCCCAGTGATCCCAGTGGTCCCAGTGTCCCCAGTGACCCCAGTGCACTGTCCCCAGCGCTTCCAGTGCTCCCAGTGACCCCAGTGATCCCAGTGCCACCAGTGCTCCCAGTGCTCCCAGTTCCCAGCACCCCTAGTGACCCCAGTGCACAGTGCCCCCAGTGTTCCCAGCACTCCCAGTGCTCCCAGTGTCCCCAGTGATCCCAGTGACCCCAGTGCACAGTGCCCCCACTGTTCCCAGCGCTCCAAGTGCTCCCACTGCTCCCAGCATCCCCAGTGTTCCCAGTGATCCCAGTGCTCCCAGCACTCCCAGTGTCCCCAGTGCACAGTGCTCCCAGTGTCCCCAGTGTCCCCAGTGCTCCCAGTGTTCCCAGTTCCCAGCGCTCATAGTGCTCCCAGTGACCCCGGTGCCCAGTGCTCTCAGCACACAGTGCCCCCAGTGCTCCCAGTGCTCCCAATCTCTGGCTTTCAGGGTCTCACAGGGTCCCCATTCTTTGGCTTTTGTGGCCTCCCCCCACCACAGTGCTGTGACAGCAGGCAGGAGGGCTCATCACGGGGGCTCATTAGGGTGCCACCCAGCCTCCCCCCCCAGCTGTACCCGCATCCCAGAGCCCACCCCTGTCTCCAAGCCCCCCCAAGCCCCTGGGGTCCCTCCGGGTGCCTGAACACAGCCCCCAAGGCTTGGGTGAGCAGCCCCAGCTTCCCTAACGAGCGCAGCCTCGTTATGCAGCTACCTGCTTATCGGAGCCGGCTCCTCCGCCACCTCGGGCACAGGGAGGGGAGGAAGAGCCCGGGGGCTCCTCAGCCATAACCTGAGCCACGCTCAACAACCATTTATTTCCATAACTCTTTAAAAAAGAACCCAAACCCGTCGGCCCGCCCGCCCAGCCCCTGCAGCAGGCACACAGCACCACACGAGCAGGAGGAGCAGGATCCACGCAGGGCGCTGAGGGCTGCCCGTGGGTCCCAGGACGGGGTGCGGGCGCAGGGGTGCTGGCACAGCACCTTCCCCATCCCCGTGCTGCTCAGATGATGCCGGCCGGAGCAAAGACCGGGGGGATGCAGAGCGACTCCACCATCTCCCAGCCGCACGACAAGGGGGTGCAGGCGCTCTCGTGGTCGTCTTCTGCCGGCAGCGGCTTCCCCTGGAAGAGCTGGACGGCCTTCCTGCAAGCACGAGACACCCGGGGGGTGCGAGGGCACCCACTCATGAAATGTCACAGCGTGGGCCCGGGGAAAGGGAACTCAGGGGAATTGCTTCTCCAGAGCCCCAGCCCCGTCTGCACAGCCAGCGCTGAGCTGCCTGTGGCTTCTCCAGTGAAAAAGTGGCTCAGGATTTAAAACCTGGCTCGTTATTTAATAACCCCAGTGGCCAGGTTTTGACCCTGAACCCCCGGGGTCTGCCCCCCTCAGATCTGACCCTCTCCCCTGGGCAGAGAGCCCGGTCTGGGCGCTGCTCGGAGCCTCCCTCTGGAAGCCCCCGGCCCTGCTCACGAGGACGGTCTCTTACCAGGCCAGGCGCGACATGGCGTAGGTGACCTGTGGCTGGGAGCACCCACCCAGCAGGGGCGACGCGGCGATGGTGTATGCACCCATGTCCTGGAAAATCAGCCAGTCGCCGTCCTGCAGATCGGGCAGCTCCATGCCTTCGGCAATCCGGTCCTCTGAGTGCCCCGGCGGACCCCGGAGGCTGCTGCATAAGAGGTGGTCTGGGCAAGGCTTCTGCGGGGGAAAGATCGGGCAGCCACAGGGAATGAGGGCACCTGCAGCACAGCGCTGAGCTGTTTTATATAGGGTGAGAATCTGGCCCCGAACCAAGAGACACGCTCTTAAAATTAACCCAGGTGGCTAGAGCCTGGACCAGTCTGCCTTGATGCCCGTGGAAAGCACCCAGTGACAGACCCAGGTCTGTCTCAGTGTTCTTTCACCAGCTTTAAAGACCAGCCTGAAAGGATGGTTTTCACCTTTCCCAAAGGTTTTTTGTCTCACAGGTGGCCAGACAGCATCTGTACAGCCTAACTTACCACCCCACGCTGGCTTGCCAAGCCCGGAGGCAGACCCAGACACTTGCCATGGACGTTTGACACCACTGAGGGACCTGCTGGGCTGCCCTCAAGCCAGAACAGGTCCTCACCTTGTGCAGCAGAGGCTTCGGGCAGGGGCTGTCAAACAGGACACAGCTGAAGGCTCCATAGATGCCGTCGCTGAGGTGGTAGATGAGGCTCTTCTTGCTGCCAGACTCTTCCCCTGGGGGAACGGAGAGGGGCTCAGGGGCCACAGTCCCACGGGCAGGCCGGTCCCGCGGCCCCACGTACCATCAGAGCCCGGCTGCTCCGCGGGAACCTCTTCCTTGGCGGTGATGCTGGCTGCGAGAGTGAAGGCCGAGGTGACATAGTATCGCCCGGGTCTCGCAACGATCTCCACCCCGCAGCCCTCCGGGAAATACGTGTCCAAGGCAGAGTTTATCACAGCAGCGATCTGGGTGGGGAAAAGATGTTTGTCCCCGCGAGTTCAGCCTCACCACCCAGCGCAGGGCAGGGAGCCAGCTCCGGCCTCTCTCTCTGCCCGCCCAGAGCCAGCCCTGGGAGCCATGTACCTCCTCGAACTGAGCTCTGGCGTCCTCGGTGCCAGGAAATCCCCCTCCGATGTCCAGGAGGTGCATCTGATAGCCCAGCTCTGCGCCCATGTCAAACGCCAGCTGCGCCTCAGCGACAGCCTGGGCAAAGCCCTGGGGCTCCAGGCTGCAGCTCCCGAGGTGAAAGCTGAGGGCACAGTCCCCACTGAGCAGGGCTGGCCTGTCTTATGTGGCAGTGAGGGGACACGGAGATCCCCCGATCCTCACCGGGGCACCCCTGCACCTCCCACATAACATCCAGGGTGAGACTGCCCAACCCACCCTGCAGAGCCCCTCTCTGCAGGCCGACCTGCCCCAAAGTGGTCCCAACAAGAGCTCCCCACCGGGATGCCCAACGGGGGCTGAGCACCCCGACTGAAGAAGGACAACGTGCCGTACCTGATGCCAACAACCTCCACAGCCTGCGCCTTCGCTGCCTCTAGCAGGCGCCGGCAGGACTTGAGCGTGGCACCAAACATCATGCTGGGATGGGCAGAGGGGCTGGAGTCAGCAGCAATACCCAAAAGCATCCTGCATAGCGAAAAGCACCGTGTTAAGGGGTCTTAGGGCCCTCCACCACCCCACAGCCACCTCCCCAGCTCCTCCTTCAGCCCCCCCTCCACTGGTGCCAGCGGATCCTGCACCGGCACCCACCTGGCGTGAGGGTGGCTCCTGGCCACCTTGCCCAGCTCCACCTCGTTGTCAAAGGCCATCAGCCGCACGCCGTGGCTGGCTGCGTATTTGATGTGGGCAATCTGCTTGCAGGGGCTGCTGTAGAAGATCTTGTCAGCCGGGACCCCGATGCTCTGGACCGCTGCAATCTCTGTCTGCAGGGAAACGGCACGCGTATCGGGCCGGTCCCCGGGGCCAGCGCTGCCACGCTCGGACACGGCCGGCTCCGGGCCACAGCCACTGTGGCACTGCGAGGGGCAAACCGCCAGCACTGCAGCCTGGGCTTTTCCAGGGAATGGCTGCAAGAACTCAAGGGGATCACAGTGAACTTTGTCTCGGCAGGGGCAGGTTGCGGCGAGGTGTTTACAAGCAGCACAAGACCAGGAGGAGAGAAAACAAGTGGGGCAAGTGAGCAGGCACGGGGTTTGGGCACGTCTCCCCCGGGAGCTGCAGCCAGAGGGTTACGGCCGCAGAGCTGGTCTGATTTGTAATGAATCCTTGCACTTTCTCCTCCTGGTGACATGTCCTGCTTAATTACATCCAAGTAAGTGGCTTAACTTTGGTCCTCGTTGGGAACCTGGCTATGAGCAAATGGATGGACCGGGGAGCTTTGTGCTGGGCCCTACAGCCACTCAGAGGGTGCCTGCAGCAGCGGCACCCCAGGGATGAACCCTGCCACCAGCCAAGCCTGCCAGCCAGGACACAGGTCACACACAGGAATGTTGGTCAAAGGGAACAAGCCTGAGTCACCGGACAGACAGGACAAGTATCTCTGGGTTGTGTGGCAGGGTTTGACAGCAGGGGGAGACCTCTGCTGCTGTAGGCGTCGGCTAGAGAGGAAACCTTGAGATGAGGGCGAGCTCTGCCACTCACTCACGCACATCCCCATCCATCCTCCCCCAGCCCTACCTTGTTGGCACAGGCGAAGCCTGCCCCCAGCTCAGCCAGCAGCCGAACCACTCCTCCGCTGCTGTTGCACTTAACAGGGAAGTAGGGCTTCACGCGGGGCAAGGCCTTCAGGAAGCGCAGGTGTTTCTTCACGATGTCCCCGAGGTCTGCCACGAAGAAGGCTTGCTGGGCGCTCTAGGACAGGGCTGGGGTGAGCAGCAGCCGCGGCCCCACGGCCGCAGGGAGCAGCAGAGCCGCCGGCCCTTACCCTTACCAACGGGCACAGCCCCACCAGGAGGTTCTCCAGGAGGTCCCTGGTGGTGAAACCCTCCTCCACCATCGTGAAGTTGGATTCGTTCAAGTACCCATTCATGGCCAAAGTGTGACGGCACTCGTGTAAAGCTCCTCGAGTAGGGTATAGTTCCTAAGTATGAAACTCACTGGGAAAAAAAAAAAAAGAATATAAAAAAGGAATACTAGTGGCAAGGCTCCAGAGACTCCCACAGCCTGCTCCTCCTGCCTGCTCCCTGAGGTGCCTCCCGTCCCTGTGCGTGGGTTGTGCAGGGCAGCAGTCCCTGGGAAGAGCTCTCTGCTGCTCTCCTCCAAACCAGCACCTCAGCTGGGAGCACCACCACGGGTTAAAGCACTCTCCAGGGGGAGGAGGCACATTTCTCTGCAGTGCAGAGCTCTGGTTTTGTACACAGCAGCAGCTCAGGCACCAATGCTGTTCACAACAAAGCCACCTTCGCTGTAGAGCTGATGGCCTATATATGCCAGGACGTGTTTCTTCACGCTCTGGCGTGTCGTCAGATCTGCTCTGTGTTGCACGGGGAGAAGTTTCCCTGTGGTTTTCAAACTGCTGAAAGCTCACTGACCCACGTTCCTGGACACACAAGCCCCGTGAGAAGGGAGGCACCCCTGAGGAGCGCAGCACAGGGCACCCCCTAGCACCAGCCAACTGGTCACAGTCCGACCTGCGCTGTGGCTCCAGTTTCACTTCTCTCCCGTGACACAGTATATGGAACAAGGGTACAAGTTAGGCAGCTCTGTGGCATTTCCTGGCTTGCACGCTTAGTGGAGCAGCTTTAATAATCTCTTCCCTTGGATCCAGCCCTTCCCATAACCCAGGGAGCTGAAGACTTAACATGAGCTCACAGGAAGCGTTTCCTCTCCAGTAATCCAGGTCCAGCCACAGGGCTTTTCAGGAAAATGGTCCCCCTGATCAGAAGTGAGCAGAGGTTTCATTTCTCAGAGCTGCACACTGCCTCCTCTGCAGAGACCTACCTACATTTCGGATAGGCACTAGGAGAAGGAGCACAGTGACCCCAGAGCGGCAGTGTGCCGCAACGCACCGAGCAAGCACCACCAGCAACCCCAGAGACGGGCAATGGGCTTTGAGGCTCTCAGAGCTTTGTAATCCTCTGGCCTTACCCTTCTCTCCCCAAAGGCATTGCTGACCAGCCCCCGGCCCCAGCCCTGCTCGGGCACACAAACAACGAGCAATGTAGGGGGCTGATCCTGCCAGCCCTGCACAAAACTGCTCCCTGCTCCCTTGTACCCCCCCTCCTTACCGAGGTCCACGGCCTCCCTGCTGGATGACAAGCCGTGCTGCCGGGGGGCCTCCGAGGAGCGCTGAGCTCCTGCGGCACCCCAGGGACGAGCTCCTGCAGCACCCCAGGGCGTAGCTGCTGCCGGGGGTCCAAGATCTCTGGCGAGAGGCAGTGCAAGGCAGAGAGGCACTGGTGGCGGGATGCCTTCCACCCACCACTCCCCAAACTCAGCAGCTGCAGGCATTGCCCTCTGTCCCCCTCCTCGCCGTGCCAGGCACGCCAGCAGCCCCACGCAGCCCCCCCAGCCCGTTACCTCAGCCAGCATTTAACAGGCTGTGCCCACGAACGCCCCCCCACCAGAACGAACTGGCCTCGGCGGCGGCTGCTTGTCCTGCCCCGGCTCCCTGCCAGCACCCAGACCCTGGACCTGCCAAGCCTGCGGGAGGGGGGGATGTAGGGCGGCTGCACCCCCTAAATCCCAGCCCCCTCCTCTCCGCCCGCTCTGCCTCACAGCGTGGCCGTGGCAACAGCGCCCAGCCGTGCTGCGCTGCCTCCGAGCATCCTTCATCCCTCTCCCGGGGCAGAGCAGAATCCGTCCCCTGGCCCCCCGCCTGCTCCCTCCCGGGACCGGGGCAGCCCCCCCGGACACCCCAGGACCTCACCGAGTCCCCGACGAGCCGGCAGCTCGTCCCCAGCCTGCCGGTGCGCAGCGCTGCCGTGCTGCTGCTCGTGGCCGCGCGTGCATCGTGTGCGCGGGGATCCTCGGGGGGAAGAGTGCCAAAAATACCTCCGAAACACTGCTTCCAGGGAAACGGGGCTCCGGGCAGACAAAGGCTGAGCAGCACCTGGATGGCGGCTGGGGGAGGTGGGTGGGAAGCCGCCGGGGGCTGCCTCTGCCCTCGCCCTGCTGCTGCCGGCCTCGGCGGGGTCCCCGCGGCACAACCCAGCTCCACCAAACACGCAGGTGCCCTGCGGGGTCCATCCATCCTGCCTTCGCCTGCATTCGTGCGCTTGGCGACGGCTGTGCTGCTCCATCCCACACACCGCAGGCTGAGCAGGGGATTTATTAATTTTTTATTTTTTATTTTTTTTCTCATTGATTTCCCATTTCCCCTCTCCGCTCACCGAGACGTTCTGTGCACGGAGCGGGGGGGGGGGGGGGAGGGGGGAGGGGGGAGCCGCCCCCACGGAGCAGGCGAGGGGGACCTGGGGCCAACTTATCGTGGCCACTCCCGGCTCCCTGTATCCAACCCCGTGCCCTTGGCTTTGCCGTGGACTCCGCTGGCAGCCAGGGCCGCGGGAGCTCTGCCTCCCGTGGGATCCTGCCTCGTTTCACCAGCGCAGAGGGGCCGGAAGCCACCCGCGGGCTGTGTTCGCACCGTGCTCCCTGCAGCACGCAGCGGGGTCCCTGCCCGTGCCGGAGGTCCCTCGCGTCCGCACGAGACACGCGGGGCGCAGGGCGCACAGCCCCGCTGCAAAGGGATCCGGGGCACGGGGAGCTCAGCACCCTGCCGGGGCGCAGCATCGGCCCCGCGGGCTGCCCCAGGAGGAGGCCACGCCCCCTTAGCTATAAGCCACGCCCCCACCCGCCAATCCCCGCCCCTGCCCCTTAAACCACGCCCTCTATTTACAGCTCCCGCCCCCCCACCCTCTTGGCACCGCCCCCTACCCGCGGAACCCTCACCCACTGCCTGCGGAACCCCGCCCCCTACCCTCTAGACCCCGCCCCCTACCTTCTAGACCCCGCCCCTACCCTCTAGACCCCGCCCTCTAAGCTCCGCCCCTACCCTCTAAGACACGCCCCTACCTCTCTAAGACCCGCCCCCGCCCCCAGGCCCCGCCCCCGGCGCCCATTGGCCGCGCGGCACGCGGCCGGCCCGGCGCAGTCGCGGCCATGGCTCCGAGCGCGCAGGCGGGGGGAGGCCGCGGGCAGGCCCCGGGCCCGGCCCCGAGCCCGGGCCGCGGGATCCGCGCGGTGCTGCTGGGCCCGCCCGGCGCCGGGAAGGGCACCCAGGTGCGGGCACGAAGGGGCCTTCCCTCCCCGGCACCGTGCGGCCGGGTCGGGCCGCTTCCCCCGGCAGGGCCCCGGGCCTGCGGCCTAGCGGCGGGGCCTGGACAAAGGCCGGGCCGCGGGGCTCGGTGCCCCATGGGGGCCGGGGACGGGCTCGGGGAGGGGCGGTCCCGGGGCTCGGGGAGGGGGGTCCCGGGCTCGGGGGGGCGGTTCCTGGGGCCACGGGGGGGTCCCGGGCTCGGTCCCGGGGGTCCCGGGGAGTCCCGGGGCTCGGGGGGGTCCTGGTCGCAACCCCCGGGGGTCCCTTGGGCCATGCCGCGGCGCTGAGCCGCCTCCTCTGCTCCTGTCCCGCAGGCTCCGAAGCTGGCCGAGGCGTACTGCGTCTGCCACCTGGCCACCGGGGACATGCTGCGGGCCATGGTGGCCTCGGGCTCCGAGCTGGGCAAGCGGCTGAAGGAGACGATGGATTCCGGGAAGCTGGTGGGTAACGGGGGGGGGTTGTGTGTGTGTGTGTGGGGGGGGGGGGGGGTCTGGCTGCTCCTGCAATCACAGCAGCACAAATCCGTCCCTTAGTAGGGGAGTAAGCAGAAGAAGCAGCAGTGGAGGAAGGGCAGGCTGTAGGGCGCAGGCAGGGCTGGGGGTTCCAGTCCCCCTGCAGGAGCAGTGTTCTATAGGCGCATCCTTCCCCATCAAAACTCCTCGCCTGCCAGCAGCCCCTGTGCCCTGGGTTGTTTCTTTCTGTCGCAGAGTTTTTATGTTTGTAGAGCGCTGCCTGGGCTGTGCCTTGCGAACGCTGATTGATGTCAGGGTTTATCCTCGGAGCTGCAGAACGTTACGCTCGTTCTTTGCAGCTGCTGCCTCTTCCCGTGATGTCTGGACCCCTGTGGGGCTGAAAACTCTGTTCAGAGGTTTCATCTGCGTCCCAGCTCTTGTGTAACTGCTGCTTGCCTGTAACTGTGAGATGAAAATAGACTTCAGAGTGTCGCTGTGCTGTGTGAAGGACACTTTGGATCCAAGAGTTAGGATCCCTAGTTTGTTTTCCAAGGATTTAATTATCTTTCTGAAATGACTGAAATCTCTTGGGGACACCTGAGGGACAGCAAACTGCAGTGACTTGCCCCAAAGCTGAGCAGCGTGGAGCAGATCTTGGGCATCACAGCTGGCTGTCACAGGCTTATAATGCCCAGAGGAGAATCTGCAGGCCCCAGGAGCGATGTGGCTTATCTCCAGCTTCTGCTTCAAGCGTGCATTGCAACACTGAGTCTGCAATATCCCAGCTGGTTGTGAAAGATAGGGACGTTATCTGGCAGGACTGCTGGTATCTGCCACGTGTCTGTGGCAGCGGGCACTGGGCGCTCCACCGGTGCGTCCTGGTGGTGTGCTCTGGCTTCGAGTTATCTCAAAGCCTGGAGCCTGGGGTGGGTTTTTACGCTCGATTATGAGCCATGAACTCCTTCTCTGAACGTGGTAATCAGGGGAGGACAGAAGGGACTTGTTGCTTGCCCCAAACTCCTCCCCGCTCTCAAGCTTCCTGCGCCAGGGCTCTTGTTTATGCGCTGTGACGGTCTGGTCCCAAATCCTGCTAGGTCTCAGTGGGGTGTGCTGGAGAAAGCAGCACTGCTGCTGGTGAGGAGAGACGGTTTAGGAACAAACACCCATTGTTGGGGCTGCAGAACAGAAAGGCACTAATCCCAGGGCGTGCTGAGGTCGTGATGTAGGTGAGACTGCCCAGCGGGGCCCGAGCTTGTCAGCGGCTCTTCTGGCGTTTACCTTCACACACAGCTCACAAGAGTCAATAAGGAACTCGTGTGTGTGTTTCACCCTTCCTGGCCAGGCCTGCTTACTCAGATGTGTGTGTGAAGGTACAAAGTCACAGGAAATAAAGGTTACGCTGATATCACTGTGCTGTGAATTGTTTAAAAAAAAAAAAAAAAAGACATTAGGGAGTTTGTCGTAAGGTTGACGTCCGCTTCTGAAACACAGCGACCTTGGCAGCAGGGAGCTACCACACCGGGTAACTCACACTGGGGTGACAGTGGCGTGAAGTGTCTCATTAGCCACGTGAAGTGTCTCATTAGCCACGTGAAGTGTCTCATTAGCCACGTGAAGTGTCTCATTAGCCACGTCGCAATGTTGACACCCATCCCGAGGAGCATTTCCCTGACGTGGGCATGTTTGAGCGTGCAGCTTTCGCCCTGCTGCGGCAGTGCGCTGTGCTGCTGCGGCTGCCTCCGGGATCGGGAATGGCCGATTAAAATAAATAATAATAATAAAAAAAACTGGCATGTGTACTGAGGCTCTGGGGGCAGCTGTATGTGAAATCAGGGCGTGCCCATCTCCGTTCCGCAGGTGAGCGACGAGATGGTGGTGGAGCTGATCGAGAACAACCTCGACACCCCTCCTTGCAAGAACGGCTTCCTCCTGGACGGCTTCCCGCGCACGGTGAAGCAGGCTGAGATGGTGCGTGAGCCAGCGCAGTCCCTGACCGGGGGCGTCTCCTTCCTCAGGGTCCTCAGGGGTCCCTCGGCATCTGCCCCTCTGACTTGGTGTTTTCCCTTGTAGCTGGATGAGCTCCTGGAGAAGAGGAGGGAGAAGCTGGACTCCGTCGTCGAGTTCAGCATCCCCGACTCCTTGCTTATCCGGAGAATCACCGGACGGTAATTCTCTCCCGAACGCTCTGTGCGTGGGGTGGGGTTTTCCAGTCCGAGGGAGAGTGTCCTTGTTTTGGTTCGCTTTGGTTATTCTCACGGTGCTTAGGGCTGGCTGCGGTGCTGGTCTGTGTCAGATTCGTGCCCTGTTTGAGCCTGCCTCGCCGGGGCCAGCCTTGAGCAGAGCCCGTTGCTGATAGGAATCAAGGTCCTGGTGAGCCAGCTCAGCCTTTAGGCCTGGTGTCTGACAGCTGAAGTCTTTGTGCTCCTGCTTCTCTGGTGCTGTTACTTCTCCCTTATGCAAGCCCTTGCAGACGTGTTCGGGCACCGATGAACGTTCTGTCCAGGGTCAGGCATGGCTGTGCGGAGACAGACGTCTGCTGCTGTTACACCATCCCCCTGTGTCCCTGGGAGCTAGCCCCCCTCCCCCGGTAAAGCATTCCTTCTCCACCCACTACAAAGCAGCTGCTCTTTTATTTTCCCAAGCACCTGAAGAGGCCATTGGTATAGAAATAACTAGAAGATATTTTCCTGATAGAGAGAGGCTAACTGTGTTCGTATCGCGGGTGTTTTTGTGCTGATGACTGGCACGATCAGACCTGTCCTGGCACCGGGCTCCTTTGCTGACGCTTGCTTTCTGTCGTAGGCTGATTCACCCAGCGAGTGGCCGCTCGTATCACGAGGAGTTCAGACCGCCCAAAGAGCACATGAAGGATGATGTATGTGAGCTCCCGAGGCCGCAGCTTACCTTGCTTTGGGTTTAGCTGATGCTTTGCAGCATCCCTGGAAAAACATTTTTTTTTTTTTTTTCCTTCTCTTGTGCTTTGTGCCCTGCCTTTCTGGGGAGCGCGGGGAGCTGCCTGGGCAGCCTCGGCCGACAGCACCGCAGGGAGCGAGGCGTGGAGGGATGAGTGAAGGGCACGGCCCTTCTGCAGAGCTGGCCCAGGCTCTGTCACGTCACAACTTGGTGGACTCTGTCCATAGCTGAAGTCGCAGTGGGTTGCGACTGGTTTCCCTCCTGGGAGCAACTGTAGCTGGCATTTGGTCCTGAGGATCCTTGGGCTCCTTTTAGCAAGCAGAGCGGTGTGTGGGGGAAAGACTGATGCTGAATCCTCCTCTCTCCGGTGACGGCTCTGGGACTTGGTTCGATGCCCTGGGTTCGCCCTGCTCTCCTGTGCTCGCCTGGGGACTCGCCTCTGCAGCTCTGCCTTGTAGCCTGCCGTGAAGGAGGGGAGCAGGGGTTGTCAGAGCTGCGCAGAGAAGGGGGGAGCGCGCCAGGCTGCAGCTAGCTGGAGACTGTCCCCTTGCTTCTCCCAGGTCACTGGAGAGCCCCTGATCCGCCGCTCGGACGACAACGAAGCAGCCTTGAAAACCCGCCTGAAGGCCTATCACACGCAGACCTCCCCCCTGGTCTCCTACTACAGCAAGCGAGGGATCCACACGGCGGTCGATGCCTCCCAGTCTCCCGACGTGGTGTTTGCTAGCATCCTGGCAGCCTTCTCGAAAGCAACATGTAAAGACCTGGTTATGTTCATTTAGGGCTCTGTCCCAGGACGGAGCTCTCCTTCTCTGTCTCTCTCCATCTCTCTCTCTCTCTGTCTGTTTGGGGCCAGGGAGGGTGAAGAGCTAAGCAGAGTAGAAGACGGAATGATGAAGCCCAAGGCAGGGCTTTGCCAATTCTCTATTAAACGAGCTGTTAACGGTCTCTATCTCAGCACATGCGAGTGTCAGTTTGTGTGCACGTGTGGGCGATTTGGCCCCTAGAGGTCGCAGCGAGCCTGAGCACCAGCTGCCCGCTGCCAGAAGCGGGGCTTGCACCCCTTAGGGTCGAAAGGCTTTTGTTTCATCCTAGAGCTGCAGCTCCCCAGGGGAAGCAGCTGCACCTCCAGCTGTCCCCGGCTGCTCCACGGAGGATGAGCAGGAGATTGGAGATCAGGCCTGAGCAGCGGGGGGAAAGACTTTCACAGGGTACCCGATAGGGGATGCTCTGTCAGCTGCAGGAAACGAAATGGGCTTGTGGGGAGCGCGTGAAGGGCTGTGCGTGTCGTCAGGGGGAGCAGCAGCGGGAGGCAGAGCTTGGCTGTGAGTGTGTGCAGAGCTGGGTGAGGGTTTGTTCTTGTTGAATGTGCGTTACTCTGTGTGACACGGCAGTCTGTGAGAGCACAGATCACTTTTTCCCCCGTTCTGACGGTGTTTGTAGGGCAAAAAATGGGCGGGTGAGAGCTGGGTTCATTGTGGACCCTAAACCCTTTCCAGTTGAGGTATGGACCCCAATATAGTGATTATTAGTGAGAAGGGTTTTTTTTAATGAAGGCTCTGGTCGAGTTAAGGCAGTCCACGTAGCAATTTGTCATGTCCTGAGGACAAGAAATGGATTTGGGTGTTGGTTTTCTCACTGCCCTCTTCCCTTGACTTTGGCCAAGGAGGTGAAGGTGCGTTTAGCTTCCCCTGATCCCAAAGTCTAAATAAAAACTTATTGCAAAATGAATGTTTTTTTTTTTTTTTCAAGGCCTGGGAGGCACAGTTACTAACTACTAGCATCACGTGCCCTTGAGCCAGTGCCCTTTGTTGTGAGAGCATGGAAATGTACTCGTTTCTTGAGCAAATCAAGCGGCTCGCTCTGGCTGTCCGTCTGAGGACACCGTGTGCGTTGTGCTTAGTGCCCGGGCTCTCTCAGGGCTGTTACACCACCGCTGTACAGCAGCCTTGCGAGGCTGGTGACAACCCTTGCTCGTGAGATTCCAGCCCTGTTATAGATGCAGACTGGCCAGATAAAACTGTCCTTTGGCCTTTCGTGTATGTTGAAGGATGTAGTGTCACTGAGCACGCTCCCTTCGAGGAGATGGCATGTCTCCCTCTGCACCGAGCCGCTGTGTGTCTATAGCAGGTGCCCAGCCCTCAGGAAACCATTGCTGTTTTTCTGGGTAACTTCTCTTCTGGCTGCAAATGACTCTGTCCTCGTACGTCCTTTCCAGGGAAGCAGCCCTCTTCCCTTTCAGCAAACTGGAAATGATGCCAGAAACTGAAAGCAGTTGACTTGTTGCTCTTGAAAGCATGTGAGTGTGGGGACAGGGGATTTGAAAGTAGCTAAGGGTGCTGGTTTCGTCAGCAGCCCGAGTTTCCACAGATGGCTGTCACCTTGTCTCTTGTCTCACTTTCCTGTGAAAGGGCAGCCCCGGTGCGTGGAGGCCGCGTGTGGGAAGGGGGGGGGCAGCACTTAGCGCAGGGCTGCTGCGCTCCGCAGTAGTGGAAAATGTGCGGTAGAGCTGCCTCTGCGTCTCGGTGACTGTAAAGATACTGAGTGGAGCAGCTTTTATCTCGGCATCGCAGGAGAGTCAAAGAAAGCTGCGGCACCCTGCGCGCTGCCGTGATGGCAGGAAGGGTTCCTGGCCAGGTGGTGCTCCTGGGCTTGGTCGAGGTTTTGCCCCACCGCAAGAACAATGTGTGCTTCCACTCTGCTCCTTTTCCCCTTCGTGTTTACTTTGCGTCCAGCTCAACAGCCCTTTTCTGCCATAAACCGTGATTCATTTTGTTTTTTTTTTCCCCTAAATCTATTTTTTTGTTCCCATTTATTCCAGCTGAGTGACTTCGTGAACCAGATGAGAAACCGCCAAACGCTGCGCGCTGCTACATCACCCATTGCAGCCCTCCCCTGGTGCAGGGGGGGCAGGGAGGGCAGCTGGGGGGGGGATTGATGGGAGGGGAAAAGGAGGTGGAGGACAGGGGGGTTGGGGGTTGATTTGGTTGGTATTTGTTTCTATTTCTTACTCAGCAGAATCATTTTGAAGAGGAGATTACCTTCTCCTTAGAAATCAGTGTTTAGAAGGCAAAGTAATTGTACAGAGAGAAACATCCGTGCTGAAGCCCATACCCAGGTCCTTGGTCTGTTCGGAGGGGAGGGCTAGATGCTGTTCCAGGCTCCTCCGGGACCTTTTGCGCTTGTCTTACGGCTCTTAGCTGGAAGCCACCGCAAGGTTTGCCGTGATTCTAAAGCTGCTTCCTGTCAGCGAGGACCAAAATGAAAAAACAACTCATTTCTGAAGTAGAAAGGGGAAAAAAAAAAGGCCATGGTCTTTTCCTGGAAGTTTAGTTTTTCTTGTTCTGCTGCATTCCTCAACCCTCGGGGCACAGAGGCTGCTCGAGGTTTTTCTGCTGGTGAACTGAGGGGCTGCGGCTCTAGTCCAAGCCTGCCTTACTTGGCGTTGGGGTGGCTTTTCTGTGATCTTGACCAAGCTGGAATTCACATAATGCTGAAGAAATGCAAAAGAGACTTTCTTAATTGACTGCATAAATAACACTTAATTGGTTTTTTTTTTTTTTTGCATTTCTTTCTAGATCAAATGGTGCCTTGTCTAACCTCTGAATCAATAATAAAATAACCTCTTTACATTTTGTATCTGTTGCTGCGTCCTCTTTGACCTGCAGACAGTGGAAGAAGGGAAGCAGATGACAGCTGACTAACAATTGGATGGGGTGGATCCTCTGGCCTGATCCTATCTTGAGGATGTTTTTCTGCGCAGCTAAAAATGCGGCTTGTAATTCCTTTTATTTTCCCTGCTGAGTGTGCTCCAATGCCTTGTATCACCATAGCAATGGTGTCTCTGGCTGGTTGTCTCCCGTTTCTTCGTGTATGGTGCTGAAAGCACAGCCCCTGTGTATCCTGACCCCTTCTGGTCAGCACTCCTTTCAGGTACTTTTACAACCGATGTAATTCCTAGCTTTTTCCCCTGCCTCCCTTCTCACCACTGGTGTGGGGATGAGCCGAGTTATTTCTTCAGCAGTAACTGCAAGCCAGATATTGTCTCCTGTTTCTGCTCACTCGCGTTCTGCCTTTCGTACCCTCCACCAGTGCCTCAGTCTAGGTACACAGGACAAAATCTGCTCTCATGGGGACTGAAAGCTTTTCCTAGTCTCCTGCCTCCGTACAGACCCTGACCCTGTTGTGGGTTCTCGGAGGTATCCCAGAGGAAGGCTCTGATGTGATGAGAGTCCTTGATTTCTGCAGTGCCCTTGGTACCCCAGCTGGAGCCCTGCTTGTGTCTGGGGCTTTGATTCAGGCCCTGTGGCCAGACAGAGGCAGGCTGTGTGCGCCTGCTTCCTCCAGAAGAGGCCGGCTCCTTCAGCGTAATTGGGTGCTCGCTCCTCCGCCATGCAGTCTCCCCATGCCGTGGCGGTTTTATTACATCTCTACCTCTGATTAGCATTTTCCCTCTTTTGAAGGCAAGCTTGTGACTCTGGCATTTGTGGTGGTGTTCCCTTACTGCTTTTGATGATGGATGTTTAACTATGCTCTTCCTCCTTGTTTGGGATTCTGTCCTCTCCCCGCTTGCCTACTGCTGTTCTGAAACCTGTTCTGCCTGCTCCTCCCGGCTTTCTAGTACGTGCTGTGGAAAATTCTTGGCTCCTCCGAGCTGGGCTGCTTCTGTTTGATCCTCAGCTTACCCAAATGTGAGGCACAAAAGGCGGTGTTGGGGTGCTGGAGGGAGGCTGCTCAGCTCCCGCGAGCCGTGTCCTCGGTAGCTGGATCTGTTCCGTGACCCGGCTCCGTCGTGCTGACCTTGAATGTTTTCCACAGTGTGTGATGCGCTGCAGGTGCTGTAAATTCCTTCTGTTCAACGATTCCACTCCAGCAAGCTGCTTATCAGGCACTCTTTTGAAAACTATGTTCATATTTCATACAGCCAATTATTCAGCAACTATGAAAGGGGAAAAATCCTATTTATAGCACAAGGACCAGCATCAAATAGGACACTGAATTCTCGCTGGTAGAGGAAGTGACCTGTTCTCTAATGCAGCAATATTTCTGCTGAAAAGAAACAGCATCTCGCGTGGGGGAAGGGAGGAGAGGCCCTGGGCCATCTCTTTACATTAAAGATGTGCTGCAGTCCTAAAAATCTATTATCTGCCCTTCTCCCTTCCCGATGAAACTATCTGTGAGAGACACTGCAGCAAAGCCTTTCGCTGTGGGTTTGTGGTTAGTAAGAAGGAGTTTGGCTCCCGAGGGCCTCGGCTGGAGCCAGTCTTAGGTCGGTGGTCGATATCTGGTCCCTGGCCTCGACCTGGGGGGGGAGGACGAGTCCCTGCAAGGGCGCCTGCTATGGGCAAGTAGCCCAAATCCCTGCTGGGGCAGGGGCTGCATAGGGGGTGGCACAGCACGGACCTGTGCACGGCCCTGTTACAGCAAGAGTGTGGGGCTGGGGAGCAAAATGTGAACAGGGAAGGTGGGAAGGGAGCGGGATGGGATGGAGCTGTGCAGCTCTGCATGGAGAACAAGGGTGACTGCCGGGGAGAATGGCACAGGGGAATACGGGTAACTGCTGGGGAGAAGGGCGCTGGGGAACAAGGGTGACTGCTGGGGAGAAGGGGACCCCCTGTTTCTCTGAGCCTGCCACCCGTGACCATCTCTGCTCTGCCTCCCCTCGGCGCAGAGAGCCGGCTTCTCCTGGCACCGCTGCCCTTCGCCCACCGCACCTCATGCTCTCGCCCCATCCTTCCACGGTGCCCGGCTCTCCCGGGGGGCTGCAGCGGGTGGTACGGAGCGGGCCCCCCGGGAGGTGGAGGACCAGAGGATGGGATTCCCCCTCCTGTTGCTGTGGCAACCGTTGCGAAGGGCAGCATGGTGCCAGGAGCGGTGCGGTGCGATGGGCGGCGTGCTGGGGCGGCTGCGCTGACATCACGGGGAGGTGGCGCGGGAGGGAGAGCGGGGAGACTGCGGAGGGACGGGAGCTGCTGCGGGAGGGGGCTCCAGGTGAGGTAAGAGACCCCCACGGCAGCGGGGCAGGCTGGGCTCCTTGGGTGGCTGCGGGCTGCGAGCCTGCCTCGGCATCCTGCTGGCTCTGTGCTGGTGCGGGGTGGCCCTTGGGCAGCGGCGGTGTTATACAATGCCCTAAACCTGGCACGGCAGGGCTCGGGTCTTAGGGACGCGGTCAGAGCCCGGCTGCCTGGTGCAGAAGCTGCGAGTGCATCCCCCCAGGACAGCAGTGTGTGCGCTACAGACTGTGCTGGGAAAAGATGGGTGTACGTGAACCCCCAGCGTGGGCTAAAGGGACCGCGGAGCAGCCCTAGTCTCTCTGGGGAAGGGGACCAGCGTTCCCTCTTGGGGCTGAAATAGAAATCTCTGATGAAATGAATCAGAAGTTTGGAGACCCAGTCTCCTTGAGCTGCATTGAGCTAGCAGGAGGCTGCAAGCAGAGCTGCTGCACTGGAACCAAGCCCAGTACTGTGCACTGAACTACACATCTCCAGCAGCCCCGACGCTTACCCTGCCTCTGCAGGAAGCAATAGATCTGGGGAAGGCGGCCAGGTATGCGTTTATTGCTGGGAGCTCTTTGGATGTGGATCCCGGGGATCCGCAGACCTGGAAGGCAAAGTAACAAAGTCCTTGAAGCGCTCCGGATGGCGTGTCGCCTTTCAGCGTAACAGTTGCATAACGGGATGAAATCTGCTAGGAGAGGGAACGAGGGGTGACAGTCACCTCTGTGCCCTGCAGCATCCCAGTGGCACCTGCATGCTGGGCTGGCCCGCGGCCCGGGGTGAATTTCATCTCTTTCTAATCCAAAAGCTGGGTTTGTTCTTTAATGCCTGGGAAAGCCGGTGGTTTTACAGCTCTGGTTCCGAGGCAGAGGGGTGTATGGACTCTACCCCTTGCAAGCTGGATGGGCTGGGCTGGCCTTTGCCCGTCGGGACCCACAGTGTGCCTCTGACTGAGCAAAGTACACCTGGGGTTAAAAGCCTGGAGCCAGCAACCCCCTGCGGGTGTCAGAAAGCAGTACTGGGGCGGCGATGGAGGAGGCACGGAGCAGCACCTTGGGGGAGCTGAAGAAACCTTGTTTGAAATCAAGGAGCAGGGAGGAGTCGATGCCCCTGTCACAGCCATTTCGTGGAAATAACTCTCTCACTTCCCATGTTTGTGGAATCACAAGAAGGCGTCATTTAAAGGGCTGGGGAAAGCAGTGGGGCCATGGAGAAATGCGGTCGGGAATGTCTGAATGTACACGAGGGAGCAGAACTGTAACAAGGAGCGTAAATACGCCTCGATTAGTGGAGGCTGTTGCTGTGAGATGCACGATCCTCCTCCGTGAAGGCACAGATGCGGGGTCCGTATGGAGCACTTGGGAGTGGCCCGGGGTGGCCGTGCTGCTGCTTGTGTTATGGTAACTCTGCAAAAAGCAACAGCTTGTGCTGCTGGGTGGGAAGTCCGTGGCAGCGCGGCGTTGGAGGCTTGGAGGCTTTTGCAGCAGGCTGGTGGAGGGGAGGCTGCGGGGCTGTCCCCCGGTGGCTGCGTTTCACGCCTCTGACGTGGGCAGGCAGGGGAGGAGAGGCTCTGCCGGCAGCTTCCAGTGCTGCTCAGGGCTTGTGGGGTGGGGACCCAGCTCGGGATGGCCCCAAGCGCTCCCAAATGAGACCCTGCTGGGCACGGTTGTGGTGTGGGAAGGGTTAGCCCTGCCTTTCTGCAGTGGTCCCCGAGGTAGCTGCTGGCCACGCAGAACCACGGGCACCGCTACGGCTGCTCCTAAGCCACGCTTCACCTCGATGTGTTAAGGATGTTCAAAACGCAGTGGAGGGAACAGCACCAGAACCCCTCCGAGCAGAAAGTCCCGGTCAGCCCTCCCGGCCCTTCGCCTTCCCGCTGTCCTTCCTGCTCGCCCTATAACCTGCCCCCACTGCACGGGGGGGGGCCGCGCACATCACAGCCTGACAGCTGCACACCAGCCGAGTGCCTGCAACGTGCTCCTAGAGCCTTTGTGATCCTCTCCCGCAGCTGTGCTGCATTCCCGGGTGCTTGGTCCCTGCCACGGGCTATGGCTGCTGGGCCCCAGACCTCTTTGTGGTGCTTCTTGTGCCCTTTGGCTGGGAGGAAGAAGGGCAGGTATCCTCACCTCCCCAGAATACGATAAATGGATGTGCCGGGAGCTTGTTCTCTGCCATCCAGCAACGTGCCCTCTGTTTAAAGATGGCTGTGGGCCCGCAGAGGCCTGGGGCAACAGGAGGAGCTGCCCTTGTGCCAGGGTCCAGAGAGGGCCCTGGGAGCTGAGCCAGGTCCCATCGGATGTTTTAATCCTTCCTGTCCCACAGGCTCTCTTGGCCAGGACTCCACTGCAGTGACTGTTTTCCACTTCCTTTGCCAGGGGCACACGCAGGCACTCAGAGGCACCAGCCTTGTGTTTGCTTTCATCCTTCCCTGATGCCTCTGACAGGGCAGGCCGCGCTGCCGCCGCACCTGAGAGCACGGGGTGCTGTGTGCCCGCTGCTCCCCTGCCATCCCTGTGTTCATCTCCCTGAGCCCAGGCTGGAATTTCCCTCTGCTGGGGTAGCCATTTGTTCAATAGCTGAGGTTACTTGAGTAATCGATAGTTCCCTGTTTCCTAATGGAGATATTATCCTTCTGGCCAGACCGGCACTTCTATCTCTGTTATAAAGCCGGCCTTCAGTCTCAGCTCTAGGGGAAATTTAGGTGCACTTTCACCCTACCTGCACGGGACTCCCCTTCTCCTTTTCTTTCCTACTGCCAGCATCATTTTCTGTCTGTGTAACTGACTGAGAAGGGCCAGCAGCACACAGAGAAATCGTCAAAGCCAATTGACTCCCATCAGTCTCAGCCACTCTTTTGGCTCTGCCCTGTTCGCTGTGCTTACTTCTCCAAGGAGGGCGATGAGGACAGAGTCAATAGTATTCCCATGGCCGAGAGCACTGCTGATATAAAAAATCCCAATCCGCAGGCTCCAGGAGGACTTGCTTCATCTGCTGCCAACAGAGTATAAACTTCCCATCACACGGCAGGACCAGAGCAGGGCAAGACCAAGCAGACAAGGTGCCCATAGTGAGACTCCACTGCTGCAAATAAACCGTCCCTGCAAACAGGCGAAGGCTGCGGCTCCCTGGAGCTGGATTTCCACTGGTTCCACCCCAGGTGGCAGAAGGCCTGGCCATGGCTCTGGGCTCCAGTTTCCTCTGCCTGAAGGAGGCCACAGGATTTTCTCTGCTGTGCACTGTTAGTGCCTCTGCATATCTCCACTATTTGCAAACCAGAGAAGGTCACAGAGACCCAAGAGAAACCCACTTCCCCTCTTCACTGGAACTCCTCTTTCTGCCTCACACATGCTTCTGTTGCCATCCCTCGCATGCCAGATGCAGGAACAAACACTGGGGTTTGGCAGGGCTCAAAGCCTTGGCTTCTCGGATGGGAAAGAGGCGTTCTTGGTCCGCAGCCCAGAGACAGGGCTCTGCTCCCCGTCCACTGCCAGGTTCTCCAGCTGCAGTTTTGGTGCTCATCCCATGCTGACAGCACTGTTCCTACATGCCTGGGGATGGGCAGCACCCCTGGGTGCCGGCTGTGAACCCTGCAGGAAACCCAAGGAGGGTGGAAGGGAAGAGCCAGGGCAGGAGCCAGTGCAACGTGAACGCCAGCACGCTGCTGCGGCTGAGCTGAATGTCACGGTGGGAAGGGCAGGAGTCAGCGCTGCCCTGAGAGGCTTTTCCCCAAGTATGCATGACTGCAGGGGGGCAGGGAAAGGCGAAGGGGGGCCGTGTAAAGCCAGACTGCCTCCCCTTTGTTTAAAGAGGGCTGTTATTGCCAACAGTTGCCCGCCGAGAGACTGCTGGGCTCGTGCTGGAGAGGGATCCTGTAACTCAGAGGCAGCTGGGAGGCGCTTGGCAGCTCCCCCTGCTTCAGTGGCAGGCGCTGGGCTTTTCCTAGCGCTCAGGGGAGCTGGGATGGCAGCCTGGATCAGAGAGGCCGGGCCCGGACATAGCTGCTGCCTCCCTGTGAGAAGGATGCTGTGGAGCAACAAAAAGCAGGGCCTTGTTCCTGAGGAGCACCTCAGGTCTCGGCGCACCCTGACCACCCCACGAACCCCCTGCTCACTTCTCTGCTGTGCACAGCCCAGCCTCCTCAGGCAGAGTGGGGACCAGTCTGCTTGAACACTGGCTAGGGCACCCCATGTTTGGGATCAGCCCTTGGAGGGCAGAGGGCTTATGGGGGTGGTGGAGGGATGGGGCTGGGAGCGGAGGCAGGAGAGGAGGAATTTCCTGGCTGCGCTCCGCGTGAAGCCCACGTGGGCCCTGCTTGAAGAGAAGTTGGAGAAAACGGGCTTGTGGTCATGGCATCAGGCCGGGAGAAGGAAGGGGAGGGTTGGTGGCAACCCTCAGCAGGACAAACCCCGTCCATGTTTCCCTGCCGGCCAGGAAGGCAGGACCGGGACGTGCCAACCTGCAGCCTCGTGCTGTGCAGGGCGACAGCAGAGAACGGCTCACGGGGCTGCAGGGAGCAGCTCCGCACTGAGCCAGGCTACAGGCCCTGACCGAGCCATTTTTGGTGAGAAGCTCATACATTTCCCACCTGGTTAGTGCTGGCTCAGCCCTCTGGAAAATGACACACGTTTTCCTGGCTGTGGGACCAGAGGGCTGTGCCCTGCCCTGGCTGCCGACGGGAGGTGCTGCTGGCAGGGACCAGAACCGCTCCTTTCCCCCTTCTCACAGCTGTTACTGGTTATGAAAATGGGAACATTCCCCAGCCAGTTCTCGGCAGGAACTGCCCTTTCCAAGGCTGACCGCATGGGCTGTTTCTTCCTCTTCCCCACTCTTCACTGTCACAGATTTGGGTACATTCTGGACCCAGCAAGGCGCTGCCCTTCCCGGCTCCCTCTCCTCACAAGCTCACAGGAGAGGCCCGCAGCTGTAGCCTGTGAAGGGGCCATGTTTATTCCTTGGCCAATTCTCTCCCCAAAGCACTGGGAAAGAAATCAGAGACATCGGGATCTGTCTTGCTGGAGGGATTTACTCCACAAGCCGTCAGTCTGCAAGTGACTCCTGCTCCTGACCCTAGCACTGTCCTCTCCCCGCAGCACGTGAGGAAGATCGCACCTGGCAGCAGAGCGGTGGGGATGCTGCCACAGCATCTGACTGGAAATTTGTTATTTAATGTAATTCTGTATTTCTTGTCACAGCCTAAGTGAGTATCCACCGTATGGATAAGGGAGCACTGGGCAAAACTTAGTGAAGACAGGAGGGAGACAGCAGGAGTCACTGCTAAAGGGAGCTGTGCAGATCCAATGCTTAGCAAGCTGCACAAAGGGGCCATCCCACCCAGCAGGTTAAGAGTTTCTCAGAAAGCCCAAATGGTGCAACTGCATTAACTCAGAAAGAAGTTTTCTGGCTAATGCCAAGGTCAGTCTGAGTAAGTCCTTCCACTCTCTGTTCCACTTTTGTTATGCCGTGAGGCAGGAAGCTGAAAACTCCCAGGCTGATTTTGGGAGCGGAGCAGGCGAACGCCCTGGTTCTGAGTAAGGCATGCAGGTTAGCACCAGGCCCCGCTGCGCTCACTTCCCTTCCTGACTCCCGACAGCACACAGAGACAAAATTTCCTCGCTCTTTATTTCACAGCTCAGGGAAAATTTCTGCCTCCGGTGTTGAGCTAAATGAAAAGTTGGTAAATTCAGGAGGAAATGCTGCTTCATTAGGCAAGATGCTAACCTTTGGAATTGCTTTGAGTTTGTTGAGTCAAGTATAACCGGCTTGAAAATAATCTTGATGATTTTATGACCTTTAATAATGTCTGTACTTCTGTACCCAGACAAGGGTCACCAGAGTGCTTCAAGACATGATCAGATCCCCTTAGGAACCAGGGAAGAATTCTCTTCCCGTCTTTCCCTGTCCTGTTGTGATTGCCATTGCTCAGTTTCTGTAAAGCACAGGAATCACCCCAGGCCATCGCAGCGTGTCCTGGAGTGCTGAATATACTGCGTGGCCTGTTCCCATGAACCCCACTTTGGGGTACCCTAAACTTTGCCTCCTCTTGTTATTTGGGGGAAAGAAGCGCCAAACCTGTGTCCTCAGCAGCAGACGCAGGGTTTGAGCCTCGTTCTCCCAGACAGTCGTGAGGAGATCTGGGGGGTTCAGGTCTCTCCCCATGATGGCAGCAACCTCCTGGCAAGTCAGGGAGTGTGGATGTGTCTCTTCCCATGCCAAGACAAAAACAGTCCCCTTACTTTTCCTATTTCCCTTTTACTGTCCCAAGCCCCAGCACAGGGCTGTGATGGTGGCGGGGGGGCTCTCTGAGAGTGCTGTTTCACATCGACCTTCCCATGGCATTGCTGGAGGGGTCCAGGGAAGGAGAGGCCCCGTCCATGGGAGTCGTGTCCTCGTCCTCGGAAGTTCCCCTAAGGCTTTTCTCTTCCCAGATGTCAGCTGGTGGGGCTCAAACCTCCTTTGAAGCCAAGCAGCCCTAGAGACAGGCCTCTGCCACCACCCGGCCATGACAGCAGGTCCCTGGTGCTCAGTGCACCGGGGCCTTCTCCCGTTAGCAGGTCACGGTGAGCTCTGGATTATGCCCAGGCAGCACGGACAGGGTAACATGTGAGCCCTGAAACTGCAGCGCGTGCTCCACTATGCTGCAAAATAGGTCGTGCATCAGCAAATGAAAAAGGACAGATGGTGTCTGCTAATACAGCTTAGTTTATGGCCTGCAGGATTAACTCACTAGTTGTCGTGCCCGCAGAAAATAGGAAATGGGTGGGTTGGGTGGAGGAAACATGGTGTGCCCAGCCCTACCTGTGTTTGTAGGGTGCACCAGCTGGAAAGGATGTCAGAGATGCTGTGGGGTTTTGAGATGCCGCTGAAGGGCTGCCAGCATCTCTTTGGGGGTCTGGGCACTAGAGCCAGCACCTTGTACCAAGCTTTCCCATCCAGCTCCAGTTCCCACACTCCCACTGCAAAGGTCAGCGCTGTAAGGGGAAAGATGCTGAGCTGTGCAGGGACCCCCAGCAGAGACAGGGACAGCATCTGCGGTCTGTGCACTGGTAACAACTCTGCAGGAGAAGCCCACAGCTTCCTGCCCTGCACCGGCTGGGGACAGACTCCAGTTCAGCCTTTTGAACTCCCGAGCACCCACGTGTCTGCAGGAGCGAGACAGAAAGCTGAGGCAGAAGCCTCAGGTCTTTTCAATGCCTTCTCTGTGACACACTGTTCTCCTTTCCTGGAAATCAGGCCAATGCCTCAGTCTGTGCTCACTGCAGAAGTCAAGCCCCGTGCCAGCGCTGTAACTTCTCTGCATCTGCTGTCTGAGGGCAGAACAACCCCCCCCAGTCCCCTACAAATTGTCCTCCTGAAGGTTTCACCTTGATTCTCACTGCCTTTAATGTGGCCAGATTTGCTCACATCCCACAAGATGCCGAGCACCCCAAAAACCAGCTGCCATCGGGGAGAGAGGAGAGCCCCTAGAGCCAGCACCGGGCTCCTGCCCCGCCGTGTCCCTCGGTGTCCCCACCGAGTGCCGGCCACTGCCACCGGCACCGTGAGCCCCGACGGGCAGCTGCCTCCCGCTGCCAGAGGCGCTTGTCACCCCCACCTTCTCCTAACCACAACCAGCTGTCACAGGCGCTGGGGTTTTCTCCAGTGACTAATTTGCCTGTGTTTATGCCAACACCAAACACATAATTGTCTGTTTAACAGCTCGGGTGAGGAGGGAGTCTGGCTGCTTCCTTGTATTGTAGGGATCAGACCAGCGCTCTCCTGATGGCAGCACCCTACTGAGCTAAACCTTCTCAGCTGTAAATCCCTTATCATTAGGGATAGCAGGTCACCAGGAAGAGTGAATTGAGAGCAGGGATCATTGTCACTTCCATCCCCGAATCTGTGCAGTGAGTGTGCAGGACGGCAGGTATATAAACAAATCAGAACAGCCTGTGCTTTTATTACAAAAGGAAATGCTTCTTTTGTGGAGGTGAAAAGCATGTCAGATTACTATTATAAGCAGTTGCTTAACGCTCCCACCTTTACGTCACTGCTGAAGTAATCGGGAGTTATCTCTGTGCCCTTGCTCGGGCTCTCCTTTCAGGGCAGCGCACCCAGAACAGGGACATGCCCATGGCCCAGCTGCCCGGCTGAGCCCTGGAGGGGACAGGATGGTGGGCTACACAGGCACTCGAGCCTCCAAGCTCTTCCCCCTCACAATCTCCCCACCTCCCACCGCTTTTATCAGCTGCTGACAAGCCTTGCCACGTGCGTAGGCGGCTCCCAAGCTCACAGGATGATTCCCCACTCCCCCCCTCCACCCGTAAGAGCGTTCAGGATTTCGAGGAGGGGGAGCACGCCGCTCCTCCGTCTGCAAGCCTGGTCTGCAAGAGACGCGCGATGCTTTCACAGCACTCCATGTGGCGACTCTCTCCCGGGATTTCACATGACAGCATCTTCCACGGAAAGCCACAGCAGGGAGAAGAACGTGGCTGTGCTCTGCACGTGGGTGTTACGAGGGAGCAGAGTGGGATGGGGAGGTGGAGGGGAGATGAGGTGCAACCGCAGAGCAAACCAGAGCAATCCTCTGGAAAAAACCTTGAATTTCTGAACCCAGGGCTCCCGTCTCCTGCCTTTTGCTCTTCGTTTAAAAGAATGTCAGGCCTTGTTAAGTCCAGCAGGGACAAAGGGAATCAAGTAGAATCATCTCTTCCTTCTGTGAACACATCCCATGGGACCACAAGAGGCAAACAGAACATGAACTAACTAGATCAATCCAGAAAGTGTGTGCAGAGTTGCACTCTGGGGAGAGCCCTCCCCAGCCACTGGTGTCTTCCCTGGACAGAAATAAATGTCCGTTAATGACATCTCCATCTGAGAAATGATCAGAGTGCATTGTCATTACAAGCCAGTGGTTCCCCAGGGCTGTGCAGAAAATGACCCCAACGAGCCTCAGCTCTCGAGGACACAGCTGCTACCTCGTGTATGCAAAGCATCCGTCCCCGCAGGTCTCAAAGCCCTGGGTTAAGCCTCACTGAACCCCTCACGGACCAAGGCTGCCACCCCTGCTCTGCACACTGGAGACCTGGGATGCCAGGAGACCTGGGACAAGGGAGGCCCACGCTGTTCTCCTGGCAAAACAGTTTGGGGCAGGGGGCTGGGACGAGGTCCTCGCTGCACCGCTGAGAGGTCTAAAGCTATTTTTGTGTGACATGGGTCCGTCTGTCCCTCTCACCTTCATCTCAGTGCTGAGACGATGGCAGCCTCTCAGGTTTGTCTGCAGGGTGCCATGGCACGTCCCTGGCTGTGCCCCGTGACACGTCACCTGCAGTTTGGCATTGGGGAACCTCAGTGCATCCAGATCCCTTTAAGAGCCCTGGCTGTGCCTCCCCAGCAGGGCCGAAGGTCTCATCCTGCTCAGAGACCAGAGCTGAGTCACTCCAGAGATTCCCTGTCCAGCAACAAGGAAGAATTCCTCTGTTCCTGCTCCTGGTGTAAAGCCGTTCCCCTCCTTCCCCATCTCATCTTGGATGTGGCCATTTCAGAGAGCAGCAACATGAGCTGGATTTTCTCTAAACTCCATCTGCTCTGAAACATGGCCTGCGACCTGTGAATAGCTGCCTGTCCCTGTTTGGGCAAAGAGGGAGAAAACCTGAGGAGACCGGTGTTCTTCTAGAGAAATGTCAGCTGCAGGGAGGGGTTCTCACATCAGTGCCAAAATGACCTGGAGGTTTCGGGCACCTTGAATCTCTGTGTGCCTTCAAACAGCTGTTTCAGACCCCTCTGTGCCCTGCAGACAGGAGCAGCGGGCAGGTATTTACCAGCCCTGTGAGATCTGGGTAACCAGCAAAGGGGCTGCCTGGCGAAGGGGACGTGGCAGGAGCCGGCGTTTCTATTACACCGGCTGCAAACCAAAGCCGGCGTGCCTGCCTGCCGGGCCCCACCACAGCAACCTTCCCGGCCAGGGCACCCCGCTGCCTCCATGCAAATGCTCCCAGTCTGAGAGCGGAGTTTCACAATCCCTTCCCGGCAGCCAGCCTCTGCTTTCACTCTCCGAATTACAGAGGGGAGTTTTCATTACATCACCAAGGGTTCTTCCTCCCTGAAGCCGGCGGCAGAGCAGTCACTCTGCTTTGCAGGGGCTTTTGGGCTGTGGGCGGCGAGGCAGTTCTCTGGAAAGCGGCCCCGTGCCTCCCACAGCAGGTCCAGCCCTGCTCAGCCTCCCCGCTGCTCCCGTCCAGGCAGTGACCGGCACCGGGCAGTGAGCATTGGCTGCAGCCGGTGCCTGGACAAAGCATTCCCCGCACTGCTGCTGGAAGCCTTCCTGGGAGACACGGCGTTTTCAGGCAGCTTTAAAAGTCGCCTGTGCCAAATCCTGCTCTGATTGAAGCAGCAGGGTCGGAAGTCAGCAGTGTTCCAGCTTTCTGCCAGCGTAAGCACAAGCAAATTTGCCTATCAGAGCTGGGATTTGTTCACTGGAGCGTTTGAATTCTCTCCCCCCACTTTTTTTTTTTGTTTGTTTGTTTGTCTTTTAAAATGTCCCTCAGTCAAACAGTCAGGCTGGTGACAGTTTCCCTGCAGCCCCAGGGAACGGCTAATCTGATCTCACTCCCAGCCCGGTGCCTTTCCAATCAGCCGCTCTTCTCCTTCCTGGCAGCCTGCTTCCGTGCGCGCCCTCCTTCCCAGCCCCGCTCCGCCTGTTTTTTTTCGGTTTGAATCAAAACAAACTACCAGGTTCAAACTGCTCCTTAGTCACGAACACGCTGAGCGGGAGCCTCTGCTCCTGGCCAGGGCTATGGAAACTCCACGGAGAAACACCTCAAACCACAGAGAACTTGTTTTCGAGCAGGACCACAGCAGGGGCAGGGCGTTCAGGAGCCTATATCCACCAGCACCCTAAAAGCACTGAATTCCCTCAACCGTGTAAGGACTGGCAAAAGATCTGCACAGCTCAGGAGCAGGGAAGGCAGAGGATGGCACTGAAGTCAGTGTGAGCCCCCCCAGATCTCCCCTGGCCTCTCCCAGCCCCGTTTGTGTCACGATTCCTCATATAAGGGAATGAGGAGCCGTTTCTGCCCTGTCAGCACGTTGCGAGCTGATGCCTTTCCCAGGGACTCCAGATGGTTTTGCTCTCTGTCTGTTTGTGTCTGCACTACTGGTAATTCAGGCCTGTCTGACATTAGCTTTTGAGATGAAACCTTCCCACAATTAGTTACAGTCTGTGCTCTTGTGCTGCAAAGGGCGCAGGGCTGAGCTGTCAGAGCGCTGTCTGGGAGACCCGTCCCACACACAAGTCCTGCCCAGGTTTCTCTATTTCAGTCAGGGGTGTGATTTTTCTAGTGAAATCATCAAACCAAGACAGTCTCTGCTACAGATGGGTAGCGACAGCCATTTAAAGACGTCTCATACCCAGCCTATCTCAGATAGAAGTAGGTGATTTCAATATTGTCTAGATTTACGCCGATGTAACACCTCTCCTTTCTTTCTCTGGCCTTCCTTTCCCACCAGCAAAGTGGGGAGAGGATCCTTGCACACGTCAGGGCTCCACATCAGAAGTGTCACAGAAACACTGAGCATTTTCACACACAACATGCTGATGCGACCTGGCAGCGTAGCAGGGACGGAGCTCGGTAACTCGTGCTGCTCTGGGGCAGAGCGCTCCGCAGACACCCCTGTAGCACCGTGGCCTCTCTTCGAGCAGAACTGCTTGGCTCTCCTGCTAAATTAGCTTGCTAATAACAGGGCTCCTGATCCCAGGCAGGAATTTAACACTCCAAGGCCAATCCTAAGTGCGGTGCAAAGCTTGCAGCTGGGCCAAAGCCACGCGTACTGTGGCAGGAACGCCAGCGCGTAGCAGAGGTGGGGGAGAGCTGACGGATCTCTGGGGAACGTAAGCGCTAGAGAAGGACTCGGTTGCAGCAAGCAGCCTGGTGAAACCACTCAGTGAGGATGTACGGAAGGCAGAGAACTCATGGACAAAAGCACTGGGAAAGTAACAGGAGAGCTGAAGGGGCATTAGGAGGGAAGGAAGCTTCATCTGTGCACTCTTAAGCGGGAGATTTACTCCATCTGCACCTCCATCCTTCCACGCACCCACCCGCCCACCCATCCGTCCATCCACCGGCCTGGGCACCCCCGGGGACCCATGGGTGCTGGGGGCGCTCGTGGCGGGGTGGGGGGGGAAACTCGCGCCTCGGGCCTGCCCGGGGCGCTGCCCAAAACCGAAATGGCGGCGGCGGCGACACGAGAGGGGCGGGGCGCGGGGCGGGGCGACGCGGGAGGTGGGCGGGGCGGGCGCGGGGCGGGGCGGGGCGGCGCCCACTCGCCGCGGGGCCGCTGTCGTTGCAGCGCGGCGGAGGCAGCGCCCGGCGGGACGCGGCCCCGGTACCCGCGGAGCCTCGGAGCCCCCGGAACCCCCCGGACACCGCCGCCCCGGGAGCAGCCCCGCCGCCGCCGCCGCCGCCGCCGCCGCCATGGGCTCCGAGCGGGACTCCGAGTCTCCGCGCTCCTCCTCCATCCACTCGGCCGCCGCCAAGTGCCCGAAGCCCGGCCGCCGCCGCCGCCTCTCCTTCCAGAGCGTCTTCTCCGCCGCCGCCGCCTCCGCCGCGGGCGGCCGCCGCCGCGCCAAGGCCGAGCCGCCGCCCGCCGCCGCCGCCCCGCCGCCGCCGCCCCCCGCCGCTCCACCGGCCCCGCCGCCGCCGCCGCCCCCCCCGCCGCCGCCTCCCCCCCCGCCGCCCCCCGAGGAGCCGCCGGCGTGCGCGGAGGGGAGCGGCGAGGAGGAGCTGGAGTGCCCGCTGTGCCTGGTGCGGCAGCCGGCGGAGAACGCGCCGCGGCTGCTCTCGTGCCCGCACCGGTCGTGCGGCGCCTGCCTGCGGCAGTACCTGCGGATCGAGATCACCGAGTCCCGCGTCAACATCTGCTGCCCCGAGTGCAGCGAGCGCCTCAACCCCGCCGACATCCGCCGCCTGCTCCGCGACTCCCCGCACCTCGTCGCCAAGTACGAGGAGTTCATGCTGCGCCGCTGCCTCGCCGCCGACCCCGACTGCCGCTGGTGCCCGGCCCCCGACTGCGGGTGAGTGCCCGGGGGGTGGGTTGCCGGGGGGTCTGGGGGGGGTGGGGGCTGACCCCAAAGTGGGTTGCCGGGGGGTCTGGGGGGGGTGGGGGCTGACCCCAAAGTGGGTTGCCGGGGGGTCTGGGGGGGGTGGGGGCTGACCCCAAAGTGGGTTGCCGGGGGGTCTGGGGGGGGTGGGGGCTGACCTCAAAGTGGGTTGCCGGGGGGTCTGGGGGGGGGGAGCCCTGACCCCAAAGTGGGCTTCTGGGGTGTCTGGGGGGGGGTCTTGACCCCGCAGGGGGCTGCTCTCCTCCATGCTGGGGTGTCCAGCGGGGTCCCAGACCCCACAAGGGGTTGCCTCCCTCTGTGCTGGGGCATCAGGGGGGTGTCCTGACCCTGCAGGGGGCTGCTGAAGCATCCAAGGGGGTCCCTGTTCCCACAGGGAGCTGATGGAGTGTTTGGGGGGGGGTTGGTGTCCCTGTTCCCACAGGGGTCTGCCCTTTCCGGCCTGGAGGGGGGCCCGCTCTCCCCTCTCTGGTGAGTGACTTGGAGAGGGGGTCCCTCTGCCCCACAGGGGGCTGCCCGTCGGCCCTGGGGCAGCCCGGGGGCCTGCTGTCCTCATAGGGGTCTGTCTGTCCCCTTCCGTGTGGGGCAGCCTGGGAGGGGTCTGCTGTCCCTGCTGGGTTCTGTCCCCTCTCTGCTGGGACAGCTCAGGGTGGGGGGGTCCCTGCGTCCCCATAGGGTGCTGACTGGGGACCCCAGGACAGCCTGGGGAGGTGGGACCCGCTGTGGTGCTGCCTGTCCCCACCCGGCCCAGGGAGGGGCAGCCCCCCCCTGCCCGGTGCTGCGATGCCACTAACGTGTGCTTCTGTTCACACGGAGTTCAATGAAAATCCCTAATTGCAGGCTTGCTGCGCTTGCCAGTCAGCAACCTGTTCGGGATAGTCAAAAGGTACCAAAACAATGCTCCATCCATCCACACTAAAATCCCAGGATTTGACCTTGGGGAGCGTGGAAATACAGACAAGCACGGCCCTTGTAATGGGACTTGGAGGGGGTTTTAGCTGAGCAATTGTTTCCCTGATTTAAAAGAAGGCTTTTTTCTGCACAAATGGGAAGCCTGGAGTTTCCCAGCCGCGTGTATCACCGCGAGCTGCAGCAGTCCTTGCACGGGGCACCCTGCGGTTTCCACGGGGGGGGGAAGAAGGAACTGTGAACGGTCACTTCTTTCCAGCGGGGATGTGAATGCATGGCACAGAGGAGTGATGTTGACTCATTACCATTGCCTAAGTGAGGAAACGTCTGTCTGTCCAGAAGTCGGTCCACCCAGGCTTGATGACTGTACTCGTCTGCGTGTTGCTTTCATTTTCTCTTCTCTTTTCCTTTGGATGAACTCTGTTTAGTTTCTATTTACGTGTAAGGCAAAGCTGCCTGGAAAACGGCTTTTTTCAGGAAACTTAGAGAAGTGCTGCAAAGTTTGGCTAGAAGGCAGCGTGAGTTGCAGTTCTGGGTAGCGTGAACATGAAAGGAAAGTCTGACCTAGTAGTCAGAGTGGAAAGCGTGGTGGGAGGATCGTGAAAATTTAATCAGAGTGTTGTAATAACCTTCCTGTGCAAAGCAGTTAACCTGTCTCAGGTTACCCGTTTTGGGGCCCCTGAGCACTGCTGCATAAAGGCTCGTTTCTTCAGAGGGCAGTGGTAACAGCAGGCAGCGGTGCTGGGTTCTGGTGCAAAGTCAGGTGCTAGGTCTTGATGTTTCGGTGTCGCTGGGGACGAGACCAGGGACGTCGCGCAGGCTGTGTTGCCCGCAGAGGGAATGCCCCTGCTGTCTGCGCCGTCAGCTGGGTAGAGAAAACCCCGTTCCTGCTCACCAGCCTCAGCTTTTCGGCTGCTGTGATGCCGTTCTGGGCTGCGGATAGGTGTAAGCACCCCATCCGTAGCTGAGGCTGCTTCGTTGGAAGGAGCCGGCCCTGGCACGGCCTGCAGGGCGCTGCCTCTTCGAAAGGAGCCCGGCCTGATCCCCATCCAGCCATCGCTTCGGGGGTCTGGGCAGACCCACGTCACCTACAGCTCATCTGGTGGACAAGGACATCCTCGCTGGGAACACGGGACGCGGGCATCTTCCTGTGAGCTGCCCGGCAGAAGCGAGAGGTGACCCCGGCTGCTGGGAACCCGGCAGCTCTCGTGGGTCGCTGCCCACCGGTGCCATCCATCGGCGTGTCGGGAGCACACGAACAAAGGCTGTTGGAATCGGCCCTCCGGCGGCAGGAGGAATTAATCGCCCTATTCATTCTTCCTAGCAAGTGCGTTTCGTTGTGCTTATGTAAAGTCAGGAGACGAATTATTTACAGCGGGCTTTCCCGCGGCAGCAGCAGCGTGTGTGGGGCTGGGGGCACGGCGGTGCTGGGCGTTTTGGGGGGATGTCGCCCACCACCGGGTGTGGGAGCTGCGAGGCGGCGGCGGCAGACGAAGCCGTGGCGTGTGCACGCGGCATCCTCTGCCTTCCACACCTACTGCAGGCTTTCGTAAAGGAAAGAGCTCGGCTGTGCTGCTGCGGGAGGAGGAGGAGGAGGACCGGCACAACACCGGAGCATGTTGCCATGGGAACGCTGGCCAACTGATGCACCATCAGTCGCAATACCAATAATTTTCTATATTTGCAGCTTTTGGTGTCCCCCCCCCCCACCCCCCTCCCTCGCTGCAATCAGCTGGCGTTGCTCTCTGGTGTTTGTCACGCTGCATCTCCCCTAGAAGCTGGAGAGAACAAGAGGAGCTTTAAGCGAACCGGGCTGCGTGGGCTGAGCTCCTGAATGAGGCTGGAGGCAACTGGCGAGGCTCCGGCTCCTTGGAGGCCGGGGCTGGGAGCGGGGCTCTGCCCTCCCTTGGCCCGCTGGGGTCTCGGGCAGGCGCTCGCTGTCGTTGCCGCCGCTGCGTGGGGGAAAGTCAGAGTTTCCCTTTTCACCTCTGCCGGGGCCGAGCCAGGAAGCGGCCGTTGAACGAAGCGATGCGTCAGCGGTCAGGTGGAGATGGAGGCACGCGTTAGCGGCCCGGATCCTGCAGCGGCCACCCCCAGGCACATCGCTTCAATGGCTCCTTTCTAGTTGTCCTTGGGTTTGGAGCTGGGTTACTTCCTTCCCTCGCAGAAGAAAGCCGTGTAGCTGTTTTTCTCCGTGCAGCTGTGGGCTTGTTCTTGACGTTTGTCATTTCAGTTCTAGCAGTGAAATGTAAATGGCGAGGATTTTCTTTTCTCATAGGGGAGTTGCTTGAGTGTCTAGAAAAACCCTAAATCTCTAGTGAGGGGTTAATCTAGAGCACGAGGCTGCTTAATATATTGCGCTGAGCTTTCCCAGCCTGCTGTTATGGTTTGAAATAGCAGTGTGTCACAACGCAGCTGGCCTGATGAGGCTTTATTTTTTGCCAGGGGTAGTTCTGTGGCTGCCTTGTGGTGGCAGGGTACGGATGCTTAGCGGGATTCTCCCTGGCCAAGATGCGTAGGAGTCGATGTGGGTCAGGTTGGCTGCCCCCCCGGCTGCCTGCATCCCTCCCCTCCACCCGCTCCGGCCTCACGTGCAGGCGCGTGGCCGCTGATGTGTGTGGGGACCCTGCCGTCACGCCCCCCAGCCCGGCGCTCCACGCGGAGATGTTGTTTCTTGGGCGATTGTGTCGTACCCTGGCAGGGTGAAGCTGCTTGAACTCCCACGGGATATGAATCATTGTGGTATGACACATTCAGCGGTTCTCACGCTGCTGCCTCTGAGAAGAGGCAATACGACTCGAGCTACGTGAGCTCTAAATATATAATCCTAAATAGGAGCTATTCTCCTCCGGCCACTAACGAAAACGCTGAGGATGATCAACAAAAATACCCTTTGGTATTTATACTGGTGTTGCAGAGCCGGAAGGCACTTCTGGAATTACTCGGTGCAGCCCCTCCAGTGGCAGCAGCCTCATCCTCGCTGACTGTAAGTCAGCTCCTGTGTAGTGGAGCTGCTTCAGCTTTTGTGTGCACGCTTCCTCATGGAAACACCACGTTACTGTCAGAAAAAGTGAGCTGGTTGAGTACCCTGACTTCCCTCTCGTGTACATTCACTTGGTTTTACTCCAGTTTTGGTTTACTCCAGAAGCAGAGCATTGTTCTTCGCCCTCTGTTGATCTCCACAGAATTTCCTTTTTTACAGGGGCTTACTTCTTGAAATAGCTGCACGTTGAAACCCCGCTTGTTCCACTTTTTTTAGGTGATAAAGTGCCCGGTGAGGCTTCAGCTTGCCTAGCCTCCTCTGGGCCATGTGCATACACCCATGTGCCTGGCTGTCCTGAGGAGCTGGGGGGTGTGTTGTGTGTATTTGTGTGTGTGTTTGTGTGTGTGTGCAGCCTGTGTGCAGCCATGCGTACGGAGCAGCAGGAGCCTGTGCTGGGAGCCTGCAGTGGCAGAAGAGGCAGGCTGGGCAGGGCACCTCTGATCCGTACGAGTGGACAGTGAGGACTGCCACCGCTCACTGAGAGAACTCGGTATTGCCAGCTATCTGCCCCAAGTAACCTAATTAGCACTACTTAACTCCAGGCCCTGCAGTGCAAGGCACGGGACTGGTGAGAGCAGGAATTTGGAGCGCGGCTGCACTGCAGCGACCAGGAACGCCGACCTGGCAGCAGTGGGCTGTCTGCCCGGGCTGGGCTGCCTCTGGAGCGGGGCTGCTGTGCCCCCCGGGCAAGGCAGGGGCTGCTCGGCATAGCCCGGCAGCAGCCTGTTGGAGAAGGGCACCGAGAGCCCCCCGTGCCACCCCCGGGCGCGATGACTTGGCCGGATCACGGGACTATCGCTTGATAACTTTGCCTCTTGCTAACTCGCCGGGTGTCTTCCTTCCCCAGCTACGCGGTTATTGCCTACGGCTGCGCCAGCTGCCCCAAGCTGACCTGCGAGAGGGACGGCTGCCAGACGGAGTTCTGCTATCACTGCAAGCAGATATGGCACCCCAACCAGACCTGCGACATGGCCCGCCAGCAAAGGGCGCAGACGCTCCGCGTACGGACCAAGCACACGTCGGGCCTCAGCTACGGACAGGAGTCTGGGCCGGGTATGGATCACGCGTTGTAGGTTACTGGGTGCTGCGGTCGTGCCTGTGAAGCTGAGAAAGCCGCTGGTTGTGCAGAACTTCCTCCCCGGGGCGGTGGCAGTGCCCCGCGGGGAGCGCTGCTGCGTGCCGCAGCTGAGGGTCCCTGGCAGCCATGGGTGAGAACAGCTGTGAACCCGAGAGCCACTTCCCCTTCTCCCGGGTGTTAGAGCGAGCCCGGTGGGCTCCTGCAAGAAATTAGAACATGAAACGGGTCGGGGATAGGTGACGACATGCCTCGGGTCCTTCCTCGGCACTGCAGCTCCCCTCTTCCGCCCCAGCCACGTTGTGGCCGTTTTGATCTCGGATGTTCTGGCTTCTTGCTGATCTAGATGTTGAACAAATAGGTGCTTTTTACTGTTGCAACTTGAAATTTGCCTATTGCAATAGTAAAAAGTAGCATTAATGCCTAGCCCTGCGTGGGGAGCCTGACTGTGTGCACTGTTAGGTGCTCATAATGTCACGTACAGGGGAAAAATGCCAGCCCACAGACTCCTACTCTGCCTTGTAGGAGCTGCTACGTCCGCTGAGTTAGTGTTCATTAAAAATAACCGTGTTGACTCTGGAAGTGGGCAGTAAGGCCATTTCTTGAAGTCCCTCCCTCCCCTCAGACAAAACACTACTGTGTCTTGCGTGCCAGGAGTTAAAATGTTGATGCTCGTACTGGAGCTGCCATGAGCGGTTCGAGGTGGCTCAGCTGCATCTCAAGGCTCAGCGTGCCCAGTTAGAGGGCCCTGACAATCCACAGCCCAGATACCACCACAGCCTGTGGTACAAACCAGCAAGCAAAAACTGGTTTCTGAGCTTTTTTCGCCCTCCTAAAGGAGATCCCTGCCAGGAAGAGCTTAGCGTTTAGCCACTGAAAGGGAGATTCCTGAGACAGCGGTTTTTCCCCACCCCATTCTTGCTGGATTCAGTGCCGTGATTAATAAGGTGCGGGCCGGTCTCAGCAGCTGGATTTCATATTGTTGAGTGTCAGAGAGGCTGCCAGCAAAGCCCTGACCCGCTGCGCAGACAGCCGTTGCGTAACCGCGATCAGATGATGCATGACTTGAGGAGGAGATGAAGGACCCTCATCCTGCCCTGCCAGGAGCCGAGTGGGGCTGCGCAGCATCTGCCCCGCTCTGGCGTGCAGCTGCAGGCCCCATTCCGCACTGCCTGCTGTTGAAGGCCAGGTTCAGAATTTCTGATGCCTCGTTCTCTCGATTGCTCTGTTGTTCTTGGCCTGTGAATCACCTTAGTGGAGCAATTTAATAATGGTTCTGACTTACACTGTTGTCCTGGCTAGCACAGCAAAGGTATGACTTGTTCCCAGCACTTAAGCATCTCCTGGAGTGCATCCTGTGCCAGGCAAGAATAAGCTTTTAAAGCTCCTGTTGCTCCCAGTCCTTGCTGCCCAGGCAGATCACTTTGGTGGGCTTGGTCTCATCAGCGTTATCTTCTCACCCTGACGATAAGCTAACAGCCCAGCCGGCTGGTTGTACCGTCCCCGCTTTATGCTGCACGAGGGCGATCTGTCCGTGCAGAAAGCAAGGGCTCCCCCACACAGCGAGAGCCCCCCGTTGGCTCTTGGCAGCGCGGAGCCCGACTCAGTGCCCTGCTTCCTCCCCGCAGCGGACGACATCAAGCCGTGCCCGCGCTGCAGCGCCTACATCATCAAGATGAACGATGGGAGCTGCAACCATATGACCTGTGCCGTGTGCGGCTGTGAGTTCTGCTGGCTCTGCATGAAGGAGATCTCGGACCTGCATTACCTCAGGTGGGGGCCGGAGCAGGGTGCAGGGCTCCTCTCAATGACAGGAGACGTTTGGCTGCGTGCTGCTCGTCCTCTTGTGTCTACAATCAGTCAGCAAAATTCTCTTCTTTCTGACCCAAAGATGTGAGCTTTCTTCCCACACTACAGCAGGGAGAGGTTCTTCCTCACCAAAAATAAATAAATAAATAAATCTGCTCCTGATATGTTGCATTTGAGATCTCTTAGCATAGTGGACATTAAACATAGTCCTGGTGGTGCAATAGTCACCTTGAGGAGCAAATTAATGTTGATGGGGCGCGGGATCCTTTTTTGTGTTGTCTACCTACTTCCTAAGCTTTGGGTTTTGTTCATGTGGAAGTTGAATTTGGGGTTCTCAGGGATGCTTAGGAATTGCTGAGGTTTTAACGTCATTTTTTTTTCCTTCTATTAAGCCCCTCTGGCTGCACGTTCTGGGGCAAAAAGCCATGGAGTCGTAAAAAGAAGATTCTCTGGCAGCTGGGCACGCTGATCGGCGCTCCTGTAGGCATTTCCCTCATTGCTGGCATTGCCATTCCAGCTATGGTCATTGGCATCCCCGTGTACGTCGGGAGAAAGGTAAATGTGGCGAGCGTGAGGCTGGAGCTGAGGGATCCACGGCTCAGGGCGGTCTCTGACTTGGGGCATCCGACCAGCAACTGAGAGCTGATACGAAGGGCGGGTCTCCCCGTAGAACCAGAATTCAGCTGTCTCTTCTAAACCCTGCCTTATCTTCTGGGCTTTGTGTGGCGAGAGGAGGATGGGGGCTGATAGCCCTTCGGGCTGAAGTCCTCTCAACGCGTGTTGTGTCGCTGTTGTGCCTCTACCCTGAACGGGGAAGGGAAACCTGGCTTCTTTTGTCACTTCCTATGGCAGGGGCCTCTGTGGGACAGTGACAGGCTCTGAGCAGCACGCGGGCATAGGTCACTGTGCATTTTGATGCTGTTGGGGGTCTCCAGCTGCCCCAACCTATGTTATGTTGTGCTCTTGTGCCTCTGTGCCGGTAAAGAGGCGTTGAGAAGGAGGAAATGGTGTCAGCACTGGATTTGTAGCTTCTTCTTTTTCTTGAACGCAGACCCACCTGCAAGATCTGATCTGCGAGATCTGTGGTCACGATGGGGCTCTTTCAGGGCTAATGCAGCTGTAAAAGCACAAGCTTATGGATGTCTTCTGGCTGTTGCTTGTGGCCTGGTGCTGTTCTCACCTGGTGCTTCTCCTTCCCTCAGATCCACAGCAGGTATGAGGGAAAGAAAACGTCTAAGCACAAGAGGAATTTGGCCATTACCGGTGGGGTCACACTGTCTGTCATTGCCTCTCCAGTCATCGCTGCTGTCAGTGTTGGTAAGTGGGCACCGTCCATTTCCCATGGTGTGCAAAGCTGTGTAAATAAACACAACTGAGAGTCCCTACCCCAAAGGTCCCTTCTGTCTGCCTAGCCCAGCTCGGCCTTAAGCCCCTCTTAACTCAGCACATCCTCGTGTGCAGGTATCGGAGTCCCCATCATGCTGGCTTACGTCTACGGGGTGGTGCCGATCTCGCTGTGCCGAGGTGGTGGCTGTGGAGTTAGCACCGCCAACGGGAAGGGCGTGAAAATAGAGTTTGATGAAGACGATGGACCAATCACAGGTACTGCGATAAGCGGGGAAGGGAATGAGGAAAGGCCCTGCCACTGCCTCTTGTAATGAAATGGTGGGGGGCTTAGTATTTCCCAAATCTGAGCATCTTGGGTTTGGCTAGGAGTTACTTGCTGATCAGCTGCATAGCTCCAAGCCAAATCTCAGCGCTTCCTTGCCCTGGTAGAGGCACGGAGGCTGGCTGAGGCGAGAAGCACGCTGCCTGGTGTCCGACCTTCAGCCCTGCCACCACCATCATATCTGGCTGGTGCCCTTGCTGACCGGTTCCCATGCTGTTCTCCTCCTCAGTGGCTGATGCATGGCGAGCCCTGAAGAACCCCAGCATTGGTGAAAGCAGCATCGAGGGGCTGACCAGCGTGCTCAGCACCAGCGGGAGCCCCACGGATGGGCTCAGCGTGATGCAGGGCAACTACAGCGAGACGGCCAGCTTCGCCGCCCTCTCAGGCGGTACCCTGAGCGGCGGTGTCCTCTCGGGAGGCAAGGGCAAGTACAGCAGGTAAATGGGCTGGTGGGCATGGCAAGAAAGGGGTGAAGGCTCCCGGGGCCTGTGCTGGCTGAGCAGGCTTAGCTTGGGGCTCCGTCTGAGGCTGGGTGGCCCTCTGTGTGCTTGGCAGTCATGTCCTGGTATTTTTACTTCTTGGTCTGTGGTGGAATAACCAGTCCCAGCAGACCAGGCTACTTCTGCCGCTGCTGTTAGGCTGGTTCTTGCAAGGAGGACAAAAGCTAGAGAAACAAGTTTCTGTCCCTTCTGAGCTCCGTGAAACTGCAGAGCTGATGCTTTGGGTTAATTGGGAAGAGTGCAGAGGTGCCTGCATGGCCCACTTAAAGATCCTCCGGTGCTCTGATCCCAGCCTAGAGGTTTGGGAGCCTCCTGTTCCAGTCAGGGCTGCTGCTTTCCAAGTCGGAAGGTTACACCACAGTTTTCTTCTTAAACTTGCCTGTGAGTCAGTCTGCAGGGTAATTAGAGACACGTGTTGATATGGCAGCCAGCATATAATCATGGCTCTGTGCTAGATCTGTGGAAATCTGTTCTTCGCAGGAATTGCATGAGTCATGGACATAAACACAACTTCACCTTCGTCATGGAAAACAGAATGGGTTTGCCTAAATCGAGCCAAAAATGAGACTGAGAGGAACCCTTGGGGTTAAGCTCCCTTGTGCCAAGCTAGGCCAGCACAGAGGGCCTCTTGCTTTCTCATGGCAGAGGCTGTTTGGTGCCACTCGGGGACCCTCTGAGGCATTTCTGAGGAATCCTCTTTTTTTTTTTCCTGCAGGCTGGAAGTGCAGGCAGATGTCCAGAAGGAGATTTTCCCCAAGGACTCAGTCAGTTTGGGGGCTATCAGTGACAACGCCAGCACTCGGGCCATGGCCGGTTCCATCATCAGCTCCTATAACCCCCAGGACAGGTAGGAGGACGTGTGATGGTGAGAAGAGTGTTGGTTGTGGGTGTCCTGGAAAAATCCAAGCTCTGCGAGGTGTTGCGGGTGCCAGGCTGGCTGTGGGTGCTCCAGCTCTCGCAGCTGGCAGGAGGGTTGATCTTTTATTCGGGCAGGAGGAGGACCGGGGGTGTTTGGGAGCAGCCTCTCTGTGCACTGTGGAGGCTGAGGAGGGGATCTGCAGCCCAGGACTCTCAGGGCCTGTTCCTGGTGCCCTCGGTCTCCAGTGCTTCCCTGCTTCATTTCCTGGCTCTCAGCCTGGGGGGACCTTGGCTGCCATTCGGAGGAACTCGAGGAGAGCAGTGGGTGCTGTTGTGTCCCAGATGCCGTGGGGTGATGAGCAGCATCTTGCTCCTGCCTGGGCAGCGTGGTCCTCCTGGCCCAGTGAGGTGGTGACCCAGGCTGCGGCCAAAACCAGCAACTGTGCAGTAACACGGGGGTGCTTGTTTCTGCAGGGAGTGCAATAACATGGAGATCCAGGTGGACATCGAAGCCAAGCCCAGTCACTACCAGCTGGCCAGCGGCAGCAGTACGGAGGACTCTCTGCACGTCCACACCCAAATGGCAGAGAATGAGGAAGAGGAGGAGGAGGAGGAAGAGGACGGTGAGCAGGAGCAGATGTGCAAACACCAAAGCTGTGAGCAAAAGGACTGCGTTGCCAGCAAAACCTGGGACATCACCCTGGCCCAGCCTGAGAGCATACGGAGCGACCTGGAGAGCTCCGACAGCCAGTCGGACGATGTGCCAGACATTACCTCGGACGAGTGCGACTCCCCCCACTCTCAGACTGCAGCAGCCTGCCCGCAGACCCCCAAAGCTAGAGGTGCCGAGAGCCCAAGTGCCCACCTGAGCCACTGTGCCCAAGCCGAGGGGTGCAGGCTGGACGAAATAGTCAAACTGGAGTGCATCGAAGCCAGAGTATGAAGCGGCCTCGTGCTGAAAAGCACACTCGTTGTCATTGCATCTTTGGGGCAGGGTTGTGTCCATGTTGGCTTCTGTTTGCAATTCTTCAGCTGGCTCCCTGGCCTCGCCTCAGGGAGTCGTCGTTTCTTACGTGACAAAAAAGAAAAGGAAAAAACAATCCCCCACCCTCTTTTCGTTTTAATTTATTGGTTCAGGCTCTGTGAGGTGTGTAAGAGTGTAAATATGTATGTGTCTGTATGTCTGCAACCATCCTAAAGGACTATTTGAATAAAGACTCTGGATGTCATTCGACTCGCATCCAGCTCATCCTTTCCACGGGTGTACAGTGAAATCCTCTCCTTGGTGGCTGCCTTTGGACTGTCTGTGAATGCCGCCCTAGCCCCAGGCCTGGGGAAAAGGGGTGCATCTCCTCTCCTGCCTCCAGAAAGCAGGGGTGCCAGCCTTGTTCTGCCTGCAGCGCTGAGGGCACGGCTGCTAGGCCAGCTGGCCATGTGCTGGGGCTGTGTACACAGGGGAAGGACAGGGACTAACCATGCACTGAGCCAAATTCCCAGGGCTGCTTGAGGAGGCCGAGGGCTGACCTGGTGGCTCTGTCAGGACATCAGGGAGAGGCCAGGAGGCTGCCCTAGGCCCTGCCTGTCCCCAGGGCAGCTCCCGGGGCATGGGCTGTGCTGCTGTCCCTGTAATTAAAGCGCTGGTGCCTCCTGTCTGCCATGAGCCGTGCAGCGAGCGTGGCTCAGCAAGCACCTACGGAGACCCACGAAGGGCCTCGTGGGGGCTGTGCAGGTCCCTGGACATTTCCTTACGGCAACTTGAGGCGGACTTGGTGCTTTGCTGGGCAGGATGTGGCCAGAGGGGTCTCCCCATGGGGCAGCAGCCTCCCAGGCACGGGGTGGAGGCCTGCAGGGTGCAGCACAGCGCGGTGCAAAGCAGCAAAGGGAGCGCAGGGGTGGGGATGGGGCCGTGCCTCCCCTCTGCGGAGGCAGGCGAAGGTGGAGTTATTGCTTTGCTCGTCCAGGAGCTGGTCTGACGGGAAGCGGAGCCACAGCTGGGTGCAGCAGGCGAGCGGCTCCGTGGCCTCGTCCCAGCTCTGGGCCTGCCCGGTCGTGTGGGGACCCCGATGGCTCTGGCCACCAGTGCAGGGGCTGAGCACAGGGCAGGTCCTGGGGGTGCCGAGGGGCTCTGATGGCCTGATCCTGGCCGGCTGAAGATGTGTCAAGTGGGTGAGTCTGGGTCTGGTGTGGTAATTGCGATGGGAGGTGTCTGAGCCCTGCCTGCGGCTCCAGCTATGCCTCCTGCAGGGGAAACTGAGGCACGGAGGGAGGGCAGCTCTGCGCGGCTCCAACATGAGCTGGGGTGAGCCCCAGTCCCGACGGGGGAACAGCCCTGTGCTGCTGCCTCTATTCATTAGAGCGCTCGGTGCCCAAGCCCAGCGCTGGGATGGCCGTCCATGGGGGGGCTGCTCCCTGCAGCTCCCTTATTGCCCCGGGGAGCCCCACTCCTTCCCGGGACGTGCTGGGGCAAGCGGCCGGTCCCCATCAGGGACGCCCATTCCCACAGCTGCTGTCCCTGCACCATGGCTCTGACCCCAGGGGAGCTGGCTGGGGCAGTGGTTTGCATATCTGGGCTGCCAGCGACTGCCACCCTGCCACCACCTTGTCCCCACTGCCGTGTCACCTCCTCTGGGGCTGTCCCCAGATGCCCTGCGCCAGCCACCCTGCGCTGTGCAGTCTCAGTGCTCAGCCTCCCCTCTCCTCCTCCCCAGGCCACCACGATCCCAGCAGCCACCAGAGGGTCCTCATGAAAACGGGCCTCATCCTCCTCATCGTTGGGCACCTCAACTTCATCACCGGAGCCCTCGTCCACGGCATCGTGCTCCGCTTCGTGGTCAGCCTGCGGGACGCCATCTCCCTGCAGTACGCCATCTCCAACACCGCCTCGGCCATCTCTGCTCTGCTGGTACCACGGGGGGTGGGGGGCCACAGGATGGATGCAGGGTGGATGCAGAGGGATGCAGGGTGGACACTGCTCCGTCCCCCCCTTCCTGGCTCTAACGAGGCCTTCCTCACATAGGACTGGGGGGGGGTTAGATCCACAGGGACTTGTCACTGGGTGGAGGGGGCTGAGCTTTCAGGGACAATGTCAATGTCCCTGGTGTCGATGACCTCCCCACGCTTCCTTGCAGACGATCTGCTGTGGCTTAGCTGCCCTCATGCTGTCCCGCTACTTCGCCCCTGCAGCCCTCGTAAGCAGCCCCAGCCCTGCAGCCCCCCAAGGATCCATCCCACAGCCCCCGGCTTGGGCACCACCCCAGGTGGGTGGCTGCATGTGGCTCCATCTCACCGCGCTCCCTCATCTCTCCCCTCCCACAGAAATGGGCAGTTCTGGCCCTGAGCGCCAGCAGCAGCCTGGGCTCGCTGTCCTGCCTGCCAGGGCTGGCCGTCGCCATCGGGCTCACGCTGGGCAGCCGGGGCCGGGTGCTGCTGGCACCCTGCGCCCTCACCGATGCTGCCCTCGCCCCGCTCGCCCGGCAGTGCCCCTTCGATCCCACCCGCGTCTACGTGAGTCCTGCTGATCCTGTGGCCACCCCGCGCTGTGCCTGCACTGCAGATGGGGGCACACACAGGGACCTCACGGCCCTCATCCCCACAGAGCTCCACACTGTCCCTCTGGTTCATCTCCCTCATGCTGGGCTCACTGGAGATCGTCTTCAGCATCCGCTGCCTCCTGCTCACCATCGAGCTCCTCCGCCTCAGCTGCTGCTGCCGCAGGGTGCGCCGGCAGAAGGTGAATCCTCTCTAAGCACCCGTGCAGGGCTGGGATGGAGCCAGCTGGGCTCAGGGCCCCAGGGCAGGCAGGATTTGCCCACCTGAAGCTCTCGGCCCCTGGTCCTGCCCTGAGCAGCCCCTCTGCCTTGCAGGTCTCCTTGCAGACTGCCCCTGCGGACAGCCCCGACCCTGGACTGTGCCTGGGCTTGCTGAGCCTGGACAGCGTGGAAACTGCCCAGCTGTGAGCAGGGTATGGGAACCAGCCCTGTCCCAGCACCCACCCCACAGCAGAGCCCAGCTCTGGGGCAGACACAGGACCTTGGATGCTGCTCATTGCTAGCTGGGACACGAGTCCATCCCCGCCGTGTTGGGCTGCCTGGGGCTGCAGCAAGGGAGGCTTCTGTGCTGGATCCGAGCCCTGCGGGGAGGATCTTTCCCCTCAGCATTGATGACCCCCACCCCACTGCTGACTGCACTGACACAAACTTTATTTTGCAGGTATTAAAAGACCAGAAGCACCCCCCCTCCCAATGGCCCCCACCTGTGCGCCAGCCGTGGGGAAGGGGCTGGCCCGGCCCCGAGGCGTGCAGTGTGTGCATGCTGGGGGTGCTGGGGGAGCTGCGAGCAACCGGGGCTTTGTCCCCTAGGCCGGGTCCTGGTGCCTGTTGGAGAAGCAGCGGTGGCTCCACCATGCTGGGTTGTCCCCTGCTCCATGCCTCTGGTGCAGAGGGACCGTCCCCATTTGGGGGGGGTCCCTCCTGTCTACCGGGTGGGTGCAGGAGCTGCTGCAGTGGTGGGGATGTCCCTCCTGGATCTCCCTTCCCCAGCCTCGGCTGGGCTCCTTCTGCCATGAGGGCATGGAGATGGGGACAGCAGGGACGGGCAGGGGTAGGAGGTGGTGTCCGGCTGCAGGACAGGGGTGGCAGGGGGCTGCGGGGGCTGTGGGGGGCTCAGAGCTGCCCGGTGCCGCTGGGGTCACACTGCAGCAGGCGCACGATGGATGGGTCACTCTTGGCACCTTTGATGAACTCCTCCAGTGACAGCTTGCCTGCAGGGGGTACATGGCTCAGCCCGGGGGCCACAACCTCATCCCGGACACACAGGGGCACACAGGACCAACACGCACCAGGGACCCCCCCCCCCCCCCCCGTCCACCCCCTTTCACGGGGCGAGCCCCCCAAGTCTGCAGCCAGCCGAGCCCCTCGGCTGCTGGGGCTCCCCCCGGCCACCCCAGCGGACGTGAGGCGTTTAATCAGCATGCGTGCGGCTCCCTCTAAGACCCCCGGATTTAGCCATGAGACCTTTCCCTTAATCCCCTCCATCTCCTCTCATTTACCATCGTTATTAGTATCCATCTGTCGGAAGATTTTTTCCGTTCTTTTCTCCGGAGTCGATTCATCTTCGGGCATATTCATCACGGAAGAGACCATTTTGTGGATGGCCTGGGAGAGGGAGACAGGGAGGAGGGTGAGCGCCTGCCACCAACCCGGGGTGGGGGACAGAGGGCTTGGGGTTCGCTGCACTGGGACCAGCCCCTGCCCGTGTACCCAGGCTGGGGGGGTGGATTTTGCTCCCAGCACAGCTTGTGTCTGCCCCAAGGAAGCAAGCTGGATTGCAGAAGGCAGATGGGAGCTGCTCTTGCAGGGAGATGCCCACCAAGATGTTGATGAAACAGCCTCACAAGTCACCCCCCAATGCTGCTGCTGCTGGGCCAGGGTCTGGGCAAGGGGAGCAGCTCCTGGGTGCCTGCACCAGGTCCTCGGGGTGGCTGCCACACGCATGGGCAGCGGGAAGAGCCCCAGAATAGGGTGCTGAGGGGAAGCCCTGGCCCCGGGACATGAAGAAGCAGGGTCTGCCCCGGGGGGCTGCTCCTTCCTACAGCCGCAGGGCTCAGCCAGCGGCTCCCTGCAGACGTCCAGCCCTGCGCAGGGAGCAACACGAGGCACCTGCCCCAAACCTGCCCGCATCCCGGGGCGCAGCGGGGCTGTGCGTACCTGCACGATCTCCAGCATCTCCTCCCGGCTGATGTAGCCGTTGCCGTCCAGGTCGTACATGCTGAAGGCCCACATGAGCTTCTGCTCCAGCTTGCCGCGGGAGGTGACGCTCAGGGCGATGATGAACTCTCGGAAGTCGATGGTGCCATCGCCGTTGGTGTCGAAGGTGCGGAAGACGTGCTCGGCGAACTTGGAGGCGTCGCCGTAGGGGAAGAAGTTGGCGTAGATCTTCTTGAACTCCTCCACGTTGAGGATGCCCGAGGGACAGTCCTTCAGGAAGCCCTTGTACCAGCCCTGCAGCTCCAGGTCGGAGAACTCGGTGTTTTCCCGCAGGTCCTGGAGCATCTCGGGGCGCAGCTTGCTGTTCTGCTTCCCCATGCCGCTGGGGACGAGCGCTGCGCTGTGGGGGGCTCCTGGCCCGGCTCCGCTCCCTGCGCCCTACAGGAGTGGAGAGGGACGGGGCAGCGCTCCCTGGCAGCCCCCGGGCACCCGGGCGGAGGCGGAGGCCGATGCGGCCCCCTCCATCGCCGCCGTCCCCTCTGAGCCGCCGGGGCCAGTCCCGGGGAGGCAGCCCCCTGGCATTTGCGTAATAAACCTTCAGGGGTCATTTGCATAATAGATTGGGCGATGTTGGCGGCCCCGGGGGGGGGGGGGGGGGGGGGGCGCAGCGGGCTGGAGGAGGGAAAGGGGCCGGACTCAGCCCTGGCTGGGGCTCTGGGTCCAGATCTGGGCCAGCTCCCCTGGCGGGGGCTTATTTTTGGCACCTCCGCCTCCCCCGTTAATATTTGATGCCTCCGCCTGGCTCCGGAGCCCCGGGGAGGGCCGGGGGCCGCGGGTCTCCACTTGTAGCCAGAGCCCCCTCCCCGCATCAGGGCGCAGCAGCCGGGGGGGGGGGGAGGTTGAGGGGGGCACCCCCAGGGAAGATGCCCCCGGGGCAGGGGGAACTACAGGGGAGTCCTCCCAAAACTGGGCACCGCAGGAGGGGGCTGCAGGGACCCCCCCAAGGGAAGATGCCCCCGGGAGGGGGTGAGGGGGCACATTTAGCGGGCACCCCCGGGACGGTGCAGCACGGCGCGGGGGGTGCCGGCCCCCCCCGCAGGGGCTGCCCCGGGCCGGGGGGGGCTCTGCAGCCGCCGGCGGGGGGGGACACGCACCCGCGGGGCTGGGGCCGTGCCGCTCTCCCGGCCCCCCGCCCCCCGCTCGCCCCCGGTTTTCCCCCCGGTTTTCCCCGGTCCCCCCGGGTCCCGCCGCCTCCTACCTGCCCGGGGATGAGCTGCCACCGCCGCCGCCGCCGTGCGCCAGCGCAGCCCGGGAGCGCCCGCCGGTAGCGCCCGCCGCAGCGCCGGGCGGCGGGGGGGCACCGGCACCGGGGGGCGGCGCGGGGGGGCACCGGCAGCAGCCCCCGCCCGCCCCGGGGGGGGCCCCACCCACCCCTCCCCGGCCCGGGGCACCGCCCCACGAGGCAGTGGGGTGCAGCCCCTGCTCGCCCCCCCGGGTGAGGGCAGAAAAGGCTCGGTGCACCTGCAAGAGCCGGGCTGGAGCTGGGAGCTGACAGAGCACTGGGAGCACCGGGAGATCTCCGCACCAGGCACGTGGGGCCGGCAGCTCAGGTGCCTGCAGACCCAGGAGGATGCTCTGGGCTCTGAAGTGGCCCTGGGGAGGGTCCCAAGGGCTCTGTTACAAAAATCATTTGTGTGGGGTGTGTTCCTGGCCCAGGATGGGGCTGCAAAAGTGCACGCAAACATGCACACACACGCAGACTCATACACATGCACACACATATATGCACACCCACCCTGCCCTTTAGGGCCCATTCCTGGGGCACCTCTCTCCTTGCCACCGGTGCCACCCTGCCAGCACGTCTGCCTGTCCCCATCCCGTCCCCTCGGAAGGAAGCCGCTGCCCCAAGGCCCCCCAGGGTGGAAGAAGTGAGGGGTACGGGAAGCCCGTGTTGGGCATCCCAGGCACGGGCTCATCCCTCATCTTCCTGCCGGCCCAAGGGGTGCCAGGGCAGGTGCTTTGGGGTGAGAAGGGGATGTTTTGGGTGGGGTCCCCAACGAGCCCCCAGAGGCACACAGAGCTCAATGCTCCCTGCTCACAGGGGCTGGAGCAAAACTGCCTCCGGCAGCCGCCGCCTGCACCGGGAAAAGGCACCCGTGGTGCCAGATGCTGCCCATACGGAGGTGACATCCCCAGCAGGTTTCCCTGCGTTCCTGCACCACTCGATCAATTTGCAAAGCCTGGGATTGTTCGGAAATATCATGGGGAGCAGATGGCAGGGGCAGATGGGAGGAAGAGGCACTCTCCTCTGAATTATACAAATAAACATGCATAAAGTGATTAAACCCCCGGCCCCGGCTCATTCTGCGGGGAATGGGGAAGGGGCAGGTGGTTGCTGCAGAGCAGGGAGCTGGGGGGTGGAGGACTGCTGGAGAGACCCAGGATGGGGCAAATTCACACCAAAACCTCCTGGGTACTGAGCTCAGTGAGGCCGAGGGGATGCAGGTTCCACCAAGGGAGATCTGGCACCACCAGGCATAAATGCCAGCCCAACACAGGACAGGAGACAGGGACTGCTTCGGGGTGACCTGGCTGATAGAGCAGCTGAAAGCTGTGGGTGCATTTCAAAGCCCATCAGCAGCACTTGCCCAAACCACAGTCTGGGCACAGGTCTGGCACAGGACCGGCATCGAGCCCAAGGGTGCTTTGGGATGGGTCTGGGCTGGAAACTGAGGGAAATGGCGATGAGAGCAGCGGGACAGCGGCTGCGCCTCTCCCCTGTGCTGTAGGAAAGGAGATTGGAAAGGGCTAAGGGAAGGGGACTGGAAATGGGGCTGTGGTGTGAGCAGAAAGGCGAGGAAGTAGGGAAGACTGGTGTCACGGGGGCTGAAGGCGCCCTGTGGGCTGGTGCCCCCCAGGAGCAGGATGCTGGTGGTGAGGTGGGAGGAGCTGAGCTGCCCACAGGTGGGGGTGCCTCTTCCCCTCGATAATCTTCATATCTATTTTAATCCTCCTCTGCATGAGTGACAGAGGGCACAACTGACGCAGGATGATTTGAAAGCGTCCCATTTCTGACTCAAACCCGGCCCTAAAACCACCTAATCCGCCGCGCTGGAATGGATCGCAGGAAGGAGAGGATAATGCGGGGCGCGGGCAGGACCTTGCTGTGCCACCAACCCCCCAGTTATTTATAGGGTCCCCAGGCTGGGGGGCAAACAACCCCCATCCCCTCCCCTCCATCCCCACGCCTCCTTCCCCAGACTCCCACTTGCTTGGTGCACAGCCCCATTCCCCACTTCTGTGCTCGCTTAGCGGGGAGAGACGTGGGGTGCTGCTGAGGGGATGCCCCCTTCCTCCTCCTCCTCCTCAGCAGCCGTGGAGCCCCTGAGGCTGAAGCAGGGCAGGAAGGGAGGGGGCTGCGGGCAGGAGCCGCATGCCCTGCTCTGGGGGCACCAAGCGCATCCCCATGTCCCCACAGACACAGGGCAGTCGTGTCCCAGGGGTGCACAACTCCCTGACGTGGGACCGTGCCCTAGGAGTGCTGCACAAACAGGCGCTGTCCCCACCGCCACCCCTCAGCCTGCCGGGGTGCTCAGCCTTGCTGGGATGAGCCGGGAGGGGAGAGGGAAAAGCGAGAGGGGCTCAGCCCCCGGGCAGCATCAGCAAACCCCACCAGGGGCTCCCCAAAGCCCCGCAGACCCCTTCCCATGGGCCCACGCTGACCCCGGAGCTTGTCCTTGTCCTTGTCCCTGGGTCCTGCACAGCCTGTGGAGGACGCGGTGAAGGTAAGCAGAGCGTGGCGGGGGCGCAGGGCAGGGGCTGCAGGAATAGCCGAGGATTAAATGAAAATGCCCAGATAATGAGGATCTTTGGTAAAAAGCCCATTTGTATAATTCAAATCTCTAATAGGCTTCCTGGAATACAAAGCCCTTTGTGATGCCCAATCTCATCTGGATCAGGAGCCGCTTGCTTGCTAAACCTTGACAGTGCTGTGGGGATGCGGGAACATTTCGTAACGGGCTCCATCCCACGTCCCCATGTCCCCACATCCCCGTGTCCCCATGTCCTGGTGCCGCACGCTGCAGCCCTGAGGCGCGCACAGCTCACCTTGCCTGGGCAGCCGAGGTCGGGGCTGAGCCAGTCCCCATGGGGCACACGCGTGTTGGCACCGGGACACGTGTTCAGGTGTGCAGGGACACGGGGCTGGGACGTGTTTAGGGGCTGTCTGGGCACACGCAGGCCCCTGGCTGTAGCAGTGGCCCTGGGATTTGGCTGCAGCAAGTGCAGGGGAAGGACGCGCGAGCTGCAGGTGCTCGGTGCCTGGTTTTCCACACCATCTGTCCTGGCAGGGCCTGCAGGAGTGCAGCCCCAAGGCTTTCCCAGCAGCTTGTCCCCGTGCCCCAGGGGACCCTGGCCTGGTTCTGCCCCGGTTCCTCCTTGCTGGGACGCGGGGCTCAGCGCTGCAGGTGACTGGGATGCACCCAGAGCCAGGTTTGGGGCTGCAGCTTGTCCCCACTGTGTCCCACGGCAGGACTGGAGAGCTGCGGAGGTGACATCGCTGTCCTGGGCAGGGGACACAGGGGGGGACGGGGTTTGTGGGGCAAGGGGAGCGCACCAAGAGGCGTCCGGACCTGGATTCGCCCCATTCCCCCCAGCTCTCCAGGGGCTGGAGGGGTTAAACACCACCGCCACTGCCACCAGTGCCAGCAGTGCCACCCGTGCTACCCGTGCCAGCAGTGCCACCCGTGCCACCCATGCCACCAGTGCCACCAGTGCCGCCGCCACGCGTGCCTCGGGCTCCCTCTCGCGGCGCCTCGCCCGGTGCCGCGGGGTGTCCGGGGAGCCCCGGTCCCGCAGCAACACCGCGGGGCAGCTCCCGGGGGGGGTGCTTCGAGGGGGGGCGCCGTGCCCGGGGGCTCGGAGACGGAGGGGCCCCGCTGCCCCCCACCCGCTGCCGCCCTCGCGGGAGCTCCGAGCCCTGGGCAGGACCCCGGGGGCCGCGTCTGGGCGGGGGGGCCGGGGGGGCGCTTCCCTCCCTGGGGGGTTCCTGAGGGTCGGGGGGGGCTCGGCTGCGGTTCCCCCTCCCGTGTGCGGCCGTGCCCGGTGCCGGCAGGTGGCAGCAGCGGCCCGCGGCGGCGCCCGGCACAGCCCCTGCTGCCCCCCCCCGCGGTGTGCAGCCCCCTCCTGCCCCCCATGAGCAGCCCCCCACACACCCCCGATGTGCAGCCCCACCCCACCCCCGATGTGCATCTCCCCCCCGACGTGACCTGAACACCGATGTGCCGGGGCCAGGGGGGCAACAGCAGCTGGGGGGCGGCGGGGCCAGGGCACCCCAAAGCCCCCCCGGGGTGGGAGAGGAGAGGGGCAGGGACGGGATGGAGCAGTGCGGGCTGTGCAGGGGCCACATCCCAGGGAGTCCCCCGGGGACGGCAGAAGTTGGAGGGCTGGAACGAGGAAACGTTCCCCCTGTGTGGGCAAAGGGGAGAAGGGTAAGAAAACAGGGAATTATGGTTTTAACCGTCTCAGCCTCTGGAAAACACCAGGGCACACACCAGAGCTCTTGAGGGAGCCTGGCTGGTACCGGCCTGATGGGGAAGAGCCCTCCTGCACATGCTGGGCACAACTGGGGCACAACTGGGGCACAACCTCGGCTCTGCCACCGGCCGGGGGCTCTGGATGGGGTCCAGCCCCAGTGGCCCTTCCTCTGGGGCGGACTGGGAGGCACCGGCGGTGTTTCCAGGCAGCAAATTTGAGTTCAGAGCTTGGGGATGAAATGGGGTTGGGCTGAGCTCGGGGAGAGTCCAGTCCCCATGGCACTGCCATGCCCAGGGAGTAAAATAACCCGGTGAGGCCACGAGGCCCAGCCTTCGCCTGCCTCCCCGGGCCGTGTCACGCTCCTTCACCTCCAAACGTGGCCCCGGCTGCCTCAGCCCCCACCGGGAGGTTTTGTGCTACAAGCCCTCCGTGGCGCAGCTGCTGGGGGATTTGGGACTCCCTGTGCGGAGGCAGGGAAATGCCGGAGCGTGGCGGTGCGTCACGCCGCAGCCTCGGCGCCGGCTTCACATCGCAGCAGGCAGCTGGAGCCGGCTCGGCTGCGGCTGCCATGGAGCTGAGCACTTGTGGTCCTGCTCCTGCCCGGCCCGTGTAACCTCATGCCCCAATGAGGGGAGGTCCAGGGGAGGCTGGAGCCCAGCACCGGCTCCATCAGCCGGGCTCACACCGCCCGGCCACGTGCGGCTGGGCTTGGAATGGGCGCCGAGCTCAGTCCCGCCAGCCCCGCGCTCCTTCTCCTCCCTTGCACCTTCTCTGCCTCTGAAGTGATGAATTTTTAATCTGCTGCCAGCCCGGAGATGAAAGGGAGGCACTGAGGCGTTTCCGCGGGAAGCTGCTGCGGCGGAGCTGGGCCCGGCTGCGGTGGGGAACGGCCCCGGCACCGCGCAGCGGGCGCTGAGCTGGGACAGTGACACAGGGCTGGGACCCGGGAGGGCAGGGTCACCTCCTGGCCCCATTGGAGGCTTTTTGGGTCCCTCGGTGCCTGTCGCCCCATCCAGCAAAGGGCTTGCATTCACGGGGAGATGCCTGGAGCTCTGCGGATCTCCTGCTTTGCGAGGAGACGGCCCCCAGCACACAGCCCCCATCTCTCACTGACCCATGAGCACAAATGTGATCCATGTGCTGCTGCCCAGCGCTGGCACGGCCGGAGGGTCCCCAGCACCACACCAGGAGGATGCAGGAGAGGAAAGCAGAGGCAGCAGCACCCAGCACCGACCCCATCGCTGTGCAGAGAAAGCGCCGGTCCGTAAAACACAGCCCCACGGGCAGCAGGCTCTGAGTGGCTGCCAGGAGCACACGGACACTCCTGGGAGCCCACCAGCCACGCCGTGCAAGCAGCGCAGGATAAATACCCGTGGCCGAGCGATGCTGCCCAGACACACAGCCTGAAGCCCGCTGCCTCCGGCACCAGCTGTGGCCGGGTGCTCCGGCCTGATGCGTCCGTGCCTGCTGGGGGCCGAGGCCCCTTCCCGGTGGCATCCTGCAGCTGGCAGGGCCACCCTGGGCCACCACGGTGGCTGGCACCAGGTCCTGCCGTGCTAGCGGTGTCGAGCTGCCAGGCCACCAGCGGGTCCCCGTGTGTCCCCATGAGTGCAGGGTGCCTGGGGGGGCTCGGCAGAGGTGGCCAGGGCAGGGCCCCCATCCAGCAGCGTGGCAGCCAGCGGCTGGGCTGGGAGCGCTCCGGCTCCCTGCAGCTAGTTACCATAAATTAGGGCGCTGCCGGCTTCATTAACCTAACGGCACGGCTAATTCGAGCAGCTCCTCCAACGCTCGTTACCACTGGGTTTAGAGCCCGCTGACTCGCGGGGGGGCTGCGCGAAACCCAGGCAGCGAAATGTCACCGGTGCCGCGCACCTGGCCGGGGGGCTCGCCTCGGGGGGGGGGAGCCTGCTCCCTCCGGTGGCCGGGCCCCCCCCCCGCAGCCCTCGGACCGGGGAAACTGAGGCAGGCGGCGGGGCCGGGCCGGGGGAGGGACCGGAGCGGGGCTGCCCGGCGCTGCAGCGGGCGGAGCCGGGGCTCGGCGGGGCCGCGCCCGCCCCCGCCTCCCGGCCGAGCCGAGCCGAGCCGAGCCGAGCCGCGCCGCGCTGCCGAGGGGCTCCGAGCCCACCGCCCCGGCCGAACCGGGCGGCCCCGGCGGCACCGGGCCGCGGCGCTCTCCGCGGTGCTGAACGGCGCCGCCGCGCCCGCAGGACGCGCCGCCGGCCCGGCCCGGAGCGGCTCGGCACGGAGCGGCTCGGCCCGGCGCGGCGCGGCGGGCGCGGGGGATGGAGCCCTTCCTGGGCTGCACCGGCGCCGCGCTCCTGCTCTGCTTCAGCTACGCCGGCCTGCGCCCGGTGGAGGCAGGTAGGGGGCCGCCGGGCCCGGGGGGCTCGGGAGGCGGGGGGAGCTCCGGGGGGACGGGGCGGCAGGGCCCGGAGAGCTCCGCGGCGCGGCGGGGGCGGGCAGGGGGCTGGGGAGCCCCGGGAAGGAGTTGGTGGGCACCGGCGGAGGGGCCGGGGAGGGCAGGGAGCCCCCGTCCCACGGTTGCCTCCGGTGCCCCGGCCCTCGGGAGGGCGGCTCGGGGGCACGGGGGGTGAAAACGGCAGCGCGGGGGGAGCAGCAGGAGCCCCCTGCCCCAGTCCTGCCCCTGCTCCTGCCCCTGCCCCTGCCCCTGTCCCTGTCCTGCCCCTGCAGCTCACGCCAACGGGCTGAGCTGGAGCCGAGGAGGCAAATGCAGCCGTGCACTGCCCACGCGTGGGCTGGCGGCCCCAGCAATCCCCCCCCCTGCCAGCCCCACGGGACCCACCTCGCCATGGGGCATGGCATGTCCTGGTGACGTGGAAACAGGCCCCTGCCAGCTGGCCGGGTCCCCTAAGGGGGGTCTTTTAGGAAGATGAAGGTCCCTGGGAGCTCGTCCTAATCCTGGCACAACCAGGAGGTGCTCAGGTCCCTGCTCTGGCCGGGCTGAGCCCTTGCCCAAGTGCCCTGTGCGGGTGCCACGTCTCAGCAGTGCTGTTGGTGCTCCCTGTGAAGCCCTCGCTCGCCGCGCAGCACCAGCCCCAGCCAGGCGCCCTCCCGGCTCTGTGCGCGCAGGCAGGGCCCTCTCCCTCCCGAGCACAGGCGGTGTGGCTGCAGGATGCTGGTGGAACAGCTGCTTCGATTTGCAAAACGCTGATTGCCAGAATATCTCGCATTCCAGGAGGCTGTGGGTGACTGTTGGCGATGCGCAGCACCGGGGAGTGGAAATTCCTGCCCCCGGCCAGCCCCGGTAGTTGCGGGAGTTACTCTCACCCGTGTCCTGCCTGTGCCGGGGCTGCAGGAACCCCCAAACACCTTTGGGTTTGATGCACACATCCTTGGCTGGACGTCAGCACACTGGAGTGGCCATTTGACAAGGGGCAGACCCGGGGAGATTCATGAAACATCCCTAAAAGGAGGGAGCAACGGGGAAAACAACACATCTGCAACTGTAACAGCCTTCCCGGTTTCCTGTAAACTAGGACACTTCCCCTGCTCTTCCTTATCCTCGAATCACCTCAGCCGGTGACTGAGAGTAAACATGGAGCTGTGTCCCTGCCCATCACCGCCCGCTGCTTGTCTTGCAGGCAGCGTTCGTGGGCTGTGGGGAGCCCGTGTGCTTTCAGGGGCTGGCAGCCCCGTGAGCACGCAGCGCGGCCCCGGTGTGCGCCTGCAGCATGCGGTGGGGCCGCAGGAGCCCCCAGTGGTCCTCAGCTAGGACAAAGCTGCGTGACCTTGGTGCCGTGCCCCGCGACCCCGCTGCCTCCCGCTCGTGCTGCCGGCTCTGCAGGGGCTGGTGGAGGCGCTGGGCTGGGGCTGGTGCCGCTCCTGGTTTCCGGGGGGGGCAAGAGGAAGGCGGGCACGGCGCGATCGTCCCAAGGTCACACAGAGGTGGTGGCAGCATCACCACCAGCACTGCGTCCCCGGCACTGCCAGCCACGTGGCCACGAGGCCGCTGAGGCGAGCAAGCCAAAAGCCATCGGAAAAGCTCCTGGAGAGGAAGCAGGGGCCAGCGGGGGCCGGCAGGGTACAGCGGGGTCCGGCACGGCTGCAGCCTCAGCTGTGCTCCCCTTTGCACCCAGAGCTCCTGCAAGCAGGTTTAAAATAATACATCCTGGGGGGTTAAAGCTGCTGTCCACAGGAAAGGCCTGGGGGGAATGGCACAGATTCCCCTGACAAGCCACAGTGAGGGCTGGCGAGAGGCAGAGCTCGGACCCTGCGCACACTGGGCCCTGCTCTGGAAGGGGCATTTGGCCACCCGGGGCTGCTTCTTGCAAGGTGATGCCAAGGTGAGCAGCAGGGGAGGCAGGACCACGAGGAGGCAGCTGAGAAAACCTCCACGCAGGGCGCTCCGACAGCCCTCAGCGGTGGCACTGGGGAACCTCTCCAACTTACTCCTGTGGCTGCCACTGAGAAATCCCTGGGGCCGCTCAGCAGGTCTGAAGCACAGCTCATTCTGCAGTTGTGCTTGCTCTGGGGGGGGCTGGCCCCCTCTGCCCAGCGTGTGGGGCCGTGCTCCCCGTACCGCAGAGCAGTGGAAGCGGGAGGCGAGCTGTGCCGGACCAGGAGGCTGTTAGGGGCTGTAGGAGCAGCAGGGGAACGCTGTGCAGCAGTGGTGAAAGACCTCAAAATGGTCCTCAGCCCCTGCTGCTTCCCAGGGCGAACAGCATCCCTGCAATGTACCTGCACACCAGGCAGCTCGGGTCAGATTTATTTCTGTGGGATGGAGGCGAAAGATAACACCAGCCAGGCTGGGTGAGACTTTGCCCTCCAGCACAGCTCTGGGCCCCAGCCAGCCCTCAGCCTTCCCTTCAGCCTCCAGGTGAAGCAGCCCGGTAGCACCTCGTCCACCTCCGCTCTCCAAAAGGGGCCCAAAGGCATCAGGCTGGGTTCTGGGAGCTGCCCAGCCCCGAAGCAGCTCCGTGCTCTCCTGCCTCTCCTGCGCACCTCGAGCCGCCCTGCAGATGAGGCTCCCTCTGCAGAGGCCGGGTCTCCACCCCCGCGTCTTCCCTGCCAGCATAACCAGTACAGGGGTGCTGGTCCCCCTGTCCACGCGGGACTCGCTGCCCTCCTCCTCCAGCCAGGGAGCTGAGGTGACCACGGTCCGGCAGCCTCACGTGCGTGATCATAGCAGAAGCAGTGCACGGCACGCGTGAGGAGGCAGACACGGCTCTGGCAGCAGTTTGCAGATGCCCGAGCAGCCCACGCCTGCCCCTTCCCATCTCACCACGGCCACAGAGATTCCTGGCCAGCTGAGGGATGGCGTAAGCACTTTATTGATTTCTGCGTTCAGCGTAGCAGAGATTTAATTGAAATATGGAGGTTTCTAACCTCGGTGTCAGCCTCCCAGCAGGGACACTGCTGTGCGAAGCAGCCGAGGTTGTGCTACCCTCCTCCAAATGCTGTCTCCTGCTGGGGACGTGCATGGGGAAGACGGAAAGTCCTCCCGGAGCGGGACGAGCTCGCACACATTAACCATGCACAGGCACCGTGGCAGGATCCAAAAGCAGCTTTCACGGAGCTGTGCCCATGTACTGGTTCTCATGTACTGGCCTCATCCGTTTGGCATTTATTGTTAATTAACCCCTCCTGTTTTATAAAGTACCCAGAGCCCAAATTAAGGCCTAACTCAGGCATAATTCAGTTAAAAGCACAAATGCATCGAGCACTGAAGTACGCAAATCTTTATGTGTGCAGTAAAAATCCAAGTGTTGTGCACAGGAGTGGAGCTGGGCTGGGACCAGGCAGCGAGCTCCCTGCAGAGCTCTGGGCACTGAGCTCCAGCTCCTGCTCGCCATCGCTGCCGCCGACATCGCTCTTGTGCCTCCCTGGCAGTGCACGGCTGCGGGCCGAGGGGCTGTAAAAGACCGTGGTGCCCAGTCCTGCCTGGACATTTGGGCCCTGGATAAAACGTGCCTCGACAATGACTCAGCTCTGGGTTGGCAGCGTTAAAACCAAAGTCGGGGCATTGGCGAGACCTGGGCAAACCCTGCCTGGCTTTGGGATGCAGTCGGAGGTTTGGCAGCGCAGGGAATTCTCCAGAGCAGTGATGGCACAAGGCTGCTCCAACCCCAGCTGAGGACCAGCTCCGCTGACTCCTCTTCCCCTTTACTTCTGCCCCGAGGAATTCCCAATGGCTGGGCTGGGCACAGCGAGCAGCTCCCCGGGGGGCTCCATCCACCCTGGCAGTGTTTGCACCTGCGTGCTTGGGCAGCGGGGAATCGGGGACAGAGCCTCAGGGGTGAGTGGGGGCTGGCCTATTAGTATCCCATTAGTACAAGGAGTGGGCGGTCAGCAGGAAATAATTGCCTCTTTCCCAGCCTGAAGAGCCACCGGTTGGTCTTTTCTGGTCTTTGGAACCGGCAGCGCTCAGCAAACAGCCCCACTTCCACGCGAGCGGGTGCGGGAGAGCAGCGGTGTGCCCTGCTCCCTCCCACTCCCCTGCAGGCTCTCTTCATTAAAACACTCAGGGAAGCTGAACGGCGCGCCAGCCTTCCTACATACCCCATAAAGCTGACAAGCAATCACATCCACTGAAGAGAGCCGTGCTGGGAGAGCAGAGAAAGGCTCGGGAAGGCAGAAAAGGCAGCCTTTTGGCCCACCCCACGCAGCCAGCAGGCAGCGGCGCTCTGCAGAGAGCGGCACGTGGGACCGTACCGATGCTCCTTCCCCTGGCAGCTCTGAGCTTCTCTCAGCAATGTCTGTGGCCTAGGCACCTCCTAGAGAAGCCCCAGCATCCTAGAAAAAACAAGCCAGTGATGTTCCATGTATGCGATTTCTTTTGCATCGCACACATTCTTCTACACCTTTCATGACTCTTAATGAAAAACTTAATTCCCGTGATCCAACATCCTGAGTTTTAAAGCTCCTGGTTCAAAAGGCACATCCAGCAAACAGTTTGGGCGCACTGTGTGGAGGGAGCTGGAAGTGAAGCAGCCCCATTGCACCTCAGCCCATCGGTGCTGCCATGGGAGCGTTGTGGCAGTGCCACAACTGCGCTGCAGCAGGACATCCTGGTGTCCCGGGCACCCCCTTGCTCACCCCACCACCCTGCCTCGCAGGGGGCAGCAGGGATGGGGACAAACCTCCCCACCCTGCCCATGCTACAGCTGCGGTGGCGAAGTCACCATAAGGGGCAGGTGGGTGGTTCTCTGCTCCTTGTGCCAGCAGCTGCTGTGCTGACAGTGAAAAGCCAGGAAGGAATCAGCCCAAAGCTGTAAAGTGTTGTAGTTTTTTTTTTTTCCTCTCTCTCTTAAATAAAAGTCCATTAATAATCAGCAGAGCGTTTAATGAGAGGCTAGAAGGAGTTCTCAGCATTAAGAGGGGATTAAGAGGAATCTTTGCTGCTCACACCTGCTCGCTGTGTGGAGGCGGCTCTGACCTGCTCTTGCCAAAAGGCCCAGGGTGGGCAGGAACACTGGGCTGTGACACAGCCCTGGGAGGTGCAGGACTGATGAGGGTGAGAAAGAAACAAGACATGGTTTAAGCATGATCAGTTTTGAAGTAGCCATTCCCTGTTAAAACTCCTCATGATTTTATCTTAATTGATCAGTTCCTTCCTGAACAGGGGGCTGCGAGTTTTGCTGACATGAAAATGAGAGCATCTTTCCATCCACACACACAGCTCTCGCTCAAATTTGGCCAAACAGATCCTCCGCCAGTCTGCAAGGTGTGATTTGCTCCAGCAGGCGCTGCAGCCCCCGAGCTGGGGTAAAGCTGAACTGCTAAACCAGGAATCCTGCACAGTGTGGGTTACTTACAGACCAGACGGGGGCTGTGCTGCCAGCATCGTCTCTGGAGTAAATGTGCAGGAGGAAGGTTTGATGCAGAGCGTGTTCCTTGCTATCTCACCCGCAGCGGGGAAGGAATTGGCCCTGGGGACATCCCGCCCTGTGCCTGCTCCCCAGAGCACCAGCAGCTCCCCTGGCTGCTGCAGGCACAGAAGCAAAGTTTCCAGGAGCTGCAGATGAGTCCGAAAGAAGCCAGACGTTTGGATTTGGCACCTTGAGACCCTGCTAGAGACGCTGACCCGCTGCAGCCAGCTGGGAAGCAGAAATTACTGAGCTCAGCCGGGCTGGCACTACAAAGAGCCGCAACTGGCCCAGGCAGCCAAAAGCGGTGTGGAATATCTTGGAGCAATGATTAGATTTTAGAAAGTCATGATCTCATCATGCATCTCCCAGAAGCAGGGAGGAAAGCATCCTCACGGATTAAAATTTTGGTCGCAAATTATTCACTCAGCTCTGGGAGCAGGGAACTCATTTTCCTGGCTTTGTATTTCTGTCAAACACTGTGCTTAGTTCTCTTTTCTTATCGCTTTTGTACTGATTTGGCACCGCTGATTTATGTGTAGCTCCTCCTAATCTGTAGTAGTGAAGGAAAGGCATGCTCAGATCTGTCCTAGATGTTACTGTGTTATCTACTGACTTTAACTACACCGTCTCACAAAGGTAGTACTATGAAGGGAGTTTTATGGAGTGCTCTTGACCATGCACGCCAGCTGATTTCTCCCCTGCCTGCACTCAGAGTCCCGCTTTGCGGGCTCCAAGCACGGGGCTGCAGCTTCACCAAGCGCGTCCCCTCCGCCTCCCTCCAGCTCCCAGGGACGTTGTTTGCTCCTCTCCTCCAGCTCTGCGACGTCTTCCCAACTCGCCCGTGTTTTATGTCATTAGGAAACTCTGACGTTTTTTATGCTGTGCCCCCCTCAAGGTCACAAACCTCAAAGGGGACCCAGGCACCGAGGGTGGTGCACTGCTTGTTCCCCTTTCCCAGCCGGAAGCTTTTTCCCTGATACTCTGCTCTCTGTTCCTGTGAGGCCAATTCATCTCTTTTCAAAGGCCTCCTCAACCCGCTCTGGGTAAATTAGTGGTAGCTTCTCCTAAAAATATCCAGGAGAGACAACCATGCTGGGATTTGACTGTACAGCTGCCCTGTGAGACGGGTGCAGTGCCTGGCTGCAGCTGGGGGCTGTTTTGTCTCCCAGCTCCGCCATGTCCTCCATATGTTCTAGCAAATTCACCAGGCATGACTCACAGACCTTCCCGGTGCACATTCCCGTCTGCTGACTGCCCCTTACTAAAATTAGACCCTCCTCTAGCCAGCACGTGGGCTCGGTGACGGGGAAGGTGAGGAGCTGCAGCCCCACGTCCCTTCCCTGGGTGACAGCAGGCCTCCACGAGGGGCTGGTGCTCACAGCTCCCTGCCCAGATTCTCCTTGGCCCTGTGGTGGACAACAATGGAATATTTCCCTTCTCTGAGGGCTGGCGGGGACCCTGCTGCCCCACTTCAGGAAGGCGATGCCCTGAGATGATAGTGCTCTGGGCTGATATTGCCTTGATCGTGTGCTCCAGAAAGGAGGGACGCTTCCCTCCATGAAATCCTGAAGACCACACTGCTTGCTACTCTTCCTTCTGAGGTCTCAAATTCGTGTGAACCTGACCGTGCACCTTCCGCTGAACCTTTTGCTTGCTGAAGGACTCCCCACGATCAGTTTGGGTCTGAACGGCTCGTGCAGACATCCTACTCCTAAGGGTCTTGCTAACGGGCCCGGTGGATGTGGGTCTGGCAGGAAGGGGAGCCCTGAAGGCTGGCACCGCTGCTGTCTGGGGAGGAAAGAGGGAATCAGGTCATTGCTCTGCTAGGTGTATGACAGCACTGGCCTTCAGCTGAGGAATTCTGTGCTCCTGGTATTTTCTCTGTTCCCTGGGGAACATTCACCAGGAGTGAAGTCAGTTGTTCACAGACACTGACACTCCAGCTAGAATATTTTCAGCCACATTCAGGCGGCTGAGACTGACTGTAAATCCGACAAGTGTTACTGGAGACATGCACACGTGCGTCCTTCTTTTACTGCTGGCCTCAGCCCCAGAAGGGCAGCACTGTGCAGTGGTTAAAAAGCAACAGAAGTATTATTCTTTAATGCAAGTCAGAGCAAATGACCCATTCCCACCCTACTGACCGCTTGGGGGTACTCAGAGTCCTTGCGATCTCGTCAGCATGTACTTTTAACTCTGGTTAGCATTTACCACCTTCGGTTTGGGGCACAATCTGGTGATTAGGAATTCAGTTTTACCTGAGGAGGGACTAGGAGTGCAACCTACTGCACAGCACGGGAAGGACGGTGCCAAGCTTATGAGGCAGAACCTTCTCCCGGAGAAGCAAAGGGCTTCACGCTGCGCAGCCCCCGCAGGACGAGGTCCCACCAAGGGCAGGAGCCCAGCGGCTACAGCCGAGCCCAGCTCCCTTGGCGAGGCTGGCAGCTGCACAGGCTGACCCTGCGGCTGGAAACCCAGCTCTGCTCAAAAAACACCAAATTTGGAGCCTCAGGCTACTGCTTTCATGGCCTGGCCTTTTCACATTACCCTGGTCCATCGGTGGCTGGTGCAGCATGTTCTGTCCTGTCAGTGGATGGCTGCTGAGTGTCCTCTGGCCATCTGAGGGAGCATCCAGCAGCTATGTATAAAAATACAAAATGTGTATAAAAAAATTCTGTCAGACTAACAGGAAAAAGCAGAAGAATCACTCCCGTCTACTACCACTGACTTTCAAACCCCCAGAGCGCTCATCAAAGCATCCAGTTTTCATACTTCTAAGATAGATTTTGCATTTCCTCCCAGCTGTCACTGTCAGGCTGTAATAGGACACACCAGAGAAAACACGGAACATGGCTGGGGAGACAAGTGGGCTAATCAATAGTCTGCTGTGCTGTCAAATTGTTTCCACGGGGCGGATGTTTCATGGGTATAATGTAACTCGTACTCTCAGCAGAGACCTCTAGGACCTCACTGGTAATTAAGACATGGAATATCTGCCATTTCCAGGTCCCATACCCAGAGCCCCCAACAGGAAGGTCACTTGCAGCTCCATTTCTCATGCCTCGGACCCTGGCTATGCTTTATGTTTCCTTTTACTGCCCCCAAGCAGCCCTTTCCCACTCCCCTCCTTGCCCTTGCTCTGTCTCCTGCCTGCAGCTGCGAGTGCCCCTGTAAAGGCTCTGCTCTCCCTCCTTACAGACAGCCCATCGGCTCCAGTCAATGTCACGGTCAAACACCTGAAAGCCAACTCCGCTGTTGTGACTTGGGATGTTCTGGAAGATGAAGTTGTCATTGGATTTGCAATTTCCCAGCAGGTACAGTGCCTGTGGTTACCCAGTTTCGGTCATGCTCATCTTCACCCCAGGTCCCCTCTGTTTCCAAATTCTCTTGCTGCAGTTTAAGCCCATTCTTTCTTGTCCTGTCCCTTGTGGTCTGGGAGGGAACTTCCTCCCCGTCCTCTTTGCAGCAGTGCTCCATGTTTTGGTAGCTGCAGAGAGGAAAGGGTCCGACTGTCTCCACGTCCATGGTGGGCAGGGCAGGAAGCAGTGGTCTTAGCAGCATGCACGGGAGGCCTCTCCGCCACTCTGTGCTCTCCTCTCTCGGCTTCCAGAAGAAGGACGTGCGGATGCTGCGCTTCATCCAGGAGGTGAACACCACCACCCGCTCCTGTGCCCTCTGGGACCTAGAGGAGGACACTGAGTACATTGTGCATGTCCAGTCCATCAGCATCCAAGGCCAGAGCCCTGCCAGTGAGCCAGTCCTCTTCAAGACCCCCAGGGAAGCTGAGAAACTAGCCTCTAAAAATAAAGGCAAGTGTGGGTGAGTTCCTGTGTGGTCCCTGGGAAGCCCAGGCAGCGCAGGGCTCTGCAGGGAGGCCAGCAGTATCCTGGGCAATGAGGACAGTTGGGTTAAACACACGCAGGGCTGAGCCCCTGGACAAGAGGGATGCCCCGAGGGTACCCAGCAGACGAGGAGGTGCTGAGGCTGTGCTGCTTTCTGGGCTGTGCCCAGCACGGTGGTGCTGGCTCAGGCTGTTATCACAGTGGGACTGCAATATAAATGTACTCCTGAGTACAATTACAACTCAGTACTGGACACGCAGCGAGTACATCTGAGATCAAGATGAGGTTACTTTGCCCCTGCAAAATATTGCAGAAAGGTGAGCAGCCATGGCTGGCTGTTCTTTCCTCCCACTTCAGATGAGGTTTAACAGGCAAAGTAAAGAGGTTTCCAGCTTGGGAGCAGTGTGTCCAGCATCCTCGCAAGTGGGGAATGCCAGGGGAAATTCCTGAGCAGCCCGTGCACTCCTGTGGAACCAGGCCTCTGGGTGGCACTGGGCACAGCACAGTTCTGTTCACAGGGCACTCAGAGGGAGCTGCTGAGCCCCCTGCGCTTGGGTTCCAGGAGAGCAGGGGAAAAAAAATACCCACAGACTCCCACTTTTCTTACATTTCAAAGGTTTCCGCCAAATTGCAGAGTAGTTGAGGTTGGATGAAACCTCTTGAGATCATCTACTCCCACCCCCTGCTCAAGCAGGGTCATCTAGAGCAGGTGGTCCAGGGTCATGTCCACCTGGGCTTTGAATATCTCTGTGGGTGATGGATGTCTCCAGCTTCCTGCTTGGCAGCTCCTTCACTTGCTCCTCTTAAGCCAAACCAGATGTGGAAGGTTTTCTGGCAGGAAGAATCTCTGCTACAGCAAGGGCTCGGGAGCGCAGGGGTCTGGGATATCAAGGGGATTCAGCTGAGGACTCGGCCTGTTGCAGGGCTTTTGGCCATGGTTCTTAGGAAATTGTGAGTTCTTGACTCTTCCTGCTAAAATGATTTGGTGTCTGTAAATACCGAATTGCTGTTCATCTGAAAGCACTAAGCGGAGCACTGCTTCCCTCCCCGGAGGCCTGAACTGTAATCTTCTTAGTGCTTTGAAGGCGAGGAGGCGCATTACGCCCTGCGAGAAGGCTCTGCTCATTTCTGAATCCCATGGCTCCGGTGAAAAATCTCATGCCAGGCTCCCCGCTCCCGAGCCGGGCGAGGAGCTGCTGAAGCATGCAAGGTGTTGTGACAGGCACAGACGGCGCTAGCAGAGACCAGAGCCAGCAGCGTGAAATCGCCGCAGGGCCTGACCCTGTGTGGGCTTACCCCGTGGCAGCACCTCCACACGAGCTGCCCGTTGGCCCTGTCCTACCTCTCCCCCCTGCCTGTCCCCTGCAGGCTGGCAGGGACGGGCACGGGGCAGCGGCTGCAGAGCTTGGTGCCCTGCAGGCTCAAGGCACAGCTTGTGCCGGTCGTGGGGCTGGCGGGCAAGGACTCCTGCTCTGCCAGCTCTGACCCTGGTGTGCTGGTGATCTGAGCCAAGGGCACTGCTGAACTGGTGTCTGCAGCCCGGCTGAGCCGCGCGGTTAGGTTTCACCATCTCTCTTTCCCCTTGTGCAGATGAGGTGACAATGAAGGAGATGGCGAAGAAAAACCAACAGCTGCGAGCAGGGGAAATTCTCATCATTGTTGTGGTGTTGTTTATGTGGGCAGGTCAGTTCAACCTCTCTGTCGAAAGCACATAATATCCCTAGGGCTTGTGGCTTGCTTGGTTTGCATGTGTAATCGTGTAAGACCTGAAAAGAAACCCTTCCTCCCACGAAGAGCACTGCATATTCAGCTGTAAGGGCAGTTCAGTTCCCTCTGCAGCATCAGGAGCCGGGCAGTGCCAAAAGCAGGTGAATCAGTGCTCTGATCTGGTGCAGCAGGAAGTAGATAATGGACTTGATGAACCAATTGTCTAATTCAGCATGGCTAATCCTGTAAGCTCAATTTTTCCAGAAAGCACTGATGATAATGTCCTCAGCCATCCGCCAGGATGCCTCGAGCCCTTCAAATGACACAGGTCACTGTAATTAACTGGCTTATTATATGACTCTAGCTCTCATGCAAAGCAGAAATCCCCATAAGAGTTCTGCCAAAGTTCAAACACACATCAGACATCAAGAGACTTGCTCTCAACACCCACTATATATACACCAAAACCCTCTGCAAAAACAATTCAAACAGTGGTAGTATTGAAAGAACAAATAGCTCCAAACATCAAAACACCAATAAACCCAGATACTCACAAAATCCACTATTAAAATACAAAGAACAGTATTTAATAGGAAGAGGAGGAACATTAGCAGAAGCACATTAACCACAGGAGGGAAAATCTGCATGAGCTCTTTCCAACATGAGTTTGGGACTATGTTTTCAATTGACCTTATACCAAATTGTACCTAGGACAGATCTCCCTCCTATGTTTTAAGCTAGCAAACAGGGAGAGGAAAATTCCTGAGTCCTACCCCATCAGCTTAGCACATCTGAAGTGGCTGCAGTCAGCTCTTCAGCTTGTTCAGTTTGGATATTACATGTGTGAGTTAATGGGAAATAAAGTTTGTGCACTTGTCTTCTATTTCGAGCCCCAGCCTCCCCTGGCTGCCAGTCAGCTGCTGCTCCTGCTGCAGCACAAGGCATGAATGAAACAACATTTGCTCCCTGCGAGTCACAGAGCAGGCTGCCCGGAGGGAATGGTTCAGGTGACCCGAGGAAATTGCCAGGCAGAGAAATTAGCACTGTGCTAAATCTGTGATCCATAAAAGACAACCTTTGCCACTCCGCCTCTAGTCCCCTTGTCCCAGTCCAACCAGATTTCCACGCACAGAGATGCAAACAGCCGCACGGAGAATTCTCCTCGGCTGGAAGAGAAACCGACTGCGGCAGCACCGAGGGGCTGAGATCAGCTCGCAGGTCCCCTGGGGTTAGGTCATGCTGCGTCAAGTTCACGGTGGCCTCCCACCTCTGCTGCTGTACGCTGCAACAATCCCAAGCCCACGTGGGTTGCACTGGTTTACTTCACCAAAGGATTTGGCCCACTTCCACTAACTTCTGCAGATCTGAGAACACCTCCATGGAGAGATGTGAATAGGAAGCCAGTCACTGACCTGAGAGCTGCCAAAACAAGGGAATGGAGGGATTAGCTGTCCTCTAATGCAGTTCTGTGAGGTTTCTTTCAAGTGAATCCAGGTGACACAGAATCAGATCTACTAAAATATTTTTTTTTCCCTGGAAAGTCCTGAGGTTACCATGCATTGTAAAGCAATTATTGCTAACGACGATAACCAAATGAAAACCTAAATTAAGGTTAACAAAAAATCTGTAGCCCATGGTCTTTCCAGCATTTAAATCAAGCTTTATCTCTGCACATTCCAATTTAAATGCCCTGACAGTAAAAACAATCATGAATAATTACCTGAAGTGACTGAACACCGGATTCATCTCCTGCCATAGCATAATCTAAAACTCCGATCAGCATCTGAATGAAGAACTTGCTAATGCCACAATTTCCCCTCTAGACAGATGACTTACGTTTATGAAGGAAAGTGGGTGTGGGAAAGATCTCTTCTTCATCTTGTGGGTTCTTTACCAAATCTCAATATATAAACAACTCTTTCCAGCTCTTACCTTGGCCACAACCTGAGCATATGACAATGTTTTAGCAAATGCAAACTGGAATTGGTTTGTGCCCAGGACTCTGAACTCAGAGAAGAGACTCGTGCTCCTGTGCTGCCTGCATTTCTGTGTGCCTCAGTTTTACCATCAGAAGGCACAGAAGGTGTGACTATGCCAGATGTTAGCCTGTTCTCCTAGGATCAGCCATTTGTTCACATACGCAGAAAGAATTTGGACCACTGTGTTCATCAGTAACACCTGGGGGCAGCTGCCATAACACCACCTCACTTTAGGAAGCAGTTTGCGATATCTGGCAAAAGCTCTACGTATGTTCTGCTGTTAGGGGAGCTAAAATATTTTTCAGTTACGGAGAAGCAGCATCTTCTCAGGTCTTCTTTACTCCTGTGTTTGGAATTTCCAGGCAGAGAAGTCATTTGGTCAAAATGTCATGTAAAAGCTTCTGAGAAAGACATTTTCAATCTTATTGTCATTGCTGCCCCTGCTTTTCTTTTCGTGTGCTTGTGTGTGTGGGAGGAAATTTCCAGCAGCAGCTTTTGCTGCCGTCACTGTTACATATTTGCAGATGTTGTCCTGCTGCTCAGGAGGCCCTGGCTTACATCGTAAGCAGGCGGGTACAGTACCTGCCTCGCCTGCCAGCTCCAGCTCCTTCTCTTCACCTCAGAGGAGAAAGATCTTAAGGCACATTTCCACTCACCAGAAATTCCAGGAGCTCCTGTGTTTGCGAAGCAAAGATACCATTTAACCACACAGTCGGTGTTAATCGCTATCCAAATGTAGGGCTTAAAACACTTGTCCCATTTAATGACAGGGCAATTGGAATATAATTAATCTTCTGTCCTTCCATCTAACTAGTTTAGCATGGAATTGGCACTGAGAAGGAAACAGCCAGAGGGCCAACTAGCTGTGTTAGAAAATGATCCTTAGGCACAATTGTGAATGCTGCTGAGATCTGTACCAGGAGGCAGAAAGCTGGCTGGCAAGCAAGGGATTTCTGATCTCTGCAGGCTCCAGGGGCTGAGCAAATTTGTGTGATCACTAATGCTTTTTCCTGTTAGGGGTGATCGCCCTGTTTTGCAGACAGTACGATATCATCAAAGATAATGAGCCAAATAACAGCAAGGAGAAAGTCAAGAGCGCCTCGGAGAACAGCACTCCCGAGCACCAGGGCGGCGGGCTCCTCCGCAGCAAGGTGAGCCGATGCTGGCACACAGGGCGGGGGCACGGCAGGCAATCAACTTCCAGCTGGGACTCAGCTAAATTGCCCCCAAAAGCAGCTGCTGTTAAACATCCCTGCTCCAGCCTCCTTCCTCCGGCTGGGATGCGGAAGGGAAGCACTCCTTTACCTCCACGCATGCCAGCACCGTGGCTCCTTCAGTGTCTGAGCACCTCAGACGTGTCAGGATGCCAGCATTTCACTCCCACCTCTGGGTCAGCCCTTGTGCATCAGTAAACCAGATTTCAGTCCATATTCTTGAAATATCTGAGCATCTCTAGAAGAAAAATGTGCTGAGCAATGCTGCAGTCCCCGAGCTGCTTGGTTGCTTACCTCCAGAGCAGCAGTTAGGTGGCAAGCGGTAAAGGGGATATTAGTCTCACAATTAACTGAAAAATTGATTTTTCAGTTTTTAGCCAGGAGCATGGCTAGTAATACATGTGATGTTAAAGGCATGCTGTATTTATAGTGTAAGGAGACTCAAGCCTATAATTTGTACCAACTTATTCCATTAAATTTGACTTTCCTGTGTTTCTATTCACAACTTGTGTTCTGGCACATCCCCGCCACTTTGCATTTACTTATTATTTGAAACAGTCACTAATTCATGCTCACTGCTTGCCCTTTTTCCTTACCCTCAGGGGATGGGAATAAGGACTTTTACAAAAGCAAAATTCACCAGCACACTGCAGAGACCTCTGATGGTTTTTTCCTCACGAGTTGCTCCTAATACATCCGTTCTTCATTTGTCTCTTCTCTTCCAGTTTCCAAAAAACAAGCCCTCAGTGAATATCATCGAAGCGTGACAGCCTGCCATCTGAAAGACGGACTCCATTTCTCACTCTCACTCTCTGCCTCTGAGCCTTGATGACTGGGGAGGTGAAATAATGTTGGAGCAATTTGGAAGGAGACCCAGCGATTGTCACTTGATGGCATACACCTCCTTCCTTGTCTGTGTTCAGCAAAACATCTGGCCAGTAAGAAAAATCATGAAAAAAAAAAAACCTGAAACCTGAACAAACAATTGGGATGGAAAAGCATCAGTGGGACAGCTGCTGCCGGTGATCCTGCACTGGACTCGTGAATCACCTGGGCTGGAGCAACTTCTCACACACCCCTCTCCACCTTGGCACTCCGTCTTCTGGAACAACCTCCTTGTCCTTGGAAATGTACAAGATTTTGATGTATCTTTATTTTGTCTCACTGTCACTACATCTTGACAGTATCAGCGTGAGCTCAGGCATCAGTCACTGTCACTCCTCTCCGATCAAGAAGGAAGGCAAGATCATCGCAGACACGAGTAGCAACCAGATTTTGGCTGCTGTGTGCTCTTGGCTTGCTTTGTTCCATTGATATGTATCATGTAACACGTCTTACAGGTGGGTTTTTAAAACAAACAAAAAAGTCATAGCCCAGTTTCCATTCCTACTGTGAGAACTTCCCTGGTTGTTCTCCAGTTAGGCTGCAGCTCATGACTCCAGTATTTCTGTGTCTCCTGTCTCACGCTGGTGTTCGTCATTGCAGATACTCGGGGCACTCCAACCACTTTGGCACAGACCAGTACGAGGGGACACCAGAAGCCCCTCTTCAGCTTCCAGGATAATTTCAAACATTTTCTCCATGGTATTTTCAGCTGGGCCTGAGTCCACCAACAGTGTGATAAACAGTCCATAAAAACGTAGCCAGTCAGCAAAAAAAAAAAAAAGAAAAAAAAGAAAAAAGAAAAAAAAACTCATGATACCGGTTGCTATGCAAGGTCTCCAGGGGCAAAAGCCATTTATTGCAAAAGGCTCTTGCCTAAGGGACCTTTTTCTGAGGGCTTAAGTTCTTAAATGGCTTCTTGTCGTGGGGTTCCTGTGGGAAGGTCTGGTTCTCCTTACACGTCCCGTCTGCACTATTTTCTGTGACGCTGTAATGCCAGGTATCTGCTGGAGCCAGTCCTCCACAAAAAGGATGATGATGAATGGGAAAGGGGTTGGGGTTCTCCTCTCTCTTATTAAGTGCTTAATGTTCACAGCTGACAGGATCCCTGGGATTGCTGGTGCTCTGGAAGCTGATAGATGCAAGTCCATCACACGGAAAAAAATATTCTTTGTAGTGTGCCATGGGGTATCTGTATTTATTTAACTACTCCACAAGACCACTCCATATGCACTAGGGGATGAGGCAAGATCCTATTTGTCCCATCAAAAGCCAGACAGGTTGGCCTGAGAAGGGTTTAAATCTCTTTACAAGCCTGCACTCAGATGAGCCTGGTTTAAAAGTCCCTGCAAAGAAACAGGCTGGCAGTGACCGAGGTCAGCCATCTCTCCACTTCCACTGACACCAGCCTTTCCAAAACAGTTGATCTGGGAGAAGGGCCCTAGGCAGTCTTCCTGCAGACACAGTTGTGAACAAGCAAGGGCTTCGCTTGTGCCAGTTCCAGAAGGCAGGCCAACCCCAAAGGTCTCTTCAGAGGATCCTTTGCCAGAACATACTCCTCCATCACCAAGAGGGAGAGGTCAGCACCTCTGATACAGACAGAGCAATAAACATTTTATAATGTACAATAAAAGATTAAAGGCATATCCTGTGTCCTTGTAACGTCTGAATTCAGTAATGTTTCATCTTTGCCTGCTTCAAGCGCAACAAGAAATAGAACAGGGCAATTTTCCCTGTATTTCCCAGGGACTACGGGTGAACTGTTTTCTCATCGTCTGGGTACAGAGAACCAGCATGGTTCACCAGAGTTCATTGTGGCTGTGGGATGAGGGGAGAAAAAAAACCTCGTGTGACATAAATAGCACTACAGCCATACCTACTAGCAGGGTTCTTCAGACATCCCTGTTATCTCCTAAGAAAGAAATGTCATTTGGAATCCATAACCCTATAAAAGGAGGTTTAGGACAGATGGTACAGCATGTGCAAAACGATAAGGGAGATGCTCTCTCATAATCCTAGAACAGACAGCCAAGCAAGCAGCCCTCTAAAGCCTGCTCGTGAGGAAATTCAGTCTGGTAATTTGGCAGATTTGGGGGGTGGAAGGTTGTGTGCCTGTTTTTAAAGACAGTTGTCCCTAGGAATTCAGACCATATCTTTTTTTTTTTTTTTTTTTTATAGTAACAGTTGTTGTTCCCTGGTTACAGGTATAAACCACTTATTTTTCTAACAAAGATGTGCTTACTCCTTGTTCGTTGGAAAAGGAGAATTAAAATTTAAAGCATCGGTGTTCGCTCAGAGTTAAGTATTTGTACCATAATGTGGCAGAAGCTAAAAGGGTTATCATTATGTTTCATAAATGCAGGCTTTAAAGGTAAGGTGATAATGCTATTAGCGAGAGGAGACAAATGTAGGCTGGCAGAAACTCAACCCATCAGAGAAGGACTCCAAGCTATCAATTCCAAGTGATTCTCTTAAAGGAAATGTTTTAAACTATGAATTAAAGTAATGTGGTAAGTCCACACTTCAGGAAAAGGTGTTTCCCACTATAGGAAAGGAAAAATACTTAAGATCCTATTTTCTGAGACTCAGACATCAAAGCTTTACCTGCTGTTTCAGTATGAACTCCTTCTGTAACCCATGAGTGTTACACACCGATAAGGCTCTGGGCTTGAGTGACTTCAAGCATAAGCCAGCCAACCTCATTCTCATCAGCAGCGGCCGAAAGATACTCCTTTATGGGAGTTAGAGGTCTTTTACTGCCAATAGAGGGAAGAGATGGGGGGGGAATACAAGAAAAAAAACACGCCAGCAGTGAGAAAAGTCACCTTGGGCCACAGAAGAGTTCACCCTAAAGACCACTCATGGCTCCCTACATGTTTTTGCCTGACTGCTGATTGTGACTGGTTATTGGAAGCAGGGATTAGGAAAGGGAGGTTTCCATGAATACTAAAAAGAAGCAAGTGGGGGTGGGTTGGCGTGACAGGGATCCCAGAGAGCCCTGCAAGAACGGATTTCCCATTGAACTCGAACTGGAGGCAAGCAGCCCTCCGGCCGGCTCTGCTGCACCCCGGGGTGCTAATCCCATCCCTTCCCAAGAACCAACCACGCAGGGACATGGGCACACGAGGAGCAAGGAGCTGAAAACAGAGCCCTTTGCCAACACATGCTTTGCATGTTTGAAGTTAAGCACCACTTGCCTTCATCCTTCCAAGCACTGTAATATTATGCCTACAAGTAGGATTTAGCCAATATATTCCTCCCCCACGAGTTTGGGAAAAGTGAACCGCAGGAGGCGGTGTGGAGCAAACAATCCTGCACAGCGCGTCCGCCAGCTCACAACACGGAGCCTTGCGCTTCTCACACCTCCCTCTGCACGGCGAGAAGCAGCACAAGCTCTGTTCTCCGTCTCCTCCGAGGAAAATGAGAACATTAGGCATTTTATTCACTGACAGCTCAATAGCATCGGAGGAGGAAACACCTACACGGCACAAAGTGTTAGTATAATCTCAGCTGGTAATGATTTTCTGGAGGAGATGTAAATGGAGAGGAACAGGCTGCTAATGCCAGTATTTGCCGAAGACATTAGAGGTTACGTCACTCAGAAGTGTATGTCACAGCTCCACATCCATTTCGCTGATAAAAATATGGCAATTCATTGACTGAGTAGTCAGACTTCACTTCCAGCAAGGATAAAGATTATACCGTATGTTATACCAAATGCAATTTCCCCAGATTTGTAGAAAAGCTCCCTAACTACAAGTACTGAGCTGCTCCAGGCTGCCCTGGAAGCTGGAGCCTAACACAGGCTAACTGACCAAATTCAATCAGCTTTTGTTAAAAAGCAGTGTGATCAACATGTTGTTATGCTAAAATATCTTCCGTTCCCTCCACAAATCTGGTGCGTATTCAACTGTCTGATGACCTTATAGATTAAAATGATTATGCTCCTACTTGTTAGTGCTCCCAGCCCACAAGTCTCGGGGAAAGTGAGCTCGATTCCCTTTCGGCTCATGCATCAGCATCAATTTTGTTTAACTAAGTTCCAAATGAAGAACCTTTATTATTAGTGACAGAGCCAGGAAAGACACAGCTTGAATTTTAGATCCCAGATGGAGTCAGCAAAGTTGGCAGCCAGGAAAGCCATCTTTTTGCTTGCAATCTGAACACATTGGGTATGGAGTCATTGAGTGGCAATAATGGCGCAGCCCCACGATGCCATTTGACACTTTGCAGCACATTGCTGTCCTTATTAACTGACAAGAAAAACCTCACTCGGTGCCACCAACTGCTAAATATAGCCTATTTATGCCATCCAGACCTGTTTTGCAGAGGATGCAGCCAGCATAGTACTAGACATACTCTTAAACCAAACGTAAACTGCGTTCAGCTTCCACTATTGTTTCATGTTTCAGGACATAATTTCTTCCTACTTATTTACAATTACCTTACAGCACAAAAGGAGGGAAAGGTTAGCTAGCTGTGGAGAGGACAGCTGAAAAAAAACATAAAGTAGTTTAATATTAGATTCATCATTTTCTAGCTGCTGTTGTTATAGTGCAATACGTTGATGCGTGCTATTATTTTTTTAATTGTAAGACATTTCATCACAGTGCTTACACGCTGCTTGCACAAAACAGTCTCCTCCAGACTCACGTTGCTGGATTCTACTACAGCAAAAATCATAAACAGCCCCTGGCTGTACTCCAGTTGCAAACATGTTCTTCCATGAACAAGTAATATGCAATCTCTCTCCCTTTACAGTATCTCTGCAGTTCAGCATGTATGAATCTCAGTTGCAGTGTCAAAGAATTAAATCAGTCACAAAGATGCCCAGAAGCCTAAAGCCTTTACACGGTGCAGAGCCGCTCCGTGGCAGCGTTCATTCACACGGAGTTCACAGACCACAAAACAGGCATGCAGGAGGAGGTGCCTGCTTCTGCCTGCGGTCCTCGGGCACAGGGAGGCTGACCGTAGGCAGAGCACACACACAGACACCGTCACCCTCCTGTCCTGACAGGGTGCTGCCTGTTCAGACCCATTTCATTTTCTCAGCATGGCCGAACTGGCAACAGAATGCTTGCTTTGAGAGAAAACTGATATAAGATTGACTGCTGTGCATCACTTCATAGTAATCTCGGAGATACATAAAACCAAGACAGCTAGCATGGACCCCTGAAGGCCTCACGGGAGCACTTCAGCACGCACAGCAGAGGTAGAGCATTGTCAGTGCTCTTCCCACTCCATTTTGTCGCTGCTGATCACCAGCGACCATCGATCACCAGTCGAGGCAGACCAGCACCGTCCCAGCAGCCTGTGACAGCAGCAGCAAAGTCACTTACAGGCTACACTGGCATCAAGAACCTGTTACTAGCTGGAGAAGATCAGTTATTGACACAAAGCCCTAATGCTGGCCATGGGACATGCACCACGTATGCCCGTACAACCCACCAGAACCAAGACACCCCCTGCCCCATGCAACATGAATTATGCATGAAAATACAGCAATTACTTCATTAATGGGTGCAGCATTACCTACGAGTTAGTGTAGTCAGGCAGTAGCAGGCTCTGTTCCAAGCTCCACTGCTTATCCTTTGGACAAATTATTTCGATCCTCCGTGCCTCAGTCACTGCACATCTAGGTCAGTGACAAACTTCGGCTGCTTTTAAAGCCACCTCCTCCTGCCCCAGTCCGGAGTGGAAAGGTGCTACAGAATGGCAAAATAAAACACATGAGGCTCAACATTGAAAAATATTAGTACTGTACCCAAATTTTATTTCTTTAAATTCATGTTAGCCAAAAGTGTCACAAAAGATTCAGATCGGTAAAATAAATATAGTAGCACTTCCTCCATGGACAATCTGTTTTCTGAAATTTACCCATAAACCTTCTTATGCTTAAACGGCTCACAAAGCCCATGCAGACCCTGTCAGCACACCTGGGAAGAGCATTTTGCAGATGATTGACCTCTGCTTTACAAATCCTCCAAATATTTTGGCATTTCCACACTCTGTTAGGGAAGGCGATGGAGGCAGCAGAGACCAGCAGTTGCTGTCAGTGTAGCTTAACAAATGAATGTGAGGTCACATTGTCCTGGGTACCCCAAAAAGCAGGGAAGTGAAAGGGAAGAGCTGCACAGGAGAGGAACCCTTACAGAAAGGCTACTAAAAGAGGAAGGGGATGAGTGAGAAGTTGCAGCTAGCTTGAATTCCCACTAAAGCCATGAGATTTCCCGCTGCCCATCCCTTCTGAAGGCCAAGAGTCAGTCTGCACAAAAAACAGGTTGGGAGCTTAGGACAGAGATTAGCCTGGGTCTTGGGTTTCCCTTTCTGCTACTCACTGAGATTTTCTCCTCAGAATATTAACCAACTCCTTTCCTTCCTGCTACTCGCAGTGCCTTTACTGCTGGTACTCTCCGGCAGTGTGTTTCTGACACATCTCGTAGGGATTAAAGGAAACAAGACAGGAAAAGATACGCCGAAGCAAGACTGGTCCAGTATAACAACACAACAAAAGAGAAAAGGAATACCACATCTAACAACTGCACAGTGTTTATAAACTGGAGTGCAAAGCTCATGAAACATTTTTACATGAAGTAACAAACGAAACAAGGAAAATTAATGACAGGCAGCAAACTCTTCGGGGATGGAAAGAACAACAGAACAAGACGAGACATAACCAAACCAGGGAAATCAACAGCTGCTCCCCAGTTTACTGTAAAATGAAACATAACTTTGTCTGTGCCAAGGGGAAGGAACAGCATCCACAAGCTGTTTGTATGATTTAAAACCTTAATGTTATTCAAAGGTAGCCCAACAATCACTGTAGGAGATTTAATGCCAAGGCTTAGGACCAAGCTTTAAAGAAAAGCTTTTCCCACTTCAAAGCATATTTTCCAGTTTCCATCACTGAGATATTACACCCTCACATCCAATATGCAGTCTCCAGTTGTTTGTTACCTACTCTGTAAGATTATTTTTATTTCAAAGGAAAATACTGGTGCTAAACATAATAAAAGTTAACTATACAAAACAGATCACATCAAATTGCATTTCAAAAGCCGCTCTAAATGTTTATAGAACATAGAAACTTCCATCGGGTTTATTTAAAACAGATCATGAAACAACTTATCAAAATACAAACCGCTCAAACCCAGAAAAATTGAGAACAACTCTAAGCATGGAATAAGAACCAGCACAGTCCCTCAGCAGCAAAATGAGACAGAAGGAAAGGCAGTAACAGGGCTATGCTGGAAGTGGCCAGGAATGTTCTGGAAATGGTGGTGTTTGGCCAAGTTCTTGCTCACCTGCTGCGTAAGACCGTACTTTTGAGTGGTTTTCTTGGCGCACCTTGGGTAATTTCTGTGAAAATAAGTTTACTTAGTTAAAACAAATAGTTAAAGCAAACACAACACAGAAGCACGTTTAGGCTGGAACAGCACCTTCTCCGAAAATGCCTTCCCCATTCCCCAGGGCTTGCAGCTGGTATCTAATTTTCTTGTTATGAGGTTCTGAAAGGGAAACCACATTTTAAGAACGCACCTTGGTAAGTAACAACATGAAAGTTTAAAAATGCTCGGTCAGGAACGCTGCCTCGTGCTCTGTTACATTCTTTGCACAGCTCTCTCCCCCTGGCTGAGCAGAGAAGGCTGAAGGCTCCACTACCCAGCAGTTTAAACAAAAGGCTTATTTTCAACAAAGTGCTGCACATACATAACAAGTACGCTCATTTGCTACATCTAAGTACATTCTGAAATAACAGGACAAAACCCCACAAGACTTCAAACAATCTTACAGGAGCAACGTTAAAAAAACGAGTCACATTTCAATGAATTTGGTTATCTCCCGTCCTCAGACCAAAGCTTTTCCACATCATCAGATGCTGCTTTGCCCCTGCTGCATTTTGAAAAAAGCCAACTCTATCTTGTATTTATCTCGTTTTTGTGCAGAGGCATCAGCGTAAGTCAGGAAATATCATTTATAAACTGCAGACCCATCCGAGGGAGTACGAGCAACCAGAGGGGCCTCTCCTATGAAAATACTGACAAAACAGTTGGCTTGCAGAAGGAGCACCTGTCTGGCACAGGGCGGTCACATCCCCAATGCAGAGCACTTCATTTCTGCAGCAGCTGCTCAGCAAGAGCAGCTGGTGACCAAGGAGGTCTCAAACCAGCAAAGCAATTTGTTCATGCCAACAGCTGGGGAGAGATATCTGCATTACACTCAGGGTATCTGTTCATTGTGAGGTTCAGAACCAAGTCCTGACAGGATCATACAGGCTCATACATCCCTAGAGGTCTTTATAAGTCAGGGTTATGTGGATCACAGGGCACCAAACTTTTACACTTTAATGGGTACTACAAGTCTTTGGCTTAAATCATTTCCAGGAGTGCTTGCTACTTCTGGCAACTGCTGCAGTTTTTACTTTTTGTGGCAGAGATTTAGAATTTAATATTCATTAAAATGAACTGAAAACACCTCAAAAGACTAATGGATAAAAGTGTGCCGCTGGACAATGTTTGTAAGAGGAAATGAAGTGTCTGCTCTTCCTATGGGCACTCACACCTTCACGGTGAGGTCTGACAGGCGCTGCCACATTTTGTCAAGGGTCCAGTACTCCAAGCTGGCAGCCTTATTCATCAGAACATGTAATTCATTTACAGCATCTGCAGTTCATCAAAGCAAGCCATTAGTGAGAGAAAAAAACATCCCACAAGAGACTGGATATAGCAGCCTGATTCTTATTGCTGCTCCTGGTCTTCAAAGCCATTTTTTACATCCTACAACCAGCACTCTGAGCCCAAGGATTTAGAAGAGGACACCCACTTTCAGGAAAATCTGAGCAACACCTCCCCAGATTCCAGAAGCAGTATTTACAGATGACAGTGGGTCAAACATAAGTGGTTTTCCAAGACTGAGTGCCTCTCTGCCGTCATGACCTATTGCAACAATCCATTTACAGGTATATATAATCCAAGGGTAGCACAATATCGCCACCTACAACCACTGAATGTTTTGATAGTACTGCTCTTGCATTCAGAACAAGCCCCCTGTTCAAAACAGCAGCTCTGAAATTCTTGCATAGTGAATCCTTGGCAAGAAATGGTTCAAGAGAATGCAAGAGTCCTTGAACCATTCACAAAATATGGAACAATCAGTAGCACCAACGCTGCAGTAGTGTTTGCTCTTCTGCTCCCTCAGAACAGGTTCTACAGCAGTGAAAGGTAAATTCCTTGGAATGCTGCCCTTGCTAAAGTCCGTCCTTGAAATGTGCTCTCAGTACAGAACAGCCTGTGTCCTTGTCCAGTTGAGATTCGAAGGTTTTTCCATCCTGCCACTGCAGTCATGTGAGTGATGTAAATCACTTTTCTGCGTAACACTTCTTCCTTTCCAGGGAACAAAATGTTTCTTGAGCAAATTCAGGTCTCCTTCATAAACCAGAGTATCAGCTTTTCTTTGCCCGAAGGAACAACTTCTTGTCAAAAAGATACTTCTAGAGAAGATTTCTGAAATGTTCTTGAAATCCATCTTTTCTGGCTGCATTGTTTGGGAAGAAAGGAGGCACTCCAGGACAGCTAACAAAAGGCAGACTCTCACTGCCACATTACACACCAGCTAATGTTGTCAGCAAAAAGCTAATGCATAATGTCTGTGACTAGAAGAAATCCCAACTTTTCACAAATTCTTTGCCTTCCTGCACAGAAGTTGCCCTTGATTCCCCCTTCTGAGTCACCATCAAATTGGGTCATGGGAGCAGGGGGCTCTGTGTGCTGCTGTCAGGGGTGCAGCCTCTGCCCCTGCACCTGTGGCTGCCGAGACTGCTGCCACGTTGGTCAGTGCTGGAGAACAGCAGGGAGAAGAACTGGTCACATTGCTTTACTTCTGCCGAAGTGTAGGGACAATAAAAGATGCACATAAAACTTGAACCTGTTTCTATGCCACCCAAGAGTTCCCAGGAGCTGAGAAATCCTCAAACAGTCTATTAATCAAGCTGTAACTGTAATTCCTCCTTCATGACTGAAGAGCCCAAGTCCTATACCTTCCCTGCACGCTTTTTCATTCAAGCCAAATGAGTTTTGGCAGGTAAGAACTATTTCAAAGATTAATGTTTTTTCCTCAGCTAGCTCAGTACCAGTCAATAGACCAGACTGTTTCAAGGCAGAGCCTCCTAGCAGAGTGTTTATTTGTATTTCACACATTTGTTTCTCCATATGTTCCCTTATACTACTCTCCCCTTCCATCACCTTAAACCTGGGTATCTGCTTTTTAAAGGCATTGATCTCTGTTATTACAGTAAGACCAGATGGTCACAGACATCTGTGGCTCTCTATAAAATATTTCTTCCTCTTCTCCCTTTGACTCAAGAGGGACACAAGAAAAATATTATCAGGTCTATCCCAGATTGCAAGAAGTCCGATAAAATTGGGAAACATCATAAAACTCCCTCAAACCAGCGCCCAGGGAGAAGTGCTAGCAGAGTCCTGCTAGCAGAAGCATTGAGGGGAGGGCAGTGGCTGGAGGTCAGGTGGAGCTAGCACGGCTTTCCAGGTACCAGGTGCTGCATGACTCTGCTGAGAGTGATCCTGCTCTGAGGGACATGAGAATAGTTGTCTGAGCAGCAGGTGCTGAAAGCACTATCCCATATGCACAATTGCAATGTTAATGACCTGTGAAAGCTTTCTCCTGAAGTACAGATGTTTGGGTGGAAAACGAGAGAAGGCTATGTTTAGAGATGGAAATGCTTTTTCTGTTAGTTTGTCCTTCCCCCGCCCTTTTAAAAATAGGCCCATCCAGTTATATACATCGCTGAGGACAAGACTAAACAGCGGAGTGCTGGCATTCAGCGCCAACGACACAGTTATAAAAGAAGGAGCCTCATTACTTCTGCAGACTGATACAGCCCGAGACGAATTGCTGAGGAGGATCTCATCAAGAGGGATATGATTCTATTTACTGTTGAATAAAGGGCAATAATGAAGTGTGAATACTAACAAACGGTCAGCTGGCAGGAATCTTTTGTGGTCAATCAGTTTCAGCCGCTCGTTTCCATGCAGATGTTCAAATCGCGTCTCATTTCTACATCTGCTACGACGCAGCCTCAGCAGCATTTAGATTCCTATGGGAAGCTGAAAATAAATTTATCCATTCAGGCTGAATATCCTCTGGAAACTAGAATGAGAGGAAGAACAACCAGAACCATGGGTTAGCACAACTCTTGGCACACAATCACCCAATACAGATATAAGAAAGTGGTATTTACAGAGAATCCACAAGTGCAAGAGACCATGGAGATAAGTGAAAAGATAAAACCCCTGCCATAGCCAGCCTGTAATCCACCCAGACAACATATGAACAAGAAGCACGAGACAGAATAAAAGGAAGTGCAAAGAGATTATGTAGAGGAAGGGACAGCAATATAAACCTACCATGATATAAATGCCAGGAGACTTGCAATACGAAACAGAGCTAAAGATTTGTGGCAGCCTTATACCATGATTTGAGTCACTTGAACAGTTGCCACTTCTCAAAGGGAATTCCTTGGCTGGCTCTGAAACCTGTTAGTTTTCCTTTAGGAATGTATCAGGATCGTTCTGCATCAATACATAATCAATACACCTACAATACACAAAATATTGCTGCAGATCTGGGTGCAAAGAAGCACCATACAGGGTCAAAGTCAGCCCACTGAGACATTTTTTCTCTGACAACTGGGAAAGCCCACACTGTGTCAGGCTGAATTCCAAGCTTGCAGCTACTTGGAATACAAGAGTTTTGCACTAATAAGAAAACAAAATTGTGTGCGTCGCAGACAATGTTCTTCCCCAGCAAAATAGGTCTCTATTTCACTCACCAGCCTTGTTCATTTGGAGCTTCTGCCTGATTTTTTCTGACTCAGAACATACGCCTTGCATTTTTAATTTGAAAGGAAGAGAAAACAGGCCGTTTTAGCTTTCCTTGCTTAGTTCCCTCTGCATTACTTATGCTGTATTCATACACTGGAAAGCAGCCCCGTGGCTATGCAGCTGTTCGTGCAGCCCAGATAAGTGCAGGCTCCATGCAATGAACCACAAAACTGTCAGCTTCTTCTAACTCTCAAGAAATGACAGTTATTGCACCCATGAACAGTTGAAAGCAGCACAGTGGGAGGCCATCTATGGAAGCTACCAGAACACTCTTTGCCCTTCAGAACACCCCAGCTCTACCAACCTCCCCTTCCAATTCTGCTCTTCAGCAGACATCCTTCCGTGCTGGCTCCTTACAGGCGCCTTCCTTTAAGCCTCTGCTGTTGAGAGCTTTTGGAAGACACCACTGAGAGGGACGAAGCGTAGAAGCCATCAGCAGTGCCACCGGCCTGTTTTGGTGGCCGATTTGCCACAGCACGGCCCCCACGTAACGTTTCCCAGATACCACAAACTGGAGCTCGCGTGAGCCGGTCCCAGTCCCTGGAACGAGACTGATGGCTGTGTGGGATCCCTGCACACGGCAGTGCTAGCAAGTGTACTTCTTATTTCCCTCTGAAAAGCGAGTACCCCCAAAACAGAATGTGAATTGAGGAGGCCGGGCCTCCCGCCCCAGTTTGCGTCCTCCCCTGCGCCCTCCTCACCAGCACAGCCTCGCCCCTGTGGTCTGGGGTTACAGAGCTCTGCGTCTGGGCGAGACGGGATGGGTGTGCTTCTTCCATTCAAGCTCCCCTTCTGAAGTGTTTGTCTGTTGTTTGTGTCTTTGGATGCCAATGGATGGCATAAATGTTTGGGCACATCTATCACATCACGTCGCAGAAGACACAGAGGGGCAAAGTGCTTCACGGAACCAGTACAAACGTTAACTTTTGGTGGTGCTGTTTTATGATCACAAAAATAACATTCTTTATTTAAATAAATCCACGAAGATAACATTCTGAGAGCAAAGCAGGGGAGAAAGCATTAGCTGAGGGAAGCAGCAAGCCACCGTCCAGACCACAGACCACAAACCTGCAGCGAGCCCCCCGGAGCAGCAGATTTTCTGTTGTGGCAATGCCATAGCAGGGGCAGTGCGGAGGACGGCGAGGTGCAGCAGGGCCGCAGCAGCCCCGGGGGGGCCCAAAGAAGAGGGGCTCGGAGCCCCGGGGGCAGGGGGAGCCCCGGGGGCAGGGGGCGCCTCCCGCGCCGCGCCCGGCGCCGCTCCGCTGCTGCCACCTGCGGGAGCCGCAGCGGCACTGCCCGGGGCTGCTGCAGCCTCTCCGGTACCAGCCCCGTGTCCTGCCCTCGCGGCACCTTACAGGGTAAAAAACTGGGTACCTCCCCACCATTTCAGCGCACCTTAAGAGAAAACGAAGAGAGAAACAGCAGCACGCGGCCAGCCAAAGTGGTTCAGGGAGCTGCTGGGGCATTTTGCAGAGCGCAAAGGCATTTAGAGGCTGTGAAGAAATTACTTCTCCTCCACCTGGGGCTCAGGAATGACTTTGCCTAGTGTAGTGGGTTTACGTGGCAAGGTTTTGGTAGTGATCTGCACACTTGGGCTCATATGGACATTACTACAAGTAGAAAATAAAAGGAATAGAATCAGAAACATTTTAGTCAGAACTGAAATGTGTGTTTATTTCAATGCTGCCTGATGGCTGTTTAGCATCTGAAGATTCCTGCTCCATATCATCCGTTGGAGAATCTGATTTCCTTGAAAAAACGTTCATTGTTGCTTTGGGAAGTTCTTGGTTTCCTGACCCAGAAGATGGCTTGGGACTTCTCAGCAGCACAGGTGCTGCACTTTCATCAGCTTTGTGCTGGCCACAGGCAAGGTCTGAACAGGGCATGGATTGTCCCACACGATCACCGCAGATGTTGGACACATCTGTGCCTGCAGAGGAAGTCTTTCCCAGGCAATCCACATCCAGGGTTTGCTCGCCTTTAGGCATCAGCCTCCCTGAGGATTCTCTGGGAAAACAGTTACTAGCATCAGTCTGATCATACGCTCTGTGATCATTCATGAATTCAACATCCTCCAAATAATCGTCCTCCAGTGGCTGATCTACATAGTCAGCATCGATCGGGCTAAGATTTAGAAGCTCCTCAATATCAAGGTCAAACAGCATGTCAGTTGCTTGGACTGACAGATGTACATTTGATTTCTCTGTGATCTTTGAGGCTACCTTTGCATCTTCACTGACGACTGATGCCCCAGTGCAGCTGCTGCTCACGTCCTTTTCACTCTCCCCACTTACATTTTGGCTCAGAGTGCTTTTTCTAGTTATGTGCTGCTCGCATTCCAAGCAATCATCTGCCAAGATTTCCTGGATCTCTTCCTCGGTGTAATTGAAAGGAGAATTCCCTTGTTCACTGTCTGACAGTTCCAACAAGGAGTCGTCTGGCTCACTGTCATTAAAACATCTGGCTTTATCTAGAGAAGGGGCTACATCGTCGTATTTTGACTCAGAAGAACTGGCAACTAAGTCAGCATGGCCAGAATCATCTGGGAAGATGATGAGAGGATCCTTGAAAGCAGGCAGAACTTGGGGCGTGGAGCAGCAGTTTCTCTGACGGAGTGCTCCCCATCTCTCAGCCCATCTTCCATCCCCCAAAGAGACTAAACAAACAAAGAGCCTTTTCCAGGTTAGGAAAAACTGAACAACAGAAGAGAAGTTCTGTCACATAACTAACAGGACGTTCAGCAGAGTATTAGTCACTCTAAACGCTCATACAAAATGAGTATTATAATGAAAGATCGTAAGATAAAAGCCTTCCTGTAAAATTCAATAGTTTAAAAATATCTACAAACAAAACGTGTTTTTCTCTTTGAGAGGATTCATGCGAACATGAATCTTTTGACCTGAGAGCCCTGCATTTATCTGACTCTCACCCAGCAGGAGAATCTGGGCTCAGGCACAGTATTTCCTGTCCCCTTTGACCAACAGATTTAAAGGAACACCTTTTGTCTTTCCATTGTTTTGACTATTGCTGCTTTCAAAAAAGGAAGTTACCTACTCCAGGAATAAAAACCAGCAGTTCTGCTGTTTCCTCTTGTCATTCTGTCCAAACAACAAAAATTAGCACTTTTGGAATAACGCTGTAACCTCACAAAAGGAAGAAAAACCCTCGGGAACCTGCCACGTGCACGCAACCTGTACAGGAGCACATGGAGTGATGAGCAGCCCTCGCTAGCTAAGACATGCCTAGTTCTGCAATTGACCTACAAGCGCTTAGGTGCTTCAGAGAGAAACAAAAGGCAAATGAATTAATTGTGGATTGGGTCCTGCAGGGCGTAGCAGCCTGCTAACGTGGTTTCTAACCAGTGAGGACTTGAAGGAGAACCAAACGCCTCACACCTCCAAACGCCTCACACCTCGCTGGAACTCTTTGCATGAAATACGTTTGGAAATGTGAATTGGGCCCTGCAGGCTGTAGCTAACGTGGTTCCTAACGAGCGAGGACTTGAAGGAGAACCAAACGCCTCACACCTCGCTGGAACTCTGCATGAAATACGTCTGGAAATGGTGATGTGCTCGGCTTGGAGCGCACTGGGGCCGGCCCGGCCCTGCCTGAGGGGGCTCCGGCACCGGCACCGAGCCCGTTGTGCCTGGCGGGGAGACCACGGGGAGACCTCAGGGAGCGCGGGGTGGGGGTCGGACCCCGCAGTCCGGGTGCTGCCGGCCCCTGGCCGCCGCCATCTTAGCGGGGCGGCCCCGCCAGGCCCCTGATTGGCCGAGCGCGCCGAGCGGCGGAAGTGACGTCAGGAGGGAGCCGGTGAGCAGCGGGCGAGGCTGATGCAACGCGGGGACGGTCGGTGGGGCCGGGCGGGGGCGCCGGGCGGGCCGCGGGTACCGGGGGGGGGCACCGGGGGGCCGCTAACGCCTCCTCTCCCCGCAGCCGCCGCCATGGAGGCCGCGCCCAGCCCGCAGGAGAAGTACCAGCTCATCACCCGCAACCTGCAGGTACCGGGGCCGGGCCGGGCCTAGCGCGGCGGGGGGGCCCCGGGCGGCCTCAGGCCCTCACCGGGCCCTGTGGGGGACCGGGGGCACGGCGCGGGCTATGGGGGGCTGGGCCCGGCCTGGTGTGCGGCTCCCTGCTCGCCCCCATGCCTGCTGCCGCCGTGTCCGGGCCGCGCAGGACGCTCGTGGGCTCCCCGCAGGAGGTGCTGGGCGAGGACAAGCTGTCGGCCATCCTGAAGGAGCGGGAGGTGAAGATCTACTGGGGCACCGCCACCACGGGCAAGCCGCACGTCGCCTACTTCGTGCCCATGTCCAAGATCGCGGACTTCCTGAAAGCGGGCTGCGAGGTGAGGGGCCGGGGGGGCAGCTCGCACCCGGGGGGGCTTTGTCCCCACGCTGCGGGTCCCTGACCCTGTCTCTGCCCCTCTGCCAGGTGACGATACTCTTCGCTGACCTCCACGCTTACCTGGACAACATGAAGGCCCCCTGGGAGCTGCTGGAGTTGCGCACTCGCTATTACGAGAACGTGATCAAAGCCATGCTGGAGAGCATCGGGGTGCCCCTGGAAAAGCTGAAGTTTGTCCGGGGCACGGACTACCAGCTCAGCAAGTGAGTCCTGGGCGTCCGGTCCTTTCTGGGAGGGAAAGCCTGGCTTAGGGCTCTGCTGTCCCAAAGTTGTCCCAGGTCTTCTCCCAGGCATTATCATTCAGGGAACAGAGCGAAGCTGCCTCCAGGCTTCTCTCGGTGTGGCCAGAGCCCGTGTTCCCGTGAAGCAGCCCTCACAGCCGCCCCCCTCCCTGGTGCTGACAGCGTTGCCCCTTCCCCCAGGGAGTACACGCTGGACGTGTACCGCCTCTCCTCCGTGGTGACGCAGCACGACGCCAAGAAGGCAGGAGCGGAGGTGGTGAAGCAGGTGGAGCACCCCTTGCTGAGCGGGTTGCTCTACCCAGGCTTGCAGGTGCGTGGCAGGGCCCCTGTGCCGGGGAGGTGCTGGGCAAGGCCAGGACCACGGGGATGTGTGAGGCTGCGTGCCTGGCCCTGGGCATTGTTCCTGGGGCCCAGCGGGGCTGGGCAGGGCCTCCAGAAGCTGAGCGAGCCGGGACCTGGTGTCCTGGGGCCAAGCTCAAGGCTCTGCGTGTCTCCCCGCAGGCCCTGGATGAGGAGTACCTCAAGGTTGATGCACAGTTCGGGGGAGTTGATCAGAGGAAGATATTCACCTTTGCAGAGAAGGTCAGGAACGGGGGTGTCGGAGTCCCTTTTGATCCTGGTACGGGGCTCAGAGACTCACAGATCCACTGGGAGAAGCGTCGGTGATGTGACAGCATCACAGGGCTCCCTGCAGCTCCTGCTGCTGCTCTTGTGGTCTGCAGGGCTCTGGGCTGCGACATGGGGCTGCCACGCGTCCCTGGCGGTGGCTGCCAGGGATTTGTGAACCCGTGAGAGCTTGCTGGGTCCCACTGCTGTGCTCAAGGTTGCCTGGAGCCAGGAGCAAATCGGGGCTGTGGGTTAAGGTTGTCCTGCAGCAGAGGATTGTCCGTGACTTGCCTCCTTGCTTCTTCCCAGTACCTCCCTTCCCTGGGCTACGCCAAGCGCATCCACCTGATGAACCCGATGGTTCCCGGCCTGACAGGAAGCAAAATGAGCTCCTCGGAGGAGGTCGGTCCCTGCGTGGTGGCTGGGGTCAGGGGCTCTGCTGGGCACGGGTTCACGGCTGGGGTTGGAGTCTGCACCCCAAGAGGAGGAAAATTCTCCCTTCACTCAGACTGGGGCCTAAGAAAAAGGCGCAGCAGCGCCAGCATGAGTCCTCTCTTGGGCAGGGGGTTGCGAAAAGGGCTGTGGAAATCTCTTCCTCCAGGACTCAAAGATTGACCTCCTGGACCGCAAGGAGGATGTGAAGAAGAAGCTGAAGAAGGCTTTCTGTGAGCCCGGGAACGTGGAGAACAACGGTGTCCTCTCCTTCATCAAGCACGTCCTCTTTCCCCTCAAGTCAGGTGAGGGCTCCCCACGCTGAGGAGCCAGGGCCAGGCTTTCTGGGGGGGGGCAAGAAGAGGGGATGGGAGCGTGCGGCCCCCGAAGCGGGCTTCCCCCTGCACGCCCCCGCCCTGCTGCAGCCCCCTCAGCTCCCGGGCGAAGTGGGGTGGTTCGTCTGGCTGAGCAGGGGGTGAGTCCCGTGGGCTGATCTGAGCCTTAATCTCACAGAGTTTGTGATTCTGCGGGAAGAAAAATGGGGAGGAAACAAAACATACACGGACTACGAGGCCCTGGAGAAGGACTTTGCTGAGCAGGTGAGCGCAGGGAGGAGCTGAACGCCCGCCCTGTCCCTGAGGCTCCCACGAGCTCTGTGGGAGAAAATCCGTGCCAGGGAGAGGTGCTTGCTGTCCCCTCCTGGGATTTGGTGACACTGGGCTCTGCCTGCTGCAGGACTGCCTCAGCCAGGAGCTCTCACACAGGCTTGTCCCCTCTCAGACGCAGTCAGCCCTGCCCTTTGTCACTAGCACCCTTGTCAGGGCTCTCGAGCTAAGGTGTCTCCCAGCACCTTTGAGATGCGTGCGTGTCTGGCTGAGCCCAGGCTCACCCCTAGGCGAGCAGGGTATCCGTCTTTCCAGAAGATGTGCTTTTATCTTGTTCTGGGACCAGACACGTGTCTGCTGAAGCTGAGAGGAGAGATCTCAGCACCTCTCTGGCCTCAGATCAGGGACCTGAACTCTGCTTCTCCCCCTGTGCTGGGGGAGACCATGCAGAGACCCGTCCGTCTGTCGCGATGCAGGTTGTGCATCCCGGAGACCTGAAGAACTCGGTGGAAGTGGCCCTGAACAAACTGCTTGACCCTATCAGAGAGAAATTCAACAGCCCGGAGCTGAAGAAGCTGACCAACGCAGCCTATCCCAACCCGTCCAAAGCCAGTAAGGAGGTGCTGGGGGCAGCGGGGCCCTGGGGGAAATGGGGCTGGGAAGGGGAGAGTCCCTCCAGCGACAGCCCTGGAGAGCCCCAGCAGGGTGAGGAATAGCCAGAGCCGGGGCTGTTGGCCTGCCCCAGAGGTGCCACCGCGCATCTCTGCTGTTGCTTCAGGGGCTGGCAAAGCAGAGGAGGGACAGACAGTGGTGTGTAGACAAGCAGGGAATTCGGGGGTTATTGGGTCCAGCATCCGGGGTCACCGTGTGCTGCCTGGGCTTATGCTGACTGCTGCAACTGTTCCCCTTGCACCGCAGAGCCCGCAGAGAAAGGCACCAAGAACTCGGAGCCAGAGAACGTTGTCCCGTCCCGGCTGGACATCCGCGTCGGCAAAGTGATCAGCGTGGAAAAGGTACGGGCACGCGGGAAGAGGGTGGTAGCCCTCCTGCATGGCAGCGTGGGCACTTGGAGTGCGGGGGGTGGCAAAGGGGGCAGGTCTGCCTTCTTCTTTGCCATCCCAGCCCCCTTCCCTGCGCCTCACCTTGCTTCTGCTTGCTAGCACCCGGATGCCGACAGCCTGTATGTGGAGAAGATCGACGTGGGCGAGCCCGAGCCCCGCACTGTGGTCAGCGGCCTGGTGCAGTTCGTCCCCAAGGAGCAGCTGCAGGACAGGCTGGTGGTGCTGCTCTGCAACCTCAAGCCCCAGAAGATGCGGGGTGTGGAGTCGCAGGGCATGGTGCTGTGCGCCTCCAGGTGAGGGGGGATCAGGGCTGCCCCAAGAGGGGACAGAGCCCAGCGGTGCCGAAGGGCTGTGAGTGCCACCCCAGGGTGACTTTGCTCCCTCTGCAGCGTGGGGGAGCCGCGGCAGGTGGAGCCCCTGGACCCGCCGGCTGGGTGCTGCGCTGGGGAGCGCGTCTATGTGGAGGGCTACGAGGACGGGGAGCCCGATGACGAGCTCAAGCCGAAGAAGAAAGTCTTCGAGAAGCTGCAGGTGAGGAGCTGCGCGTGGGGCTGGGACAGGGCACGAAAGCTCCACGGAGCTGAGCGAGGCGCTGCTGCCCTGCAGGCAGCCCCAACCTGGGTGCCTCAGCCTGCTCTGCTCTGCTCTCCAGGCTGATTTCCGCGTCTCTGAGGACTGCATTGCCCAGTGGAAGCAGAGAGACTTCCTGACCAAGCTGGGGAGCGTCTCGTGTAAAAGCCTGAAGGGGGGGAGCATCAGCTAACCAGCGCCGGAGAGCTCGCACCTCCTGCCTGGCCCCCTGCACCGCCCCAGCCCGGCTCTCCTCCCCGGTCTCCACCATCTCCTCCCCCAGCGCCCCGAGCAGGGGGCTCAGCCCTGCAGGACCTGGGGGGCTCTGGGACTGAATTTGCAGCCTCCCCAACATCGGAACAGCGCGAGGCCTCCTGGGGAGCTGCCCCTGACATCTCCTTTGCCTTGGGCCTGCTCAGCCAGCGGCGGTGCCTCTGCTGTGGGCCAGCTCAGGGGACTGGCGATGGCACCGCAGCCGAGGGACCTGTTCCTTTTGCCCGTGCCATCGGGCTCTTCGCTGGGGCCATCAGCTTTCTCCCAGCTGTGCCAAGGACTGGTCCTGGCTCCAGGACAGCACCTGCGGGTGCTGCAGGGAGGGTCGGAAGGGAAGGCTGCTTGCTCAAACCTGCGTTGCTGCTACCGGGGCTGGGGGCAGCTGCCTGGCAGCCAGGCGGGCCCCCTCCCCTGCTCCGCTCCACGCCGTGCTCGGGGCGAGGGACGGGGCTGCTGCAGGGTGGCAGGAGCCCCGGCCCCACCAGCGGGTCTGCCCTGAGCCCGTGGGAGGCTGTAGGGGCGTGGGCCTTAAACACTGACTCGGGAACCATCTGTCTGTCATAAACCCAAATAAAACGTCGAGCTGACTGCATGCGGGCGTGCCTCTCTCTGCGGGGGGAGATGGCTGAGCAAGCAGCCAGCCCTGCTCCTGCATCCTAGTGCTGGCAGGAGCCAAACGGAGCCCAGGCTCTGCCCACCCCGTGGGGACAGGAGCCAGGAGCCAGCCCTCTCAGGGAATGCAGCGGTGCGGGGCCAGGCACCTGCTGCAGGGGTGAGACCGTGGCTGGCACGGGCCCGGCCCTAGCCAGGAAGCACAGGAGGCAGCAAGCTTCAGTCATCATCTTTACCAGCCGGGTACAGAGCTCTGAGCGGCTACGCGGCAGCAGAGGATTTTTTTTGGTCGTTTTGGGTTTTTGTGTTTGTTTGTTTGTTTTTTTTTTTCAGTCCAAGAAATCAAAACGTGACCCAAGTTTACAGAAACAGAAATGGAGGCTCTACCCCGGGGCCTGAACACCAGCTCAGGGGGCAGCTGGGCTCCCACCTGGCTGCGCCCGGCCGCAGGGCGAGCTGCGGGACGGGAGCGGTGCTGGCCAAGAACCCCCTCCTGCGCCTTCATCCAGGGCTGCGGCTCGGTGTCCTCCCAGCCAGCGCCTCCGTCCCATCCTGCTGCTGCTGCCCGCATCCTCCTGGGGGCTGCCGTGGCCGAAGCCTTCCAGTTCCTTCGTCCAAAGTGCTTTGATTCCTCGCAGGGCGGCTCCAGCCCCAAGCCCTGTCCAGGAGGGCTGCGCCTCCTCCCACGTCCTCGGCGGCGGGCAGGGCTGCGCGGCTCTGGCCCCTCGCGCTCCTCTCTGCACGGCTGCTCTGCTCCGCACGCACAAACCAAGCAGCAGCCCGGCAGGGAGGAGGTGCTGGCTCTGACCACGGGCCTCGACTCCAGTATAAAACAAAAGTTGCAAAATAAAGCTGTAGTACTTAGGAAAGTGAAACCAACACCATTTTTGCATAAATATCATCAAGGCCATGGAGGCTAAGGCTGTTTGCTTCCTGTATTAAGTTAGTTGCCAGTTCCACGCTTGTCTGTTGACCTGCCCAGGTCCCTGAGAGATTTGGATTCCTGTCCGCGGGGGCACAAGTCCTGCAGCTCCGTCCTTCAGGCTGTCTCTCCTCGTCTGTCTGCAAGGCGAGAGGGAAAAGCCCGTCAGAGACCTGGGTCCCACACCCCAGCTTCCCGCAGGCCTGGCCCTCGACCGCGCCGTCCCGGTGTCCCCCAGCCCCTGCGCTGCTGTGAGCCCTTGTGCCCAGCTCCGGCCAGCCGGTGGCTCCAGCACCATCCCCGGGGGTTTTGGCTACCGAGCCCCCAGCACGTGCAGAGGGCTCAGCCCACGGCAGGGGCTGAGCGGGGCCAAGCAGTCCCCGACCCTCCCGCCCCCCACCTACCTTGTGCCGGCGGCTCCGTGCCCGGGGCTGCAGCGCTCCTGCCCTCGGCCGTCCCTGCCGGCTCGCTCTGAGTCCTGCTCTCCTCCGCCGGGGCTGCCTTGGCCTTCCCGTCCGGCACGGGGGAGCCCAGCGCCTCCGGTGCCTTGGGGCTCAGAGGCGACGGGGCCGGCCCTGGGCCAAGCGAAGGCTTCTTGGCGACAGGCGGGGGCACCTTGCCGGGCTTTCGGAGCGCTTGTGATTTCCCTGGGCCCTGCTGGGCAGCGGCCGGGGCTGCCGAGCGCTGCCCCGAGAAATTCATCAGCTCAGCAACCAAGTTCCTCTTCAGGTCGGCCTGTGCCTCGGGCGACGAGGGCGTCTCGATCACCAGCTTCTTGGAGCTCTTGGCGAAGATGAAGCTGGCGGTGGAGGTGGGTGACTTGTGCCTGGGGGAGAGCTGCCCGTCCGCGGGCGGCCCCTCGGGGCCGGGCTGAGCCGTTTTGCTGCCCGGGGGTTTCTCGGCCGGCCCGGAGGCTGCCGCGGCCTCGCTGGCAGACAAGGCGGCAGCCTTGAGGTGCACGGCGGCGTGGAGCTGGTTCGAAGGCACCGCATCTTTGGCAGGAGGGGGCTGCCGCGTGGACAGGGCCCGGCGGACGGGCTTTTGGGGCGCCGGCCGCTCCTCGGCCCCGGCCCTGGCGGGCGGCTCCACGCTGACGGAGCGCAGCCGCACCATCTGCAGCAGCGAGGGCGTGACGATGGGCAGGCTGGCGTCCTCCTTGGGCACCGGGCCGCTCTTGCTCCGCGACGCCGGCTCCTTCTTGGCATCCGCCCGGGAGCCGTTTGCCGCCTTCTTAAGGCCGGTTTGGGGCGGCGGAGCCGGAGCTGAGGGTGGGGGGAGAGGCGGCGGCGGGGGCACGACGGCCTCGGGGGGAGGCTTGGCGGGGGACGGCGGCTGCGCTGCCCCGGCCGGCGGGTCCTGGTGCTGGACGCGCGAGGAGATGGCGGCCGAGAACGAGGAAGACGCAGCCTCTGGGTTTGGTGCCTGCTTCTGCCCAGCTGCCGGAGCCGGCACAGCATCTGGCAGGGGCAGGCTGGAGAAATAGGCTTCGTCCGGAGGGGGGAAGTCCGCCATGGACAGGTCGTGCACCTCGGGGGCCGGCGGGGGAGGCGGGGGCCAGGTGGCCTCCGCAGGGGCCTCGCAGGCAGGCTCGGGGCTTGCCTCCGCCTTCTTAGCCGGCGGTGGAGGCGGGTGGTAGGCAGGTGGTGGAGACGGCGGAGGAGACTTGGTGCTGGGCTTGGCTGAGGGCTCCTGGCTGGCGATGCTGGGCACTGGTGGGTCTGGCGAGGGGGCGAGGGGGCCGGCGGGGGCTGTGGGTGGCGGCTGGAGCTTTGTGGGCGGCAGGAAGAAAGGAGCGGGCACCTTGGGGTGCGGCGGGATGACGAACCTGTCCGAGCGGCTCTGCGTGCAGTTCAGCGTCTCAGAGGGAGCCGGGTCCGAGGCCGAGGAAGAGATGGAGGTGAGGGAGGACGAGACGGACAGCGCCGGGGACTGCAAGGAGCAGACCCGGTCCGGCTTCTGGGGCTGGACCCTGCCCGGGGACGTAGCCGGGGGGCCCAGCCCCTTGGTGGGCAGCGTAGGGGTCCCGCTCTGGCTGGAGTAGCCGCTGGAGGGGGACATGGTGCGGTCGGAGCCGTCCAGGCAGCTCCACTTGGGCTGAGCCGTGGGCTCTCTCAGCACTACCGTCACGCCACGGTCACCCGGCCCGGGGCTGCCCCGCGAGGCCTCGGGGGAGCTGGTGCCAGCCAGGCTCTCAGAGCGGACGCTGCTGGTCTCGCTCAGCGATGACGGGGAGAAGACCTCGTCCTCGACCGTCGGGCTGAAGGGCTCGGAGCGGAGGGACCAGGGCCCGCCGCTCTCCCGCTGGGGCCGCCGGTCCGGCTTGGGGGGCAGCCCCAGCACCTTGGCTTCCCCCTCCTCCGCCTTCTGGTGCAGCGAATAGGTCCTGCGAGGGGGTGCCGGGGGCTTCTTCATCTTCCTGAGGGAGACGCTGCGTGCCGAGGAGCGCTCGCTCGCCAGGCTGCCCGTGTCCGAGCCCTCTGCCTGGCTGCTCGTGCTGAAGGCGGGGGATGCCCGGCCGCTGCTGCCGCTCACGCTGCGGGGCCCCACGGCCAGCAGCCCGTGCGCTGTGTGCACGGGGGCCACGGCGGGCTTGGAGCAGGTGCTGGCGAAGCTGGCGGAGCTGTAGACGCTGACCTGATCGGTGTCGGAGCGTCCCGCTGCGTCCACCTCGCTGCGCGGCCCTGCCTCGGCCTGCCGGCGGTCGGAGCCGCCCTGCGAGGAGATGGTGGAGCTGTTGGAGACGATGGTCTCGGTGGACTGCGAGTGGCTCCAGTTGTCGCTGGAGGAGGAGGGCTCGCGGCTGCGGGCGCTGTGCTCCGAGAAGCGGGTGAGGGAGCGCACCGAGGCTGGGCTGGATGACACCAGGCTGCAGCGGCTCAGCGTCCGCACGCTGCTGCGCGTCAGGGCCACCACGTCCACCATGGGCGGCAGGATGGCGTTGGGGATGATCTTGGACATGTAGGTGCCCTGGGGCGAGATGGACATGACGGGGCTCAGCAGCTCCTGGGGGCTGGCGCTGGTGGTCATGCCTGGCACAGCCAGTGACTTCGGCCTCGCCATGGGCGACAGCTTGGCCGACGTCTTCCTCCCCAGCAACGTATCGTCGTAGTAAACGCGGTCGATGTGCTTCTGCAGGGCTGTGTCCGCCTCCTCCAAGGCTCCCAGGCGGACACGGGCACCGCCGGGGACATCCAGTGGTGGCAGGTTCCCGTCGATGGTGGGGATGCGGATGGCATCGCCGGAGACCTGGCCGCCGTTCAGCAAGGGCTGCAGTGCCTGGCTGCCCCCGCGCCCGTTGGCGGGGTGTCCCTTGGCCTCCCGGCTGTTCCTGAGACCTGGGAGCAGGCAGAAATGAACCAGGTGTGATCCCAAGGCAAACACACCCAGCTGAGGGATGGGGCTGGGCCTTAAGGCTTGCCCACGACGCTTACCCAGCTCCTTCTGGACGTGCTGGGGGATGCCCAGCACCGTTGTCCTCCTCTCCTTCCTCTTCCTGCCAGCCCTCTCCGAAGATTTGGCGAAGGAGTCGTGCGGACGGAAGGTGGAACCTGCGAGAGGCGTGAGCGGGTCCAGCAGGCGCAACGTGGGCCCCGGGACAGGTCTCCCCAGCACCCCCAGCCCAGTGCCCACCACCGCTGCTCGGGATGCCCTGGGACAAGCTGAGCTCGGGCACCCGGCACAGCCCAGGGAGGCATCGGCAGCTGCCAAACAGCCGCACGGTCCGAGCAGGGAGGAGACAGCATCTGTCCGTCCGTCTGTCCCCCTCGCCCAGTCCCAGCCCAATGCCTGCAGCAGCCTCTGACTCAGCCGGAGCTGCTCTCTTCTCCCCAAGGGCCCCCAGATCCCTGCACTGGCTTGTGGCCGTGCAAACTCCGAGCCCAGAAGCCCCCCGGGTTTCCTGCCAGGCTCCCCAGGCGCCCTGACCCCTCGCACCCCCTCGGCTCGCAGCCCCCAGCCCCGCAGCCCCCCAAGCTGGGCACCTTTCCGCTGGATCATCTCGGAGCGGATGGAGAGGGCGTCCTCGGAGGTGCTGTCGGTGAGGCAGGAAGCCGCCCGGCTCCGGAAGGACACGCTGTCATCCTCCGAGGACGCGCAGGACTGTGTGGGCAGACAGCGGGCTCAGGCGGGCTGCGGGGAAGGAGCGGCCCCAGCCCCGCCAGGCCCCCTCTCCGCTGCGAACTGACTCCGCAGCCCAGCGCTGCTGAGACAAAAGCTTCTCCGAGGGCCAAAGGCTGACTCAGCCACACCGGCAGCCAGAGTCCTCCCACCAGGAGCGGGGCCGAGAGCAGCCCCAGGGACCCCACGCAGCCCCGCGGCCCCCGGAGAGCCGGCGAGCAGGGGTCCAGCTGGGTGGAGGAGCCGCCACCGCCCTGACCCGGCACCGGAGGGAAATGCTGGGCTTCCACCGAGCCAGAACCACCCCGGGGCTTCGGCCAGCCCTGCTGCGCCCCGGGGCTGGGGACGGCTGGGGGCTGGGAGGGGAACGGGGCTGGGGCAGGCCAGGGGACAGGGCTGGGCAGCGGGGTGGCCGTGCCAGGGGAAATGCAGCAGGCGTGTGCTGCCCCGGCCAGGGCACGGCTCTCTGTGCCCCTCGTGATGGGCACGGCGCTCTGTGCCCCCCTCGTCCCTCTAAAGCACCTCCCGGCACGGCCAGAGGGCAGGACGAGACACAACCCTGAAAACCACCGCCCCGAACCCTCGGCAGCTCTGCACACCCGGGGACTCACGGCCTCGCTTTCCCCCTCGCCGCCCGCTTCCAAGGGGTTAAGGTGGCCGAGCGCCAAAGGGAGGCAGCGGTTTAAGCAAATACACGTGGGTGAGGCGCTGGGAGCAGGGTCAGAGCTCAGGGAAGCGGCAAACCCGAGCTCAGCCAAGTGAGTGGGAGTTTCTCGCCCATCAGCAGCCAGGGAGGGGCCCAGCCACGGGGCTGGATGCGGCCAGCGGTCCCCGTCACGCCGCCCCATCTCCCCCCCTCGCTCAGCGCTGACGGGGGACACCGCTGGGGCGAGACGGGGGGGACAGAGGGACACGGGCATGGTGGGGGGCCCTGGGCAGAGCCACACAAGGCGGGACGTGATGTGCCAGCGGTGAGAACAGGGACAGAGATTCATCGTGGGGGGAAAGAGGTAACACCAAGGGGGTCACAGCCCCTTACTGCCCCGTGCACCCCCCTGACATGGTCCTACAGCCCTCATCTCAGCCAGGTCACTGCCTCCTCTGGGCCCCAGAGCTGTCCTGACCATCAGCGGGGGCAGAGGGGGCCCGTCCTGCTCTCCTCACCCCCCACAGCCACGCAGCAGGGCTGGCGGGGGCTCCCCGCTCACCTGGAGGCTGTTGGTGTCCCCGTGGTCCCAGGCACTTTTGGTCTGCTTCTGCTTCTCTGCAGGAGGAAGGAAGGAAGGGGAAGGGGGTCAGTCCCTCTGCGGGAGCCTGGAGGGAGCAGGCAGCCAAGAGAACGGCCGCTGAGCCCAGGGCAGCACCGGCCACCAGCGTCGCCCCCAGAGCTGGACTCTGGTCACCCTCGGTCGCACCGCCCACGCGGGCAGGACAGCCAGCTGCCCGGGGCGCTGGGGGCACCTTCCCGTGGCAGGGCAGGGCCCCCGGGGGCCGGGCCCCCCCTACCTTGGTGCTGCAGGGACTTGAGCCCCTCGCGGGCCTGGTTGTGCAGCTCCTCCAGGTGCGGGGGCCGCGTGCTGGGGAAGAAGACGTTGTCGGGGCATTCCTCGCCTGGCTTGTACTGCACGCTCAGCCGCTTGTCGTTCTCACTCTTGGCAGCGCCTGCAAAGGCAGAGAGAGGGGTCAGAGGGCTCCCCAGCCGGATCCCTGCAGGCGAGCGGCCCCCGGACCCGCGGCGAGGCAGGATGCGGCCCGTGAGCCCCCCCCCCCCCCCACACCCCGTGAGCTCAGGGCTGCACCGCACGGGACCGGCCTCGTCCCCCCCGCGCTGCCCGGCCGATCGATGCGCTGGAGTCAGGCTGTCTCGGCTGCGGGAGCCGCAGCGTTTCCTCCCCGCCAGCCGGCGCAGAGCTGGGGCTCGGCACTGCCTCTCCAGCACCTTCCTCCTCTCCGGCACCTTCGTTAGGGGGCAACCGAGCCAGCGAGACGGGCGGGGGCTGCAGGCCGCCCAGCAGAGAAGGGGCAGCGAGGGGGATTAAACAAGGGCAGAAAAACTTTCCCTTCCGGAGGCTTGCATCATCTCAAAGCCTCGCAAAGCACCCCGAGAGCAGGGACTCAGCCCCACGCCCAGGGCGGGTACAGAGGAGGGAAACCGAGGCGCGGCCCCCAGGGGACCCAGAGGCTGATGTAGCCCCCGCCATGGCCTCCACAGGCTCCACGTGCCATGGCACAGCCGGCACAGGGCCCCGCACGCCCCAACATCTTGCAGCCCCCTCCCCGCACCGGGCAGTGCCCGCGGACGGCTCCTGCCCGGGGGTCCGGGTCCCCACCGGGGGCTGCGCCTGGCAGCGCGCAGGCAGGGTGACACGGGGACACGGGCACAGCCCAGCCTGCTCTCGTCTGCCCTCCGCCGCCAGCACGGCCTCTGACTCTTCCTGCCTGGAAAAAAACAACTTCAGGCTGAGAGAAGGGAAGGGAGACGCACCGGGAGGGCGGCAGGGCCGGAGGGCAGCGCTGCGGGGATGCGGGGACCCGCTGCTCGGCTGGGACGGCCGCTGCCCTGTCACACCCAGCCCCTGGCCCCCGCCACGGCTCGCTCCCAGCTCCGGCCACGCTCCAGCTCCGGCGCACAAAGAGCAGGCCCCGAACAATGGAGCCGGCCCGCCCTGCCGCGCCGTGCCACGAGAGACCGGGCTCGGCCTCCGCCAGCGCCCGTGGCACGGCGAGCGGGCACCGAGGGGCTCAGCCAGGCAGGGAGCGCTCGTGGCAGCTGGTTTGGGGACCCCCTGCGCTCGCACAAGGTCCCTGCGTGGGACACGAGGCACCCGCAGCCCCCATCGCGCTGCCCTTCCCCTAAACCCTTCCCCTCCCCAGTTCCGGCAGCCCCTCACCGGACCCCCACCCACGCACACTCGGAGCCGCCTTCCGGCGAGACGGGCGCGATGATTTTAGGGGCGCGATGATTTTAGGGGCACAATGATTTTTTCCATTAACTTCCCGGGCCCGGGGTGACCTTCCCTGCCCTCCCCGGGGCGGCAGCCGCCGCAGGGACCCCCCCAGCCCGTGCCGGCTTGGCAGCAGCCCCCTGCGAGGCGGTGCGGGCAGGCAGGGTTGTGGAAGGACATGGGGTTTTTCTCCCTCCCTCCTCTCCTCCGCACCTCCACTCACCCTTCTTGAAGAACGCCAGAAGCGAGGAGAGGTTCCTGCCCATGAAAACCACCATGGTGGCCGGGGAAAGGGGCTGCTCCCCGCGGGATGGGGGCTCCGCCGCCCCCAGCGGAGGCTCTGCCGCTGCCTGTTGTGCCGGGGGGGCCGATGCCGAGGCCCCTCAGCTCCCTCTCCCCGTGCTCATCCGCGCCGCAGGAGCCAGCGGGAGGATGCCCGGCCGGCGGAGCGGCTGCGCGTGGGGAGAGGATGGAGCCGGGGAGCGCTGCGCGGCGGCGGCAGGAGGGGACAGCCCCAGCTGCTCCCTCCGCGCTCCTCGGTGCCGGAGGAGGAGAGCAGGGCCCCTCCTCTGGCCCTCCCGCCCCCTGCCACACACAGCCGGCGGGGTCGGATCCTGCCTGGTTCGGGGGCAGAGCCCCGCGGGGCTCCTGAACCTCTGCGCCCATCTGGGGCTGTCCTCGCCTGGTCCCCTGGGCGCAGCGGCCTTGCAAACCAGTGTGCCGGCTTCGGCACCAGTGTGGCCGGCTGGGAAGAGCTGGGAGGCTTTTCCTCCCGGCAGCTGGGCAGACGGTGCCGGTGGTCCCCCACCACGTCCCCCAGCGCAGCCGGGCACAGCCCTGCTCGGGGGACGGGAGCATCACGGGGCGAGGGGCGGCCGGTCCCCGCGAGGTGTTTGTCCCTAGGCACAGGGCGCCCAGCACGGCGGTGCAGGGGGCGAACCAGGCCTCGCACCAGTCTGACCAGTAGCTCCAGCTACTGCCCAGCAGCTGGGACGGAGCCGCAGGCAGGAGCTGGGGCAGGGGGCAGCGAGCGCCCGGCCTCCTCTGAGCCCCCAAAGCACCGCAGGACCCCTCCACATCCCCCAGCCGTCGGGCTGCCTCGCCACGAGGCGCAGATGCTCCGGGGATTCCTCCGCATCGCCAGATGGGTCCTGAGCACGTCCCGGCGCAGGCGTGGCTCCTCGTGGGCTGCCCAAATGTTGTTTGCAGCCAGGCACAGATTCGGCCGCAGGCAGAGCAGGGTCGCCCGAGGCACCGCACGCACCCCGCGAGGGCAAAAAGGGCAAAGGGCACCTCCCCGGCGGGGCAGCTCCAGCGCTGGGGAGGACTGGAGGATTTCCTCCCCTGCATCTCCTACGTGCCGGTAACAGCGAGCGCGAGCAGCGCCCCGCAGCTCCTGCTATGCACAACCCAGCACCCTCCCTCCAGCACAGGCAGGATGGGGCCGGCCGCCCACGCGCTCACCCAGAAGGTGCCGGCGGCTGCAGGCGGGCGCTCCCGGCTCTGTTCACAGCGCGAGTGGAAAAGGGACATAATTAAAGGGCTGAGGATGCACAAAGCAGGCAGCCACGTGCTGCGCTGAGCGCTGCCCTCTCCTCTCCGGGCAGCACATCACGAGCGCCAGCAGGAACGCAGCTGGGAGAGCTGCTCCGTGGGGAAGGATCCGGCCCCCCGAGGCAGCGCGGCACGGAGCGGGGCGGAGGCCTGCTGGCGGCTCACCGGAGCTGCTGCCCGGGGTGGCGGGGACACCGCCGGTGCTGGCAGCCGTCCCCGCTCCTCCTCCTGCAGGAGGCCCATCGAAGGGCCTGGAGCGCAGCAGGAGGGAGCTCCGCATCGCTGGGCACCGTCCAGGGGGCCGGATGCGGTTACCCAAGGGACGATGCAGCCAGGTCACCGCAGCCGGGCTGAGGCAGGAGCGCCCCGAGCCACAGCAGCATACAAAGCACGGCCTCTGCTTCTCCTCCCCTTCCCCGCGACCTTCGCTACCTCCTCAGCCTCCAACTCCCCTCGCCCGGGCAGCCTCGCCCCGGCGCTGCCAACACAAGGAGCTCCCCGCTGCCCCAGGGAAACCCGCTGCCGAAGGGACCCGACAAAGGGGAAGCAGGCGGGAGGAAGGCGGCCGGGAGGCCTGGTCCTGCAGCAGAGGCCGCAGCTCTCGGTGGGCTGAGGAAGCCGCCGCAGCTGCAGCCCGTGCCAGCAGCAACACGCCCGTGCGCGGCCGGCGTCCCGTCCCTCGCGCATTCCTTGCGACGCGCCCTGGATCGACCCGTCCCCTCCGGGCTCCGCTGCTCCGACCCGGCACACGTGCCTGGTGCGCACGTGGCAGCCGGATCCTGCTGCGGGAGGACTCTGGTTCCTTCCCGGGAAGGGCAGGACGGTCTCAAGGACGGTTTCCTTGCACGGGAGCTGGTGGCCAACACCGCAGGCCAGGGACTGCCGACGCCAGGCACGGCCTGGAGGGAGCAGAGCGCCCAGAGCGAAGTGCAGCTGCCGGCCCAGGCACCTGCCTGCAGCCCTGCCCGCTCCGGCCGGCAGCGAGGGGCTGGGGAGGGCCTGGGCAGAGCTGTGCGAGGCTGAGACCCCAGAGGAACACGGCTGGGTTTGTGCAGACCCAAACCAGGGATACTGTGAGCAGGAGACGGTGCTGGCCCAGCTGCAGGGCACGAGCCAGCCAAGCTCCCTCGCAGAGCTGGCTGAGAACAGCCGCTGCTCTTCCCTTCGGGGAGAGCCAGAGGGAGAAACCCTCCGGGGGCGAGCGGTGGCTCCGTTCCTCCACACGACGAGCAGCGGTTGGGCTGGCCCCAGCTGCACGCATCCATCCCCGCCTGCGCAGCACTGCCCCGACTTGCCTTCGCCGCGCGGCGGGTCCCGCGGCAGGAGCGAGGAGCAGGAGGCGCAGCCCTGCCCGCCCTCCGCCACCACTGACTCACCGGAGAAAAATGGGGAGGAGGAGAGGGGGGGGAGCTGGCGAGCCGGGGGGAAGGGGGCTGCGAGGTCCCGGAGGAGGAAAGGGAGGAAAGGAAAGGCTGCCTTCCCCCGCGGCACGGCTCCGGGGGGCTCGCGCACCCCAGCAGCATCGCGCGAGGCTCGTGCTCTCACAGCACTCTCAGACCCCTTCCCACCCCGCAGTCACCGACCAGCGGTGCCCAGGTGTGAGCACGGCTCGGGGACCACGTTCGGGGACCCTCTGCACCGAGGGGGCTGCAGAAACACGGACCAGCCTCGTTGTTGCAGCGAGGATCCGCACAGGATCTGCGCCCCGGGACACACCACAGGACTGGGCTCTCTCAAGGCAGGATGAGAGTGCAATAATATTTATCGTGGCTTCGGAGCCCCCGGCTGTCACGCAGCCCGCTATCTCCCAGGGGTTGCAGCCAGCCCCAGTCCTCACTTCGGGGCTGATGTTTCAGCCAGGAAAACATCTCCGCAAAGCAAATAAACACGAACCAGGCTCCACTGCTGGCTCTGATCTCAAAGACGATCCCACGCAGAGGCAGAAATAAAATTAATTTCAAATAGGAAAACAAACTCGGGTCTTTTTCTTCCTCTCGATTACAGCACGGAAAGCTACCACAAGTTCCCCAGGACTTGTACAAGTCAACGGGCCACGGCCAGGGCAGCCGGCACTGGGGACGGGGGCGAACCCCCAGCTGGAGGAGGGCTGTGGGCCCGTGGGTGCCCGAAGGGCAGGAGGGCACCGTGCTGCTCCGTGGGGCTGCGCAGAGCCAGCTCAGCCCTGACCCCAGCCCCTCCTGAGCACGCGGCTGGGGACGGCCACACGGTGACCCAGCACGCTCGGCCTCGTGAGGGGCGACGTCTGCAGCTCCCAGCCGGGCGTTATTGCAGCCCCTCGGCGAGGGCCGGGCGCACAGCGAGCGGCCTCCGACGCGTGCCTGCGGGGCCAAACATCCCCGTGCAGAGAGAAACCGGGACAAGTTGAGACACACAAGCACCGAGTCTCCACTCCGGGTCACGCAACAAACAGAGGAGAGAGCTCAGCTCTCTCCCGGGCCGCTCCAGCCCCCGGCTCGCGCTGTCTCCACGCGCTTCCCCAGCCCCGCGGCGCTCCCCGGGGCGATGCCGTGGGCAGCCTGGAGCTGCCGAGGGCAATGGGCAGTCCCGTGCCCGCTCCCAGCCCGGCTCGGCTGTTCCAGCCCAGCGAGCGGGGCCTCCCGCCCCGTCCCCACCCCGCTCGGCCCCTCCTGGGAAGCCACCGAACAGGTTTGAAGGTAAATAAGAACAGCTTTCCCGGCCGGCCGCCAGCCGGATCCGGGAGGGAAGGGCCCAGCTGCAGAGCGCGGCCGCAGCCAGCGAGGCGAGGGACGGGGCTGAGCCCCACGCAGCCTCCAGAGCCACGCAGGAACCCCCCGGCTGGGGACCAGCCGTCGTTCACCCGCTCCCTCCCCAGCGATCCACCCCGAGCTGTGCCGAAGTCCGCAGCTTTATTAGTCCTGCTTCACCTTTCCTCTACCCGCCCCGTGCTCAATCCCACGGCGCCGCGCACGCCGTTCGACGCTGCCGCGCTCTGCCCCGGAGCTGGCTGCGTCCCCACGGCGCGTGCCATCACGCCCGCTGTGCTTGCAGGTCCCGCAGGTACTCTGTAAATGTCGGGCATGCCTGTCACAGCAGGTACTGCGCTCCACGCAGGAGCAGGTCCAGGAAATGGATTAGAGACAAGACCTTGCAGGTTTTTCCATGCACGCATCCCCTGCCCCGCAGCCTCATCCCCCCCTCCTGCCCGCACGTGCGCCGGGCAGGGCTGGCAGGAGGCAGCACGGCGGGGCAGGCGCTTCTCCGCCTGGGGAAGGACGCGGCGAAACAGGGCCAGCGGGGAGCTGCCGGACAGGGCTGGGGCTGACCCCGAAATGATGGGGGGAAAAGGAAAAAAAATAATAATAATTAAAAAAAAAAAAGGCCACGCAGCAAAAGAGCAGGTCCCCTGCCCTGCCTCTCGGTGGTGGAGCGCCTGCCAAGCAGGCACGGCTCGGCACGCATCAACCCCGGATCAACGCATCAACGCCCGCATCAGCCCCGGCGTGGTGCCTGCCGGGGCGGGCCCCGGCCCTTATCTGCTCCCCTGCTGTTTGTGGAGCCGGCCCGGCACGGCTCTGCCTCAAACAGCGGCTGCAGAGAGCAGAAGGACGCCCCGAACTGCTCCCGGAGAGAGCCGGGGCTGCCAGCAGGCTCCACCAGCAGCCCCACGGCAAGGGGCAGGCACCCACGGCCTGAGCGCCCCACGGCTCGCCCCTCGCCCCCTCCTGCCCACCCACGCTCTCGTCGTGGCTCTCATCAGTTCTGCTGGGCACAGAGGCCGGGCCAGGACCCCCCACGGCACCATCGCCACAGCCAGGCTGCCAGCCCGCGGGCTCCCGGGGCCGTTCTGCTCCCAGCAGCGGGGCTGGGGCCAGGCCGAGGCCGGGAGTCCAGCGCCGGGGCTCCCCGGCAGCTCCAGCCCCAGCTGACGCCGCTCACCACCTCGCTCCCCCCGGGTGCAGCCTGGCCCGGCGCCACGTTCCTGCACCCTGACTCAGCAGGGCTCGGCGGGGCTGTCCTGATAAGGAGGAGATAAGAGGCTGTGGTCTCCATGGTGCTCAAGGACTGCCAGGGACCTTCCCCAGGCAGCTCCGTGGCAGATGGGGAGGGGAGGAGAGGCCGGGGATGCGTCCCAGAGACAGACGGGCCCTGCTCCGGCACGGGGTCGGGGAAAAGGAGACAGCTTTTGGGATCCAGCCCCGCTGAACCGGGTCTGGGAGGCTGGGCTGAGGACAAGGTGCGCCGTGACACCGGCAGCAGGGACCAGGTCACGGGCAGCCACCCGCGGCCGCCCTCCCCGCTCGCCCTCTCGCTGCGCTGGCCCCGTCCCATGGCTCCTGCCCTTCAAGATCAAACGGCAGCGGGCAGCCACGCCGCCTCGCAGCCCGGGTTGTGCTGCCAGCGCCTGTCTGGGCCTGACCTGCCCCTGCAGCCGGCCCTGGGCACCGCAGGCGCTGCCACCGCCGCACGGCCTCGTCGGCACCGGGTCCGGAGCAGCAGCGGGTGGAGGAAACAAAACCCTGGGGGAGGGAAGAGCAACAAGGAGGGGAGGAAAAACAAAGAGCCCAAGAACGGAAGGAGCAGGGAGGTTACCCAGACACGGCCAGCGGGTCCAGGGAGGGAGCACTTGTAAATATTCTCCAAAAGCACACATCGGGCCAAGCAAAACTGCTGCGGACCTGAGCCCCAGCGGGGAGCGGTGCCCAGCCCCAGGCGCCCTCCGCGCCCCAGGAAAGGGGGGAGGCAGCGATGGGGCCGGGCAGCCGGGGGATGGAGAGGGGACCTGGGGGCTGCTGCTGGTCTGTTCACCAGCGATGTGCAATCGGCCTCAGACCTGCAAATCTGGGAACCCCGTAAAGGGCAGGAGGAGCGGGGAGCTCGGCCGGCCCCATCCCGAGGGAGCCGGGTCCCCGCACCCTGCCCCCAGCCGGTGATCCCGCTGCGCCCTCCAAAACGCTGAAGCGACACAATGCAAATTCCTTCGCTTTGTGGCCGCCGCGCCGTTGCCATGGAGCCGTGGCAGAGAACAAACAGAACTCGCCCCACGTTTTCCCAGCGCCTTCCACCCGGTGCCCTTCAGCCCCCCTCACCCGGCGAGGCTGCGCCCGTCGCGGGGTGAGCTGCCCCTGGCGGGGTGAGGTGAGCCGCCCCCCGTGCGCTGCTGCCCACCTGCGCTCCCCAGGGAATGCCCAGTGCCCCGTCCTGCGAGGACACCTCCGGATGCCACAAGTCTCGGAGCAAGACACGGCGCTGGCAAACGAGCCAGGCTGGCAGAAGGCTTCCTCCTGAAGAAGCTCGGGGCAAGAACACGAGCCGGAAAGAAACTTCCAGAGAGAAGAAAGCCCCCGGTCTGGGGGAAGAATGCGGGATGGGAGCAGGAGAGGGCAGAGGGCTGCACCAGGGGCCGCTCAGAGCCATGAGCCCCAGGGCAACCCCACGGGGAGGTGTGGGGACAGCACAGGGCAGGAGCCCAGCTCCAAGCACGGGCTGCACGGCCCCGCTTGGCCCTTCCCAGCTGCCGACCGCAGCAAGAGGAACCTTTCGGTGGAGAGGAGACCACAGCCGGGAGAGGCGCACGGCGGAGAGCCCGCGGGGCAGGAGGTGCTTGCTTCGCTTCTCCGTCGAAGTCTTTGGGAAAGGGATTTCCCAGCTGCCTCCTTGGGACTTGTTTGCTTTGCTCAATACCCATTTGACTTTAACAGGTAATTGACGGTGTGGATAAACGAAGGCTTTGTTACAGATGTGACACACTCCCTGCACCCCTCGGTTACAGGGCTGAGGGCTCAGAGCGGTGCGGTGAACGTTCCCAGGAACGCCCGCTCTGCAAACCCCAACCCTCCCGTGCCCGAGGGACGGACCGGACCCGCAAGGCCCCTCGAGGGCACAGCCTTCTGGCTCCGCGGGTCACCTTCAAGCCTCACCTGGGGAATTTCACTCGGCTTTGTCACTCCCCAAGCCTGGCTGGGGATCCAAATCCAGGCTGCGGAGCGTTTGCCTCGGGGACAGCTGGCACAGCTGCACCTGGGCACCCTGCGGCCCGTAAAGAGAGACGGAAACAGGGGAGCCAAGGGCAGGAGGGACGGCAGGGACGGCACATCCCTGCAGGGCTGGTGGCAGAGCCCCCGTGCTGGCTCTGAGCGGGGCAGGACCCGGCTGGTGCTGGGAATGTACGAGCCAAGCAGCCAAACCGCCCGGTTAACGCCACCCCGGACCCACCAACCCCACCTGCACCAACCCCGGGGCTTTGTGAGCGCCCCCCATCTCACGCAGGGGACAAGGGGACAGCGTAACACCAGCAGGGCAGGGCAGCAGCTTCCAGATGAGGACAACGGTACTGCAAGAGACCTTTTGCTGCCCACATCATCCAGCGGACGAACCGGGGAGGGGGCACTGCAAGGGGCTGGTAACCCTATAAACACACCCAGCCCGCATAAGGACCCTCCCCTCCCCTTTCCCCTTCCCCGGAGAAAAGAGCCGGCCCTCTCCCTGCCTCCTCTGAGCTTTTGAACTGCATGCGTGGAGCTGGAGCATAAAAAAAGCGGTGGAAGCGGTGCCCCCGGCTGCATTGTGAGAGCCGAGCTCGGCCCCTGCCTGGCCCCCCGCCCTCTCCCCCTCCCGAGCGGCTGAGGCAGCGCTGCGTGGGCAGGAGGGATGCACGGGGCTCCTGCAAGAGCTCCTCAACTCCAGCACCGCCCGGGCACGGCCGGGAAACCGAGGCAGGGGAAGGGAGAGGAGGCAGCTCAGGGCCGAGGGGGAACGCGACGCCGGCAGCCCCGGGTCCCTGCTCCAGTTGCTGAGAAAAACAAGTCGGTAACCAACCCGGCGGGTGATCGCTGTCCTGGTAGCGCAGGAAAGCCGCGGGCTGGCCGCTGCCGGAGTTCGCAGCAGCCCCTGTGCACGTCAGGAGCTTCTTCCCCAGCTCCTGAAGTCAGAGGGCCTAACCCTAACCAACCCCCAGCTCGGCTGCTGGTCCCCGGGGCCATCAGCTCCCTTTGGGGAGCGTGAAGCCACCAGCAACCTGCCCCGACACCGGGCTCAGCTCCTGCCCCAGGCCCCCCGGCACGAGAGCAAGTGGAAACAACAAACTTCCCCAGCACTGCCCTGCGAGGGGCCCAGAACCAGCCCCTCCCCCCCCGGGTCCCCCCCAAGGCTCCTACCTGCCCTCTGCTTCCCGGCACGGCCCCAGGGCCAGGAGGAGCCGGCCTTGACGCCCGCGGGGCTCCTCTTGCGGTGCGCGTTGCCCATGAGGCCGGTCTCGCCCTCCACCGCTGCCGGGCGGAGGATGCCGCAGCGCTACATGGTGGTGCCGAGGGGGCTCCGGGGGGGTCCCGTGGCGGAGAGCTCCCGGCCGCCCGCTCCCATCCCTGCGGCTGCGGGAGCCCGGCGCTCGCAGCCGGCTCTGCCGGAGCCAATGGCACAGGCAGAGAGAGGAGTGGCCTCCCGGGAGCGCCCAGCGGCTCCGGTGGCACCCTCCCAGCTCAGCTCCCCGGCGGGTGCTGAGGCCGGGACCGCAGGCGCAGGGGGCTCCAGCCCCCCAAGGCCCCCCCTCTGCTGTCGGAGCGCTGCCGGCTGCCTCCGCCATCAGCACAGCGCCCGCCTCCATCCCCGCTCACGAGTCCGCGCTGTGACGATTGCTGCCTGTCCCCGAGCGCAGCTCCAAGCACCACGGCTGCGATGCGGAACAGCCCCCGGGGTGGGGGTCACAGGACCCCAAAACCCCATCGGGATGCCCCCACCTGGACCTTCCCCAGAGGCCACGAGTGGGACCACGGAGCCCAAGGACTTGATCTGGGTCCGGCTGCGTCCCGAAGCTGGGGCGAGAGCCCCCCCGGCTGCACGGCAGCTCCCCTGCGTGCTTCTGCCTCGCGGGGCAAGTCGGAACTGGGCGAACCCCGAGGACACCCCTGCAGCACGGGACGCACCGGCACGGCGCTGTGCCTGGATCCCGCTCCCTCCCGGGGTGATCCCAGCCTCACGGCCTCTCTCCTGCCTCGTGGCCCCGCTCCCGACGCGCGCGGTTTTGCAAGCAGGAGCGGCAGAGGTCTGTGCGAGGGCAGCTCAAAGCGGCGCTGGTGCAACAGGCGTGAGCTCTGCACAGACAAGCCCAGGGACGGCCGTTGTGAAACGCGGGGGCCAGGCGGGCAGCGCGGAGCGCAGCTTTCCCTGCTGATTCTTAATTAGAAAATTAAACGCTGCGAGGGCAGGGAGGGGTCAGCTGGTCAGACGGTGGGCAATTCCTGCCGGGAATGTTTATGTTCCTTTGGTGATTCAGCAGAGGATCAGATAAATAGGAAGGACGGTTTTGTGGTAAAGGCACAGGACTAAGGGGAGATGAAGGCGGGGGGGGGGGAAAGCAACCAGCAGCTCCTTCCTGACCTCCTGAGGTGATCCGCAATAAATTAACCTCTGGACTCCAGTCCCGCTCTCTGCGCTGGGATTGACGCTGCCCCCCTTTCCCGCCGGTGGGTTTTGCTGGGGGCAGGCAGGCTGAGCGGGGCGGGGACCCTCACACCCTGCAGACGGGGCCCAGCACCACCGCCAGCCCCCGCAGCTGCTGCCCCGGCACGGCCCCTGCCCGCTCTGCCGTGGGAGAAGTGATGGGAACGGGGGATTCGGTGCGAAACCCTTCCCAGCAGCCGGGGCCGGCTTCCCGCTGCTGCTCTGCGCCACCCAGGCCACGAACTTTCCATCTCCCCGTGGCTGGGACCGAACCAGGACGTGGGCACAAGCGCGGGAGAGTCAAAGGTCCCTGCCCGGGGACTCGGAGGCCGTTTTTCACTCCGGCTGCAGGAGCCGGGTGAGCTGGGGACATGGCAGGGCTGCCCGGCTCCCTGCACCCCCCGGGTTCGCCCCCCAAGCAGACACGCCGACCCCGTGCGCGGCATGCTTCCCTCACCACCACGACGCAGGGGTTCCTCTAAGGCTCACCAAGAGTTCTTCCAGTGAAGCGTTTTGGTTCCTCTCCCTGCAAGCAGCGGAGAGGCTGGAGCCGCGATGCAGCCCCAGATTCAGCAAGACCTCTCCCTCTGCTCCAGCACCGCGGCCCCCCCCAGCGCCCGAGCCTCACAGACTCTGCCCCAGCAGCCAGCTGCTCTCAGCCTTCCTTCCAGCCACACACTTAAATCATTGCGCCCAGAAAGCTGCTGGGAAAGCAGGGCAGCACACTGCGCACCCACAGCTCCCCCGGCACGGCCTTCCCCGCGCAGAGGGACGCGCTCGCCTGGCTACAAAACCCGACTGTGGAGCAGCCAGAGGGGCCGGGGGCCGGAGGCACATGGACTCCAGGACGGAGGCCCCTGACTTTATCCATCAAACATACTCCGCCGACAGCAAGGAACGAGGCGGGCCAGGCAGGGAAGCTGGCAGTGAGATACAGATCTTGTCATCGCCGCGTGACTGCTTCGAGCACATCTGATCCCCACCGAGTCACGCGCTCCCCCTGCCCGGCTGGCAGCCCAAGCGCGGAGGGGCCGGGACCCCCCTGCGCCAGCACCAGGAAGGATTAGTGCCTCCACTGACCCCTTCACCGAGCAAACGCAGAGCGGGAGCCGAGCTGCCTGAATGAGAAAGGAATTCAGCCCTTGTTCCCTTAATGGGGAAGTAAAGCGCAGCGAGGCAAAGGTAACACAAGAAACCCACTTGAGATCCCCAATCATTAACAGAAATACATAACCAGGAGGGTTTCGAATTATTTCCTGCTCAGGCCGGAGCCTGGGCCATCAGCAGTGTGTGGCCTCGTGCTACGCTGCGGACGGCAGCTCCGAAAAACGCCCACAGGAGTGGAGGGGGGTTCGGCTCCTGGCTCTGCTTGAGGCTTTCGTGCATTCACTGCAGGGGACGCGGGGACCAGCCCGAGCTCCGGCTCCTTTTGGCAGGTGAATGAGTTTTTGCTTCATCTTTGCCCAGCTCTTCACCTTCCGACGGCTTATGTTCCCACCGGCGCTGGAGACAAAGTCAATGATGATATTGTCTTATGAAATAAAACCTTCCTTCTAAAAGGAAACATGACTCCGGTGAAATAGTTTTATCGGAGCTTATGGAACGTTATTTGCAAGAGTAATTCTTCCAGTTGTCTCCAGGTGGAATAGCTGTGGTTGAGGACACACCTCTCTTTGTTCAGCAGAGCAGCTCGCAGTTTCCAGCCCAGGCCAGCCGGTGGATTCCTGTTGTTCGGATTTTCTGAAGTGTCACTCTCTGCCTTCTGCAGATTAACAAATTCATGACCGCGCGCGTGGGAACAGCCCCAGGCAGCAGGAGACGTGGGGGCCACGAGCAGGAACGCCTGCACCTCCCCGCGGCCTCCTTCACTTCAGACAAGTTGCGAAGCTCAGGACTAAAATACAAACCCTGCGTTTACACCCAGCCGCGACGGCGCTGCCATATGGCAGCGGAGATAGAGGAAATCGAGCGATGGCGGAAGAGATTTCACATCGCAGAGCAGCACGCAGAACTGCCGCCCCGGGGCAGCCCCCGGCCCCACGCTGCCTCCATCGCCCCACGGAGCCCCGCAGCAGGTCCTGGGGGTGCCGCTGCCTCGCCACGGGCACACGGCAGCAATCACGGGGCCTTCAACAAGCGCTCGCTCGTGTTGGGAGGCAGCCGGGCGCGTTTAAAGCTTTATTTTTAACCTCACGGTGACCCCAACTGTCTGGAAGCCTGTTGCTGCTGGGCTGCGCTGGTATCAAATAAGAAGAGCCAACCCTAATTTAATACTTCTGGAACATCAATTCCTGTACTTCACTGGGGAGTTATGACCGATGTTGTGAAACCCAGAGAGAGCAGTAGCCGAAAACTGGACTAAGCCCACTGACACACACTCCCGCTCAGCGCCACGCTCACGCCGCCTGCCGAAGCGCGGTCCGCGCAGGGCACGCTCGCTGCGCGGCGCTGCCGAGGGTTAAAAGGCTGGCGTAATCTGTGTGGGTTTGCAAGCATCGCTCGCAGAGGAAAAGAAAAAGCTTTCAGCTTTCTTGCTCCCGACGGAAAATCCTCTCACAGGCAGCAGGGAAAAGCAGCCACACGTGGCAAACCAGAGCAGGCGGCACAGGCGAGCTGAGGACCTCGGTTTCCTGCCTCACGTTAGCCCGTTTGTACCGCCCTGGGCAGGTCGCCCCCGTCTCCCTGCGCCTCTGCTCCCTTCCCAACAAGTTAACACCACCCCTCGGCCTCCAGAGGTTTCTGGGGAAATAAATACCCTACGAATTGTGAGGTGCTTTCACACCGTGGGATCAGGAATCACGGAAGCGCTGAAAAAGCAGGCTGCAGGCGGGCAGAACAGCCTGAGCGTGGAGATGTGCCGCAGCTCACCCTGCTCGCGGCGGTCTCTGGCGTTCCCGGCACGACGAGCGGCTGGGACGCGACGATGCTGTTCCCCAGGGCGCTCCTCCACCTCGCACACCTGCCGATCTGTCGATCCTGCCCACCGGTGTTCCCTGCAGAAGGGGCGGCCCGAAGGTTGCCCTTACGGCTCGCAACATCCGTGCTCTCCCCAGCTCAGCAGTTTGAGCAGCCAGAGATGGGACGTCCGATGGGATGGACCACCAGCTTGACCCAAGCGGAAACACTCGTTGTCCTGTTCCCGTGATTTCGGTGCTGAGCAATTCAGACCCAGCTGACAGCCAGGTTGCCACCAGGCAGAGGAACCAGCCCTGACGTGCAGCTCCCCAGCACGGCTTCGCCCTCCCAGTCAGCCCCGTGCCCCAGCACCCACCACAACCACAACTTCAGCCCGCGTGAACGGAGGGTGACGGAGAGCCGCAGAGCTCGCCGACCTGACCCAAGCCACCCCTCAGCACCGCACAGATGCGGGGAGAAGGACGAGCACCGCGCCCGCAACCAGAGCCTACAATGATTTGCTTAAGCTCTCCTCTTCCCCATCCCACAGCTCCCAGCTCGATATTTGGAAAACTTCCCAGGCCGGGCAGCGCCTGCAGCCTCCAGGCAGGTCAGAGCTTCGCACAGCAGCCAGCGCTGCCCGGCTCCACATCCACGCCGGCCCCCGCAAACCACGCGGCACGGCGGGGCCGTCGCTCCTTCATCTCCCTCCGCATGACGTGGGCCATCGCGAGAGGAGCTCTCGGCCGCTCGGGGAGCATTATCACCCCGTCTTAAGGACGGAAAACAGGGGAACGGGACTGCTCCAAGGTCAGCGGGCAGCAAACCCTCCACGCAGCCCCATCTCCTCGTCGTGCCGGGCGTTCGGGCCCCCCGGTGCCCACCACTTCCCCGGTTTTATCCTGGGGACACGCAGCCGGGGCGGAGGTGGTTAACCAGGGTGGGGCTGCGGAGCCGCTGCCTGCTGGAGCCAGCCGGGGTGATTCAATCAGGCGCACGCTGCAATCACGGCACGTCGGCGCAGCTTCCCCGCTCCACACCTCCGAGCGGCTCCGCTGGAAACATGGCAGGGACACGGCAGGCAGCTGCCAGCGGGGTCCTGAGGCTCCCGTGCACACAAAAAACCCTCCCCGGACACCTAACGCACAGCCAACACAGCGGTGACGGTGCCCTGGCAGCACGCAGCTCCATGCTCGCAGGGACAGCACGACGAGGGGGCTGCAGGCTGCCTCCGAGAGGTCCCCAACAGATGGAAACTTCTCCTGGGGTTCACGTTTGGAGGATTAGCTAGAGAACATTAAAACTTAAGGGAAAAAAAAAAAAAAAAAAAAAAAAAAAAAAGGATGACAGAGCTGGTGCGGGCCTTTCCGCGCTGCAAAGAGGAATAGAGGAATATCACATGCTTTGGCACAGCTCATTTTTTCTGCTCAGGTTTCAGCGCCAGGCCCACAGCAGCGGTGTCCGCGCTCGGCGTGCCAGGAGGAAGGTCCCGCCAGGCGCACCGGTGGCATCGCACCGACCTCCTGTGCGGAGCCTCTGTCAGAGGCCCTCCTGCCTTTCCACAGCCCCTCCTTTCTTATCAAAGATCACTGCGCTTCTCAAAGCGGTAAACATGCCCGCACGCGGTCCTGAATGCCCAGGAATCAACTCCCCAGGGCAAATCGAGGAAGAAAGTTCCAGGCGACAGCACCCGGCTGCGTTCGGGTGCCGCAGAGGCGGCCGCTCCCTTGGCCGAGCGAGGCCCAGGAGGTGACACCGCCGCCCGACGTGCCCTGCAGGGAGGGCAGTGGCGTGACAAAGCCGGGATCCCTCGCAGCTCGGGGAAGAGGCCGCGCACATCCCGGGGGTGATGCCTCCTGGGGCTGCTGCCATGCCAGGCTGCCGGCTACCGGAGGGCAACGGCGCTGAGCAGACAAGCACGGCCAGCACGCCACCATGCACTGCTCTGCCAAACACCCATGGGATGCTGGGCTGAGCCCACGGCTCCCCGTAACATCGCCCTGGGGCGTCCCAGAGAGGGCACCCGTGGCAGGTTCACCAGCACGGCCAGGAGGCAGGGACACAGCCGGGTTACGGAGGAGAGCGCCCGCAAACAGCCGGGTGGGGGCCATATCTAGGACAGGAAGGGCCACACCTGGAGCACGGCAAACACCCAGCCGAGGAGGAGGAGGAGGAGAAGGAGGTGGCTGGCGTCCCTCCAGGTTTCCCTCAGCCCCAGTGACCTTCTGACTCAGTGGAGAGCGAACCTACCCAGTGAACCGGCAACAGCCTCGGGGTAGGGGCAAGACCACACCGGGGCCTGCCGGATCCAGCCTGCTGCCGTGGCCACCGCTGCTGCAGCCCCCGTGGCCACCGCCACCACGGCCACCTCCCTTCAGCCGTCACCGCGGCCGGTTTCATAACCATTCTTGGCCACCACTGTGGCCCCTCTTTGGCCTCCTCCGTGGCCACCAGTGCTGGCCCTCCTCAGTCACCTCCTCGGCCACCACCTCGACCCCTCCTCAGCCACTGCTGTACCCGCACCTAGGTCACCTCCACGGCCACCAGCAGGAGCCCTCCTCAGCCACCGCCCTGACCTCTCCAGGGCCACCACCTCGGCCACCACCTCAACCCCTCCTCGGCCACTTCTGTGGTCACTTCCAGAGACCACAGCCGCCACCCTGACCCTTCCTCAGCCACCACCCCGACCACCCCTTCAGCCACCACCCTGACCCCTCCTAACCCACTGCTGCGCCCCATTCTCACCCCCCTTCCACCACCACCGCTCAACTCCTCCTTGCCCACCTCCCCGGCCACCACAGCCACCACCCCGACCCTTCCTCGGCCGCCTCCCCGACCCCTCCAGGGCCACCTCCACAGCCCGGACCTTGAACCCTCTGCAGCCACCACCCCAACCTCTCGCAAAGCCATTGCTGCTCCCAGTCCTCAGCCACCTCCACGGCCACCGGGGCCAGCACCCCGACCCCCTTGGGGGCCAGCACCCCGACCCCCTTGGGGGCCACCTCTGCTGTCACCTTGACCCCTCCTTGGCCATCACCTTGACCTCCTCCTCCTCCTCCTCTTCCTCCACCACCACCACCACCCCCAAGCTCCCCCCGCGCCCCTCACCTGCCCCACGCTGCTGCTGCTGCTGGGGGCTCCCAGGTGGGGAGCTCGCACCCCTGCGCCTCCTCTTCCTGCCCCGCAGCCAGCTGAAGGCCCTTCGCAGCGAGCCCGCCTTGCCGCCCTTCTTCTGCCGGGGGGCCGCCGCCGCCGCCGAGGGGCCCCCGGGCTCGGCTTCGCCGCCCACCGCAGGTGCAGCCGGGGCGGACATGGCCGCGGCGGGCAGGGCCCAGCGCCGCCCGCTGCCCATAGGGGCCGGGCCCAGCCCAGGCTCCTCCGGCTCCGGCTCGGCCCCGGCCCCGGCTCCGGCTCCGAGCTCCCGCCGAGCGGGAGGCGCCGACGGAAAGTTTCTGCGGGGCCTGGGTGGAGCCTGCGGCCTCGCCGGCCTGCGGGAGGCCCGGCCCGGCCCTGCCTCCGGCCCGCCCCCGGCTCCGCCCGCCCCGCAGGTGGGGGACCCGAGGCCCGGAGCCACCTGCGGGGCGATCGGGGCCGAGGCCGGGGGCTCCACCTCGGGCCCCGAACGGGCGGAGGCCGGGCCCGAGGTGGAGCCCCCGGCCCCTCTCATGAGGGGGGCGCACGCCGGGGGTCGTGCGCGCGTGTCCCCACCTCACCACCATCCCCCAGCGGACCCCACACAACGCTGCCCCAAATGATGGAAGACCCCCCACACACGCACAAAAAACGAATTTATAAGGGGCTCGGGGGTTATTTATTCCCCCGCACGGCAGGGAGCTGGCACGCTCTCCCCAGGAGCACCGGTGGATCTATGACAAGCGATTTCTCCGCTCGCACGCGGAACACAACCACCGTGGTGGGCTAAAAGGGGGTGGCAGGGCACGCCGGAGCCGCCACGCACTCCATATCGGTGGCAGCAGCCCCACGGGAAAGGTTTCTGCACTCTCCGGGTTCGGGTTCCCCGTGAGGATGCGCTTCCTAATGGGAGAGGCTGCGATGTTGCATTTAAAATGCATCCTTCCCGGAGGCTCGCGCTCGGCCTGGCTGCGTGCCCGGGGGGGGGTTTGCCAATGTCTGGAAATGACTAGAAGAATTTACAAAACAAGAAGCCTGGCCCTCCTGTGGGCTTCCCTGCACGCCCCTGGCCGGTGCAGGCGGTGGGATCCGGGGCTGGGTACCACGGCTCTTGCGGTCTCACAAATCCCGGTGTCCTGCTGCCGTTCAGCATTAACAACGCTGGAGCATGGGGATGTGGGGCCCTCCCCAAAAAGATCACGTCTCTCTCCTCTCTCCCCTCCTCAGATTCAGCAGAACCAGTTTTAAAAATATTTTTGCACGCAGTTATAGGGCATTGTCCAAATAAGAGAGCGAGGCTCAGTCACTCTCCTGGGGCAGCGTCTGACTGGAGCTCAGCTCCCATGGGAGCGATGCAGAGGACAGGAGGGGACAGCAGCTCAAAGCCCTGCCTGTCCCCACGGAGGTGACGTCCCCAGCAGCACCCAGTGGTGCCACCAGCCACAGCACCGCACACTCCAGCCCCTGGGCAGTCACCAAAGCTCTGCTGCTCGCATGTGGACGGCCCGGGCTCGGTGCAATTGGGTTCCCTCGGCCCTTTCCCTGCCCACGTTCCCTTTCCCTGGCTGGAGGCAGTGGGACGGATCCGTGCTCGGGGCCAGACACCTGCTGGCTCCACGGGCACAGCCTCGTGACTCATTAACGCCTGCGGTGCCTGCGGGCAGTGGGGACCAGGTCCTTGCCCAGCCACCCACCCTGCTGAGCCCCAGCGGTGCCATCTCCCACCTCAATGCACCCCAGAGCTGGAGCTGCCGCTGGAAACCCCCCCACGAGGGACAGAAGCCGGAGCCGCTGCTCCCCGGTGCTTGCCCCAGGAAATGGAAAAACCCAGAGCCGAGCCCTTTCTGCAGCAGTGCCCCCATTAGCGATCGCCGGGACACAGAGGCCGTTTGTTGCGGTGCTTAAAATTAGCTCTGCACTTGCTGCTTTAAAAACGTGCTTTATAAAAGCCGGGGGGGGGAAAGGGGATGGCACTTTGCCCTGGTGTGCGGCACGCACTGAGGGAAAGAGCGAGGGATAAGCGGCAGTGTGCATCCCACCCGGCCTGATCCCTGCTCCTCCGTGCACCCCAGGGTGCTGCGTGGGTGCTGTGGGCGTTATCTGCCCATCAGTGCCCCGTGGGCCGGCAGCGAGCGGTGCACGGGGCAGGGCTGTCACAAAACCAGGCTTCATCACTGCTGTGTCAAACATGCGTCAGGCCTGACCCCTCCATGTCAGCCCCTGCCAGTGCCCGTCACATGCGGGGCTGCTCGGGGAACCCTGCGGCTGCTGGGGGTGATTGTGGGGGGCTGAGCCTGCACGCTGAGGCAGGCACCTGCACGCACATAGACATGTACACACACACACACACATGCACGCAGCCATGTGCACATGCATAAACACACACACACGTGCACACATGCACACCGCGGGCATGGCCGGAGTGTGGCCGGCATGCGGGGGACGATCCCGTCGCGGGGGTGGCTGCTGCGGGAGCGCCGCCGGGACAAACAGCCTTGACGCAAATGTTTAAAGCCGGTATCTGGGTTGCACAAAGGGAGATAAAGCAGAAGCAGCGCAGTTCGGGGCAGGCACTCGCAGGGGCTGTGGCACTGGGTCCCCGAAAGGGACAGAGCTCTTGTCCCCGCTGCGCTCCCTGGCCAGGACAGCGTCCGTTCAGCAGCAGCGGTCGCAGTAGCGGCACTTTCCTGGTTCCCCCTCGCCGCGGGAGAGCAGCCCCGGCACCCAGATAAGCGGAGCCGCCGGCGCCTGCAGCCTGGGGCAGGGTCCAGCCCCACTCCTGTGCAGCCGCCAAGGTCCCCGCTGGAGCTGTGGGCGGACGGCGCCGTGGGGCTCCCGCTTTCATCTCTACCCGAGGCCCAGCTGGGTCCGTGCCCACACTGCCCTCTTCCTCTTCCTCCTCCACCCCCTCCTCCACCTCCGTCCCGCCGGTGACCTTGCCTCGCTCTTGCACGGGCCCTGAGCATCCTTATCTGGGAGTTTGGAGACAGGTCCAGTGGGAGTGGGGCGAGCCCCAGGCTCTGGGCCCTGGGACATGACCGCGGCGCTTGCTCCATGCTGGCTCCCACGGCGGCGTCCCCACGGCTGCCCGGCATCTCAGCTCTCAGCGGGGAAACTGAGGCAGGAGGTGAGGGCAGGGGCCGGAGTGGGTGCAGGGTGCAGCCGCCCTCCCCACCCAGGATCCTTCCCTGGAAGCTCTCCCAGCTCTGGCGATGAATCACGCTTTCCCCCTGAGCTCCCACACGTGGGGCTGGATCCAGCGCTGCTCACGGGGCCGCAGCCAGACCCCTGCAGCCTCGGCACACAGCCCGGGGTGCTGAGCCCCGCACCGGGCCCTTGTTAGCCACGTGTGGGGGCGCGGGGCTGGCAGCAGTGCCTGGAGTCGCTGGGGTTCAGGCAGGCTGGGTGCCCTGCGGTGCTGCATGCGCCGACGGAGCCACAGGAGCTGCCAAGGCCACGAAGCCTCCCTGGTTCCCCAAGCCTGTCCCCGAGGTTTGTGGGGGACAGCTCTGGGACAGAGCCCTGCCCTCGGAGCCCAGGATCCGTCCCTGCCCTTGGGCCAGCAGCACCAGCGGCAGGGGCACGAAGGGCGGGCGTCGCGATGCCACGCACCGATCTCTCCCAGCTGCCTTCAGCCCTTGCCAGGCCGGTGCCAGGACGCTGCGGGGGGTGGAGGAGCGGCCGGAGACGCCGTGGTTTATTCTGTTCCAACAGCTGGAACATTTCCCCTCCCAGATACGCTCCTGCCTTCGCTCTCCCTCCTGTTTGCCGGAGCAAAGTCCAGGGCGGCTCGCACACGAGGGTGTCGCACCCCGCGGGACGGAGCCGCGGCGGGTCTGACACCCGAGCCAGCCGTTGCCTGGTTATATCCACAAAACAGCCGGGGCTCTCCTCTTACCGGGAACAGCTGAGCCCCTGCAGCCCCCCGGCCGTCCCCTGGCAGGTGCCCAGGCACGCCGGCCGGCTCGCAGAGGCGCTGCCATCCTCCCCTCATCCCCTACAAGGGTTTGCTGCACCCGGCCCGCCTGACCCGCAGGTTTCTCCCCTTGGCAATCGCAGATACAGATGTATATTTATACGCACAACTTGTCCGAATTAACAGCATTCCTCTCCTAGTGAGTCAAAAGCCTCAGCACGAAGAGAGGCGCTTCACGGAAAAAAAAAAGAGAGAGCGGGGAGAAAAAAAAGGTGGGTTGTGCTGAAAAAAGCAACAGGGCTGAAAAAAGCCAAACACCCAAATCTTCCCTTTCCTTTTAAAGCTCTGCTCCCCCTGCACGCGTGTGCCAGCAGGCCCGGGAGATGGACAAGAGCAGTTATTTTAAACCCGGCGGCGAGCAAGGTGACGGAGGTGGTGACGCGGGGACGGGGACAGGGTGGCATTTCGTGATGTTGCAAGCTGTGGTGCGTGTTGCTGGGCGATTTCGGGGCACGTAAGCTGGCGACTTCCTGAGCCGCGAGTGCCGACTTCCTGAGCGGGCACTGCCAGGGCGGAGGTAGGCTCTGTTTTGCTTTGATACATTAATTAACTTCGCTTTAATCAGTTGCTTCTGCCATTCACCTCCTCCAGCCCCACACCGGGGGTGGCCGGGCCAAGTGCCCACTGGCCACGCTGCCCCCCTGGGCCACTGCACACACGCCGGTGTGGCAATATATCTAAAATATGCACTACATATAAATACATGCTAATAATAGTAACCCAGAGGGTGGGTTTAGGGTCCTGCGGGGAGGGCGGATGGGTGAGCAAGGGCGGAAAGCAGAGCCCCAAGTGGCGAGGGCAGCGGCAGCTCCCGGGAGTGCGGCCGTGGCCCCCAGCCCCAGGCTGGAGAGCAGAAAGGGGGGCACGGGTGGGAAACTGGGGGCTGCGCTCTGCAGGCACTGGGACGATGGAGCCCCTGAGGTGCCAGTATTTAATATACTCGTGTGCTTCAATAAATAACAAGTGCCGTGAGGCGCTGTGCTGCCAGCGCCCCGCCAAACCCCTGCTCCATGCACAGGATAAGGCCGCACCGATTCATGGCCACGTGCTGCATCCTCCGCCGTGCCCCTTCCAGCCGCCCCTGCTGGACACAGACCCCTGCAGTCCCAGGGACGCCCCCCCTGCCCAGGGACCCCCACGTCCCCATCACATCCCCCCCGCGTGGGGGCTGGCAGGGATGCTCTGGGGATGTGAGGCTGCAGCCAGCCCTGCGGCTGCTGCTGCCAGGGATGCAGGCATGGCCCTCCCCGCCCTCCTCCTCCTCCTCCTCCTCCTCCTTCTCCTCCTCCTCCTCCTCCTCCCAGGGCGGAGGGCGGCAGCACCCGCAGCTGGCGCTGCAGCCGGGTGAAGCGGCTGCCGGGGGAGTCTGATTTCCAGCCCCGTGTATTAATAACCCCCACCCGCCCCATGCTAAGCCCATGTGCAGCACAGCGCCGGGGGCACCGGGCTCCTGGAGAGCAAGGTACGAGCCGGGGAGGTGTGGGGGGAGAGGGGCTGGGGGGGGGTGTGGGGCAGGGCAGGGCGCTCTGAGCACCCCGGGGTGCTGGGCTGGAGGAGGGGTGCTGAGGCTCAGCCCCCCCAGGGAGCATCGCAGGCACCCAGAGCGGGGGCAAGGGGGTGGCAGGGGGAGCGCGCCCCACAGGCGCAGCAGGGAGTTGGTAAGTTTGAAAAATAAACGCTGGCAGCGGAGGGGGGCACGTTAAGCACTGCGCAGCCCCCTCCCCACCTTTCCCCGTGTTCCCCAGCCCCAGCGGTCAGGCCGCTGGGTCCGAGGCTGCGATGTGTCATCGCTGCAGAAAACTGCCTTATTAGGAGAGAAAGTACCGGTGAAAATCTGTTCTTTCCTTAAAGCCGTTGCAGCGAGCCGAGGCCGCTCGGTGCCAGCCCGCGCTCATTCCTTTGGGGATGACGAGATATGAGCTCAGCCCGCGGGGCCGGGAGGTGAGAGCATCTCCCCGCTGCCCCCGTGGCAGAAAAAGCCCCCGCCGGACCCAGGACCGCGCTCAGCTCCTGCCCCAAATAGCACCCGGGTGAACGTGAGCCGGGAGCGTTTTGTGGTGGCAGCGGCAGGTGCCCGCCGGGGATAATGCCCGGCTCGGATGACACTGCAAAGCCAGCGCCGGGGCTGCCGCGGGCCCGGTGCCGTGCTCTGCTCCGGCCTCAGCCAGCGCGGAGCCCGCCTGCGCTTTAGCAGCGCATTCCCCTGCCGTGAGGTTATGCCACAGAGCTGGAATCCGGGCACGTTCACTGGGAGCGCCTCACCGGCCGTGCCGTGAGAGCCGCCGGCCACCCCGCTGCCATCGTGCCGGTGCCGGCGGTGCTGCTGGGGTGACCCACACGGGTCATTCCCCATTGCGGGGACAGAAGTGCTGCTGGGTTTTGAAGCACTCGCCCTTCCTCTGCCCCAGTCATTCTCTTTGGGATGGTTTTTCTCCTCTATTTTGGCCCACGTTGAAGCAAACGGCTTGGGTCAAAGTTGTCCTCGGGCCACGCAAGCGGCACCGCTGCCCGGTCTGCACAGGGAGGGCAGGGACCTGCGGCAGTCACTGTGCTGGCTGACGTCTCCTCTCCTTTGCAGGGACCTGATGGCAGAGCCAGAGCCCCCTCCGGAACCGCGGCTGGATGAAGCAGGAGCGGCCCCGGCCCCGCAGGGAGAGGCTGCGGGCGCTCCTCCGCACCCGGAGGCTCCGCACAGCCCCTCAGAGCCAGCGCTGGGCGCGGGGGCTGCTCCTGTACGCGTGGGCAGCCCAGGAGCCTGCCAGGAGCTGCAGGCGGACGTCGGGGACGCTGCCTTGAACCTCAGCATGCCAGGGCCACTGCTGGGTGAGCACGCAGCCGGGGCAGGAGCCCCGTTGGATGTGGATGGGGCAGGAATCCCACTGGATGTGGACGGGGCAGGAATCCCACTGGAGGTGGATGGGGCAGGAATCCCACTGGATGCAGAAGCAGATGGCGCAGGGATCCCCCTGGATGTGGATGGAGCAGGGATCCCGGTAGCTGTGGAAGCAGATGAAGTAGGGATCCTGCTGGACATGGATGCCAGTGGGACAGGGATCCCGCTGGATGTGGATGGGGCAGGAATCCCACTGGATGCAGAAGCAGATGGCGCAGGGATTCTGCTGGATGTGGATGCAGCAGGGATCCCATTAGATGTGGAAGCAGATGGAGCAGGGATCCTGCTGGACATGGATGCCAGTGGGACAGGGTTTCCACTGAATGTGGATGGAGCAGGACTCCTGCTGGATGTGGACGCAGACGGGGCAGGGATCCCGCTGTACATGGACACAGACGGGGCAGGGATCCCACCAGAGGTGGACGCAGAGGGGGCAGGGATCCCACTGGACATGGATGCGGAGGGGGCAGGCACCCCGTTGGACACGGAGGGCACGGAGTGTCGGTGCCTCACCCTCGAAGAGCTGGGCGACTACTTCCAGGAGTGCATCGAAGCCGTGGAGCAGCTGGAGAAAGAGCGCGACAGCCTGATCGAGGAGCTGGCGCAGCTGCGGGAGCCGGCGCTGCAGGAGATCCGCCATGCCCACGAGGAGATCCAGGCCGCCTGCCGGCTGCTGGCCAAGGTGGAGCTGGAGAGAGACAACCTGAAGGACGAGATCCGACAGATCAAGCAGAAGCTCTTCAAGGTGACAAAGGAGTGCGTGGCCTGCCAGTACCAGCTGGAGAGCCGGCGCCACGACCTCTCCCAGCACGCTGCCTACCGCGGCGAGCTGGAGACCCAGGCCGGGCAGCTCTCCGGCGAGCTGTCCCGCCTGAAGGAGACCTGCGAGAAGGAGAAGGAGGCGCTGCGGCAGCGGCTGGAGGCTCCGCCGCGTCGGGAGGACAACCAGTACCTGCAGGAGAGCCGCCGGCTCTCCATGGAGTTCGAGAGCTTCGTGGCGCAGAGCCGCCGGGGGCTGGAGGAGCACTACGAGCCCCAGCTGCTGCGGCTGCTGGAGCGGCGCGAGGCCGGGGCCAAGGCGCTGCAGGCGCTGCAGGGGGAGATGCAGGAGATGAAGGAGGCCCTGCGGCCCTTGCAGGGGGAGGTCAGCCGGCTGCGGCTGCAGAACAGGAGCCTGGAGGAGCAGATCATCCTCGTCAAGCAGAAGCGTGATGAAGAGGTCAGGCAGTACCGGGTAGGCGTCCTCGGCGGCGTGTTCAGGTTTGGGAATCACTGTCTGGGGGCACCAAGGATGGGGATGTCAAAGGGCTGGTTCATAGGGACAAGGGGGGAGAGGGGTGGATAAGGAGGGCAGCGAGGTGAAATATCTCCTGTGGGTTCAAGTCAGATGCATCCCCCTCCCTGATACTTTTCTCCTTGAGGATTTACTTCATGCCCCTGAAGAAGCCCTAAAGTCTAAAACTCGGTGACTCAGCAGCACTGTGCCTTGCTTGGTCTGGATGCTCAGCATGAAAAGACCATTACATAGGCATTAGCAAACGTTCTGGGTTTTGGGAAGACCTCCAGGGCAGGCCCACACGTGGGTCATCAGGCTGCTGCTCCAGGTAAAGCCATGTCAGCCCAGAAACACGCAGACACATCCCGATACCCCAGGGGACAGACAGGAGGTGCAGGTACAGCACCAGCACCGCAGCTCAGCGTTTGATGAGAGCTGCCTGTGGGTGCTGGAAAAGAGACATGGGGCCGTGCCAGGCATCCCCCGCATCACCTCGTGCAGAGAGAAAATGCAATTCAATATCCACAAGAGCACATTTGGCAAGGCAGCTCTGCCACCCGTCTCGCTGCCAACATTTCCCGGCCACCACCGCTGCCCGGAGCCGGCGTCCCCACAGACCGGGGCTGTGGCTGCAGCACGGGGACCTCCAGGATCCCACCTCGCTCAGCAGCTAGCTGGGACCTTGGGGAGCCCCTGGTGTACCTCCACATTTTATTTTTCCCAGTCCTGTGTTTATCTTCTCAAGAGTTTTAGATTTACACAGCGCTGACAGCTTTTCAAACGCACACCTAGCAGCGTAAGGGACAAATCCAGCCAGCAGGGAAGCCAAAGCACGCGCTGCATTCCAGCCCTGGCTCCCACCTTCATAGGAAAGCAAAGCTTTTCTGCAGAGGCTTCTTAACACCGTGGCTGGCAGCTGCTGGCCTGGCTGCTCCTGCCTGGAGCAGAGCATGGACAGGCAGAGCCCCGTACGGCACACAGCTGCTCCCCCATAACTCGGTCTTGGCTTCTTCGCCCCCAGGAGCAAGTGGAGGAGCTGGAGGACAGGCTGAAGGAGCTGAAGAACGGCGTCCAGCTCCAGCAGCGCAAGAACCAGGAGCTGGAGGAGCTGCGGAGCAGCCTGCACCAGGAGCTGTCCATTTACAAGTCAGTCTGTCCATCCCGAGGTGGCTGGGGAGGGCTGGCAGCGGGCGAGCCTGGCGCTCCTCGCCCCGCACACGCGGAAGGCACGGGCACGGCTGCAGCCGTGGAAACTCCGACCCTTTGCCATGTAGCGATGTCATGGAAAGTTCTGTGCAAAATAGAAGCAGGGGCTGCCTTCCAAGAGGCAGGCGCGGCAACTTAAAAAAAAATATTTCCCTAGGAACACATGGAAGGGAGCAGAGTTCTCGGTTTGGGAACATTGCTGCAGATGCTCTTCAACAGAGAGAACCACCTCCTGCTTATGAACCCACACGGCTGCTTTCACTCCAGACTTCTTTACTATACAGGTTTTAAAGCTCCAGAAAATGTCCCTCAGTTTGGGGACTATCTTACTTACCAGGCTTTGCATTGTTGTGCATTCCTCCAATCTCAGCTGTGCACATCCTGAAGCATTTTCTGGAGCTTTACTGCCACTGTAGGATTCCTTTTTCCCCTTCCCCATGTGCCACGGGAGGGCATCCCCACCACCAGCAGCTGCAGTTCTCTTTTATCCATGAAAGACTGTAGCATGATAAGCCAGGGCGAGGCGATATTCCTGTTTTGGCCTGTCATATCAGCAGTCATTGCAAGATTTATTAACGAGGGTAACCGCATTGACAACTCTGAACAGATCCCAGCAACCCCACGTCTCTGCTGCGTGGGGTCTGTTCGATCGCAGGCTGCAGAGGCCAACAACCAAGCCCAGGTGCAGCTGCAGACTCTTAATTCCTGGGGATCTGCAAATTGCCATCACGGGAAGTGACAGGGCTCCAGATCTCCTAAGCGTCAGGGCACCTCGAGTTCCACATTTGAACCGGGGACCTGAGTTACGTACGTCTGAGCTGCCTCCTCCTGCAGCTCGCACCAGACCTCAGGTTCCCTCCTGCCAGAGCTCGTGCGACTGCCAAGGGCTCTGGCGGGGCTGCACAGCCACAGCACCATGTGCTGAGCCAGTTTTAGTGTCACCTGATTGCTTTGCTTCCACATTGTGAAATGGAAGACCTTTCAGTAGTCTCTCCCTGTTGCCCATTTTCTCCAGCCAGAATAGCTTACACATTTCATATATTCCATATTCGGGACACTAAATTCACTTTCTACCCATACAGGGGCTGCTTAGAAATCTACGGACACCTTTGCAAAAAAGAAGAAAAAGCAGACGAAGACTGTTAGAAACGACACTCTTCCTCTTCACAGCAGTAAGCGGAGGACAGAGGCAGCTGCAGGGGACGTTTCCTTTCACTGCTTATCTCCCCTGCTGTACAGCAGCTGCCTGAAGTCAGGAATGCGAGTGCTGCTGATCTTCTTGTAAAACTGCTTTTCCACAGAGGAGCAGAGAAAATTATACTTGCACTGAAAAAAGGACATATATGAAGAATAACAATGTATGTTTTGCTGTGTTTGGAAAATGTATCTTGTCTTGTTCCCTAGATGGAGTGTAAGCTTGCACAGAAGGTTTTGTTGGGGAAGGCGGTGTTGGGGGTTGATTTTTGAAGTTTACATACAGGTGAAGCTTTATCCTTTTAACAGGACTCTTTTGTAATTCAAGTGCTGTCTGCTGTATCGTGACATGCTCCAATGTGGGCCACAGAAACTGAAGCTTGTGGATAAAAGGTTTCCACTTTATATAAAGTCTCACACTGAAAATAAAGGTCAGTTTAAGGAGCTTTTGATTTCTCGAAGTTGTGTCTCAAAGAAAAATAAGCTTGTGTGCCAAACCATGGTGTGTGTAAGGTGTCCAAGTATTCATGCTGCAGACTACATAAAAAAAATATATCATTCCTGTGTCAGGGCTACAGGCAGACCCAATAGTCAGACAACAGCACACCTTGGGTGGAAGGCACACTCCCTCCCGTGCATTCCCAACTGCTTGGAGCTATTGAGTGCTTATCGCACAAAGCAAGCAGCAGAAACGAGAGGAGGTGGTGTTGAAGAAGCATGCATTATAAACGTAAGGACTATACATACCAGCACCTACCCTCTCATAGGGCACATACAGGTAGAGATTAGGCCCTTGCTTTATGCTCGCTTTCTCTGCTTTCTGACAAAATAGTTTACTCTCAAGAAAACAGTCAATGCAGAAGGAAACCATCAGCACAAAACCACACAGCAATGTAGCGTTTATGTAGAAAAAATTTATTCCATCTGAAGCACTTACACGCAATTAGTCATGAAGAACATGGAGAGTAACAGGTTGCTGGTGGAACTGGACACCCTAGTGGAAGATGTGCAGGATCTAGTGGTCAAGGACTAACTCCTAAAAAAGGTAGTTCATCCACATGTAATTTGCTTTACATGTACCAGCTACCAAGGCTGTTTTAGATTATGGGACATGCCTTCTGTGGGACATCAGCTGGTAAAAACATACACCTTTACAACTTGGTGGCCCCAAGTTTTTAAAACCATTTCACAGAAAGGAAAGAAATATATGTGAAAACACAGCTCAAGAAACACACAATAGAGCAAGATACATGGAAGGTGAACAATGCTCTGCAGGAACAGCTAAATGTATCCAAACTGCTGTCGCCCAGCAGACGGGAGAAAAGGGATAGGACCAAAGGAAGGAATGAAAAACCCAGAATTACCAGCAGAGAAAAAAAAATATAGAAAGAGATAATTTCAGTTCAAGTCAGAACCTGCTAGTCTTTTTTTGCCCTTTTTTTTTTTTTTTGTACCTGCAGAGGCAGAAAAAGCCACGCAGGTACAGATTAACTAAAGGAATCACAAGACTTCTGAGCTGTACTGAACAGGGCAAGACCTCCCACACTCCATTTCTGAACTGCCAGTGGATTAACACTTGTATCATCTCCATTGGCTTAAGCATATTCTGGCAGCTCTACTGATTTAACTTTTGTTTAAATTAGGCAAAAGCCGGTAGCCGTAGCAAGCTAAAGACAAAATAAGGAGAAAAAAAAAGTTCGCTCTGTACGAGGAAAGCAGCTAAAACGGGACAGCCAGCTCTATACACAAGAGGTTGCTGTAGGAAATATGACCAAGGAGCTACAGTGCGGAACCAGCTGAGTTGGGCTAAGTGGGCTAAGCCCTTTTCTTAGGGAGTACTCACTGTTTGGGATAAAAAGCAGTTGATGGTATCTACAGAAGGATGGCTGAACAAAGTCTACGTGTGTCTCAAAACCAGTGTTAAGTCAGTATCGGGTTGAGAAGGAAGAGAAGGAAAAAGACTAAAAACAGGAAGAGTTATCATCTAGGATCCTTGACCTTCTGGATCCACACTTCCTTCAGGATCTTCATCATTGTATATGTTTTCTGCCTGCAAGACAGAAGTGGAGGAACTGACAAAGCACTTACCACCTCATTTAACAGGATTCCATCTGCTAGAACATTTCCAAAAGTTCTGGCAGGTTTTTATCTACACGTGTAAGTTACCTATCCCTGATCCCTCAAGGCTATTTAACATAAAAGCTGCAACACAGATTTCTTTTTGGATATAGCAATGTCTTCAAAACAGTTGAGAAGTACCCTAAGTTACTGTATGTAGCTTGTGGAAATCTGACTTCTTAAAAGTAGAGACCACTGCAGGGCTTATTTCAATTAAAACTACTGTGTATATGTTTACTAGATCCTTTACTTTGCAGCAGCACCTTCCAGAAGAACTATATAGAATGCTGCTAGGACAAAGCCTCCGTGAACCAATCTATAAATAAACCAAAATTAGAAGAATGTCTAAGAAGTCTTATGACTAGAAGAAGTCTTTTGAAAGGTTATTCGAACTGCACAAGATTGTTCTCCAAAACTTTCAACAGCTGGTAATTTAAACTAGCAAGCTTTTTCTATTCACCCCTCTCCATCCACAGGGCGATATTTATATCATCTGAAAACATTTCATTTGTTACAACAGTAACTGACAGAAACCTTAATTTCACTTTTTTTTTTTTTAAACACACTGTTTTCATTCAAGCACAAAAAAAAAAATAGTTCTACACCAGTACTCTTTTTTTTTTCCTTTTAAATAGAGAAATAAAACAGTTTCTCAGTATTTGTAAACCCTTGTTTCTACCAAATCTAAAATGGATTTCACAACCCATTTGAGACTTAGGCAGCTCTACAAAGCAAGTCATTCTGAGAGCTGTAAATAAAACAGGAATGCTGAAATTCAGGCAGTTCAACACTCTCTTATCTACCACTTCCTGCACTTTCCCAAACAACTTACCATTTGCCAGACTTGCATGATATTATCTTCTGATACAGAACAGATTACCCAGGGTTCATTGGGATTCCACGAGAAATCAGATATCTTTGCAGTATGACCACCATGAATAAACTAGTACAGGAGAAAGAAAAAAACCAGTGGTGGTGGCAACATTTTCAAATCTATGTTACAGACATGAGTGACATAGGTCAAAACAATCAATGAGATTCAAAAGACTTACCAATAGCTCTGGGGGACCATCTTCAGCATCCTCAGGGGACTGTTCTTCTCCAATTTTACTTTAAAAGAAAAATGAAAAGGTTGTGTTTATTTTGTTGTTGTTGTTTGTGATGCAGTTCATCAATAATATTTTGTCATGACAACTCGACTAATTTGGATTTACCTCAAGTCCCAAACATTTAGCCTGCGGTCAGTGCCACTGGAGGCCAATATAGTTTCATTATGGGGAGACCACTGAACCTGCAGACAAGGATGAATTTAGAAAGCAAATTAGTTTTAAGAAGCCATAACATTGCTGACATTCACAGCAAACACCACTGTATCTTACAGGAGCTTTATGAAAATGCTAATTACTATTAACTCAAAATATAAATGTGCCCAATAATTACATTCTAAGATAGCAATTAGTTTATATACTCACGAGGCATTTGAGCACCAAAATGGTACCACACATAACCTCTCCTCCAACGAACGCCACACGTTAAGAAGTATAAACAACTCTCAAGGATATTAGCTACTCCTTAATAAGGACTGCACGAATATAAACTACAGATTCCTTAAATAGTAAGTATGGTTTACACATGAAAAGAAAATCGCTGCAATACAGCTTAACTGCCCAAAAGCTCACATTAACCATGGCTGCTGGAGATAAATCTCTCCAAAACATACCACTCACTAGGATCACAGGATTACAAAAGAAGACAATTTTGCATACTAACCTGACATTTAAGACTCTAGTTACCTCTAAATAAAATTATGTACAGAATCTTTTAAGTACCAACCCTTCTACAAAAAAATCCTTCTACATATTTTGGCTCTGACTAATGCATGAGCTGGAGATGGAAATATTGTAACTGCTAAGCACATGCTACCAATGATGTTAACTTTCTATATTTACAACCAGCAAAATTAGCAATTATTTTTTTGTCACAAGATGGTCCAGCAGTCCCCTTTAGTGATTACCAGCTAAAACCTTCTTACAGGACCAAGCTGAGAAGATGAAAACACTGCAGCCATTTCACTGTGCCTCCCTGCTTCAATCTGCTACCATGAATAATTTACATTTACTCTGTACTGCTAGTATTTCACTCTTAGCATTGTGGACAAAACTCTCAAATGTTTCCTTGTTACATTCTGACCCTGGCTTTCTGGATACTCTAAACTGTGCTGGAGTTGCCCCCCACACAGAAAGCTACACATCTCTACAACAATAAACCAGAAAATTATAAGCAGATGAGAGAAAAGAACACGAGGGTTTTAAGCACAAGTACGCTTAATAAAAACATAGAGGAAAAGAATACTTTTCCCTTTTCCCAGCCATCTAAGTAGAACTAAGGGCATAAAAGACAAAGATATTTTGTTATACCTGAAATATCTCATCTTTATGTGATTCAAAGGAGTGCAACTTCAGTTTCAAGTTCCTCAAGTCCCATAATGCGACAGTCTAGTCAAAGACATAAAAACATTTTTTTCTGAAGTAACCAATATAACATATCTACATTCACACATCAGAAACTAAACAAATATGTTCCAAGTTCAAGGCAGACCTACCTTGTCGGCTGATCCTGTAGCCAGGATAAACTCACTGTAGGGATTGAAAGAGAGGCAGTTGACTTCAGCTGTATGAGCATCCACCGAGTGACTAGGTTTGGAGGTGTTGTTTGACCGAGTATCCCAGCTGTAAGGAGAGAAAGGAGATACAAAGGCTTAAATCCCATTTTACTGGTGGACTTGGGGGCAGCTGGGAAAGCAAAACAGACAAGTGCTCAATCTCTAAAGACATTACCCCACTTACATCATGAGCTTCTGATCATCAGCAACAGACCCAAAAAGAGATTCGTGGAGCAGGTGCCAAGATACATCTTCCACTACCGCCGTGTGCCCTGTGAAGATGGTCTTCGCGTCCACCACTTTACCTTCTTTTGGAACAGCACTAATATCCCACAAGCAAATAGTCTTAAAATAAATAAATAAATAAATAAATTTGAATCTTCAGACAGAAATTCTCTTCACCTCCCCTGCCTCCTCCCCCTCAAAAAGAAAAACAGTTTTAACCTTTTGCCGAGGGTCACAAATAAAGTGCAGGATGTACCCCAGCTAATATTTAAAGTACTCACATGATCATCAGAAGCACTAAGCAAATGCCCACTCAGGTTTGGGTTCCATGACAGCCCATAACCTTCTTTCTGGTGTCCACGAAGACGCAGATCAGGGTTACACTCTCCAGAAGGGTCTGTAAAGCAGCAGCATAAGAACTCCAATGCTTAGTATCACTTTCAGTGCATTGTGGAATACCTGGCATTAAGTTTTACCGTGCTTTACTAAACTTCTCTTTGTATTTCCAACAGGATGCCTCTTTGTCCTTTCGAGCATTACCCCCAACCTACAAATCACCTCATTAAAACAAAAAGCAGTGAGACAGCACAGAGCAGTTTGTCTGCTTAGCCTAATAGACACACATTGCAGATTTTTTCAAAGCTGCAAATTTTTAGCCTGGATGACCTAGCAGTGGCCCTTTCTAAATTAGTGCTATGCTACCTGCTGAAGAGTCAAAGAAGCCCAGTAGCCACCTTCATACTCGGGCATGACACACCTGGTTTAGCTGGATGAAGGAACAGCAGCAGCCCAACTCAATTACTGCTCAGAAAATTCTTCCTAAATATTCTGCTGGTGGAGTATTGTTCCTTCTCTCATCATCTCCAACCCTACTTCAAAAGCGATAAATACACTTCTGATCTTCCCTGCAACTGGCAGAACTAGTTACTCTCTGTGATCTTGCCAAGCTCATCAGTAAATGAGAGGTAATATCCTTACAGATCAAGACAACAGTTCAGCTACCCAGCAGATCATATCATTTCCAGCAAGCCACCTTCTACCACTCCAAATACCATCACATACCCTGACATGGCAAAACACAGTAAAACAGCAAGAGAAAAACACGTACCTTTGTACTGATACACATCAGATATGTACGTTCACGTCTCTACAAAATAACCTTTTACACTAAATGCCCACTTTCCTCTAAAATTACAAGTGATATGCAACCCACAAGAGTTTTCAACCTCTTTTGCACTACATCAGCTTTTTCTTAAGAATCTTTTCTTACGAAAAGGCTGTCATTTATATTCTAATGACCTCTGAAGCACAGACATGACAAAGATTCAGACACCTGGCTTAGAAGGATGTTTGGTGTAATCAAAGACGAGGACATCACTGGATGGAGTCTTTGTGGCAATGATGCAGGGGTTCTGTGGCATGTAACGCGCTCTGTTCACTTCGCCCTCGTGATTTATCTTGATTTCAATTTCAATTTTTCCACTAACTGACCCAAAGCCTCCAAACTCTGGAGAAAAAAAAAAGGAATTTAATAGTTGTAAATAATTACTCATTTTCAGATCAAGACACAAAGATCCAGACTCAGTTACTGGTACTACTTATTCTGGGGGAATAGTCACAAGAACATACAACTAGAAGAATCCAGTTTTCAAATGGCACATTGTCTTAAATATCATAACATAAAAATATCAGGACTTTGGTGAAGTTTAGAGACAGTTAAAGACTGTTTTCTCCTAAAACAACACAAGTCCCAAATTCATCCCACTTAAAATTCTTATCTGTAATGAAGATATGTGCTGTATATTTAAGATTAATATATTGTAACTGCACTTTCAAATACATCAAAGTTCAGCATTGCAGAACAGACAAAATTCTGGTACAAAGAAATTGCTGCACAAGGTTTAAAATGTGAAACTATGTAACTTGCTAAAGTCACCTTATATCTCTATAGTTAGTTATAGTAACAATATTTTAAGGAACTTGCACAGCAATATTCTGGCAAAAAGAAGGTTTGCAGTTTGTTTTTTTTTTTTTTAATCAGAATAGTGTATTTTTGAAAAATATCAAGATAGAATAGAAACAAAGTATTTATTAGACAACATTGTGTTCATCAATAACTCTAAGAAGCCCCAACATCAAAACACAAATTGCATAATCCAGGCTTCTGGTAAAAACAAAAGCTAACATTAGGTCATTGAGGACTTTCGCCATGTAGAAAGATTGATTCAAGCAAACAAAAGTGAGAAGCGCCTAACTTGCAGCAATGCTGACAGCCAACTAAGATTACAGAAAGCATCAAATTCAAGGCTGATACACTAAACAAAATACAGTCATCTTTTTATCCAAGTCAGGCTGGCACAAGTGTCAGGCAGCAGAATTCAGACTAGAGGAGAACATCTGAAATGATACAGTCCTCTGAAATAAAACATCCTTTTATGCGAGTGACTTTCTCACTGAGTTTACGTAATGCAAAAGTGATGATAAAAACCAGGTAAGCAGTACTCCAAGAAATTCATTGTCGACTCATGATGAAAAATAGAGGGGTGAAGTTTTTCCCTGCATGCTTTTTCAGTAGGTCTTCCAAGACATTATGCAGATACATCAAACGCAGTATTTGTCCATTAAGTAAGGATACCACTTAGAAATAAACCGACCAGTTTAGGAGTACTATCTGAATTTTATTACCTGAACGTTAAGAAAAAAAGAAATATTCAGCTGATAGGAGGAGGAAAAAATGGTTAAAACTCCACCTGGTTGACACCTTTGGTCCCTTACCTCCCTTCTCACTATCATAGTGCGAAGCATCAAACTGCGCATCGTCATTCGGCAGCTGCACGCTAGCTATCACGAGATGATTTTGTTCATCTGAAGTATGGGTGCCCAGCACTAACCGATGAATACTGAAGTCTTTGCCCTCAGGTCTGCAAGAGAAGAGGCTTACATGAGAAACAAAAGGGGTTCACACAAACACTGAGCTGACTGCAATAGCCTTTGATTATAGTGATTATACTGAAGTTATATCTATATTTACTAATACGTTGGAAGAAAGGAGACTTTTGTTTTTAAAGAGGGTGAAGCGGAAGGAAGAAAAACATCAAATCAAGGGTGTGAAAATATCTTCTCAGTGATAAAAGGTTTTTATTTTCCTAAAATAAAAGTGTCTGCACTGACTCTAGTATTTGTGGTCCTCAACTTGCTGCTGGCAAGGCAAGGATACAAAAAGCAATTAAGACAGAAAGGAATCGGATAATGCCTTACTTCAACCAAAAAAAAGGGATCCTGGATTTACTATTTACCGTGGTTTAAAGAGAAAGAGCAGCTCACCTTGTTACATCCGGCAGCCACTGCGCAGTCAAGCTGGGCCATTCCAGAGCGTGGGTCATGACCAAGTCGTACAAGAAGGGAGTATTCTTCTTCCATATTTTGTACTCTTCGTTGATCACGCGTTCTTCCACCGCATCATCAAAGGCTGCTAATTTTTTTTTTTTTAAAAACACACGTTAGCGCTGCGAATACATTTATAATGCGTACACAGCGTCACCAACAAGCACTGAGCGGGGAGCCCAGCACCATGCGCACCGGCCTGTGGTCACACTGCCCTGCGGGCACAGCCCCGGGCCCCGAACCCCGCTGCCTCAGGCGCTGCGGGGCCCGGAGCAGCCCCGGCCCCGTGCAGGCGGGGGCGGTCCCGAGCTGCTACCGAGCGCCTGGGCCCGGCAGCCCGCAACCCCCCGGGGCTCCCCGGGCCCGGGCGCGGCCCCCCCAGGCCCCCCTCAGCCCGCCGCAGCCTCACGGGCCACGGGAGCACCGCGGGCCCCCCCCCGGCCCCCCCGGCCCGGTGCAGGCCCCGCGGGCCCGGCGAGGCCCTGCCCGCTGCGCGCCCCCTGGCGGAGCCGCCCCCGGTCCGCGCGGGCTGCCCCCGAGCGCGGCGGGGCCTGGCCGAGACCTGGCGGAGCCTCGGGGCCGGGCCGTACCTTCCTTATCCGCCATGGCGGGGCGGCGGCGGGCGCTGCGGGGCCGCGCGGAGCCGTCGGGCCGCGGCTCTATTGTTCCCTGCCCCCGCCGCCTGCCGCCCCGGCGCGCCGCGCACCCCCGTTCGCGCGCCAACGCCGCCCAATCGGCGCCCGCCGCCGGGAGGCCGCGGCCAATCGGGGAGCGGCACGGGGCGGGGACAGGCCGGCCGCGCGAGCGCGCCCGGGGGTCACGTGGGAGGGAGGCCGGGGAGGGAAAGGCGGGGGGGGTGAAGCTCCCCTGGGAGCCGCCATTTTGCGCAGGGGAAGGGGCGGGCGGCGCGAGCCCCTCGAGCAGCTCTTAAAGGGGCAGCGCCCGCGGGCAGGGCCCTGGGCGGGGGGGGGCGCGGCTCCTGCCGGTACCGGGGGCAACGTGTGGGGCCTGGCCCGGTCCTGAGCCTCTCCAGAGCACCCCCTGGGGCCCTGCGCCGCCCGCAGTCGCCCATCGCTGCTTTTTTCCCCCAACTCCCCTTCACAACGTGCAGACCTAGCGTACCTGGAAGCGGGAACCCCGTGTTGTGCTGCTGCTGTGACTAGCAGCAAGAAAAGGCCAAGGTGTATTATTAATAAATATTATATGGCACCTGTATATCTATTGTTTGTGTTGTTTGGGGAAGTCTTGGGCTCAGCTGTGGGTTAATCTGAAAATGCACAAAAATATTGAGAAAATGAGAATAGTTATTGTACCTGAAAATCTACGGTTCTAATCTGAGAAAAAATTCATTAGCCTGCAGTTAATCAGAGTCTCCAGTCTAGGTCTGCTCAATTTACAAATGTAAGCTGGTGTGAAACAGAGCAACTGCTAAGGTCTGATCTGAGAATCAGACTTCTAAATGTTTTTTTAATGAAAAACACCCATACCACTCTAAAAAAAAAAAGGAATTCTGGGGGAAATGAACACACACAGTTTTATTTGCCATGCCCATTTTTCTAGGATCAAAGCCTTAAATGAAGTCCCTCTCTTGAAGGGAAAAATACTTTTTTTCTTTAAAGCTGTATGTAAGGTTTTCCATCCCAGCCTGGGGTCTGAAGGCAGTAGATACTCCAGCTTGCTGTGTAATGTACCAGTGGGCTGAGTACCCTCACCTGTAAAACTTAGGAGCCAAGCTTACCTGAAGCGTGAAAGTTTAATTTGCTTTATAGCTGTTTTCATTATTTGTCCTTATTACAGTGTTTTGAGGATGAATCAAATGCCTGGTGCTGTACGCCAGCAGAAGAAACGTGGTTGCTCCCTGCAAAGGCTGCGCTGCGTGCTTTCCGCGAGGACCGCAGCCCCTCGCCTCGCTGCCGGCGTGCGGCTCCTCTCAGCTGGTGAGCCGAGCGGGGCAGGATTGAACCTTCCCCAGTTCTGACAGCGAGCAGCGTTAACGTGTTTGTTATAAATACACCAGCCTGCGTACGGCTGTTACCAAGCTGCTGCCAGGTGAAAAACCGCCTGAAAGGCACTTCTCCCTGTTGCTGCAGCAGCATCACGGGAGGCACGAGGCTGGACGTAGGCGGCGGTGGCCATGTTCCGTGCGACCAGGAAGTGAGCGAGCGGTGCTCAGCCCAGCAGCTATGGCAGGCGACGAGAGGGACTACAACCTGACGGAGGACCAGAGGGCTATCAAAGCCAAATACCCCCCGCTCAATAAGAAGTATGAATGTGAGTGCTTTTAACGCTATCCTGATACGGCACGTGTGAGACGGTGCAGTCGGGGCGGGGGAGAAAGGAAGAAAGCAGGATATGCTGTTTAGGTGCTTGTGGGGTTTTGTAATGTGCTAGTTTCGTGTGTTTAGACTGTGGGATACGTCTGTAGTTGAAAATAGAGATGAGATATATGCGTTTCTCTTTATGGAAGGTAGCTGCCTTTTTTTGTTATGGGTGCTAAGGAAATGATATGAATAAATTAGTTAAGAGACTTAGGTTGAAAACTTTAACCTTTTGAGCTATTTCTTAGCTAGATGGTACATTGTCTACTTCCCTTATATTAGAAGAGATAATGAAGAGTGTGTTGGTCTTCTGTGTGTTTTTTTTTTATTTTTATTTTTCTTCCTCCTACATGTACTACACGGGATCATTATTTCTTGTTTTCCCCACCCCTGGAATGACTTCTAAGAACTTTCAAGCCAGAGGGCGTCAGCCCAAGCACCATCGTAAGGCACTCACAGGGTACCATAGGGTGTCTGTTTTCTATTTGAGCAGTGTCTGTTTGGAGGGACAGTTTATACCACTCTGTTAGAAGATGTATTTTTAGGATGTGTTCAGATCTCTATTTGATAGCAATGCAGAAATAGGGTGACATATTACAATAGTTAAGTTGTTTCTATAACTGGAAGAGATTTTATTCTTTTACGTTCACTGGAATTTGTTTGCTTTAGAGACAGTTGTTGAGAAACCGTTAATAGTGTGGGAATGATCTAAACAGCATCAGAACAATCATTCAGTTGGAGTGATCACAGCGTGGCATATTTACATCCCAAGATAGCCCTGTTTCTACCAACCTCGCACTATTTTCCATTTCTCTCGTTTCTCTAAGGGAATATAAACAATGTTAATGTAAAACTTAATACATGCTTGGGATGTTAAGCTTATGTTATTAGTGAAGATTACTTTATATTTTGTATTACATACTTCTAAAAATTCTCCTTTTTGCATAATGGGTGGTTTTGGGTGTGGACAGGTACACTTTTTCACTGAGCTGTAAACGTTTGCAAATCTCATCCTCTGCATGAATAATTTTAAGTCCTGCAGACTTCAGCAAAAACTCTTTATTGCTGGTTAGTTATTTTTTGTTGCAATTAACTTGTAGAGAAGCCTGTTGCATTGCAACAGCCATACTTTGAACATAGGGCACATGTACATGTAGGGCACTGACATAATTTGTATTAAACACAATTTTTCTTCTATTGAGCAGAAGGCTTTACCTATGCTATTTTTTCCTAATACACTGGAAAACAGATTATCATTGTTTAATGTCTCAGGATGAATGCAGAAAGTTATTGTTATAACAACAATATTTTTTATCCTCATTTTAAAGTATATGTGGTGATGTCATGCCTTTTCTTTTTCCTTCCTCCTCAGATTTGGATCACACAGCAGATGTGCAGTAAGTATGGGCAGGTGGGATTTATCTATATGACAAATGGATTATTTCTTACACTGCTACAAGTTTCGGGTGACTGCTGAAGACTGGTTACAGATGTACACCTTATGGAACTAGGAAATGTCATGTACTAAGTTTTTTGGATTGTCTGTTTCATTTCTGCTTTTCAGAGGGCATAGAACCACATACTTGGTTTCTTTTCTAAAGTAGTATTGCTGTGGTGCTTCTGATTAAGCTTCTGTTCTTTGGAAGTGTCTTTTGAAATCTTTTTTTAAATGCTTGCCCCTACAACAATTTTTTTCTTAGTAGTCTACTTTCATAGATATCAATTAGCTATATTACAAAAGGACATTCCTGTTGTTTGATTAAAAATAAAATCCATTTTCTCCCAAGAAATTCTTCTCACATACTGTAAGAAGAAAAATCTGTGATCTACTCAAATGCATAGGTATAGACGAGCATTTCTTTGCAGTCACTTTCTTTGTATTTGTTCTTATGTTCGCATTTCTCACCTGCATAATACTCTTATTTATCTATTTATTTATTTATTGTTACAATGTGGTAAATTATCCTGTGTCTCTTTAGGCTACATGCATGGGGAGACACTTTGGAAGAAGCATTTGAGCAGTGTGTTATGGCCATGTTTGGCTACATGACTGATACAGAGACTGTGGAACCTCTGGATACCGTAGAGGTAGAAGCAGAAGGTAAGGCTTTTTATATTGGAACTTTATGAACCCTGCAGGTGGAGTGTACCAAAATCTTCTGAGTTTTTAGATGTACTTTTGTAACAGTTGATGAAAATTCAGTTAAGCATAACTAATCTGAATCTTCTAGTGCAGAAGCTGTACATCAGCTGTACTCTTAAAAATGTTTGGGTGTTCTTACTGGGACAGTCAACTGACTGACTACCTTATCTGCTTCAATCATGCAGGGCATGACATGTTGTCTCTTCTCTTTCACTTCTTGGATGAGTGGCTGTATAAATTCAGTGCTAATGAGTTCTTTGTACCCAGGGTAAGCGTTCTGTTTTGTTCTATTTCCATTTTGTGGGACAAGTCAATTCTCTGATAGTACCAGCTCTGAATGCAATGTCCCCTTAGGGAAGAAAAAGGGACACAACAGATCACTTAGGTGTAATGCAGAGAATAAGATACCAAGGCACAAAAAATTCAGAAATAAGCACTTAGCTTTGTTTCCACAAAAAACAGTCATTACCTGCCATTATACCTCAGTGGCAGCTCTGCTGTCTGTATGTTCCAAATAGCAGTATATGTCTTTGAGAATGCTCAGATTTTCTGGTTTTAGATTCCATTTAAACAGTGGAATATTCTTGTTAATGAAATATTGTGCCTGCAGATAGAAGACATTGCTAACACATTTTTTTCTCTTGCTTTCTCTGCAGGAGGTGAAAGTGCTTTACATTGACCGAATGCAATTCAAAATAAGATCAATTGGGTGAGCTTTAAATGATTAACTGAGTAATGAATATCTTCCACTGAAGACACATATTGCCCTCAGTGATTGCTCTGAAATACTGTGATGTACTGGGAGGGCACTGATGCTTTCTAAAACGTGGATTGTGGACTCCTTTACCATTCTTTGAGGCTTTAAATCAAAGTCTCACTGTCCTATGCTTGTCAGTGAAACTAGTTGTAACATTTGATTAAATATTACCAATACGATCACCTCTTTTTCTTTTTGTTTTTAAAGGTGGGGAGAAGAGTTCTCTTTACAAAAACACCCTCAGGTATGCAGTGATTCACATGTACATCTTTATGTTTTAGGGGTAGGAGGGGGACGGGGTGGTGTCTTCTAAGTCAGACCTCTAAGTTGGCAAGAGATCCAAGTATAAACGTATTTGAATGGTATCACAGGCACTAACAACTTAAGATCTTACATCCTGCCTTTTTTTTTTTTTGTGAATACATTTCTGAACTGTTGAGCTGATGCTTCCTTCACACTGGCAAACTCAACAGTTGGCTTTTTTTTTGTGATGTACGATAAAATAGTGAAACAGTCGATATTCAGAATGTTTATGTGGGTTTGGTTCTCACATTGTTATCACAACTGCTTGCTTAGTCTTATTTTGCTTAGAAAATTCATGCTTTTGTGTCTTTTTCACTCTAGGGCACAGAGGTCAAAGCCATAACTTACTCGGCAATGCAGATCTGTGAAGAAGAAAAGCCAGAAGTCTTTGTCATCATTGATATTTAAAGCAAGAGAAATTTAACTAAGCGGATACTTGCCATTGGCTGACAAAAGTCCCTAGAAAACTAACCCCCATGAAAGTGACTAAGGAATTAGCTAATTCAAATCATAAATTGAAGGGGGTTGTGGGAAATGTTATCCTCTATTTTGACTTGAGGATGGTGAGCCAGACCAATACCTGCATGCCAGGAAAAAAAGAGCTGGTTGGGTCTGGGGGTGGATTTGAGAAGAGAATTATAGGGGTTGAAAGTCTCTCAGGAATGCTGGTAGTCAGCTTTTAAAGCTGATATGTGTGTTGGGTGCTGTGTGAACTAAGATAAATTAGTGGAGCTGCTAGCTAAATACTAGCTTTTTGTAGGGTGGCAGGAGATAATTACATGACTTCATTTGCAAATTTAAATAGAATAATTTTGAGCTCTTTTGTATTATCTAAAGGGTCCAAAATATCTTCAGTGGATCAGATTAAAAGCTTTTGTTTGAAGGACACCTAAGGAAGTAAAATAATTTTATAAATTCGAAAAAAAAAAGTCACACCACCAGGTGGTGCTGACTTCTTGGAAATAAATTTCCAGATGAAATCTTAAAGCATGTGACCATGTACAAGGAATACTAATAGCATCTATTATCCTTCTAAAAAAGTAGACAGCTTTGCTGACACTGTAGAAAGGAATTCACCAGATTCTCTGCAGGTTTGCTCCTATGTCTTGTGAAAGCTGATTCTCATCTTTTACAAGAAGCAGACAATCTGGATCAGCTCCCATTTTTTTTGCAAAGGACAATGTAGAGCATCCCTCAGGTGGGAGGACTGTGCATGGTGATTCAACGTGTCAAACTGACTGTTTTTGATTATTACACTGTTTTTTTCCATCGAGAGGAGTCCACGCATTTAATCACTTTTCAGTTAATACAGCATTCTGAGACTGTGTCTAACCCCTGAAAAGCTTCTTTTAGCTTTTCCTTTAATGTCAAACACTAGACTTGAGTTCAGTAAATCAAAAATAATTAAAAAAAAGTTTTGTTTTAAATCACGGGACAGCAAATGTGCGTTACCTGCCATTGCTATTCAAATGTGACATAGGCACAGTGAGTAAGGGAAGGTCTGCACTGCCATGACCTGTTTTTATGATAAATTCTAGAGGTGCTTTACCACTGGAGGTAAAATCTCATCTTTATTTTGCTGTAAAACCATCTTAAATAGACCAGACAGTTTTTATTTCCTATTGTGAAGATGAGAGATAAAATCCCTTCAGTTTTTTGAGAAAGCTTCAATGCTGAAATAAAACTAAAAGAATTAATGGATTTGTGTGAATAACTTTGGCTGTGAGTAACTCTGGCTGGTGGATTTTTGAGTCTAATAGGTTACATTTGCGCTTTGTTCTCTGCTGAGGTGAGCAGGCCCATGTTTGAACAAGTACGATTTTCACACAGCGGGTCTTCTCTCCCCTCTAAAGGAGCCCCAGGGCTCCAGCACGTGTCCGTGGTGTCCTGCTGGGACACGGGACAGTGCCAGCACGGTGGAGCCGTGGAGAAGTAGCGAGACGTGGGCCTGTCCCCAGCCCAACAGCCCAGGGCCCCCAGTGGCGGCCAGGGCGGGCTCGGCGTCACCGCTCCGGCCCCTCACCCGGCCCAGCGCCGCTACCGCCCCTCAGCAGCGGCTTTGACACCTCATTGGCTGGCTGGGTCAGGTGACCGCGGTTAGCCAATTGGGCGTCGAGTGTGAGGCGGTTTTGATCTCCACAGCGCCTGAGGCGAGTGCGGGGCTGTGAGGTGGGTGCAGGGGGGAGAGGCTGGGCTTTCCTTTTACCCCTTTCCCTTTTTTTTTTTTCCCCCACTGAAAACGATAGAAGGGACGTTAATGCAGTTTAACTTGGTAGTGCTAAAAGGCCATGTACACCATCAGTCACAACCTGTAGTGACACCATAAACCGCTCTGCTCTTACAGATGCTGACAGGAACTTAATAGAAAAGCACTTAATTGTTACTCATTTATTTTTTTCAATATTTAAATACTGTAAAACAGGTCTTAAATTCTCCATTTTAACAGCTGCAAGAGTGACAGGCCTCAGTAAGCAGCTGTTTTCTCAGCTGGCCATATTCTACACCCAGCTGGAGCCCAGCTCAACACTACCTGCAATTGGTTACTTCATAAACATGCTTCAACAGCAAAACCTCCCTTTTTTGCTGTTAGTTGAGAAAGCTTTTCATGTGCAGTCCCTGTGAGATCAGCTGGAGGCAGTAGTGGCAGTTCTGCGAGCGGTTCAAAGGAGAGGGTTTTACACAGGCATGCTAAACCTGCGGAGGTGTTTGCTAAAGGATACTGTTGATGTAAGCGTAGATGAGTCTAAGGGTAGAGTGGGGCAGTACTTAAAAGAGACATGCGTTGGTGATTGCTAGATGTGCTAAATCCTAAATTAAGAAAATCCCCTAAACTGAAAATGTCTGGAGTCAGGGAGAGCATTAGGGAATTCTTATACAGGGTTGTCCTCTTCTCACTTTCCCGTAGTTATCTGCTAATGACAACTAGTGGAGACAGAACCTTGAATCAGTATGACTGCTCTTAAATTCTACAAAGGGAATTTTTGCTCGTTTGTCAGTAACCTTAAGCTACAAGTCCTGCTAACCTTGCTTTCTAAGGAAAAGTGGAATAAAAAAGAGACATGAGAACAAACAGTGGTTCTTTATCAAGAGTTCCCATTGTTAATGCCATTCTCTACTCAGTCCAAAAAGCTTATATTTTTTCACTTCACCTTTAAAAAAAAATCACTAACCATTTTCAGTTTCTCTAGGGAGTGGTGGTTCTCTTACTCAGAAAGAGTAAGACTGCAAAAAGAATATCATTACTAAAACTGAAGGCTCCAGAAGTGCAAAGGTTGCTTAAACTCTAAGGGAAATTGTTTATAATTTTTATTGTTTGGTCAAGTAGCCTTTGAGCATCCTATTTTTTTTTTTTATATGTAAGTAGAATAGCTTTTCTAAAATAGCTACATGATGTGTCCCATTGAAATTAAAGAGGCTTGTCCTCTGTGGTATTTTAGCATAAGATAGACAAGAGTTTAAGCAAATCTTGCACCGGTCCTGAAAAAAATGGAAGAAAGCTGAGAACTGTACTTCCAGTGATTGCGCTTTTATTTCCTTGGAACCATGTTAGTTTATCTTTGTTTAAAACTCACAGTACAAAAAAACTTCATATCTGAAAAGGCAAACTCATACTATGGAAATCCACTACAGATGTGCTATTCATTATTCTGCTCTGTATGGCGGTGTTTATTCTTTAAAACGATTCATGCTTTTCAGAACTATAAGAAACAGATCAATCAGAAAACAAAGCTGCAGTACAGCAGGAAGAATTCTATTTGTTTACTCCTTTCTTAGGAAGTTTAAGTGTATATACATGTTAATTACAGTGTCAACGAAATTCTTTTACTTTTCTGAGATGCTTTTGTAAGACTTTTTCAAAGCAAATTATCTTTTTTTTTTAAATCTATGTAGTATAGAATCTTCCTTGTGGAACTGTAAAATAGTTTATACTTTCATTATGAACAGGAGCTCTGTGTAATTCTTTGAAGAAATATAAAGCAATTTTTCTAAATAGTTTCCAGATAATAAGTAATTTCTGGATGATGTTTAGAAGTAGTTACACTGTTGTGTGTCTGTGAGTACAAAGCAACTTGTTTGTAGCCCTATTTTGTTTCTTACAACATAACTTTAACAATATTTAATGAACTAATAAACCAGCATTAGTTGGTAGAACACAAGTAATTTAATCTTGAATACAGCAATAACAAATATACAAATATATCTACCTAAGATTTGGTTTCACCTTTTCATCTGCCTCATTCGGAGTATCATCATTAACACGTCGGACAACCAAGTTATACGGTTCTTCCTCCACTGTTTCATCATCTGATTTGTGTTCCTCTTCCAAAGCCCAACTGGAATGTTTGTTTCCTGTGGGGGTGACAGGAGAATGTTCTGCATCTAAATCGTCAGGGTTGCTGTCAAAATTAGCTTCTGCTAGACACTTATGGCACAGTCTGTAGCGTCTTGTTCCTTGCTGAACAACACATCCTGTTAGGTCAGTTACGTGCCGCTTGCATTTTCTGCAGATAAGTTTGCCGGCTTGATGTATCTAAAAAGAGATTTAAAATTTGAAAAGGTCAGTGCTCAACCAAAGACAGTTTTTTTTTATTTTTATTTTTTAAATAAAAGAAAAAAGGAAAATTCACTGGATTGTTCTAAAAAGTAAAGGTAAAAATCAAGTTTTCCAACGTAAATACTGAATAATTGAAGTTGATACGCAGCTAGGACACTTTTCTGGTACTAGTTATAGAAATGACCAAACAGCTGGTACCAATGAAATCTTGGGCTTTCTTTCCTAGGCTGAATCTCCTGTTGGCATGGCGTACCGTTTGGAAGTGGTTACGTAAATGCTCCAGTCGAGTGAATCTCTTCCCACACGCTTCGCACGGGTACGGTCGCTCCCCTGTGTGACACCGAAGATGTCGCTTCAGGTCTGCGCGTCGTTTTACGGTGTGCGTACAGAAGGGGCACTTGAATCGCATCCGAGGTAGGTCACCTGTCACGGAGAAACACAGGTAACACGTCAAACACCACAGTCTTTCTTTACACAGTAGTTTGGTTATTTTTAAGCTTAAATAAGCAGCAGGTCATTTTTCCTCTGGTTTGTCACTACATAAAAAAAAATAAATCACGAAATATAATCCCTAGAAGACAGTATTTCTTACTGAATATGTTCGGCATTTGATGATATAGTCTTCCTTATTCCAGGTGTTTAATTTTAGACATACAGATGATCATGAATACATAGACGACAATGTATATTGTAGCTGACTCTTGCGTCAGCTAATACTTCAGAAATTAGGTATTTGTAATCTCTGTAGTATAGTAGGATTTTAAAGTCTTAAAATTATGCCTTTATTATAAGCTATAGGTATATTAGATTAGTTTCCAAAATATATGTGTAAGAATATACCTGTCAACTTCATTCCACCACCTCAGACACATGCTGCCAGTTCACTAAGAGCTTAGACGCTTTACGTAGTGCGGCCAAGCGATCGTGAAGTTCTGGGTTGGTTTGCACCTTAAGGGAAATGCAGCACGGCGCCAATGCCAGGAACCTTCTCTTGTAAAGAGCACAGGATCAGGCTGAACACCTCTACTACTGCCAGATACCAGGGGCGTTACAAGGGTGATTCAGTCCTTCAGGTCCCTAAGTCAATTATGAACCCTTTAGGCTTCATAAAACTCCATTTAGGTCCAAATAATCAGGCATGTATTATTTTAACTACAGAATACCTGGGTCAGGCTCTCTGATTCTAATTCTCTTGCCCTGTTCCAGCTTCAGAGCCTCTCATTCTGCCAGGCGCTACAATAGAGTAAGTAGTAAGTCAGTCATCTGCAAGACTAGGCATCATTTTGGTTCTCAAGCAGCCACACAAGATTCTCTCATCTGACTTCTAAATAAAGACCAACTTTGCAAAATCGTATGTATTTTTTACCTTCATTCCAACTACTCATTACACCTAAAACTGTGGGCACTGAGGTGTACAGTTCTTCTGCTTTTAATTCCATGAACTCAGGAGAAGTTCGCGAAAGTTCTTGTTCTAGCTGAGCAACAGACCACCTCTTCGGTATTACTTCTGATTCGTGATTATATCCATAATCATCATGATCAACATCGTTCTCAGCATCAAATTCAGCTTCCTCTCTAGCCCGAGGGAGGTGGCTAGAGTCTGATGCATTACAACCTTCGCCAGCCCGCTCGGCTTTGTTTGATTTGTACTGCCCAACATCACGTGTCTGGGACAATCCTAGATGCTTTCGGCGCTTTCTCGTTGAGCTCTGTTTTCTGCCCCTCTTTGATAGCTGTGTTTCTGCCCGCTGAAGAATCACCTGTGAAGACAGGTAGCTGCTGTAACTACTCCACGAGTTTTCATTCACCGTATTAGCCTTTTCATCTGGAATTGAATAGGAACGCCTTGGGTTGCTCTTTGCTTTTCTCCTTGACCGATAAAGAGTTGGATGAGCAGGTTCACTGTTGGTACTTTTGGCTGAAAGGCTAAGGTATTGATCCTTTTCCTTTTCATTAATATCCAGAGAGGATTTAATGAATGTCTTGCAGACATTAAGAATATCCGTCATCTGCAGATAGCTAGCAGCTGACATAACTTCGATCACATTTTGACCGGTTAAAGGCAATATGCCTGAATACACAAAGTCCAGGATAACCATAAATGTCTCTGGAGAGAAGACCTCAAAAGTAGCTATTGTTGGCTGACTCGTTTCCTTGGAACTCTGTGAAAGCAGCATTTTGAAATATCCACTACTGGCAAACAGGACATTTCGATGTGCTTTGAAGACCTTCCCCTCCACCAGGATACTGCAGTCGCAAAATAAGTCTTGCTTCCGTTGTTCATTTAACTGCTCTAGGAGGTGAAACTGATGGGAAGAAATCTCCATTCCAGTGAGGGAGTAACAGGAAATCTTGCTCTTAAAAAAAAAAAAAGGCATAATCGTGACAATCTAAAACTAAATCGATGTTGCTGAATCCTATTTTAAGAGATGAGCACTATCTTTAAAAACATGAAAGCTGTACGCATCATCATATGCCCCATATAGCTCCACCCCCGCGCCCCGCATAATATAGCCGAGTACATTAAACAACTCTAAAAGAGGTGAAAAGATGCCTCCGCAAGAATAGCGCATAACCTGAAAGTTCAAGATTGCATCCGAGAAGACGGAAAGGATTCACAGACAGGACAGAACCCAGTCAGCCCTTCAGCAACACGGACTGCCGCGCTCCGGGTGCGAGTCCCTGCCGTGCTCGGCCAGCCGCGGGCAGCGCCTCTCCCAGCACCCGGCCGGGCTCCCCCGGTCCCGGCAGAGGCTGCCGCCGCTCACCCGCGCCCCGGCCGCTCGGCCCCGGCAGCCGGAGACGCCCGGCGGTGCAGGGCCCCCGCCCGGCCAGGCGCGGCTGCGGCTCCCCAGCGGCACGGCACGGCACGGCACGGAGCCCGCAGCCCCCCCCCGGAGCCCCGGCTCCCGCTCCCCGCTCAGCCGGCGCCTCGGGCGCTCCCCGCCGCGCCGCCGCCCGGTGCCCGGTGCCCGGCGCGGCCCCGCTCCCGCTGCCCGCGGCCGCCCCGCGCTGGCAGCGCCCCAGCCCGCCCCGCGCGGCCCCTGTCGCCGCGCACCCGCCGCCCGCTCCCGCGCAGCCCTTTGTTGCCGCGCCCGGCTCCTTGCAGCCGCGCCCGGGGCTGCAAATGGCGCCCGCGCGGCTCTCCCCGCCGCTCCGCAGCCCGGCCGCCCGGCGGCCCCCCGCTCCCGGCGGCTCCCGGCGGCTCCCGGCCGCTCCCGGCGGCTCCCGGCGCCGCGGCGGGCGGCGGAGCCGACGGACGTCCCTCGCCGCAGCCCGCTCCAGGCTCCCCCGGCCCCGGCGCCCGCTCCGAGCGGCCGGCGCGGGGCTGCGCAGCCGCCGCTCACCGGCTGGGTTCCGCGGGCGGCTGCCGCTCGGCCGGGAGGAGCAGGCGGAGGATGCGGGGTCCCGGCCCCCGCTCGGGGCTCGCTGCGGCTCACGGCGCCGTGCTGGTCGCGCAGCCCCGAGCCCTGGCAGCCCGAACGTGAGAGAAACAAAAGGTATTTGCTGACGTGGGCGTTGGACAGAGACGCCCGAGGGCTGGGGACACAATTAAAGGGGCAACGCACCGATTGCAGGCGCAGCCCAGCAGCTCCCTCCGCCTGCTCGCCCCGCAGTCTGGGCTGCTTTCCTCTTCCCACACCCACATGCTGCCCAGGAGGCCCGCTACCTTACCGTATACAATGCACTGCCATTGTTAACGGCACGGCTAGATAGCTTTCGTGTGTGGAAGGAAGGCGCCACCTGAATGGGAAATATTTGTAGTTCTGTGCAGTAGGATATATTGTGTTACTCAATACAGCAGCATTTTTATAATAGGAAAGTTTTGTATTCAAACAATGGAGGACATCCAAACCCAATGTACTGCAAGTGGGGGTGCAACAGTACAGATATTTTCTTCCTCTTCCACGTGGATAAAATAATCAGGATGCCTGTTCGAAGACTGTTTCAATCTTGTTGCTTGACATCGTCAAATAATTTTGAGAAGGGACCTCTGGAGGTCGTCTGGTATAGCACCCTCCTCAGTTAGGCTCATTTAGAACAGGGTAAAAGAACAATTGCCATTTTCCCAGTTAAAAAAAATAATCATATTGGAATGTGACATAGAACTTCATTAGGGTTTCATTTAGTCCAACAGCTAGACCAAGAGACAGAAATGTTTTTCCTTTAACTCTTCCCAGCTCTTCCTTAAAATTTCTTTTGTCCTGTGTTTAACATTTGTGATGCAAAAATGTGTGTTGATGCACAGAAATGTATGTTATAGTGACCCTGCTACCTAATGGAAAAATTACACTGAATGTCTGCAGGCAAGGACTGGATGATTATGACTCTTTGTTTCAAAACTCAGCCCTTTTTGCTAGAATTAGTTTTTTTTTTTTCTCTTTTCGTTCTCATTTATGCTGCCTTCCAGCTAATAGCAACCTTCAAATCAACTTCAGACTTCTCTGAGATACTTCAGAAAAATCAACAAGTTGGTGTTGGAATGTCTGTACTAGAATATGGAACTACTGCCCTTACAATTCTGCTGCACTTATCCATGTAGAAGCTTAAAAGGAATGTAGAAGTAACTATTCTGGGTTTATAACTCGTGTTTCTCTACCTTGCAAATCATTAGAAGTCCCCACTGCCAGCTTAACCAGATCGTATATGTAGACTGCTGGCCTCAGCGGTCCACTGTTATCGTTTCTAATGAAGTTGTAAATTCATTAAATAAACCCTGAGCACATGTGCTTATGCTAGTCTGACTGCTAACTTTAACCTAAAGACTTAGGTTAAAAAATAAATAAAAATAGCTATAATCCTCCCTTAACTCTGCTAACCCTCAGCAGTTGAGATTTTAGATAGATACTGAGCTATACAGCACTGTTGTATGCTAACGGATGCTAATGACTGTCAGAGAGGGATCCAGGAACAGTCCTTGATTCAGCTGTAGCCAGATGGCAGGTCAGGCATTTTTCAGCTTCATCAAGGTCAATTTAAATAATAAATGGAGCTGAAGATATAGTGCTATTAGCCCCTGTTTAGGCTATCTGAAGTTCAAAGGCAAGTACTTCTGCAGACTATAGAAACCAAAATATAAGAAATGTAGACATTGGCATAGCTAGGGAATGGAATAATCTCTGACAGTGACCAGATGCTTCAGGGGAGAAATGGAATATATTCCATAATAGTTGTACATCCAGCAGAATTATTTATATATATATATATATATATATAAATTTTCATTGAAAAATTGAAAAAGAGTGCCAAAATCATGGAGGATGGCGTATTTCTTCTGAAGAGCCAGGAGTAAAGAAAGGATTATACATGCAGCAGTCACTGTCAGTATCTAATCAATTTTTCTGCTACAGAGATCTCAGGGGCTCTCAAATATTTTCATAGCTCACACTAAACAAATATATTTGCATTTTTTCTCATCTCAGTTCTTCAGAACTGGAATCGAATATATACCAAATGGTTGGAAAGGGACATTCATTTTGAGCTTTTGGGTATTATTTTGGTATTAATTGTGAAAATAACAGCTGAAAGCCTGTCTTCCCAAACCTTTAAGAAAAAGACAAGTGTCTTTTTTTGGGGGATAATAAATACATAACTTTAGATAATTTAATGGAAAACAAAAATTTGGGGTATGATATTTATGCAGCAGTTGAAGGAGAAAACAAAATCAAGTATCACATAAATCATAGGTTTACCTGGCATGAGGAATTGCTTATGAATTACCTGAAACAGGAGAAGGAAAATGTTTTTGATTCCATGTTTCAGCTTTTTAAAGAACAGCAAGATAGCTGCCAGAAAATAAGATAGTTAAAGCTGAGACACTAAATGGAGGGTGATGAATCTATGTCTTTTACTCTTGACTGTGGTTTTGTGAACACAATAAACACAAACCAAGCAAACAGAGGCAGTCTTTCAATGACAAAGTACAGACAGAGGAAAGGGGCAAGGAATCCAGGATTGCACAGAAAAATAGAGGTATAAGAGGAATGTTTCTTGAAGTTGACACCCACCACCTAATCAGAGTAAACAAGGAATGGAAAAGCAGAAGACAAGAGAATGGCATATTGAAAACCAGTGAAGAATCAAAATATGCATTAAGAAGTAGCACTTAAGAGCATTCAAAGCAATCAGAAAGAGTCATGATGAAGATGAAAAATGTACAAGGAAAAATGAAAATAATAGCAAAAATCAGCAATCATAGAACTGCTGGTCATAGGAGAGCTCTGAGCGTCTCCAGTCCCACCTCCCAGAGGAAGAAGGCTAGCACCAATGTTGGCTTGGATCAGCCATGCTTTGTCTAGCCAAGTCTGGACCACCTTCAAGGGCAGCGATCTAGGAGGCTGCTCTCTGAACTGCCTGTTCCAATGCCGCACTACAATTTAAACCTCCCAAACTTTGACTTGGATGTACAGCGGCAGTACGGAAACAGAATCTGAATGGATCAATATCAGCAGAAGTCAATACAGTCCTATACAGCCTTCTCTAGCATCTAAAGATAAAATCAGGTGTCTTTCTAGTGACCTGACAAAGTTCTAAAAGCATCATTCAAAACAGTTATTGTCAGGTAAATTAAATTCTGTGGGAACAATCCTTTATGTTCTTTTGGAGAAAAAAAAGAAAATGTTACTTCTGCTAATGAGCAGCCTGTGAGCCTGACAAGAGTATGAAGACAGTTATCAGAGGCAATGCAAGGAGATTAAAAGAAAACAAAATAGGGTTAATTTCATTTAAAGAAAAACAAGCAAAAATACATGACCGGCTATGTAAAATGAAGGACATAGAAAACATAAGGCACTTAACGTTTATCTTGTCTTGTAATACAAAAATAATGGAACAACTGAAATTAAAGCAACAAATGTAAAAATGGTAACCTTTTTAAAATATAAAACATAACTGACCTGTGGGTATCGCAGTCTTGGGCTAAAGCTCCAAGCTTAATAAGATACTTTAAAAATGACTACAAATATTTAAGTATGCTATTTGAGAATAACAACGTATAAAAGCAGTAAAAACCCTTGTTTGCCAAGGCAAATCAGCAATTAATTTGCCTACAGTTAATGTCTTCATATGGATAGATTGTTCCATTTGCCCATTATAGCCACTTCACATCTTTTTTCTGAAGCATCTGGTCCTCGCTATTCTTAGATTTACAATATCTAATTAAATCGAGTATTGATCCAGAAATCCCTTTGCTTCTAAAAACTCCCTCAGGTATACAAGAACACTTAATAGTCTCACCTTTGCAGTTGGCAGTTAAGATTTCAGGCCTAGAGTGACACTGTATTTCCCCTTCCCCTTAATCAGTCCCCAAACACAGGCAGAGACTAATCCCAGTTACTTTGTATTCTGGGACAGCAGGCACTGGTACCTAGCATTTATTGTGCATACTGCTTAATTTAAAGGGAAATGAAAAATCTATTAAATTCTATTTTGGCAAGCATTTTCGCTCGAAATTTGCAATTGATTGAAGTTATTCTGTATTCCTTTATATATTTCTTTGTTCTATATTTGATTTAGTTATGGTTGCCTGTGGAATATTTCTTAACCATTTAATATTATGAATTTTAGGAGTAATAAGCTCCAAGAAAATAACTAGCTGTTTTCATGTCATGTCCATTTTGTGGACTGCTGAGCAAAGGGAAACATAAAATCACGGCAAGTTTGTTTGGAAAAGATGTTTTCATACAGCTCATCAGAAAGTTTGGTAAATTCTCCCCTTTTTCCTCCTCTCCCCCCATGGCTAAGCCAATGGACAGTAATTTCTGTAGGAGCAATAAAATATCACTTCCCAGCTGGACAAATGGAAAAAGAATGGTCTCCTTGGAACAAACAGACTGGGTGCTGCTCGACACCCTGCATGTTTGAGGGAGGTGCTTAGTGCTTGCACCATCAACTTAGGATGTGCTCCAGCTCTCAGTTGTGAGGCACCTAGGCTGGCCATCTGCAGCCTGGTAAGAAAATGCTGCACACTCTGATAACGATAATAACAAGGCTATACAGTTTTTACAGAAATAAAAATAAAATAGTGACTTTTTAGCTGTCCCTGGGAAAGAGATTATATAGTGTTTATATATGTAATTGCTCTGTAATTAACCCCAGGTTTCAGCCAAACATGCTTACAAAATTGTTAAAAAAAAAGACAAAGCTTTCTAAGCCTGTACCCATCGAGTACAATGATCACAACATGAAGACTAGTAAAACTCATTTCTGTCCAAGAAAATGCTGAGTAAAACCATCCAGCAGCATACTTCTCCTCCTCTCCTCTTTGTGGTGCTGGTTAAGCAGAACTCACCACGTTAGAAAACAAGGTGACTTAATTTTGTTTTAAAAGGAAACTTTCTTCAACATTAATCATCTCATCTCTTGTAGTCTAATTGTAGGTAAAGTTAAACAAATACAATGTCTAGAACTTTCAGTACATATTTTTCACTGGCATACAGCACAGACTGAAAAAGGTTGGAATGTGTTCTCTTGGTGACTGGGTGACTTTGGGAATATATAAATCGATAAGGACTCCATCTTAAAACTCACCAGTTTAAATTGAGGGTAGGTCAATACAAACAAGAGTAGTCAATGGTTTCAGATGTAAAATGTCATCAGTTCCATTTCTAATGATAGAGTATACACGCTATACAAGTTGGCTCTGCCTCCATTAATGGTGAATAAAACAGGGAACAAAGAGAGAACACAGCAGCCAAAGTAACCTTGTCAGGATTGTTTCGTTCTTGCTGGCATTGAGAAGATGCCGCTGGCATTGGCAACACTGTGGATGCAGGGCTACCAGTCACACCGCTTTGCCACATTTGAGATGTTTATATAAAAAAAAAAAAAAAGGTATTTTTACCAATGGCTATTAAAACACACTCCAGTCTGAGTTCCCTATTTTCAGAATGAATAAAACATCTACTGGCATCACTTACTGATCCATATTCATAACCACTTTATCTCTGATGCATTGACTGGGACTAGCATTCATGTATTTATTTTCCTGTAAGGAAATAAGTCTTGAATGAATGATCTGATAAAGATTCTCCTTAGAATAATTTTTACAAGAAAGTGCTTTTCCAGATATATGCGCTAAAAAAAATTATACACTTTTTCTTAATTCTCTGCCTGGCTTTTCTAATCATAATGTGAAGACTTCATGAAATTTCATGGAAGATTATCTTCATTTCTGAATGCTGAAGAGCAGTTGCCTTTATATTCTACAGTGGAGATGGCAGTGGTGGGGTACTTAGACTTTTCTCATCACTGGGAGATACCACATATAAAGCCAACATCTCTAAAAGTGTAAAAATTGGGTAATTTACAATGGTGTGCGACTTCTTTTTTTAAAAAGTATTTAGACCCTACCCCTGTGAAAGAGGTTTTGAGAAGAGACCCATTGTCTACTACAAAAAGTAGTAGGCTTTTATCCATGTAGTACGTCAGTGTCCATGTTCAGCCATCATTTCATTCAAGAATGGATTATTTCTAGTGAAGCAAAGTATGGGTATTTCAATAGCAAAACTCAGAATGGACCCGATGATACGTCCATAAACATGCAAGTCTGGACCTGTTCAAGAGAAACCAATAAGTCTTTGTACAATAACAACAGGCTGGTGGAGGGCTTATGGTCAGGACAGGAATTCCATGTAAAACAGAGAACGTACTAACGCTCATCTCGCAACTACCTAATGCTTGGTTTTACATCCTTTTCGTCTGCTTCATCCTCACTGTCATCAACCTGCTGAATGACCAAGTCGGATGACCCATCCTCCACAATCTCCACATCAGATCTGTTGTCTTCCCCGTAGTGCCACCTGGAATCCTTATCCCCATCTGCTGGAAATTCAAGGGGTGCTTCAGCCTCCAAGTCAATGCGAATACTGTCTATGCCAGCTTCAGCCAAGCACTCATTACAGAGTCTGTAACGTCTTGTCCCCTCTTGGACCACTTGTCCTGTTAGCTCAGTCACGTGGCGTTTACACTTTCTGCAGATAGGTTTACAAGCCTGATGAATCTGGGAAAATTGAAATGAACAAATTTGATATTTTATCCAGAGAGAAAAGTGTTTTTTAAGATCACAAAAGTAGGGCTGGAGTAGCATCAAGTGGTAGCATTAACTCCTTTCAAGGAAGTCATCAAACTTTAAAAATAAAACAATCATGAGTGCTGTGATTGTCCACTTAAGCTCTATTACAGGACTTACGTAGCACACTGCCTTTGCAAACCATCAATTAACAAAGAAATGCATCCCCTCTCATAGGAATTATGCTTCTAATTGACTTAAACAAAACCAGCTTAATTATCTACTACCTCTTCTTTATGGGAGTCAATATATCAACCAGATACACTTGTACTGTGTTTAATTATACCGAGACAGATTTACACATTAAACAAATCATGCAGTTACTAAAAATACATACTGTTCGAAAATGGCTACTTAGGTGATCTAGCCTGCTAAATCTTTTCCCACATGCCTCGCAAGGGTAAGGGCGCTCTCCTGTGTGACAGCGAAGGTGACGCTTTAGGTCTGCTTTTCTTTTCACCACATGAGTACAGAACGGGCACTTGAACCTCATCCTGGGTAGATCATCTGTTAGGAAATAATTTGATTTAAAAAAAAAGTCATAACACATCTAGTCATGCTCTAGGAAACTGTATTCTAGTTATGAAAAGCAACAGAAACAGAATAGAAAATCACTCCTATTTTTTAAAAAATATAGGTCTTTTCAAATACAAAGATTTTGTGTTTTCCTATAAATCACACAGGAATGCAACAAAGGAAAAGGACCATTAGCTATATTAAAATGAGCTTAAAAAAACAAGATAATCATGAGTCTAGAGCTGTAGAGACACTAAAGATTATATATTTTGAAAGACTAGTTTGATTTAATTCCTTCGTAATTATTCCTTTATTCATTTACTTCATTTATTCATAATTACTGAAAAACAGAGCTTCGCTTTCCAAGCTTACATTTCTGGAAAACGGAAATGTATTTCTGGTAAACGCACACTCTTTCAGCAATGTGTATTTTCTCACTGACACCAGGTGATTAACCGATGATTGCAGCGTTAAAACAAACTCTTACCTTCAGCCCAGCCTCCCATGACACCTAGAATTGAGGGCATGCTCGCATACGGCTCATCTGCTTTTGAAGACTTGGATTTACTCGAAGAACGGGGTGATTCGTGCTCCTGCTGTGACACAGCCAAGCTTCTTGATATCACATCAGACCCTTGACCGTACTGGTATCCCACATGAGGAGATTCAACTTCTGTTTCAATCTGAACTTGCTCCTCAGACTGAGTAATGTGGCCAGCAGGCTCAGCAGCCCTGTCCTCCAGTTTGCTTGATTTATAGTGAGGAATGTCAGAAGGTTGCTGTAGTCCCAGGTGCCGGGATTTCTTTATGGAATCCTGCCTTTGGTCGTGTTTGGACAGCTGTTGCTGTGCATTTCTTTGAGAGGCTGGATAGTAGTTGAAATTGCTCCAAGCGTTTCCACCCATCATGCATGTCCCTTGATCTGGATTTAAGTGGGAATGCGGGGGGCTGCTTTCTGCTCTCCAGCCAGCGCTATACAAGCAGGATCGGTCCACGCCATTTGAATTTACCTCTTTGTCTGACAGGCTGAAGTAGCGATCCTTCTCCTTCTCACTGATGTCTAGTGAAGACTTAATGAACGTTTTACACACGCTGATAACGTCGGTCATCTGAAGATAGCTAGCAGCCGACATGACTTCAATGACATTCTGACCGGTGAGGGACAGTTTGCCTGAATACACAAAATCTAGGATAACTGTAAATGTGTCAGGAGAAAACGCCTGGAAGGTGGCTGTCGTTGGCTGAGTAGTTTCCTTCGAACTCTGTGAAAGGAGCATTTTGAAATACCCGCTGCTGGCAAACAGCACATTTCGGTGTGCTTTAAAGACCTTTCCCTCGACCAGGATATTGCAGTCACAGAATAAGTCCTGCCTGCGCTGCTCATTTAGTTGCTGCAAGAGGTGAAACTGGTGAGAAGAAATCTCCATTCCAGACAAGATGCAAGTCACTCTAAGAAATATTAAAAAAATTAAAAATTAGAACCTTGATCTCAGCATTGTGCAACTCCATAAAAGACGTCAAAAAACAGTTTTATAGATATTTTGAAAAAAAATATATAAATAGACTTAAAATTATAAATCTGTTTAAGTTACAATATCCCCGATCATTCATCCTTTTCCAAACAGAAAAGCCCCTAGGGATGGCAGAGCCCGGTACGCCTGACCGCGTTATTCGCAGCCACGTCTGTGCTCCAGCGCGGCGCTCGGACACGCGAGGGATGCGGGATGCGCGCAGCCCGCCGGGAGCCGCGCAGCGCTCGGACCGGAGCCCAGGCGCCGCGGAGCCCTCCGGCCGCCGAGCTCGGACGCTGCCCCCGTCCTCGGCGTGCCGCTGCCGCACCGCCCGGGCCCGGCTCCCCGCCGCCGAAGGCACCACGAGCGGGCACCCGGCGGCCGAGCCCTGGGCGGCCGCAGCGCACCCGGCCGGGCTCCCCGGCACCGGCAGAGGCCGTCGCCGCTCACCCGCGCCCGGGCAGCCCGGGACGCCCGGCGGCGCAGGGCCCCCGCCCGGCAGGCGCGGAGCCATCTCCCGGCTGCGCGGGCGGCAGCACCGGGCACGACGCCGCTCCGGCGGCTGCGGCTCCCCAGCGGCACGGCACGGCACGGCACGGCACGGAGCCCGCAGCCCCCCCCCGGAGCCCCGGCTCCCGCTCCCCGCTCAGCCGGCGCCTCGGGCGCTCCCCGCCGCGCCGCCGCCCGGTGCCCGGTGCCCGGCGCGGCCCCGCTCCCGCTGCCCGCGGCCGCCCCGCGCTGGCAGCGCCCCAGCCCGCCCCGCGCGGCCCCTCTCGCCGCGCACCCGCCGCCCGCTCCCGCGCAGCCCTTTGTTGCCGCGCCCGGCTCCTTGCAGCCGCGCCCGGGGCTGCAAATGGCGCCCGCGCGGCTCTCCCCGCCGCTCCGCAGCCCGGCCGCCCGGCGGCCCCCCGCTCCCGGCGGCTCCCGGCCGCTCCCGGCCGCTCCCGGCGCCGCGGCGGGCGGCGGAGCCGACGGACGTCCCTCGCCGCAGCCCGCTCCAGGCTCCCCCGGCCCCGGCGCCCGCTCCGAGCGGCCGGCGCGGGGCTGCGCAGCCGCCGCTCACCGGCTGGGTTCCGCGGGCGGCTGCCGCTCGGCCGGGAGGAGCAGGCGGAGGATGCGGGGTCCCGGCCCCCGCTCGGGGCTCGCTGCGGCTCACGGCGCCGTGCTGGTCGCGCAGCCCCGAGCCCTGGCAGCCCGAACGTGAGAGAAACAAAAGGTATTTGCTGACGTGGGCGTTGGACAGAGACGCCCGAGGGCTGGGGACACAATTAAAGGGGCAACGCACCGATTGCAGGCGCAGCCCAGCAGCTCCCTCCGCCTGCTCGCCCCGCAGTCTGGGCTGCTTTCCTCTTCCCACACCCACATGCTGCCCAGGAGGGGATGCGATGCCCTAGATGCTTCCTTCTCGCATCTTTATGTGTAGCAGGGGCCCTGGTGACTCAAATCCTTCTGTAACGTGCCTGCGGATTCCTCGAGAGGAGATGCAATATCTTATTTTTTCATATCTCAGTTACCTTCTGGGAAAAAAAAAAACGCAAAAAAAAGCATAATGTCTGAAATCCTACTACTTAAACCTCTTAACTTCTTTCACTGGAAGTTTGGTATCTTTCTCCTTCCTCTTCTTACCGCCAGGGTCTTTTCTCTTCTGTCTTGTCACCCCAGTTATTTGTCATAAATATTTGTTTTCCCATGTGAGCCATTCTGCCTTCACTGTATCCTTTGTGTCCTTTCAGCCCTCCCTTCCATAAACTTAAGACATTCCATCTTGAAACAATTTACGTTCCTTTCCCCACTATAGAAAAAGCAGAAAGATATCTAAAGACTTTTTCCTCTGATAGTTAGAAACGTTCTCCCCATCTATCATGCATTCATATTCAATTTATATCCATTTATCTTGTAACAATATTTTTCACCGGCTTAATACTGCCTTTTTAATCAACATCCGTCATCTTGTAAACTCCATCTCCTTTCACATTTTTACATTCAGGCAACACTTTTAAAATCTTTCATGAGACCCATTTGCTTGTCCAAGACTCCATTCTGTGCTGACCAGCTTAAATTAATCATTCTTGAACATGAGAAAGTGTCTGGAATTTACACAGTATTTTTGCTTGAATCTCTTCAGTTCACTGGACAATGGTGTTAATTATCAACTGGAAACATTTGAAACTGATGTGCCTACAACTGACTGGCCCTTTCCAGCCATGCTGCATTGCTGGTTCTTAGTCATCCTCTGATCAGTGTCACCTGCAAATGTCACACAATTCATCCTGCTTTTACATCCGAGTCAGAACCGTGTATTGGCCGAACTGATTCCAAAGCCAGCCTAGAGGATTGTTAGCAGCCCTCTTTGTCCTCATCATTCCCCTTTCAGGGTAACCCAACGCAACTCCAGTACCCAGCTTCTCGATTCTTACCATTAATTAATAGAGCATGTTGGACTCTGTTTGCAACCCTGGTGTCACTCACCTTAAAGAATGTATGTGGGAACCTGTAATTGTTCAGAGAGGGAGAAATGACAGAAGTGTGCCGCAGCTTTGTACAAACGTCTACAGAGTGTGAGGTATCCAAACTAGAAAAAAAAAATCAGGTGAGATACATGGAAATGTCTAAAATCATGGCAAGATCAATAGGGACTGATTGTTCACTGCTTATTCTGCTAAAAGAGTCAGGTGACAGCGAATGAAGCCGGCAGGTCAAACCGAAGGATCTGGTTCTTCACATAACGTGCAATTAGGCAGTGGAACTTCTTGCCCTAGGCTGTTGTGGATGCGAAATGTTGGTGAGTGTTACAGGGGTGTACTAGACATGGTCACAGAGAGTTGAGAGTTCCATACAGAAGTGCCCGTGCCTTTGGAAGCCGCCAAGTCATAAGCTGGAGGAGGCTGGAGGAGACGGAGGTAAAAGTGTTGCTGTTTGCTTCTCTTATTCTTCCATGGAGTAACCGCTTTCGTTTGCTCTTGTGAACAAGACAATGGGTCAGAGGAGCTCATGCAGCTGCCCTTGCGTTAATTCTCCCTCTGCTAGCCCTGACTTCCCAAAGCCACTGGAAGCTTGCTCCTAGCTACTAATAATTTACTTGCCTGTCAGTTCAGCTGAGTAGCACCACTTTATCTATAACATCCTATGTATTTTTTCAGTTCTATTCTCAAATACTTCATCTGCTGAAAACTTTCGTCTGAAAAGAACACTCTGTAGGTATTCGTTCTGTTTGACTTAGCTGACTTTTCATGTACTAGGTACTTTCACTTGTGTACCAGAGAGTGCTGAGCTTGGCAGTTTGTATCAATATTAGTGGGAGCTCAAGGGTTCTCCATCTGCTAGAAAGAGGTAATAGAATTTTAAAAGTAGAAAAAAAAATGCAGTGATATCTGGAGTAGATTAATTAGAATTTTTAAAGGTGTTGCAAGTGCTTTACTCAGAATACTTCAGAAACCTTGCCAAGGAGGCTGCTTGTGGCAGTTAAGAACAGCCAGGGAACAGACTGTTGGTTTCGTCATACAGAAGGACTAATTTAATCCTGTTTTGCACAATAACACATCACAAACAATACACTGATTCTAGAAGGGCAGTTAGTTGTTTAATCTAGTGCTTTGCACTTCCAAATTTTAGAGATGCTGTATTTAACCAAGTTCCACTTGAAGTTGAGATATTGCTCGGAGAGTTTATTTATCCAATGGAAATAAACTGAGCAACTATGCAGAGGAGGTTCTTCGCACAGCAGCAGGAGGAGGAGTGCTTCAGGTACAAGACTGATAGTCTGCATTTCAGAGAATAACTTAGAAATGACTTAAAAATTGATGTTGTTGGTGCTGATACAAAATTTATTAACATAAATTGTACATTGTTTTATTTGGGTTTTGGTAACCAAGTATAAAAGTATAATTAACAGTGGCAGCAGTTAAAATGATTTTTTCTGTAACACAAATATTTCTGGAAAATCACATATTTAAGTTATGGTATGTTTTCTGACTTTAAGTATATTGTGATATTTCTTGCCGAAGAAAATTCAAGAGTGTATACCAGAACATCTGAATACCATAGTTAAGGGGGACATGCACTGATTCACAAGATTAACTTGTTGGATTGGATTGGATGGAATGGTAATGGATTTTTCTCAAGTGTGTGAGTAAAGCAATGTGACTTTACTAAGGTTTTTATTTTAAAATACAAATAAGATTACATATAACCTTGGGCTAAACTAACACAATTTATTTCGTCTTTCTACCATGCAAGAAATAGCTGGATATTTTTTACACAATCAGAAATGTACCATACTTGGGGAATTCATTAGTTGCTCTCTCTCTCTCTCTTTTTTCCTTGCATGTAAAATGCATTTAATGAGAAGATGTGAACAGCAGGAATTTTAATCCATCCTCTTGCAAAAATAGTTGCTTTAAAAACAGTGTATCACCCAACGAGCAGGTTCTTTTAGGGATGCCTGGTAGAATAAGGACCGGTCACAGGACTGTGGTTATAATTAGAGCTTTATTATCACCTAAAAAATTAGCAATCAGCATGGCTTATTACTATCTACAGTTTCTAGCAGCAAGAACAGCTTACTTGTTCAGCCCTCGGAGGAAGCAGATGACGGCGGAGGTGTTCCTGACCAAGGCAGACCCCACGTTTTGCAATCCAGCTGCAGTTCCAGTCAAAGTCCCACTTGGCGCTTGCTGCTGCTCATTTTTATGGGCACTATCTCGTGTGCTGTCACGCTTCCTGTTGCGGGCTGGGTGTCACCACACCCTAGGAACCCAGCACCTGGGCTTTGATAACTCCGATGGACTTATCCCAGTGCTGGCAGGAGGCTCGTTCTGCAGCGGGGTCACCCGACCTGGTGCATGAACGGGGAGAGAAGTGCGTGCTTGGGGCGTGATGCAGGATCAGCCCGCTTACGTGTTACAGCTGTTTGCCTTATGAAACGGCATCGGTTATGCTAGCCATATTGCCAGGGGTCAGGGGGCACCGGTCACGTAGTGTTGTACCTCCTAAAGGAAAAGTACATTTCTGAGAACATTTGCCTGTTCAAAAGCTTTAGAGAAATGTGTGTGATGTAAAAATATATTCTTTTCAGTTCATAGGTGAGTTACTCATCATTCCATCTCAGGAAACTTTTCAGTGTTCCAGGCTGTAACGCCTTGCGGAATACAAAGTATACAGATAACAGATAAGGCCACGTCCCAGCCGTAATGAAGGAGCTTCTAAATTACGCAGACATGGTCTGGAGATAGGGGAACCATAGCCAAGACACCAGAAATGAATTAAGGAGGAGATTACAATTTTTATTTAATACGCTGCCAGCTAATATTTAGCTTTAGTTCACTTGCCTCAGCATCACTTGACTGTCACCAGCTTTCCACGTAACAAAGCCAGTAGCGATTTCTGTGTTCAGTTTCTGTGATTTCTGTAGTTCAGCTTTCTTCATGAAGATCCCTAGCTGCTTACTCGTTGTCTTCCACTACAAACACAAACGCTTGGTCAGCCTCCAGGTCGCTAGGAGGTCACTTCATTTCTCAAAATGCTAAGGAAGTCATATTACGTTTTCTAATCCGTTTAGCATGGGGAGGAATCTCCCGTCTGCCAGTAGGCCTAACGTTGCCTGAGCAGGCTGTCCTCTAACCAAAGTTCTCAGCTTGGGAAAAGCCCCAGATTCGACTGCGATGTTAGCAGAGGCTGCAGCTCCACCAGCATCTCAGCCTAACGTGTCAGTGGCGTCATCTATGCTGGAAACCCAACTTCTGTACCAATAACTGAGAAATACTTGTTGGGTGTATTCTTACCTTCAAGCCAACTTCCGTAACACCTAAAGTTGTGAGCGTATTCCCGTACAGCTCATCTATGTTGATGACTTAGACCTTGATCTGAACAATTAATTCTCCCCAACTTGTTAGCAAGTTCACTGGCAGCCTCTCAGCTCACTTGATTGCCCTACCCTCAAGGCTGCTTTCCTTCTCCCACACCCACCTTTGCCCAGAAAAGACGCATTTACGGCTGAGGTTGGCCTGGCAGTGAAAGAATCCTTTCACCAAGCAGGGCCCTCGGGGCCAGGCAGACAAAGGCAGGGATGAGTGCTTCAGTGTCCTCCCTCTTTCTTGTCACTTGGATCCCTCCTGCCCCGGCGTATCAAAGCTTTAGTACTGAGCAAGGGAAGGAGCCTCCTGCACAGCTCTGAACGTTGTCCCTCTGTCCCCGGAGCCCGTGGTGCCCTAGCGGTGGGGAGGGGGGGAGCTGACAGATTTGTACTAAGGAGTATTTGAAATCCCTCACTTAGGATGGCATGGGTACTTGTTACCTTTCACTGTATCCATCCCTTAAAATAATACCTGCAAATCCCATGAGTGTAGAAATGGTTTCTATGTAGTGTTTGCATGGCCCTGCTGGATCCCGCTCTCCTCCCCTCCAAGGAAACTCTGCCAAATCTACTCTAAATTACATTTCCAGTTAGAAGACTCGATAGTAATCTTGTGAGATTTTTAAACTAGTGTCCTCCCTTTTCATGGAAAATGGGAAAAAATACACTTACTATGAGATTAATATTTAATACTTTATGTTAACTATAAAAGAACCAGACTACATACAACAATATAAACATATATAGTACATATATTTAACATACAGTAAAGACAAATTCAGTAATGCACCACTGTAGAAAAAAAGTTACAAAAAGCACTTAAAGATTTGATCCCCACCCCTTAAAAAGGGTAAATTTTCTATATGGTGGGGGTGTCCATTAATTCTCAACTTTGGTTTAATTTCTTTTTCTCTCTTCCACCCTGATACATACACTGGCAGACAGCTCAACAGCAGGACAGGTACGCTGGCAAATCCGGCAGCTTCTGATAAATGTCATTGCAACTTCTCTATTACTGATGTGCGAAAAATGTCCACTTATTAAATCTGGAAAGGACTTCTGGGTTTGCACTGCACTCTGAATTGTCTGTGAACACTGCAAAGCTATCTTTTGTAACACACTATAAAGACCTACATAGACTGTTGATCCCAAATACCTGTGGAACCAGAGCACCAGATGCTGGTCCCTTCTTTCACTCCTTGGCATTTGTCTTTCTCATCAAAGTGTTAACTATTGTTTAGTTTAGTGTGTACTCTAGCTTACAGTTTCACACAAGAGCAGAGAAGAATCCTCCAAGTCTCCAAAAATTGAGGTATTCAATACTTTTTGTGAACTAGAAATGGCTGTTTTAGCTACCAATAGCTATTATCAACCAACAAAAGATGTCTGTCTTGTATTAAAAACTCCTTCAACTACAACAGAAAAAGATCCCAATAAAATAAAAGTGATCAGATTTCATTGTTTGAATTAAAACAGTGAAAAGAAAGTGGAGATTATTACATTTTTCACTGATTCAAGATATTCTAAATCAACAGATAAATACAGATTTTAAATAGAGTCTGTACAAGCAGGTTTAAAAAAGTCCATATGTGAAATATCCAATATTCTTGCAAGGTGATCTAGGAAAAAAAATAAAATAAAAATTCCCCATTCATTTTATTGTAGGCATTTGCCAAGATTTTTTTCTAGCTAGCATCTGTGACTGCTTCCCAGTTGCATGGATTTTTCTTGCCCAACGTAAAAAAAGCTTTAAAAAGGTTTTAAAAAAATCACGATGGCTATAAAACTACGAAAACTGGTAAGAAAACAGAATCAATATTAATAATAAAAAGATCTTCTAATAAATCCCAGTTGGCTGGGTTTTGAGTGGACAGCATCTTTTTAATCCTTTCCTACCAAGAATCTCTTTTTTGCTTGCACAGTGTATGTTAGCAGAAATGGATGTGTTCATTTTTAACTCCCAGAAGTTTAAACGTGAGCCTTAATCTAGACACACTCAGGTTTACCAAGTCAACTTTTGAATGGTTAAAAAAAAAAATCAAAGCAACCCTCTCAGAGAGTTTTATTTTCTAGACTGTCAGAAAACTCCAGAATGCTCTAAGATCCACAAATATAGTTAAGTCACTTCTACAGGTAAGGTTGGGTTTATAAGAATTCATCACTTAAACTAGACTAAAGGACTCCAGTTATGAAACTGCCTTACAAAACATCAGTAAATTAAATGAGCACATTTGGAAGATTTACAAGGTCTTGCACCAAGAGGTTAAATGCACTATGAATACCAGTGCAGCATGTATTCCTTTAGAGAAATACAGTGCAATTATGTGCAAAAGTATACTAAAACATATACTCCTAGACAAAGTTAATTACATAGAGCTAAGACTTCAAAATATGTAGTCTGCATGGCCTTTAAAAAACTTTGAGAAAGAGATTATATTAGAAATAAGTTTCTTAAAAACATTATTTTCGATTCTTCATTAAGCACCATGTGAATATCTTATAACAGCTACATCATTTTCTCAAAGCTTGTAGAGGCTGGATTTACAATGGAAGATTTCAGGAAAAACATCAAAAACTAGGAGGAAAAGCACAGCAAACATTTACATGAACAAGAATGTGGATAAACTACATCCTCTTCTACCAAGTACAAAAGCTGAAGGACTGCACTGAAAACAAAGTAGCACAATATGATAGGTCAACAGGAAACATCGATTTTGGTGGTCACCTTCCATCTGGACTGTGAATGGCACACCCCCCACCCTCCCCAGCGTTACACGGACCTTAACACAGCTCCATCCTCTATGCACAAGACACACAAGAATAATCTCTAAGACCAAAGGAAGCAGGTTGAAGTAAAGTTGCTGAGATCTCCGCAGTCATTCCTGCAGCTCTCACTACAGACTTTCGCGAGTTTAATTTTCCCTGCTCTGAATGTCTTCACAGGTTCAGAGTCAGCTAGCCTGCACCTCAGCACAGCTCAGCCATGTGGTAAGCTAAATCTTCTGACAGTTTAATTGCAGCACATTAGCTCAAACATGCTCAGCTGATACTCCATGTCTAGTGGCCTCTACCAATATTTACAGTAATTTGGCATCTTCACGCTAGATCAGGATGCCTGGTCACTAAATATCATTGTGGATCCCTATTTACATTCTTACCCCACTCTCATTAGTGAGCTAGTCTCCTAACACATGCAGATATTGCAACTTTTTCAGTGTTCTCACACACACGAGTCCTCCTGATACCAGGTAATCGGATTCAGAATAAAACACTCTCTGAAGCTGGACGCAACAAAAAATAGAGTAGCAGTCCAAAAGATTAGTATCAGTAGGCTAGAGGTGGCATTTTCAAACGTGCCAGCACAATTTACAAGGCCACATTTTGTTCAGTTTTTCAGAAGTGCGTAGGACCCAAAACCACAGCTGGATTTTCAGAGGAGCTCGGGTCCAAATCTGACACCTACATAAGTTCTCTCTGATGGTCCTAAATTATATGACTAAAGTAGGGACTACAGAGCCCTGGATTTTCTGTCTTGTCCCAGTGAGATTTTTCTGCCTGTCACTGTGAGCTGTGTTCAGCTATTACAAACTCAAATTTACTGTTGATACGGAATAGGAAATACTGAAAGCTTAATCAGTTTAAGTTACAGAAAATAAATGTAGCAACGGTGTTCCTTGAGGTTTTTAGTGTAAAGTGGGAGGAACTGCTCCTACTTTGTCAGCTGCATCTGGCTACAGTCTTCTGTAGCCAGATCCCAGATCTACACTTACTCCAGCTAGAAAGACTCGGGTACAATTTGCATTTTCATTAAACACGAACAACACAGTAAAGAAACATTAAAAGTCTTACTTCACAGTATCTTTCAGTTCCATCTCCTCTTTAAGGAGCAGTAAGTTACCCATAACCAAACAGGCCTTCTGTTGGTTGTGTTTTCTTCTGAAGTTTCCCAGATTGATTTTTGATAGCTTACATCAACTCAGTTTTATCTGGAAAGGTAAAAATCTCACCTCCTTTGAAAGCCAACTTTTATCTACCCCAACAATAATACAGGAGGTCTACGCTGGAGTTTAAAAACAAAAACAAACAAAATGACAATACTTGTATAAATTCGCACAACAATATCAACCATGAGAAAGACTGCCAAAGACTAAAGGAAAATAGAGGAAAAGAAAAAGGATTTGCATACAAAGAGGCTAGTAAAAATTTCTGAGATTTCCCACCCAATTGCTTCAAAAAGGGTATACAGGGCTGTTTCATATGCATAGCTCATGTATACATATATAACTACTCCTCAGCTACATCAGCTGAGGACTCACATTCACAAGTGATTATTTAATCTACTAGAATTCCCAAGTAACCTGACTGATAGCTTTTAGCTTCTACTGTAAAAAGTTGAGAATTGGGCCATTCACTTAGTCAAAACTGAGAGACCAGGACACTAGACACCATGACGAGTGCTTAATGTTTCTTAAGCACAGACTACTAATGTCTAAATGACATTGAGGATACGTCTGAAAATCTGTAGTCCAAGCTCTTGAAAGAGGAAGATGTAGCAAAAACAATTTAGAAAGAGAAACTTGTTCTCTAAATACCTGCAATTAAGGACATGTGAAATATATTTATTCTTACTTTCTACACTTTCAGCAGCAGCATGTTTTTGTTATTCTGGTTTGTTTGCCCTGGTTTCCAGGTCAACGCAAGTCTACGAAAACACTTAAGGTTTACAGTTTAGATAATACCATCCTAACACAGAAGGATCACAACCTAGTTTAGAAAAGTCCAAGATAATGGATGAAAACTACATTTCTTCAAATCTAATCTTCAGAGAGAAGACGGTGCCCCTTCCAGATCAGGGATTAAGGACCACAACAACGTTATTTGAAGAAACCTGTTATCAAAACAACAGAGATGTTCCGCCTACAAAATGTTGCCTCTTCCTCAAAACTAGGAAGCAGAGACACAACTGGAGATTGCTCAAGTAAAACCTCTGTGAAGCCCAGACAGAAGATTCTTCACAGAATTCTGGTGCACAGCACTGAAAACTTAAAAGTATTAAAAACTCTATTTCTCCCCATTCTTCAATTAAAAAAAATAAAAAATAATAATAAAAAAAACACAGCCTTACTAACACAATTTTCTGTTGCAAACCAGCCACTGGCAGAGAGAGACCTTCAGTCCTCCCCCTCTCCTCCCACTGCTACATAAGTGTTTCTCGATCCGATAAACTCCTGTGGATCTCCTGCTTGTCATCACCATCAGCATCATCATCATCAGCTGGATCGTTTTCCTCCCCGGACTCCACGTATATGGGCCAGTCGTTATCCGTATCACCCTTCTCCTGGCCCTCTGAGGAAGGTTCCATCAGGCTGAGGTTAATGGGCATCGAGTCGTCGTGCGTAGTGGTCACACAAGTGCAGCTGTCACACAAGCCAAAGCGTCGCAATCCTTGAGACAGGCTACTCGTGAATGTTCTCCTGCAACCTTTGCAGATAATTGGCTTGTTCGATCGATGCACCTGAGGTTAAAAATAAAATATTGTGATAAAAAGGCAATCTGTCTTCATAGCTTTAGCTGTTTCTGGGGTGCTGGTTGGCACAGGTAGAACATCTAAGCTAAGGGGCAGGTGACCCCGCCACGCTGCCAGAGACAAAGATTTGGGGCTACGTAACTACTGCTGAACCAAATACCAGTTGCTTAAACTTATTATTAGCAAAGTTTATCAGAGTTGGCAACAATCACTGTGTGCAAGATATTTTGGGAAATACAATCAGGAAACAATAAAACAGTCTGCTTTTAAAATTTCATGATAATCTTTCAAACTTACACTTAAAGCGTGACTCCGAAGGTGTTCCTGCCGGGTGAAACGCTTCCCACACGTCTCACAGGGGTAGGGTCTCTCACCTGTGTGAGAGCGAATGTGCCGCTTCAGTATTCCTTTCTGCTTAGCCGTGTAGGGACAGAACGGACATTTGTGAAGCTTGATGGGCACAACTAACACATCACCTTTTGAAAAAGAACACAATGCATTAGGTTAGGCAGCTCAGCAACGTTAGGTATGTCGGCTTCTCGTCCTTGCTGCAAATCTGCGTCAAATTAATTGCATTTTCCACTCTTTTTGCATTTGGCTTACCTGGAATTTCTGTAGGTTGTGCAATTTCAAAAGCCATTAACGCAGCTGGAGATGACTGAGTCCCTTGAAAATCAGCTTGCTTATATTTACATGGCTAAGTGAGTTAAGTTGATTTTAGTGCACTGCACTGTCTCAGCCATAGAAAGTCTTTTTTTTTTATATATATATATATATATACCCTTATCATTAAACACCATTGGAAACTAAAATCGTATCACAAATTACAGGTAGCAGTGCACTGTTTCCCATACACTTTTACAATGCACAAATTTAGGTACGGGGGACCCATCTGAAAATACGTTTGTTTCTCCTGCCATTCACGTTAGCCTATCAGAAATAACAAGATGAAAGTTTCCAATATTCTTGCTGATGAAATTTTACTAAAATCAGACCACATGCACACGAATATATAATTTATCAAGTCAGATGCAAAAATAGAGAATTAAACTTAAAGATCCTGTTTTACATAAACATGGATATTGCCAAATCTTTCAGTGTCAGCCCAGATACGAGCTGCCTTTGCAGCATAGAGGCTTAGATGTTATCTTAAAGGATTAGGTTTCTCTGATGTTTCAGGTACTGATTCAAAAAAGTCTTTGCATATTCGGCCTTGAACTCTTTAATAGTTACACCAATTTAGGTAAGACTGTAGAACATTCCTCTTACTGAGGTTTGCCCCACTCAGTCTCCGAAAAAAAAAAAAAAAAAAAAGCGTGTTTAGTATCGACATGTAGCCATCAAGTGAAATTCACTTGCCCAGCTTTGTACCTCCGCGAGGTACTGCTGGTCCCTCCTGGGCATCGAGACCTCCATTTACAGAAAGAAAAGCAGCTGGACCTGCCTTGCTTCCAGAATCTAGGGGTGGTGTCGACCCTCCATCAGCTGAGGGGGACCAGGATGACTGGAACACATACAGACACTCGGAAGGAGGTGGCATTTCTCATCTGTCAACTTGAATTCATGAGCACGCCATTCTTTCATCAAGGCTTTGTCAGCCCTGGTGTCCTGTGAAAATGCTGAAGGTAGCAGGAGCACTGAAAGCTGAGAAGAGGCATCTCCATCCTACCAACTGCTTATGATGTCCGGTTTAAGCAGAGAAACGTAGCTGAATGCAAGATGGATTTTTCCCCCTCCTCCTATTTAAAGCACATCTAGCGTTAACGTTTGTAATATGTTGTCACTAACACCTGATGTTCTCTATCAAATCCTAGAAGCATTTCCTTTTTAATGAAACGTTAACAATCCAAAGATCTTAAGAGGGGAAAAAGGTAAGCAAAGTTTGGGTATTAGATGCTCTCGCCTCGCTGCATGTCAGAAATCATAGACATGAGCTGGTGATGGTACTCTCTTCTGGTAGCTTTAGTCCTTTGGTGACTGTAGGTGTGGAATATTGATTTTACCAGATTTGTTATCTAAGAACAGTGAGAGAAAGTACTGTTTTTATTGGCTTTAAGATCACACTTGCATATTTGAGCAGGAAATAACACAAATGTAAGCTTGCTATCTAGAGAAGAATACTTCATGGAAGATTTCCTTTCTGCTGCCCGCACCGTTATGCCATTTGTCACGTCCTCACGTTACATCACTTGCAGTGTGTATCGGTTGCCTCCCTTCTTCATAAGGCAGTTTGGACGAGGTAAGCTGTGCGCCTACATTACTGTAAGTGGATAAAAAAGCCTTCGTGTCCATTTCAGGAGAAATGCACGTGGACATGAGCACCTCCTGCTCCAGGTCCCTGACACTGCTGCTGGGAGACATTCCTGCCAGCGCGAGACATCCCAACAGGCACAGGGCTTGCGAAAGCAGCAGCACCTCTGGTGACCAGCAGATGAAAAACAAGTCTGCCTCTGGAAGTAAAAGTTAAGTCTCGTCTTTATGCAATACCACAGAGTTAAAAGCTTTCCACGTTCTTAAGGACATTCTAGGCATCACAGTATTGAACAACACTGAGTTCTGCCTTTCTGAAGGTCAAAGTAATGGCAAACAGACTATGATCCTGCAGCCGACTAGCTGGTAGGAGCTCCAGTGCAATAAGCTAATTCTGGTGTGTACATCCCTCTTGGAGCAGCCCAACTTAACTTTCCAATTGCACTTTTAAAAAGAAACTTCCTCTCATGATTTTATTGTTTTAAATTCACCTGCCATTCAACAGGATCCCCAACGAGATTTTTTATTAAAGCAGCGTCACCAACACCAAGCTCCAGGATCAGTTTCAGGCTGTAAAACCTATAGAAATACTTACCTTCCAGGGGCTGCACTGAATAAACGAGTACAGCTTTCTTTGGAAGTCCACAACAATCGTTTATTTTGCTACGGCATAATATTCAGCAACACACGCCTCAACAAGAAAGTAACAAAGGAGGTCGCACAACTAGGCGGTTTCCTCACCAAGCACCCCGACTACACCCTCGAGTCCTCTCACCTGCGTCCTCACCATACCAGTCGCTGTGAATGTCCATCATGGAGCTCATGGCTACCCCCGCATCCTCTGGCCTACCCTCAAAGCCCCGGACAAAGTGATGAACCACGTCATCCTTCCTCTGAGCCGAGCTGTTGCGCAGCAGGGCCTCGAGGAACTGCTTCATGTGGTAGTTGTTGCAGGCCAGGTCCATCGCCTGCCCGCTGTGCAGCCCCTCTTCCATCTGCTCCAGGGACAGCGGAGTCGGGTACTGCTGCAGCCTCTCGCCCACCTCTACCTCCACCTCATCCGAGTCGAACTCCACCTTGGGTTCCACCCCCTTGGGCAGGGAGGAATTAACGTCCTCCGGGGAGTCGCTGCTCACCGGGTCCCTCACCACGAGCTCCAGGGGGTGGCAGCTGCTACAGTCCCCGCAGGGGGGGTCTCGCTGACAACCCGCCATCCTCTCCTTTTCCTGCAGGGACGAGACGGGGGCAGAGCCCTGGCTCTTGGAGCCGTACGAGGGGCCCTCCCTCGCGGAGCTCCCGCTCCCGCTGTCGGCCTGGTAGAAGGCGGCCTCCCTCTCTATCTTCCTGCAGATATCCAAGGACGACCTGATGTAGGTCTTGCAGAAGTTCACCACGTCGGTCATCTGCAGGTAGCTGGCCGCGGACATGACCTCGATGACGTTCTCCCCGCAGAGATCCAGCTTCCCCGAGTAGAGGAAATCCAGGATGACGGAGAAGGCCTCGGAGGTGACGATGTCGAGGGACGCGGTGCTGTGCCGCCCGCTGTCCTGGATGTAGTGGATGAGCAGCGCTCGGAAGTAGCCGCTGTTGGCGAAGAGGATGTTCTTGTGCGCCTTGAAGATGCGCCCCTCCACGATGATGCTGCAGTCGCAGAAGAAGTCCCGCTTGCGCTGCTCGTTCAGCTCCCCCAGCAGCTTGGCGTAGTACGACTGCACCTCCATGGCCGCGGCGCTGCGGGCGGGACGGGGACGGGGACGGCGCCGTCACCGGGGGGCACCGGGGGCACCGGGAGCCGCCGCCGCCGCCCGGCTCCCCCCCCCCACACCCCCCCGCGGCTTCCTCACCCCGGGAGCGGCCGCAGGCAGAGCCCGAGCCCCCGCCCCGCCCGGCTCCTCCCGGCCCGGCCCCGCCCGGCCCCGCCGCCCGCTCCCGGTGCCGGTCCCGCTCCCCCCCCCCCCTCCCGGCCGCCGTACCGCCGGCCGCCCGCCCGGCAGCAGGAAGTGACGAAGCCGGGAGCCCCGCCCGGACCGGGGCCGGGGCTGCGGGGTGAGGGGTCGGTAAATAGTGGTGACGTCACGCCGCCGAGATGGCGGACGGGTGAGCGGCGGGGCCGGGGACCGGGACCGGGGCCGGGGCCGGGGCCGGGGCCGGGGCCGGGGCCGGGGCCGGGCTGGGATTCGGGATCTCGGCGTCGGGACCGGGCTAGGATGGGTTGGGGTCCGGGAACCGGGCACCAGGCCGGGATCCGGGCGTCGGTACCGGGCTGGGATTCGTGGACCGGCACCGGGACCGGGCATTCGGGACCGGGCTGGGATTCGGGATCCGAGAACCGGGCTGGGATTCGGTGTCGGGCTGAGCTCCGGGGATCGGGCTGGGCCCCGGGGGGCTCCGTGCCGCACCGGTACCGTGCGGCGGGGCCCGGCCCGGGCCCCCCCTCCCTGACGCTCGTCCCTCCCCGGCAGGGAGGAGGCGGGCTGGTGGCGGGGCTGGCTGCAGCAGAGCTTCCAGGCCGTCAGGGACAAGGTACGGGCCGCACGCGGGGCGGGGGGGCGGGGGGGGAACCGGGGGGCACCGGGGGAGCGGGGGGCCGGGATCGGGGGGCCGGGAGCCGGGGAGACGCACCCGAGCAGGGAGGGCAGGTGCCCGCAGCATTGCCCGGTGGTGTGTAACTTCCTGCGTGACAGCGCTGCTCATGGCGGTGATGCGTAAGGCTCGAAACAAGGCTTCTCAAAACACAGCTGTTTTGGTTCTCAACGTAAAAAAAACCGCCATAAGGTGTTCTGGGTACGGCTGTGTCCCGCTGTTACCCTGCCCACTGCAGCCCTGCCCGTCGCGCAAGCTGTGGCGAGGGCTCTTGGGGTGAAGGCTCCTGCGCTGTCATCTGTGTAAACGTCAGGCGTTCCCAGAGCGACCGTGGCTTTGGAGACCCAAAGGTTAGGCGAGCTGTCCGTCGTCTTCTTGCAGTCCTCAGAAGCCTTGGAGTTCATGAAGCGGGACCTGGCTGAGTTCACTCAAGTAGTGCAGCATGACACAGCCTGCACGATCGCCGCTACGGCCAGCGTGGTCAAGGACAAACTGGCAGTGAGTAGAGGAGTGGGAGAGCTGGGCGCTGCAGGACGGGGCGAGTGGGACACGCCTGCAGCTGGCACGTTGGTCCTGCCTCTGAGGGCACGATCCCTCAAACAGACCCTGAGATGGGAACAGGGGCTGCGGGGTTCAGACTCTGTTCCTGTGCAGATCCGATTCTGAGCGCTGTGTGGGATTTCCGTGTTGCAGTGGTGAGGAACCTCTGGGAATAAGCGTGGGAAGGTGACCAGTGCTTTTCTGCTGCCTGTGTGCTGTGTAGGCAGGCTCCTGGCCGTGTCACCGTCGCATCGTATCGGACCTTTGCCCGAGCTGCCCTCTTTAGCCCCACACAACTGTTGCTGGGCCAGGCCTTGAGCCTGGCTGCTTTTCCCCTCAAAGCCTCGGCTCCGTTCCCAACCAACCTCTCATGAAGGGCTGCCAGTGTGGGGCCAGTGAGTGACACCACACCCTGTGCACAGTCTGGCCACGCGGTTGCGTTGTTAGCGCACTTTGAAGGAAGAAAAATCCTTCTTCCTGAGAAGAACACGCCCAGAAAAGACAGCTTTGTCCTGTTGCTTCAGGTACTGTTACTTACACCATGCTGCTTCTCTTCTTCAAGAGGGCAGAAGGTTCCTCAGGTGTGACTGAAAAGGTGAGGAAAGGGATTTCTGACTTCCTGGGCGTCATCTCGGACACGTTTGCTCCCTCGCCGGACAAAACCATTGACTGCGATGTCATAACGCTGATGGCAACCCCCACGGGGACCACAGAACCCTACGACAGCGCGAAGGTGAGTGCCCCGTCTCAGAGCTTCTCCCCAGCGCTGCGCCTCGTCTTCCCGGCCCTGCTGCTGCCCTTCCACTGACGCCTCTTCCCCGTGTGTTCTCCTCCAGGCTCGCCTCTACAGCCTCCAGTCAGACCCAGCCACCTACTGCAACGAACCCGACGGTATGGGCTCGGCAGCGCTGCCGAGAGCCTGGGGGCGTGCGGGGGCTGTGGGGTGTCCCCTCTCACCTAGAGCCTGTCACCAGCAGCCCTGCCCTGCCTGGAGCGGGGGCACCAGCGGGAGGGAGCCGGGCCCCCTGCTGCCGTCGGGACCAGGTTGGGCTGTGAGCCTGCTGTGGGTTCCACCACCCCTACAGCTGGCGCTGCCTCGCCCTTTGCTGGCAGAGGACCCAGCCCCCAGGGTGGGCTCAGGGCCCCATGTCTCCCTCGCAGCCGTTGCTGTGAGCTGTGTCCATCCCTCAGCCTGTGACCTCCGGGTGCTGCCTGACGGGCCTTGCGTGGGGCTTTGGGTCTTCCCTCGCAGCAGCGAGGAGCAGCTCCCTCTGGGGAAGGGGAGCGTGCAGCGGGTGGGCGGAATGCAGGCACCCCTCGGGGCCTTGGCTGCTCGTGGCTTGAAGCTGCTGCTCCTCCCCTCCCAGGTTTCCCTGCTTTGACTGCGCCCTGCTTGCAAATCCCCTCCTGCCTGTCGTGTGGGGTTTGAGGCCTTGAGGAGGAGGCCTGCTCATCAGGGCTGCGTCTTGCTGGGCTCCTGCCTTCCCTTGCCTGCCCCTTGCTCACCCCAGCTGGTCTGCTCTGGAGCATCTTTCCAAGGAAACTTCCTGAAACTGTTTGTGCCTTGCTTGTGCCGAAAATTATCTCAGTGCCTGTCCTTTTCAGGCCCTGCTGAACTCCTCGAGGCCTGGCTCTCCCAGTTTCACCTGGAGGAGAAGAAAGGGGAGATCGCGGAGCTGCTGGCAACCAGCCCTTCCATACGGGCTCTCTACACTAAAATGGTAAGGAGCTGCTTTATGGCAAACCGGCGCAGTGGTGCAAGGCAGCGTTCGATTCTGCCCTCACTTGTTTGTCACGGGCCTGGAACAGAATTTTCTCTGTAGCTGTTTGATGTGTGTGAGCACCTGGCAGCGTGATCCTGGTGCTTGGTCCCAAGTCTGTGCACCCGAAAACGCTGTTGCCTTGCACAGGTTACAGTGGTGCCTGTGAGGCTCGGGGAGAGAGAGGGGTGAGGCAGCAGCCACAGCCCCCCCTCACACCGTGATGCCTGTATTGCTCCCAGGTCCCCGTGGCTGTTTCCCACTCTGAGTTCTGGCAGCGCTACTTCTACAAAGTGCATCGCCTGGAGCAGGTAGGTCAGGGGTGGGTGTTCCCCCAGCGGGTGGGCACTCCAGCCAAGGAGCCCTGTGAGGCAGGCTGGAGAAGCAGAAGGTTCCCTTTCCTGGAAGGGCAGGGCTCCGGGCTGCCTTTCCTGGGTCCTTGTCCTCGGTGTGCCTGGGGGATGAAGGGACGGGGGACGTGAGCAGCTGCTGATGCTGAGCTCCCTGCAGGACGAAGCCCGGAGGGAGGCTCTGAAGCAGCGTGCGGAGCAGAGCATTCACCGAGAGGAGCCAGGCTGGGAAGAGGATGAAGGTGGGTCAGAAGGCGGGGGGCCGGGGGTGGGCTCGTGCAGACCTCGGCAGCCTGAGGTAGGGAGGGCGGTGACTGCTCCTCGCTCCCCCACATCCAGCTCCTGGCCCAGCTGCAGCCAGCGTCGCTGCACTGTCAGCTGCTGCCGCGCTTGCTGAAACACCTCGTGCTTCTCTTCCTCCTTCCTACAGAGGAGCTCTTGGGGATGTCACCCCTGCCTTGCGCTAACGTGAAACTTCCAGAAGCAGCAGAGAAAGCAGCTGCCCCTGCAGCCCCGGAGGGAAGCCACCCCGCTTCTCGCAAGGGTCCCTCAGAGGAAGGCTGGGCTGTCCTCCCTCCTGGGCCGGCCCCAGCAGAGGGGAGCCCCTCCGAGAGCAGTGAGAGTGTCTCCCTTGTGACTCAGATTGCAAACCCTGCCTCTGTGCCTGCTGCACAGCTACAGACTGGAGCACAACCAGACGGGACCAGAGACCTCTCCCAGAGGCTGCTGGAAGCCACTTCGGAAGAGCCGAGCTCTCTGCCAAAGCCCCCAGAACCTGGGCATCCTTCTGCACCTGCCCGGGAGCCCGCAGCGTCCTCGGAGCAGCCGGCTGTTACAGAGCTCAGAGAGGTGGAGAGCAGAGCCCAGGGCAGGACAGAGACTCTGAAAGAGGAGGGACCGACAGATCTACGGATCTTTGAGCTGAACTCGGATAGCGGGAAGTCCACCCCCTCCAACAACGGCAAGAAAGGTGCGTGTGTGGGGCTGGCACCGGGCCTGGAAACCCCCTGGGGGTGGCAACTTTTGGGGAAGGGCTTAGAGTCAGAGCAGAAACCTGGGCGCAGCCTTCTCGGGCTCGGAGTTGTGGCTCCTGGTCAGGTAGGTGATGGGGTCGGGTAGGTAATGATAAACTTTCTGCAGCGCAGAAGATCTCTGCCCTGTCCTGACCCATCCTTCCTGAATTGCTGTTTAGAACGTACCAAAAGACAAGCCCGGATCTTGGTTTTGTGATAGGGGAGGAGAGCAGAGGGGGAGGCTCCTCCACGGCCTGTAGCGGGGAAGTGCTGCAGCTCTGATGCTGTTCACACGCCTCTCACTGCAGGGAATGCCGCCTGCAGCAGAGCCTCTGTAGTGTCCCACCGCAACGTCTGTGTTAGCTTTAGGGGTGTAAAGCTGCTGGGAGTAACCCGAGCTGAGGGAAGGCAGCTCGGTGTCGCAAACTGGCTCAAATTAGACAAAGCAATCAGGGGTCTGTGAGCAGAGCAGCCTTTGGTCCCCGGCCTGCTGGATAGCGGTGCTGAGGCTGTGCTCTGTGCAGGGAGTGGGTTTCCTTCCCTCTGCCTGTCACCCCGAGGAGCATCCCCCTGCCCCGGGAGGTTGTGCCTGCTGTTGGGGCTGTGACAGTCCCCATATCTGTCATTCTGTCACTCCTTACCTGCCGTGTTTTGTGTGTGAGTGAGGCATGACACGTCCCTGTTTGTCCGGGACGGAGGAGAACGTGTTCTAGCACCCGCCTCTCCCGCTTGTCCTGCGCCCGGGGGAACAGTCCTTGCTGGCACAGAAACGCAGCTCAGCGCGTCCCACGCCTGTCAGTGAGCTGGTGGCCCGCTGCTGGGAGCGGGGGAGGTTCTCACTCCTCGGACAGTGTGTGTTGGAGCTGAGCCCCGTGAGTGCTTCGTGGGCCTGCTCGGGCAACTCTTGCTTTGGCCGGAGGGTCTGGAAAGCACGCGCAGCTCTGACGGCTCTGTCGTGGTGCTTGTGCTTACAGGCTCCAGCACTGATATCAGCGAGGACTGGGAGAAGGACTTCGATCTGGACATGACTGAAGAGGAGGTGCAGCTGGTCCTGTCCAAGGTGGAAGTGTCTGGGGAGGTGAGCGCAGGGGAGGCGCTCGCTCAGCCGAGCGAGAAGGCTGCTCGGGGAAGGCGTCGGCATTTCATCAGCTCCTTGGGGTGATGCTGCGCGCGCTCTGCCCTTGCTGGGTGCTTCCCCTGGGCCCGAAGCCAGGTGGGGAGAGACCGCAGAGCGAGAGGGCCAGGCCCTCGGCATCAGCCCCGCTGCAGGAGCCACGGCTGTGCAGATGTGGCTGCTGCTGGCCTGGGAGGACGGCGCCGCAGCAGGCAGGTGCCTGCCTCGAGCAGCTCGCAGGCGGCTTCTCAAGGTGTCGCTCCCTCTTTGAGGACACGGGCTTTGCTCGGGATCTCAGCATGGGAGCCGTGGGGATTAGCTAGAGCAGAGAACGGGTTTTCGTGCTTAAAGAAGGATGGACGTGCTTAAAGAGGGCTGAGTGTGCAGGTTCTGCAGGCGGAGCACAGCAAGCAAATCTCTGTTGTGTGGGTGTGGGAGTGAGTGGATACGTCAGGCTTCGCACTAACTCGGGTGCCCTGGGCAGGAGGATTTGTCAATAGACGTCTGTTGAGTTACAGGAACAACAGAGATGTTCTTCTTGTTTGCAGCTTGAAGATGAAGAGTGGGAAGACTGGGAATAAACCAACTTCTTCCAGTGTGTCACAGGCTCATTTCCACCATCGAATGTGAATTAAATCACGGACCGGCTATTCCTTTGTGTGTAACTGTGCTGGGGATCGCAGTTCCTGGCTGGAGGAACTTCATTCCTTCTGAATCCTGTGGGCATCTCAAATGACCCCTTCAGACCTGGAGGAGGAGAAGGAAGCAGGAATTTGCTCGTACACGTAGCTGCTAGGGAGTTCATCTTCTCGGTAGGTCCTAGAGGCTGGCGAGGCCAAAACTGACTGCCCCAAAAGCGTCGGGTGGAGGCAGATGCGATGCAGTGAGGGGTCCCTGGTGGTGAGCAGGCACTTGGGCACCTGGCAGGATTGCTTGGTGCTGCCGAATTGCCTGTTGGCTGTTTGCTTGTGTGTGTGTGTGTGTGTGTGTAATCTATGGTACAGCAGTTCAGAGGATCTTGGGTGCTGCTCCCACTCGCTCACTGCTCTGTGCTGCTGGTCAGGCTGTCCCCAGAGAAAGCCCCCGCGTGGGGAATGGCCAGGGGCTGGAGATGCTGCAGGAGAAGCCCCATTTGCTTTTCCACTCGCTGCTGCAAAGAAAGGCAGGTGGCTTGTGGCTTTGGCCCAAAGCTGGGCCGTTCTGGAAGGAGCCAAACTCCCTGCCAAACCCTGAGCTTCTGCCTGGCTTTTTGTCTTGGAAGCCTTTTCTGGTGGGAACTCCTCTTTCCTGCGGCAAGAGCAACAGCTCCTCTAAGAGCCAGGGCTCGATGCTTTCCCCTTCGCATCTAGACCAGCTGTACTGCCCTCCTCTACTGCGTTCTAGGTACTTCTCGTTAAATTCTCCAAGCAGAGTTTTGTGGCTTGCTCTTTCTGAGCCCTTCTGGGCAGGCAGTGATTTGGGTCAGCTTGGGAGCAGAACCCTCTGCTGCGGTGCCCTTGCAAAGCCCCGGTGTGGGCCACTGACCACTTCAACGCCGCTGCGGTGCCAAGGCTCAGCCTTCTCCCAGCCCAGGGGGAGACAGAAGTGTCCAAGCTCGGATGGCTTCTCTTGGTGTCTGCCCTCCTTGCGTCCCAGCCGCACCAGGGCCACAAACCTCCCTGCGCTCACTTGGTTTTCCTCACCTAACCCCCTCGCGACTGCTTGCAACGCTTCCTTCGGACCCACGGCCTCTGCAGGCAGCTCCCTCGTAGTGCCGTGAGGTGCTCCGCTAACATAAAGTTATCCTAAAGGGGCAGAGCCCACGCTGCTGGTTTTTTTGGCCTTTTGGGTGGTGGTTTTATATGTGCTACCATTGTCCTTCTGCCCCTTGCAGGGCTGCTCCATGGGAGCTGGGGCTTTCCTTCTGTTTCTGGATAGCATTAGCCTAGGTACGCTTGGAAGACTTGATTTTTTTTAATTTTTTTTCTCCTCGCCGTTGGGGAGGTTCTCAAATGCAGCTGCTCGCCTGGGTGGATTGGTGGCAGCACCGACTTCAGGCCCTTACACGAGCTCTTGTCTGTGCTGCAGAACCTGTGTGTGGGGTCCAGGGCCTGAGCTGCAGCTCAGTTCCTGCTTGGTGCACCACAGAGCCTCTGAAACGTGCTGCAGCTTCGCCCTGGGGTGGGCTCAAGTTGAGCTGTAGCAGAAACCCTTGTAGTGGGAGGTTTCTGCCGAGGGGCTGGGGCTGGGGCAGCAGTCTGAGGGCGTGAGTCACAGCAGCATCCCTGGCCCAGCAGCAGAGCTTCAGGGTGCAGTGCTCTCATCTGTGTCATTTTTTTGTTTTTTTTTTTCTTTTGTCAAATTAACCATTGGGTTGTCTGTGCAATATTCTCTGTTCTGAACTATTCCGCATCTCCCTGAGCCTTTTCTAGCTGGGGCAAAAACCAGGAACACTTCTAACAGCTGGTAGTTTTGTAACAATGACTTTCTCCAAACCTTTTACAGACTTGCAGTTAATAGCAATTAAAGGAATTCTACAGAGTTGCTACCTGTGTCCTCCTTTCCTTTGCCTGTGGGGTGGGGAGAGCTGCCTGGAGAGTCAACTGCTTTAAATTTCTTTTCCCTTTCCTCCCACCTACCCCAAGGGAGGTTCACTTAGCTGGGAGGATGAGGGGAGAGGGACGAGGACAAGCAGAGGTGTCCGGGCAGCTGGGATGCTCACAGCCAGCATGCCCTGTTGTGTATCCCAGTGGCCCCACGTGCAAGCGCTGCCCCAGGCTGCGTGGAACTTGTGTGAAGTTTGCTGTGTCTGTCCTGCTCCCTGCCACTGAAGGCCGAGGGCTTTGAGGGAGCAGGTAGAAGTGTCCAGATATGAACCAGGCCCTGTCTCTGCCAGCCAGAGGCCTGGCAGGGCACCCAGGAGGCTGTATAGGTGGTAAACACAGACATCCAAATTTATCGTCATTTTAGAAGCAATCTGTCCCATGGGGGGAGAGCGGAGTGAGCACTTCTCAGGGGTTCGCCAGCCAGGGGTGCCTGCTGACCCCCTCCACGGAGGGCCTCAGGACCATGTCTGGCTCCAGGAGCCTTTTCAGGAGGTCCTGGCACTCCCTAGAGACCCCAAGGTGCCTGGGCAGGGAGACGCCTTTCTGCTGCTGGCACAGCATCTGGGGGATGTTGGTGTCGTCGAAGGGCAGGCAGGCGCACAGCAGGACGTAGAGGATGACGCCCAAGCTCCAGATGTCGCCCTTGCGGCTGTCGTGGGGCACCCCCTGCAGCACCTCAGGCGCCGCGTAGGCCGTGCTGCCGCAGAAGGTGCGGCTCAGCTCCTGGCGGCCCCTGGGGAGCAGCTTGGCAAAGCCGAAGTCCGTCAGCTTCACGGTGCGGCCCTGCAGCAGGGCGTTCTCGCACTTGAGGTCGCGGTGAGCCACCCCGCAGCCGTGGCAGTACCGGATGGCCTCGACCAGCTGGCGAAAGAGCGCCCTGGCGCGGTGCTCGGGCAGGGGGCCCTCGCGCAGCACGCAGTCGAAGATGTCCCCGTCCTCCGCCAGCTCCATCACAAGGTAGATCTTCCCCTCTGCAGACTCCAGCATCTCGTACACCCGGATGATGTTCTTGTGGTCCAAGCGCCTGACGATCTGGAGCTCCCGGGGCAGGAATCTCTGAATAAATTCTGCCAGGAGAAAATTTGCTCACAGAGTGGGGCCAGGGCCGTCCCTGAGCTGCTGATGCCCTGCACCTCTCCTGGCTGGGACCACGGGGATGGGTAGAGGGAGGGAAGGGCGCACCGTGGGCGCTCAGTGCCTTGTGGGCTGGCACCAAGCCTTCCCCCTGGAATGCTCGTCCAGAGGGGATGCTGGGCTCTGCCAGCACTTGGGGCTCCCTGCGGTTGGAGGAGCAGCCAGCTAAATAACCTTTGGGTCATGGCCCCTGGCTGCTCCGCTGGGGGTCAGCATCCGGCCAAACTGCTCTTAGGTGGAAAGTTTGGGAAGCTTATTTTCTGGCAGGAATGAAAAGTCTTCAAGGAGGGATGGTGCCTCAGCCTGGAGTCCCTTCGGGGCCACCTCTTACCTTCTGGGCCTTCCCTCTTATCAATTATTTTAATTGCCACTTTCTTCTGATGCTTTAGGGATAAGGCCTCCTTCACTTTGGAGTAAGTTCCCTCCCCAATGGTCTTGCCAAGCTGGTAGCCATTGGCAAGCAAAAACGCCTCCATGTCCTCCTACAAGCTGGGACCTCTCAGTCTCAGGTCAACCCCCAGCAACTACACAACAGCATCTCAGCAGCCAGGGGCTCCCCGTGCCCCCCGCTGACATGCACAGCACCCCAAGGCCCTGATTGTGCCCTGGTGCTGTGTGAAGGGGAGCACACGGGGACCTATTAAACCCGGGTGTGCTATTATGATGCAGCTGATGCTGCGTGAATCGGAGATGACGGATGTGCATCAAAGTGGGTGGCCACTCGGCCGGGCAGGGGGGATAGGGCTGTGCTGGAACACCCGCTCAGTGGGCACCGTGAGTAGGGGGCTCATGGGGTGGGGAACGCGGGGAATGTGGGGCTGGCCACACGTGCTCCCCCTCCTTTTGCCGTTGCTGCCCCTCTGTGTCCCTTCCCCTCTTTCCCCAGAGCAGGCTGGGGGGCGGCAGTAGGGGATTCAGAACTGGCGTGCTGGGAACGCTTTGCTGCTCGGTGCCATCCTGCACCTCCAGCAAGGGGACGCCGAGGGCAGGCAGTGGCCGTGCCCTGTGCCAGCCTCCTCCTGCTGCTGCCTCGCAGCCGTGCTTCCGAGCTGGGCACATCCAGCCAGCTCCGGCAGCTGGAACCAGAGCGGGCAGTGCCTCCTGCCCTTCGGCAGGGCTAGACCCGGCCCCGGCGAGCCTTGGGCCCCCCTGTGTGGGGCTGGGGATCGCTGGGGCCAGGCCCTGTGCTGCCGTCTCACGGCTCCTTCTCCCCGGTCAGCCACATCCAGGGCCCGGACATGAGCTCCCAGGAAACACCACAGGCCCGGAGGTTCCCCATCGAGGCAGGTGACTGTCCCAGCCTGGCTGCAGCTCCAGAGGCTCAGGAGCCGGTGGGTGCTGAGCAGCCTGCGGGAAGGTAAGGGGGTGCTGAGCCCCGCCAGGACTCCTGTGGGGTGCAAGGTCTGGCCCTGGTGTGCCATGCCGTGCCACTGCCGTCACCCTGCTCTCTCCCCACAGGCAGCTGCGGCGATGCCCCGGGAGCCACTGCCTGACCCTGCCCCACGTCCCCATTGACGTCTTCATTGCCATGGGAGGGAATTGCCGGCGACGCACCACCTGATGCCCCCGCGCCGCTCAGCCCCTGCTGCAGGAGGCTGTGGAGCTGCGAAGGACACAGATCCTTTAAACACTTTATAATGAAAGGACATCTTAGAGCGTTGCTGTGCATGCTGTCCTGCTCCGAGCTGCATGTGCAGCAGGATCGGGCCCGTGTCCCCTCAGTGCCTCCCCTGGGGGGCCTGGAGCCGCCTGCCCCCGGCTCGGCAGGCTGAGGGTGGTGTGGGGACATGGCGGGGCTTGGGGTGCGGGAGGATGGGGGACAGCAGGGTGTGAGGGGACAGGGCTGAGGGGACGTGAGGGGTGACAGCTGAGGGGACGGGACCTGGAGGGACGTGAGGGGATGGGATGTGAGGGGACGTGAGGGGACAGGATGCTAGGGGACAGGGCTGAGGGGACAGGGGCTGAAGGGATGGGATGTGAGGGGATGGGGCTGAGGGGATGTGAGGGGATGGAGTATGAGGGGATGTGAGGGGACAGACATGAGGGGACCTGAGGGGATGTGAGGGGCTGGGGGGACATGAGGGGACAGAACATGAGGGGACAGGGCTGAGGGGATGGGATGTGAGGGGATGGAGCTGAGGGGATGTGAGGCGACAGACATGAGGGGATGGGATGTGAGGGGACGTGAGGGGACGTGAGGGGCTGGGGCTGAGGGGATGTGAGGGGACAGAGCGTGAGGGCACACGGCCGAGGGACCGCCGTTGGGGCGGGGCGAGTCCCTCCTCCCGTCCCGTCCCGCCCCGGGGCGGGGCCGCGCGGCGCGGGGCCGTTTGGCTCCTCTCGGCCGCCGTTCGCCGCCCGCCCCCCGCCGCCCTCCCGCCATATTGTGGCCGCCGCCGGGAGCCGCCGCCTCAGGAGCCGCGATGGGTGAGGGCGGCGCGGGACGGGACCGGGTGGGACCGGGTGGGGGGACGCCGGCCCGCCGGGGGCTGCGGCTCTGCCCGGGGCCGCCCGTGCCCCTCACCGGGCCGGGAGCTGCGGGTAGGGCTCAGCCAGCGCGGCCCCGGTGGGGCCTTTCCCGGGCGGGGGCAGCCGGTGCGGCGGCGGCTGGGCCGGCCGGGGCTCGGTGCGGGGCCGCGGAGCTCGGCCTCACCCGGGGCGGGTTGCGGGGGGACGGGCGGGGACAGACCTGCGGGGGGACGGACGGACTGACTGACTGACAGACCGACCGACCGACCGACCGACCGACCGGCAGTTCCTGCCCGTGACCCAGCAGAGCACGGCTCGTCGCCTCACCTCACGGAAATCCCCCCCGTATCTCCCAATTCCCAGCTAAACCGCCCCCAAAGCCCAGCCACAGCCGGCGGGTCCCGGCGGCGCCGAGAGCCCCTCCGGGGCTGTCCCCGCGTCCCGTCACCGGGATGAGGGAACGGCTCCCGGACACCCTGCAGGCAGCGAGCGTACGGGGGGGAGATTTGTGTTCGTAAGCATAAAGCTGGAGATGCTGCAAGGCCCGGAGGAGCAGCCCTCTCGTTAGATACAAGCAAATAACCGCTGAGCGTTGCCCCTCAGCAGGTCCCGCGGTGCCAGGAGGTTTCTGTCATCCTGGACGTGGTCTGAGACCGAAGCTCCCCGCTCGGGGCCGTGGCGCTTCCGTGAGGCCTGACGGAGCGAGGGGGGTTTGGAGGGGTGAGGTGAGCGGGGAAGCGAAGCCTGCAGTAGGCCTGTTCCACGTGGGCTTCGTCTCTGAGGCAAAAATTAAGGTCTTATCAATTTTCAACTGCCGCAGTTTTTAACCAGAGTTGCCCTTAGAGGTCTTAAAAATGCCCTTTATGGAGGGATGCGGCCTGACCAAGGTGTCAGGAGCTCCTGTGCCGTCTTCAGCCGCCTCCTGCGGGGCTCAGAAGTGAGCGGCTCCGAGTCTGCGGCTGCCCCGGCTGCAGCACCTCCCCGTCTAGAGCAGCTTCTGAAACTTAATGTGCAGCTTGATGTAAAACCTTGACTGGCAACTTTGAATAGAAAAACGTCCTTGGGCCTGTTGGAGCACGTCTGGAAACTGCGTGCGCTTTCTGTGGCTGAGGATATTCGAAGGAGCTTTCCCATCCTTCCCCCCTCTGCCTTGCGGTTTCTTGCTGGAGCTTGAAGCGGACACGTTTCTGACAGCAGCCATTCAATGCTTCCCACTTAAACTTTTTAAAAGTAGCTTTTAAAATAAGCTAAGACTGCTTTTTCAGTGCTCTGGGTTAATAGGTCTAAATTGTGGCAGAACGCTGCTATACTTCGCAGGGTGTGGGTCGGGGGTGCTGTGGTTTGTAGGTAGCTGTAGAGCGTTGGTCTCACCTCCTAGAAACGCCCGTCAGTTCTTTCTTCGTTCACCGTGCAGACTACAAATGTCCGAGTGTCTTTGCTGCGCTGCTCAGCCCGTGCAGCAGTAAGGTTAGGCTCTCAACAAAACTCTTGTGGCTGATGAATTTAACTAGTCACTTGGCTATTTTGCTTTGTTTGCCTGAGTTCCGGAGAGCAAACATGAACTTTGTAAAGGGGAGCTTGATCATCAAAGTGGTGGGTGTAATAGGGAAGGCACTAATTCCTCCAGCCTTTCACTTTTAAGCTATTGTACTTTTGAAGTCCAGATAAACATGCTTATCAAAGCACAATGCTGCTTGTTTCTGTGGAAAAGCACGTGCTGGGAGGGATGAGCTTTTTGGAATTTTGTAGCTCTCTGCAACTCTATTTCAGGCTGCCATAGGACTCCTGTATCTCTTGTGGGTCAAGTTTGAGTTGATCCTTGGTTTAGGAACTGTTACAAAGGACTCCCTGACCTCAGGTGAGAGGGAGTTACACTTCTCAGATCATCAATACGCTCTTAAGGAAGTCTGAAGGTCTTGGGACATGTAAATCAGGCTGAAGGGGATTTATAGGTGCCAAACCCCAGACTTTTGGGGTGAAAAGGTCAGGAGGAAGTAGAGTTGAAGTTTGTGTTCAGAGAACCAGGCTCAAGGACAGCGAGTTCCCCTTACGTCGGGCACGGACAGCCAGAGGGAGGCCTAATCTCGGGCTGACCGTGGTGAAAGACAAGTATGCTGCAGGGCTCTTAATTCCTCCGAAGAGAATTTTTGTGCTCCCCTCCCCCTCCGCAGGCAGCAGCGAGGCTGTTGCACATTCCTGCAGTGATATCACGGCCCTGGCTCTCGCAGCGAAAACCGACGGGAATGAGCCAACGGCGACTGCTGCACCAGACAGCCAAATAACTGCGTGGATAAGTGCTCTGCAAGCGCACGATGTACCCCGGGAGAAGCACCCGGGTGGCAGCAGCCTGTGTTTGAGACCACCCTGCGAGACTGCTGCCTCTGCTTGCTTGGAGCAGGCACTCGGAGAACCTGCAGGAGGATGTAAAAGCAGGAGAACGAAACGAGCAAGCCAGACCTGTGCGAGTGACAGAGCACAGCACTTGGCCTCTCCTCCAGGGTTAGCAGCGGCTGGGTCACTCCAGGGCTGTGGAGGAAAAGCCTCGAGTTGCTGCTTGCTTGGCAGCACTCCTTATGTAGTTGTTTGGTTTCTTGTAGGCACAACTCTTTGGTTTCCTTTTCCCTCCGTCACCTTCTGAGCGATGAAGTGATTTGATTCCCAATTTACTTTTCACTACAAAACTATCAAAATGACAGGTTCAGTATAAAACGACAGGCTTAGCATAGGAACCTGTCCTGGGCTCATGTCTGCCAGCAGTTCGGAGCCGCCTCTTCATGCGGTGCACACTGATAATTCAACTGTTTGTGTATGTTCACCATAACCAACTTCACTTAGTTTGTGTTCAGGAAGTACCGATTATTTAGGCTTCGCTTTCTCCATTCTCAGCTAAACCATTAAGTTGTCCTGGACGCGCTCCTCTAAAGAAGTTAGGTCTGTGTCTGTAGCTGCTGTTACCAAGAACCTTTATGCTATGTTGTAAAGCAAGTGCTTTAAACATCCATTGAAGAATTGGCTGAAGACATGCCTGTAGTGACGTATAATGCATGACGTATCTGAGTTTCAGAAGAACTTTTGTTTCTGTTGCTTCTCAGACTTCAGGAACTTTCACAAATAGGACAGAAGAAACAGAAAATTCACACAAGCACTGCTAATTATCAAGTAAACTTGGAGAGGGTTTACAAACTTATTTCAAGCATTGACTTATTGGCTGCGACCCCTGTTACAGCTGCAAGGCATCAGCTGTGGTCTTCAGAGCCGCACTACGCTTACAAAGAAATTGGTGGCTAATACTTGGCTATGTGGAGAGAGCGTTCAGGTTTTGAGACACTTCAGAAACGCGTAATGCTGTTTCATTTGTTGCTGTTGCACTGATTTCTGGGGTCAGGGCCTGCAGGGAGGCAGGTGGCAGGGGGTTCCTCAGGCTTTTCAGGCGAGTTTATGGGCTGGAAAAGCTTTCTGCCGGGGAGAAGAGATGCGAAGGATGTAAGCAGCAAGGTTGTCAAATGCGACTTTTTAGGTCGTCGATTGCGTTTTGCTCTGATTTGTGGAGCTTAGGGATTTTTCTTTCCTTGGAACTGACCAAGTTCATGCTGTGGCAGGGAAGGCTTGGGTTGGAAGAGGCCTTTCTGGCCTGCTGCTTGCTCAGTTGGGCTAGCTTTGAGAGGTACCAAGGGGCTGCCAATTGACCGAGATCAGTGCTTTTAGTTCATCAAATGCATTAATTTGCCCTTGCGTAATTCTGCTGCTGTATTGAACTCCAAGCACGCGGCCGTCAGCCCTCCTTGCTGGCCAGGTGTTGCCTTAGGTCCATGTCTTGTGGCCAGCAACAGGACTGTAATAGATACCGTACAGAGATTACCTTTGTGAAAGGGTGTTTTGGCTTAAAAAAAAAAGCCTGGTTAGATCTGTGAGTGTAACTGTTCCTCTGTTCTGTCCCTCCAGTCTGACTCAGCAGCACAAGTCCCGATTTAGACGTGCGAGCCCCTGCAGTGACTCAGCTCGGAGGCTCTAATCAGCAGCTGAAAAACTGCTGGAAGCAGCAAGCAGCTTTCTGTAAGGCAGAGCGGTGGGGAGAGCGTCAGCTGGAAAGAAGCAAGGCTGGGTTTCTGATTCAGTAATGTTAAGAAGCCGTTATAGTCTTGGCGGGGTAGCAATGACCCTGGAATTGCCTTTCTGGCCGAGTGCTGTGGCTTTGTTGGCTTTTACATGGGTGGCTGCGGGGCCTGAGGGCTCTGGTGAGCCTTCGAAGTCCAACTTTCACCCTGTTTTTTTCATTTACGTGGTAAAAACTTTCTCATCGTTCAATATAGGGTAAGGAGGAGGGTGGCGTTCTGTTCTATCGCTCTTTGGCTTAGGTGACAACGCGAGGATTTCTCCTCACTGAAGCCGACCATTGCCAGCAAACCTACAGCAGGAGCCAAACTTCTCCGGCCTCCCGAAGGGGTTTCCTTTACGCAGGGAACCGAAAAGGTATTGTTTGACTAAGCTTCACCCCCTAGGTTTGTTCCTGTAGTTCCTGCAAGAGAATTCTCAGCTCGCAGACCACCTGAAAGCATTCCCAGAGTGAATTAACTTGATAAAGCCTGTCTTTGATGTACATTTACATCACAGCTGCCGTGCATGGAACGGGGTACCCGGGGCAGCTGCAGCCTGCTCGAGCTGCTGGGGGAGCTGCCGGCGGGCTGCGGGCTGAGCGCTGCGGTGCAGGAGGAAGCAGCCTGAGTGCCCCGCTTCCGTGGGGCGCTGCAGGGAAGCCCGGAGCCCAGGACTTGTTCCAGGCGCGACATCAGAACGATTCTGTAATTCCGGGGCGCGAGCTGATGCTATCTTGATACAAGGCAGGGCCTAGTTGGTTGTTAGAGAAGAAAACTCTCCTAGCAGAGGCGCAGTGCAAGGCACTGTCCTAGCGCTTTGTGGAGGTTTGGGTGGCCGCTGAAACTTCGAGCAGCTAAAAGAAACGTGCTCCAGTTAGGTTTCCAGTGCCTCTTAGTCAAGAGCTTTTCTATAAAAGCAGAAACTTCTCGGAGCGACAATTTACGTGAAGTTGCAAAGTGAAAACGTGTGGCTTGAGCGTTGTCTGCACGTCACTCGTAGATGACTGTGGATGAGTGCTTTTCCTGGTCAGAGGATCAGACTGCCCCTCCGGCCTGACTTAGTGGGATCGCCGTGTGGGTAGAATTTCAGTTAATAGTTAACGCTGCCGAAGCCTGGCTTGCGGATATACTGGATGAGCCAGATGTTTTGTGCAGAGAATTTGTATGTGCTTGGCCTCCTGCTGTCAGTTCTGTTCCACGTGTTCGCGCTTGCTGCAGCCTGGTGCTGACAGCATCAGCTGAGCTCACCACGGAGTCAGAATCTTGCACGCGTGACGTCGCTGCCATAGAAATGGGAGGTAAGGTAACAAATTGGCATTCCCACGTCAAAATGTTGGGACAGGATGGACTGGAAGAAAGTCAAGGGAAAGGACCTGAGGAGGCGTAGGTGTGCGAAATAAAGTAGAAGACCAGTGGCGGTTGCGCAGAGGTGCGTGGTTGTCCAGCCGGCACAGAAAGTCACCCTGCAGGGGCTGGCTGCCTCCGTGGGGGTTCCCTGCAGTGTCACGGTGGTGCTCAAAGCTCCTGAAATCAGGAGCCTTACGCTGCGCGGCACAGCGTACACCGAGTGTGTGAGGCCTTGCTGCCTGGCCGGCTTCCCTCTCTGCGCTGACAGCCAGCTCCAGGCTGCCGGGGTGTGCCGGCAGAGCGGGGTTGTGCAAGTCCCCGGGCAGCTCGACTGTCACGTGCCGCTCAGCTATTCGTGTGACGAACTGGCTGGTAATCCCGGGCACACTGCTAAGCCACTTAATCGCTTTTTCTTCCTCCCTTTCTTAAAACCTACCTTTTAACTGGGGACTTCGCCTTCCGAAGGGAGGTAGCAGATTTGTCTCTGTTAGGGATTCTGTTGTAATCTTTCCAAATTAAGCTGTTACTCCTTTACGTGCCCGTATCGGCCGTTAGTGCTGGGTAGTCACATGGATGCTTCGCCTACAGAACAAATGGCAGGGGTGAAATTAATTCCTGAATTAAGATCTGTATGTAGATGATGCCTCGCTCCTGTAAGATCGGCTATAAACAACCCCCTGTACATTTTGTCTTCTGTCTCCTGAAGTAGCTGCTACTCGGTCAAAAATAATGAAGATTTTCCCCTCCACCCTGGCGTACAGCCCTGTAGGAAGGGGGATGGCCGGGGGGAGCAGGGGCCTGGCTTCTGAGAGCTTCAGGCTGCTTCCTTGCTGTGTCAGTGGTCCTCTAGGACAAGGTGGGTGTGTCAAATGCCTTTACAAACATGCCAGTTATTCCTCTGAACCTCTTCCTTGCGAGAAGAGAGCTCGGGAAAAAAGGAGCCCTGCTCTGACTTGTTTCAGCCCTCCGCTCTCTGGAGGCTCTGTGTGTTTTCCTCGGTGGTGCTCAAGTACGATGCAGTCCCTTTTTCATAGAACTGCTGTGCCCTAAACAACTACTGAAGGGCTTTCTAATACAGCACTGGAATACTGCTTCTTATTGATGAAGAGCTGGTGGTTTCTTCTCAGCCTCAGAGGTGCCAAAAAACTCACAGCCCGCTGTGCTACACCTCCTCAAGCCTTGGCATGTCTCTGGGGTCAGCTGAGCTTCAGAACGGGCTCAGGACTGTTTGCCAGGGGCATGGGTGTTTGTTGCAGTGTAAGTGGCCAGAGGAACTTGATTTTTTTGGTGGTGTTTTTGCTTTATCTGTTGCCTTTCACAAGAACGTCCTTGCTGGTTTGGCCAGGGAAGGGAATGCCCTCTCAGAAAGCAGATACTGCGAGGAGGAGTGTGACTCTCCTAATGTTTAGCGTCTCTAGGTATTGTCTTGAAATCCTATAACTGAAAGTATTTTGTTTCCTCATGTTAACGTGAACTCTTCTGCTTGTTTCCTCCTTCCATAGCAGTGAGCCGCTGGATGTCTGTACACTGTACCTGCCTGCCCTCGGCTCGGCTGTGGGCCCTGCTAGCAGGAGGGCAGTAAGGTCTGCAACTTCTCTAGCTGATCTTGGAGGGCTTCCAGAGTGGCTGGAGGCAGCTGATAAGTCAGACGTGGACTTTCTGTAAGCAACGTGCCTGAGGAGCGCTTAAAGGTTGAAGGAGGAGGTGTGAGGAGATAGCTGCCGACTTTCACAGGGTGCTTCTTCCAGCTGCTAGGGGCAGGTGGACAAAACACAGATACTGGTGTCCAGCAGGCTGCCAGGGAATCGTCGTCTGGTCTCAGGGCTAACGGGCAGTTTGCTGCTCTGCATCGTCGCTGCTTCCTCCCTGTCCTGGGAAGGGCACAGACGTGAGGCCCAAGCGATCTGTCTCATAAACGGGAGAAAGGGAGCGTTTGGGAAGATGACGAAAGGAGTTGATGTGGTCGAAGCAGGGGGTTGTAGCTGGGTGCAGCTGAGGAATTGATATCCTCCTGTGCTCAGGCTACTGCTTGGCCCTGTTGTTTTTACTGTGCCAAATAGTGGAGTGTCACTTCCCTGACTGGGAGGCAAATACACAAGTAATCAGGTTTGAAGTACTGCGTTAGTCAGATGTGAAGCAGCAAAATAAGTAGGTCAGGTACCGAACGCTTGCAGTAAGCTGGCAGGGCAAACATGGCCTGTGATATGTGCAGCTTGTCTCTTTGCAGTGTTTTTAGTGGAGTTGTAAAATCAAGGCTGCAGTTTATTGTGAGCTCTGTTGGGTTTTTGCCATGCAGATGTGGTTTGGAACTTCCACGGGCTGCTCCGAAATGCTGAAGTTGATGCAGTCACCGACTGACAATCAGAACGGCCTTCAGCAGATGTCTGGAGGGGAAGGAATGTCGAGGTGTGGATTATTCCCTGATGGTACAAGGGAAATAAGTTCTGCTAATACCAAGCTAGAACTTAGTTACACACCTCCTGAGGACGGTGAAGCTCTTTGAGGAGAAGCTTTTCATATGAGTGACGTGCTTCAACGTTGTGACGTTGGATCCAGGTTCCTTTCAGAACAGTAAATCTGCTCTGCTTCCTACAAACTTAACAACATTCTTGCCACAACAGCACATCGCCTGAACTAATCTCAGGATCATATTCCAGCTTGAAGCTTTTACTTTAGTGTGTAAGAGACCAGCTCTTGCTTTTTACATTAAAGGGCTATTTAATCTGGCTGTTCTTTGCTTTTTTATGTGCACCAACATTCTTGTTGAAAATGACACGCTGGTAAAGGAGCAGAGAGTGACCAGAAATCTGAGGCCTTTTTTTCCTCTTCACAGAAACCATGGCGAGTCCTGGAAAGGATAACTATCGAATGAAGAGTTACAAGAACAAAGCCCTAAATCCTGAGGAAATGCGTCGGAGAAGAGAAGAGGAAGGAATTCAACTGCGCAAACAGAAACGAGAGCAACAGGTAACTCTCATCTTGACTAGCTTGTGTACAGCCTTAACACAACCAAGATTGTGCTGCTGCCAAACGGGAATCTTCAAGGATCTGTGCATTAAGGTTTGTTGGCAGTCCTCTTATTTTTCCCGTTCTGAGATCTTGCTTTGCTTTTCCTTTGTACCTAGTACAGAGTGTCGCTCATACCAAGGGCTCTCCAAGCACTTTGTCTTTACGGTACTGAAGGTTTTTGTTCACAGATCCTTGTTTTTACATTTTTTTGTTATTAATTAGTGAATGGAGTTGCTTCAAGAAGCAGGGAGAGTAAGTGAAAGTACGGGCTGCGTGCGTTTCTTAACTCTGAGCTGTATTTTTTTTTTTTTTTTTTTTTTTTTTTGCTGGGAGGTCTGTGAAAGCGAAAGGTGATTCTCAGGTGATATGTGTGGCTCAGACTAAATGATTGCATCATCTACAAGCTGCCTTCTCCCTGTTTTCCCTAACTTGTTAGGCCAAATTCTGCACTTGCCTATACCAGTGCTTCAGTGACTTGGGCATTTGCATATCTGAGAGCAAGACTTAGCATGTTTTATTATCAGGGTTTGGGTGCCAAGCTAGTCTTCAGTGTGCAGAGCTGTTATTAATGACTACTTTTCTATTCAGGTTACGCTTCGTCTATAGCTGACGGTATCTTGTTTGAGGAACAAGAATGTCTACTTACGAAGACTGTTAATCATTGCTTTCTAATAATGACTCCCGTGTTTTGTTCCCTGTCAGCTCTTTAAAAGAAGAAATGTGGAACTGATCAGTGAAGATGCCTCCATGTTTGACAGCCTCCTCGTGGATTCCTATGTTAGTTCTACAACATGTGGGGTAAGGTGCCTCTCCTTGTTGTAATCATGCCTTCAGATAGATTTCATGCTGTGGACTGCATAACACTGATAAACCACAACCTGTTTGTTTTTCCCTGGTTCGGGGAATGTTGCTAGTACTACTACAACAAACTGGAGAAGTCTGCCAGGAAGCAAATAGCGTGCTGTAATCTCAGACAGCGCGTCTCTGGATTAATAGCAAGCACAAAATTGTGGTAGGCTGTCTGGACTGTGATACCTTAAATAAGCTTAATGTGACATGGAACTGCTGTTCTGTCTCCTTTGCATCCTTTCAGGAGGGAGTGATCACAAGAGAGATGGTAGAGATGCTTTTTTCAGATGACCCTGACCTACAGCTCGCAACCACACAGAAATTCAGGAAGCTACTTTCCAAAGGTAAAAGTCACTCGTCCCTGCCCAAGGGTCCGACATTGGCTTTATTTCAGGAGTATTTGTGCGCTTGAAGTGTTGTACAGAAGTTTTTCCAGCTTTGAGTTTGGGGAAGGCTATAATCTAGAAACTTAATCTAGTAAATTTACTAACTATTTATAATTGAATAAATCTTACTGAAAGCGATTCTGAGGAGTTGTCCTGCCAAGTTCAGTACAGCTTGAAACCATTCATGTCAATAATAGTTCATGCTTATTATTGCCCTGTATTAGACCCATATACTATTTTGACACTGCGTTGCTATTTCAGAGCCAAATCCTCCAATAGATGAAGTGATAAACACTCAAGGAGTGGTGGACAGATTTGTTGAATTCCTGAAAAGAAGTGAAAATTGCACGTTACAGGTAAAGCAGACTGTTAGGAATTCTTCATGGCTTGTAGCTGTTAAATCTTTGCAGCTGAGCAGCATGAACCCGCTGGTGCTATTAGAGAAAAGTGGTCTTGAACCCAAAAGATGCAGGTTGTATGATGTATGGGAGAAGATAAAGATAGCTTTAGTGCTTGGAAAGGGGCAACAGAAAAGTTATAGATTGCTACAAATTCAGTTCTTGGAAGAATACTGGCAAAAATAATGAAAAACTGTATTTCAATTGCAGCAGAGGGGAATTTATCATTCCTGTGTCTGATGTTGCTGCTGGAAGCTAGTGGAGCCGCAGAGGAAGCGTGTAGGGAGCCATTGTGTAAGGAAAAACCTCCATTATTGGAGGCTTTTAAGAACGGGCTAAGTGGCTGTTAGAAGTGACATAGGTAGTACTGACCCTGCCGTGGGGCAGAGGGATGGACTAGATGGCTTTTTGAGATTCCTTCCAGCTTGGTAATAACTATAGTTATCTTGTAGGAGTTAAAGATACTTCCATACATGGAGTTGGATCTCAGAGCTGATGGCTGCCTTCGTAATTTTCTATCTTCCCTCTGGCCCAGGGCCACGTATCATGAGGCATCTTTGTAGTGTTAGCCAGATGAGAGGGTGGGCTAGAACTGCTTGCACTGAGTAGATAAAGCTTCCTGTTCCGTGTCTTTCTGGGGTATGCCTCTTCACTTTCGTACAGGAAAGTGGTTGTAGAGGTAAATGTCTTCACTCGTTAAGCTGAGCCTATGAGAAGGCAGGTGTGGGTTTTTCTTACTGTTCAAGAAAAATCTTTTTCTTAAGGGTATTGAGGTGTTTTGTTGGGGAATGCTTTCTCTCAAGTGTTTTAAGAGAAGATGAAAGAATTGTGGCTGAAATTTAATAGCAAATACCTTGCTACATCAGGGTTATTTTATTCACACTTCTGTCATTTCTGCTTGTTTCAGTTTGAAGCAGCGTGGGCACTGACGAATATTGCGTCGGGAACTTCCCAACAAACAAAAATAGTAATTGAGGCCGGGGCAGTTCCTATCTTTATAGAGCTGTTAAACTCTGACTTTGAGGATGTTCAAGAACAGGTAAGGTTCACTTCTTACTTTGGGGTTAGGGAAAGAACCACAGCGGATCGCACACAATTAAATACAATGTTTAAAATAAGTGACTAGTCTGAGAGCTAGCTTCAGACCACAAACTGAAGTGTCTGTTACCTGGAGTTACAGGAAAATGCTTTCTTAGCACACTACCCTTTTCTTTCTCTGTTTGGAAACTGCGTGAATGCTAAAACTGTTGCTGTTTCCTTTCAGGCTGTCTGGGCATTGGGGAACATTGCTGGAGACAGCTCTGTGTGTAGAGATTATGTCCTTAACTGCGCTATTCTTCCTCCCTTGTTAATGTGAGTAGCCATGAATACTTGCCAATACACTTTGTGAAGTCCCACTGTACTGCAGCAGAGCAATATTTGAGCTGGATGAATAGATTCCCTAGCAATGTGTGTTGATGGGAATCAAACCATTGGTACCAGATGATAAACTGGCAGCTCAGACAAGTATCTGATAACTAGTGGGACTTGGTAGATAACATGCCTTCTCACAAACCTTTACACTGCCCTGAATCTGCAGCGGGTGCTGTTGCAGTGTGCTTGCCTCTCTGAAGTCATAGGCCTTGCTGTTTCACTGTGTCCCTCCAAATGCCTGTTCTTGTGCTTACGCTGTGGATTTCAGGTGCTTGTCTGAGTGGGCTTCTCTAGGACTGAGGAAAGGGAAGCAGGTCTCTGCACACCACCTTGCCTCTGAGCTCTCTGGTGCGGTACATCCCACCACAGTCAGGAGATCTGTCTGTCAAGAGCGTGCTCTCCAGTACCACTCGCCGCTTTGGAAGCGATTGTTTACTGTATCCTGTCCTTGGCAAACTGATGCTTTGTCACAAATGACCTGGTTTGCTATACTGGTCCTCCTGTCAGTCCCCTCTCTCAGCGATAACTGACTGAAGCCTTCCTCAGCCCCCAGGACTTACTGTCTCCACTGCAGAGTAGAGACAGCAGTTTGTCAGCTGCTCACTGAGAGGCCATCTCACCTCTGGTGCAAGCGTCTGGGCTGAATTTGATCTTGGAACTGCATTTGACTAACTTACACTTCCTTCTGCAACTTGTCTAGCATGGAGCTTGCCTGTTCCATGTCACTGTAGTGTTAGGAAAATAGCTGTTTGTTCTAGAAGTAGTTGCGTTTCACTCCTCTTCTTGCTCATTGAGAGGCTCAAGTGACAAAGAGCATGGCTTGAGCTACAGCAAGTGGAATAGTGGTTTGACTTCCTCACAGTTGTACAATTGTTTTATTTTTTTTGATTCCCGTGCTGGTTTCCAGCAACTTACGTTCTACACCAAGGATAATGCATGGTAATTGTCTCTTCAGGCTCCTTACAAAGTCCACCAGGTTGACAATGACACGAAATGCTGTCTGGGCCTTGTCGAACTTATGCAGAGGAAAGAGTCCGCCACCTGAATTCGATAAGGTGAGAGTAAGTGCCTTGTTGGCAGATGTGATGGGGAGACACCCAGCCAAGATGTTTGTCTAAATTAATTTTGGCCGTTGGACTTCTGTAAGATGTTCTGGGAGGGAATGGGGTGAGGTTCTTCCTGCTGAGGTGGATCTTACTGTTCAGCAGATATTCGAGTGCCTGTTTAATATTCTGCCAGCCTTGCTGCATGGCTCTGTTGGCAGCCCATCAGCTTAGCCCCTCGAGTAAGGGGCAAACCCGGACTTCTGTGTAAGTAGCACATACTCTGGGCTACCCTGAATTCTTTTGTTGTGTATGCTGGAAGCCTGCAACTTTGAAATTGAGACTGAAAACTCAATTCTGAGGCATCCAGATTTTACAGAACAGGACCAGCTACATTACAGCTGCGGTAGCTTTCTTCTTGCTCTTCCCTGGTATGCCAGTGGCACTAACAGAAGGTTCTGCTGGTCGTTCAGATCCGTCTCATCCTTTTTTGTTTGGTAAATCTGAAACGGTTTTAGATCAGCATGTTTTTGTTTTGTGTTTTTAAAATGAAAGCTTGCTTATCAAAGCTGGGAAGCCTGCAGTGAAGGGTGAAATCTAAATTCAGTGTAAATATAAAAACAAATACTTGAAGCACTTGGAAGTGTAACTGTTGCTGTTCTGAATACTGAGTTTTTTAGGGTTAGTGAGATCAAGAAATGGAGCGGCACTCTTGCATAAGAAATGTAAGGAGCTTCCAAACTGCAGCGTGCATGGTAGCACTTGTCTCAGGAGTCTGCACTTGATCCAAGAGGAAGGGATGTAATTTTAGTTTAGTAGTAAAGCTGTTGAGGTAACTTTAAACCGTGATTACGAGGTATGTAAGCCAGCAAGGAAGCTGCTGACTTTGGGGAAGGAAGCTGTGGACATCAATATTGTTATCTTGTCAGTCAGCGTGGCCGTGTGGTGTTGGTATGCAAATGTGGTGGTCCTTGACAGGCTGTGACTAATGCGGGGCGGTGGCTGTTGTTGTAGGTATCTCCCTGCCTGCCAGTGTTGTCCCGACTATTATTCAACAGTGACTCTGACTTGCTGGCAGATGCATGCTGGGCTCTTTCCTATTTATCAGATGGCCCCAATGAGAAAATTCAAGCAGTTATTGACTCGGGGGTGTGTCGGCGACTGGTGGAGCTGTTAATGTAAGTATCTTGCCTCACTGCTTCAGCCTGGTGAGACTGGGCAGCAGTTCATACCCAAATCGTCAGAGCGCTCCCCACCTTGTGGGGGCAGGATCCAGGCACTGCCTTAACCAGCTCTGCTGGGGCAGTTACGAAAGAGGGTCTGAAGCAGGGTGGGAGCTGTAGGTTATTGGCCTCTTCTTTCCGAGAGAGGCAGAGCATTTTCTAGTGCTGGAGTGCTAGTTAATGCTGTACACCAAGGAGAACTTACTAAACAGAGGTTTGGACTGAGACTGTATGCTAGGGAATGGAATACTAAGTAATGCAGATGGGAGGCTGGGGGGAGGATTGCCTAAATATCCAGGCGCAGTGATGTATTTGTTGTCCTTGCACCATCTTTCCTGCAGGCACAATGACTACAAAGTGGCCTCCCCCGCTTTGCGAGCAGTTGGCAACATCGTGACAGGAGACGACATCCAGACCCAGGTGAGGGGGATAGGAATGTTTTACAGATGCAGCTAAAGAGGAATACAGCTCTTAATAATATGTATGGAAATTGGGAAGTATGGTCTTGTATGTCTGCAGCAAGTTTTCTTAGGATCAAGGTGCACCATTTGCTTTTCTCTTGTGGTTTTTTTTTTTTTTTTTGCTACTCTGAAGAGTGTAATTTTAGTGCAATTTCAGAAACTCAAACTCTGTTTTTGGGATATATGGGAGGTGGGGTGGAATACATTTCTTTACTACATAATGTAGAAGTGCCATTGCTCCCCTCTTCTCTAAAAGGTCAGGAAGGGAATTGCAGTGCCCATACAGCATATTCACGGTGTGAAAATTGAAAGCGCTTAGCTTTCTGCCTGATACTGGTGATCTAACTGCTGCTTTCTTTCTCTAAAGGTGATTCTGAACTGTTCAGCCTTGCCATGTCTCCTTCACTTATTAAGTAGTCCCAAGGAGTCAATCAGGAAAGAAGCCTGCTGGACTATATCTAACATCACAGCAGGAAACAGAGCACAAATACAGGTACAGCATTGAGTCTTCTCTAGTACACCTGTAAAAATCCTAGATTCCAAGCTCAGCATTAAGAACTTGCATTTTTTTCATATCTGATGCCTTGAGGCTGTTTTTTCCATATCCTTTATTTGGAAGTTATTTGCAGACTTCTGCACCTAGCCATCTGCCAAACAAAAGCTTAAAACAAAAGTGCTAACTGTACCTACAAAGACTGGGCTGAAATGAGTCCCACAGGTTGGGTCATTGGAGTAATGAGAGACACGGCCCCAGTTTCTCTATATGCAATTAGAAATGCCCCTTCGAAAAGCTGTAGCTTGTTGAGTTTTAATTATCCTTTCAATGACCTGTGTACAAGGGCAGATAAATGATGAAAGCATTCCTACAGTATTGATGTAATAATAAAGATCTACTGTGCTAGTTACAGAATTGAATATCTTGCATTACTACGATCTGGCTGAAGAATGAAATGGAGGAATCACTGAAGGGAATAGCTTGGAAAGTTCTTTCTGAATTGGAAAATGGAAGTAGAGATTTTGTTCAGGTTTCTTAATAGCCTCTTTAGAAACCGTGTTGTCAATTCAAACACTTACTATTCTCTCTCCCCAGGCAGTCATAGATGCAAACATTTTCCCGGTACTGATAGAAATCTTGCAGAAAGCAGAATTCCGTACGAGGAAAGAAGCAGCATGGGCAATTACAAATGCAACGTCAGGAGGAACTCCTGAACAGATCAGGTACTCGCTGTGACTCCTCTTAAGGGAAATCAGTCTGAATGTACGGTAGCTTCGTCTTTATGGGAACTGCGAGAACAAGTAACAAGGGACTAATTTGGAGAACCTCAGGGAGAGTACCTGAGACACAGGCCAAGCTATACAGATCACATGCTGTGCTGTAAATTGTAGTTTCCTTCTGAATTAAGGATAAGCCAGTCCAAACTACTCCCTCCCATCCCATTTACGTAGCTTAGACTAGGCTAAATGTCCAAACTTGGTGACAGATTAAAATAGTGTGGATCTAATTTGAATAGCACCTGCATTTCAAGAAATTTTATTTTTAAAAAAAGGGGAGGGGTTGTATACAAATGCAAATAAGTAGCTAAAAATTAGCCTTGCAAAATAGAAATCTTACCTTAAAATAAAGCAATATATTTTAGCTTGACTCACTTCTCCTGTTCTTTATAACTGAGCAAAGGGGATGCTAGCTATCCTGAAAGTGAATGTATGTTCTTGGTGCTCTCTTTAGATACCTGGTAAATTTGGGTTGCATCAAGCCTCTTTGTGACCTGCTGACCGTCATGGACTCCAAGATTGTTCAGGTGGCGCTGAATGGCCTGGAGAACATACTGAGGCTTGGAGAGCAAGAAGCCAACCAGAGTGGGACAGGCATCAACCCTTACTGTAGCTTGATCGAAGAGGCGTATGGTAGGTTGTGGTTTGGTGGTCTTTGAAAACAATAGATTATATTGAAAGGTCTGATGCTAGGTGGTTTTTGGTTGCTTTTCCGACTAGTGAAGGGATTTGATATATTCTAAATTAGTCAGTATTTGCTCCAATAATAGATCATGCTGTCTTTTTTAGAGTCTTACGATACAGCGTAAGACAAAACACTAGGAAGCAAAAACTGTCACACTTACCTGGGTTTCTTAGAGCTGGATGCCAACCGGATAATTGTGGCTTGCACTGTTGGGAATATTAATCAAAATAAGCTGAGCTAAGTAAGAAGTCCGTGACACTTCTTGCTGCAGTTGTATGATGGAAATCCAGAGAGACATAGCTTTTCCCTGGAGAGGCCTAATTTGGTGTTTCTTGTCCTGCTCCTAATGCTTTGAGGAACAGTTCCTATTTTGGTCTGAAATGCCCTGTATACTGCCAGTGTCTTTTTTGCCCTCTCACTGTTACATCGTGTGTCCCAGTAAGAATAATTCTTGAAATTCTTGAATATGTAATGCTTGGATGCTTCCTGTTCAGCAGTGGATTTAATTGGGACAGCTAAAGCTGTTGCTGCCCTTCTGCTGGAGATTACTGGGACAGGCCCTACCTCCTTCCCCCTGCAACTGCCAAACTTCTCACAGACAGTGATATTAATTTCATTGATGATCAGTTTTGTGCTCGCAGCTCTCTGCTGGAGACCGTCTGCTTTAGCTGTATCAGCTAAACCTACAATTGGAAAGGCATTAATGCTTTCCGGTACAGATTAAATCCACAAGCAGCTCTAGAGAAACAGGAATAGTTAGCTTTAGCTGCTAGTGCTGCTCACAAAATGCTATTCTAACACAGACAAGGGTCTTGCAGTGAATAGAGGGAAGGGTGGAGGATGGATTTGGGACAGCGTGAACAATAGGACCTCCTTGTTTCATTGCATTTCACTTTTTCTTCTCTAAGGCTTGGATAAGATAGAGTTCCTGCAGAGCCATGAGAACCAAGAGATCTACCAGAAGGCCTTTGACCTGATTGAGCACTATTTTGGAGTAGAGGATGACTCCACCCTAGCTCCCCAGGTAGATGAGAACCAGCAGCAATTCATCTTCCAGCAAGCTGAAGCCCCCATGGAAGGTTTCCAGCTATAATGTGTCCGGGGGGGGGAAAAAAAAAAAACCACCACAAACTTGCCAGAAAGCAACTGGGAGCAGCTGATTGTCCCATTCCTCCTTGCAAATGGAAGGCTGAACACCCACTCCACCTGTTAGGAAACAATTCTTCCTTCAAACAACTAGAAACAGTGCTTTGTCCTCATGGAAAGGAGGGGATATCTTGCACATTTTTTCTTTTTGCTGCTGCATATGTGTCTTTAATGCAGGCATCTGGGTGGAGGAAGAACACTGAGGTAACAGATTGTACCTCTTGGGGTTTTTTTCTTTGTGGTGATCTCTCCCAAATGTCACTTCTTACCTCGGGTACTTAATTGAGATTTCAGCATTGGGTTGGGTAAGAACACAAATAGAAAGTAAGCATTCTGACAACAATAATTCTGGAAACCTGGGTTGATCTATTTAATTTTTTGCACATATTACTCTTATTAAAGACTCTAATTTGCCAAGAGCAAAGTTTAGCCCTGGCCTTTCTGCGACCCTCCTTCAGTGGACAGTCCTGACAGAGCTGGGCCAAGTTCCCCTGATACATGCTGTAAATGGACAATGAAGCGGGACGTTCTCCCTCTCCGGGGAAGAGTTTTCTGGGGGAAGGATTCTTCCCTTGGCCTAGATTTTGTTCCCGAAGAACTGCTAGTAGCATTTACAAGGAGAAAAGCACCACGACCCCAAGGCTGGTAACTGAAGAGGGCGGGATGCTGGGGTGGTTTCTGAGAGGAAGCACAGCTGCCGCTGCACAGGCTTTGTTTGCATTGCTACTGCTTGGAGTCACAGAACTGTTGAAATGGTGAAAACCCATCCTCATCTTTACTTGAAAGCTTTTTTTTTTCTCCTGTGAGAAAAATTGTGTTCTGAGTTCTGGATTTTCTTTCTCTTTTTTTTTTTCTGACCTGGGCTGGGGGGGATGGTTTAAGGGCTGTGTGTGGTGCTGACTGCGGCGGCACCGCGCCTCGGTTTGGGGTCTACCCCAGTCACATCATGTACATTTACTTCAGGAAAAGAATCCAAATCTCTGTATTTTTTTATATCAGATAGGGGTAGAGATTTGTCTACAGGGGCCGCACAGAAAGCGGTACGTGAGGCGTGTAACGGCTGTGAGGCGGCCACGCCCGGGGCTGTGTTGCTGACTGAATAACGGCCGCCGCCGGGCCGGGCCCGAGCCCTCTGCGGGGGGTGGCGGGAGGGCCGCTGGGGGGGGGAGGGGGGGCGCGGGGCACGCCGGGAGTTGTAGTGCGGGGGGGTTGCGGAGAGCCCCGCGCGGGGCACGCCGGGAGTTGTAGTCCGCGGGGCTGCCCGCCGCGGCTGCCGCTTCTTGCCGGCGTTTCCCGGCGGGCCCCGCGGCGCCCGACGCTGATTGGGCGGCGGCGCGGGACGGCGCATGCGTGGTGCGCGCACGGCGAGGGGCCCGGGCCGGAGCCGCTTCCTGCAGCGCGGGGCCCGGCGGGCGCGGGGCGGCGGGGCCGGGACCGGGAGCGGGGCTGGGGCCGGGAGCGGCGGGGCCGGGAGCGGCGGCGGGGCCGTTCTCCTCCCCTCCCCCTCCCCGCCGGTGCACCGGAGCGCCGCCGGCTCCTGACCGCTGATTGGCTGAAGGAGAGAGGGGCGACTACGTCACACCGCTGACGCCACCGGGGTACGTGCGTGACGTCATTGCGGTGCCGGGGGGGGGGCACCGGGGGCGCTGCTCTCCCCCCTCCCCCCCGGCGTCCCCCAGCACGGGCCGGGGCCGGGGCCCCCGGGAGCTGCGGCCCCACGGCAAAACGGGGGGGGGGGGCGGCGAGAACCGGCTGCGTCCCCGCGCCCCGGGGTGCCCCGGAGCTGCCCGGAGGCGGGGGGGGGGCGTCTGCCGTCCGTTAAACCCCGGGGCTTGGCCCCCGTTAAACCCCCGGGTTTCGCCCCTGGTAAACTCCGGGGCTTCGCCCCGTTAAACCCCACGGTTTCACCCCCGTTAAACCCCCGGGGCTTGTCCCCGTTAAGCCCCAGTTTCACCCCCGTTAAACCCCGGGGCTTCCCCCCCCCCCTCCCCCCCGTTTCTCTTCCACCAGGGCTCGCCGACGCCGAGCGGGCGCAGGCGGCGATGAAGAACCAAGGCGGGGAAGCCAAGGCAGCCCCGCGCCCCGCGGGCTCCTCTGCGGCCGGCGGCGCCCTGCTGCTGGAGGAGGGCGACCCGGCCGAGGCCACGGCGGCGCTGGAAGGTGGGGAGGTGCCGGGGCGTGCGCCCGCTGCCTGCGGCTGCCGGCACGGGCAGGAGGCGCGGGGAAGCCCCGAGGGAGGGTTCCAGGCCTGGGGGTAGCGGGGCTGCTGCTGGGCGAGGGCGGGGTGCTGTGCTCACCCCCTGGTGCTTGGGCGAGAGCAGCTGTGGTTTCGGGGGCAGAAAATCCTGCTTTCCTGCAACTCCTGCGCGTACACGGGTCTGAAGTAGTTACTGCTCCTTTCCGAGGCTCGGAGTTGAGTCTGGTGTGGAAATGATGGGCTGTTCGTAGGGCTTAAACCTCCAGGGTTTCACACAGAACGTGGCAGCCAACCCTCCTGGGGGTAGCGGTGAGCGATCTGCTCTGTCATTAGCACTTGGTAAAAATAATTCTCTGGGAGACAAAAAACGGGTAATCACGGGGGTGCTTGGTTAACGTTAACCTCCCCTGGGATGCTCACGCCTCGTTACCGTGTGATGTAGGAAGTGCCCGGTGAATAGAGGTAGTTTAATAATAGAGTTAACGGAGTTAGTTTAATAACCCGCTGCTGTAAATCTCCCCTTTGGGGGAACTTCGGAAGCACAGAAGTGTGCCGAAGGATGCGCTGCCTGCTCTTCCCCGCGTGTCTGCTGCTGGGGACGAGACGCGTTTGGTCTGAGCCAGTGCAGCTGCTCCTACGTGTGAGAAGAGGGAATAACCCAAAGCTCGGCGCTGGGGGTATCTGCAGGCTGCTCCCCCGAGGGCAAACTCGTGCACAACCTGCTCGTGCTAAAGGCTGGCGGGTAGGGGGCAGTTCTTGCTCTTGCCAGATGTCAGGGGCTTGGTCGTGCTCTGGTGATCAAAGGAGAGGCTGCCAGGAATGCACCTCCATTGTCAGGGCAGCGCCTGGAGACGCCGCCTGAACAAAGCGGCTTGTGTTGGTGGAAGTTCAGCCTGCCCCGTGCCGTGGGGTGCTCGGGGAAACCTCTCCCTGGCTGCGTGTCTCTGGGGAGCAGAGAATAGGCTGCGTGGGGGAAGCATCATGCGTTGTGTTCGCGTCTCCCACAGCTCCTCTCACGCAGGAGGACACCAAGTCCTCCCGGCCTGCCGTGCGTGACGTCTCGGAGGAGCTAAGCAGACAGCTTGAGGACATCTTGAACACGTACTGCGTGGATGCCAGCCAGGAGGGTCCGGGCGAGGACGGCGGGCAGAGCGAGCCTGCGGAGCCGGAGGAGGCGGAGAAGTGTCGCAGCGAGTCCCCGAGGAACGGCGACCAGGAGCCGGGTGGCCCCGAGATGAACGGGGAGAAGGAGGGCACGAAGGGGACGGAGGAGTTCCGGCCCGGCGAGGAGTGCGGGGAGCGGGATCAGAAGAAGGCTCAGGAAAAGAAGAAAGCCAAGGGCCTAGGTAAGAGGTGCCCTGCGGCGGTGGTGCCGCCAGCCCGAGAACCTTGGAGCAGAGGTGGGTTTTGTGCTGCCCTTAGCGCAGCGAGCACCTTGGGCGTGTGATGCCCAGCAGGGTCTGGGAACGGTACAGCATCTCCTTCTCGCGGTGTGGGAGGAAACGGAGAGCTGCAAAGGCGCTGACAGGTCCTGGGTGCTGCCCCAGCCTCTGAGTTCTGCACGTTTCCCCTCTGCGGGACACAGCTCCGTCTGGCCAGCCCGGTGGTGGTGGTTCCCTGCTCCGAGAACCAAGTCTCTCCCTGGCTGCTCTGATCGCTCACCTGCTGCGCGCGGTGCAGGCCGTGGGACAGAGCCCTGGGGAGGCGCTGGGGTTGGGAGCTCTGGCCCAGGGCATTCACGGCTGCGAGGCCTGCTTTGTCTCTGCTGTCCTTGCCTTTAGGAGCCAGGATTCTGCGTGAGCGATGTTTACTTTGTTGTTTTTTTTTTTTTTTTCATGCCGTGTCTCGCTCCAGGCAAGGAAATCACTTTGCTGATGCAGACGCTGAACACCCTGAGCACTCCAGAGGAGAAACTGGCAGCACTGTGCAAGAAGTACGCTGAGCTGGTGAGTCCTTGTGCCCGCGTGCCAGGTGCTGGGGCAGAGGGAGGACGCTGCTGCAGCGAGCACCGGAACTGCGTGGTGAGGCAGACGGTGGCTGCAGATTATTTTGCTCTCGGTGTTGGGAGGGACGGTCCGGGAACACTCCTGTAGCTTTGTCGTGTATGTTCCGGGGTCTCTGTGGTGCTGGATATCCAGATGCCAGAGGGCAGGCGTTGCTCGGTCTGGCTGGGCATTGTTGGTTTGACATTCCGTAGAGGTGTAAGCAGGGACAGGAGCGTTTTTGGCAGGTCAGCATGTAAGAGGGCTTCAGATACGCTTCCTGTCTGTCCCTGTAAGTGGAAGCTGCATCTCGTGCCCATCTCGTCCTGGTGGCATACGCGGCCAGTTCTGCTGAGCCTGCGTTCCTCATCTCTGCAGGCAGGGCTGAGCTGTGCGCTGGCAGGCCCAGCTGTGACAGGACCGTGCGGGTACATCTCCTGTCTCCGCCACTCAGTCGCTGTGTTTCTGTTGATGATTTCTTAGCAAGAAACGTGTTTGGCAGAGCCGGCGCGCTGCTAGGAGCGTGGTGTAGAGCTGAGTACGCACATATTTCTCACGGGCCACGTTTAACCTGAGCACGTGCTGTATTCAGGGCAGAGGAGACCTGGGACTGTCCGTGTGCATCCCAAGGGGTCGTGTTCAGGTTTCCCTGTGGCTGGCCGTGTGCTCAGAGCTCTGCTCCGCGTGAGCAACGGGTGCACGGAGCTGCTGGAGAAACGCGCGAGTCTGTCGGGTTCTGGTAGGATCCCGATTCAGGAAGGAGAAAGGCCCTGTCCAGGGGACTTTGGGCTCTGCATCAGTTCTGCTCTGCTCAAAACCAGCACCTTTTGTGTTATAAAACTCTTGTTATCCTCTTACGGTACGCAGGGCACTTCTTTGGTCCCCCTGTTCCCTCATACAGGCACAGCTTTGCCCTGGTCTGTTTTGCTACATCTGTGCCCTTTGCTCTCCTGCCCTAGCTGGAAGAGCACCGTAACTCCCAGAAGCAGATGAAGATCTTGCAGAAGAAGCAGACGCAGCTGGTGCAAGAGAAGGACCACCTGCAGAGCGAGCACAGCAAGGCCATCCTGGCCCGCAGCAAGCTGGAGAGTCTGTGCCGCGAGCTCCAGAGACACAACCGCACCCTCAAGGCAAGTGTCTCCCGGGCGCTGCTCCAGGAGCTGCTTCCTCCCGAGCCCTCGGATCGCTTGCTGCGGGGCTGGGAGCCTCTCTGGCAAGCTGACCTCTGCCCGTGGTTGCCCACAGCCTGGTGATGTCCAGAGCAGGCGTTTAGTTCTGCTGTTAAGCCTTCGCCTTGCGAGAGAGGGCAGGGCAGGGGGCTGACCCGCGTGGTCTCGTGTGGAGAAAAGCAGGGAGCTTTGTGGGCTGGCGCAGCTCTCGTAGGGAAGGAGAGTGGGCAGTGCCCGGGATGCAGCGTGCCCCTTGGTGACTGCGCCAGCCGTGACCAGGAGCACCAGCTACTTGATCCAGCCGCTCAGTGGAGCCGCTGCTGTGCGAGGGAGTTCTCCGGGGTCAGCAAATTGCCTGCGCGTCCTTGTGCTTTGCGGTGCTGCCCGCTTCTGCCCTTGGGGTAACTCAAGGAGGCACCCAGGAGGAAGGGGCGTGACTTATCCGCCGTGCCCAGGTGTTGTTCTGGGCTGTTCCCTGCAGAAATGCCGGGGAAAGGCCCAGGGCAGGCTGAGGAAGGGGTGCTCAGGCAGTGGCCCATGGTCCCTTCCTGATTGATACCAACGTTAGCGAGAGGCTGGCTGGGCTCGGAGCAGCACGGCGTGGGCAGCTTCGCTCACCTGCCTGCCCGCACGGAGCCTGACGTGGCCCTGCTGTCTCTGCCCTGTTCGTGCAGGAGGAGGGTGTCCAGCGTGCCCGGGAGGAAGAGGAGAAGCGGAAGGAGGTCACCTCCCACTTCCAGGTGACGCTGAACGACATCCAGCTCCAGATGGAGCAGCACAACGAGAGGAACTCCAAGCTGCGCCAGGAGAACATGGAGCTGGCGGAGCGGCTCAAGAAGCTCATCGAGCAGTACGAGCTGCGGGAGGAGGTGGGTTGGGGCGGGGACCTGGGGCAGCCTGCTGGGGTGCGCCCATTCTGCCCCGGGGAGCGTGTTTCTGGGCAGGGAGCGGTGGGAAAAGGGGCCTCGGCGCTCTGGGGTCTTCCCTCGGGATCTCTGCCACCTGGGCAGCAGGGCCCTGGCCGAGCGTGTCAGTGACCGGTGGCGTTTCCTTGGCAGCACATTGAGAAGGTGTTCAAACACAAGGACCTGCAGCAGCAGCTCGTGGACGCCAAGCTCCAGCAGGCACAGGAGATGCTGAAGGAGGCAGAGGAGAGACACCAGCGGGAGAAGGACTTTGTAAGTCTCGCAGCAAGTCTGTAACGGTTGCAAGCAGTTAGCCTTTTGCCTTGCTCGTGGAGGTTTGTTGCTGCTGGGTTCCTACGCGCAGAGCCCAAGTCGGATGAGGCCATCCCAGGCCCGCTGTTTGCCCGGCAGTGACCGTGCCCCCAGCTGCCTCAGGAGCATGGCTGGAGCCCCCGCTCTGCTCTTGGCGTTTCTCCCAGCCCTCTGCTGTCTCCAGGCCAAGCACCAGCTGTGCAGCGCGTATCAGGAACTTCCCCTGGTGGCAGCGAGGTAACTGCTTTTGTTCTTCCCTAGCTGCTGAAGGAAGCTGTGGAGTCGCAGAGGATGTGTGAGCTGATGAAGCAGCAGGAGACCCATCTGAAGCAGCAGGTGAGCTACCTGGTCTGTGCGCGCTCAGCCTGCTTGTTCGTTTGCCTGCTAGTTTGTTTGTTTTCTCTTCCTTTCTCCCTCAGCGGGGAACAACCTGAAGTTGCTTAATCTGGAAAACACAAGGGCAGGACTGTTCCTGAGTTTGGTATCGGTGTGTCTGTGGCAGCGCAGAGTTTGCTGAGACCTCTTTCAGCTCTTCTGCCTTGTGGGAGAAAGGGGCCTTGGTTTTACCAGCACGTTTCCCAGTGCTGGGAGCAGTTGTGTGATCGTGCTCTGCTGAATCAGACCCAGCAAGTGCTTCCTGCCAAGGCCAGGAGGTGTTTGCAGAGCACATCACTCTCTGAGGATGTTTCCCTAAGAAAGAAGAAATACTGTTCCACATTTGCCAGTACCCAAAGTTGGCAGAGCAGCCCCATGCTGCTAGGTTGTTTGTCATAAAGTTCAGTCACAAGATAACTAGCTCACTTCTTGGCTAAAATCTCCCCTCTCCCGGGGAAGGCTGTCGGGAGGTGCCATGGCGAGGAGCTGTAACCCTGTCTCTCCCTGCAGCTTGCTCTCTACACAGAGAAGTTTGAAGAATTCCAGAACACCCTTTCCAAAAGCAGCGAAGTGTTCACGACATTTAAACAGGAGATGGAGAAGGTGGGTAACGCTGTCGCTGCCTGGCAGAGCGTGTGGGCTGGAGGCACTGCCTGTCTCCTCGCTGCGTCTGTCAGCGGGATAAGCTGCAGCTCTGTTTTGTTGAGTTCTGCTGGCATTAAACCAGCCACGAGCTGGCTGCTGATAGAAGGTGGATACTGGACTTGCGGGGTGGCTGCTGCACCCCTCCTGAATCGCAAAAAGCAGCGCTACCCCCGTCTCCTGGTTTGTGTTACCTGCTTGGTGTTTCCCACTTGACGCTGACAGCAACAAGGCAAGGAGACGTTGTGCAGGACAGCAGGATCTCGGTGTCTGAAAGCAGGTTGCCATTTGTGGATACACGAGGTGTGCCCCACTGATCACTGGCTCATTTGTTCCCTTTTTGTCACTTAGATGACTAAGAAAATTAAGAAGCTGGAGAAAGAGACCACTATGTACCGTTCTCGCTGGGAGAGCAGCAACAAGGCTCTCTTGGAAATGGCTGAAGAGGTGAGGAGGCTCTGGCTTTCTGTGCTGAGGCAGGCAACTTGCGTGGTCTTTTTCCCCTGAACTTCCCTTTGGGGTTTTGTCTCTCTCCCTTTCTGCCTTCGTCCCCAGTGTGGTAGTCTGAAAGCTGCCTCTCTATTTGCAGAAAACCCTACGGGATAAAGAGCTAGAGGGGCTTCAGGTGAAAATCCAGCGCCTGGAGAAACTGTGCCGAGCCCTGCAGACGGAGCGCAACGACCTCAACAAGAAGGTTCAGGACCTGTGTGCCCACGCGCCCCGGGCAGACATGGACCTGTCGGAGCCCCTGAAGGACCCAGCCCGGGAGGGCTCCGAGGCGGTGGCAGGAGGTGCCCCAGCAGAGCAGCACCTGGCTGAGGATTGCCTTCACTCGGGAAAGCCAACACACGGCACAGATCCTGCGGAGACGCTTGGAGAACTGAGCATAGGAGGCCTGGGGCAGAGTGGGACTGAGGAAGGCACTCAGGGCGCTGACTGAGCCCGCCGTGCGGTAGGCAGAGGTAGGGCGAGGGAGGGTAGCGTGAATGTTTCCAGACTCCGATGCCCCTCTCCTGGTCCTTGGACAGGTGCAAGAGGACAGCCCTCCCTGGGCTTCGAGATTTCCTAGCGTAGGTTTTTGGAGGGTTTTTTAAATTTTTATATATATATATGTGTGTGAGACATATATATATATGGTATATAAAATCAGTGCAGGGCAACGTACACTTTATATACGGATATATATGGAACCTAGAACGACCCACCTCCCTGCGTGTGCGTGAATAACTAATATATGGAGACTCAACTGATTGTCCCTTTCACTAAAAGACCTTGTCATTGGCAGGCTGTGACTCCCCCAAAATCTAGTGCAGCTCAGGAAAGCAGGTGCATGGATCGGCCCCAGCCTTCCTCCGGCTCGTGGCACGGGGACAGCTGGGCATGTTGCTTCCTCTGCCTTCACGGCGACACTCTCACGTTGAGTGACAGCAAAAGAGTTGAGTAAGGGAGAGCAGAAGCGTTTCCCAGCTCTGGATTCTCCCTCCCTCCTCTGCAACAGGCAGGAGGGAGCTCCTGGACTTGTTGTTGCTTTCTCATGCTCTGGCTGGCAGCTCTCTTGAGTATGAGCTGAGCAAGCGAGGACGAGAGAGGCTGTTTCCCCTCTGTGTGGGTTTTGTGTATTGAATGGGGACAAAAAGAAGCAAACTGTGGACGCCTGGTTCACCCAGGCCTCCTGCAGGGTCTTTGCTCTTCCCAGAACCTGCCAATGTCTCGATAGCCTTATGATTCACAGTTGCCTCTTTGCTATACGCACATGTGCACAAGTGTATTAAACAGTTAATCCAAAGGTCTAACTCCGAAGTGTTTTGCACAAGCACGTGTGATCAGTTGTGCAAGGGGACGGGGAGGTCCTTCCAGCTGAGCTCTGCCCTGCCTCAGGACCACCCCTTGGCGCTGAGCGGGGTGGTCCTGGAGGCGTTCACGGAGCTGGGGCTCCAGGAGGATCCAACCCGCGTCTGCTCCGCGACCTGCTGAAGCTGAACCGCTGGGACCAGCACAGGACCGTGCTGCGGGCTGGTCCCTCCTGCAGTCAGCCCCCCGCGGGCCCTCCAGTCTGCACTGGCGCTGCCCGGCCCCCTCCTTGCCCTCTGCTCGGTCAGAAGAGCAGCTCCCGGGTGCCAGCTGCCGCCTGGCCCGAGCTGCCGCCGCTGTGTCTGGGTGCGAGCCGCAGCCTCTGCCCACAGGACCAAGCGCTCGCCCACAGGACCCGCTTGTGCCGGGAGGGCGTTGAGAGACACGTGAGGCTTGCTGGCATGGGGCTTGGGGGATTTCTCCTTAGTTTCTCAAGACTTCCTCTTTTCACCGTTGTTTTGGGAGACCTCTGCTTCCTTGAAACCCTTCCTGCAGCTTCTCTACAGCAGACTTTATTTTCAGCATTGCCTTCCTTCTTGCTTGAAGCTGAAGTGAGCTGGCCTGAGCAGTTCCTTGCGGTGGCTGCATTCAGTGGAACAGCCTTGGTTTCTTTTCTGGTGATGCGGCTGCTCTTGCATCTTCTCTCTGCAATTGTACAGTGCCCTTGCGAAGGACCTGCCCTGGGAGCAGCCTGCAGTAGGTGCCTCTGCATCCCCCTTTCCTCCAAGGGAAGTCCAGCGAGTTCAGGCTTAACGACTGCGGCTGTCTACGGAGCCCAATAAGCCTCTGTAGAGCCACAGTCTTGAACAGCCACTAGGATACGTTCCCTGGAGTTCTGTGGGGCTTTTTCTTCTAGCCCTGCACCGCCAGCATCGCTTCCTCCTGCGTGGGGACGCATCTGCCTCTGCCAGGGGTCTTCCGGAGTGAGTGAACGTAGCTCTGGCCCAGCGGGAGCCCCCAGTTCCCCAGCAGCAGGGCTGGGCGAGGGCTGCAGCCTGGCTCTGGACTTCTCTTCTTGCGCTTTCAGTCAAAGAAAAATCTCACAGAAAGTCACCACCACCTTTTTTTTTTTCTGTTATGGTACAGATAACCTCCGTGGGGGGCTGGTGTATGTATCTTGGTACCCAATAGAAGTGCACACAAACTCACTGCTGCTGTCTGTGTTATTTCTCGGGCGTTAGGGCCGTGTTTGGGAGCGAAATGGGGGACACTGGCTTGTGGGGTGGGAGCGGGGAGGCTGGGAGGGGGACTTCAGGTGCAAAGCTGCTGGCACATCCCTGCCTGAGGGGAATGGGTGGGGGTCTGTGCCCAGGACCCCCGGCACGGGGCAGCTCGTGCTGCTCTCCCCTGGGAGCTGGGGGAGCCCCTGGGGCCCCGCAGTGCACCCACCCTGGGGTCCTGCAGGCACGGCCCAGCCGGGGACCCTCCTGGCACCGGTGCCGTCAGCCCGCTGAGGGGTCAGCCCTTGGCATTTGCGACACCCCCCCCGGTTTTGCTGGGGCGCTCGTGGGGAAGGCGCTGGGGTGCAGCCCCCGTTACCCGCTCGGGGCCCGCTGTGTGTGCGGCTGCCCGGGACCGGGGGCCGCATCCTGCCCTCCCCAGCGCGATGCCGATGCCGGCGGTGTCCGGCCCGGCAGCAGCGCCCCGGGGCTGTGCGGAGCCCGGAGGAAGTTCCCGTTCCCTTTAAATGCAAATCCCGGCCCCGGGGCTGGGGGGGCGGCCGGGCGGCTCCGCGGGACGGGACGGGACGGAGCGGGGGGGCCTGGCGCAGGTCGGTGTCCCCGTCCCCGTCCCCGTCCCGCTGCTCGGGGGGGGCAGCCGGAGCCTGCCACAAAGCAAGGGGCTCCCTCAGCCCCGTCCTGCCACCGCCGAGGGCCCAGGAGGAGCTTGGGGGGGGGGTGGGGGTGTCGAAATATTCCTGGGAGGGCTCGGGGGGTGTCGGGTCCCTCCGGTGGTCTCAGCTCCAGCTCTCCGTTAGGGCATCCGGGGGCTTGCCCTGCGCCGCTGGGGCTGAAATCCTCTTTTCTGCGGCTCTGGGAGATGACGCTGTGAAGTAATCCCTGGCTGGGAGCTCCCTGGCTGTTTTTCAGGTCCCAGGCTCTGCCCTGCGCCGTGATGCTGCGGCACAGACCGAGATAACGCAGCCCGAGCCCAGCCGTGGATCCCAGCAAGTGCGGGCAGAGCGCCTGGCCTCGGCCCTCCTGCTGCTGCCGAACCTCGCTGCAACCCACCGAGCCCCACCACAACTTGTGGAGCCCTGCTGCAGCCCACCGAGCCCCACCGCGGCGCCTCGCTGGGGTTGTGAGGACGAAGAGGCCCCGCACAGGGAAGGGGCTGCCAAGAGCCGTGCGTCCATCCCGCGCAGGTGCCTGTCCCGCAGCTCCGGGAGCCCCTCCAGGATGGAGGAACGGAGGAAGAAGCGGAGCCCCAGGGCCCAGCCGGTGCCTGCCGGGGCCGCACGGCCGCTGCCCGTCAGCAAGAGCGCGTCCTTCGCGCTGCCGCTGCCCGCCCTGCCCTCAGCCCAGCAGCGCGCCAGGCCCCGGCGGTCAGTGCTGGTGTGGGGGACCCTCGGTCCCTGCGGCCCCCTCAGGAGCTGGGGGGCCGGGGGGGGGTCTGGCGGTGCCACCACCTGCGTGTTCTGCGCAGGGCGAGCAAGGAGAGAGTGCGGGCAGGTGGCACGGGGGCGGCACGGGGGGCTCCGCTGCAGCACAGCTTCCTCACTGAGGTCTCCGACGTGTGCGAGATGGAGGGGGGGCTGCTCAGCCTCCTCAGCGACTTCCACTCGGGCAAGCTGCAGGCTTTCGGTGAGGGGCTGGGGGCCGGGGGGTGGGGGGGCTGCGCTGGCGGGCTGTGACGGCTCCCACCCGTGGGCGCAGGGAAGGAGTGCTCCTTCGAGCAGCTGGAGCATGTGCGGGAGATGCAGGAGAAGCTGGCGCGGCTGCACTTTGGCCTCGACGTCTGCGTGGAGGAGCTCCCCGAGGAGCAGAAGAAGGCGGTGGCCGACAGGAACCTGGACCAGCTGCTGGTGCACGTGAGTGGCACCTCCGCGCTCCGTGCCCAGCCCTGCAGTGCTGGTGGGGTCCCCGCCGGCCCCCAGCCTCCCCACCGGTGCTGCAGCCTCTCCCTTTGCCTCCCGCAGCTGGAGGAGCTGAGCAGCTCCATGTATCCTTGGCATGGGGTGGCAGTGGCGGTGGTGGCAGGTGGCAGGGGATGGCACAGCCTCCGGTGCTTTCCCTTGACGCGGGCCCAGACAGAAGCTGCACCTGGCGGAGAGCCCCGGCCCCGAGGAGGCTGCAGCCTGACCCAGTGCCGTCCTTGCTGCAAGGAGGAGGCTGCTGCGAGGAAGAGGCCCCGTGGGACGGGACGGAGCAGCAGCCACAGCCCCGCACGGGGAGGACCCCCCGCCCTGTGCCCCCACTGCAGGGCCGATGGCGGCGACACCTCGGGCACCCGCCTGGGAGAAAACAGTGGGGACCGGGACCGGGCCCTCCCCCCTTCCCCCCCTCCCCAGCCCCGCCGCCATCTTGTGGGCCCCCATGGCCGGGCGGGTGACGCCATCGGCCGGTGCCCGGTGCCCCGTGGTGATGGCGGCGGTGGCGGCGCCGGGCCCGCAGGCGGAGGCTGAGCAGTGGCGGCGGCTGCTGGGTGCCGTGACCCGCCTGCAGGTGGGGGTCCGAGGGGGGCACGGCGGGAGGGCCGGGCCGGGGCGCGCTGCCATTAAACTGACTTGGCTCCAGGCTCGGCCGCGATCGTTTCTTAACCACAGGGGGCCGGGGGTGGCCGGGGGCGGCTCTCGGGGGTCAGGGGGTGGCTTTGGGGGTGTCGGGGGGCGCGGGGCTCCTGTGGTGCCTCTGCCCGCAGGCCTGCGTCAGGGGCTGGCTGCTGCGGCGGCGCTTCAGGAGCTTGCAGCAGGAGTACGAGGAGGTGGTGAGGGAGATCGAAGGAGACCTGAGCGAGCTGCAGTGGACGGGACAGTACCTGCTGAGGCCCGTCTTTGTCCCCAAGGTCCGTGCCTGTGCCCGTGGCCACCTGGAGGGTGGGAGGGTGGGCTGGGGGCTCGGCAGCTCTTGGGGGGAGCGTGGCCTGGAGGGTGGGCGCCTCGGGTGCTGCTCGCGCTGCGCTGCCCAGGAACTGTCTCTGTCGACCCTGCACTCTATTTCTACCTGAGGAAAGTGACAGTTACGGAGCCAAGGCTCTGGCTCATCCCGTCTTGTCACCGAGTCCCCATCCGAGGGTTCAAACACCCGGCCTGCACGGGGGTTTCTGCAGACCTCCCCTCCGTGCGCCTACCTCAGCCATTCCTAGCAAACAGTCAGACCCACTCCTGTGGTGGCTGAGTGCTGCTATTTAATGCATTCGCTGCCTCTGGAAGAGAGGCCCTTTAAAAATCTGTGTGGCCCAACCAGAGCATGTCAGTATTGGGGCAGGATCGCTGGTAAGGGCAGGTGCCTGGCTGGGACAGAGCCCTGGCCCACAGCACAGGCCCCCTTCAGATCTTTCGGTTTTCCTTTATGTCTGTTTGTTCAGTTTGTCACATGTTGCTTCTCTAGAATTCACTGCAAGGAAAGTGTTCAGCTATACGAGAGTCTGTACCGAGTGACAAGGCCAGCACGGAAAAAACAGAGCAGGAGCTGGATGCTTCCGAACCGGAGCGGGACTGGGGCTGCAGCAGCAGCGTGAAACCTACAGCCCAGCTGCAAAGCGAGGAAGACCCGAGCTCCCTGGGTGAATGTGATGTAGCGAGACCCCCAAATCCAGGGGCTGACGCAGATAAAAGCACTGCAAAGGGGTGTGGTGCCCTAGCAGAGAGCGAGGAGTGGCAGAACAGCAGTGTGTCATCCGTGTGGGACAGCACTGTCCAGGAGTTGGAGTCCCTCGAAGCCTGCCTGGGTAAGGGACGGGAGCCCCTTTGTACCGTGGCCAGGGCTGTGCCCTCTGCCCACGTGCTTTGAATGACCTGGTGATGAGTGTGGGTGGCAAAGTGTAGATCCTTGGAGAATCAAAACCTCAAGACTGTACTGGAGAGGTTAGAGAAACTCATTGCAGGACAGATGGTAGATGCAGTGTGAGTGTTCTGGTAATAGTTTCTTCCATTTCTCTGCAGAAATTCCACTTGAGGATATAAAGGAACTTCCCCGAACTCGAGCTGGCCTCCAGTCCTACAGAAATCACTTGATCATGGAGCTGCTGTGGTTGCAACAAGCTATCGTCAGCCGTAAAAACGTAAGGGCCTGGCCCTGCCTCTTAGAATCATAGAATCAGGAATGATTCTATGATTCTATAGAATCACAGAATTTTTTCATTATTCCATATATGGAATCTATTTCTATGATTCTATGATTCTGGCTGAGTGTGATGACTTTGCTGGCTAATCTGCAAAGGCAGGTGCTTTCCTGCTTCTCTGTCTCTGGGATTTAATTGTTAACACCTGATTTTCTTTCTCTTGCAGTACCTGATGCTGAAACAGAGGCTGGGGACTCCTGACCCATAGGAAGGCATTCCCGAGTGTGGGGGACATTTGTACTGGTGTGGAGGAGCAGAGGAGCTACAGCACCATGGCATGACCTCAGGGACAGCAGTAGCCTGAGGGGACTCCAGCTCCACGGGCTGATGTTCTCCATGTTAGATGCGTGTGGCAAGAAAGACATTTTCTTTCTTTTAAATTTGAATAATTGGTTAAAGCAGGGGTTAATTGTCACTGCAACTAAGGAGATTGTGTGCCCTGGAGGGAGTGCCAGGGAGGCCTCCTTCCACAAAAACCTTATTTCTGTTGGCAGAGCCGGGTGGTTCTGGAGTAAATTGAGGCTGGGAAGACTGTCTCTTGCAGAAGGTACTCTTTGGCCAGCTGATTGCTTGTGGTGGACCTGAAATGCCTGAAGGCAACAGGTGCTTTCAATTTGTAGGAATAAGCTCTTCTCCACTGAATTGTGGGTGACCCCTGCCAGTATCTGTACTGTATTTTTGGGATGTTTTCATATGTTACAGCTCTGGGGTCTCCAGGTGCTTGTGGTAGGAACACCTAGTTGAAATACTAAGTTAAGGAGGAAAGTTTCCTAACTTTCCTGTGCGGCTGTTGGGGATAGAATATCTAACCTGACCTTCAGGAGATGAGGCTTGGTTCCTGACATGCACTTTTCTGGCCGTGGTAATACGGGTGTGTGCGGCACGGTCACTTGGAGAGAACGCCTCACGCTTCAGGAAGCAAGTAAGGAGTTAAGGGGTTGGTGCTGTGCTTTGAGAGTACTTTGTTTATAGAGATATTTTTTATTTTTTTACCTTAGCACTAGTTCAGGGATATCAAACGTCCCTCAGAAGGGGACTTCCTGCATGTTGCTCTGGTTCCTTACGGGGACCCTGAGTCTTATGTGCAAACACTCTGTTTGTATGCCCTGAGTGGGTGCTGTTATTGTGTGGCAGAGATATCCTTCTGTTCCTGATGACACTGACTTGTATGTGAATAAAAAGCATTTCTGCAGCTTGTTTGTGAATCTGCCTATTCCTGCCTGCCCTGCCTTCTGCTCCTGGCCAGAGCCAAGCGGGTCCGTGGCCTGTTCTGACCCATGCGGCCTGTTCAGTGCAAGAGGCGGTGTGTCTGCTCTGCTGTGGACCTTTGTCCAAAACGCACAGGGCCGAAACCCACTGCACTTCCCATGCAGTAGCGAGTGATGGCAAGGGCTAACAACTTCTGGATATTGCTGCTCTGGATGGGATGTGAGATGATGGCACTGCACCTCTATGCTGTTAATCAGAGTCCAGTGGCCACAGTACTCAATGTGCAGTGAGGGTGAGGTTGAAGAGCCCTGTGGTTCCTGGTTCTCAGCTAGCAAGGTGTTTGCAGGTTGTTTGATGTGGCCTCTGGACTGGCCCACAACTTCCTCCTGCTGGGCCTGCAGCCGTGGAGACGGCCAGTTGCTCAGGGGACTGCTGCGGAGGGACAGCAAAACACGAAGACGGCTTTGGGCTGGGCAGGAGGCTGACCAGAGCTCTCCTCCGTGCTCTGCGGTGGTCTGTGGGGCTTTGACCCACAGGGATGAGCTCCAGAGGCTTAGCTCTGGCACCTCCAGCGAAGAACGTGGTGGTGTATCGCAATGGTGACCCCTTTTTCCACGGGAAGAAGTTTGTGGTGAACCAGCGGCGGTTCCTGACCTTTGAGGCGTTTCTGAAGGAGGTGACCAGGAGCATTCATGCGCCCCTGGCTGTGAGGAATCTCTACACCCCCAGGCACGGCCACCGCATCACTGAGCTGGGGGACCTGCAGGACGGGTGCCAGTACGTGGCTGCGGGGTTTGAAAAGTTCAAAAGGCTCAAGTGAGTAGGTGGTCCTCCGGTCCCGGGGTTTGGTTTAGTGGAGGTGTTTTTGTTTTCTAATCCTGCATGAAGTAGAGCTGTTCTGGTTCATCCTGAAATGTAGAAGGCTGAAGAGACTTGTGGCGTTGCTTGAATCTTGAGGGGATGTGTGGGATGTGTGTGTTGGGTGAATTTAGCTCCCTGAGTGCATGTTGCATCTTGCTGAGGAGGGGGTCCGAGCTGTATTTAACAGCAGTCAGTCCTTGGAGCCTTGACCTGTGGTTAGCTCAAAGGAATACAGTGTTCTGGATGTCTTTACCATGGATATTTGAAACGGTCTTTGATTGACTGGGAAATTGTTAAAAATATCAGACTTTAGGGTGAAATTCTGTAAGTCCATGAGACAAGGCACATAGAGGATTGTTTCTAAAGTGACCTAAATAATGAACACATCTGGTGATGATGCACCAGGTCAAAGCAGCTGGCCATTTTCTCCCTGCTCCTTAGTCAGTCATGGCCCAGTTGGTATGTGGAATGTCATCTTCTTGTTCTCACAGCTATTTAAACCAGGGAAGGAAGGAGCTCCGAGGGACAAGTAACAGCAGCGGTGTGCAGGTGAGTCTGAGCTGAGTGAGGATGGGCAGGAGTGCAGAAGGGGGGAGGTATGAGAGACATGAAGAAGGCTGGCACTGATCAATCAAAAGTTGAGGTTTAAGGCTGCAAGGTGCCCAGTGGAGATCAGGTAAAAATGCCACAGGAATCAGTAGGCCGATGTGTATGCGAGGGGCTGCTGCTGGGTACCTTCCTCCCATCTCAGCCGTGCAGGGGAAGGATCTGTGCACAGAGGTTCTCTGGTAATTCTGGAACGCTCTCAGCTCTGTGAAGAGCCTCTCCAGGCCTTGATGTTGCTGACAACAAACCCCACCTAGCAGCAGCAAAATATGAAGGCAGGGCAGACAGCTCCTGGTGGAGGAAAGGGAACAGCCCTGGGAGGCTCAGTGCCAGGGCTGCGCTGTTTTTGTGCACTGACCTTGTCTCCAGTCCCACACCGTAGCTCCCTGGAAGTCAAACATCGCAACACGACGGCAGAAGCACACCCACCTTACAATCCAGTAAGTGCCTCAGTGTTTTCTCCTTGGGGGGTCTTTGGGAATGCTTCTGGAGGGAATTTGTTGTAAATATTGTCAGGCATCTGCCTGTTTCCCCTCCCTTCCACATACTGTCTCCTGTGGGAAATTGAACAGAGATGCTGGTGGCACAGATGTCAGTGTCCAGTGATGGTCTTAGATGAGGAGCTGCCAGGGGCGGGGAGAGTTGATGTCTTCATAGCTGTTAATAGAACATTTCTGCTCACTCTTGGTTGTAGCCTTCTGGCTGGTTGTGACCCACAGGATGGTGCGTGTGATCTGTTGATTGTAAGGGGCTGTCAGCAGCTGTGAGGCTGAGATGTGTGAAAAGTCTTGGGACAGTGAGTGCTGTGTTCATGGGAGCTGTAGGAACACAGTCTCATGGCATGCTCTGGGCTACTTCTGCTGCAGTGTTTTCCGGAATGGGGATTTGCTGAGCCCTCCTTTCCGACTGCTGTTCTCTCAGAGCGCCCCGCTGCAGTGGGACACGCTCCTGGCTATGCTGACAGCGAAAGCTGATCTGCGCAGTGGAGCTGTTAACAGGTGGGTGTCTGGACAAGGCACTGCTCCATCTTCCCTCTTTACATCCAGGAACAGCACTTAATAGCATGCAGGACTGGGAGCTCAGGCGCTTCCAGCCTGCTTTGGCAATCTCATCTGCTTTTCAGGTTTTCCCATCTTTAAATTGGTGACAACATCAATGTCCTAAGTGTTGTGTGAGGAGGGCTGACGTTGGTGGTAGTCAGGTGAAAGAGCAATAAGCAAACAATAGCGTGGCACACAAAGGGAGCTTATGTCTAGAAGGAAGGGCAGAGGGAAGGGACTTTCATGCAACAAATGCAGCCTGCCTTCTCACACATCTTTCTCTTTGGGTACCAGTAAATAGCTGAGAACTACTGCATCTCACTGTGCCCCAAGTGTGGTATTTTCATGTGCTTCCTTGGAGTAATACAAAGAATGGTTGTTCTTCTCTGACTTATCTTGATCCTGTTTAACACCTGTGTGCTTCCACACCGAGGGGCTGCTCACTGTCCTCTGACTTTCCCCGGTGTCGAACCCTTTGCTGTCTTTTCCCAAGGCTCTGCAGGCTGGATGGCACGCAGGTGTTTGGTGAGGAGGAGCTGGTGAATGACGGTTACTACGTGGCTGTGGGGACTGAGGAGTACAAAAAACTGCCTTACTTTGAGCTTCTGGTGCCCCAGGATTCTGCATGCAGGACACCACGGTACGTAGGCTGTGCCTGAGAGGTTTAAAGGGTCATCTCCACAGTGCTCTTTGGCTACAGCTATCCTTAGCCCTCTCATTCCGTGCTGCCTGCCTCAAGGGTCCTGCAGCTCACTTCTGCCTGATGCTGAGAACCTGCTTCTCCTTTGTTTTAGGAACCATCCAGATAGACGCAAAAAGTACAGCAGAAAGGTGGGTGGCTCGGCTGGCACAGGACTGCGTGTGCTACGATCACAGCTGCTCCTGTGTAGACATCCATACAGAAGCTGTGGATGTGTACAGCAGTCTCCCTCCGCAACTGCCGTGGTTACGGCATCCTTGCTGGGCACCACCCCCAAAGCAGCATCTGGGGATAGCTGTGGCCACCTCGGACTCGAATTAAATCTCACTGCCTGAAGATCTCCTTAAGGTGGCCTCACTGACTACTTCTCCTTTTTGGATGTTGGACAGGGAGAACTCATCCTGGAGCAGAGAGCTCTTTTCTGGTCATTGTGTGGTGAAAATGCCAAGTGGAGACTGCAGATACAGCAGCTGGGCTGTCCCGGGCTGTCCACTGACACGTGGATCTGTACTATCTGTGCTCACTTAAAGGACTAAAATTTCCTTTCTTTTGTTTTCAGTTTAGCAAGCGTGATGCCACCTCCCAGGGCAGTGCTGCTGCCTCTGCTCTTGCTGAACCACCCCAACAGGTAGGGACTGCAGAAAGTATTGTTGTGTGTTCCCTATATCTGGCTTGCTTTTAGTACCAACTTAAAACCCCAGAGAGTGCAGTCTGACAGCAGAGGGTGCAGGATCAAAGCTTGTAGGGGAAAGTTACAGTCTTTAGTGGAGTACTGTGCAAAACTGCTCTTGTTTTATAAGTTGCTTTATCAAGAAAGCCTACCAGAAGCATGTGATGAATACTTCCAGCTGGACAGTTGCAGGGTGCAGACCCCAGGAGCTGCAGAGACCGACAGGAGCCCGGTTGCTTTTCCACCACTGCACAGGCAAGTCAGGAGGTCTCACCTCAGGGAGGAAGAGCCCATTTTCCATGCTAAACCTGTCCGTGCAGGACAGAACAGGAGGAGTTACAGGAGTGTGCAGCACTGGCCTCATCAAGGTAACAGATTCTGCTATAAATGTAGAGAAGTCTAGCTTTACTTTGATGCTAAGGGACAAAATAGCTTTAGATGCACAAAAAAAAAAAAAAACACAAATCAGCAATGCATCAAATAACTGCTCTATTTCTGCTTCTTCCTCTCCTCATCTGGGCACATATAAAGAATTTTCTGGAGCCTCAATAAGACTAGACCATGGCAATCTGCTATACCCAGTGAAAACCTTCTTTTTTTTTTTTTTTTTTTTCCCTCCTTGCAGAAGAAAGTGTCTATAAAGCCAAAGATCCTAGGAAGGAGATGCAAGGTGCTTGGGGAGTAAGAGAGCACGAACACACAAGGGTGGAGGCACCCACTGATCAGGTATAAGAAATATTTTCCTGCCGTTAGGTGTCTCTCACTGCTGCAGGGCATTCGTTGTCCCACTTGAGTCTACCCCTGCTCCAGTTTTGCACAGTTCCAAGAGCCAGCCTTGTGTGAACACGTTAAGAACAGGTTGTAGCAATTGCTTGGGAAAGTTTTCTCCCTTGTTCTTAGTCCTGTTCATGAAGTTTGCACAGCACTGTGCTTCCCCCTAGAATGTGTAAAGATGAAAGTAACCACCAGGGGGAACTTCAGACACCAGAGGAAGCGTAGCTACAGCGCTCTGCATTTTAGAAAGCCAAGAGATTGTCATCTGGGTCATGAACATTTCCCTTCTGAAGCGTGAGTTATAGCTCCCCATGACAGTAACGATATAAAAGGCTTTCTTGGATTTTTTTTTTAATTTTTATTTTTTTTGGTGTGTGTGTGTGTGTCCTATTTCTATCCTTACTCCTCTTCCAGAGAGTTGCAGAGACTGTGGAAGAACAACTCACACCAAAAGCCCGAACAGTTTACAGCAGTATTTATTCCACTTAATGTTTCTGTGCAGTGTGTTAGATCCCTTGTGGCTGTGTTCAGATTTCTTACACTAAAATTCAGTACCCCCAGATAGGACTTGTTAATTAGAACTCGCCTGTAGCTAGGTGAAGCTTTGAAGCTGGCACGGAATAAACATGTAATTCCTAAAATGCCTGAACATATTCGTTAAATAATAACGAGCTTTACACTTTTTTTAAAAGGGAAAAATCTTCGTTTTCATCTTACAGAATTTTGTTTTAAAATGTCTGAAAGATGCTTAGCGTTTGTGGGGCATCTGTGTCTTAAACTTGTCATAAGCACATTGAGAATTGATATAATGGGATGACGTGCGTCATATTATAGCTGATTCACCGTTCTGCCTAGGTAGTCTCATTAGACTAATTAGAACTTCAAAGGAACACAGCTCCTTTGAACTGAAGTTAGAGAAAGCCCTAGTAGAGAATTAGCTACCAGGTAGTGACGTCTGGGCTCAGGGGGGGGCCTGATGCTCCGATTTGCTTTAGGAGCTGTGCTATGCAGTCATAATTATCTGAGCGCTGTGGCTCTGCTCTGCACTGGGAGGGATTATTAGGCCTTACAACAACCACCTTTGAATTTAATGTAGAGACCCAGGTTTGCACACCAAAGCCTGTGTAAGACCAGAAACAATCCATGAATTTAGTCCCGGAAGCTTTCTGTAACAGCAAAGTGCCGCGCTAATAACTGTATTTTTTCTTCTCCCTACAAAAAGGCGAGGACTGCAGGCACAGCACAAAAGCCCGCGGCAGGGAAAAGGGAGGGCAGCGCTTCTGAGGGTGAGGATCGCTGAATGATGTCTTCCCTTGGCAGCAATCCTGCTCTGAAGAGCTCGCAGAGGGACCGCGATGGGAGGACAGTGAGGTATGCCACTAGCTGCAGATAACAAAAGCATGCAAGTCTGAGGTCTGTGTAACGTTTATAGACTGGCCAAGCTTTCTGATCAATTAACAGAATCTTAGCGAGCACCCTAACTATCTGCGCTTGAGAGAGACTACCAGTGAACAATGAACCAGATGCACATTTTTATTAAAAAATTAAAAACATTCCTCCTTTCCTCAGCTCTGTGGATGATGACGTGGCAGAGAACAGGGCTGCTTTTCTGAGCTTTAATTTAAAAAGCACTTTGTGTCTGAACTTGGGAAGTAAGAATTACCGCATAGAATACACTCCTAACAAAACGTCTGCCAGGAAGTTTGCTCTGTGTCAGACACTTCCCATAAAGGGATTCACAGCATCCTTGGTCCTCTGATTTGGAATGCTTGGATAATGTTTGTAGCAATCAAACCTGCTCTCAAAAATACTTTTTGTTTCTGTTAACTTGTTTTCCTGCGTGACTTAGGAATAGTCGCAGTAATAAAGCGCTGTCGTATTATCCCCATTAGCACGAGGCTTTCTGTATTTCTTTCCCCCGTGCTCCTGATAAATGACAAGGGTGACAACGATTTCTCTTCCTGTGATCTACCTGGTACTGTGGACTGATTAGCTCACTGAAAAGAAGCAGCCCCTTCCTTCCATGGCAACGAACTGCAGTGGTGTTACTGTCCAGGTCCCTACATAGGTTCCTTCCACACAAAGTCAGTCGATCCCAGAAGATCCAGTTGAATTATTTATTAACCATTTATTCCCCCTCCTCCCACCCCTGCTTTGAAACACCCACAGGAAAAGATTCCTTAAGACACTAGATAGGATGTCCTTGCGATATGCCTTGCTCCACCCTGGTGCTTGGGGAATCCAATCCCTGCTTCCAGGCAGCCGGGTGTCAGAATGAGAGCCCAGCGGTCGGCTGCTGAGCCAGAAGCTCCCCTCATGCCACGGGGTCACGTTTAAAGGCGTTCTCTTCCTCTGCTCGCTGCGCCTTGGTCACGAACCAGCTACACAGAGAGTGACACCCAGGAGGGTGAGCGCCATTCCTGCCACGGCCCCTGCAGAGACAAAGCACGGTGTGGTCCTACAGCTATTTTGCCAGGCTCTGGGGTTTTAAGTTTTCAGTTTCCTGCCGTTTTCTGACTTCCTGAGCAGGATAACGTTATAGTATGGAGTGAGGGATGGGAAGGGGTATGAGTGGTCACATTCTGGGGCTTACGGGGCATCCTGTTTCAAAGCAGGCATATTCCTTAATGTTTCTCTTACAGTTAAATAGTTAGGTAAAGGCTCAGGCCTGTAAATTCTGCTAGCTTAGAACGGCCAATTCAAATTCACTCGCCCTACTCACGTACAAGTCACTTTCACTTCCTTTCCAGCTTCCTAGCCAGAACTACCACTTAACCAGTTTCAGTGCTTGTGTCCACGTTTGCTGGTTTTCAGGAGAGCGGAGGGGAGCACACAACTCTAAGTTAGCAAACAGATGCAGGAGACAGTACGCCAAAATGCTTTAAGTGCAACTTACTTTTACCGCCGATATCCTCTCCCAGAATCCTCCCAGTCACCAGAGTGAAAATCAAAGCCAGGGAGTTACAGAGCGGTACCGCCAGGGACAGGTCTGAAAATGAACAGTGTAACACAAACAGTTTATTACAAGACATCTGACTAAACGTCGAGCAGGTCACCAAACTAATCAGTAACGTGGCTCCTCCCCAAAATCCCGCTCCACAAAAGCGACGACAGCTGACCTGCAGATGCCAAGGCGAGGTAGAAGAGGAGCGATCCGCACTGATTGAGCAGGAAGGGCACCATGTACTGCAGGAAGAGCACAGCCGGTCAGTCACGGCACGGAAACCACCCCGCAGTGAGCAGCAGCGAAGGAGCCCTGACCCCCTTGTTCTGTGCCACGTTTGGGAGTGGAAATGCAGCCCGCCGCTGACTGCTGCCAGTCACGAGCTGTTCGGTGCCTTGGTTCCCCAGTCTGCAGGTGGCAGGCAGGGCTTACTTCGTGTAAAATGTGAGGATTAACGACCTGCTTTCTACAGAGCAGTCTGAATTCTGCACGGGAAGAACAGCACTATAGGCAAGTAAATGAAATATTACAGAGGATAACTAATTCTTCCAACAGAAGGGATGTTTAACAGTTTAAATAACGGTATCTAGTGCAGAAGCACACAGGAACGAGCCCGTGACCCCCCCGGCTCGGGGCCGCACCTTGTAGTTGAGGCCCAGGAAGCTGATCTCTGCCAGCAGCTGCCGCAGGCGGCCCCGGTGCCGCAGCTCCTCCAGCCCCGCCGCGCCCGTCCGCAGGAAGGGCCCGGTGCTGCCCCACAGCGCGGCCACCAGCACCAGCGCCGCCGCCTCCCCTGCGCCACGGCCTCAGCTCAGCAGCCCCGGGGGACGCGGCCCCGAGGCCCGCCCCGGCTCAGCCTCTCCCCCCGCACGGGGCCTGCCCTGCCCACGGAGGCCCCGACCGACCCCAGCTCTCCGCAGCCTCCCCTCAGGGGAAGCCCCGGGCCGGGCCGGCTGCCCCCAGCCCCCCGGGGCCGGCCCCTTCAGGGCCCTGCCCGCGGCCATTGGGGCCTGAGGCCGCGTCCGCCTCGGGGAAGGCCCCAAAGCCCCGAACCTACGGCCGCGTCCCCCCCCCGCCGCCTTCCCGCAGCCCCCCCGTGCCCCTCTCCCGCCTCCCCCCGAGCCCCGGCCCGGCCCTGCCGGGGGCCGCAGGCCCGAGCCGCCCGCCGCCATCCCGGCTCCCTCGTCCCCCATCCCGGAAGCGCACCCGCGGTCGCCATAGCAACGGCGCCGGAACTTCCGCCGGCCGCGCGCCCTCTGACCCGGAAGCGGTGGCGAGGGCCTCGCTGTCTGTCGGGCCTCGGCTTCGGCACCGCCGCCGCCATGGTGGGAGCGGGAAGGGGGCGGCGGGGGGCTACGGGGGGTTGGTGAGGGGTTGTTCGGGTGGTGGGGGTCCTGTGGGGGGCAGTGAGGGGTTGTGGGGGGCTATGGGGGGTTCTGAGGGGTTGGTGAGGGGCTGTGAGGGGTTTGTGAGGAGTTGTGGGGGGCTATGAGGGGCTGTGAGGGGTTGGTGAGGGGCTGTGAGGGAGCGGCGAGGGGCAGTGAGGGGTTGTGGGGGGCTGTGAGGGGTTTGCGAGGGGTTGGTGAGGGGTTGTTCGGGTGGCGAGGGGGCTCTGGGGGGCTGTGAGGGAGCTGCAAGGGCCGGCGAGGGGTTGGCGAGGGGTTATGGGGGGCTCTGAGGGGTTGGTGAAGGGCTCTGAGGGGGCTCGGAGGGGCTATGAGGGCTTATTCAGGCGGTGCAGGCCCGGGTGGGGGCTCCCGGGCCATGACAGCCGTGTGGGGGATCCCGGCCGGGTCCCTCGGCCCTTTCTGACCCCAGCTGTCACCTCTCCCCCTGCAGAAGCCGATCCTGCTGCAGGGCCACGAGCGCTCCATCACGCAGATCAAGTACAACCGCGAGGGAGACCTGCTCTTCACTGTGGCCAAGGACCCCGTGAGTGCGGCGTAAATCAGCCCCTGTCCTCCTTGGGCAGCAGGGAAGGGGCGGCGGTGGGTTAGCGGAGCCTCCTGAGGAGGTCTGCTTGGTGAGGGCTTTTCCCCTTCTCCTAGATCGTCAACGTTTGGTATTCAGTGAACGGGGAGCGGCTCGGCACGTACAATGGCCACACGGGAGCCGTCTGGTGCGTGGACGCAGACTGTATCTTTTGGTCGGCAAAACCAGTTTGTCTGTGCTCTGCTTGTTATTTAGAGTGATTCAGCTCAGCCGTTCCTTTCAGCTGCTGCCGTGTGACAGGCGGGGAGGCCACGTGGTGCTTTTAACTTTCCCTTACTCCATCTCTTGGATATTTTTGTTTCTTTTTCTTTCTGGGGGTGTTGTTTGGGATAACATGTGCAGTGACACCTGCCCACATTTGTGACTGAGGTGGCCCAGGCAGCTCGAGGAAGGCGTCCAAGTTGAACAAGATCTTCCCTCTCCAATGTGGGTAGGACGTAGCAGAGGTGAAAATGTACAAAGGTTGTGTTAAGGCAAGAACTGTAGCCTTTTTCTCACCATTTCAGGAGGCAAGTTGTGGGTTTTATAGTAGGAGCGCTTGGACTCGTTGTCTGTACTGGAGTATTGCCACTCCTATAATGGAATTTGCTCAGTCTCAGCAATTTCTCGCTGTAATGCACCGTTTTGACCTTGTGTATAAATACTTTCTGGGTATCTAAACAGCTTCTGGGGGCTACAAACACGCTGATGTTCCTTAACTGGTGACCTAGGGGACACCCGACACGTGCTCACTGGCTCTGCAGATAACAGCTGTCGGCTCTGGGACTGTGAAACAGGTACGGCTCCCGGCTCCCCCGCCGCCAGCTCCGACTCCCGGCGCTGTCCTGCTCTGGAGTTTGTGAGAGGTCTGAATCCTAACGGGTGTGTGTGTGTGTGTGCCCGGTTTCTAGTGAACACCTGGGGCCAATTTACTCACCTCCTATTTAGTCCAAGCGTACTGGCCTGCTCATCTCCTCACTTCTGCCCGGTATCCTGCCCACTCGGTCACGTTCATTAATTTTGCAGTGCAGGCCCCAGTGAGTGACGGTTTCTGCTCTGTGTGCAGGAAAGCAGCTTGCCCTGGTGAAGACCAGCTCGGCGGTGAGGACGTGTGGCTTTGACTTCGGAGGAAACATCATCATGTTTTCCACGGACAAGCAGATGGGCTACCAGTGTTTCGTGAGCTTCTTTGACCTGCGGGACCCCAGCCAGATCGGTGAGGACTCTGAGCCTGTGCCTGCAGCAGGGAATAAGGGGAAGCACTGGCGGCCAGAGCTGGTGCCATGCCGTCTGTCTGTCCGTCTCCTTCCTTCCTTCCTGCAGAGAACAACGAGCCTTACATGAAAATCCCCTGCAGTGACTCTAAAATCACCAGTGCTGTGTGGGGCCCCCTGGGGGAGTTCATCATCGCAGGGCACGAAAGTGGGGAGCTCAACCAGTTCAGCGCCAAGGTCAGTGCGATAAGGGGCGGCATCTCCTCTGGCAGCAGCGCGTGGGGAGGAGGCTGCAGCATTCCTCGGTGGTCACGGGGCAGAACGTGGGCTTCTTGGCTCGAACCAGCAGCCTCGTGGAAGGATAGTGAAAATATGTGGTTCCCTTTAGCCAGGCTGATGTAGAAAGGCCGTCCTACTGCTGACAGTGGTATCTCCTACACTGTTTTTATCGGGGAAGCGTGCTCACTTTGTTTGCTCACTGAAGCTGCCTTGTTTGACCCTTCAGTCCGGGGAGCAGCTTTCAAACATCAAGGAGCACACCAAGCAAATCAATGACATTCAGACCTCCAGGGACATGACCATGTTCATCACCGCCTCCAAGGACAACACAGCCAAGGTGAGGCCTCCTGTTGGTAACGCAGCGGTCCGCTGGTATCTGCTCGTAGCGCCTCTGCTCAGAGACTACCGCAGGGGTTTGCTCCTTGGAAATTTGAGTGGGTGTAAAGTCAAAGCTGGGTGGGAGACTTCAGTGGGAACGGGGAGGCATCGCCACATTAAATTAGCAGCAACACCAAAATGGAGGCTGCGGCGTGCTACCTGCAGAAGGTGTAAGGGTGACGTTCACCTTGGGCAGGTATTTGGGGATTCTGGAGAAGCGTCTTTGGGTTTTGGGTGCCCCTGAGCAGCTTCAGTGCTAACATCCACTTGTGTGAGGACTGGCAGCCTGGGGCTGGGGTTTGCATGAGTTAATTGGGCTGCATGTCCTTCTGCAGCACAACTCTCTAAGCCTCTCCCTTTTGCCTCTTAGCTCTTTGACTGCACGACACTGGAACATTTGAAGACCTTCCGGACAGAGCGACCAGTGAACTCTGCCGCCCTCTCCCCCATTTTTGATCACGTAAGAATGATCCCACTCGTAATGGTCTCCCTGCGACTCCTGCCTTGTCCCAGGTGGCTGGAAGGCACGGCATCACCAGCCCAGCCTGTGATATAAACATGGCTGTGGGATGGGCCCAGGGAGCTTCACTGCTCTCTAGTGCAGGAGCACTTCCCTGCCTGCTGCTGCGCGCGTGGTGCACGCGGTCCTGCAGTGTTGTGGCCTCTGCTCTTTGCAGGTCGTGCTTGGCGGTGGGCAAGAGGCCATGGATGTGACCACGACCTCCACCAGGATTGGCAAATTTGAGGCGAGGTTGGTGCTTTCCTCTGGCAGGGCTGAGTCCTCACCCAGAGTACTCCTGACATCTTGCCCCTGGCAGTGTTTGGAGGAGTCATTACAACTGCAGAGCTTTTCTGAAGAGACCCTGATTGTGTCCCTAACCGGGCTCCTGACGTCTTCCTTCTCCCAGGTTCTTCCACTTGGCTTTTGAAGAAGAGTTTGGCAGAGTGAAGGGTCATTTTGGTCCGATAAATAGTGTCGCTTTTCACCCCGATGGAAAGAGGTAAGGATTTTTGCAGATCTTCCAGCATGCTCAAATCAAACCTAGCCTGTGCTTTGGTTAGGATATGGCTGGGCTCACAGGAGCTCTGCAGTGGGAATGAAGCCAGCACCTTCCCCAGTTCCCCCATTCCAACCCTGCTGCCTCCCGTCAGGCTGGCTCTGGGGGTCATTTACGCCCTGCTGCACGTTTTGCTGTGTTACTGATATTTTTTTCATCTTGTGACTATTTCTTAGCTTTTGGAGGGTGTTCTGAGAACAGATTCTGTCTCTTGCTGATATAAAGCTGAGCTCCTGACAGGACTGATGACTTTCTCATCTTTTCTCCCGCACAGTTACAGCAGTGGTGGTGAGGATGGCTACGTTCGCATCCACTACTTTGACCCCCAGTACTTCGAGTTTGAGTTTGAAGCCTAAAGGAGGACGTCCTCTCCTCTTCTTCCCTCTTCCTATCCGTTGCCCAGCCCATTGGCTCCTGAGCAGAACTGTTGTAAGGCCTGAAGTTGGTCTGCTCCGCAGGAGGCAGCAGCAAACTCAGGGGCTGTATGGAGGGGGGGGATATAGAACCCCAGCCAGCTCAGAATGGCACAACCTGTGGCTTTCTCAGGAGGTAGAGTGAGGGTGAGGAAAGGAGTTGGGTTGGCTGCCTGCCTGCCCCTGTGGATGCTAACTTCCTGGCCTGCAGGGCATATTTATATATCAGTGGAGAAAAAAAAATCGGCAGGAAATAAATAAAAAATCTTTTCTAAACGCCAGAAAAAGTGCCTCTATTCTTGTGCTCTGGGACAAAATTAACCTGGCTGCTTTGCTCTCCCAGCTCTGCTGGCAGTGCCTCGCTCTCCGCCCCTCGGCAGGCAGCGGTGCTGCTGCTCCCTGCGCCTCTGTCCTCGCCCAGGCCCAGGTTAACTCTTTCCCAGCAACGATCTGCAGCTGCTGGGGTCCAGCCCTAGCAGTGCTGGATCCGTGAACGGGCTGGAAGCGCGGTAGCCAGTCATTGTTTTCCAGATGATGCGCGCCCAGTTGTAGTGCTTTGTTTATTTGCTGGCTTGACCCTGAGCCAACTTTCCTCATGGAACAGTTATTTCCTGCGCTAGGAAGGTTGTGTTGCAAATCCTCCTCCTAGCCCTCTGTCCCTGTGTCTGCCTGCTTGGAAGGGTGGCTCCTATCTCTTTCCTTCCTCGAAACTGGGTTCAAGGACCCATTTCCTAGGCTGGCTCCCAGCTTGAAGTGACTGATGCAACGCTTACGCTGCAGCCAGCGTGCCTGTTGTGGAGAGGCTGGTGTGAGTTTAGCGTGTTCTGCTGCTTAGAAGCTGTGCCAACCACGCCTCGGTCACGGAGCAGGGCCGGCATGCTGCAGGGGAGCTGCTGGGCACGTCGGCCTCCTGCCCTCTGCTCCACGGGTGGTCCAGGTCCGAGAGCTGCTGCGATCCCGCTGGGGAACAGAGCAGGAACCTGCCTGAGGGAGCAGGGCTGCTCCTGGCGCCGCAGAGCCCTGCGCTGCCCAGCTCCTGCCCGAGGAACACCACACAACGCAGGAGCAGACTGCGAGAGACCACTTTACTGCGCCACGTTCAGTCTGCGTGGCTGAGAGGCTGCTCAAGTGCATCTGTCCCCCCTCTCCCTGGGATGTCCTCCACGTTCCTGGTACGCGCAGGCTTCCCTGGGCTCCACAGGCCGCGTGTCCTGCACACGTCCCGTGGAAAACTGCTGCATCGCCTTGACCCCTCAGCCCATGGTGATGGGGTGAGCGGGATGTGATTGCCAGGACCGAAGTGCCCGTGCTGCTGCTCATCTTTCGTTCTCCGTCCGAGCAGCGGGGTCAGAGAGCGACCGGCTCAGCCTGCTCCCTGCGCTCTCCTTGGCAGGCGCCTCGTTGCCCTCCACCAACCGCTGCATCTCTGCCCGGGCCTCATCTAGGTACTGGGAGGGACGGATCCATCGGAAGAATAAGCCTAGGAGACAAGGGGTTGTGTGTCACGTGAGGGAAAAGCAGAGCAGCTTTCCCTAAGCCACCGCGTGCGACCCAGCCGAGGTGGTGTCTGCGAGCGAGCACGGCTCTGGCCTTGGGTTTGGAAAAAGGCAGCTGCCTGAGGGCTGGCCCCAGCTCACCCTGCCACAGCTGGATGCTCTGGGGCTCCACGGAGGGCCAGATGACCAGCGGGTTGTGCGAGTAGAGGGGGTTCAGGTACTTCTTCTTCTCCTCGGGCTGGTTCAGCCAGGCCCAGAGGGAGTGCGTGTTCTCCTTCACTTTACACAGGCACCTACGGGAGCGTTGAGAAGCGTCTCAGTCCCTGGGTCCGCGGGGCTGGGGCTGACCCCAGTTGTTACCGTGAGGGTTTGGCTCTGCCCAGGGGCAGGGAGGTGGCCGTGGCACTGCTCCTACGGGGCGCTGCCGTCCCCACCTCCCAGCACTCGCCTCTCCTTCTCGTTGTTGCAGAGGAAGGTGCCGTAGTCGGAGGCGTAGGCGTTGTCGAAGAGGGCGAGGAGGAGGCTCTCGCCGAACTCCAGGGAGAAGGGGAACTGGCGGCTCAGCTGCCACACGCAGTCGAGGAAGAGGAGGAACAGCGGCGCCTCCTGCTTCAGCCGGGCGTGGGAGTAGGCAGAGCGGGCGCAGCGGTGGTGGAAGGGGTGGCCGGCCTGCGGGACCCCGAAAAAGTGGGGGAGATAACAGGGGTGAAGGCGACCAGCAGTGCCCAGACAGGCTGGGGACCCCCACCCCTCGCTTCTGCCGCTCTCACCTCGATCCACTCCCGCTCCAGCAGCCCCTGGAAGCCCACCACTGTGCGGCAGCCCGGGTCCAGGATCACCTGCGCCAACGCCGTCACCAGCAGCGTTGTGTCCGTGCCCTCCGCGCCGTGCACCAGCACGCTGGCCTCTTCCCTGCAGGCAAGCACGGGTGGTTGGGGCGCTGCTGCCACGGTGCTTTGGCTGCAGCGAGGGGCCGTGGGGTGGCAGCAGCCCTACCTGTCGAGGCACTGTGCGGCCAGGCAGGCCGTGCTCAGGGCCGCCTTGACGTGGCTCAGCCAGCGGCAGCTCTCCAGCCGGCTCAGCCAGCGGTCCATGCTGAGCGAGGCGTCGTTGCAGGCTTCCACCAGCTTAATGAAGCTCTCCTGCAGCGGGCGGCCTCTGGGCGGGAAGGAAAATGGGGTGAGGGGCTTGGGGGGTCTGGTTTTGGGGGGCTGGGGCTGCTGTGCTGGCTGCAGGGCAGCGCAATCGCCCCAGTTACAGGAGCCAGGCTTCGGCACAGCCCCTCACCGCTCCAGGGGCCGGTGCAGCCGCTTCCACTGCGGGTAGGAGGACTTGGGCTCCGTGCCCCCCCCCGTCATCCGCGCCTGCTTCGCCGCCTGGGCCGACCGTGTGTCGATGATGAAGCCCCGCTCCCCCTCGTCCAGGACCGTCCCCAGCAGCACCTCGTCCTCGGGGCAGCGCTTTCGGTTGGGGCCCGTCAGCGGCTGGCTGCTGCGGAGCATCACCTGCAGGGCGAGGGGCTACGGGCAGCCGGAGCCGGGGCACGGCGGGGCGGGATGGCGGTGGGAGAGGGCTGGGGAGACGGACTCACGGTCCCGTTCCTGGGGTGGTAATAGCTGAGGACGGGGAAGCGCCCGCCCTGCCGGAATCGGGCCGCCCTCCGCAAGGTGTCATCGCTCACGGCCGCCGGCACGATGACGTCCGCAGGGTACGTGGGGCAGGTGGTGAAATCCCTGTTCAAGTCGCTCAGCCGCCACTGGCTCGTCTGGGGGAGAAGCGGGATGGGGGCAGCGGGGTGTGGGTTGGGGGAGTCGCTTCTCCCCCCCCCCGCCAGCTGGGTCTCCCCCCCCCGCCTCACCTGCGCAGCAATTTGCTGGAAGTATTGCTCGAGGGGGAAGAGGTGCCACCCCTCCTCGAGCCGCAGGTCCTGGGGTCTGTAGAAGAACGGGTACATCATCATCACGGAGTCCACCGAGGAGAGGGCCTGGAGCAGAGCGAAGATTGGAGCTGGGGCACATGGGGACATCTGGGAACGTCCCCACCGCCCCCCCTCTGCAGCCCCCATCCCTGTTCCCTCCTTGTGGCCACGTCCCAGCTGCAAGCAAGGGCTGGCATCACAAAGTGCCCGTGCAAACACAGACCAGGAGCTGAGTGTTTACCCACGTTAATGACGGACCCAGAGCAAACACTGCAGGCAGCCACCTTCTCCTGCCAACCCTTTGCAGCCCGGAGCGGCTCCGGCCCAGGGCTCACCTCGATGGAGCTGGCGATGTTCAGGCACTCCTCCATGCCTGGGATCTCCAGCTGCAGCACCTTCAGGTCTTTGCACCGCAGCGTGATGGTGCCGGAGGAGCCGGCGAGCCTGGGGAAGGCAGCGGGGTCAGGGCTGGCAGCGGGGTTGCGCGGGCAGGAGGGGGCTGCGCACACAGACAAACAGCAGCAGGGAGCTGCCCCCGCTCTCTGGGAGGATGGAGCAGGGCAAAGCGCTGTGCCGAGGTGACCGGGATCCCGTTGGTTCTCATCCGGCACCGGTTGCACGTGTGCCTGGAGGTGCGATTTCCATCATCTCCCCTCCTCAGAGCAGCTGCCCCTGCCCCGCGGAGCCGCCGTGGTTAGCACAAAGCCGGGCGCTGCTGGGCGGGTTTAGCAGAGCCGAGAGCGCTAAAAGCCAAACCTGGTGTCTCGTGGGGAGTCGTTAGTCCGGGGGGGCTGGTACCAGCCTAAATTCTGCACTCTGAGGCATGGAGGAGAAGAGGAGGTCAATGCCCAGCGCTGCAAGCATCCCCAGCGTGGGCCGTGGGGAAGAGGAGGGAAGAGGCTCCGCAGCCGCTGGGAGGGCAGCAGGGGAGGAATTTCCCCCTGCCGACATGGGGTGACGCCACGAAGGGGGTCTCGGGGCCGGCAGCGGGGGGCACCCACCTCTTCTCCACGGCGTCCACGTTGCGGATGAGCAGCCAGAGCTCCACGGTGCCGGGCTGGCCGTCCCCCCCGGGGCAGGAGGAGAGGAGCAGGTGGTGGCTGGTGATGCACAGCGTGCCCCTCACCGGCGGCAGCCCCACGCACGACAGCAGCACGCTCTCCACCGTCGCCGTCTTGATCAGCTCGGAGAACTCCATGGCGGCGGCTGGGCTCCGGGTCCCGCTGCGGCTGCCTCCGGCAGGGCTGGAGGGAGAAAGGGGAAATCGTGAGCGGTGCAGCAAGGCCTGGAAACCCCCCTCTTCTTCCCTCCCCGAGCCACGCTGGGCCCGTCAGCCTCTGCTTGTCACCTACAGCCTGTGCAGCTTCCTCCCCGCGGGGAGCCTCGCTCGTTTCCTCCCCGCAGTGCTGTCACCGCAGGTGGGGAAACTGAGGCACGGGGCCGAGGGGCTGGGCAGCCTGCAGGCACTCCAGCAGCGCCGGTACCGGCTGCAGGGGGGGGGATTTGGGGCGGCTGGCGGCGGTGCGGGGTCCTGGGGCCCCCCCGGCTCCCCGCGGCACGGGGCGGGGGCGGCTGCAGGGCGCTGCCGGGCGGGGAGGAGGAGGAGGAGGAGGAGGAGGAGGAAGAAGGGGGGAGGAAGAGGAGGAGGAGGGGGCGGTGAGCGGCTCGCAGCGGTGCCCGTCGCGGCCCCCCCGAGCTTACCTGCTCCGGTCCGCGGCCCTCGGTGGCGGGGGGCGAGCGGGGGGCAGTGGGGGGCAGCGGGGGGCGACCGGGGGGGGGGAACGAGGCAGCAGCGGGGGAGCTCAGGCTGCGAGCGGGGCACATCGGGGTGCCAGCAGGGACCTCGGGGTGCATGGGGGGGGGAAATGGGGGGGCTGGGGGTGCCCGCACAGCCCCGGGGGCCGGGGGCGCGGAGGGCGCGGGGCCGCGCAGCGCAGGAACGGAGCCGCTGCGCGCAGGGCTGGGCGGGGGGGGCGGCGGGTTTAAGGTGGCCCCAAGGCGGGGGGGGGGGGGGGGGGTCTGAGGGGCCGGGCACCAAGGCTCCGGGAGGGAGAAAAAGGGGGGGGGGCGGGGAACGGCCGAATGCTGCCCCGGGGGGGCCGGGATCGCTGTACCCCCCCGAGGGTCCCACCTTAAGGGCCCCCCAGCGGTGCCCAGCTGTGCCAGGAGCCGGGCGCCCACCGCAGCTCAGCCCCGCGCCCCCCCCCCCCCTCCCGCTGCACGCGGAGCCGCTCGTTTTCCTTCCTTTCCCCTTTTTTTAGCAACCTCCCCCCCCCCCCCCGCGCCCAGCCCGGGCCGGGAAGCCGGGGTCAGCCCGTGCCGATAACCGGGCTGAGTCCTCGGCCCGCAGCTCGGGGAGCCTCCTCCCAGCCGGAGGCGATGATGCTGGACCCGAAAAGGAAAAAATAAAAATAAAATACGAAGCACACCCACCTCTTTGCACTCTGGCTCGGCAAAGTTCCTGCCCGTTATCATCATCCTGGTGTCCCCGGGCATTCCAGCTCCAGCTCCAGGGGTGGTGGATAAAGGGCCGCGGCTGGGCGCCTTCTGGGGCTGGGGCCGGTGCCCCCCCCCGGAGGCTGAGCCATGGCCCTGGGGCAGCTGAGCTTCAGCGAGCTGGGTGCCGAGGAGCCACCCATGGGCGAGGAGAGCCTGGCGGGCCTCAAGGCGCTGACGGCCAAGCTGAAGCTGCAGACGCGGCGCCCTTCCTACCTCGAGTGGGAGGCCAGGGTGCGGGGGCAGCCCTGGGGCAGCCGGGCCCCCAGCGGGGCGGAGGGGACCCCGGGGCACCCCAGGGGCGAGCGGGACGGCGGCGTCTGCGGCTTTCCCACCGTGGGGGCGGCTCTGGAGTGGCTCAGGACGGAGCTGGTGAGTAGCAGCTGGGGGGACGTGGGGTGCACGGGGTCGTGCCCAGCCCTGGCATGGGGGGGGCGAGGGGATAACGGTGGCTCCAGCCACAGCCCCCAGCTTCGCCCCTTCTTTGCCAGCACGGCTGCTGGATGTGGATTTTTGCCAGGTGCTTGGGGCTCTGCCCATCTCCCCTGCCCAGTTCTCTGAGTCATGGCCCCGCGCTTGCCACCCCCTCCTGCTGCCCTGCCCTGCTGGGGCACGGCTGCGTGACCTTCGCTGGTGCAGCAGAGGCAGCAGCCGTGTGGGCACAAACCTTCCTGAGCCCCCCCAGGCTGTGTGTGTGTGTGTGTGTGTGTGCACCCCCGCGCCAGCCCGGGGCTCTGTGCATGGGCTCCGCGCTGACCCCGGGACCACATGTTCCCAGTGCCCAGTGGGTCTGTGCCCTGGCCAAGCCGCAGCCCCGCCACCCCAGCACCCTGCTGAGCCCCCTCCGGCCGTGCCCCATGGCTGTGCCCCATGGGGGCTGCGGTGCTGACGGCCCCGTGTCCCCGCAGCAGGAGCTGCAGGCTGCGGACCAGCGCCTGGCGCAGCAGCTGATGCGCCTGCGGGCGCAGCTGCACCGGCTGAAGGTGGAGCAGGCCTGCCACCAGCACAAGGAGATGCTGGACGATGCCACCTTCGGCCTCGAGGGCTGCGAGGAGGACTCGGACCTGCTCTGCAACATCCCTCCCAAGGCCGCCTTCCTGCTCTCCATGCCGCTGAAGCACATTGGCGTCACCCGCATGAACATCAACTCCCGGCGGTTCTCCCTCTGCTGAGCGTGGCAGGGCCCCGTGGGCACCCATGGGTGCACCCAGGCTCGGTGGGGCTCGCGGGTGCCTCCTGAAGCACTGTGGGGATGGCAGGGCTGGGGCTGAGCTCCCTCTTGCAGGAGGTGCTCAGTGCTGTGGGAAATGCCACTGTCCCCGTGGGACACAGGGTGTCCTGGGGCACCCGCAGCCCTGTCCCTGGGGATGTCGGGGTCAGCAAGGTGAACGATGTGGGGGCAGCTCTTTGAGGAGGAATAAAAGGAGGCGGTGGTAAGAGCCAGTGGTTTCTGTTGTGTGCACCCAGGCGCCTGCCTGCGCCTCCAGATGTGGCTCCCGGCCCTTTGCGGTGGGGTGGCCGGAGGGGCCGTGCTCCCAGTGCTGTCCCACAGGCTGGGGGCTTCTCACCACTTTTCTCACCCCATGCCGGAGGGATGGGGCTCTGCTCCGGGCACCCCGCTGCCAGCCCCTCCCCAGGCACCAGCTGCGATGGGTGCTGGGGCTGTGCCACCGCAGGAAATGCTCGTCACCGGGCTGCTTGTGGGCCAGCAGCTGGGTCTTGAGGCCAGGAGGTGCTGGGGGCCGCGCTCAGGGCCCCCACGACCCTGTCCTGCCCCAACCCCAGCCCCTGGTGTAGGAGAGGGGCCCTGGGTGGTGCTGGCTGGGCTGGAGGGCTTTGCTTTTGCTTGTTCCCTTCCTCCATCCACACCAAACCCTTTGCAGGAGAAGTTGTCACAGCTGGGGTGCGACTTTCACAGAATGCTTTTCGCAAGCAGTGTCAGGGGAGATGCAGGATGGCGCAGGGAAGATGGGGGGTGCCTCAGGGACCTTTTCGGGTGCTGCTTCCCCTTCCTGGGGTAGCAGCAGAACACGGGGAGAGCTTCACATGCCCCCCGAGGCTGCGGCACACCAGCCCTTGCCTGGGGCACCCCTGGTGTTGGCGAGCACAATGGGGCTCGGCTGCCCCTGGGAAATGTCCCTGAGGGTGGGTGCTGTGTTTGGTGCTGCCACCACAGTGCTCCCCCCGCTGACGCAGCTCCCCCCCAGCACAGGCTGGGCTTCCTGCCCATGCCTCCGCAGAGCAGCCGGCAGGTACCTGCGGCTTCATGTCTGATCGCAGAAGCCAAGACAATAGCTTTGTGGTTGCTCTGCTCTGAGCTGTTTCCAAAAACCCAGGGCTGGTAGCGTGGCACAGCCTGGGCACGAGGTGTCCCCTCGGCTTTGTCCCCAGCCTGGCCGGCACCATGGCTCTTGGGGTGCTGAGGCCTTGGGTGATGCAGTGGTGACAGCCAAAGCGGGGGCTGCGGGTGCGAGTGGTGTCACACAGCCCACACGGGGTCCAGCACGGCCCAAGCCAGCGCTGAGCCTGCAGGCACCGAGCACTGGGGAGGGGGCTGCAGAGGGGACGGGGGCGGGGGGGGGCTCACGCAGCCTGGGCCGTCTGGGCAGTGGGTGACAAAATCCCAGCCGTTGCTGGCACCACACTGACAATGCCCAGCTCGTGGGACCCCGCTCCCCCTGACCAAATGGCTCCGTGTCCCTCCGTGTCCCCTCACCCACCTGGGGCTGGGGGCGCCCGGAGCAGGGACCCCCCGCGCGCAGCCCAGCTGGGGCTGGCAGGAAGCTTCAGGGTTTGTCACTAGCTCTTTGCGGTTGTGTGCGAGCTGCGAACCAGCTTCTCTAGAGTTTGCTCATGAGGCAGGAAACCAGGGCAGGCGGCGAGCAAGAGCGAGCAGCGGCGGCGGCAGCAGCAGGGAGCGCGCGCCCGCGTGCGGGGTCGTGGCTGCGCTGCCGGCCGGTCACCGCGTGCCCGCTGGTGATGGGGAGGACGTGAGCGGGGACGGTGCCGTCACTGCTGCTGCCCGGCCATGGGAGTCTGAGAGCAGCTGGTCCTCACCTTGCTGCCAACAGGTAACGGGGGCCGGGGCAGGGGTCTGCGCCCCTGGATAGGCGCTGGGACCCACAGGGTGCCTGGAGCAGGGGGTGTTGCGCCCTCCAACGTGGCCCCGTGGAGGGGTGTTAATGGGGGCTCACCACTGCGGGGCTGGGAGCACTGGTTCCCCAGGGGGTCAGGAGGGGACACGGGGAGCAGCCCCGTGTTCCCCGTCCCGCTGCAGCCACCCAGCCAGGGTGACAGCGGCCGCCCCGCTGCCCTGTGCCCACCCGGGATGCGAGCGCTGCCCCCCGGGAGTGCTGGCCCCGAGCCCCCATCTCCGGGGCAAAACGGGCGACTTGTCCCCAGCGCCAGGCCCTGTCCGCCCAGCTGCGGGAAGAGCAGCGGGTTAGTCCCGGTCCATCATGGCCCCATTAAGGACAGTTTCAGGCAGTGATGTGTCCGGTTTCGGTGCTGTTTTGGATCAAACGCCTCCTTGCCCACCGTGATGGTGCGTCGGGGCCGGCTCCCCGCGCTCAGCAAGGCACGGGGCCAGCGTCCAGCTGGGTCACAGATGACTTGGGGACACCCAGCTTCGGGGCCAGCCCAGCCTCAGCCCTGCTGGTGCCCGCCCACGCTCGTGACCAAAGCGGCCAGCCCTGGCCGGACAGGCACACGCGGAAGGGCCAGCACAGGCAGGAGGAGGCCGGGGGCTGCTCGTGTACCCCCGTGCACACGCAGCCACGCACCGGGGGACACGGCGAGGCACGGGGCAGGGGCACCGCCACAGCGCTCTCAAGCAACCTTCGCAGCAGAAATTCGTTTGCACAGATGCAGGCACAAAACCTGACTTCAAACGCCCCGAGATGCGGCACAGCCCTCGCGCTGAGCAGGTGAAACGGTTGCTCGGTGGAAATTACGCTGTGGCTTGAGCACATAAGAAAAAAAAAAAACGACGATAGCAGCACCTCCCTCTGAACCCCGGCTTCTTGCAGAAAGGAAAAAAACACCTCCCGGCCCCGCTCGCCTTCGGTAGATGGGCGTTTGAAGTGCTACGTGCAGGTTGGGAGCGTGGGGGCTTTTCTTCCATGGGGCCAGGCTCAGGCTCGGGTCCGGGTCCGGACTTTGTCCCGGGGCATCGCCGGGGCCTTGCCCGTGCCCTGCATGACCCAGACCCTGCGGGCGGCCGAGCTTCTGTGAGAGCGCTCCCAAAGAGGCGGCGGCGGAAGCCGAAGGCACCAGGGCGGCTTCTAGGCCCCAGACACTGTGCGGGTGGGCTCGCTCGTCTACCCTCTCCTTGCCACAATCACTCGTCTCCTGCTCCCATCGGCCACCGTGGTGGTGGGCACCCCAAGGTAGCACCGTGGGGATGGCGACGATGTCCCCTGTGTCCCCCCAGGCATGGCAAGTGGGTGGCGCTGCCCCTGTCCTGCTGCCCCCGCCGTGGGGAGGTGAGCACAGGGTGCTCCTGGTCTCCGAACACGGGGCTGTGCCTCTCCCGGTGGCAGCTGGCTCCGGTGGCTGGGGCTGGTGGCACCCAGGGGACACCGAGCCACCCCCCCAGGGACCCCTTCAGGGCCTTCCTTGTCCTGACAGAGGACATTCCTTGTGTCCCCAGCTGCACGGTGGGCGCGTGCCCCTTGGAAGCACTGTGCACAGCTGCAGCGCTGCCCTCCCCAGCAGCACCCCAGATTTTAATGAGTGCCTGTGAAAATACAGCTGTGCTGTGACTCCCAGCTGGGAAACCGAGGAGGAAAAAGTGACGGCAGCGCTGGTGGTCATCGCCCCCAGCCAGGCAGCTCTGGGCTCAGCCATCCCTGGGGATCCCCACTGCTGCACCGCCTGCCCGCAGGCCAGAGCTCTCCCCCCCAGCGCCTGTAAAAGCAGCCGCTGGTTCCTGGGCAGGGACACCTGGGTGGCTCCTGGCAGAGGCTCCGAGAGCTCGGCGCCTGCAGAAACCGCACGGGGCCCCCGAAGCCCCCGAGTTCCCCGGCAGAGCCTGGGGAAATGGGTTTGGGGCTAGACCTGGGAGGGGGCAGATCCCGGCAGCGTGGGTGTGGGGGATTCTGCAGAAGAGCTTTTTCCAGGGCTGTGGGCTGCCATTTCCATGTGACGCAGTGCCGGGCTCCGCCGGCTTTTGCAGGAAGGCAAAAGTGACACGAAGGCCCCCTCTGCCCACACAGGGCACCGGGGCTGGTGCTCAAGGTGGGGGTGTCTCGAGAGTAATCGCCCTCCGTGCTTACCAAAGCCAGAATAGCACCAGGAGGAAACAGGGCTGGGGACAGAGCTGGGGGATGCCCTCAGGGGCGTGCAGGAAGGGCCCAGTGATGTGGGCGGTGGGACGGATGGGTGCGGGGCTGGGGTGGGTGGGTGCAGAGATGGGGCTGGAGGGGCTGGGGGGGTGACGGCTGCGCTCACTGCCCCGCGCCCCGTGCAGCCACCATGGGCTGCTGCTGCAGCTCGGACTACGACGACGACTGGATCGAGAACATCGACATCTGCGAGCACTGCAACTACCCCATCGACCCCGACAGCAAGCGCCAGGTGAGGGGGGGGGGGGAGAGCGGCCAAAAAAAGCCCCACGGGTGGCGTGGGGCTCTGGGGGGGGCTGCGCTGACGGGCCCCCCCCGTCCCTGCACAGCAGCTGATCCGCAATGGCTCCGAGGTGCGCGATCCCCTGGTGTCCTACGAGGCCACGTCTCCGCCGTGCTCCCCCCTGCAAGGTAAGGCCTGGCTGCGGAGAGGGGGTGTCTGCGGGTGCCCCCATCGCCGCCTCCACCCTGCCCCTGTTCCCCCAGACAAGCTGGTGGTGGCCCTGTACGACTACGAGCCCACCCACGACGGGGACCTGGGGCTGCAGAAGGGCGAGAAGCTGCGCATCCTGGAAGAGTGAGCGAGCGCTGAGGGGGTCCCCGTGTCCCCACGTCCCCCCCCGGTCGGTGCCCCGGTGCCACCGGTGGTCCCGGCAGTGGGGGGGGGACTCACGTGGCCGTGTCCTTGCAGGAGCGGGGAGTGGTGGAGGGCGCAGTCGCTCACCACGGGCCAGGAGGGTTTGATCCCCTACAACTTCGTGGCCATGGTGAACAGCCTGGAGCCCGAGCCGTGAGTAGGGGCCGGGGAGCAGCCGTGCGGGCACGGAGCTGTGCCTGCACAGGGGGAAGACGCAAGGGCTTCAGCACAGGGGGATGGATGTGACCTGCACTCCCCCCCCCCAGCCCTCACCCTGCCCTGTGTCCCCAGGTGGTTCTTCAAAAACCTCAGCCGCAAGGACGCTGAGCGGCAGCTCCTGGCCTCGGGCAACACGCACGGCTCCTTCCTCATCCGGGAGAGCGAGACCTCCAAAGGTACCGGTGCCACCGGCCCCGCCGGCACCTCCTGCGCCGGGAAGTGCACCAGGAGTGCTGGGGGCCCGTGCCCACACCGCGCCCCCCCTCCCCAGGCTCCTACTCGCTGTCAGTGAGGGACTTTGATCAGAACCAGGGCGAGACGGTGAAGCACTACAAGATCCGCAACATGGACAACGGGGGGTACTACATCTCCCCCCGCGTCACCTTCAGCAGCCTGCACGAGCTGGTGGAGTATTACACACGTATGTGCCGGCCTGAGGGGTGGGGTGGGATGGGGATGGGGATGGGGATGGGGATGGGATGGGATGGGATGGGATGGGATGGGATGGGATGGGATGGGATGGGATGGGATGGGATGGGATGGGATGGGGGTCAGGACCAGCAGGACACCCAGGCACCCTGTGCACGCTGATGCTGGTTCTGCCTCCCCCTGTGCCGCAGGCAGCTCGGACGGGCTGTGCACCCGCCTCGGCAAGCCCTGCCGGACCCAGAAGCCGCAGAAGCCGTGGTGGCAGGACGAGTGGGAGGTGCCGCGGGAGTCGCTGAAGCTGGTGGAGAAGCTGGGAGCGGGGCAGTTTGGAGAAGTCTGGATGGGTGAGTCAGGGCGAAAGCGGGGCGCTTCCTCCTGCACGAGGGCACTGCTGCGGGCGGCGTCAGCACAGGCCCGGGGCTGCGGGGGGAAGCCGGGGCCCCGCACGGCGCAGCCGGCACCTGCCCAGCTGTGGGACATGGGCTTTTGAAAGGGCTCTGGAAGAAGGGAGAAAACCAGCAGCGAGAGAAGCCCGGGGATAAACCAGAGCAGCCCAAACTTCCCCTTTCTCCCATCCGCAGCCACCCCAACCCCTGCACTGCTCCCTGGGCAGGCACCCGCTGCCAGGACGTGGCAGCAGGCGTTTGTGCACGGGGGCTGCGCCCTCGGCTCCACTCGCCCGATGTACATCTGGGGCTTGGCACCAGAACAGAAGCACCGTGCGTGGCTCTGCGGGGGAAGCAGGGCTCGTGGTGGCTGCTGCTGCCACGCTGGGAGCGCCCAGGGCTTGGTGGCTGCGTGCGGCTTCCAGCACGCTAGGGCTGAGCCACAAAAGCTCCTCCTGCTGTCCCGGTGCCGTGGTGGGGAGGGTGCAGCGCTGCCCCGCTGCCTCCATCCGGCCCTGAGCGGGGTCCCTGCCCTTGCTCCCATGGGTGCTGACAGCATCCGAAAATCCCCTCCGGGTGCCTGGCAGGGGCTGGGCTGTGGCAGCGCTGCCCGGCTCCGCCAGCTGCCCTGCTGGGAGCCGCTCGGAGGGTTAAAAGCCCAGCACCAAGTTTCCTTTCCTCTCGGTGGCTAAAAGCCACACGTAAAAATCTCCGCCTGGTGGGTTAAAATGTGGCTACAGACTTCTGCCAAGGAGGTGGCCAGAGCACACACGGGGCTGTGACTGTCCCCACGTGGCCTGGCCCTGCTGCAAGAGCCTGGGGCCAGAGGGTCCCTCGCTGGCCTTTGCTGTTCCCAGTGCCCCTGGGGCCAGGCTTCATCCAGCCTTTACAGCCCAAACACCTTCCTTGTGTTCTTTTGGGTTGGGATGCCCTGAATTGACAGACGTAGCCCCCAGCCCTGCCTCCCCCGCTGGTCACCCTCCCTCTCCCCCGTCACGCTGTGCCCCTTCTCTCCGCAGGCTTCTACAACGGCCACACCAAGGTGGCCATCAAGAACCTGAAGCAGGGCAGCATGTCGCCCAGCGCCTTCCTGGCGGAGGCCAACCTCATGAAGAACCTGCAGCACCCTCGGCTGGTGCGGCTGTACGCCGTGGTGACGAAGGAGCCCATCTACATCATCACCGAGTACATGGAGAAGGGTGAGGGCGCCGGGGTGCTGCCCGCTGTGGGGCTGGCACCCAGAGGGGCGGCTCGGGGCCGTGCGGAGCTGGGGTCCTTTCCTCTCCCACCGCCGTCCCCATCAGTGCAGGTGCAGGAAACCCACCAGGGCACCACGTGTCGGTGCTGGCTTTTGTGTTTTGAGCTGTTCCGGGGGACTTTTTCCCCCCTGTGCTGAGCTTTCACACCATGGCACTGTGCTGGCTTGGAGCCGGGGGGGCAAGGACCTTGCAGGCAGCGTGGTGTCCTGCCCCTCTGCTCCTGCCCCCCTCCCGGGCGCTGTGAGCCCCCCAGTCTCATGTTGGACATTGCACTGAAGGGGTCGGTGCCCCGTCAAAGCCGCTGCCACGATGGCAGCCAGCGGGAGGCAGCCGCTGAGACCTGCGCCTTCGTTGCAGGCAGCCTGGTGGATTTCCTCAAGACCTCGGAGGGAGTGAAGCTCAGCATCAACAAGCTGCTGGACATGGCTGCGCAGGTCAGGGGGCACGGAGCCACGAGGGGCATCTGATGAGGCTTTCCCACTCCTCCTATTAATGCGATTAATCCAACCTGCAGATCGCCGAAGGCATGGCCTTCATCGAGGCCAAGAACTACATCCACCGTGACCTGCGGGCTGCCAACATCCTCGTGTCGGACACCCTGTGCTGCAAAATCGCCGACTTCGGGCTGGCTCGCCTCATCGAGGACAACGAGTACACGGCTCGCGAGGGTGCGCCTGTCGCGGCCCCACGCGTGTCCCCTCTGGGGCTGCTGGAGGAAGAAACCCCGTCCTCCGCCAGGACCCCTCACACCCCATCTCCTCCCTCATCTCGCTCCCCCCAGCCGGAGGGGGCTGCCAGAGCCCACAAGCCCACCCGGCCCTGCTTTCGGTGGGCTGACAGCCCTATCTGGTGGCTGCTGCAGGAACAGGCGTGCAGCCCCACTGCGGGGTCCCTGCCGGCATACGTGGGCAGCCGAGCATGGGGGGCCGGGGGGTGGCAGCCACCAAACCCAGCCCGTCCCCAGGCCTGCGGCAGGGACAAAGGCTCACTCGAGGTTGTCACATCAGGTTAAACAGAGAGGGGTGTAAAGCTCGGCCGTAGCACTTTATTTTTTCCCCTCCTGCTGTTTTTTTCAGGGGCTAAATTCCCCATTAAGTGGACGGCGCCGGAGGCGATTAATTACGGGACATTCACCATCAAGTCGGACGTCTGGTCCTTCGGCATCCTGCTCACCGAGATCGTCACCTACGGCCGGATCCCGTATCCAGGTCAGGATTTCCCAGCAGCTGCGGGGCAGACGGGCTCGCACACGCACGCACGCACGCAGGCGCACACGTGTGAGTGTGTGCATGCACTCCCGCACGCACACACGCTCCGCCTGGCCCCGCTCCCTGCCAGCCCGCGATGGTTTCGACCTCTTCCCAGCGCACGTGGCCAGCCGGGCCCAAAAATCAGGGGGGAGTTTGGAGTTTGGTGGGGGGGGGAGGAAGGTTTTCCATGGGGTTTGCTAATGTAGGGGGCTTCCCGCAGCAAGGGGGTGGCCCAAATTCAGTGCCACACGCTTTGTCCTCGCAGGGATGACCAACCCCGAGGTGATCCAGAACCTGGAGCGCGGCTACCGCATGCCGCAGCCCGACAACTGCCCGGAGGAGCTGTACGAACTCATGATGCAGTGCTGGAAGGAGCGGCCCGAGGAGCGGCCCACCTTTGACTACATGAAGAGCGTGCTGGAGGACTTCTTCACCGCCACCGAGGGCCAGTACCAGCAGCAGCCCTAAGGGCCCGAGCAGCCTCGGGGGCGCGGCGGGGGGCACCGCTCTGCTCCCCGTGCTGTGGGTCCCCGCAGACTCCTTCTGCACCCCCCGGCGGGCACCGTCTGGACCTGGGGGGGAGGCAGCACAGACTCGGGGTGCACCTGAAGGCACACGTCGCCCCCCAGAAGGCAAAGGGCCCGCGGGCCCAGGGGACATGCCATGCACCGCTGTGCCCACCCGGCTGCACGCCACCTCTGCCGTCCGCCCCGATGGTGGCTGTGAGGTCCTGGGGACCCTGTGGGGCCCCCCAAAGGGCTTCAGGGCTGGGGGGGCTTTAGGATGGGGAGCCCCTGGGGTGGCTGCGGGTCCCCGGGGACCGTTTGGGGACCCCAAAGGGCTTCAGGGCTGGGGATGCTTTGGGACCGGGGAGCCCCTGGGGTGGCTGTGGGGTCCTGGGGACAGTGCGGGGCCCCCCAAAGGGCTTCAGGACCGGGGACCCTTTGGGACAGGGGAGCCCCTGGGGTGGCTGCGGGTCCCCGGGGACCGTTTGGGGACCCCAAGGGGCTTCAGGACCGGGGAGACCTCAGGACAGGGGAACCCCTGGGGAGCGCGGAGCCCCCGGTTCCCCGGGGGGCAGCAGCCGGGGAGCCCCGCATCACCCCGGGCAGGGCCGCAGGGGCTCAGGGCTTCGGCCTCGGCCCCCCCCCGCGCCCGCAGCGCGCCTGCCCCGGGCAATACAGGACCGTGGGCCCGCCGCCAGCCCCACCGGGACCGGGCAGAGCGGCCCCGGGGCCCTGGCCGTGCCCCCCCCGCCCCCACCGGGGGTCCCGCACCGGGCTCCCCCCCCGCCTTCACGCATGGTTCATCCCCACCTGCCTCCCCCCCTCCCCTCTCCACAATGGTTCCGTCCCGCCCACCTGCCCCCCGCCCGTTCATCCGACGGCGCTTTCCCCTCCCTTCTCCAGCGATGGTTCGTCCCGCGAGCCCCCCCCCCCAATAATGGTACGGCCCAGGCGCCCCCCCCGCCCCCGCCCCCGCTCCCGCCCCCCCGCTCCGCCTAGCCTGCTGGCACCCGCTCCCCCTCCGCCGTCGCGGCTCCCCATTGGCCGGCGGGCGGGAGGGGGCGGATCCCCGAGTGCCGATTGGCCCGGAGGCCGCGCGGGGGGCGGGGCTTCGGGGCCCCGGCGGCGGGGCGGGTTGGGTTGCGCGGCGGCGGCGGGGTCGGCGGCGGCAGGGGCAGGAAAATGGCGCTGACGCAGGGCACCAAGCGGAAAGTGTGCTACTACTACGACGGTGAGGGGCGGGGGGGGGCTCGCGGGGGGCTGGGGGTAACGGGGGGGGTCGGGAGGGGCCGGGGGGGGCGGGGGGCGGAGGGTAACGGGGGGTAACGGGGGGGTTGGGGGGGCGTGAGGGGGGTTTGGGGGGGCTATGGGGGGGTTTGAGGGGGATCGGGGGGGGGTTAGGAAGGGTGGGGGGCTTGGCGAGGGGCCGGGGGCACTGAGGGGGGGGGGGTTAGGAATTGGGGGGGGGGCACGGGGGGGGGCAGGAATTGGGGGGGGGCACTTAGGGGGGCTAGGAATTGGAGGGAGGGCACTGGGAGGGGGGCAGGAATTGGGGGGGGCACTGGGGGGGTACTAAGAAGGGCGGGGGGGGCATGGGGGGGCCGGGGGCACTGGGGTGGGGGGGTTAGGGAGGGGGGGGACACTGGGGGGAGTTAGGAATGGTGGGGGGGGGTCACTGGGGGGGGTAGGAAGGGTGGGGGGGCACTGGGGGGGGCTGGGGACACTGAGGGGGGGTTAGGAATAGTGGGGGGGAACTGGGGGGGTACTGGGAAGAGGGGGGAGTGAGGGGAAGGGTGGGGGGCACTGGGGGTGTGGAAGGGGGGGGCATGGTAGGGCCAGGGGGCAGTGGGGGAGGGGGGTTAGGAAGGGTGGGGGGCAAGGGGAAGGTAGGAGGCAGGGGGGGGGTTGGGGAGTGGGGGCACAGCAGGGCTGGGGGGTGCTGGGGGGGTTAGGAGGGGTGGGGGGCAGTGATGGGGGGTTGGGAAAAGTGGGGGGTGAGGGGAAGGGAGGGGGGTACTGGAGAGAGGGATTGGGAAAGGGGGAGTGCTGGGGGGGTTAGGAAGGGTGGGGGTGAGGGGAAGGTGGGGGGCACTGGGGGGGGGGTTAGGATGGGTGTGGGGCACAGCAGGGCCAGGGGGTGCTGGGGGGGGGGGAATTGAGAAGGGCTGGGGGTGAGGGGAAGGCAGGGGGCAGCCCTAGGGGGAGCAGGAGGGAGAAGGGGCCGGGGGTGATCCCAGGGCTTTGGGGTGGGGAGGGGGCAGGAGGGGCTGGGGGAGGCCGGGGGAGCCACGACGAAGGGCTCGGGGGGCGCCCGGGGGGGGCCGAGCCTCCGTTAGGGGGGCAAAGAGGCTCTCCGGGAACTCCTGCTTGGGTCGGGGGCGGCCCCGTGGAGCCGAGGACAACCGACGGGGCCACGGTGTGGTTTTTTGGGGGGGTTCCAACGTCCCAGAGCGTTGTTCGGTGCTGGCTGGGCTGCAGGCTGGCGGTTTTCTTTCTTCTCTCTTTTCCAAGGCTGGGGGGGGGGCAGGCACTGGTTTCTGGCTCTGTAATCCGCCCCATCCTCCCCCCCCCCCCCCCGGTGGGACAGGGGAGTAACGGGGTGCAGGAGCTGCCCGGAGCCCCCGCTGGGTTCCTCGGGCGCTTTCCCCACGTTCTGCTGCTCAGCAGAAACCGGGGCCGTCCCACCTCTCGGGGCCCGTTTGCAGCCCCCTGCCCTCTGGGGGCGGTGGGCGAGCTGTGGGGGTGCTGCGGGGTCCGTCCGTCCCCGTCCCCCCCCCCCCCTTCCGTGGAGGCTTTCAGTCCGTGAGGTCAAATAAAAACTTTTCATCGCTGTTTTTCCCTCGTAAGCGGACGCGCTTCGCCTTCGAGCAGCCGAGCGGGGTGTTTTGTGTGTCAGGCGGGCAGCGAGGGCTTTAATTGCTTCCGACGAGTCACGGCGGGGTGGCGGCCCTGGGGGGGGGGGGGCTGGGGGTGTCTCTGGCTGTGCCCCGCTGTGTGACACCCGCCGTGTCAAAACCAGCGGGGTGCTGGGGCCCTGGGCGCTGCAGGAGCACTCGCAGGAAGCACCAGCACGCCGGCCGGGTGCGAGCAGCCTGCACCACGAACCAAAACCACCTCCAAACTTCTTCCTGCCCCGAGAACGTAACGTGGCCACGAGGAAAGCCGCTCGGGTCGTGAACGACCTCGAGCCTTCAGAGGCACGAGGTGATGTCCGGAACGCAAAACGGCCGTCGCGCTGTAAAATGCTGAGCAGAGGTTGCCCTTGGCGTTTCCGTTGCGCGGTGGCTCCGTGAAATGAGCGCCGTGCCCTCCTGGCTGGCGCTGTCCCCCCCCTAATTTACTCCGTGGGGAGGTTTTAGTGCCTTGTTTCTGCTCTTTTATGAGGGGCTGGCAAACGTCCACGGCGCGTCCTAGGGTGAAAGTGTGCTTTTCTTTGCCGGGGAAGGCGTAGTCTGCGCTTGGGGGAGGCCGGCTTGGTCGGGTCCTTGGTGTGCCACGCAGGGAGCTCAGGGCCGGGCAATGCGGCGCAGCAATGCCCCAAAGCGAGGTCCCTGGGAGCTGTTTGGGCAGCGCCTGGGGCCCTTCCCTGAGCTGTAAAACTCCGATGGCGGAAGGAAACTGCAGTGGGGGTCATCACTGAGCTGCTGGGAAGGGTCAGGGCACAGGGGAGAGGCTGGGATAAAGCAGCTGGGAACCACGGGGGTCTTTCCTGGGGACCCCGAGGTGCACGGCGGGTGTGTAAGGGTTAGAACTGCACCGACGGTGACTTCTTTATTAGCGGGGTCTTGCAGAACCCCAGCAGACAGGAAGAGGCGCCCGGTAATCCACACGGTTATCGCACACCCGCCTCCGCGCGCCGGCGAGCCGCTAGGTCTGCGGGCTGGGCTGCAGGGCTCGGGGGGGGGGTGTCCCCAGCAGAGACCCCCCCCGGCAGTGTGGGGGGCTCAGAGCATTGCGAGCTGAGGGTAGAGAAGGCAGGGGGTCGCTTTCCAAAGCTTCGCGTTTGTATCTTCTAGATGGGCTTTCGAGCATCTCTTACCGCGTTCCCCAGAGCTTGATTTAACCCGATTTTGCTGTAGGAATCGTCACCCGAGTGAAACACCTCGGTGCAAACAAAGGACGCCCGGTTTCGCTGTAGGACCAGCCGAATTGTTTGGGTTTGGGATTTGCGCCGTTCGCATGTAATTCAGCAGCAAGCAGGGCCGTGTCCGCCGGGGAGAACTTAGAGCCGTGCTGTGAGGAAGTGGCAGTTTCTCCTGAGCGCTGAGACCGGTGATGAAATTTTAATGCTCCCAGCTGAGTCACCAGCCAGACCGGATCGGGTCTCCTGCTTCCTAAACTGATTGCGAGTTGTAAAACTACGTGCACAGCCCGGCGTGATTTCCCAACACACTGAGGGCTGGGAGGTGCTGCTGCCGCGCGTGCCGTCCCCTGCTCCTGGCAGCTCTCGGTCTGTGCGTCCCGCAGCCAAATGGCAAAATCCGAAAGTTAAATCTTGTGAAAAATTTCATGAAAATAAGTACCCTGGGAGAGGAGGGGGAAAACAGCGGCGCCTACTGTGAGAGAGAGCAGCGTGAGCTCAGCTTTACGAGGCAGGGGAATATCGGGGTGGGGAGGTGGCCTGGGATAAACCCACCGACGACTGACAGCCCTGCGGCTTCACTGTGGTCGTGTCTGGAGGAATTCATGTTTTTCCCTGCCGTAACAAAATCCTTTCTGTCCCCAGGTGATGTTGGAAACTATTATTATGGCCAAGGGCACCCGATGAAGCCCCACAGGATCCGGATGACCCATAACCTGCTGCTGAACTATGGTCTCTACAGGAAGATGGAGATCTATGTAAGTGTGGGCCTGGTCGTGAAGAGAAATGTGTATGGGAGATGTTAGTTCAACTGTCAGCTTTTAGTTTAATGAAAGAAAAGAAAAACTTAAATGGTTGTTCTGATGTATTTCTCCTTTCTTCCATTTCTATTTCACTGAGATATTCTTTGCATCAGATAAGCTTTGGAGACTGGAAAATTGGTTTTCTCTCTGTAACTTAAATATTTTCTTTGTCTAGATATGCAATGTGTTCCAGTCTGTGGTAATGGCATTCTTGCCTTTGAGAATAAGTTCCTCTTGTCTATTGCTGCTGGTTTGATTGTTGTTGTTTTTTTGTTTTTTTTTTTTCCCTGGGAGTAAATCTGAGACTGGAAATGGGCTTCAGGGGAGAGACGTATTTCAAAACAAGCCTTGCTCTTCTTTGTCCTTGCAGCGCCCTCACAAGGCAAACGCAGAAGAAATGACCAAGTACCACAGCGACGACTACATCAAGTTTCTGAGGTCTATCCGCCCGGATAACATGTCTGAGTACAGCAAGCAGATGCAAAGATGTAAGCTGCGTGTGCAGTGCTGTAGTTCCTGACAGTGCTAAATTTGTGCGTCTGGGATTCCTGGGCGAGCTTTAGAAGATTGTGGTAAACAGAGCAGGAGGAACCCTTGGAGGCTGTCTTCCTCCTGACTTAGTTTTTTCTTTACCTGGTAAATCAAGCATTTTAAAAATTGGTCCCTCTCTCAAGGCAGTATGCCAAAAGAGCTTAGGAGAACCCTTTGGCCTGGTGGTCTTTTGATCTAATGTTTTAATGGAAATTCTTCTAAATTACCTTCCTGGCTCAGAGGTGACTGAACTATGCTATTTATGAGCTACATGCATTTTGTGTAATTGTTTAACTTTAACCAAAGGTCTTGGGGTGGGAAAGAGTTACATATTTTTATTTTTAAAAAAAAAAAAAAAGCTCATCAATCATGTCCAAAATCTGCAGTTATTCTGAAGGATTTTCAGAGCAACAGCAGTTTGAAAGTGGGGAAAGTTTGAGATGCACAACAGTACCTGTCCACTTTCTGTTAGAATGCTGCTTCTTTTTTTTTTTTTTTTCTTGAGATATTCTCCATTCTCTTCTTCTAACCTCTGCAGTCCATGAAAGCAGTAAAACGTCTTGGCAACTTTAACGAAATCTTTTTTCGGTTTATGCGCAGCTCTGAGCTGATGTCCTTTGGCAATGACTGTCTAGGTTTCTAGCTAGTAAGGACAAATAGATGGGGAAGGCTTGGGGTTCATTTAAAGTGTTTTGATGATGCACGCTGCATTCCTCGAGAGCAGAAAAAAAGCCCATGGCATTCATTTATGTGAAGTAAGCGTAATTTCCAAATTAAAAGAAATACGGGTCTCACGTCTGAAGTAGGGGCACTTGGAAATCTGGTATGAGCTGAAATATTCACGGCTGAAATAGATATTTAGGCACGAGCATGTTAAGAGACATGACTGATATATACTGAAAGACTTCCTACAGTAAATAATATGTCTTAATATACCAAAGTACATATTTACACAGTGAACTGTTTACCCCTGGAGCTGATATGGCTCATAAACACCCACTCTGCTCTCTGGTAGTCCACATTTTCTGTACTGCATTTCCACAGAACTATATTTACCTGAAGGAGGCAAAATACGAAAATTAATCTCGAACATGCATAGGGCGGATCTTTTCTTCAACAAGACCTGTAAAGTGCAAGCCTCTGCCTAGCTAAAGAGCTAGCACGAGAGGCTCAGAACGGATTAGTGGTACAGGAGACAAGGTCACTGCTCCTCGGTACAGTGACAGCTCTCTGTAGCCTGCTTTAGCTTTCCTTTCAGGAAAGGGTAGGGGCTGTGATGTCCGCAAGGATGTTTCCACGTCAATACTGGACTCTGTCTCGGATACAAAGATCCTCACCCACCCGCTGTAAGGAGGAAAGAGCATCTGCACCTCTTGTCTCGCTTTATGCCTCTAGCCAAGTGATTGACCCTCATTATTAATATCCCTCCCTCCCTGGTAGTCCTGGCTGCTTTGAATCTCATGGTAGGAAAAGCCTCCCAGGCTTCTGTTATACAGCAGCTCCTCCTGTCTTTGCCAGGATAGCAGAGGAAAACCCTCAGATACTGTCAGTGCTGCCCACAAAGTTCTGAGGGGCAGTAAAGGTAATGAACGGTTTCTAATTTAATTTGGTAATGCCATGTTGCCTGTCTGAGGACTTGAGAAGACTACTCCGTAGCCTGAAAAGCAAAGCGTTTAATTTGCTGCAATGGGAAGCATGCAGAAAATGACGACTTAAATTCTCCTCACTTCACAGGAAAAGCTTCTTTGAGTTAATTATTCAAATTCGGCTATTTGCTATGCCCTGCTGAAACAACTGGAAAGGGGGAACAATTACTTCCTTTGAGTGTCCTGATGGGCATTGTCCTTTTCAGAGGTCTGTGTCCTGAACGGAGACCATCCAGATCCCCTTATCACATCGTCTTTGTGAAAAGACTGCGTACTGTTGCGTTTCTAATGCTGAGATCTGCAGCTTGTGCCTTTCCCATTAAGCACAGAAAAAAAACATTTTAGAGATCTTGCCACAAAAATACAGATTTTCTTTTTGCTTGTGAAAGCAAACCTTGCAAAATCTCGCTTGGATCCAAGCCTGCTGTTACTGTCTTTATTTATAATCGTGAGGGCTGCTGGCCTCCATTTCGCACAGGCTGTGCTGACCAGCACACGCTGCCAGAGCAGAGCCAAATACTGTAAATGTGCTGCCTCACGAGGGGCACGGGAGTTTCTGCTAAGGACGTGTGCTGGTATTACGCAGCTCTGGTCGATAGCATCTCCCCGCTGCCCACTCATCTTCCAAGGTGATGGGCTGGGTTCTGCATCCCTTCGTGGCACGCCCCAGCAGATGGCGTGCCTCTCTCAGCACAGCCCCTGGCACCTGCTGTCCTGTGCTCCTACAACGTGCACGAGGGTCAGGAGCACCTTCCCGGCAGCAGCAACCTTTTTGGCTCATCAGGCAACCTCAGGCTGATTGCACTCGTGTATAATGACTTCTTTGTGGTTATTTTTCTGTTGATTAAAACTAACCAGATATGCATTTTAAAATCAGATCGGTAGCGTAAGCTTTACCATTTATTTGTGGCTTTGTCTTACTAATTCTTGTGTATTCTTTTCAAGTCAACGTTGGGGAAGACTGCCCTGTGTTTGATGGGTTATTTGAGTTTTGTCAGCTCTCTGCTGGAGGCTCCGTTGGTAAGCTTGCACCTCGTCTGTTCTTTTCTTCTCCTCAGCAGATGTATGTAATCGTTGTAGGTGGTGGTGGGGAAGCCCTGGGACTCTTTCTGATTTCTTTAATAATTAGACCCAGATTTCTTGTCATGTTACAATTCAAGCCTTGCGCACTGACAGATCCCTTTACGTTTGTGAAGCATAGCTTCACGAGTTGGAGTTACTTCAGTGACTGTACGAAGGAACCTGTGAGTGATAGAACAGCGTTGCATGTGATAGACAAAACCCCAGCTGCAACAGGGATTTAATTTAAAAAAAAAATCGATGTGAGCTTTACAGGAAGAAAAGTTGTAAAAATATTGCTCTGAGTAGGTGTAGCCTGGAAAGCAGAAAGGGGTTACGTAAAGCCACTGGCTCAGGCCCTGAGGCAAAATGGAATCGAAAGCTGGAACATTGAAAATGCTTTCTCTGTTTTCAAATACTTTGTTGCAGAAACTATTGGTATTACCCAAACTGTGTTGCTGTGCAAAGGCATTAAAGCTTTGTGGCCGCTACTCCCGCAGTGACATCTAGAAATCTTTGTTTCCTGTAACAGGGCTCAGCAGTACCTACAAGGACTGACTGCAGCTTTTTTTAAGTGACTGTGCTCTGTGGTCCCAAGGTTGTACGTTCCACAGAATGTAGCATTTGTTTCCATCCTTGGAGACTTGCAAAATTGCAGAAAGTTTAGGAAGGAGCTGGGGGGAGAGAACTTTCTTTGTCTAAATGCATATTGACCCAAGTATATATCAGATAAAACCGTTCGTTAAAGTCTCTTGCTTGTGGCCCTGAGAAATCTCCACTGTCTTCAACTGTGCCCCAAGCTAAATGCTGCGGACTTGTTTGTGCAGATTTTGTGCTCTGAGGCGTAAGTGGGAAGCGGTCAAAAGTGTGTGCAGGCACAGTAGTGGCTGCGTTGCTCTTCCCTTGTCTTTGTTAGCTTGTTGAGCCAGCCACTGTTCAAACCCTTGGCTTGGGCTTGTGCCCAAAAGCACACAGAAACAACGAGGTGATGGCAGGGGACCTGTGCTTTATCCCTGCGTCCCTGCCATGGGTACTCTGCCCTCGTGCTAACGTTTTGTAATTCTTCTCCCAACAGCCAGTGCTGTGAAGCTGAACAAGCAGCAGACAGATATCGCTGTGAATTGGGCAGGGGGCCTTCACCACGCTAAGAAGTCGGAGGCTTCTGGCTTCTGTTACGTCAACGATATTGTCCTAGCCATCTTGGAGCTCCTGAAGTAGGTGGATTCCTTACCACTCTTTAAGCCCTTACCACTCTTTGTTGCTTTTTCAGCTGTGTTTTCCAGGGGGGTTTTATTGAGCTACCTCTTGGGGATGCGGTGCCCTCTCTGCAGAAGGGCTGTGTCCCATTGTGGCTCTGTGCGGGAAGCAGAAGGCTTGGAGCATTGTGTGGTTGCTCTTAGGCCCTCCTCCTTCCCCCGAGAGAAAGGGGGCACAGCTGTAAGATGTGTCTGCTAGTTACCACCCTGACAGCTTTTGGCTCAAGGCAAACCTCAGTGGGAGGCTTGGCCATAAAAATGCAGAGTCCATTGGCTGAATCTGAATAAACTGACTCAAGTCTGCCTTCAAAGATGAGCTGCAGCAGTAAAAGCCACTTTGTTTTCCTTGGTGATTCTGCTCCACTGCTGACTGAGGCACGTGCCCATTCTCCACACTTCTTGTGCCTGTAGACACCAGAGAGACAGCTGCTTGGTAGCTGTGCAGCCTCGGGATCAGCACCGAGTTCTTTGTCCTCTCCCCACATACTCTGCTGGGAAGGGCACTTTCTGCTCGGAAGAAACGCAGCATTTTGACTCCTTTCTGATCCTAGGTATCACCAGAGAGTGCTGTACATTGACATTGATATTCACCATGGGGATGGTGTGGAGGAAGCCTTCTATACCACAGACCGTGTGATGACCGTGTCCTTTCATAAGTACGGAGAATACTTCCCGGGAACGGGGGACCTACGGGTGAGAACGAAGGCTTAACAGAAAATTCTCCTGAAATTCTTAACTAAAATCACTGCTCTCCTGGGTTTTCCTGCTTTAAATAATGCTCTCAAAGTAGCATCCTTTTAGTGAGAGAAAAGGTGTATATGTGAGGCAGCTGGCTTGGCTCTTGGAGTGGGTGCTTTGTTCCTGTGATCATGGTCTATATAGCCATAAAAACAAGGCTGTGATATTGGTCGTTTAGCAGCCTTCTGGTGGAATTATTCTCAGAAAAGTGACTGAAGATGGCGTCTTGGTCACCTGCAGCTTCTTCCAAGCTCAGTTTGGTCACGCAAGCTTTTTGTGAAAGTTTATCGGGGAGTGCCTTTGTGTATGTTGGTGCATCTTGCTGGCATTTCTTCCTCTGAGTCAGTTCTGCGTGTTAAGAAATCGCGTGGTGTTCACGGTGGCACTCTTTCAAGTCAGATACAGGTGTGGTATCTGGTTGGAACTAGAATTTTGACCACCAGTTTTACTGCTGTGTAAGAGAGTGGCTTTTGCCACTGGAGTGGGAGGCTGTGTGCTCAGAATAACATTAAGGTGACAGTAGTAGATTCTTGTTCCCTGAGCAGAGGGCTAAATGCACCCACTTAGGCTAAATACCCTGCTGTTGGGGTCAACTGGCTCTTGCCTTCTGATGCCAGGACAGTATTCTTCCATGAGAGCTTAGGCTTACAGTCAGATTATGCTGATGAAATCCCAGACTTCCCTTCATAATTGTGGTGCAGTTTGTGTGTTGCAGCTGATTCTCTGGTGACATTATGGTCTCTCCTGTCTTTAACAGGACATTGGTGCAGGCAAAGGCAAGTACTATGCTGTCAACTACCCCCTCCGTGATGGAATCGATGATGAGTCCTATGAGGCGATATTCAAGCCGGTGAGTGTCTTTGCTGGGTGATTCTTTGTGTATCATACTTTGTCATTGGGTACTTTTGGAGCCATTCTTCGGGGAGACTCAGACTGCAGTTATGAGATTCTTCAGGGGTTATATTTCTCCCTAACAATCGCAGCCTGTCATCAGTAAGCTTTTCGTTGCAAGAGCCCCAGTGTTACCAGTACAGGGGAGCCAACAGCTGTGGGAACACTAGGGATGTCTTCTTGTCGCTTGCTGACGTGGACATTACTGTGTTGTTGTGACACTGTCCTGTGGAGAAAGCGTAACAATGGGTTTCTTGTTTAGGTGATATCTAAAGTGATGGAGACGTTCCAGCCTAGCGCAGTTGTCTTGCAGTGCGGGTCGGATTCTCTGTCAGGGGACAGGCTGGGTTGTTTTAATCTGACCATCAAAGGTAAGAGTACAGTGTTTCCATCAAAATAGCAAGGCCGGGTCTGTGATCCTGAGAGGCCAGAACTGTATGGTACAGTGCCTGTGTTAAACTGGCACAAATAATCTAATTAATTTTCACTGAGAAGTTTGTCCTTATGCCATGAAGCTACGACCTTTTTCCCCACTGCCTTTGCTTCAGGTCATGCCAAGTGTGTGGAGTTTGTAAAAAGTTTTAATTTGCCTATGCTGATGCTGGGAGGAGGTGGCTATACGATCCGCAACGTGGCTAGATGCTGGACCTACGAAACTGCTGTGGCTTTGGACACTGAAATCCCAAATGGTAATAATTCTCCCCTGAAATGTTTGAGGCAAGACAAAGGGACAATGACTATCTGGTAACAGAGCTCAGGGAAGTAACGTTGCTGTAGGAGAGGCAGGAACCCTAAGATGTTTCATTAGCTCTTGATTATTACTGTGGAGGAGCTTTTTGGTTCTCTGATTTGCAGTAGCTGTTCCTGTTTGTGTTACAGTTCTGTAGGTCTCCCCTCCATCAAAAGGTACCCAGCAGACTTGCTGTCGTACCGAAATGAGATGACCTTCGACTGAAAACTTTTGTGTGCACTGATAGTGTTTAACTGCCAAGTAAGCTTAGGCTTGTTGTTGCTAAGCTATCTGCTTTGATCTGAGTTTGGGCTACGAAAGCATCAGCTCCTACCCCTAGGAAAATGCAGTTGTGCTCTTATGTAGCACTGAAGCCCACTGTGTATGAGATATTTCAGTACCGGTCCACAGTTAATTTGTGCTTTTGTCCTATTTTAACTTGCCTGCAGAACTTCCATATAACGACTATTTTGAGTACTTTGGACCAGACTTTAAGCTGCACATCAGTCCCTCCAACATGACTAACCAGAATACCAACGAGTATCTCGAGAAGATCAAGTAAGTGTTTGCTCCTCTTCACAAGACTGACACCTTCTACTGGGGGCTTCAGAGCCGTGGGTGGCTTCTTGCTGACGGAGGTATTCCTTTTCTGGCTGGCTCTAGGCAACGTCTCTTTGAGAATCTGCGCATGCTGCCTCATGCCCCTGGTGTCCAGATGCAGCCAATTCCCGAAGATGCTGTTCAGGAAGACAGTGGAGATGAAGAGGAAGAAGATCCTGAGAAACGCATTTCAAGTAGGCACTTGCCTCTGGCATAGCGGTGTTGCCTTGCTGGGAAGTGTACAGTTCAGGGCCTGTGGGTGCCAAAGCTGAACGGGATCAGTTAGCTGGAGAACTGTGCAGGCACTAAACCAAATTACCTTATTAAAGACAGGAGGATATATGATTCAGATTTATTTTAATTCTGGAGTCATTCAGTTTGAATCTTTCCAGTGTTCTGATTGATTTTGTAAGGAAGCAATGAAGCTGAGTACTGCGGGGCTGGTAGATTTCTTCTCCCTGGGAGAAATGTCTCCCTGGGAGACAATTTCCATAAAGAAAGAACTTAGGCCTTAATGTGAGAATTTAAACAGTTCCTGTGATGTAGGTGCTATGACAGTCTCCCAGAAAGTATTCTATCGGGTTTGATCCCAGAAGTTGCCTGCCTCAGTGAAAATGCTAGTTTTTATCCAGATTGGCTGATGGCCTTTAGATCTGGCAGTCAGATTTTCTCAGTGTGAAGTTGGTTAACCTGCTTATGCTGTCAAGTCTAGACATCACGCTGTATCTAATCCAAGTCCTACATGTGATCTTAGATCTTAAGCATGAGCAGTCAGAAGTGATCAGTTAAAAGAGATGGCAGGTAGAAAGATGAAGTGTTTTTGCCGTGGCCTAATTGTGACTTAGGTAGGTTTATTAGTTCCTTCCTACGTGTGTAGATGCCCTTGGAGAAGTTAGTGCTTGGTGTCTTCTGACTTTTAACTCTGCTGAAACAACCTCTTCTCCCCTTCACTCTCAGTTCGCAATTCTGATAAGAGAATATCATGTGATGAAGAATTCTCTGACTCCGAAGATGAAGGGGAAGGAGGGCGCAAAAACGTCGCCAACTTTAAGAAAGCGAAGCGTGTGAAAACAGAAGAGGAAAAGGAGGAAGAGGAGAAGAAAGGTAACAATGAAAGCTAGGACTGGAAGCCCTCCCAGCTGTATGGAACTTTGCCTGGTGTGTGCTTTCCTACTGTTCTGCCATGTCTTTTTTTTTTCTCCTTTCTAGAGGAAAAAGAAGAGGAAAAACCAAAAGAGGAGAAACCAGAACCCAAAGGGTGAGCCCCATGTCTCTTGGCTTGGCAATTAACTGGCTGTGTTTGTACTTCCTTGTGCATTCCCCTGATGGGTTATTGTGTAACTTGTGGGGTTGGAAGGGAGATGTGGTAGTTTGGATGGCTTTGTCATGGGGAGAAGTTTGCATAGGTAGACCAGCGCACCTGATAAAGCGCTGTGAAAGCCCTCAAAGAAAAGGGCTCAAAAATACTGTGTATTCAGTACAGCATTACTAGTTTTAGGGGGAGATCGACATCAGAGTACGGTAAGTGTTTTTAAGATGGGCCATCTAAGAAGCCTTTTTAAGGCTGCAGCTCTAGCTTGGGTACAGCCTGAGGTACTTTTTTAAACCAAATTCTTCACTATTTCCTTCCACAGGGTGAAGGAAGAGACGAAATCTACCTAAGATGGCTGCAGCTGGACAGTACCTGTCAGTGCATAGTTATCATAGGTTAGCTTCTCCGGTTGCCTCCCATTCCACAGGATTTATATTTTATATATGTTTCTGTATATATTTCTATATAAATATATAAATGACTTGAGAACTGTAAATTATTCCTTGCTGCACTCCTCTGGGAGCAGATAGGGAGGATTCTGCGGAGTAGAGAGACCTGCACTGCCCAGGATTGGTGACTGGGAAGTTTCACTCTTGCCTTCCACTGCCTCCTTAGTGTGTCTTTTAAAAAAATCACTTCCTTTCTTTACTCTCCTCTGAAGTAACCACCCTTGGAAAAGAATAATTTAAGTAGAAGTAGTATCTGCATTTCAGGTTAGGTGGAAAGATGGCCATGAAACTTTTTTTTTTCTCTTTTTTTTTTTTTTTTTTGATGGGAGATATGAATTCCCAAACGAAGCCTGTGAGAGACTGACTATTCCTTTGGTCTTCAGTCTGATTCCACCATGGCAAGTAACTGCAAGCTGGTGCCACTTCTCAGGGTCAAATAGTGCAGTTCTTGAATAGAGTTGGCTACCTCCCTGCAGCAAACTTGTGGAAAGAGATGAAGCAGCTTAAAAGCAGATCTGAAAATTGCTTGAGTGAATCTGCCCAAGAGCCCTGCAGGTGCAGATCTGGAAAATGCAAAACAAAAATCACCCTAATGTGGTGGTTAACATTTTCCAAGATCTTGCAGATCCAGTTAGTGTGGCAGCATTATGCATCTCGAGTAAGAGAAGGGATGAAATTTTTATACATTTTTTTCTATACTTATGCCCCTCTTTGCAGGGGGGAAGTGAGTTACTGCCCGTCTGGCCGCCTGCTTCGCTTTTCCAGCTTGTTCTGCCCTCAGCTACGTTTGCTGTATTGTGCTTTCTCGGTCCTGATCTGTATCCTAGCTGAAAGCATGGCAGAAATTCCCAAGTCGTGTAAAGACCAGACAAACCGAGCCCAGCTGAAGCGTCTTGTCGACATGTGTCGCTCACTGAAAAACTTCTCTGAAGTGAAGCATACAAATGTTTTCAGGTTGAACCTCTCCTCTCTTTGCTCTCAAGGCCAGTAAATATGGAGAACTTTTTATCAGCAGTCTGAGCTGTTATCTGTACAAGGGAACAGCAGATGGGGCTCTGTACATTTTTATAACTACTCCTCTTCCTACTCCCACACATTATCTCACACCCGAAGGTCTTTTGTGATCAGAACTGGCCTTTCTCTTGCATCTCGTTTTGTACAGCTGATTGTTAGATGAGCTTTCTGTGAAATGCGTTGCTGAGCTCCAACTTTGCAGAAGTTTTGCAGGCAGTTTTGACTCGCTGCTCTCCTTTCTCAGGGGGATTCCTCTGTCCATAAGAGGATCTGTACCTCCCACGGAGTGCTGCTGATGGTTTCAACTCTAATAATGCTGCTAACTTAACACAGGTTATTTTTAAAATGTTTTATTTTTTTAAATACTTTTTTTCCCTTTTCCACCGTAAGTTTTTTAGTCTCTTGGAATCTGAGTGACGTCTCACTCCCGCTTTTCAGTGTTTGTATGTGAAGCGAGAGAGATCAATGTATCTTTGTGTCTGGGGGGGGAAATATATTGTGGTTTTTTAAAGATGCTTTTATTTTGAATTTTGAGAACCTTTGTAATAAAACTGGTACATTTCTATGGTTGGCCTGAGTTTGTACTGCTTTCTGCTGAGAGGAAATACTTGGTTAGAGTGGGAGTGTGGTTGGTTTTGAGAGTCACTACTGGAAAATGTTGCGGTGGCTTGGTCATGATCATGGTGTAGTGTAGAGCCCTACAACAAAAAATGACAGCTGTAATAAGGTTTTGAAAAGGTAAGGCATGATTTTTTTCCCCCTCTTTTTGTGGGGGGTGGCTAGGTATATTGGTTCAAATGCATCTGCTGAAGCCTGTAGCATTGTACATGGAACATGCTCCATGCTGCATGTAAAAGAACACTTCAGTTCCCTTGGTAGATGTTGAAATTTCCTTGATTTATTTTTTTTTGTTCCCCTGCATTTTACAAAATAGCCTTGAAATTCTCATGGACCCCTACTCTCCAGAAAAGGTAAGTTGAAATGCTGTACATTTTGTGTGCTCACACCTCTTCTGAGGATCACAGGGGTAGTTCTTGTCCTCCTGAAATTGCAGCCAGGTTCTCCTCCAGCAGCATTGCTGATGCTAATTGTGGTTGCAGCTTGGTGGGGTACAGTGCTTCATGCACTGACTCTTGGTCTGAAAGCAATGTTAGTCTGGAAAGGGAAAAAAAAGTTACAGGAAGGGAGTATATTATGTATTTTTTTGCATGAGTTTAAGTGGTTTTAATCTGGTATTCAATTGAAAAAAAATAAAATTAGGAGCAGGGTAATTTTGCATTGAGTGCTGATCACAGCTGAAATGCACATGGAAGGTTCCCAAGCCAAATCTGTTGTTTAGGTAGTTAAAGAAAAGCTTTGAGTGGCTCAGTTGCCTTTCGTTGCTGTAATAATACTCCAGGAAACTTAGCTATCCTTCTCACCCTAGCACACAATTAAAATCCTCTTCTCCTCGAACAAAAACAACCATACAATTCAAGTCACCCCTACTATATCATGCATGCCAATGTGCAACTGCAGCCTTCCTCCCTTCCAGCCTGTCTTAAAATGGCTGCCGCAGCGCAGCCGCGGCTCCAGCAGATGCCTCAAGCCCAGCACCTCTCAGCTGGGCCTGCTGCAGCTGTGCCTCGCGGGGCACACAGGAGCCATCTTCCAGCTCAGAAATAATTTGTAGATTGCAGTGCCTGCATTTGATTTTTTTTTTTGCCCCAGGTTAATAGGGATGAATGCCTGCTGCAGTTGGAAGCGGGTTACTTGCTTTAGTTTTCCATTATTGATGATAATAAATACCTTCTGCAGTTGGAAGCAGGTTATTTGCTTTTAGTTTCCCGTTATCGATAGGAGGATGAGCTGCATAAAGCCCAGCATTCGCCTTTCTATCAAAGGACCACAGAGGAGCTCTGGTGGCCTTGCCCCAGGCCCTACCTTGGCAGGGTGGTGCCCCAGCAGCCCTTGGTCCTTGCTTTTCTCCAGGCTCCCCTTTGCCAGCCAAAACAGCAGGGGCAGGTGATTAAAGGGAGATTAGGAGCAGGCCATTAGCTGCAGGAGGCCCTGTGCTGTCCTACAGCCTGAGGGGGCAGGATGAGCTGCTGGGGGCTGCTGCCTTTGTGCTCTGCAGCTGCTCTAAGGTGGGCAGTGCTTGCTCCTGCCTTCTGCAGGCCTGCCCCAGGAAGACACAGCTCTGTCCCCAGGCAGACCACAGGAGAAATGATGGAGGCATCCAAAATGCCTTCATTTTTCTCTTTGGAAGGAAAAATCTTTGCTCCCAGGTGCTAGCTCTTACAATCAGGCACATCTCCATAGTGCAGGATCAGCTCCTTCCTAAAGCCACAAAAAAATTAAATCAAAATTACACTGGGTCTGCTTGGGCATCCCTGGTGAGAAGTCCCCCCTCCACCCCCCCCAGGTATTGTGGTTAGGTCTCCCAAAATCAGGTACAGAGCCAATGGGCATCCTGAGGCAGCAGCGACAAGAGGCTGGTGTGAGAAAGTCCTTTGTGGCTGTAGCTCTACATCTGCTGCAAGTCAATTAACTGCGAGCAGAGCCAGGGCTGGGGTGATTAAATGCAGCAGCTGTTGAACTAAATAAGCAACTGCTATCTTCACTGGCCCTTGTCTGGCATCCAGGACAAGAAGGACTCAAGCTCACCCATAAAGGGGTCACCGTTTATTCCTTTCAAATGTTACAATAAAACCCATACAGCTTTTTTTTTTTTTTTAGAAGTTAGAAAATTGCAAATCAAGTGTTTTGGCCATTAAAAAATTATTTACAGAGAAAACAATGTTGCTTCACATTATACAGCTGGCAGGCCCCCTCCCTCCACCCCAGACCCTAAAAGTTATCCCCTAGAAGCAGAATTAAACACAGCGGACTTACAAGCTTTACAGTTTTAAGCCAATAGTAAGACTTTATAAAAAAAACTAACCAGATTAGCTTTTAAACCACTGGTTTCTATAAAAAGCACAAAATACTTTAAATGAAGTCAGAACCAGGAATGTAAACTGAGAAAAAGAATCCATTGAACAGTCACTGGCTTGCTGGGCTCAGAGGAGCGCAGGGACGGTCGGGAGGCCAGCAGAGACCAGAGCAGGACGTGGGCTCTGGGGTCTTACAAACTGTAAATTCCAGTTATGTCCAGGATAGTCTTCCTCCACAGTTTTAAAGGATTCAGGTAAAACTACTCCGAGTTGTGATGGTGGTGGGAATCCAAACCAGCTTCCTAACAGGGGTGGGGTAGAAATAATAATTCAGGGCTGGGTTTTAGAAAGCGCTGTCAGTTCTACACCGGAGAGGGGAGGTGTGTGGGCAAGGCAGCGAGTCCGTGGTGTTACTGGGGTGGAGAGGATGGCGCAAGAGTCTCAAGTTAGGTGGATGCCAAGCAGGCTCTACTCTTCCTTCTGCTCCGCCGCTGCGGGAGCTGTGGGCTCAGGCCCCGCGGGTTTCGAGGGCTCCTCTGGTTTGGCTGTATCCCCCTGGGGGTCCCCCGGCTGCTGCTTCTCCTCCTCCTTGCTCTCCCCTGCTTCTGCATCCTCCCTCTTGGACTCAGCTTCCTGCTGCCCCTCGGCAGCGGCCCCGGCCCCGCTCGGCCCCGCGCTGCCCCGCTCCTCCGCCTGCCCCTCCTGGGGGGGGGCCGAGGGCTCCGTCCCGCTGCCGGAGCCGGGGGGGGTCTCCTCTCCCTTGGCTTCTGCCTTGCCTTGGTCCTCCGTGGGAGAGGACGCGGAGGAGTCCCCGGCTTCTTTCTTGTTCTTCCTAAAGGAGATCCCGCTCAGCTTGAAGGACTTCTTGAACGAGAACTTCTTCTTCTTCTTGGGGGTGTCCTTGGGGGCCGCAGCGCCTTCGGGCTTCGCATCCCCACCTTCGGCTGCGGGGGCTGGCTCGATGGCATCCTCGGCGCCCGGCTCGCCCTTGCTGTCCTCCTGGGGGGGCTCAGCCGAGCCGTTGCCGTTGAGGGGCACCGCCTCGCCCCCCGCCTTGGGCGTCATGTCCCCGTTGAGCCGCAGGTGGCCGTTCTCCTGCGGGAGCAGCTCCGCGTTAGGCACGCCCAAGATCCGGCACCCGCTCCCCAAAACCCCAAATCCCCCCAAAACCCTCCAAGCCCACTACCAGCTGGGGTGGGGACCCCAAAACCCTAAATCCCTCCAAACCCGCAGCCAGGTGGGGCGGGGGCACCAAAACCCCAAATCCCCCCAAACCCGTAATCTGCTAGGACGGGGGCACCAAAACCCCAAGTCCCCCCAAATCAACCCGCAGCCATGCGGGGGGCACCGAGCCGGGAAAAGGGGGGGCCACCGGGGCGGGGGCGTTCGCACCGGGCGGGGAAGGGGGGGGGAATCCCCGCGCTGCCACCGGGCGGCGCCCGCGCTCCGCGCCCAGTGCCGGGAGGGGGGCCCGGGGCGCGGCCCGGTGCCGGTCGGTTCCGCATCCCGGAGCCCCCGGGCGGGACCCCCCCCGTCCCTCCCTTCCCTCCTCTCCCCCGCCACGGGGTTTCGGCCGCCCCCTCCCCTCCGAGCAGCGGCCGCCGCCTTTGTCCGCCCGCCCCGGCGGGGCGCCCGGCGCCTCCCGTTGCCCGGTACCCACCTGCCCGTTGGCCTTGGCGGGCTCGGTGGCGGCGGCGTGGCCGGCCGGGGGGGCTCCCCCCTCCGCCTTGGCCGCCTTGGAGCCCTGGCTGCCCATGGTGCGGCGCCCACCCCGCCGCGGCGGCTGCGCTCGGCGCCGAGAGGCAGTGGGCAGAGCCCCCCGGCGGGGCGCTGATAAGGCGCGGGGACGGGGCGGGACGGCGCCGAGACCGCCCCCGGGGCGGGGGAGCGGGCTGCAGCCACCGCCCCGTCGGGGCCGGGGGCCTTCTGCCGTTTTGCCCCTCCCCCGACGGCCGGGGAGCCCCCGCTGGGGATGGGGAGGAGCCGGACGGGGAGCGGTGCTGCCCCCGGCACCCCAAGGCGCTTCTGCCCCCAGCCCCGGCACCCTGGAGCGTCGCCCACCCTGGGGTGCCGCTCACCCTAGGGTGCCGCTCACCCCCGGGAAGGTCCCTCTGGGGCTGGCCGGTGGCACTTGGGCTGCACCCGGCTCCCTGCCTCGCTGTGGCACACCCCCCCCCCCCCCCCCCCCCCGGCACGCAGCCCGCTAGCTTTGCCCCGCAGCCCTTTGCTTTCCTGGAAAGGAAGAGTGTAGGAGAAAGGAAAGTGGGACTAACGCGAGGCCGATGCCAAGCAGGAGGGACGTGCGGCTTGCCTGCGCTCCCAAGGCCACAGCTGCAGCAGGGAGCCAGCAGTGGCTGTGGGAGAGTGTCCTGGGGTCAGCCCTCCTGGCACCCCCCCCCCCCAGGAGGGTCCCAAGAGCGAGACCCCCCCCCCCCGTTGTGCCAGTGGGAGCTGGCAGCGCTCCCTGACCAGCCCGCACCCCACCAGCAGCATCCACGCACCGAGAATGGGGGCCTGAGCCCCAAACCCTGCCATGGCCCCCGTGCCTTCAAGCACCATGCCGGGGTCTGCAGCCCCCTCCTGCCAATGCCACCACAGCTCCAGGCAGCACCCAGCACCCGACACCCAGCACCCAGCACCCAGCTGCGCGCCGCAGCGGCCGTGCAGCATCAAGGCCAGCGTCTCCGGGGGGGGGGGGGGGGGGGGGGGAACAACGCTTGGCTGTGTGCGCTCCGCCAACAAGGTCATGTTTTGTCTCCGTCCTCCTTCCCCCCCCCCCCAGCGCACATCGTCTCACCCCCATTGGAGAGAAATTGCGCTGTTAATTAAAACAGGCGGCATCTTCCTGATTGACTTTTGGTTGCCAGTTGATAAAGCCTTTGCCCAGCTGCTGGTTTGCCCGCCCGCTCCTCGAGCTGCCTGCGAGGTGGGCAGCGGCCGTCAGGGCTGCAGAAAGGCCGTAGAGGATGTCCTGGGTCGAAAAGCACTCGGTTTTCAGAGCACAGCGAGGCTGTTTGCTTTGGCGAGACAAACAGCCCAAGCGAGTCCATTAAATCAGTCGATAAACACGATAAACACACCGTGTCTCTGCCACTTGGTGCCCAGTGCCCCCGCTGGTACCTGCTGGGTCCAAAACCCAGCAGAGCCGCGGGTGGCAAGCCCCGGCCTCTGCCCCTGTGGCCGCCCGGTGTTGGGCAGCATCCGAGCCAAGCCCCACTCCTCTCCCCACGTCCCAGGCACGAGCACGGCCTGGCTGCCCTGCTCCCATCAGGGACGGCCGGAGGAGTGGCAGGGTCCCTGTGCGAGGTGGGAGGGATGGGGACAGGGTCGGGGCTGTTGGGGCTGCCTCTGCTGCCACGCTCTGTGCTGCTCACTCGGCTCAGCTCAGCCCCCACGCAAAGCCCGGGTCTCTTCCACGCTTTGCTGGAGGGGAGAAAGTGCTTCACACCCCGCTGCTCCCCTGCCACAGCGATCGGAGGGCCGAGCTGAAGTGAAGGGAGGCAGATGTGATGTTTCTAAAGGGCAAACTTTAGCATGATTAGACAGGTCAAGATGCAGCCCTGCCGGGGGGGCAGCCCCCCTCTTGGCATCAGCAGCAGTGCCGCAAAGCTCACGTGTGCTTTTTTAGTGGCTTTCATCTCAGCGACATCCCTGCTTGCCACATCGCTCCTGATCCCAGCTTTTCTTGAAAGCCTCCTTCTCCTGCAAGGCTGCGCAGGGGATGTGTTTATAAATAGATGCCTTCCCCGTGGGTTTCCAACGTGCCTCCCCCTCCCACGGCCACCTTCCCCGCGATGCCTGCCCTGCCCGTGCTGATGGCAGCAGGGTCAGAAGCTCTCGGTGGGCTCTGGTGTGGTGCTTTGTGCTCCAGAGCCCTGGGGTGCAGCCAGCGGCCCTCGTGCTGTCACCAGGCTGCTCTCGGGTGCGTTGGTGGCACGGAGCACGCCATGCCACGCAGGGTGACACTACCGGGGGTGTGCACACAGCTGGGTGGGGGCAGAAGCCGGCTGCGGTGCACAGCACCGGAATTCACAGCACAACCCAAAACCTGAACCCCGTGAGGGCTCTGCTGGCTCCCAGGGCCTGGGCCGCTCGGGAAGCAGCGGGGATTTGCAGGGTGCAGGCAGACGGACAGATTACGGGGCTGTCTGCCTCTCCAGCAGATGGACAGGCAGACAAATCTGTCTGCCTTTCTGTGCGCCGCTCCTGCCTAAGGGGCCTCGGGGATGAGACATCTCTGCTGATGTTATTTTCCACTTTCCAGACCTACTTAAACTGCTTGCTGATTATTAATTTATTAGGTGTTAAGCGCTGACAGCCCGCAGGACGCAGCAGCGACGGCAGCCCCCGCCTGCACTGGAGCCAGGGCAGGAGGATGCAGGCCCCTGCCGGTGCCCTGCCCCTGCCTCCCACGTCGTTCCCCCGGTGAGGAACTGCTGCAATTATTTATTCATGTCTCTGGAGCCACTCAGCAGCCTCGCATCATCTGCTCCAGGATCTTAACTGAGTTAGCAGGGGCCCAGCCAGGGCAGCCAATGGCGCTGGGAATAAAGCAGAGGGATTTCCATATTGATTTATAAATAGCAAAGGAATTAGCTAATTAGAGCTCTCCGGGGAGAGAATTCCAGCAGGGAGAGTGCGGGGCTGGGCTGCACGCAGAGGGACGGGCGGATGGTGACAGCTCCTGAAACCGCGGCAGCTCCGGCACGGAGCAGCTCCTGCAAACAGCCCTCGGCTGAACGGAGCGGCTGTGGGGTATGGCTGGGGTCTGCCTCCGCCGTGCCCCCTCCATCCCCGTGTCCCCTGCTGCTCCCTGCCCAGTCCCTGGGTGAGAGCACCCTGCCCGTGCTGCACTGGGAGACTGAAGGCTTGAGGCCGTGGGGCTGACTGGGGCCACCCCCGCATACAGGAGGAAAACCTCCAGCCACATGCCAGGGGATTTTGGGGGGAAGAGGTCTGGCCGGGCGCAGGAGGAAGATGAGGGCCTTGTGATGGAGGGGGCTTTTCCAGTCCCTCGTGCAAGCAGAAGTCACCTCCAAAGCCGTGCCGCCACTGCTGGGCCTGGTGGGTCGCTGCCGAGCGCCCACCCAGATCTGTGCCACAAAGAGGGGTCCTGGGCACCCTCGGAGGCTTTCTCTTGGCTCTTGTCCTGTGCTGGGTTAGCCGGGCCCCAGTCTCCTCGCGGTTTCTTGCTTCCACTCGTAGGCAGGTGGGAACGCGCTGCGCTGGGGGATTTCAGCCCCAACCCCTGCTCCCTGCCAGGCTCAGGGGCAGAGCCGTGGGGCTGGGGCCAGTGCCGCAACCAGCGGCTCCGAATCCGTCCTGCCCTGGGAAAGGCTCCAGCCCGGAGGCTGCAGCAAGGCGCTGACTTCCCATAGAAACACATAAAAGGGCCCGTTCTTGTATTTGCCAGAGGCCCATCATTTTTGGTTGTGAAGATCCCATGGCAACCAGTGCCTTGTGTAACTGCATTTTCTATTTCTGGGGCTGCTTTTCACTTCGGTAACATCCTTCTCACATCCCCCCGTCCTGCGCAGGGGCAGCACCAGCTCTGCTCAGCCAGAATGGGCACGGGACGGGTGCTGTGATACAGCCAGGGCCGAGATGCACTCCCCACTGCTCGCACCCCCGGCACCCCAATCTGCTCGGCCCCGGGCGGCTGCGGGCAGAGGCTGGCAGCTGGAGCAGGGCGAGCACTGCACCTCCTCTCCTCTCCTCCCTCGGAGGCCATCTGCCCTGCTTTTTGGCCAGGAGCTGGAGCATTTGCTGGGGCTGGCTGGCCCAGGGGACAGCCCTGGCTCTGCTTCACCCCAGGATGGGGAGCGAGGGCCCCCGGGTGCCTCCCCGTGCCCCGCACCGCATCCCCACGGCGGGTGGGAGAACAGGAACCGGCCACAGCATCTGTGCCCTGGCAGGACGCGCGTCCCCCGCACCGTATCTCCTGCCTCCCGCCGTAGGCTACATTTCAGCGCTGATAAAGGGCTCCCTGACCCTGACCAAGCCGTGTGCTGCCGGTTCGGTCACGTTACGAGTGCAGGACAGCTGCCAGACGTTGTCCGGAGAGAAAAGGGGCCGCAGCGTCCAGCTGGCAGCGGGGACGGGAGAGCGGCTGGGTGCTGCTGGGCTCCCTCCTGCCTTGGCCGGGGCTGCTGGCAGGGTCCTGCAGCTGGGGGCTGAGCGGGGAGCGTTCCGAGCCTCCTTCCTCGCTGGAAGGGAAGTTTATAATGGAAACAAAAGCGGCTCTCCGTCCAAGTGCAGCTTTTCCCATCCCGTTTCCTCCGGAGCTGCCTGCGGAGGTGCCACGGGAGCGTGCCCACGCGCCGCGCGCTGCCACGGCCGCAGCGTGGCGAGGAAGCTGGGGCCGGGTGCGTGCCCCAGCGTGGGCAGCACGGCGTTGTCCTGCTCTAGCTGTCCCCAGGGAGGGCTCAGCTCCCTCTACCTCCGGACCTGCCTGTGCCCAGAGCGGAGCTGTGTGATCGGGGGACACGGTTTGGGGTCTTCCCTTGCCCCTCAGCAGGGCAATGCCCCGATGGGGCTGCACAACAGCAGCTCGCCTTGGCCTCTGCTGCAGGTGGGGATGGGATGGGGACAGCATGTCCCTTCTGGGGCTGTGTGGGGCCACCGCTGCTCATGGAGGGCACCCGAGCCCTGCGTCTCCTTGGGGTGCGGCTGGAGGGGACCCGGCCGTGGGTGCACCAGAGCAGGTCCTGCGCATCCTGCACACCTGCAGCCTCCCCTCCCGTGCAGCCTCCCCTCGTGCACATCCAGGAGCGACGCAGACCCCAAGGACACCGCTGGGCACAGGGGTTGGATGCAGCCCCACGACCTCCGCCGTCTCCCGACAGCCCGGCGGGGTGACCGCCTGTGCCCGAGCCCCCCGGGGCCGGTGGCGGCCAGACCCGGGACAGGAAAGCGGCGCTGGGCTGCAGCGGTCCCAGCCCCCCGCCGCCGGGCTGCATGGGCCCCTTTCTCCCGGGCAGTCAATGTGTCTTTTTGTTGCGCTGCTGGGTTTTGATGCCTGCGAGCAGGGCAGACAATACGTCGCATTGTTCCCTTTCAGCAACATCTGACGGCCTGGGCAGAGAGAGGCCAGTGTGCGCGGGGGGGGGGGGGGGGGGGGGGGGACATGGGGAGGCCGTGGGGGAAGGGAGGCAGGGAGGCCGCCGGGCCTCTGCTTGAGGGACCGGGACCGGGAAGGAGGCTCGGGGGTGCTGGGAGCCTCTGCTCCGGCCGTTGGGCTTCTGGGACCCAGCCCTGGGGGGGGCACGAGCCTCCAGTCTCGCTCATCCTATCCAGCCTCGCTCGTCCTAACGTTACGGCCTCGCTTGGAGGCTGTGGGTGCCGTGCCGTTAACCTCGCCATTGTCCTCTGCCAGAAATCCCAGCTAGTTTGCGGGGCGATGGGTGTGTGTGTGTGTGTGTGTGTGTGTGTGTGCATCCCCTGTTTCTGCACAGCACCAGACTGGGCTGTGTCCTCAATAAATCCGGGGGGGGCGAGGCCAGGAGCACTGCCAGGCCCCCCCCCGCCCCGTGACCCCCACAGGCTGCGGGCAGATGGGGACGGGCAGCACCAGGGCAGGGGCTCGAGCCCCCGGGTGGGCTGCAGGGGGGAGCGGGGGCCCCGGAGCTCGGTGGTGAACTCACACGTCAGCGCCGGGATTGTCTGCAACTTTCCATCAGAAATCCCCTCCTTCCCTGTCCCCTGCTGTCCCGGCCTGGATTGCCCAACCGCCGGGAGCAGAATTCCCCTCCGCCGCAGAGCAAAACCGAAAGTGTCCCCGGGGCCACGCAGCGCGGCTCAGGGCTCGGCAGGACGCCCGCCGGGCTCCGCCTGGGTGCCGGCAGAGCCCCGAGACCCTGGCGAGGGCTTTGGGGGCTGCTCCCCTCGGGGGTGATGGGGAGCACCCGCGCCCTGCCCCCAGACTTCGGCTGCTTCGGTCCGTGGGGATGTGCCGGGGGGGTCCTGCTGCGGAGCCCCCGCGCTGGGCACGAGCAGCAGGGCTGTGTGCGTGCTGGAGGTGGGCGCAGCTCCCCGGCCCCCCGGCACCACCCGGCGCCACCAAACCTCAGCTTTCAGGGCCGTGGGAGCGCGGTGGGACCTCGCCGTGACCGCGTCCCACGGGGATGCAGCCCCTGTTTGGGGGGGGGGGGGGAGCGACAGGGATAGGACAACACTCCCAGTACCCCCCCGCGTGCCCCCCACTCTCCTGCCACGGCTCTCGCCCTGGGCAGAGGTGCGAGGAGAGGGCTGGCAGCGGCTGCGGGCCGGCGGTGCCGTGGCCGTGCGGTGGCCGTGCGGTGGCCGTGCGGTGGCCGCCATCCCCTGGCAGCGGGGGCCCTCCCCGCCCCCACCGCCGCCGCAGCTGCATTTCGCCCAGACTTGCATGGCCGTAACCATGGCAACGGCTGCTCGGCGGCAGCGGGATCCCCGCGGGGCTGGGGGCGGCGGGATGCGCGGCACGGGCACGGGCACAGGCACGGGCACGGGCACGGGGACGGGGACGGGGATGGGGATGGGGTCGTGGCGCTGCACCGTGTCCCCCCCCCCCGGGCACAGCCCGTTCCCAGCAGCGCCGCCGACGCAGAGCTCACGCGCAGGGCTGGGGCACACCCGTGCATGCGTGCAGCCGTGCACACGCGTGTGCAAGCAGGGCGTCAGCGCGGGGGGGGGGGGGGTGGCTGGGGCACACTCCCCCGTTATCAGGGCTGGGCTGCCATAAAGCCGGGCTGTTTGCAGAGGCGCGGGCTGGGGCTGCCGTCGCCACCGCGCTTTGTCTCCGCGTTAACTTTTAACCGCGGCCGCCTTCCCGTGCCGCGCCCTACCGGCATCGTGCACCGGGGCTCCCATTGCTTAGGGCTGTGCGTGGACCCCTCGCATCGGGGACCCCCACACCTTGCCACCCCGCTGGGGGGCTCTGGTTCCCCCCGCACACTGTGCACCGCTCCCTGCCCGCTGGGGATTTGTCCGGCTGCGTCCCGCTGCCGCTGCTCCTCGCCTCGTTGCGGGTGCCTGGCTTTTGGCTGCTGCCTCCGGCGGTGAATTCCCAGGGCTGGTGGGGCCGGCGGGGACATTGCAGCCCTGGGAGCCGCAGCCTGGGAGCAGAGGGCAGCCCCTCACCGCCGCGCCCGGCCCCTCACCGCCAGCCCCGGTGGGTTTGGCAGCACAGCAGCTCAGCTGGAGCAAAGCCTCTGGCGCTGGAGTGACCCACTAACCCTGTTCTTCTGAAAAATGCATGAAATGCAGGCTGCTGCCTACGGGGACTCGCGCACTCACGCTGCTGCTCACGCATGTGGGGGCAGATTTTCGTCACCGTACCCCCCCCCCATGGCTGGGCCAGGCGGTGGCACTGGAGACCCCCCCCAGCAGGGCTGGGGTGCACTGGGCTGGGGGCGAGCGCTGCGCTCGCCTTGCTCCAGATTTTGGGGTATGAGCAATGTCTACTTGCTCCCCCTCTGCTGCTGCTGCTGCTGCTCGGTGCCCTGCACATCCCCAGCCCACGCGAGGGCACGGCAGGTTGCTGCAGCAGCCGGGGCTGGCCCCGCTGCTCTCCGCTCGGCTGCGATAACGTCACGGCTGCGCAAAGTCCACGCCGCCGTCCCCAGCTGTGCCAGCGAGCTGGAGGCTGAGGCTGGGGCTGAGCAGGGCTGGATCCCGCTGCCGGGGAGGGGAGAAGGGCACCAGCTCGCCCCGGCCACCACTGCAGCCCTGGCCTCGCAGCCCTGACCTCATTTCTCTCCGGCTTCTCCACTCCTTTAATACACCCCGGCCAGATGGCTGCGAGCCGGGGGCTCCCGGCGGTGCCTCCCCAGCACGAGGGGGGCCAGGGGCTGCGGGGGGGCTGCAGCTCAGGGCTCTGCTGCTGCTGCTGCTGCTGCTGCCCCCAGCCCCACCCGGCTGCCCCAGGGTGCCCCCCTCCCTGCAGGGAGCTCCTGGGGCTGGGTGCTACTGGCGCCGCCCCGCCAGGGGTTAACGGGTTTGTGCCTTGGTCGGCTGAGTGAATTTTGGTTGCATTTGCATAGCTGATTTCGCGGCTGCAACACCTCAGCTGGTGTGCTAGAGACACCGGCAGGATGTTCACTGCTGGGTGGCCCAGGACAGCGTCCGGATCCGGCTCCACGGAGGGTGCCTGGGGGGTGCCCGGGGGGCCCCTCAGGGAATGAACGGGCACATCCAGCCCGCACCAGCACCACGGCTCTCAGCGGGAGCAGCAGGGGATTTGCAGGGCTGCGGGGATCGAGGTTCTGCCTTCCTTTTGTGGTTGCAATCCTTTTTTTTTTTTTTTTTTTAAAAAAAAAGAAAAGAAAAGAAAAAAAAAGCCAACAGCAGCCAGCCTCCCAGTGCCTGCTGGCCTGGACTAAATGCACTGCGGCACGGCGTGAGACGAAGCAGCTTCCCCCTGCCAGCACAGAGGGAATCGCTCCCCGGGCTGGATGCGGCCGCACCGCATTTCCCGTCCTCTTCCTTCCCCGCAGCCGGAGCCCAGCTTTGCTCCCCTCGCTGCCTGCTCCTGCTGCAACCTCTTCACGTTGCTCCTCTGCCCCCGAAGCGGCTGCGTTTCCACCCGTGGCGGCACAGCCCTTTCCTCCAAAACGAAGCAAAGCCCCCGCACAGAGCCCCGCCGGCACAGCGCCGCCAGCAGCAGCCGGTGTCCCAGGGTCCCCGTCCCTTCGGTGTGCGCAGCTCCCAAGGGACAGAGCTTTTTGGAAAGGCTGAAGAGCTGAGCACAGCCCGGTGCTGTGCGGAACACCCCCATGGGTGCATGCGGCCGGGGCCCCCCCCAGGCTCTTGGGATCTGGGGGCAGCTGCGCACGGGGCGATGCTGGTGGCTGTGCTCGGGCAGCCCGCGGAGGTGCTTCCGTGATAGCAAATCGTGTGATTTGTAGGGGAGGGGAGAAAAACAAAATAAAAGAAACCAAAAAGCCCCGAGAGGGGATTTGTTTGGCTGGCAGCAGCGGGCGGGAGCCGTGGGAAAGCAGCGCAAGGTGCGGGGCCGGGCAGGGGCAGCCGGGGGCTTCCACCGGGGGCTGCCAGGGCCGGATCCTGCGGCACCGGGGTGGGTCGGGTGAGGGTCTCGGTGGGTCCGAGACACGGAGAGGAAATGGCAGCGGGGCTGGGGGGAGGGGGCATTCTCTGAGCCCTTTTGGAAATCCCTGCGGCTTCCTGTGTGGTTTCAACTCTTGCTCGTACGGCAGCAAAGCCGAGGAAGAGCGTGAATCACCGCAGGAAGCCGCGCACCGCTCATCCCTGCCTGCACACTCGCCCGGGCTTGCCGCTCCGTGCCCTCCTGTCCTCCCCGGGATGTGGCTGCCACGTCCCACGTCACCGGGGCCACGGTGTCGGGGTGGGCTCAGCTTGCTGCGGTGCGGGGCTGCGCGGGCGCAGGGGTGCACATGGGTGCACATGGGTGCACGGGTGCTTGGGTGCACGTGAGTAGGTGCACGGGTGCGTGGGTGCACGGGTGCGCCTGTGCATGGGTGCACAAGTGTGTGGGTGCACATGTGGGTGAGAAGAGGAAGAGTGAGTTTCCAGCTCACGGTGTGAGCAGAGGCCCGGCAGCTCCCTCCAGCAGCAGGCAGACAGAGGCCGGAGCCCAGCACCGCTTCACAGCCTCCTCAGTTGTCCCGGTCCTGCTCCCGTTGTGCATGCACACACACACGTCCATGTACACACACACATATGCACGCCCCCAGGTGCGCGCACACCTCTGCACCCCCACGTGCACCCCCGTGCGCACGTGCCTGTGCCCCCAGCTGGGCTCTGCACTTCCCGGTGCCAGCCAGGTGGCAGAGGAATCAGTCTCTCGGCTCCTCCAGCTAATTAACATAAATTGACACTGACTAATTAGCCGTCCCAGCTCATTAGAGCCTGCGTGCTGCATCTCTGGGAACAGCAGGCAGCCGAGCCCTCGCTGCCTGGTGGGGCGGGTGGGAGCTCCACGGCCGCACGGAGCTGGCACCGGCCACCCCTGGCCTCCCGGAGCACCCCTGTCCCTGTCCCCACCCCAGTCCCCGTCCCTGTCCCCATTGGCGTCCCCATCCCCATCCCACAGCCCTCGCTGAGGCCACAGCGATAACGAGCTCGGCTCCTAATCCGCTCATTCCTGGCTGGCGCAGGGGCTGAGGATGGCCTGGCTCGGCCGCCCGGCGCAGCCTGGGGAATCGCCCGGCTGCCCTGCGGCACACGGGGTGCCCCGAGGGTGGCTGGGGGCAAAGGAGGAGATGCAATGGTGGCCCGGGCGCAGGCTTGGTGTAAGAAACGTGCCGGGACCACGGCATCCTGCTGGGAGCAGAGTTCTGTCCCCGCGGGGAGGGCTGGCCCTGCAGCGGAGGTGACAGCAGCGTCACCCGCCCCGCGGCAGGGTGGCCTTGGCAGCAGCTCGGTGACAAATCCTGCGTCAGCCGGGAGCGAGCCGGGGAGCCCTGCCCGGCCGTGGAGGTGGGAAAACCCCTCCCTGGGATTCCTGCGGTGCCCTCGTCCCTGCGGGCGCTGGGGACCCCCGGGTAACCCCAGCAGCACAGCCCCAGTGGCAAAGCCGGGCTGCAGGGTGCTGACGTGAGACGGGGCAGGAGGTTGCACCCAGCGCCCTGGGGCAGGATCAGGCCCGCTGCGGGGAGCGGGGAGCGGAGCAGGGCGCAGGAGAGGCGACCGTGCCGCGACGCCACCTCCGCAGCCCTGCGGGAGGAAGGAAAGGGAAGCTCCTCGCTTCCCTCTTTGCCCAGGGCTTTGGCGTGGCTGCCCGGGAAGCGTGGCCCCGTGCAGGTCCCATCCTGCGCCGCCCCACGGGGCTGTGCCCCCCGCCCCAACCCGGCCCCTGCGGCCTGCCCGCGCACGCCGCTCCCCGGCGGCTGCCCCGGGCTGAGTCAGGGCCCCCGCTCCGACCGGTTTGGGGGGGACCCGGCGTGGGAACGGCCCGGCCTCCGCGGGAAGGTGGCGTGCACCCAGCGCCAGCACCACAGCAGGATGGGGCCCGACGCCCCCGGACCCGGGGGGGCTCTGGAAGGGGACGTTCTGGTGCCCGCCGGCAGCGTTTGCCGGTCCCTGGTCCCTGCCCGGTGGCCTCGGCTGGAGCCAGCCCCGCGTGCGATCCCCTGCAGCCGAGCTCCGGGGATTACAAACTAGGTCAGCGGCAGATCCCAAAAGTGATTGCAGTCAGGGGGTTGCTGCCCTCCGGGAGCGCCCGGCGGAGCCCTGCTCCGCTCGATATCGTTACCACTGATCTGGAAGGAAACGGAGAATCGCTGCTGGTGAAACGCGGGGCCTGGCACTGCCTGGATGAGCTGGGTCGCTCCTGCGGCAGTGGCACACAGAGGGGCTCGGGCCCAGGTCCTATGGCAAGGGTGGGGATGGAGCCCAGGGAGGGCACAGGGACCTGGGGCTGCTGGTGACACTGGGAGCACTGGGAGCACTGGCACCAACCCCATCCAAGACTGGGAAAGAGCCCCAGGGAGGACGGATGGTGCTGTCACGGCAGGGACAGCTGGAAACCCTCGGTGCAGGGAACTGGGGATGGAGAAGGACGACACATGCCCCATGTCCAGCAGCAGGGCAGGGTTTGGGGACGAAGGGGTCCCGGGTGCAGCCGGGGACGGACGTGGAGTGGGGCAGGAGTCAGAGCCACGAGCCCCAGCGCCGGCAGGCAGGAAGAGGGGCGGGAGACGGGGCAGGAAGGCAGCCGGCAGCGGCGGAAGGAAGCCCGGCAGCGGTGCAAGGCTGCACCGGGGCTCGTGTGCCGGCCGTGCCACCACGGGTCCCTGCGCCGGGTGCACCGGCTGCGCCCTCTGCGTGGCATCGTGCCGGGAAAGGGCCCGGCCCGGGCGAGCCCCGGGCTGCAGGTCGCAGCACCCTGCGGCACCGGCACGCCGGGGCTTGTCGCTTCGTGCCACAGCAGGAGAGGTGCCGCAGCCGGCTCTGCGGTGCTGGCGCGAGGCTTTCAGCATTCCCGGGGTGGTGCCGCCGCACGCTGCGTGCTCGGCCGGCTCCGTTCACCACTCAGCTCCTCTGCGCCCTGCGCTGCCAGGGCTGGGGAAATGTCCGGGTCTGGCCCCGGCTGGGGATCCCCGGGTGGATTTTTCCTTGGAGCAGGTTTGTTTTTCCCAGAAATGATGCAACAAACCTGGTGACTGTCCCTGTCCCCGCCATGTCCCCGCCATGGCAGCCCCAAAGCTTTTCCAGCCCGGCGTGCTGGGGTCGTTGAGCTCAGCCCCAGGGCTCAGCAGAGCGAGGCTGCGGAGGGGCCGTGGGTCCCCGCGGGCTGTGGGAGCTGCCGCCCGCCCGGCTGTCGGCTCGACAGCAGCGCCGAGGATGGAGCTGTTAAATATTTATAGCCGCTGCTGGAGCCGGTTGGGTAAAATGGCAGCGTGATCGGGGAGGGGGGGACACGTCTCTGCTCTCCCTGCGGCCCATCTGGCCCCGCGCGGCTCCGCACATTGTGGAGCTGCAAATCGCCATCTGCTCCCCGCGGAGGGCTCGTGCCCTGCTCAATCCCCGGCCGTGCTCCTCGGGGGGCTCCGAGCCGTGCACAGCCCAGCCCCACCCTGTCCCCAGCCCCGCCGCGTCCCCACACTGTGCCGGGACGTGGGCTGGGATGGGGCGGCGGCTCAGTGGGGCCGGAGGTGTTTTTGCTGCTCAGCTGCCCAAGTGCAATGAGTTTGGGGGTCTCGGCTGGTGAGAAGAGGACGAGGGCAGCCCCTCGCTGGGTGCATGGCGGAGGTGGGGATGACCCCAGCGAGCAGGGAAGGGAGAAGAGGAGGAGGAGATGAAGGCACAATGAGCAGAGCGATGGAGACGGGTGCACAAGACACAGGGTGTCCCCTCCGGCTGGGTCTCGTCTCTCCTCCCCTGGCTCTGCCGTACACATTCAGCACCCATTTTTTAACCATTCTTGCTGGTTAGCTGATGCCTGCGTGGGCTCCGGGGGTGCAGGATCCGTCCCTGCTCCTCCCCACACTCACTGCCCCCAGCTCCCATGAACTTGTTCAGATCAGAAAACGAGGGCGTGTGTGTGTGTGTGTGTGTGTGTGCGTGTGTGATTGCTAATGAGGCCCTGCATGGGCTAATTCGGGGCTGCCAATTACGGCAGGTCTCGCTGGCTCGGGATGGGGCCTCGTGGGCCGTGTCCTGCCCCGGTTTTGGGAGGGCAAGCCCCGGGCAAGGTCGGGTGTGCGGGCAGCAGTGGCCAGCTGGGCTCGGCTCCCCCACTGCTGGGTGCCCAGGACCCACGAAGCCCCCCTGCCCTGGGTCAGGAAATGCTGCAGGGTGGGCACGGGGAAGCTGCCCCCCCCCCCCCCCCGCCCAGCCCCCCCAGCATTTTTTCCCCTTCTCGATCTCCCACAAAACCTGCCTCGCTGTGAGATGGCAGCGGGTGAGCGAACCCTTAATTAGCCACTTTAGGGATTTGGCTTTATTAATGGCATAAACGATTATGAAGCAAGAATTAAAGCTACCGGCCTCCAGCTAAAGGGCACGGCGCAGCGGGGATCCTCCGTGCACATCGTGAGCCCCGGCCAGGGCCCGCCGGCTGCACGGGGGGCTCCCTCCCGGCCCCCTCCGTGCTCTTTCAGCCTCTGCAGCAGCCCCCGTGCCCCCTGTTTCTGCCCCCCCGTGGGCAGGGGGAGGCTGGAGCTCGGCCCTTGCTCGTGTGCCGCGTCCTGGGGCTATACGAGGGGTGGCTCGGCCGTGTCCCCCGTCAGGACTGAGCCCGTTTCTGCCCGGGTTTTAAACCCGCTGCCAAGCCAGTGCTGGGGTCCCGGGCTTGGGGGCACCCCAGGACAGGACCCCGGCACCCGTGGGCTCCCTGGTGTCTCTGCAGCTCGTTAGGCTCAGGTGTGGGATTAGCCCTAATTGCCTGCACTTTGATGGCCGCAGCCTCCTCCCCGAGGGATCCTCGTTACCTGCAGCAAACCTGCGCCCGGCATCTGGCTGCTAATCCTGGGATTAACGGGCACGGGGGGGGGGGCAGCAGATGGAGCCCGGCCAGGCCAGGACCCCCGGGGGGCTGCTCCCATGTCCGGCGCTGCCCTGGCTCGGTTCGGGTGGGCCGGGACCCCCGGGTCCCCAGGGCAGGGGGACAAGGGGACAAGACGCCCCTGCCCCGTGCCTGCAGCCCCCTGGGCCAGCGTCCCCTGGGAGGCTCACCCTGCTGCTCCCGGGGGAATTCCCACCCGGGATCTCCCCGGGGACATCATCCCCTCTGGGTCCCCGGGGAAAACCCCTGCGCTCACCTCCCCGTGACTCAAGGGAAAGGAGAAGTGCACCCCCCCCCCCCCCCCGGCTCCCCGCCGCCCTTCCCAGCTGCGGGGCCTTGCGGGGAACGCGCTCTCCCTGTGGGGAGGAAGGGCTGGGAAGCAGCGGGGTGCAGGCACCCCCCGGGGCTGGGGGCTCTGCACGGTGCCGTGGGTCGTGTTGCTGATCCCAGGGCAGTTGGGAGCCCCAAAATCGTGGCTTTGTTTGCTGCAGCTCGGCCAGCCCCGGCCTGGCTGCCCCGTGGGAGAAGGGGCTCTGCCACCCCTGGGGGGGCTCGTGCGGCTGCGCTTGGCCGTGTCCCCAAATATCTGCAGTGTGCTCCGGCTGAGCAAGGGGAGGGGGGGGGGCAAAGCCAAGGGAAAAGAGAAGGAAATGGCTGCAGGGCTCCTTCCACATCCCTGCAATGCCAGCTGTCTCGTCCCCCACCCCGGGGGGGCTGCGGGGGTCCCGGCCGGGCAGGGGGACCAGAGGGGGGTCCCGGTGGGAGCTGCCCCCGGGGCTGCGTCCTGGGGGGGGCCTGCCCTGTGCCCCACAGCCGGACCCCCTCCTCCTGCGGGCCGAGCGCCCCACGGCTGCGTGCTAACCCCAGGGTCCCCGCTCAATGGGAGGAAGGAAATCCTCATCCTCGGGAAAGGCAGGACACGGCCGCTTCCTCCCGCCGCGGCGGGGAGGGGGCCGGGGCGCAGCACTCCGGGTGCCGGCACCGCGCTGCTCCCGGGGCACGGGGGTGGTGGGGGCGCGGGGGACGGCCTGGGGACCCCCCCGGGCTGGCCACCAGCCCCAGCCCCGGCCCCTCGCTTTCCTGCTCCCTTTTCCTCTTCCTCGCCGTGCCCTTCGCCTCGCCGGCGTGGTGGCGGTGGCGGTGGCTTCGCTCCGGTGGCCTTTGCCCCCGCGGCGTCCCCGGCTGGGTGCTGGGCTCCTGCACCGGCGTGCGGAGGCCTGGGGAGCCGGGGAAATTGGGGGAGCTGGGGAAAAACGGAGCGGGGGAAGGTCGGGGAGCGGGGGAAGGTGGGGAGCTGGGGAAAGGGGGAGCTGGGGAAAGATGGGGAGCAGGGGAAGGAGGGGAGCAGGGAAAAAAGGGGTGAGCAGGGGAAGGTGGGGGGGAGCAGGGGAAGGTGGGGGAGCAGGGGAAGGTGGGGGAGCAGGGGAAAGCCCCCAGCCCCCAGCCCCGGCCCCCTCCCCGAGCCCCCTCCGACGCCCCCCGAGCCGCTCGGGCTCTCCGCGATCCCGGCCCCCCCTCGCACTCCCCGGGCGCCCCCTGGCGGCGTTGGGGCCCCCCCGAACAAAGGCCGGGGGCGGCGGCGGCGGCTGCCCGGGGGCTCCTGGCTCCCGCTGCCCCCCCGAGCCCGTGCCGAGCCCCCTCCCGGTGGGCGCCTGAAAAACGCCCCCGGCAGCGGCCCCCCCTCGGTGATGCGGCTCCTTGGGGCGGCGGGGTCGGGGTTTGCACCCCCGGGGGCTGGGGGGCGTGCATGACCCCGTGTTTTCGGGCTCCCTTAGGGTCACCGCCGCCGAGCCCCAGGGACGGATGGTGCTGAGGGGCCGTGCAAGGCTCTCCCCCAGAGCAAGGGGATGCAGCAGTTCAAAAACCTTTTTAGTTAAAAAATGCAACCTTCCCCTGCTGCCGGAGCACCAGTGAGTATCGCAGGAATTTCTGCAGGGTCCCCGGAAAAGACAGGGTCAGGGCCCACAACAGGACACGAACGGGACGAGGCCGTTCCCATCTTCCCCCCTGGTGCCAGCCGGAGCCCTGCGGAGAAGCACTCCTCGCAGCTCTCAGAACTAAGCACTGTTGTTAATAAATTGCTCCTCTCGCATACAAGCGGGAGGCTATCTCATGGGACTTTACCAGACAACAAACACACAAACAACTGTTGGGAGTAAAAAAATATGTTTTTTCCTTTTAATTACATCAGTTATCAAAGAAAAAAAGCAGTGGTAACAAAAATACAAAGCTCTGAGGGTTTCTCGTTCTGTTTGTTCTGTAATAAGCTGAGCATCAGTGCAATTGTTTTAATTTAACTTCTGCTCTGAGTCTCTGCTGGCAGAATACGAGTAGGCTTTGCCCAGCACCAGACGGTCACGCAGCAGCTTGAAGAAGGCGTAGTAATTGCTGAAGAGGATCAGAGCCAGTGAGATCGTCTGATGCCACTTCTCTGAAGAAATCAGCGAGTAAAGCTGGTAGAAGATGACGGCTCCTTCCAGCAGGATCAGGATGTTGAGGATTCTCAGTGGTTTGCTGAAAAAGAACTGTAGGAGAGGCGACAGTGAGGCACCGAGCGGAGGCGCAGCCCGCCAGATCCGTTTGGGACAGGACGCGTGAGGCAGGGGCCCGTGGGGTGGCCCTGTGGGATCCCCCTCTGCGGACACCACCGTTACTCAGAACGGCTCTGCACAGGGGCCAGCTTTGCACGGGGCAGTCACCCTCCTGGCAGCGCCGAAGGCAGACGTGGGACTAGCGTGCAACGCTGCCGAATCCAGCTTTGTTCACTGCCCTGGTACAGCCAGCGGGCAGCTCTCCCGCCCAGAGAGCCAGCTCGTGCCACCAGGAGCTCTGAGGCGCTCAGGACAAACGGACTGCAGTCCTGCCACGGTGCTACACCTCCGCTCCCAGCAGGAAATGTGACCTTACGTGAAAGCGGAAGTGCGAGACGTCCGACGGCACAGCCACGTTGTAATGACCCACAGCTTTGTACACATTCTTGCTGTGTTTCACTAGCACTCCCTGTGGCCACATGCACTCCTCTGTCCACCTGCAGAAGACAAGCAGAGCGCTTTTACTCCTACCTGCCCAGCTGGAGACGGGGTCTGGGGGCAGAAGGGGTGTCTGCTGCCCTCCCCCTTCAGCCAGGACAACGTACGAGCCGTGGCCGCGGCATTTTCCACAGTGGTGAGCCGTGGTCATTTGTGAGGGCAGAATTTGGGCCGCTGAGGCAGGTAACTGTGGCAGTGACAAACTGCGGTTACCTGTGGCCAGAAGCCGCAGGCATCTCGCCAAAATCAGATCTGCCTGCGGCACTTGGAAGTGGACAGTACAGACAGCGTCTGTACGATGCCAGATGTGCCAGCTCACAACCCTGCCTTCATTTTTCCCTTCTCTCTCTTTTTTTTTATAGCAAAAAGAAGAGGAAGAGAGATGGCTGAAAGCTGAGCCCCCCCCCAACCAGCCTCTGTTCACACCAACAGGAACAGAAACCTCCAGCCCTCGCCCCGGGAGGGTTCCTTACTGATGCTGTAGCACGTTGGAGCAGAGGGCTGGGTCGACCTTCTGCCAGCAGCCCAGGTGCGCCGCAGCTTTGTGGAGCAGGTCGCAGTAGCGCGCAGGCAGGAGGTACTGCATCAGAATCACAGACGTGCTGATGGAAACCAGAAGGAAGAGCTCACACGACCAGCGCTTGTCATAGTACTGCGTGTTCTGTGGGGGGACAGGAAGACTGTGACAACGTGTTTGGACAGCCTCACCTAACGAAGCCATCAAAACACGAAGCGCTCCGGCAGGTAGAACGAGGGCTTTTCACGCAGCCGTTGATCCTTCCTCCAAAAGAGGCGCCCACATAGGACGGCTGCTGTACAGCTCCCGAACACACCACGGCAAAACATTTACGCTGTCATCGCGGATCACCAAATACGGGGAGATGTTTCTGATGCTCCCCCAGCTCAGCTGATGGGCGGGGGCACCAGTCCCGCAGGGCTCACCCCTGAGGTCTGACAGATTTATTACTAGACGCGTCTCACTGTACCACATACCAGGAACCGAAACAAAGCACCGAAGAAACCTAATAAAACCCATCCCCTCTCAGACTGGCTCCCTGGTTAAAGTCAGTCCCCTGTCCTCGAGCCGTGTCCTGACAGAAGGCCAGCGTGCAAAGGGCTGGTCAGACTGGGGTCCAACGCCCCCTTTTAGCTCCTGGGGAAGGTGAGAGGATGACACTGCTCCTCACGGAGCAGACGGATGCACATCTCACAAACAGCAACCCTAACCCAGTGCCCACCCCTCCCCAGTCCTCCCCAGCCAGTCCCACGCTGGGAGGAGTGGGACGATGCACGCGCAGGGCTGCACGAGCAGCGAGGGCTCCGCCTCACCTTCACAAACCACACTGGCACGAAGGCCACGTAGTAGGCACTGAGCATGGAGCTCACCAGCACCTCTTTCATCCGCCAGTTAAAGTCCATTTTCAAGTATTCCACCTCATTTCGGATGAGATCTGGGGAGAGGCAGCAGGCGTGAGTGGGCATGGCCTCCATGCCGTACATCTGTCGAGTGTGCTGCTTCCAGGTTTCCTTTAGGACAGTCAGGTAGTCTCTGCCCCTGAAGTTCACCTCGCCGGTCTCTCTGGGACCGATGTTGGCCACCTGGGAGAAGAGGCTCGTCTTCCGAAAGTCACAGTTCAGTTGGAGGAAGGGAATGTACATGCCAAACCTGCAGCAGCAAGGTGCAGAAAGGTGGTTACGTCCCTGCCAGCTCCCCGGGCAACACCTTTACTGGTAGTGCCTCAGCATTACGACTGCATCCCTGTCCCAAATGGCACCTACTGCCTAAATAAACTCCAGAAAAGATCTTCACCAAAATGACCTCAAATCACCGTACAACCCAGGCCACCTTCACCAATAGAACACCAAGTCTCACGTCTTTACGAGATCCTTCCTCCTGCATCTACCAGAGGGAAGGGAGCAATTCCACTAATTGAATGGAAATTCAACCAGCTTCCTTCTGTTGGTTAACATGAAGCAGGGAAGCGTTTGATCCTCTCCACCTGGCAGAGGCACCTAAGGACTAAAGAAAGCTGAAGGAACGGGTTCTTTGAACACCATGAGAAAAACAGACAATCCTTTTCAGATGACACAAGCAATCTAGGAACTGTAATTAATGCTTACATTAGGGCTGAAAGGTGTGCAAACGGGAAAAATATGCCCTGGAACCAAGAAGAAATGTGACACAGCAAGACTGCAAAGGGTAGATTAAGTTCTGTTACCACGTAATCAAGGGCTTATTTACTTCCAAACTTCCTTTCACCTGAGCAACATCCACTGCACTGAAGCAATCACAGAAATCACACACGATTGATAGAAGGATACTTACGGGTAACACAGGAACAGGAGATTAAGGAAAGAGTAGGTTCTGAAGAGGTGAATTATGGATCGACACAAACTCCAGCCCGTGCCAGTGAGAACAGCGAACCGGGTGATCACCAGAAAAACCGAGCGTGGCAGGGAGACTTTGCCACTCTGCGAAGCCTGCGGGGAGAGAAGGAGCAGGGCTGAAGGCAGACTAACTCACTGCTCCTCCAGGGAGCAAACGGTAAACGGGCAGCACTCGATCTGTAAAAGCAACGCCCTATGCACGAGGGAAGAGCTAGTGAAAGGCATTATTTGAGTGCCACCAGAAAGGGGAGGCTGCCTTTAGGCTGGAATCCAGAGCCTCCAGAACCCAGGGCCTGACTCAAGCCGGAACGAGGAGAGCTCTCAGAGTTTCTTGTTAAGGCCTGGTCCTTACCTAGGCCACCGGCCCACTTTCCTGGACCTGCTCACCACAGAAAGCTTCTGCAGTCGGCAGAAACCAAACTATACTGGCTCCTCCTTAGAGAGCTAAACAAATTAAGAGAACAGGAGAAGAGCCAAACACCGCTCTTCACAAGGAACAAAGCAGAATTACTGCAGCCTAGTTGAGACAGTAATTCAGAAACAAGCACAGGAGGACAGTGAGAGTCACGAGCAGCAATTTGAGATGCTCGTTTCTCTCTTCTTCCAATTAGAAACCATACCTAGCGTCCTGACTGGGACATAGCCCAAAGTTCATTGGAAAAGGACAAAAGAGTTTGGCACTGCAAAAGGGGCACAGAACTTCACGTTTCACCCGAGGGAAGAACGGCCCTGAGATTCGCCTGGGGACGTTACCTCCTTCACAATAGCGACGATCAGCCGGCGTGCCAGGACGATCGTTGTCACCGTCAGCACGTTGAAGTCAATAAGATGAAAATTCTGCAGCAACGAGAACAAAATGATTCCGCTTTCCATCGGGCAGCAGAAACCCACATTCAACAGAGAAGCTTCTAAAGTATTCTTGGGCTCTCTCTTCCAAGATCAGGAAGAGAATGCCACGCAGACAGCCAGCGCCCAAAATTCGCCAAATGAAAGCCACACGAGCAGCCCTCCAGGGCTGCAGAGTCACGTGTAGTTTGCGTAAAACAGGGAGAGAAAAATTCACGTCTAACAACCCCAGAGAGCCTGTAAATGTCACCAGGCAGCAGCTGTCCTTTGGTGCTTACCAGCGACGTGTGCGAAGGAGGATGGGAGGGGGGGTACCACCACACGGTCTTGTAGATGTTGATGTAGTGGACGAACAGCGCAACGAGATGGCAGAAGAAGAGCTGAAGCTCAAACAGCACGCTCCTCTCCACAGGCAGCTCTGGGATCTTACAGTGCCGGAGGGGAACGACTGTCTGCGTTGCCAAGGGTGGGCTGGAAAGGCCTGTACCTGAACCGCTCCTACCAGGGCGAAGCAGAAGCAGCAGTCACTTCCCCAGACAAGCACGGCGCTGCCCTCCAGCCCCTGGACTGTGCAAGAGGGAGGGTCGAACACCAACCGAGGGACCTCGGCGGGCCATCACGGCCAGGAGCTGCCACAAGCCAGCCGTGTCAGCACCCCGAGGACTTCCAGAACGCCTCTTCCAGGCGGATGCAAGCAGGAATTTTCCCAGTGAAAGCAATTTTTGGAACCAGGCCAGCCTACAGCGCCAGGTCATTTGGTATTAAATCCCTCGCTTTGAGGCAGGTTCAAAAGCCGTGGCTGTGTTGGGCTGTTCAAGGGGCAACCGGTGGCCCTCTTAATTAATTGCGAGCGTTTGGGCCTCGAGTTGCTATTTACATTTCTAAGAGTGCTTGAACATGAAATACAAAGCAATTAAACACAAGCCCTTTCTCATTCTTCAGCTTCTATTCAACGATGGGGGAAAAACAAGTTTAGTCAGAGGAGCGTATTCCTGTGTGAGCACGCACACAATTCCAGACACCAACCCTTTTAATCAAAGGGAAGGGAATTAATATACAGCAGATATATCTCTCCTGATTTGCAATCTCTAAATAACAACAGTCAGAGGAATCTGGGTGTGGGTTTCAAAGGAACCACAGAGCACAAGGTGCCAAATTCCTATTGAAAATCCCAAAACGAAATCACAGGAGTCTCAGAGAGCGACTGCAGAAAGACTTCTAGCCGGGGTGGACACAGGTGGATCAACCTGTGCTTTTTAAACCAGGAGGCTGATAGCCTGAAGTAAGTGTGTGGGGACAGCTTTAGGAACCCAAGCTGTCTCTGAAATAACCCAAGTCCCAGCTTGACAAGTTCTGGTCCCCCAGCGGAGGACTTGAAACACAGACCCGAGGCCTTTTTTACGCATACACGCCGTCACCTGGGGCTTCCTGCACAACGCAGCTCCCAGAGGCGTTACGGGCACGGAGCTTTTTGGGGCTCCCCAGCCTGGGCTGCCATTCAGGCGACCGGTGTCGCACGGCACACGGACAAATCACCTGGAGGTGCGCTGGGGTGCGGGTCTGTGCTACATTCCCTGCTTCGTGATAAGGACTTCTGTGCACGCCACCACAGCAAAGCACGTACAAGGTGGATTGCTCCACTCTCAGCAGCCCTGCAGTAACTTGTTTGAGTAACTGTCTCCACACACACTTCTTGGCCCAGGGCCACGAGCGGGGAGAGGCTGAGATGGATCTAACATTTGCTATGCAGACAGTTCACAAGGTGCCGCCTGCTTACATATTCCTGTTGGTGCACGGCTTCTCTTTTCACCTCTCTCACCTCAGAAGCAGAAATGCAAGCAACCAGTTAGGCCAGAATCTGCAGAAGAACCAAACGCAGCCTACACGTCACCTGACCTAGCTAAACTCTACCCTAGAAATACCTCCCGTGACAAAGCCAGGGGCACAGGAGGCCCAATAACCAGAACTCCACAGCCAGGCTTTGGGTAAAAAAAATGTACTCCTGCTTTCCATTGAACGGTCACTAAAGGCTTTTGAACGCTCATGGAAGTCTGTCGTGGCCTGACCAAGCACTTGGGCAAAGGAGAAGCCACCGACCCAATTAGGGCACGCAGCACGGGCACTGCCACGTACGGGGAAAGGATTTCAGCCAGGTGTGGGAGACAGCAAAACCCTGAGCCCCAGAAGAGCCAGCAGAGTGCGACGGATGGCCGACACCTGCCGGGGAGAGGAGCAGCTGGCTGGCCGCCCCTCAAGACCCGGCGACCCGACGTACCTGGTGCGCGAGCGCACGCCCGTGACAGAGGAACTGGTGGAGTGGCCGGAGCCGCCAGCGGCGCCGGGCTCGCAGAGGGGGTTTCGGCAGTAGGACGTGCGGTTGGGGCCCCGCCTTCCCCCTGCCATAACAGCAGAGGGTGCGGAGGGCTGCTCTGCGGGGTGGCTTCTCGGCTCCTCACTGCGTGGCGATGTCTTCGGTCCTTAAAACTGGAAAGAGAAGGTTTAGAAGTAAGGCTCACCTGCTCACCGCGCGCTGCTGACCGGCGGTAACCGACCGCCTGCAGCACGGGGCAAGACAACGCAGCCTCGCTCGGCCCTTTTCGCAGGGGGCTAAGCCCAGCTCCGTCTCCTCCTGCATCGCCAGCGGCCAGAGATGCGGCCCAGATAGCTCCCGATGCTCCCAGGGCGTGCAGCAGCTTGCTGAGGCGCTGCGACTTGATCGAGTGCCTAGCGCCTGACGCGCGCAAGCTGCGAGGGAGCAGGAGGAAGCTTTTCATGCCTCCCTCCGTCCCAAGGCAGTTTGCAAGGAATTTAATCTGCACGGCGGCGGTGTTATCCCTGTTCCCCTGGCAGAGCAAGGCGCTTACGGAGACGTTAAACAATTTGCCCAAAGGATTCAATAAGTCGGGGGTATTACCTCGGTCCCCTTTTGCCCGGTTTTGTGCTAGGATCAAATACTCACAGCTCTTTTCTAAGAGACGCGGCAAAAGCGCACAGGTTGGCTTTTTCCTTTTTGTGCTCTTTTAAGGTGGAGAAAAAGCACCTGGAGAGTTTTTTGGGCATTGGCTGTTGCTGCATGTTTGCATGGTGCACGGCTCAGCGGGATGCTGGCCTGAAGTTAGCTTTTCTAGGGCTTGCTTGCCACGGTACAAACAATAATAATAATAATAATCCCAGGGCTTAAAAATCTCCTCTGGGTCCTGTCTAAAACATACAAGTTAAAGTTATACAAGTAAATCCATACAGCTCAAAGAGAGGACGGGATGCGAACACACCATTTCCCTACAAGTGGGATCTGAGCTGTGACAAAACTCAGATCAGGTCGCACCAAACGTTTATAATTTCTTTTTCTGGCTGCTGTTCTCCAGTTCGCAATTAACCGGAAGAAAGAAAACTCGCTGAAGACTCAGCCACCGCTCTCAAGCAAACTGCAAAGCTTACGCTACGCTCATACGTCCCCCAGCAAACCTCTCTCCTAGTCCCGGACAAGGAGGGGCAGGGGGTGCAGCGATGTGCCTGGGGCTAGACCCGAGCAAACCGAAGACACCCTGAGGCGGGCACCCAAAGGCGCCCTGAGGTGGGCACCCCCAGGCAGAGCAGGGGGGCACAGCGGTGCCTGCAGCACCGAGGGGCAGAAGCCCCGGGACGTGGCAGGGCGCAGCTGGGGGCTGCAGGGAGGGCCCCCAGGGCACAAGGGGGGGCCTGGGGGGGGGGTCTCAGAGCACAGAACCGGCCTGGGACACAAAAGCAGCGGGGCTGGGGCACGGCAGAGGGGGAAGGGGCAGGGTGGAGGGGGTGGGGGCAGGGCCGGGGGCCCGGGAGCTGGACTGGGGGCCCGGGAGCAGGGCCGGGGGCCCGGGGGAGCCCCCCGGGAGCTGCAGGACGCGGCCCGGGGGCTCCGGAGGGGCGCCCAGGGGCAGGCGGAGGGGCCGGGGGAGAGGCCGGGGGGGACCGGAGAGGAACGAGGGGGGGGGGCTCAGGAGGGTCTCAGGGCCCCCGTGGCCGCCGTGCCGGACCCGGCGCCGCTCTGGAGCCGCGGGGGGCGGCCCCGGGGCCCGGTGCAGGCCTCGGCCGGGAGCCGCCCCCTCAGCGCGGCGGGGCGGGGCGGGGCCGCCTGCGCCTCACGGGGGCCCCGCCCGCGGCCCGGCCCGGCCAGGCCAGGCCCGTCCCGGCTCAGCCGCTCCCGTCCCGTTCCCCCCATCCCGCCCGTGCCGGTGCCGTCCCCGCCCCGCCGCCCTCACCCATCTCCGGCCGCCGCTCCGCCAGCGCCGGGCACAATATGGCGGGCGGGGCCGCGCCGCGATGGCGGCCGCCAGCGGACAAACCTCCGGCACGGCGCCAGCCCCGCCCCCGGCACGCGGCCCCGCCCCCCGGCACATAACCACGCCCCCTCGGCACTCGGCCCCGCCCCCTCAGCGCCTCGCCCCCGCCCCCCTCGCAGCCCCAGCCCCGCCCCCTCGCTCCTGGCGGCCCGGCCGCGGGTTCGATCCCCGGCACCGGTTCGAGCCCCGCCGCAGCCCCCCCCGGGGCAGCCCCCCCCGTCCCCCCGTCCGGGTCCCGGGAGCTGCCGCCGCCCCGGCCCTCTCGGCCCAGCCCTGGCCGCCCGCGTTACAGGAGCTGGCGGCTGCATCCTCATTTGCACCCAGCTTGCACCCCAGAGGCTTGCACCCAAGGCACGCACGGCCCCAGCCCCGCTGCGCTGCTCTGCAGGGGGGGGGAAGCGAGCACCCTGCGCCCTCCCCGGCATCACCCCGGGGACCGAGAGCCCCACGGCACATCTTCAGCTCGATGCGATGCCACCTCTGCGGCAGGAAGGGAAACAACAGAACGCCTCACACTCTTGAAAGCCAAAATAGCCAACGTTAGGCCTTTATTGTAAGGGGTGAGTAATCATTTCCAACATCTGCTCAACACTTCTTGCTAAACAGCAGCCGTGCGAGGGCTCGCCAGTTTCCTATACAAGTTATTTTAACGCTGTGATTCACCTTGATCAGTCTTCACCATCTTTACCAACCACTTGCTGTATTTTTCATTGAATTCCTCGACTCGTGGGCGTTTGATGCTTCAGTGCAGATGGAGCGTTACACAATGGGGAGAGCCACCCCTGCCTAGGCTGGAGGCAAAGCCACTGCTGAAGTTAATGAACTTTCATGGGACCAATCTTCCGTTCTTTACTGGGTTTGGAACCTATGCTGTGCAGAGCCATCAAGCCCCGCAGTGTTCAGACGGAGCCCTAACACCGGCAGGCAGGATGCACCAGTGCCATATTAAAAACAGGTCTGTGTGCAGCACCACGCACACGCCTTTGGTGGCGTTGCGTTGTAAAGCCAGCAGCAGAAGTAGCAGCTTCACTGGAAACCAGCGTCGCAGCCCTCGCGCTCCAGCTTTTGGGGCAGCTGAAGGAGGTCCTGGTGCTCGCCAGCACTCCCAACGAACGCTGGCAGTCCCGTTTCCCAGTCACAGGAAAGCCAACGGCATCTTAACCATGCTCCTTTACCATCTCTGCCACCAACTCCTCTGAGCTCCATCCCACTTTGCAGAAGGAGCAGAGTGAGCGTGGAGACAAACATTGCTGTTGAAACATATGGCAGCAGCGGAAGGCTCAACTGAGCAGCAGCAGCAAAGGTTTCTGCACTGCGCTCACAGAACCGAGCTTCCTGAGCACAAAAGAGGAATAATATCTACATTTGAGATGGCAGCTCCCCACGGGCCCTGACTAGCCTGCAGAAATTCCTCCCCCTCAAAGCTTACAAGTGGGGCTCGTGTCCAACATCTCATTCAAGATGTTACGGGTTTATCCATTAAAGCGGGATTTCCCTGAGCCTCGCCTTGCTCCCCAGAAGCACCATATGTGCTTGGTTCCTCGCAGCCGAGAGAGGAGCTGTGTGAGCAGCACCTCCTGTTCTCCCGGGCAGCTCCCAGCACACAGGGCACAGCTGGTCTCTTTTCCTTTAGGGCCGCTCTGAGGGTCTGGCACAGGTGCAGGGATCGCCCTCTGCCCACGTGCTGCTTAGGAGAGCAGCGGTGTGGGGTGAAGAAGGGAAGATGTGCACATTTAAATTGTTTTTCTTGGCTCTGTCCGTGACAGATGCTCTCATACAAAATTAAAAACTCATTCCATACAGAAAGAATCATCTGCTCTAACAGCCAAATAGGGAATCCAGCTGTGCTCCGAAATCCAAGCTGGACCCAACTTGCCAAATTTGGAGTTTTACAAAGGGCCACATCAAGGCAGGTTTTTAGCCTTACTGAAAACACTGTGTTTTAAGTTAAAAAAAATAGAAAGTTATAAAATAAAGCTCGTAATCATTCGCTTTATCTAACAATCTAAACAGCAACTTGAAACCAGGGGTAAGGAATGGGCACAGTATGACAGCATCCCTCCAGGGCAAGCTACTCGGGACACCTCTGCAATAGCAGGCAGAGCATTTTCCTGGCAGCTCAGGTTCACACTCCTGCTGCTGACCAAGACGCTGGCTGCGAACCACTGCACGTGGCGAGACCCCACGGAAGAAGTGGGAAGTCTGGGGCTGTACCAGCTCCACGCAGGGCCAGCCTGAGCAGTTACACCCCAGGCTGGACTAGAGGCTGAGGAAGCAGCAGCCCCCCAGAGCAAGGGCCAGAGAGGGTGGGACTGCTGAGGCAGGGGGTGTTCTGCAGCAAGAGGAGGTTTCTGGAGCCAAGCTTCCCTTGGGAAGAGCAGTACTGCTGGGAAACACTTCCGCGGAGGAGACGTGACCGTGTCGTACATCGCACTGTACAGTACCGTGCATAATGGGGGCTTTTACTGCTTATGGCATTTAGCACAGTCCTACAAATAACGAGATGTGAATTAGTTCTTTGGGCAAAGCAGGAGACTAAAGCTCACCTGCACTTGTCTGCCCACGGCCAGCAGAATGCCCCCTCCAGTGGCTAAGTGTCAGCGTAAAGGGAGGTTGTCGAGGTGACTCAGACTTCAGCACTCGGAGGAATCTCTACCCCTCACGTATTTCAGTGAGTCCTGCATCACCCCCGGAATGTCTGGCTAATTAGAGCATCTCTGAGACACACATCCGATGCTGATGGCTATTTTGGGATCTCGAATTAGATTTTGCAGACTCTAGGCTAAAATCTGAATGTAGTAATGCTTTGAGAGGGAGGAAGATATCTGGTGCAGGGCATGTTTTTGAAATATTTTTAGCATATACAGTTATTTTCAATATATTAAGATTTACATTCCTCCGTAACATTCAATTTTTTCCACATAAATATGCAACAAATGCAACGCATAAGCAAACTGTATTACTCCAAAGGCAGTGTCACAAGATCCACGTCTACTGGTAAAAAATTGCATCATAATAGATGATCTCTATCAAATCTTTTCCACTTGATATAAAAGTTGTGCCTATTAAGAAAGAAATGGGAAAGATTGGTACAACGCTATATAAATTGATGTTCCAGTTACATTGTAAGTGAAGATGCATTGCACAAACAGGCCACAGAAATTCAGACATGTTATGATTTCCCCTAACAAAATTATGCATCAATTTTCAAGTTAAAGTCAAAGAATTGAGGATAATTTCACTCCCTTGTAACACTTCCACATATTACCAGTTTCTTGATCCTAATACTCTTAAGAGAAGCTCATTTGGTAGCTTTACATTTCCACATAAAAAACGACTTACGTCCTTATATCCTACACTCAGGGCTTTTCACGGTGGTCTTTGAAGTCATTAGACTTCGGCGATACAAAGGTTTGTGTCTTTGTTCTTTTATTTGTGGAGCTCAGACTTGCAGTGGTCTTGAGAGACACGGATCAGCTGTCCCCAAAGGCAACGCTTAGGGCCGCTGCCTTCGGGCTGGAGGGAGACGTGCCCTTGCAGCACAAGAAGGTCACTCCTCCGACGCGCGATGCTGGGGGACCGACATCCCCAACCAAGGTACCACTCGGTTTGCGAGCATGTGCACGCATTTATTAAGGTGTTTACTGGAGAAAGCAAGTCACTGCGGCCACAGCAGCCACCAGAGGGAGCCCCGCCACCACGGGTGCTGACCAGCACCAGCTCCCAAAGGTGCTGGGGGTTCCTCACCCCCCGAGGGCTCAGGGCATCCACTCCCCGCAGGGCTCTGAGCTAGAGTTATCCCGGTGAGGCGTGGAGGACCACTGGCCCAGCAGTCTGACAACTATACTGGACTAAAAGCCATTGAAACATGATCTGCCTGCTGTTTCGAGTCCACCACAGCAGCGTGGAAGGGACAGAACTAGCAAGGTCTAATTGGGCTACCTGCAGTGCGTAATTTTAACGCATTATAGGGTCCTGCAGGAATTCCTCCTGAACCATTCCTTAGGCTGCTCTGTTTCTAGAGCAAAGGGTTACAACAAATTTAACGCCACCTTGCTGCTGAGAGCATTCAGACGAAAGCCAGCAGCTCAGTCAGGAACCAGCTCCCAGAAATACATCTCCTCACCACATTTTCCCCTCCCCTCAAATCCACTTAAGCCTCCTTCTCCATGGGACCTCGGTGGGAGAGCTGTAAGCAGGTGCACACTGAAGCCTCCTCCACACCGTGACCTCTGCAAGAGCGGCAGTCATGTAACTGGCCTTTCGCAAGAGAAATTTATTTGTGGGTCTATGAGGAATGGCTCCGATTTAGCAGCTCAGATGGTGCCGCCCCCACCTCCCCCACAGAACATGTTAGCAGCTTGCAACCGGTTGCAAAAATAAACAGACAAACTTACCCACTTCGTGTTGCCCCTGCTCATCGTCCCCCAAGCGATTCACAGCGATGCACTCTTGACTCCTGCAAATTGAAGACATTTGTGAGCCTCCTTACTGTAAGCACAAATCAAAAGAAAAGATTCCTGCATGCAATTACACAGGAAGGAAAACATGCAACTTAAGCTGAGCTTTGAACATTTCACAGTAAGTATCAATACTGGGGTCTAAAAAGGGCCATCATTTTACATTTTTAAATAACTGAGCAGAATTTTTTTTTTTTTGGCAGTAGCAGGACTATCTATATTCATTCTCATTTTACATCTTTTGATATTTAAGCTTGCCGATTCCTTTTTGCCCACATTACATTACAGTGCATTTTCAAAGGGCACAGTATTAAAGTTATCGCTAATTTATGCAGAAGCATGTGGTTGTTTTTTTTAAATGTTTATTTTAAACATTTTTTTTTTCAAATTTTTACATTAAAATTAACATTTGAAGAACTGTTTCAATAAAGTTTATGCAAGTTGCCGTCACAGTTTATGTAAAAGAGAAATGTGCTATTAAAATCAGACATTTAGGTTACCTTTTGGGTTTTGCGATGCATGTTAGCTTTACACATCCTGATTCTCCTGCGATAATTTTCCTTTAAAAGGGGGGCATAGGGTGATCTTTTCATCAAGCAAGACATTATGCCCTGAAAGCTGACTCCAAACCATTGTTGAAAATTCAGTTATTTGCACTTTAATAACAATCTACAAATACAACTTTTTGTTTTAAAGTATTCCCCTCAGTCATGCACTGCTGCAAGCAGTTTGTTTCCTACTGCTCTATTTTTCACCCCCGAGCAGTTTAGTTCTCTCCCCCTAGAATGCCAGATTCACCTTGCAATTGGGAAATACAAACCGGTTTTCACGTCTCTCTAAGCAACAGTTTAAAGTTACAGCTGATGTATACACAAATACATACACACCCTGTCAGAAGGATTTGAGGAGCAGCTGCAGCACCCTTCCCAAACAGGGGTAACATTTGGAAGTGGCTTTCCAGGTAAAGGCTACCTTAAAGCAGGAAGGGCAGCATCCTAGCCCAGTGGGTTAGGGGAGTTTACGTGAACAAAGCAAGCTTCCTCCTCCTCCTGGTGGCAGCTAAGCCTCGGAGTTCTCAGCATTCGTTTTGTCACGTTACATTTACACCAGCCATTTCAGACCCAGCCTGGAGCCTGCAGTCTGGCACGCTCTGTGAGGCCACCTGAAACCTGAATCTTTAATTCAGTGGAGCTCCATGAACACTTTCCAGCCAGATTTCTGCAACAGTCTAGGATCAAACTGCTTTCAAGAACTTCCAGGGGGTGAAAAACAAATTTTTTTTTTGTCTTTTCCTTTTTTCTTTTTTAAATTAAGCTCATTCAGTGAGCTCGATAAACTTTTTGTAAGAATTGCAAAAAAAACCACCATTTTTAGAATGTCTCCATATTTTAAAAAGACAATTAGCTTTAGCATTAATTTAAAATTATTTGAAAAATAATAGCTATTTTACTGCTCAACAAAAAAAATGACAATTCATCACATTTACTTTGATTAAAAAAGGACTAAACTTTATTGACAAACTGCGGCAGACATTTTGACAAGTTTTAGCTACCTATTTAGGCAGACTTACACATGTAGCATTTAATCTTCAAGAACAGAGTTGGGAGGACAGTGTACAAATCCAATTAGGACTTTAACCTATGTACAACGTGAAAATTTTCCTCTTTTTTCAGCTGCAGTGTCCCTTTTTATGCAAAGCTAGTGTTGAGATACACTTGAACAAGTCAATGGGATTGCTAATACTGACAGTTTTGTCAGTTTTAAACTTGCACTGTATTATCTGCCCCAAACCCTATAAACATGAGAAGACTGTAATTTTACAGAGTTCAAACCTACTCACTTAGTACTCTGTTTTCTAATATCAAACACCGGGCAATTAGAGCCATGCTTTAATTTGTTTTCCTTTTAAAAGTTCTTCATATCGAACCAGGCTAAGAACCCCTTTACACTGGAAAATCTGCTTCCCAAGCATCTCTCAACACCGCATGTTCGGGGCTAGATTTCAAAACCCACATAAGAAAAGTCAATTTTACAAACCTAATTTTTTCTTTTATGTCAATCACCTTTAAAAAAATGCTATTTAATTTGCTTGAGGATCCTTTGTATTAAAATTTAAACTTAAGATTCACCAGCAATCTGCTTTTAAGTAAAGTTTGACATCTGAGGTTACTTTTAAACGGTGGCAACTACTACCGTTACATTATGATTTTAATTCTTAAAAACAGCCCTGAATTTTGAAATGTAGCCTACTTTGGGATTCTGCAACTACAACTTTTATGGGTTCCTTAAAACCGAACTTAAAAGGTTAACAAAACCTTAATTTCATAACTGCTAAGCAAGCATGTCACTTTTGAAACTAACATTTTTAACTCAACTTTTTTTTTTTATTAAAAAAGGTACAGTTGTGTTTATCTAAACAACAAAGAAAGAGAAGCAATCTACACACTTAAAAAAAATTAAAGTCGGTCCTCTAAGTCTATTTAACTCATTTTAAAATACTACGTACAGAAGCCAGAATGCAGGGTGAGGATGGAGTGGGAGAAAAAGGGCCACGAAGAAAAACAGTTAGACAATTACTTGTCTGGTGTGGGTAAAGCAACGGGAATCCTGGGAGATACAAGAATCAGTAACAACTGTTTGCTCATAACTGATATTTTTCCCTCATGTTTGTTTTTAGTAACGTCCGTATGGGTGCTCTCTGTAGGCCCCCTTCACCGGCCTAGCTGGCGGGGCCTTCAGGGAGGGCCTTGTTCCATTCCAGTCATCTTGGCCTGCAGAAAAGAGAGCAATAAATCAGCGGTGGCGGCGCGCTCGGGGCCGGGCACACGGACGGCGCAGCCGCACCGCCTGGCTCCCGACGCGGGATCCTCTTGGAGCCTGAGCCGAAACGCTCCTCGGCTCCGTGCGAGTCGCTCTTCAGCATAAAGCAGAGAAAAGCCCCTACACAATCCCCCCCGCCCCGACTCCACAAAACCTCTCTTTTGCAGCCCATCTTTGGAGCAGTATTGGGAAAAGCCACTCGGCCGGGAATCCCCGGGAAGCCCGCAGCCCCGGCACCCCCGCTGAGCACAGATTTGGACGAATCCGGTGCCTTTTACGAGTAATTAATTTCAGCAGAGCTGCAGCCAATTCACGGGGTGGCTTTGGCAGCCAGCCTGCCTCCGCTAAGGTCCGGGCAGGCGCAGCCCTCTCGGACGGGCAGCCAGCAGCGCTGTGACTGCGCGGGGACATGGCCGCAGGTAACGCGCTCCTCCTTGCGAAGCGCCAGCCAGGCGGCTCCCCAGTAATCGTGCCAAAACCAGTAAGTGACTCACACTGCCCTCGGACGGCAGCACATCTGAGGGAGCGTGCAGGCATCAGCCTGCCTTCCGACTGCTGCTTGCTGCTCCTTCTCCACCGTGATGACGGGGAAAACCTGCAGCTGCAGGGAGCGCCGCATCTGCTCGCCCAGGACGGCCAAAACCCTTCTGCCGTGTACAGCTACCACCAAACAGAATGAAGTTCACATCCTCCCACTGTCCCTGAGCTAGCTCAAGCCCCAGACATCCGAGCACAGCTTTCATTGCAGCTTGTGCCTGCAGCACTGCTATTGGCATGCCTGCCGCTCTCTCCACCGCCCCGGTTCGTGAGAGCGAGTGCCCAGACCCCGGAGGACGGCCGACCACTGCTCCTGCTGCCATGGAGCACGTTCTGTTCTTCTCAAAACCGTCCCCGGCCTGGCTCAACAATTTATTCTTCTAATTTTGTTTTCATGAAAGCAGAAACCAAAGGAAATTACTGTGGATAAACAGATTAACTGTGGCAACTTCATGCCAAGTGTACAATGAGCATTTTGGCCTTCCTACCCCAGACAACAACACCGCTCTCCTACCAAGCAGGAGGCACAAAAGCCTCTTTGTGCTGCGTGACTAACACCGGCAACAACCCAAGCCATTTAAGAGCCATTCTGCACAGAGGCACGAAAGATACCCACCATTACTGACAGCAGCTGTCTATTCAAATTCATCTTAGCCTGGAAAAGCAGCCCTGATTAGGAACCCGAATTTGCACTCGAATTTGGACTCGCAGCTTAAGCCCAGAGCACACCCAGAAGCAGGTCTGTCTCTGCTGGCTGGGAGCAGGAGATGCCACAACCGGGGCGGGGGATTCCCTGTCTCCCCAGAAGCCCCTCCAGGTCCGTCATTATCATCGGCATCTCGGTTCACTCACACCTTCAGGCAACCGATGCTCTGCTGCAGGGACTGCTTTCAACACGGCGCATTTCCATGCCACTAAGCAGCTTGCTGTAGGGCTTGTGTAACTGTTTACATTTCAGCTTGCTTCCAGAGAAAGGAAAGTGAATCTTACTCATTGCCACATGCAGATGTCATTCATGAGCTGGGATAACTGAACTAGTTTAAAAAAAAAACAATGCAGTCACCCAATGCTTTATTGCCAGCACCTCACATATAAGGCCTGTGGCTTTCGGCAGTGGGTGATTTACACAGCTGTGGCCAAATCGGTCGTCCACACTCCTGAGCCTAGCCTACATCGGTAGCCTTAGGTAATTTAAATTAGCCGAACTTCATAAACTATTTTCTAGTCATATTGACCAAGATTGTTCTACCTAATCAAAGGGAGGCCTTAAAATGACATTTTAATCCATTTTTCAAGCAAATGTGTAGCACAGAGCCGGTGTCAGCTGGAAGGTTTTTGAGGATAAGGAAGCAGATGGAGCCATGCACTCATGCAGCTCAACAAAATATAATCCATGAAACCAGACTGCAGCAAAAGTAGTGCTGGGGGTGGAAATCCATAGCTCTTAAAATACTTTAAAGCTACAAGGAAAGTAAAAGATACTTCCATACTTAAAAATGGAAGTTTTCATCACCTTTGAGACAACTGAGCTAGATAAGAATCTAAAAACCACAGAATGCCTTCAGTTGTTCTGACCCGGGAAATCTGTAGGGTATAAATATTCTGCCATGAAAACTACCTGAGGTCCTCCGCAGCATCAGAAATTTCTGCTCAGAGCGTGGAGTGGCACTGGAAAACAGCTGACCGACTGCAAGCAATTCCCAGCTACGTACAGCTGCTACAGGCAATTCCCAACTATGTGCGGCCCCTTCCCTGTCAAGAGAACAGTATCCCCAGACATACCATAAGCTTCATAGGTTTCCTGTGCCTCCCCGTGTCCATAATCATAGTATTCTGTGTCCCTGGAAGAGTAATTGCGTTGGTTACATACAGCGCTGAAATCGTACTCTAACCTGACACAACTTGCACAAACGCTTGAACAGCAAAGATGCCCAACGTTGCTCACGGCTGTGGTGTGTGTTCGCTGCTTTTACGGATTTGTCAAGCACACTGAGGCACTCCCAAAAGTTATTTCCCAGGCACTCCTGGATTACAGCAGAACAGGGCACTTTCCCTACAGCTCAAACTCAGAAACAAGTGTTTCCATTCCCTTAAAAGAAAAGAAAAAAAGATCATGCACAATTTTCTCCGTAACAGACAGGTGACTTACCCTTGGCCCTGGCTGTAGTACCCTTCGTACCCCTCATAGCTCTGGTCTGCATATGCATCATCATAGCCCTGAAATGGAGGATGACATAAATGGCATTAACGGAAAGAAGGAAGGTTAACGACTGACCGAGGGTGGCGGCAGAAATGAATTCAGGCTGCAACAGTTTTCAGAGAAGCCTCTGAGTCCCTGCCTGCCACAGGGTAGGGGCTCCATCACAGAACACATGGGCAGCTAAAAACTGCTTGTGTCCTGTGGCTTGCGAGGAATGAACCACACCAATATTTACAATGGATCTGAGAGTTATTTACATGTCCAAGGCTGCAGCTGTCTGCAGTACAAGTCCTCGTGTGTCATGAGGACTCTGCGTTATCCAGGTTTACAGGTAGACAACCACCAATCTATTATGATTGGCTTCAGGAGTTTCACTGGGAGGAGAAGCAGAATTTTCAGAAGTTGCCACATTTATGTTGGTTCCCCAAAATGCTGCTGTGCATCAAAACCAGTGTTCTTGTTTTCCATTTAGAATATCAAGAGCAAAGATGCTAAGATAAGCTTGGCAAGAGGGTGGTGCTTGGGTATATGACCTGAAGCCTCATTATGCTCATTCACATGTTTACTTTAAGGATTTTATGGGCTGCAAAGAAAGCTTTGGTGCTCCCTGTTGAAAGAATTCTCTTGCAGAAACTGCGATGCAGTTTTTCTACCATGCAGTGACAGTTATGCCAAAGTTCAGTCCTGGGCACATTTCATTTTTATGATAACCCTTTCACCTGAATTCACGATACTAACAGATCCCTCTCTCGAAGACTGAACAGGTAGAGCACGTCACCAGCACCATACCAGTCTGCACTAGGGCTCACTTTGTCAATGCAATCCCGTGTGTTGTTAGCCTGCATTTAAAGGATGTTAAATACCTAATACACAACCAGCTAGCTAGAACAAAAAACAGAAGTACATAGTTTCTTACGTATTCCTCATAGGTTTCTGGTGCGGGAGGAGGAGGAAGCGGTATCCTCTGAATGCCGGCTGCACGTGCTCTGGGTGCAGGAGCCCCCCGTACTGCCGGGGGAGGAGGCACTCCGCGGGCTACGGCAGCTCCTCTGGCAATGGCACCCCGCACCGGGGCTCCTCGCACCAGGGCCCCCCGAGGAGGAGGAGGAGGCGGCCCAACACCACGCCCCCTGGAAGGAGATAAAAATGACTGAAGAGCTGTTGCTGTACCGCTCACGTGCTGAATACCGAGGGCAGTGCACGCGCTTCTTACGCCCACTTTAAAACACGAAAGCTTGATAAATAAATCCAGTTACCGTCCTCTAAGCTATGGATTATTTGTCACAAATGAAAGCACGGGAATTAATCCTATATTGCATGGACTGAAAAATGGGATGGAACTGTACTGCGTTACACGTTATACAGATGAAGAAATGAATCTGATGCAGAACTTCTGCCAAGTCATTTCTCAGAGTTGGTTTTAAACAACCCTCTATCACTAATCAGTAAAGACTGCCATACCTCCAGGACTATAAAGATCACTGATGGGATAAGCAGGGACACTTCTGGGATAACCAGTCAGATGAAGCAAAGACTTTCCCCCATGAAATATGTAGTGAAGCCAGAACTACAGTAACAGAGCTTTATCGCCAATTTATCCCAACCCCTTGACAGCAATGACAGAATAATGCTATGCTGTGACTTTCAAAGGAAGGTCAGTTTAAACTGAAAATGTTTATTCTGCTGCAGGTTGCAGAAGCAAATACAAAACATCTACACATGATTTTGCAGACCATTAAAAAAAAGATTTCCTACCTATTCTTTCAATTTTTGAGTGGTTACTTTATGGAGCTTCTAATTTCAGGCACCAAAAAACAAGTCAGAAGACATCCATTGAGCTAGATTACAACTCAGCACATACAAAACATTTGATGTCAGCTTGCTAAAGCAAGCCTGCAGAACAAGGCTAGAAAGCCTTGGTCAAAAGCCAAGATCATGGCTAACAGCTGATGGACAAGAACAAGCAGCTCGACCTGATCTTGGAGCACCACTCTGAGCAAGACGCAGCATTTCCAGATCCATGTTTTGGGAACGGTACCTTGGAACAGGCGGAGGTGGTGGCGGAGCTGCTCCCCTTCCCCGCACAGGGACTCCTCGGCCACGAGTTGGCTCTGGTACACCGTTCAGATAGGAGAGCTCCAAGAATTGCTCCTGACAGATATCATCCATCATATCCTAAAGAGGGAAGACAGTCAACTCCAAAGAGCAGCTAACTAGACAGTCCCTGCTCCAGGATATCACAGGCTACCATGCTGGAACAAAAATGACCTAATAGTCCCGAATTAAAACCTGGTTAGTTTTACTGGGATCTTCCCAGCTGGCAGCAGCACGCGGCTGCCAGCTTTCTCCAAACCAGCCAAGAGGAGCCCGCTCCGCTGACGTCCAGGAGCCACAGCGCGCACGGCAGCCGTTCCCTGGGCACAGGACCTTGCTCACAGGAGGTCTGGAGGCATCCCAGGGATGTTGGCAAGATTTATTTGCAAATGTTGGAGGGTTCGGAGGTCAGGCAAGATACATCTCACCTCGAGCATCTTTCAACTGCCATTCAAAGGCAAGTGGCTGGCAGCGAGCCCACGTAACGTAAAACATACTGCCGTGCTCCCGACACACCGGGGAACAGGAGAGGATGCAGCCCGACGAGGAGTAAATGCCAATTTGCAAACGCAGGCTGTCTTCTCACTGCCTCACGAACGCAGTACGTTTCTGCTCCGCGCATTTTTATCACCCCAGGGGACGGAGCTCGAGGATTTGGTGCCAGTCCCTGGTGACCCGCGGGGGTCTTTGCGGCCCACCCCTCCCTGAGCACACATGCAGGCCGGGCCTCGCACCGCCGGTGTCATCAGAGGGGACCCTCACGCTGCCATGGCAACGCCACAAAGCGAGAAGCCTCCTACCAGATGTGTCTTCACAGCACTGCTGGCTTCCTTTGTGACTTCTCTGCCAATTTTCACGGGTTTAACACATTGTTTGAAAGCAGCGATAGATAAGACACTTTAAATAGCAAGGCCGCACGCTCGCTTTAGCGAGCCGAGGTTTTGTACATCCCAGGGGCTCCTTGAAGATGACCTCTTTCCTTCAGAGGCACTTCACACAGTAATCTCTCCTCCTCTCCGTGTCAGACTCATGAAAACCACTCAGTAACCGTACGCTTTTCCACACTTCCCCGCTGCCTGCAGCTCTCGAGTTCCACCCGCCCCTCGACCCTGAGGCAGAACACCTGAGCTCGCCCAGCTCAGCACGGCCGCACGGCGCTGGGCTCTGCTCAGCTCCCTGCCTGCCACGGCCCTGAATTACAGGCTGAGCTAGCCAGAAGCCAACAGCACAGCGTGCTTCCTTCCCATTTTGTCTTCTTCCTAATTTAGCGAGCAGTACTATCCTTTCAATAACGCGTGAGAGACTCCTTCAGGTACCTTGGTTCTCGTAGGCAACGCTCAGCTTTGTCGTATTACACGCTGGCACAAAACCCACGATGCTGAACATAGAGGTCTTACAAGCTTCACCGGTAGAAGACATGCCCCACAAGACAACAAGTGTCATCTGCATAAATGCCTGACAGGCAAAGAGAGGTTCCTTCACATCATACCCATTTAAAAGCAGCAGAAATATTGACTCAGACGTGTCTCAGAAACTAATCACAACACTAAGTACCACTACCAGGCTCAGAGGCAGTCACCCTCCTCATCCTCACATCATCCCTCCAGACCGGAGCAAACACTTCTGTACACAGAGTTCCTGACCTGACCAATACAATTTTCTAGCCATATTTCTATGCCCCTGTTCCAAATTGGAGGAACCCATCCAAGAAGGCTCTTCCACACCAGATCCAGATAAAATTATTCCCCTGCTAAAACTGACACATGGAGCTAGACAAGCTCTCCACTCACCCGTGTCCACATCTAAAACTGGGAAAGAAATACCTACTCCGAGTTTCCTATGCAATTGCCCTGAAGGTGTACTTCCTTCTAGTTACGATTAGGGGATTAATACATGACCTCATGCAAGATTAATGGGGCCATCTTAAGCTGCCACACACGCACTTACTACTCCAAGCTTCCTCAGCTACACCTTTCCTGTACCACAGGCCTTACACTGAGCAAACCTTAACCCACCTTCACCCTTCAATATGAAAAATAACATCGCTGTACATACTGGGACAAGGAACTTCTTGACTTCTTCCATGGCGTGAGCCATCAGAGCATACGCTTCACAAGGGGGTCCAAAAACTTCGATGAAGACATGCAAATCCATATTTAGATGAGCATATTTAGGATCTCCCCCTTTACGTAGTTCTTCCTCCTAAAACAAAGCATATTAGAGAGTCCTGAAACTAAATAAGCAGCAGCAAAACTACTTTTCTTTTCCCTTTTCCTAAGCCTTAACAGGTAATGTCCGTAAAATCATTTTAGCCATGCCGGTTCATGGATCATGTTAACCTCCTGTGCACATCAATATACAGTTTTACAAAAAAGCCACAAGCAACCTGCAAGTCTGTACCTTCCAGCTTTCTATAGCTGCCTTTTCAGGTGGCTACGGTATCTGTGTTAAACGCAATGATGCCAGCAGCTTTTTTTCCAGAAGATTAAGCGCAGGCAAGCGATGTTCTTCCTGTTCTACACCACCTTTCTGCCTAAGGAGCCCTTTACAGGGAAAGTGAAGCTTAATGCCTCAAACACGCCTGCTCTAACTCTGCTCTTTGATACCTGTGTTATTCAGCTGGCTTTATGAAGCTGTAAGCAAGCTAGAAGCATACAAACTTCTCAGTCTGCTAAAGTAGAAGCTGAATTAAGTTAAAGCCCCATTGTTTGTCAGCTCAATTTTAGGAGCAAGCAGGACGAAAAAAATGTTTCAATTTTTTCTGCTCAAAAAACCTCCCAGCACTTCATGATTCACTAAAGATTACCAGGAACAGACTGCTCCAACGTCTTCAGCGAACCATGAAAATCTACAGATTTCAGAGGGGACATCTGGAAAAGGGAAATGCTTTTTTTTCCCCCCCCAGAGGGAAAACTTATTCCTTTAGCAAATGACTTTTCAAGGAGTAGCTAGAATTGGTTCTTACTTTAAAGACCTTGCACTTCACCTTTCATATAAGCTACCTCTACACCGGAGGTACCGTATATCACAAAGATGACTGGTTTCTGCAAGTATCGCTTATAAAGAACACAAGCATCACACTTCTCCCCCAGCCAGGAATGCTCCCAACAAGCACAGAACGTTTTCAGAAAGGTGACTTCCTATTGCCTTCACTTTCAAATTTCCATCTACAAAATGCTTTGAGGACCTCTGCTTGTCACAGCAACGTGCAAGGCGTAACGTATGTGTACGGCTACAAGGGGGGTGCCCTTACCTTTGCTTTATCTCGCATTGAACCCTTCCCAAGCACAGATATCTTAGCACCAGTTTCTTCCTGAAGTCTCTTGATGGTGTTGCCTTGAGGTCCCAAAATCTTTCCAACAAAATTGAACTGTAAATACAAAAAAAGTTATTTAGCTCCAAAACTCAGTAACATTAACGAAAACTTCTGTCAATGTTACGCTGGCTTACAAGAAGTTTAGTCACACCACTTCTCATCTCACAAAAAAAAAATCAGAGCAAAAAACGCACAGGAAAACTTAAATTCCAGAACATTCTTTCAATGAAAAAAATGCTCCACCAGAAAAGAGCTAATTTAACTCACGTAAAGTGTTTAATTCTAACTGCTACTCTCCAGTGGTTTTACAGGCAGCAAGCCTTACGAGTTAAATGTGGTCTTAACTGTAAAACAGAGCTCTACACATGGAAGTCTGTTCTAGCAATGAAAAGATCACAGCTACACATCACCATTTAGCTTTATCCCGAGACATGCTAGAAACGCAATGTATTAGAAATAAGATCCTGCAAGCTTGCATAGGACAAATTCTGTAGCGATTCCAGCGGCACACTGGCATAACTCCTGCTGACACTTTGACAGCTACTATCTCTAACATTCAGCCATAAAATCCATAGAAAATAAGCAAATCACAGAGATTCAGTAAGCTATTTTCTGGCCCTCACCTTGGGGTACTGTTTGACAGGTATCAGAACTCGTTCTTTCAGTTTCATATTCTTGTGAGAAAATAAATCCAGGTAGTTCTCTTCCTCATCCTTCTTTGTTGTTTCACCCTTCTGAATTTTTTCAATTTCTAAACAAGATAAAAATAGGGCTGCTTATATTCCTCAAACAAGCATCATTTTAGAGTTGGAATCGTAACAGGACACACCACCCTCATCCTCTGTCAACACACCAACATTTACTGGGTTTATTTGTACTACTGGAACCTGGGTAGACAGGACATCTTTAGTGCTAGCCCCGCTCCTCTCTTCCTCCCTTCACAGCTAGGGACTCCAGAAGGCCAAAACCAGGACAACGAACAAAAATGAGAACAGCAGAGTGCCCTACAAACTGCTTCATCAGTTCAGAGGGACGCTGTAAGCACAGCTCTGAGACCACTTCTGCTGTGCCGTTCCCTCTCAGTCCCCAAACTCGTGCCTGTGCAGCGAGTGCAGCACCCACCTGCAGGCTCCTGAACCTCGGGGGGGCCCAGCCCCACTGCGCACCCCTGCTTTAACGCAGCAGCCGTCAGCAAAGCAGGCGAGTTGTATCACTCGAGCTGATGTGCTAGCTTCATCTGTAATTTAAACTGTGGTCTCATACATTGACACTACATTTCTGCTAAGTTGAGGACATTCCCAATAAACAGAGGCCCAACTCAGTGACATTCTCGAGCTGGGACTGGTTTACTAAATTCTTACAGACTTCACGTGGTTACGTGAGTGCACCTTTGTCACCCAGGCAATCGATCACTTGGTGTAAGCCGTGAGCCTCAGGCACACCCGCCGTAAGCATCACAAGTCCCTAACTCGACTCCAGCAGTGTAAGGACGAGTTTTTCTCTGTCAAAGAGAGATTCTGGCGTTTAATTGTACATGGAGTTACGGAGTCTTGGAAGAGCACTGAGGCAGCCTGACTGACCCGCAGGCACCCTGCGGCCCGGGGGGATCTGGAGGAAAGTCCCAATTACCTCCTGGAAGCAGTCATTAAGGTAGGCCAGTTGGGAACTAGTGCTCACCACCTCCTCACACCTGGCCAGAGGCTAAACGTCCTCTGAGAGACGCCGGGTGACAGTCACCCCAACAGAGAAGAACCCCCAAGCGCATTTTGGTCCAACCCCAACAGCTGGCCGCACCACGCACGGCCATCCCGAATTACTACTTAGATACTCAGTGAGTAAGGGCCCTTCCGTAAAAGCCACACTGCGTCGTTTCGGCAGCAAACCCAAGAGCTATAAATACCTCTTCTGAGTCGAAAGTGCTCTAGATACAACTTCTCACGTCTCGGGGGGGAAGAGAGAGACGCTTTCACAAGATTACACGCAGAACTGGATCAGAGCTGCAGGGCAGACCTGAGGCTGCAGGCTGCTGACTCGTCGCCGGGCGTTAAGGAGGGCAGCTGCAGCGGCTTGCGTTTCCTGCGATTTCTGTCCGTGTCAGGAACGAAGAGCCCGACACTGAGCGTTTGTGTTCAGGGCTTTCGAAGACCGGCAGAGCAGGTACTCGGCACGCCAGCCACCCAGTCGTTTTCCCATATAATGGGAACAGAAATAGGAGCGCTGGGTTTACCATCACACCTCTGCCCGGGCAGGCAGGCACAGCCCAGGGGCTGAGCACCACCGCTGGCACCTTTCAGCGGGCCACAAGGAGGCCCAGCAGCTGGGCGTGCAAGCAAAAAGCCCTCAGGGAACACGCGGAACGATCAGCGCTTGAACTTTTGGGTTACGGGCACCCTCACGCAAACTGTTTTTTAGTTCAGAGATCCAAATATAGATCCTGGGTATCGCGTTGCATAATTACGAAAAAGGCCTAATTTTTCTTATTCCTACTTGCAACAGCGCTTTGGATCCTTTACAAAGCTGTTACCATGACTCCTCGGTTTAAGGAAATTGCTGGATGTAATCAGCTTTGAAAAAATAGCTTGAATTCTTGCTTTACAAAGAAATGACTTTCTGAAGACAGTACGCAAACATAACAAAACAGAAGTTCAAACACTGTCAAATGGATAGAACAGACAAAGGAGATGGCTGCCTCGGTTAGTTTTACGTATAGGTTCTAAAATTTTAGCTATAAAAACACATCAGAGAATCAAGCTTTGGAACCTAAGGGTTGCATTGGTGGCCTCTTCACTGATTAGGTGTAGCTTTAGATCCTGTAATAGAAATGAGATCGCCTCTCCAGTATTGTGGCTCTCCAAAAGCAGTATTTGTGAAAAAGCATCCTGCGTGTTAACGAGAGGCACTTCCTCTGCGCACACCAAGAATAAGAGCACCCTTAAACTACCTCGCCAGAACCCAACGTGATCAGGTGTCAGCCCCTGGAAACCAGCGAGCCCCATTTCACAACAGCCACACAGCAAAACCCATTCTGCCTCGTGCAGCAGCAGCAGCTGGGACCCGGTCTGGGAAGGCAGCAAACCACTAAACATTTGCTGAGGAGTGTCAGATCCACTACGCTAACTCTTCAAGGGAAACCCAAAATATGAGAGAAGAAAAAAAAACAAACCCTGGCCCAGAGGGATTACTCCTGGCGTTCTCGGTCAGCACAGGACCTCGCAGCCCCCTTCACGCCTCCGAACGGGCTCCAAGGCTGCCAGCGGGTGAGGAGGGACCAAAGACACGCGCAACGTGCCCTGTGCGTTGCTCCAGCGTTACCCAAACGCGTTCTGGCACGAGCTACGCGGCACGGAGCAGTGCTGGAGGAACTGCCGGGCGGCAGCAGCGTGTCAGAGCACTTACTGAGACGAAGGAGAAGCATACGTATACCTTGAGGGGTTAAGCATGCCTCACTGCAGTGCTGATTTTATAAAGCCGTGTCAGAGGTGCAGCAGAAGGTTACCTTCTTGCCACGGGGAATGTCAGCAGGCTGGCGGCATGCGTGGCAGTGGTTCCCAGGACTTCGTGGGGGAGAGTGATTGCATTGTCTCGGAAGAAATCCTAAGGGGTAGGTAAAGGGGGTTGGTAACGCCGCTGCTTCGCAAGGAGGAGGCTAAGCAGCCACAGCGCTACTCCTGAGCTCAGCCCAAACCTCCTCAGCACTGCCCCGCAGCACGCGGGTGCTCCGCAAGCAGAGACACCTTCCGTCCACCCCTAACGCTGAGAGCATCACCTTCACAGCGTGGTTGTACTGACCCCGCGGCCCCAAAGGAAAACAAAATGAAGCGTTTAGGGGTGGGAGCCTCTGGAAGAGGGCAGGGCCCCACCTCCCATGCTACCGCTCCCTACGGGGTCTGATCCCCCAGGGGAGGAGGCAGGGACCTGCTCCTGGGCGGACTGGGCCAGCTGCGAGGCGCCGCGGGGCCGGGCAGCACAGGGAGAAGGGGCACGGGGAGGAGAAACATCGCTGAAGCAGGAGGAGAAAGGCCGGAGGTGAGCTGCGAGAGATGGCACAGGCGGCGGAGGCAGAGTCCCGGCAGTGAGAGCGCCTGGCGGGGCTCGGCAGGACGAACGCTGGGAAACGTGGCAGCGCCAGCGCACGGCTCGGCTTGTGACATCGGGCACGGGTCTAAGGCGGCAGTTACAGCTCCTCGGGGGGCCTGGGCACACGCTCGGAAATGCAGGGATTGAGGTAACCACCTCCGTCTCCATCTCGGCACTGCCCCAACTCCACGCCGAGAGAGATGTGCACATCTTGCTGCTTGGGTTTCACACAGCTCCTCGCTGCCCCGTGGCCTCAGCCCATCTCTAGTCCTGCTGCTGGGTCCTTGGGAGCAAGGCCACTGCCCGCCCGCCCAGCCTGCCCGCGCAGCCTCTTTTCTTCCTAGGAACACACACAGACGAGACGAACCTGGCACGAGGAGCAGGCAGTCAGCAGGGGATTCTGCTGAGGGCTCCTGCAACGCCTCGCGCTGCCCCCGCTCTCTCCTCTCATGTGGGGACCTGCTCTCGTCCCCGACCCACTGCTCCCAATCCGCTCCTCAGCACCCCCTGATCCCACACCCCTGGGGGCGTTTGATGCCCTCTGAGGGTGCCTCCCAACCCCTAACGCTGTGATTCTGCGACGTGGAGGGCTGTGGTTAACGCGGGGACCCACGAGGTGCCGGCCAGGCAGAGACGTGCAAGGGGAGCAGAGGTGGCTCCCGCTCCGTTTGCAGCAGAGAAAGCTCAGAGGCGAAACTGCCAGCTCCTTCCCAGGAGAGTTTCTCCGTGACATGAAACAAGCTAAGGTCAACAGGAGAACTCAGAGAGCCCTACGCCTAGCTAACATCAGGGGGCACCTCCTGCTCCGTGCCTGCCAGAACTCAGCTCCTCCAGCCCTGCCTCCGCAGCACACGGGGGGCAAGCCAAGGCGAGGAGAAGGGATTTCTTGTTCCTGAGGAAAAGGAAGGTCACGCAGACCCCGAATCACGGGGGTGGGAAACTGGCTCGTATTCCAAGGTGCAAGAAACCCCAGCTTTCAATTCCTGCTCAGGGTGCTGCGTAACAGCCCCCCGCATCTAGCTGCTCGACTGCCTTCTATCACACAGCACATTGTTTGAGAACCGCTATTACATCACTCTGCTGCCCTTCATCTCGCTCCTAAACAATGCTGATTTTTCTTCAGGAATGCTAAATAGTTTTAGAATTACACAAGTATCTCAGACTGCTTTCAGATCCTGTTTCTAAAGGAGGAGGCTCGGTGTCAGTGCAGACCTCCTGCGGGGTTCTCCCTCCAGAGAGCAGGCAGGAGGAGCAGCTTGCATTCCTGAGAAGGGGCTGGGATAGGAAGATGGCTGACATTCAGTAACCAGCCTTTTTGTGTGTGTGTGCGTCTGAAAATCACTTTGCTTAAGTCGTGCTACACGTACGCACTACAAGCTTTGGCCCAGACCTAAATTCCAGAGTAAGCTGCAGAGCAGTTTCTCCAGCGTGACATCCCCAGGGGCTGCCGCGGCAGTAGAGAAATTCTGAGCAACCCGGGCGAGCTGGGGAGCAGTCGGTCATCTGCACAAGTCGCTTGCCTAAAAGCTCAGGTTTATTTCAGGTTTTTCTTTCACCAGCTTCTTGCTCCGACTGCCCTGAGTTTGGGCTGCTGGTGGATGCTCCTAATGGGCAGCAACAACCAAAATATCCAAAGCAAGCGGGAAGCATCTGGAGTTCTTCCAACGATCAATGTTAAGTCTCACAAAGCAGCAGTCTACTATCAGCAAATTTTAAATTAATGAAAAAAAAACCCTCATAAATGCCGGTTGCGCTGCTCCGTGAAGGAAGCTTCGCTACGGGGCCGAGCGCTGCTCTTTGTGCGGGAATCAGCAAACTCCTCCGGCTGCGCTGGAGGCATCATCGCTGAGCTGCCGAGCATCAGCTGGCTGAGGGGTTTTATTAATGAAAAGCCTTAAACTGACGGCAAACCAGCTTACGGAACCGATCGATTTAGACCAAGATGTCCACAAACGAGGCCAATCTCCCCATGCCGATGCACCTCAGTTACTTGCACAAAGGGAGAGGGCAGTTCTGAAGAATTACTCCCCATGTCACAGGAGGAGCTAATAAAGCCCCTCGCGCTGCAGCGACTACGGCAACATCCAGCGTTTTAAAGCCCTGGACGAGCCCGTTTCAAAGCAGAACGACAAACGCCAGGGAGCCGAGCGCTCTGCTCGTCCGCAGGCTAAACCTGCGTCCGTCCTCGTGCTGGCTGCCTCCCGGCTCCGCGCCACGCACGCGTTAAGCGCCGAGTGGCACCGAATGCTGCCGCTCGGTCCAATTTTGAAGCTGACTTACGGGGTCTGGAGGCAGCTGAGCCTACCCGATACGGCCACCGAGAGCGGGAGCAGCAGCTGCACGGCGGAGATGGGGAGAAATCAGAGCCGCCAGGCGATTGGGCAGCGATGGGGAAGGAGAAGGCCGGTCGGGGCGCGGAACAAAGGCTGCCATTGCCATCCCCTAGCTCGGCCCATCAGGAGCACGGAACGAGCTCTAACCCGGCTTACCCGAGGGGAAGATCGAAGGGCTCACAACCCGCGCCCGGCAGGGACTCAAGCGGCCGCTACGCGGAGAGCCCCGCTGCTCCCCGTCCTCCCGGGGCCCCTCTCCCCCGGGGAAGCGAAGGGCCGGCCCCGCCGCGCTCCGAACCTCCCCCCCCCGCCGCCGCCGCCTCCGGGCTCGACCCACGCCGGCGAACCGCGGGCTGCACCGGGGCGAACCGAGGCCCCCAGCACCGGGCTGCTCCAACCCGCGCCTCCGGGGGGCAGCGGGCCGAGCACGGGCGGGCCCCGCCGCCACCCCCCCCCGCCCCGGGAGCTGCCCGGCTTCCCTCCCGCCGCCCCCCGCCCCGCCGAGCGCCGGGGGTCCCGTCCGGCCCGGTACCTGCGGTGAGGAGCTGCATGGCGTGCGTGAAGGACGGGTCGAGGCTGTCCTTCTCGGCCATCAGCTCGGGCAGGTACTTGTTCTCGGGCTCCAGCTTCCCGCCGGCCCCGGGCAGCAGCGGGGTGGGGGCGGCGGAGGAGGAGGAGGAGGAGGAGGAGGAGGCGGCGGCGGCAGGGCCCTGAGCGGCCGAGGCCGTGCCCGCGGCGCTGGGCGGGAGCAGCGGCGGCGGCGGCTGCGCCCCGGAGCCGGCCCCGCGGCCTCCCCCGCCCCGGGGCGGCCGCCGCGGAGGGGCTGAGCCTTGCCGGGCACCGCCGCCGCCGCCGCCGGGCCCCGGGCCCCGGCCCATGCGGGCGGCGGGGTCGTCGCGGCGCTGCATGGGGGGGGGGCGGGGCGAACCGAACCGGGCCGGGCCGGGCCGGGCCGAGCGGAGCGGCGCTGCCACACCGTCCGCCGCGGCGCCACGGCCGGAAGTGAGCGGCCGGAAGTACCGCCCCCTCGGTTACCCCCCCCCCCCCCAGCTCCCGCGCGACCACCCCGCGCGGCTCCGCGCCTGCGCAGGGCGCCGGCCTCGCGGCCCGCCTCCCCCCTCCCCGCACCACCCCTCACGGGGACGCGCGTGCGCAGAGAGAGGCTGGCGGGTAAAGAGCGGAGCGCGCGCGCATGCGCAGTGCTGGGGCCGGGAGGGGGAAAGAGCTGCGTGTGGGAAGGGAGCGCGGCGCTCTCGGCTTCGACTGCGCAACGCGCAAGCGCTGGCGGCGCGACATTAGTCCTGGGCGGCGCGAGAATTGTCCCAGGTGACCTCAACGCGCGTTGCGCACAGGCTGTGGCGCCGGAAGGGGGGGGGGGGTAGCGGCTGCGCGCATGCGCAGTTGGCTGCCCGCGCGGGGACGGCGCTGAGGTGCGAGGCGGCGGGGGCCGGGCCCTGAGGGGACCCTGAGGGGGCCATGAGGGGGCCTGAGGGGCCCCTGAGAGGCCCCTGAGCGGGCTCTGAGGGGGTCTATAGGGAGCTCTGAGGCCCAGGGAAGCAGCCGTGATCGTTTCCCACTGAGGGTGCCCGCCCCACCACAGGGTGTGTCTGTGCGGGGTTCCGTTACCGTGGTTTTGGTTTTACGCTCACGGCCCAAAGCCACGGCCTTTAGAGACTGGTGAACCACGCGTACTCGTCCCCTTAAGGACGCGAATCTCATTTGGTCTTTCCGTGTCTCGTGACAGGGCCCAGTTCGCAGCAGCCGCTCGTGCGGGGCTGGAGTCGATGTGCGTGGACAAACAGCCTCCGTCGGCAGCAGGTAACGGCGCGCCTGGACCCTGTGCTGCCCCCTCGCCTCCTGGGTGCTGGTTCTAAGCAGGACCTGCGCACAGCCGTCACTCAGCAGTCAGTGCCTGGGTGCTTCGGTGCCCATAAAGCCTCGGCTCTGTAAGGAGCTCCTGGTGTTGGCAGCTTCAGAGCTGCGTGGCTCCCTGACACGTGTGCCTTCTCTGCCAGGTCCTTCCTCGTTCACAACGCTGTCTCTTTCACCCCAGGTGTAAATCTTCAGTGTAATTTTGGGTATGTTTCACTGAGATTCTCTTTCCTTGCCTGTCCTGTCCTTACAGCTGCATTACTTGTAAATGCTGTGGCGCCTTCCTGGAGCCAGGCGGTGCTAGCTCTGCTCTTGGAAACGCTGTCCTCGCCCCAGGGTTTCCACCTGCTGCCTCAGTCATACCGTGCACGCGCAACTTTCCCCTTGCTGCAGCCAGCCCCTCTGCTGTGCTTGTGCAGCTGTGGGGGAAGGCTGCCACCAGCCATTTGATCCGGACCCATCCCTCCAATAACTTCAGCAAAAAGAAATCCACGTGGCTTTCCTAGAGTTTAATTTCTAGAGGAAGGTTGCCCGATGGGGCCCTGGTCTGGAAGTTAGGAAATCTGGGACCGGTTTCCAACTCTTTCCAGGCTTCTTGAGTGGAACTGGACACTTAACCCGTCAGTTCCCCATCTGTAAATTGAGCTGCTACTACTTCCTTTGTCCTCGGACTGTTCGATCTGCTGGGGCGCAAAGGGGCAGAGATGTGTCTGTTACGACCTTGCGGAGCCCACAGAGAGAGCAGCGCAGCCCTGAGCTCAGCCAGAGCCTCCAGCAGCCACTGAAAAAAGAGTCGCAGGGTGTTAAAATGGACGCGGTGCCCTCCTGGATGGGGCAGGGCGACGGGCAGAGGAGCGACAGCTTTCCTCTGGCCGAAACCGGGAGGTGGGTCCGCCGCAGGGACGGCGGGGGTGCAGCCAGGAGCCGGCAGAGCACCGCCTTTGTTGCGCTGCTCCCCAGGAAGAGGCCCGGTGGGCCGGGGCACCGGGCGCTATGCAAATGGTGTGCGTCAGCGGCCCCGCCGGGCCGAGGGGCCCCGCCGAGGGCTTCCTGCGGGCGCGGAGGACACAGAGGCCGCCTTGTTCCAGCCCCCTCGCTCGGCCGGAGCAGCGGCGATGCCGGCGGTGACGGCCCGCCCGCCCTGCCCCCGGCCCCTGCTCCGGTAACTTGGTCTCGGCAGGCAGGGGAGGCGGCGGTAGGCTGCGGCTCCCGATGAAGGTACTCCTTACGGGGTTAACGGGCGCTGCCCCGGGGCGCTGCGCGAGCCCAGCCCCCGGCCGAGCGCTTCCCCCCGCCGGGAGCCCGGAGCGGTGTCCGGATGCCCTCTAGCGGGGCCCGGCCCGGCGGCGGCTGCACCCGCGGGGCAGCTTCCGGGGGAGAGGAACCGAACGGCGCTGGGCAGAGCCCCGCCGGGGCGGTGCCGCCCTCCGCAGCCCCCAGCTGCGGGCTCCCGGGGGCGGCTCCGCCTCGGTCCCCCCGGGCTGCCCTCGGCGGGCACGGGGCCGGGTGGGAGGCAGGGGCAGGAGCCGGGGGCGGAGCGGGGAGCGGGGCCCGGAGCCGCGCCGTGCCCGGTGAGGCCGCCTGGGGGCCGGTACGGCCCGGTCCGGTACAGCCTGGTACGGCCCGGTACTGCAGCCCAGGTCGCCTCCTTCAGCCCTCGAGCGCCACGTGGCCGGGCCGGGGAGCTCCGGGTCCCGTTCTCCGCCCCCCGCCCCGCGCTCTCGTGCCGGCCGCTCCGCGTTTTGAGGCAGTTTGGGTTTTTTCCCCCTTTTCCCTTTTTTCTCAATGGGAGCGGCCGCGCCCGCCGGGCGGAAGGCGTGGGAACGGCGAGGCGGGCCGAACCACCGGGCGGGGGGGGAGCGGGCCGTACCACCGCCTCCCCGCGCGGGGGGGGTGGTGCTGGCGTGGAAGGGCCGGCGCGCACGTGGGGCCGGAGGGCGAGTCCAAGTGCGGCGGGGGGGCGGGGCGGGGCCCAGCGACCCCCCCCCCCCACTTCCCCCCCCCCCCCCAGGGCTGCCCGGGAAGGGCCGGGCCGGCGCCCAGGGGCGGGGGGGGCCGTACCACCGCACCCGCCGCGCGGGGGGGGTGTCGGCGCTGCGGTGATGGCGGCGGGAGGGCGGTGGCGGCTCCCCACAGCCCCGGAGCGGGCTCCGCGTTTGGTTCCGTGCCTCCAGCCCGGTGAGCGGCGGCGGGGCTCAGCGGCTCCTCGCCGCGCTGCTCTCTTCACACCCACGTTCCCGGAGCACCCCCGCGCTGGTTGCAGATGGTCTCTCCCGGCGCGCAGAGCCGGGGCGGGCGGGCCGTACCACGGACGCCCCGCGGGGGGGAGGGGGAAGGGGGGTAGGAGGAGGAGGAGGAGGAGGAGGCGGCGGGGAGGCTGGGCCGTACCACGCGGCGCGGGGGGGCGCGGCCTGTGCTCCAGCAGCGTCCGGCGGCGCGCGGGCTCCCGGCTCCCTGCAGCAGCGGCCGGGCCCCGGAGGCCACAGCCCGGCCCCGGCCCCGGCCCCGGCCCCGGCCCCGCCGCCTCCCTCCCGCCCGCCGCGCCCGCCCGCCGCGCCCCTTCCCGCCCCCCTCCCGGCCCCGCTGCGTGGGAGGCGCCGGCCCCGCTCGGCAGAACGCCGACCGCTCAATGCCCGCGGTGAGGGGCCCGCGGCGGCGGGGGGGGGGGGGGTCGGCGGCGGGGGGGGGCAACGGGTGAGGAGGGGCCGCGGGAGGCCCCGCAGCCCCCGCCCCGGGGCGGGCCTGGGCCGGGGGGGGGTGTGGGGGGGCTGCGCTGCTCCCCTCGGCTTTTGGGGGGGGGGTTCCGGGCCGGGGGGATGGGCCTGGGGGGGCCGCGGGGCGGCTGGGAGCCCGTAGGGGGCCTGGGGGGCCGTTGGGTTCTGGGGGGGGGGCTCTGCTGGGAGGGGGGGGTCCCGATGCCCTGAGAGGAGGGGGGGGGTCATGGCTTGGGGGGGGCTCCGTGGGGTTTTCCTCCTTGCCGGCCCCCCCAGGAGGAGGTGGGTTTGGGCCCCCCCTGTCCTGGGGGTTTGGGAGGGGGCCGGGGGTCACCCCTCACCTGCGGGACGGGGCCGGTTTGGGGGCCCCCTGGTCACAAGCCCCCCCCCCCCCCGGCAGGTTTTTGGGGACACCGGCGGTTACGGGACCGGGGGGGGGCTCCCCTCCCCTGCGGGGTTGGGGTGAGGGGGCCCCACGGGGCGGTTTGGGGCAGCGGCTGTGCCTCGTACCTGGGCCTGGGGTGCTCAGGAGGGCTGCTCGCGGCCTGCAGCGAGGGCGGAGGTGGGGAGAGGGCCGGGGGGCGCATGGGGGCTTGTACTGGGCACGGGGGGGGGGGGGGTGCCTGGAGGTCTCAGAGGTGAGGGGGGGTCTTGTTGGTGGGCGTGCGGGGATGGGAAGCGAGTTGGAGAGGGGGTGGGAGGCCGGCGGGGCCGGCTGGGCGGAAGGGAGCCTGCCTCGTGTCCGCCCCGGGGGCGGCCGGGGAAGGGGAAGGGGAAGGGGCTTCGCTGGGAGCCGGGGAAGGGGAAGCGCGGGGGGGGGGAAGGCCTGAGCCGGGCTGGGGGGACCTCTTCCAGCCGGGGGTGGAGCTGGGCAGGAAGGGTGTCCGGGATGTGGTGGCTTTCCTGGGGCTTGAGCGGGGGGCAGGGTTGCGAGCGCCGAGGCCGGGCTGTGGAGCCGGGGAGAGGGCCGCCCGCGGGAGCTGACGGCGGGACGGGGGCCGAGGGTGCCGGGAGCGAAGGGCCGAGGCGGGGAGCGGCGTCCGTCCGTGCTGGGTGCGGCTGGGGTTCGCCCGGCGGCGGGGGGCCGCGGGTCCGGGGGTGTCGCTGTCGCGGCAGCGGCCCCCGTGCCCTCCTGGGGAAGGCTCCCGGCGAGGTTGGGTCACGGCCTGCGTTTTCTCTCGGGGCAGCTGCGTGCTGGTTGCTCTCGGCGTGAGGCGGAAAGTTGGCTCCTAACGGCGACCGTATAAAGGGAAAGCGGCCTCAGAGCTCCCCGAACGAAGCGGCCGGGTTCTGACTCAGAACTGCAGTCAGTATTTAAAGGAGGGGAAAAAAAAAAAAAAAAAAGATAAAACCCACCGCCAGCAGCAGCAGCCTAAAAACTCTATCTTCTTATGACTCAGCGTGTAGAAATACTTCGAGCTGGTGAACTCAGCTGCTGGAAAGGAAAGGCCGCCGGGAGCTGGAGCCACGGGGAGGCGGCTCCCGCGTTCGTAGGGGTGCGCGGCCGGGGCTGCTCGCGGGGTCTGGCGGGGATGTTGCTGCCTACGCCCCTGGGAAAGGCGGGTTCTGCCTCTGTCCCTCGGCACGGGGACGCCGGCGCGGGGCTGCCCTGTGGCCGCAGCCGGCTGCCTCGCTCCTGCCGCCGGACTTTGCCCCGTGCCGGAGCCGCGCTGGGGAACGGCCGGGCGGCCTCCGCTGCCTCGTCCTGCCAGAGCCGGGCCGCGCCGGCCTCCTGCGAGGGCACGTTTCCGTCCTTGGCTCGAGGAGGAGAGTCCCCAGCTGCAAACACAGCTCTCGAGGTGCCGCAGGGCGAGCGGGGACGCTTTGGAAGCGGTGCGGGTTGTGTTGTGGCGGTGTCTTCGGAGGAGACCTGCGGGTGATGTACGGGGGCGCTGGCAGAGGGAACTCTGCGGTGCCTGTTGGACTTGGACTAGTCCGGCCGCGTGTTTGCCTGTTAAAGAGCTGGGGTGTGAAACAGCTCTGACCAAACGCTGGAAAAAGAGACCTAAAGGCTGAGAATCCGGGCTGGAAATTGCGCTCTGACCCACGTGAATCGCAGCGCTAGGCCAGGCTGGCACCTGCAGGCCGGTATCTGAGGCGGATATCCCGAGAACAACGTGCCTGCAGAGGGGCTGCTGGCTTCAGGGTCGCCTCGCGGCTCTTTTTGCTGATTGTGAAGGGCGAAAGGAGCCTGAAATCTCTCGATCCCTTCTTCTCTTCTAACCTCGAGTGCCGCGTTGCTGTCTCTCCTCAGGGCGCTGTTGCACGTATCTTTGCTCCCCCTTCTTTCTCTTCTTCGTGCTAACAAGTTAAATTCTTTCTGGTGATCTACGCTGAGAGCCTGGCTCTGCTCGAAATAACGCACCGTGGATCTTAACAGTTGTGACGTTGAGGACGTGCAGTGACATCTATCAGCAAGCCTCGGTTTCAGTTCCGAGGCTGGCTTTAACTGCCACAGGAGCGTGGACGAGGAGCCAGCTCTCCACGAAGTCATTTTTCCAGCAGAGGTAGATGGCAAATTCAAAGTGAGATGAGTAAGATGCAAGTAATTGGGCTCCGTAGCTTCACGGAATAATATCCCTGTTGCTGTGCGGTTGGAAATCGCTTTCAAGTCCTGCTCGACTTGTTAATGTTTTTTTTTTTCTTTAGGAACTTGATCCTAAAGTGTGGGAATGTTTCCTCCGAACCGCTGGGGAGGCCGGTGACCTGGCGGTGTATTTCCAAAAGCCAGCAGTTGGTGCAGCTCAGCTCGCCCTGCTGATGTTCAGAAACTAGTTTAGAGTCACGTAACCGTGAGGTGTTGCCTAAAAGTTACTTTGGATTTTAGGTGACTAAGTTGAGTGCGATTTTTTGGTTTGAAGAGGATAATAGTGAGCTCGCATTCCTCCTTCTTTGGGGGGGGATTTGGTTTACACTTCAAACGCTTCTGCTAACTTCAGACTTTTTGGGTACGCAAGCAATATTCAAATGTGTCTTCTGAAGGATTTTTTTAACCAGGTGGTGGGTGGGGAAGGCGTTCAAAAAACTCCCCAGTGTCGGACCAGCCTTGCTAAGCGGCGGAGCGGGTTCTGTCTCACAGGGAAGGAAAACGCCGCAGCGCCACGCACGCGTGCCGGCCCTGTCCGAAGGGCCCGGGGACTGTGCCTAATCGCTTCGCCGCCGAGCTTGCCAGGACGGCCTTCTCCGTGCGCTGATGCCTGCGTTGGAGATAGCGGCTGGACCTCACCCAAACCGAGGGACGAACGTCTTGTGTGCGGTGCCCGAGTTTTGGCTCCTTTGCGGAGTCGCCTCGCACGGCACATCTGACAGTTCTTACCGCTTCCTGATGCGTCGCTTTCAAATTGAGACTTTTTTTTCTTTTTAAATCCGGACTTTTTTTTTTTTTTTCAATCTTGCAGAGGCGGATTTGTATCTGCTGCTGTCGGTTTTACGGCCTGGGACGGAGCGACCGGGGTAGCGCAAAAGGAAACGCATGAGTCACCGGCAGAACTTGTCAGCGCGCGGGGAGGGAGCTCCGCCGCGGGGGTGGAGAGGGTGGAACAGTCGGATTTCTGACCTCACCCCTCCCGAGGCACGTGTCGTCCCGAGCAGGCTTCCTTCGGAGCGTGTTCAAGAACTTTTTTCCAAGAATGCTAGCGCCGGAGTTTCTCTTCTCTGCGTGCTAGGGGAGTTGGTGCTTTGGAAAAGGTGGTCGCGGTTCTTAGCGTGTTCAGGCCGACTGCTGTTGGGGCTCTCGCTGCAGATCTTCCTTCAGGGCCGGGTCTTCAGGACGTTTCTGGTGGGGCGTGGGCGCAATGCGGGTCGCTCGGAGGGGCGATGGAGGAAGGGGAAGTGAAATGCACAACGCGTAGCGAGCGTCAGGAAAAGCAGGGCCGCAGCGCCCTGGCAGAGTGGAAATTTTCACCCTCGGGTTTTGCACCGGCGGCGCAGCGTGGCGCTGATTTCACGTGTGCGAATACAAACCACAGGAATGAGGTTTTATTGAAGAGGAAAAGGAAAAAAAAATCAGCAGCTCGTTACCTAATGTCATTAGCGTTGAACGTGAATTCCCACTTACGGGGCAAAACGAGCGGAGGCGCTTTCAAAATACCGGTCTCCAAGCACCGAAGTGTTCTTCTAACGCCGACCGACAAATTAGCGGGCTTTGCTCCGCATCCTGTGCTCCGGCTTATTTTGAAAGGTGATCCGGGTGACCTTTCCAAAGGTATCTGTGTTTTGCAATCCGGGGAGGCTGCAGCTGTTGCGGGCTGTTGAGCTGTCGCCGCGCAGCTCAGGAAGCCCTTCTGGCCGCGTGCTTGGGAGGCGGTGGGACCGGGAACTCCCTTGTGCCTTGTTAATACTTTTTTTTTTTCATCAGATCCGTGTCCCCGAGCTTGCACAGCTCCAGTACAGAAGGGAAGAGCCCTGCTGAAGCGTCTGATTCAGGAGCCAGCGCGCTGCTGGGCAAGACGAGCGCTGCAGCTGGGCTGGTTTTCTCCTTGAGGCAGTCTCGAGTCAGGTTTCTGTCAAGTCAGGAATTCATTCAACTCTTCTCTCTGAATTAGCTAGCTAGCCTAAATAAACAAACAGGGGTGATTAATGCCTGCCCCTCGCTTACATGGTAGGGATATTCGTAGGATTTTGGGACGTTCTTCTCAGATTGGCCCCATTAGGCTTCGTCAGGCGTTCCCCGCAGGCAGGGCCGCGAGCTCGTGGTGGAACTTAAATGAGGCACGGCTGGAGGTGCAGGGACTGTCACAGCCCGCTGAGCCTGGCTGGGGAGATAGGCATCTCGATTGATGGTTATTCCCTGATAATTAAGTTAAACGACATCAGGAACTGACTGCCAGGCGTTTCCAGCTCCTCTCAGCTGCAGGAGTCGCTGCCGCTGCTGCCCCTGTTCCCCTCCTCTGGTTCCTGACGGAGCTCTCGCGCCCCATTCACCGCGTGGATGAGTGAGATGTCTGCTCCCTGCCTCAGACCAGCCACAAAAAGTGGGTTGCGCCCTGCTCCGCCTCACTTTCCAAGGGTAGGAAGAGGAGTAATCGGCCAAAAACCCATTTCTTGCGTTATGTTGTGCCGCCGTCGTTGCTGTTGGTCGTCATCGCCCTGATGGCGCGCAGCCCTCCTGGGATTTCGAAGTGGCGCCTCGCTTGCTGACACCGGGAGGGAGAACTTTGCAAGTGCTTACCTGGGGAGCTGAGAAGTTTCAGACAACGGGGTTTTTCCTGTTTGTCGTTCTCCTAATTAGAAGCCCGGTTTTTCTCACTAAACTTGAGCTACCGTTTGCAGTTGAAGTCACGGGAGGAAGGGACGTCTGTGTCAGCAGCCAGGCTGTGTTAAAAATAGGATCGGGCGCTACATAAACTTCTTATCCTTCTGGAAATCGTTTTTCAGACTTAAATACAGCGCTTTACATTTTTAATCACTCCTGAGCTATTAGGTAATTAAATGCTCTAGTAACATGCCTCCGGGGAAGGTAAGGTGGTGTCGTTCCTGCTCGGCAGATGAGTCAAGCTCCTGGAAGGAGCTTGGTCAAGGTCAGCCAGGAGCAGTCGCAGATCTGAGCGCAGGGCTCGAGCTGGTGATGCCCTGCGCCACGCTTCGTGTGCTGGAACCTGTCAGCTCCCCGCGTCCTGCCTTAATGGCTCGGTAAATAGTTTTTAAAAAACATCTTTCAAGTAATTGGGCTGAAATTCCCTCTGATCTGCTCGAGGGAGGAGAAGTGTAACAGTGATGACCTGATTTGATGCGGCTCACGGCTCGGGTAGCGCTGGAGGAGGCTCCTCCGACCCCGTTATTGCTGCTGAAGAGAAAAATGTGTAAAGGATTTGTTTAAATATGGCACAGTCGCTCTTCCCCCGGGGCGGTGTGCTCTGTGACGCTGTAAGCCGCTGGTACGCGGCTCCAAGCTCTGATCTCCTACACCAAGATGTGCTGATGACTGTTTTTGGTTTAAATCACCTTGTGAGGTCCTAAAAACTTGGTTTTGGGACTGCTCCTCTGGTGTAAGCCTTCAGGATGCGTCAGGTGGCTTGGGCCTGTGTTTAAATCCGGGGAAAACCCCATCCCAGGATTTCTGTGGGAAAAAAAAAAGTTTTCTGGCGTAGTTTTACAGGTGTGGGACACGTGTGGCTGCTGTAACTGTGGTGGTTCTGTGCTTGGTGTGTCACAGCCATCGCAGAGCGCAGTGCTTTGTAACGAACGTGGGATTCAGGAGCGCAGGTGAGGAAGTTGTGACAAATGAGCAAGAACTGACGAGCGAAAGGACCTGAATATTGTGTGCTTAGGTGGGACTCCTCCATCTGGGGGGAGGCTTTAATCCCGCGGTCGTCGTGCTGATAAAGTATTCCAGGATCCGCTTCTGAAGTCTGTATTCGAGTCGCTCGGCGAGAACTGCTTTAAGGTTGGGGGAGGTTATTGGAAACATCTCTGTTCTTGCCTCTGGCAATCTAATTAATGTATTTTTTTGGCATTGAAAGCTGTTCTTGAAGGAAATAATTGCTGTTCGTTGGGTGATTTTTGACTTCATGTCAGTGAAAAAGGTAATTTTGTACTACTTAATTTGACTATTTTAAAGCGAGGGTCTCATTAAAACATTGAGCACGCCACAGGTTCGGGGTGTGAATTTCCAGGCGCGCGTGTTTCCCTAATTGCATTCGCTGCAGTGTGCCACATTGCCCTTTTTGTTCAAGTTACAGGTTCGTGGCTTCTGGGCTAGTTTGGATTTTACTCAGCTGCTTTAAAACTTTTTCTTTAAAGAAGCAAAGTGTCTGCAGTGGGTCTCTGGCTCTCTGCTTTTTACGTACCTTAGTTCTTTCTGCTTAAGGGTCTGTGCTGGCAGCGCGCTATTCCAAAATAGGTTTCACCATTTGGTGGTTTCCCTGCCCAGCAAAGCTGGGTCCCTCCTCTGCAGATGAAAATTTGGTGCGCCTGAAGCCGCTCCGTACCTGCGAGGAGGTGACGAAGCTCGTTGCCTTCTGACTCCCTCGAAGACGTGACCCGTCGCTGCCCTACTTCTGCGCGCTCGGGAATTTCACCAGGCCTAGGAGGGCTCGTCCTGTGAGCCGGCAGGAGGTGGGGGACGGAGCGGTGGTGTCTGAGCGAAATCTCAGCCTGCCGTGCCGACGTCACGGTACCTGAAAGCTTCGCCGGCATCTTCCCAACGAGCTCGGCTTTGAGCACGCCGCTTAAAAACAGCTGAGCAAAGCCTGGTTTCACCAGCAGCAGCAACAGCCGGGTTGCTTACCGAGTGTTTCAGCCTTAACCCTCCCCCTTAGGGTTAGTTCGGGTTAGCTCCGTCCTCTCTCAGCAGTCCCGTCAGCTCTCGCTGCTGCTAAACCAGCTGTGTTTGGAATCCTCCGCTAGGACTGGGAGCTGTTGCCGCTGCCTTTTAACGCTGCAAAGGGAGATAAGTCTGCGGGTCACTAAAAGTTACGGCAGCGCAGTGACCGCTGGCTTGCTTTGGAAATGACGGATTCCTGGAGGATGCCTCCCTGCTGCTGATGGCAGCTCGGTGGCACGGCGCTGGTGACGCTTCTGGGCTACCAGCAGTGTAAACGCCCTCCTCTTTCTGCTCGTAGTGCTCCTGCTGTTCAGAAAACGAAGCCATCGCGTTGTGGCCACCGCCTGCGGTGCCGGGAGGCACGGCTGTGCCCGAGGTGCTGGGTCCAGCTCGGGGCTGGGGCTCTCGAGGCTGCGGCGACAGCTTCAGGTTTGTGCGTTGGACGCAGCCGTGTCCCGTCTGGTCCAAGCAACGCTTCGGAAATGCAGGCAGGCCTCCGTCTTGTCGAACGGAGAGCTTTGACTCGCAAGTGGTTCGTTAACTTGGGAGTGGGTCCTCGAAACCTGGCGCGAGGCAGAGAGCTGGGACGGCAGGCGAGCTGCCTGCGAGTGCCACGGCCCCGGGAGTTGGAGTCCGGGCTGGGGCATCGCTCACAGCTGCCGGCCCTGCCTCCGCGACGGCGCCTTCGCTTTCTGCTTGTCCTGATGGGCTTCGGGCTGCCTCGAGGTGAACGCTTGTTTTTGTTGGGCTTGGGAGTTGTTGGTTTTCCATTATCCTGCTCGCTCTGAACATAATGACTTAAAAAAAAAAATGTTAATTTTGGTGTAATTAGCGTCCTGTTTACCTCCTGCTCTTTATGACCTCGCTTGTTGGAGGCGTTAGTCACTGGCAGCGTGTTGTTCTGGGCAGTTTTAGTCATGCCTGTTTTCATAAATCGTCCTGAGTGGTAGGCGCTTGAATCAATGGTGCAGTTTGTTTGTGTAGGATTAGCCTGCTGCTTCCTCTCGGACGCTTACAGGCGGCAGCTGCACAGAGGCTTCTCCTGAACTGCTCGTCATTTCGGGGCTCTTCGTGCGGCATTGATCAGAGCCTAAAATCTGAGGTGATCGGAATCCTCCACGGGAGGAAAGGAAAGCTGCTTTGTGCTACGCTGAAAGAAATGACTGAGTTGGTATCGACTAATTTCAAAAGCTCATACCGCTGCTAATAGTTTAAAGCTTCAGGATCGTTAATAGTTGGCGGTTCTGGAATTTGAAGCGGGAGTTCCTCTTACGTGGTGTTTTCTTCTTTCCAGGTGTTCTGTTGGAATATACGTCGCACATTTATGGCGATTCTGAGCGTGAGGGCAGACTTCTGCCAGGCCCAGCACAGCATCCTGGCTGACAAGTGAGCCGAGAGCAGGGGGTTTCACGTGCCATAATTACTTTGCCTTGAAGATTCCAGACACAGCGAACACAAATATATGGGATATCTTCTGCCCATTGGAAGCATATTCCTTTTACTGACTCTAGCAAAACTAAGCGTCAAGAAAACAAAGTGGAGAGAAAACCTGCCCTTACTTTTTTGCCTCACCAGTGCCTAAATGTAGAACAGGCTGCCTAGTCTTGCATGTAGTCAGAATTCGTGGAGTCTGAAGGATACCACCTGCAGCAACTGAGGCCGAAGTTGAATTCAAGTGGATTCTGAAGCAAACCTGCTTTTCTAGAAGCGAAGTCTCTAAGGAACAAACACGTCGAAGCAAGCTCTGATCAATCCCAGCCATTTTAGTGGTCTTTTTAATGTTTTCTGCTGTGAAACGTTTCCAAGGTTATTGATTTTTTTTTTTTGCCCCTCACGCATTTTGTTTGCCATTATGAACCGTCCAGCCCCCGTGGAAATTACCTACGAGAACATGCGTTTCCTGATCACTCACAACCCAACCAACGCAACCCTCAGCAAGTTCATCGAGGTAAGGCAGGCAGATAAAACACCATCCTTCTTTCCTTCTGGGTTCCTCGCGTGCTCATCGTTTCTGTGGAATTATTCACACCTGTGGTTCACAAAGCTTTGACTGTGTTACTTGAAACAAGGCATTTTTTTCTTTAATATATTTCTTAAATACGTTGTTGACATTCTCTTGACAGTATGAGAGTTCTCTGATTACTTTTTTTCCAAATCTTGCACCTCTTTAAGTAAGAGAGACTGGGTGAGCTTCCATTTCAGAATGCAGCCCTGCACCCTTGCCGTTGTTCTTGTCCTGGCTTCTGAAGGACTGCGTGTTCTGTGCTCTAAACGTAATTTTTCATTAAATAATACGGTGCTTCTAATATATTGCTCATCTTTTGGCTTTTAAAGTAGCAATTAATGGAATTGTAACTGATTTCTGAACTTCCTCGTCCCTTAAAGTAGGATTAAGCGCAGTGCTTACACTGATGTTTAGTTTCTGGGCTATTTTCCCAGACTGCCCCGCTGATCCCAGAGCTGTCCTTTCTCAGGGATAAATGCTGGCACCTGAAGCACCTGACAGCTGCCTGGGTCTGACTGTGGGAAGAGTCCGTTACGAGGGACGGTGAAACAGGGCATTACTGACACAACAAGGTCTTAAATACAACAAAACTTAATAGTCGTTTGACCTGAAAAAATAGCAAATAGTTTCATCTACTACACGTACACTATCTGCCACCGAAGTAGTAGTACGGTGTATTTCTGCACTCCAGTTTGCTCCAAACCCGCTGTATCTTTGTGCCCTTTGTATCCAGAGGACTTTTATCTTGCCTGCGTAGGCCCTTTTCGTTCCCAAGAGATCCTGTCATCTGATACTGCTGTCTGACTGCAGCAGACTTCCATCACTTAGCAGCCTGCTCTTCACCGTGAGTCCGCTCATACATTACTGGTTAATTTGTTCTGAAAGCCACATTTTTTAGTCTCTGTTTTTTCAGACTGTGGATTGTCTTCCTTTATTAGGAGGCTTGAGTCTGGAATAGATACTGCTAATTGTTAAAAGTCATATTGACTCAGTCCAAACACGAGAGGAAATTCTGCTCGCTCTATCAACCTTCAAAGTGAACTGGAACAGCTTTTGTTTGATCTTCTGATTATTTATCTAGCACAATGTGCTACTTATAGCGCATTACAAGGAAGCTAGAGTATGGTGGTGTGTGTTCTGTTCCTCCCTGCCTCAAAATGTCAACACTGGCTGCAGCAACCAGTTCCAGGCTTCTATTTAAAGAGAAAAAGAAGCTGCATGGAGAGTATAAGCAGCTATTCTAATTTTGCTCTTACATATGCATTTTTTTCCACCCTGGCGTTTCCCCAGGGAGGAATAATTCGGGGGTGTTTCACGTTTATTCCTGTCACTTGTAGCCCTTATCCTAACGCAGGTCATAAACGCTCCTTTCACAGCTGGCCCTTGCTCCTTTGTCGTGCAGTCACCTGGGAGCCGTGCAGGTCGTACCTCTGGCGTGGTGTAAAATCTTTACTTTTGCAGCTGATGAGAAAGTTCTTGAATTTCTCCTCCTGCCGGTGTGCTCACATGTTTCCTTTCTTCCTAAAGGAGCTGAAGAAGTACGGAGTGACAACCTTGGTGCGAGTTTGTGATGCCACTTACGATCAAGCTCCTATCGAAAAAGAAGGAATCCAGGTTCTAGTGAGTTGTCTTTACCACTGTCTATAAATGAGAATTGCTCGTCCACGAGGGCTGGGGATAGCTTCGTGCTTTGGGAAGAGCTTATGGCTGTTTCGGACTGGCCAAAAACTGTGTGATCCCCTGCATCAGACGAAGCTGGTCTTGAGAAATTCTCTGTGCTTCTGTGAAATGTGCCTGCTGATGAATTTCTACAGCCCGAGTGCTTTAGTTGGAATAGAAATGTCTGCTCCTGGGTTTCTGGATTTGTTGAGATGCTCAGGATGCATTTTAGTGATTAGGTTGATACTAATCCAAAGAGAATTCACAGAGCTTTGTTCCGTTCAGCCTTGTGTTTCACACAACCCTGCTCAGTCCTTTCCTCTCCACACAGCACTTGTTGGCTTTACATTTGACCTTCCCAGGATGAAGATAAAGCTCCCTTCTCTCACGCTCAGAAGCTGCTGCCTGCTGAGCCCCCAGTGACACGGTGCTGGGTCGCTGCTTTTGTGTAAGACCCAGGTTTCCGTGGGCGCTTCCATGGGGTCGGTGGCTGGGAGCACAGCGCTGGTGCTTCCCTGCCGGGCAGGTGGAAAGAAATCCTCTGCTGCTGCTCCTGTTCCTGCACAGCGACTGCCTGCGTTGGCTGCTACTGCTGGGTGTTCTGAGCATTTTTTATTATTTTTATTTATTTTTTAGTAGGTGTGTGTTTGAATTAACCTTGCAGGCAGTATTTCTCCAGGCAATACTTCTGAATTATTGCAGTGTGTTAGATAGAATCAGTTCATTTTACTGGGGTGAGTAACATTCTGTTGTGAGGCCAGAAATTGCATCTCGCCGCCTCCTTGCAGGGAGTTGGTCTTCTCTTGGTGCTGCTCGTTGTGTGTGCTGGGTGGTGGCTGTTGGGTTTTGGTTTTTTAATGGCTCAGTTGGAGGAAAAACTTCAGTTTTCCATCAGGAGAAAAGCTCGTGCTCTGGCGTATCCGTGAAATTCCACGTACAGGTCAGGCAGGTTTCTTGGCTCCTGGCCCTGGTAAGCATTTCCTCCGGTTCCAGGCAGCCACGTGTGCCTCCGTGGTGGTGGAAAACTCGGTCATTCCAGGGCTTCCAGGCCCCTCCGGCCGCGCGCTGGAATAGCATTTTTGTTCCTTCCGGAGCTCTCTTGGGCTTAGGCACGCTGCGAATCCTCTAGCTGTGAGGCTTGTAAGCTTACCGGAGACTGGAAGGACAAACCTGTGGCGTGTAAGCCCTCGGAGCCCTGCTTTAAGCTGGGGCTTAGGGGATGTCAGGTCCCGCGGCAGAGCAGGGACCCGAGTTCCTGCTCGGAGACCGAAGGGCAGTTTCCCCACGTCCAGCTCCGCGGATGGCATTGCTGATCCCGATGGTCCCAGTCGTGATCTTGTCTTCGTAACTGACTGTATCGCAGCGGTGTTTGGCTGTGTGGGATCAGTTAACCAGTTGCTGACACGACCGTAGCTTTTCCTCCCCGTTAATGCGTGATTTTTCCAAACCGAGCCCCGCCGCTGTTCAGAAGCGGCGCTGAGCTACCAGCTGGCTGAAAAAATCCCCCATTTATTTAAAGCTAGTACTTGCCTGTAAAAATAACAAAGATTTGAAAACGCAGCCTGACGGAGCTTGGTGTCTGTTTTAAAACCGTCGAGGTCAGAAGCGTAGTGAGACCCCAGAGAACGAGAGCGTTTCAGCACAGCCCGCTCCCGTGCCGCGGTGCGGTGCCGTGCGGGGCACAGCGCGCAGATAGGTGCCTTGGCAGATGGCAGAGTGCGAAACGGGAGAGCGAGCTGCTCCGTGCCTGGCGTAGTACTACTGCGGGCGTGTTTATCAACAGAGATTAGGTCCCAGAGCCGGGCAGGGATGGAGTTAGGTTCTGGGGGTTTCTGTGCTGTTCGTACAGCTACGTTCGTGTGCGAGGCCTTGTAGTGTGAAAATGGTACATCAGAAAAAGTGTTTTTCCTGTTTTGTTTTTTTTTTGCACTGACTAGCAGTTAAGGAGGGCTGCGGTAGTTTTGTTTGTGGTAAGGATCTAGACACGTTTTGTGGTTCTGGATTTCTTTCCGCTCCGTGCTGTCGGGAGCGCCCCGGTAGAGCCGTGCCTTCGCTGCCGGCTGCTGCTTCGCCACGGGCCCTGGTATCAAAGGTGTGGGACGGTCCCACGCTGGTGGCCGCGGTCTCACCCTGTGCAGATGCCGGCAGTTCTGCCGCACCTGGGCTTTGAAGAAAAGGGAACTTTGTGGCTTCACAGCCCTGGCGCTGCCCTGGGTCAGCCCCGCTCTGCGCTGCCGGTCCTGCGGATGTTGCTGGCTGACAAACCCGGCGCTGCTCTGCTGAGCAAGGCTGCTCCAGATAAAGGGTAAATAAGAGCTGCCTTCACTGCCCGTCGTCCTTCCCAGCTCCTGCAGGGTGGCAGGAAGCGCTGCGCCTTCTGTTGGTGCAAACTCAGCGCATCGTCCTGGCTGTTAATGGTGCTTTGGTCGGGGAGCCCAGCGACTTGTTTCCTCTGCTGTCTGACAGGTGCTCGGAGGTGTTGCTGGCAGAACTTGTAATTAGGGGAGGAAAAAAACACAGACCTGCAAAACTTGGTTGCTGTTACTCCTCTAGTCCAGAATTACTCTTGTTCCCCGCTCTGGGCAGCGTCCCATCAGCGCCGCTGTCATGCCGGTGGTGTACCAGTACTGGGAGGTGATGCTCTCCCGAGAAACGAGGGTGGTCATTAATTAACTCTCAGCAGCACGTGCCTGGTGTGGACGTGAGGACTGACACGCAAACAAAAGTAATGCAATCACGTACTGCATGTGGTCTGCAGGAAGGGATTTTAACCTAACCCAAAAGTAGGCCGCAGAATTGAAATGTAAATCCTGTTCTCTGCAGGTCGGGTTCAGAAGAAAGCATCTTGCAGTGGGTAAAGCCACTTCTCTCGACTGCCCAGGCGTTTCTCCCTGGGACAGCGCATGACACGAGGCCTAAAATAATACTGCTAGCAGAGTGTGATTGAGTGGAAAATCTTGTAAAAGCCTTTTACTGGAGAGAACAAGATTTACCTTATGATGTTGTTGTGTAGCCTTTCAGCTTGCTGTGTTGTCCCAGGTATTTTTAGTTTCCTGCTTCCTTTAAAAAGGAGTGCCGCAAGCTTTCAGACTTTGTCTTTCCGAATTAATCACATGTAAAGGGATTTCACTAACTTGAAGACTTCTGGTTTTGCAGTTCTGACAGATGTGCACCTTGCAGCTTTTTAACGGTTGCACATCTGTAGGGCTGCGATCCTCTGTGCTCAGCTCTACTTGCTGGTCGGGAAGCAGTGGGGTAGCAGTAAGCGCATTTCCAGGTGAAGGGTCTGGCGTTTTTTAAGCCTTCCCTTGTGCTTGTTCAGTTCTCACACGTTCTTGCAGGGTTCAGAGAATATTGCTTGACGTTAACCTGTTCTCAAGATACTGCTTGGAAAAACTCGATTCTAGCCAGCGAAGGAAAAGGAGGGTTCCTTTCCGAGCAGTTTCCCTTCCATTTTGCGAGGTGTTTGAAGAACACCAGACTCTGGTTATCAGTCTCTTTTGTGAAATCGCGTTGCAGTCCGCTAATGAAAAGCGCTAAATAACCACGAGGTAGGACTTCCCCCTGCATCTCGGAGTGCTCCTGTTACAGCACTCCCCGTGTCTGAGGTTGTGAAATGTGCTGTTGTGCTCGAAATACAGGACATGTAGTACCCCTCACAGCACAGGTTCCGGGGGGAGCCGTGACCTCGAGAAAATGGGAAGCTTCTCACACATAATTTTGGTTTCCAGCCATTTTGATGACATTAAAGGTGGCCTAGATAGCTTAAATATTGGCAAACCCTTTTATAGACAGAAATGAAACTTTAAATGCTGCTTTGTGGACTTTGCCATTGGCTAAGCACTCTTCTTTTTTGCTTTTAAATATGGTGTGGGGTTTTTTTTGGCTTGAGAATACCCAGGTAATGCTAAGTCTTGCCGCTTACTGGATGCACTGACAGCTGTGCAGGCTGTTTAATTTGAATTGTTATGGAGTACCATCTCCGCAGTACAAATAGTATTTTAAAAGGTTGACACAATCGCAGGCAGAAGTTTGGAGTTCTCATCTGTCAAATATTTATTTGAAATGTCCATTGATTTTTGCACTTTTTTAGTAAAATGAGATTTCAAGGGCAGCTATTAAAAAAAAAAAAACGATTATATAAGGAAGTTATTGTCAAGTTCTACTTAAATTTTATTGAAAAGTCTAATACAATGGTTGTTAAAAATTCAGTGTTGCATTATGATATTGACGTGCAAACTTCTAACTAGAAAAATACCCACAAAAGTGGTCAGGAAAGTATTCTGTAAATATTCATGTTGCCCCCTCCTGGTTATGGTTACCTTGCTGTTGCCTACGGATTGAAATGTGAATGTGTGCATGTGCTTCAGGAACATCTATAGCTGATATCTTTTTTCCTTCAAAGGACTGGCCGTTTGATGATGGAGCACCACCCCCGAATCAGATAGTTGACGACTGGCTAAACCTGTTGAAAACCAAATTCCGTGAAGAGCCTGGATGCTGTGTCGCTGTTCACTGTGTTGCAGGGTTGGGAAGGTTAGTGCTCTGCTCTCGGGGTTTTCTGCTGGGCTCGGTTAGTCGATGCATTTGGGAGGTAGCTCATAGAAGCTGTTAGGTAAATGCCAGTATCTGTGTTTTGTCCCAAGCAGTGCTTTAAAGCATCATCATCACGATTGTGTCATTAAGCAAAAGAGATTTATTGCAGCTTAAAAATCTTCAGTAATTTCATAAGCCTGATCTAGTGTCAGAGGAAAAATGTGGAGTGATTGTTTAGGACACTTCTCTCAATCATGTATGACACGCAGGCAATTAGAGGCGTTACTAGTTTGGAAGTGTTTGTGTTTCTGCTAAAACGAGGTCTCTTACGCTAGGTCTCTTACGCTTTTTGACAAATGCAGTATACATGCATAGTACCATTTCTAAGGCTGTACGTTTTTTTAAAATTTCCTCCTGTTTTCAACTCTACAGTATTAATTGTGGTAAATAAAAAAAAACATTTAGAAAAACTGGTTCAACTATTGACTTTCTTACTCTAAAGTGGCTTCACCTCAGTTTTAGAGAAGGGTTAGGCTTTTATTTCTTGCTCGCATGCAGACGTGTGTTTCTATTCTTCTCGCTACTCGTAATGTAACTTCCTTCTGTGGGAAGAACTTCCATTCAAGGTGAAATAAAAAGTGCTGCTCAGAAAGCTAAATGCAACCTTCATATTCCCAAGTGTAATCCCTAAGTGTTGTTTGTCCTAAAACTAGGACAAAATGGAGCCTAACTGTTAGTATTCTTACAATAGCCATGGGACTGTTAATATTTAAGGATCTGAATGAGTAGGCAAGAAAGGTGGGTTAAAGAAAGTCAAGTATGAACAGAGTTGGAGTGCTTCAAGTTCTTAAATTTCCTCCTCTGGAGAGGAAGAGATTGGGGAAATGAAAAGGTGTGGAGAGAAATGGCCAATATTTAAAGAGACAAGAGCCAGCCAGGTAAACCCCAAGGCAATTAACATGATTTCTTTGTCCATTTCTGCTCTATTTTTAGCTGAGGAACACCTTTAGGAAGGCGACCACGTGTAACAAGTGATATTAAACTGCCTTTTTTTTGCATAATGCCAGGCCAAACTGTACCAGAAGCTTTCCATCTTCTGTATATATTGCAGCCTCGTGTGGCGTATCTGTTCCTTACACAATTACCTTTTTGCTGTTGCTCTGAGACTGTTTGTGGCAGAGGGAAAAGGAAGAGCTTTACAGATTTAGCTTTAATCTGGAAAACTGTGTGCCTGTAGTAGGGCACTAAAACTCAACTATAGTAAATAGAGAGAGTTTTTTTCAAAACGACTTCTGAGATTTCAGATTTTCCCCTTGGAAAGTGAATTCTTCTGTTTATGCAGGTGCAGCGTGGCAGTGATAGTGAGTTATTTCTCCTGCACTGTATTTTTGTTTAGCTATGAGTACAAGTTGTCCAACTGCTAGCACCTGTTCAATCCTTTACTGCTTTGCCACCAGAGGTGCCTGTTGCAGCTGTACGTGTTCAGCAGGGTGAACACCAATCCAGGAGACAGCCGATGTGTACTGTGATCTCGCCTTGTTGGAAAAGCCAGCTCTGTGCTCTGAACTGATCTCCTAAATGAGAACCCCAAAGTAGAAAGCTGTACTGCACTGCCACTGGAATGCCCAGTTCCAAGAGCAGCATGTAATAAATAAGATTTATCTGTAAAAGTCATCTGTTCATAGATCTGTCTCATGTACAGCTAAACCTAGTGTCGTAAGAAGCAAGATACATGCAGGTGATGTTACAGACTTCTTTTACCAAAGTAGAAAATTAGGTTATAGTGTGATGAGAAAGCATAAACATCTAGAACTATTGCTCCATGCCCACAAACACTAGGGAATGCTATTTGTGTGTGTGTGTGTCCACTGGAAACAGTGCTGCCTGCTAAAAGAAATTTTACATTAGATACTCAGCAGGCAAATGGCCTTCTGTAGATAACATTTAAAGAGGAAATACTTAAGCTGTTTGTTTATGGATTAATTTGATGCATTTTGAAGGATTCAATCTATTGTTTCTCCAGATCTTCCTTAAATATTGATTTTTCCTTTAGGGCTCCTGTCCTGGTTGCACTTGCTCTCATTGAATGTGGAATGAAGTACGAAGATGCAGTTCAGTTTATAAGGCAGTAAGTTAAGCTTCCTCATTCTCAAAATAAATTCTCGCTTTATGTTGTATTTGAACAGCATGCATCTTCATAAAGGTTCGTTAGATTTTTTCACTTGTTTTCTAGTCGTTATATCCTGACAATATGGAACGTGACTTTGATGTTAATGCTGGAGGCGTGTGCCCTTTTTCTCTGCCTCAAGATGAGGATTAAAAAATGATATCCCTCCTCCTTTTTTTAAAATCTGGGCTTACATATTAAGCCATTGGACTAAGACCCAAAGCTTATGGAGGGGGAGGCAGCCTAGGCTAGGGCTGTGAAAATGGTGGCTGGAGTTGGATATTGCCTAATTGCTCCTCACTCAAAAAAATATAAATCTAGTGAGTTTGGACCCCCAAGCAGCTCGATTTCTCCAGCAAGTAGGTGAGCATCAGCACTCCTACAGGCATTGCGCATGAGTGCGTTACCCACTCAGGAAATGTCAGCAGCCACCTTGTCTGGAAAATAGCAAAACTGGTAAAGGATGAGAATGCAGAGCCCTGTTGGTTTAGCAATAACATCAGATCTTGAAATGAAGCCCAGCAGGTGAGATTGATGTTGAATGAGCTTTGTCAAAAAAGCAATTCATCCTCTTATGGATTCCCAGGGTCTCCAGTCATCCTTGTAAACTATATTTATGTCAACAGATCTTTCTGAACTTTTCCTTTTTTTTAAAATTGCTTTTTATGTTCCTAGCTACAGTACCTTTCACATTGAGAAGTTCTTTTCTGAGCACCTCTTATATATTTCTAACTGACTGTCATGGTCTTACTTAGCTAGTACAAGTAGCACGTGCGTCTGCAAGGAAAGGGTGACCTTGTGGTGTTCAGTGACTGCTGCTGGTGCTGGAAATAAACTCTCCCAATCCAAGAAAATATGCTGAAATTTGCTCATGGGATTTTGATTTCAGTATTGGCACGTAGGTAATGAGCTGTGTGTGCTGGTCTAGTTTCTTTCCTCAAAGTATCAATGGATGCCAAAATATTGTTTCATGGATACAGAAAAGCTTTGGAACGGGGACTAATCTGCGTTAGAATATATGTGGTGATTGAAGCAGTACGTTTTCCATTGATATTAGCCTTCATTCTGTTTGTTTTAGGAAAAGGAGGGGAGCTTTCAATTCCAAACAGCTGCTTTACCTTGAGAAATACCGACCTAAGATGCGATTACGCTTCAGAGATGCCAACGGTCACTGCTGTGTTCAATAGAAAATCTCAAACGAAGGCAGAAGTTAGCATGGCTGTTTTCTGGACTCTTGGCACCTGGAAATGTGAATCTGGAATCAAACTACGTCATCAAATTAGTGGTGGAGTCAGTGCTCCTCAACCTCTGTCCTAATGGTGGTGATGATTGGAAAAAAATAAAAATAAAAAAAAATTAAGAGAAACATTTCAGTGAAGGATTGTTTTCTCCTTAAGCTGCAGTTTGAACATCTGCAAGGAGAAAAGAAAATCAGTTTCTGAACCTTCTGTATTTTTAACTTTTTAAGAAAAGAAATAAAGTAAATTTTATGTCTAAGGAAAACCAGCAGAGCATTGGCTTGTGCAGAAACTATTTTCTTGATTTGAGGAATACCCCACGATTAGGGCCTGATGCATTAATTCCAATAGGACTCTCTTAAATAGAGTTGCCTTTTTTTAAACCTTGCTGAGAGCTGGCAGACAGACAGGAGGAGAAGCCTCTGTTGCTGTATGGGAGCAGTCTGACAGCCTTAAGCCCAGCCTGGGCGTCCTAGAGATTTGGTGATGTTTGTGTTGTATGTCTACATGGTGTTCAGACTCTGCAGGTGTGAGAAACTTCCTGGTGGGCTTTAACAGAAGACTCGTTGTCTGATATCTTTGGTGAATCTCCTTTATAAAGGCCTTTTCAGATTGGTGGGAGACAGTGATTTTAACTCCGTGTGCGTGTTTGTGTGTGTGCATGTGCGTGTGATTTTGTGTGTATGTCTAAATCTTATTTCTCCAAAGAATTTGGCTGAAATGTTAATTGTCTTTCTGTTGTTAGATAGAAAATCTATCCTGGCAGAAGACTGGCGTTCAAAAGTGTCCTAGGTGAGCAAGGGGCAAGTCAGACAAGGAACTGAGATCAACTTACCTGTCATAAGGAAGAAGAAAAGGCTTTTTGCTGCTGTCCAGATTCTCTGCCTTTCTGAACACAGTAAATCAGGATTTGGGGGGAGGGTCTTATTTGTATTGTATATGAGGTGTAAAGATAGTATGCACACAGAGATGCTGTCCACGAAGAAACGCCTAGTGTGGGTCTCTTCCCAGACTAGCCCTCATGTACGGTTCAGTTTAACCACTGATTGCCTTGTTATTTTTTTATTAGGCTCTTTTGGAGGGAGAATCTCTAGTTACACACCAACATGCCTCTCATGCATTTACCATTGGCAGACCGTAAACACGCTGATTTTGGAGTGTGGACTTGGCACCATGTTCTCTGTAAGGCCATTGATGATGTCTGTGAATTAATCAAGGCAAGTCATTTTACAGCCTCTACGAAGCAGTTTCAGCCAGGCTAGTTCTACCAAACAGACCTTAACGTCGTGCCCTGCCCCTGTAGCCACCTCATGCTTTCGAGTTGACGTTGTAATATCCAGCAACTAAAGGCTTTGAATACAGGGCTGGGGTCATACTCTCCTGTGACACTTTGCTGTGGAGCACCAAAGGCTTTTGTTTGTCTGTGCCTGTAGTGGGTGTAGACTGGTACCCGTTTTTTACCAATACCTCAGCTGCTGGCTAAACAAACTGCCTTCACGGGATTTCTTCCTGTTCTAGAGTTCTGTTTTTAATTTGCAGCTTAACTGCGCAAATGTTTTCAGAAAACAAGTAATGGGCTTGTAGAATTCTATTCCTGGGAGGGGTTTTATAAATTTAAGCGAAGAATAATGGTACTCGTCAAGCCCCTCATTTTACAGATGTGCCGACAGACCTCTTCTGAGGTCCGTGGCTAGAAAACTGCACTCCACAACACTCAGTCTGCACCTGACTCAAGTTGTATTGTTGTACTAAGTTCCTTCCTCCTTTTAAGATGTGTAACGTTTCTGATTTCTTTAATAGATAAGAGACAAGAAAGTGTTTGTGATGTCAATGCCTACATTAGGGAAATAACGTATCTGGTAATGTTTGAGTCCATGGGGAAGGTAGATGACGCTGAAAGTATCTAATTCTGGCTTTTACCTTCCCCTCACAAACTAGAAGCTAATGCTCTAACTGTTTCTGCAAATTAAAATCGGTGTTCTTAGTAAGATGAAATACTGGTAGATTAAGCCAATTTGACAGAAGTTCGATTGGAGGGGAAGGTGTGGAGCTGGATTAAAAACAACCCCAAGCCCTTCTGAAGATCAATTAAAATATATATATATTTTACATGCTGTATGTATAACTTTGCATTCTTCCCCCTAGTTTTACTCTTGATTTATGATGTACTAATTATATACCGTGACTCTGCAGCCTTAATTGAGGAAAAAATACTGAAAAGTGCAGGCTGTCATGCAGCGTAGACACAAACGGGGGAACGTAATTGTGACCAATGTCCAGTAGGCACGATATTTGGTTCAGCACTTGAACGTAGTGCAATAAAGTTCTTGCAGTAAAATGTCTCTTCCCTCTGGCTCTTAATGAATTTATTGCAGGTCATTAATGCTAAATGTTTTTCTTTGGTCTCACCTGTAAAGGCCTTTGGACAAGTTTGTCCGTGCCCCGTGTATCCCTAGGCGTCATTCAATGCTACATGGTCTGAACTGGTTGGGGGCTTCGTAACTACTGGGAAACACTGTTCCACTTCTGAGAACAGAGCAATGCTGCAGACAACAACCACTTTCTTTCAAATTACCTGTTTAAAAACATGAAAACATGTAAACGTACCTTTTTTCAAATATATATATATATAAAAAAAGAAAATAATTCCTGCTAGTGTTCCTGAGAACAGGCAAAGATTTGTACAAATGTACTCGTGTGCCCTGGACTAGACACCGTGTCACCTGGCAGAGTTTGAATTGGGTTATTGTTCTGGGGTAACAATGGGCGAGTTTCTGGAGTCCTGGATCCAGTCAGTTCCCCTCTTTGGTAGTGGAACGCCACTGAGCTGATGTGCATAATTTATTTAAGTGACACTAAGGTGCTATTTTCTGGGCTTCACAGATAACAATCCGATCAGCTTTGCTTTGCTGCCATGAAAGAAATACGTTACTTGCAAATCGGCATCGTGTTTCTAATATTTATCAGATTGTCCCACTAGTGTACTAGAACAAATTTTTGGTCCCTGTTGGCAATGAGATAATAAACCACTTTGGCCATAAGACTGAAAGCAGTAACTGTCAGCTTTCATCTCCTCTTTCTGTGAGGATGTCTTTGTGTAGGTTTGTTTTGTTGTTTTTTTTTAACACCGAGTTCTTGGTTGAAGGTTTTTACCCTTTTGGTTACTGTGCACAGAAGTAAAACAGCGTGTTAGCCAAAGGCTAGTCAGTATGAAAAGAAATGACGTGCTTCATTGGAATTGAGGTATTCCTGTATGAGTTACTTATCTCTCGTGGTCGTTCTTTTCGCTCACATCTAGGCAACCTCAGATAGTAATACTTCCGCTAACCGGAGGTAACTCCGTCGCATGCGTATTTATGTGACTTCAGATGGTGCTTCTGGGGCAACTAAGAATAAGCAGAGTGGGGTATCTGTGTTGGTAAAGGAACTGCAGGAGTCGTGGCTATACGCTATTACAGAAGCACAATTCTTTTAGTTAAAAGTTGTGAATCATTTCCCTTGGTCTTAACACTTGCAAATCCATTCTGTGGATCTCAGGAGGGCATTTAAGTACGTGTTTCCTGGGGGACAGGGAGAACGGCTTTGTGAGTAAAACAGATCTTGAAGTAGTGTGCTGAGGGTGCTTCAGACCTGCTGCTGCTGTGGAGGGGCAGTGGCACTGCTAGAAAAACCGTTTGTGTACCTGCTAAAGGTGGTGGGAGTAACGGCTTTGGGTTGTGATGCTCCCTGACAAAGCCAGGGAGGCTGCTGAAGCTGAGGCACTTGGAGCACACAATTATTTGCAGCTGAGCTCGGCAGTGTGTTGCTAGGCTCTGGGGAGTGGATTGCCCCAAAGGGACAAAAAATAATGCTTTTCACAGGTGTAGCTGGAACACCTTTCATTTTCGACTGTCCAAGAGCTATACGGACGTTGTTTTCCATGGTAGTCCTGTGTTAAATATTTGTATCCCTAGTTTGAAAACAAAAATCCCACCCCAGAGGAGCTAAGGCCTAGGACCTTCCTTGTCCTCATTGCCTGCTTGGTCAGAACTTAAATCACCGTCACCAGTGGAGTGATGCAAGTGACTTCTTAATCGCCTTTCAGGCCGTGTACGTGGTCCAGGTCCTGCTCCCGCTGGTCGGTAGGAGAGCGCACACAGGGCACGAGGCCGTCTCACAGAGTTGCTGGTTACCTGACCAGGTTGTTGGCGCAGATGCTGAAAGCTGCCTCCAGGCCATCCAGCACAGGAGCTCCACTTCTGGGCTTGGGCACTTTGTTTGCCCGCTGAGCAGAGCCTCGTGTCAGGGGTGTGCTCCCAGGTAACTTGAGCATCTGAGCACTCCTGTGACTGGCAAGGAGCTTGCCTCCTGAGGAAACGGCCATGGGGGAGATTTAGAGGCTGCTAGAGAAGCTTCTTTGTTTTGGCAGTGGCTGCTGGCAGGTTAGCTAGAATTTGAGGTGCCTATGTCTGTGCCCTTTCTTACAGGGCTTAACTCTGTAGATGGAGACAAACGAGGGACACCGAGAGTCAACACCAGAGGAAAATCCCTGATCCAAGCCTGCGGATGAATTAGAAGAGCTCGCGGGGGAAGAAGAAACAGGTAAGGGATTGCTTCTTCTCTGTCCAGTGAGGGAAACCAAACGCACTGAGTAGTAACGCGGCTCCTCTAGGGCTGCACGAGGAGTCAATGGAGGGGGTGAATCTGGTCCAGGACGTTTTTCTCTGGTTCCTGAAGCCACTCTGGTGGGAAGCAGGGTGGGAAGGCTGGCCGAATGCTGATGACTGGAGTCCTTTATTGAAAGGATTCTCTCCCTGACAAGCACCCTGAGGGGATGCGCACGCAGGGAGCTGGAGGATGCGATGTTGTGAAAGGCCCCCTGCCCCCAGCAAGGCAGGGGAGCTGGAGCTACTGACATCTGCAGTGTTTTGCAGAGAATGGAGAGCACAGCACGATCCCCTGGCTGAAATAATACTCAGAAAGCCCTTGCGTTATCTTTGGCAAGGCCGTGCGTGCAGAGCTGCTGACCTTCCTGGGCTACTGTTTTGTTTCTGTTTTGTATTGTCCTTGTTGTTATCCGGAGGGCTGTTGGATCATTAGCTTGCTGGGTGGCACGGTCTTGCTGAGCTGGTTATTCCAACCCACTGCACTCGGTGCTTTGGGGTGCCTTCTGCTGCAGACGATTCCGCATGCAGCCCGAGTCTTGTGCTGCTTTGTTGGTGGTTTGCTGCCGTTTCGATTCCGAATTTCAATTTTAAGCACTAAAAGGGAGAGGACGTTCCTCTGGGATATAATCAGCTTTAGGACTGAAGTAAGAAATTTCCCTAGGGAAAAGGACGGCAAAACCCACGGGGCTGGAGGGAAACGTTCACGCGGGTGCAGCAGGTTGTTGACTTGCGGTTCCCCGAGCTGCTCAGCCCCGCTGCCTGCCAGCTTTGGGTAGCAGAGCAAAGCCCCAGGGGCGCGGGCGAGCCTCCTGCTATTCTGGGAGCGGTGCTGGGATCGACGTGTTCCCGCAGAACGCTTCAGCCCCACCACTCGGCGTTTGGCAGGGAGGGGAGCATCTGGGAGATCTGTCGCCGCTTCTGATGCGTGCTTTTTTGTTTGCCCGGGGGCAGTGAGGCACGCAGCGGGTCTCCTGCTGTCGGATCGGGCGCAGGGGGGGATGAAACGCAGATCGGACTCCTGGGCTGCCTGGAGGTGGGGGGGCCGGTGCCTTGGAGGAGCAGCTGGGGTGTGTTGTACGCGGGGCACCTGCCGCGTGGCCGCTGTTGAACCAGCTTGGCCCGGTGGGCCTGCTGCTTACAGGACAGATCTCCTCCCTCCTCTCCTCCCTGTACACTGAAAACAAGACGAGCGGGAGTGGAATGGTGTCAAATCTGCAGGAAGAGCTACAAAACGCGCAACTTTGTGATAATCACAGCGGCTGTTTGCAACTTTCATCTCTTACCACCCTTACCAGGTTGTGCTGCTTGGGACGGGGGCCCTGGCTCACGGGCAGGCTTTTGGGGCGTTCCTTGGTGTGCGGCGCTCGTTCGTATTCGTGGTGTCTTTGCAACCGGGATTCAAAGTCAGGCCTGATCTTGCGGCCATGGAGCGGGGCAGGAAAAAAAGATTCCATTAAAAAAAAAAAAAAATGTTGTCAAGGAAACTGCTTTCACAGTACCACTCCGCGCAGCCAATAAGGCACAAAGAAAAGTCTCCCCACAGCAGAGCTGCGTGCAGCACGGGGTAGGCTCCACAAACGTAATTGAGACAGCAGGAATTCGGTGCTAACTACAAAGCCGTGTTTTGATTACCGTGTGGACTCCATCCCAACCTACCGTAGTTATTCTTTGTACCTTCGTTAATGAGCCAGTCTTGCCTTCCTTTCTGTAAAACTAGCCAGAAATTTTAAATAGGAGAGGGGTCAGGAGGAAGGTGTCAGAAATTACAGCAGACCTGCTTTTGGTAGCAGTATTCTTCCTGCAAGGATAATTACTTGAAGCAAGACGAATGCTCCGCGTTTCAGTTAACTCCTCTCCAGCCCGCGTTAAATCCATTACAGGATGCCTCGCGTTTGACATTCGTGTCTTTGTCCTTAATGATGACAGTAAATTTAAACACCCTAGGAGGGCTGCAGATAGCTGCCAAGCCTCAGAAAGCCACCGCTGCTGCGACTGCTCTGACATCGCCCCACGGCTGAGGCCACCGGAGCCGCTTTGGGAGTAACGAGAGCGCTGGTGTCTCCCACACACTCGCAGCGGAGGTGAAGGCTGCGCTCGCACAAGCGAGATGTGACGCTGATAACCCGTGGTTGCTTCCTGGTTACTAGGTAATAGCACTGTCCCAGGTGAATCCTTCGTGTCTGCAAAGGTAATTTATCACCCGGCTTTCCCGTTTGCGTTCTGCGGAGCTGAATCCAAGCCTTCCGTTTGTTTCGGGACTTCAGTGAGAAATCAAAGCGGGGTTGCCAAAGGGCAGCAGGATTAAACTGCTTGCCTTTGCTTGAAAATGGCTTTAAATGGATTCTAGTGCTCACAGAATCGAGTCTTTCAGTGATAGCTGAGACGGGAGGCGGTTCTGGGCTTGCTGTTTTCTGCCTTCCCCTTCCCCACATCTGTGTAATAACTGACACGGCCCCCCGGTGCCTCTCAGTGCAGACCTGCATTAAGCTCTTCCAGGACTGAAGTCCAGGACAGCTCTGCAGTTTTGCCAGCTCTTCCCTCGACCCGTCACTGCTGGGGATGCTGCCCTGGTGCCCCGAGCTCGGCTCCCTGCGGCGGCCCCGGTGTCCACCTCCCGCGAGTTGTGCCCCTGGCTGCTGCAGTGCCCGGGGGGCAAGGAGGAAGCTTTGCTGTCAGTCTAGGCTGTTGTCACTCCTAAACAAAGCGGCTCACCGAGCCAGGCCTGCGGGGCTGGGAGATGAAATGGCACCTTTCCCCCGGCTCTCATGTTTATGTATGTAAACTGCACACACTCCTATTATTCCACCTGTTTGATGATAATGGGTGTTGGGGATGGAGCAGCTGCTAAAGTGGCACACGGGGCGGATCAAATCAGCAGGTGACATTTTTCACTGGGTTTATCTTTGCGAACAAGCTGGGCCTGCAATAAACTGGCTGCTCCTTCATTTACTGGAGGACAAAGCTGCCATTATTCAGGGGCAGAAGAAAGCGAAACCCCAGGAGATGAGCCGAGTGCGTGCGTGATATCCCTGTCTGGCTGTGTGCAGGCATTAATGCAAGAACTCAAGGTCAAAGGCTACCCAGCTCGGAGAGGCAGAGGCAGAAGGGGCCTCCAGAAAGAAGAATGGTTTATTTCTTTATCTCATGGAGTCATGTATCAATTATCCATGGCGTCTGAAAGCCGAGGAAGGGAACAGATTTTCTGCTCTTTCAGAGTTTTTTGCATGTTCCGTTCATTTTCTGCGCAGCAGATTCAAACTGTGCGTGGCTCTGAGGCAGGAGTCTGAAAGCAGAGGCACGATGTAGCCTGTGAGAGGGGAAAACCCGAAGGGCAACAGCTTTCCTCTCGGTCTCAGATGGTCCTTCTGTCTTTCATGAGGCAAATTGTGCTGATAATGTGAATTAGGGAAATGTGCTGTGCTCTGTTCTAGGGGGATTGCTGAGAAAATGAAGAAGAAATTGCCGGTCCTGTGTGACAGAATCGTGGCAGGGCTCAAAAATCAGCCCAGCTCCAATCTGTGAGCTTTAAAAACCAATTTCCTTAAACTTTTATGATTAAAAACCCAAAAGCAAACCTGCTCATCTCCGCCGCAGTATCGTACTGTGCCGTGACCAGCTGTCAGCCTCCTGACGCCAAGCTGCGGCCCAGCTGCCTCGGAGCTCCCGGGGTTTGCAGCCTGCGGAGCACGGCTGTCCTCCCGAGCAGGGGGAGCTCAGGGCTTGCAGAGAGAGGCTCCTGCACCTCCTTTTGGATAAACCTGGGCGAGACCTTGCTCAGCACCATCTAGCAAACCAGCGCCGTGGCCAAATCCATTCCCAGCAGGAGGGCGTAGCTGCAGGGGTTTGAATGCTCAGCGTTTCTGCTGAGCAGAGCAAGCGCTGAGCGTTCGTCTCCGCCTCGATTTCCAGGGGAGGCCCCGCTGCCTGTTGTGCTACCAGGCAGAGGCGGATCCTGGGGAGTACAAACGGGTCTGGGCTTCGTCACCTCGCGCCCAGGCAGGGCTCTGCTCGCTCAGCGAGGTCGGGGGCAGCTCTCCCTGCGGCAGCAGCGCTCGCTGGTTCAGAAACCTGGGGGATGGAGAAATCCGGCCCCGACCAGGGGAGGCTCCGAGGGGTACCTGGCAGTTCCCGTGGTCCTGGCCTCTGGGTAACACGGGGCTGTCTTCCACCTTCAGGCCGATTGAAATCAGCTCCTCGTTTTGGGGAGAAAACACGTTCTGTTGCCTGGTGGCCTCAGCGATGAGCTGATTAGAGGAGGCAGTTGCTGCAGCATGAAAGAAATGCCTCTCAGCTAGACAGCGAGTGGGTTTGTTTTACCGTCTCTGCGATCCGCGGGCGTGCTGCCTGCCTCGGCAGATCAAGGCACCAGAAAGCACTCCAGCAGATTTCCGCCCTGCCTCCTCTGAGCACCCTCCCCTGCTCCATCCAGCTCGGAGCTCTGCAAACGCCGTTGTTGGAAGCCGCTCGCGGGGAGCTGCCCCTTCCCTCCCAAGCACCGGCGCTTGGGGGGTGGGCACGGGGTGGGCGCAGAGCTGCTCGTGTCCTTTACCCCGTGCCTTGTTCTCCTCCGTGGCCTCGGCACAAGCCCCATTTCTGAAAGGAAGCCAAATGGGAATGACTCGGGCCTGGGCGAGGACGGGCAGCCCCCGGGGGGCAGTGACTGCGGCATCCCAGCGCTGCAGGAGGGAGGTGGGCACCTTCCTGTGATGCTGCCGGCCGGCAGAGCCCCGGTGCCTGGTGGTGGCCGTGGTTTCTTCTGGCAGCGAGGTGGTAACGGCGAGCTGCGAGGCGGAGGGAGGAATATCTCGGCCTTTTTCCAGCGAGCTCTGGCTGTCTGCACCGGCTGCTGCTGCCCACTGAGGCCCCACCTTTGGTTTTCTGGTTTCCTGCGAAACACGGGAGCCCGCTCGGGTCATCCTGCTGACAGTCTGGGCTTTGATGTGGGACCCGTAGCTGTCCCTCCTCGTGCTTTGAAAGGACGCAAATCACTGCCCTCAGCGCTTCCCAAAGCCTGGGATACCTGACCTGTTTCTCGGGACGCGGCTCTGCGTGCACCAGCTACACCCTCCTGGGCTGCTTCCCGACCTTCCTCTTCCACCAGATTTTCTCTTGACTCCTCCTTGGGAGGCATTGCCTGGCCCTGCCTGCCCCGTGCTTTGTAACTGGGGGAGTTTTCAGCCCCAAGAGGGGCCCCTGCTCCTGTGCTGGGCACGTCCTTAGGGCGAGCAAATGCTCCCTGCGGCTCCGTCCCATCTCCCGGGAGCTGTCTGCAGCCCCCGCTGCGGTGCCCTTGCTGTCTGCCTGCTGGCCTGTCCTTCATCCAGTTAGCAATTTTTGACGAGGAGGATAAATGCGGCCTCTTAGAGATCAGCCTCATATTGAAAATGCAATAACACAGAAAGCAATTGCAGTTTGAGTCAGCCTTTGAGGGCTTCTGTCTGCTGTCTGCGGCGCTTAATGCAGCGGGGAGCGTCTTGCTAATTGATGGAGCTCTCTGCCGCTCCGCAGCACCGATATCTGATCAATACGGGGTAGAAAGGGAGCAGCGTTAAATCTGCACCTCCTCGGGACCTCCCACGACAAGGGGAAGAAATGGATTTGCAGACTTGTGATTTCCCAGCCGGCGATCGGCAGGGTGCTTTGTGCACGGGGCTCTGTAACGCGCCTCTGAACGCCGTCCCTCTGCCGCCCTTCCATCATCATGTCCTATCGCCACGCTTCATAAAACCTGGATTATAAACTCCAGTCTCCCTCCCGTTCGCCGTGTAGCTGAGGCAGAAAACAGATGAGAATGGCTGTCAGAGCTAAAGGCTGAGGGAATTTCTCCTGCTCACGTGGAAGCCGGCGCTGCCTCTCCAGTGAGAAGGGGTAATAAAACACCAGGGGTGTCGATCTAACGCGGGTTTCACATTTGGTGCGAGACAAAGAAGGGATTTTAGACGGATGCCTTGGCAGGAAACGATTCGTATTCCCTTGACAAGGGGGTTTCAAGGGCAAACACCGACGCCGAGGACAGTGACCTCCTAAATCTTGGCTATAACGTCTCAAACACGTGCAGCCCTTGGCTTCCCCGCGCGGTCTGTGCGCGGCACACCTCCGCGCCGATGGGGCTCCGTGTCCCGCTCCGATGGCATCCACCCGCCCTTCCCTGTGCACCGAGATCCTCGCGGGGTGGCCCCGGAGCTGAGTGTTGCTGCGGCTGGAGGCGAGGTTTCGAGGTCTCCCTCTCATTTTGCCGGGCTGCTGACTTCTCCGGGCCTTGATCTCTGTAAATCTCCCCTCGCGAGCCACGGGAGACGTGCTGCGGATCAAAGGTGTGCTAGCTTGGCTGCCTTTGTTGCCCTTGGACTCGGAGTGTAATTAGAAATGTAATCCATCCCCTTAGGCCGGGTGACATCGCAGCCTGGCTGAACGCTGCAGCTCTGTTCTGTGACTACCAGCGGCACGGCCGCTGCTCCCGGTTCAGCTGCAGCCTGACTTCCCCAGCTGCTGCCGGCCTCGCGCAGCCTCTCTGCGGTCCCGGGGGGGACAGGACACGTTTGTCACCCGGCTGAGCGTGACAGCCAGACCCTCCGAGGTCTCTGGGTGTCCCTTAGCGGGATGCTTTTGCCAAGAGGAGCGAGGCGGGTGTAGGGGTGGCAGAGCCCAGCGTCCATTCGTAACTTTCCTTCTCAGTCGTGGCCCCAAGCGGTGTTGAGCGGAGAGGTTTGGGGGCTCAGACACCCTCAGTTTTAATGGCGGATTTGTCTTCGGTGTTCAGCTGAGTCGTTGCCGTCTGGTTGAGCCCCAGCCTCGCCTCGCCAAGAACAAACAGCACACTCCCCTTGGGTCGTGCCCTCCAGTGCCCCTGGGATTTATCCTGGCAGTGCTTGGGCACCATCGGAGCCCCAGGGGGCCGGAGGTGAGGGCACGCGGCTGCCGGGAGCTCGGGCCCCGGTGGGCTCCTCTGCAAATCACTCGCAAAAACCCCACGGGGGTGAAACCTGAGGTTTTTATTAGGCTCTGCCTGCTTTTCCAGGAAGGGCTCTGCCCGAGCGTGCGCCAAGGCAGCAGTAAAAGGGGACTTTCACCTCTGGAGCTGTTCCCGAGGCCGGGGAGCCCGGCTGGCTGCACCGTGCGCAGGGTGCCCTGCGGTCGCTGCCGGCTCCTGGGAGCCTCAGCTCTGGGCGGGGGAGGCCAGCAGGGGAGGCCCCGTTTCTGTGCTCCTGTTTCCCTACCGACTCCTAAAACCCTGTTTAAAAACTCCGGGGCGTTTCTCAAGTCACACAGTATTCAGAGAACGTGCTGGAGGGGCCGTCAGTCCGCAAGCGCGGTGGGAGCACGTTCTGGAGAGCTTCTGAAGCGAGGGGAGGTGGTCTGCGTGGAAAGGGTCCCTGGCACCACAACACAGAGCTTAAAAAAAATAAAATCTGCAATTTGTTTAGCTGTTTCCTACCCAGTTTTCTCGCATTCCTAGAACTGACTCATAAACCTGCTGCTCTGCATTTCTGCTGTGCAGCCGGAGGGCCCAGCTCACGTGGTGCTGGGCGTTTGTAGCTCTGCAGCCTGCGGGCTGCTGCGGAGCACAGGGGAGCGCTCGCCAGCAAGTGCTCTGCACCTTGCAGGATTAATCCCAGGGACCCCTGCGTCCGTAGGAAAGTTTTCTCTTTTTTTTTTTATTTTTGTACTCGGAGACAGCTGATCGCCATTTAATTAACAACAGCTAGCGTGTTTGTTGAGCATTTGGGAAGTGTCCAGACAAGCTTTGTTCCAGGATGCTGCTCTCTGTGGCTTACCCCAGGGCTCAGGCGAGTTGTTAATGGGGATTCAGACACTGCCCTGGCTGCGTGTGTGCGCTGCGCTCCCTCGGTAGCAGCAGAAAATATGCTTTGAGAGTTGGCCTGGATAATCTATAAATACAGAGGGAGCTTCAGCGGGGTCAGAAACAAATCCGTGACATTTTGCATCAGCGGGGAGAAAACAAAATTTCATCCAAGGTTGTATTCAATAGAGAAAGTGATAATAAACCTTCCTTCCTCCAGCCAGCCCGTTGCTGGGGCAACCCGCAGCCGTGCCGGGATGCAGGGACGGATGCGGAGCGGTGCTGCGAGGAGGAGCGCGGAACCTGAGGGTGAATTTCGGGGCTGGCTCAGCCCGGGGAAGGGCAGGTGGAGGGCTGGGGTTAGGCTTCGGCACGGCGGAGCTGGGTGCTGTAGGGTGAGCTCGTCCCGTGGTGGCTGAGTAGCTCTTTCCCCCTTTAGTGGCTGTCACCGCACGTGTCCCGTCCTGGTGGCGAAGGGGAAGACCCTCGTGCCCTGCTCTGCTGCCTCCTGCCTTGGCGCAGCGACCAGCGGGGTCTGTGGGCTGCTCTGGGCCCCAGTTCGCAGCTGAATGCTCAGGATCCAGGAGTTAGAGACCTGCCGGTGGGCCTTGAGGTTAAAAATTCAGATTATAACCTCTGTGCCCTTCCTGTCCAGGGGAGAAGAGGGGGGGTCCTTTGGTTGGTGCATGCAACCCGTGCTGTGGATCAGCCATGTTGGTTTCTGTTGCTTGCTGCCTATTGATTTTTTTCCCCGCTCAGGAAGAGGGCACGTGTTAAACCCCCCGGTCTCTCCTCAGGGGGCTGCCCGCAGGGACGGGGACACCGGGCTGCTGTCCGTGCCCGTCACCTGCCTGCTGGGGCGCTCGGTGTCGGCACGCCGTGCGCAGGGAGGCCGCAGGAGGAGGTGTCCGCGGGCTTCGGGACAGAAAATAAAAGCTGCAAGTCGAGCGGGCTGAATTCCTGCCTCGCAGGTGGAAATTGTCGATCCGCCGTCTCCCAGGGGCGTGCTGATGAAAGCGGCAGACTTTCTCGGTCATTATTTCATAGCCTGCAGGCCTCCTTGTGACGGCGATCGTCCCCGTGCCGGTGTCCTTGGTGGTCATTTGTTAGGGGAAAGGAAATCTCTGTGCTCCCCGGAGTGCGCTGGGGAAGCGCTTTGCAGAGTGGCTGCTTTATCTCCTGCAGAGGCAGGCGCTGTCATTTAGCCAGAGTCAGGAGGGAGAGCAGATGGTGACCTGTTTTTGCCAGTGAGTGAAAGAATGAGGTTGGAAGGGCACCGTGGAAGTGAGGACACGGGGAAGAGGCTGCCTGGCAGTGCCACAGGTAAACAAGGCTTCATTTGAGCCGGACCCAGCGCGAGGCTTGAGCCCTGCCTTGTCCCGTGCCTGGGGAGGAAGATGTGCCCGTGGCGAGGAGGTGACGGCTGCAAACACAGATCTCTGTGGTCCTTGATTTTAACCTGAGATGTTACTTTCTGTCTCTGAAAGATGTGTGCAGTAGGATGGGAAGAACTTGTCCATCGGGTGTCCGGTCGTCCCCACCACGAAGTCCGGAAGGAGCCACCCTGCCCTCGGTAGAGCCCCCCCGGTCATGCTCCAGCCTCATCCCCGGTAGGGATTTGTTGCGAGCAGGAGGGATGAGGGGATTTTTCCCTTTGTTTTCCTGCGTGCTGCTAACTATTGTAAGATGATTCACTGTTATGCATATAAACATATGCTTCTTCTCGGAGTGTTGCTAATTTCTTGGCTTCAGCAGCTTCTTCTGGGAGTTCGGCCACGTTTGGTTGGTGTAGAGCGAACAAGCGCTGTTAATGCCCATCGCTTTGTGGGGGGGTTCTGCTACGGGGGAATTGCGGGTTGCAGTTTGGTCCCTGCTCAGCATTCATCTCCTGCCTTGAAGACAGCTTCATCACCGGCGGTTTCTGCTCCTGCAGAAGGCGCCTGAGGCAGAGCGAGTTGCCCCTAGCAGGAGGATTCGCACGTCACCTGAGATCCAGGGCCGGGAGGCGCTGGATGAGTTACCATGGTGAAGGATTTGCTGGTGTTTGAAGCACTTGGAGTACTTCGTCGCTCGCGGTGAGATGATCCGCAGCGGAGAGAACCGGAGGGGAGAGGAAAGGCACGGCCGTCCCTTCCCAGAGGGGATTAGGAAATAATGGAGAAGGGATTTGGAGGGCTGATAAACGAACCCTGTGCCTCATGATGGTTCATCCGAGTCTGCCTCGGGTCCCAGGTAGATCAGAAGGTTTCCAGGTGCCGGCTCCTGCATGAGAAGGGCGATCCTGATGCCACCAGGGGCAAATGCCCCTCATCAGCAGAGGAGCTGCTTCCCCACGCCGCTGCGGTCCAGCAGCCAGGGAGCCCCGTGGAAAGCCCAGCTCTGCAGGAGCCAGCCTGGCGAGGGGATGCTGTGTACCCGTCGGGGTTTTGGGAGGTATTAGGAGGAAGGAGAGATTGTTTCCAGGCCTGGAGAAGCAGCAAAACAGGCTGGAATGGTCCAGCGTGAACTGTGGCTGCGCAGGGAGGTGCGATGAGCAAGAGGCTGAGGAGTGTTACCGTAATTAGGACAGGGGATCCAGGCAGGCGAGTGAGTCACTCGGAGATAGGTAAATCTCCGCAGGATTATTATTATTATAAGGGAAAATCCTGCAGATGTTTGCTCTCAACAGCTTGAGAAGTCACCTTGAAAGGGGAGCTTTCCAGGGCACTGACCTTAGGAAGATGCCTCTCGGTGTAGTGGGGGTTTGGGTGCAAGGCCGTGGCAGGTTTAGGCTGTCGGGTGGTGGAAAGCCGCGACTGAGCGCCCCAGAAGCTTGCGTGGGGCTGGGCTTTTGTGTTGCTGAATGCAGATGGAGGTGTCCTTTGGATTTCCCTGGGTCCCTTTAGATTTCCATCCCGTATTTTTCTCTCTCGTGAACATCTGCTGCGACACGGGGCCGAGCTGGCGGCGACGCTGTCAGAGTGTCCTTCTCCCTGTAAAAGACTCAAAGCCCTCGGAGCGCCCCCCCCGCGCTCGGCAGATGGCGCGGCGCCCGGGTGGGCGACGTCCTCCAGATGCGGGGTGGGTCCGGGCAGCCCGGCCGTCCTCTGCCGCCTGCCTCGGGTCCTGCTGCTCCCCGCAACCTGCCGCAGCAGGCTGCTCCGAGCCTCCCGAGGCGGAAATCCCCCCCGGGGCTCCCCTTTCTGTCTGTGCAGGATGGCACCAGCAGCAGCCGGCGATGGAGGAAGCGATGCTGCCCCGGGGACCCAGCGCACCGGGGGCACTGCTCCGGGGCTCTCGGGGACACCTCGTACATCCCCGGTGACAACCGTGGGGTGGCTGCAATAACCCCGGGCAGGACGGTCCCTTCCCCTGGGGTCCGTGGCTGTCCGTGCAGCAGGGGTTGCTCGCAGGGGAGGTGTGGCTGTAAGGCGGGGGGGCCGGGGTGAGCCGGGGTTTGTTGCCTCGGGCAGGCTCCCCAGCGGCCGGGAAGCTGGCCGCCAGTGCGAGGCAGCCTCTGGTCCTTCTGGTTGAAATACTAACTTTGGGAGCATGAAATGGTTGTTAATTAGGCAGCAGTACTTGGGCACGCAGCCGTGCGAGGCTGTGGCTCCGAGACATGAGAACTGCCCTGTGTGCTTTTTTTTGTTTTTTTGGCAAACGGTCGGGCTCATCGGTTGCTTTTGATGAACGGGCGCAGGGAAGGAGGGGGTAATTGGATTATGACAATCCTCGCGGCCTCCACAGGAGGTTGTGCTGTGATGGATGTTGGTGCCTGGATCTACCTTGGAAGAGTGCCGCAGTTCAGGCCACTGCCATTTAACCCCTCTCTTTTTCCCCGCCGTGCCGTGGATTAACCTGGCTTAGCCTGGTGTAGGCAGGGGAACGAGGACGTGGTGGCCCCATAACGGCCTCCTGCTCGCTCCCAGCCCTGTGCCGTTTGGGCTGATGGGGTTTGCTGGAAAAATCCCTGAACAGCAGCCGTCGTTCTGGGTCACGACTGCGGTTTGTGAACCAAGACACGCAGCAAAGCTGCGGTCACCCCGCAGGTGGCTTCCCGACAGGGCATCTCCGACAGCGACCTGTGCGAGGAGGCTGCCGCGGCTGCGGCAAATCACCGGGGCAGTCTGCAGGCAGCCGCTGACCTCTGCTCGCTCTTCCCATCCCTCTGAATTAGCAGGGCCTCGTTAGCTCCGCCGGCTGAACCTGAGCTGTGCTGGCACTGCCCTCCAGCCGGCAGCAGCTCCGTGCCGCGCGGCTCTCAGCGCCGTGCTGGCGTGGGGCTGGGTGAGCGCGTCGGGGCTGCCGAGCTCCTCGGGCACTGATACCTACAGGACGGGCTGGCACGTCGAGCCGAGGGCTTTTCTGCTGCTGCTTGTGGCTCTGCAGCGGTGTGGGAGGTGAAGAGGGGATTTCTCTGCTGGCTGGTGCCTCGGCCAGGCTCTGAGATCAAGCTGCAGCCTCTCTGTTCATTGCCAGCAATAAAGATCCGGCGAGCAGAGTGGTTTCAGCGCCGCCGCCCTGCCCTTGTCCTCTGCCTTCTGCTAGGGAAATGGACATAAAGCGCCGGAGTCCAGCTCCAGGGAGCCCAGGCCTCCACCAGCCACGACATCTGTGTCAGCTCGGACGCTCGCTGCTGCAGCAGGCAGGGCAGAGCGGGGTGGCCGCCTTTATTCGGGCTGTGGGAGATGGCTCCCCACGGCACCAGTGCCAGCGCTGCGGTGACAGGGGGTCCCGCACGTCCCCTGGCCGGTGGGTGGGTGACCTGTGCTTTATTTACAGTCACACCCCGTAATTCCCCAGGTGGCAGATGAGCTGCAGTCCTGCCCCGAGGTGCAGTGCCTTGGCTCCCTCTAAACGGATTAGACCTTAATCCTAAAGAGAGAAAGCGGCGCTGCTGCGCGGGCAGGTGGAGAGGTGGCAGGAGTCCTCCGGGGCTGGGCTGTGCCACGAAGCTGCTCCTGGCCCCGAGCACTCACCCCCTGCAAAATGCTCTTTGAAGTGTAATTAGGGTACGGGGTGTCCTGAGGTGCTGGGGGAACCCCGCCATGGGACGGGACGTGGCCGTGCAGCCCCGTGCAGCGCTCTCGGACGGGGCGCCCCTGCAGATAAACCTGCCTCGTGTTTGCCACGGACTGCAGCTGCCTCTGGCCGCTGTTACGCAACGCGAGGTTTCCCTGCGCGTGGAATCGTACTGGAGCAGCCTTATAATTCAGCAGAGTGATGGTTTTTTTCCTATGCCTTTCCCCGAGCTGTCATCATCCCGGGAGCGCTGCGCTGGCTTTGAAGGCAGCGTCGAGGTAACCGCGGGTCGGCCGCTCGTTGGGCACGGCGCGCCGCCGGGGCCGAGAGCGTGAGCGAGGATGAGGAATGAAGTGTTAATTCCTGGCCGTGCCAGCTCGCTTAAAACAACAGACACGGCGTGGTTAGCCAGGTGAGGCCCTCAGTCCTCCTGTTTACAGCGAGTGCCCTCATTAAACGCCCCCCTCGTGCGCCGCGGGGCCTTTGTGCCGCTAATGAGAGGGCGGCGTGGTTTGCATGGCGTGAGCTGCCCGTCTGCTCCCCCTGTGCTGGGAACGATTTCAGGCAAAAAATGATTTTCTGCTGCTGGCCACGTCAGCGTGGGGGAAAAAAAAAGGTTTGGGGAAGGTGAAGAGAGATTTTTAATTGGATGCTCGCACTCAGAAACGTCTCTGGTAATAGATCTGAAGAGCGCTCTGGCCCCGTGCTCCCGCTCAGAGGGTGTTCGGTGCTCAGAGGAGGTTCGTTTTCCTCTCGTTACTGGGAAGAGGAGCTGAGGTCGTGGAGTTCGCCTTCTGTCGGAGCACGGTGAGGGTGTGCAGAGGAGGCGTCCTCAAAGGCAGCGGCGGTGCCCGGCCGTAGTTGCGGCTCTCTGAAGAACAAAGTCGTATCGAGCCGCGCGCTCCGCGAGGGAAGGTGCAGGAAGGCAGAGCAGCTCGTGGGCGATAATCGCGGGGACCGTGCTGACGGCTTGCATGAAAGCTGCGTGATTGCTGAGCAAAGCCTCGCGTCTGATGCCGCTGTCCTTAACCGCGCAGGCAGCCGGCACCCTGTTTGGCGATGGCTGTGCTGCAGGGGAGCCGCTCCGAGCAAGCTCCGCGGTGCAGCCGGCTCCTGCTGCTCGCCCCGGGGATCGGCCGCACTCCAGGAGGGCGTTGCAGTACCTGGAGCTCCTCCAGAGCCTCTGCTCACCTCTCCCCAGGGGCTCCGGCAGCCCGTGGGCTCCGTCTGTGCCACCCCAGCGGCGGCACGTGGTGGGAGCCCTGCTCTGTCCCCGGCCCCGGGTGGGGACTGGGTAACGGGGAGCCCCTTGTGGGGACCCTGGTGGGACCTCGTGGGCTGGGCAGCCAAGGTCTGGGGGAGGTCCGGCTGCCGCTGACCTGCCTCCCTTGGTGGCACCCGGCTCGCTCTGCAGCACGTTCGGCTGGGACAGGGCGCTGGGACCTCAGCCGGGCTCTGCTCCGAAGGCTTTCGGTTGGGTTCCCCCCGGGGAGCTGCACAAGGGCTTCTCCCTTGCCCCTCCTGCTCGGAGGGGCTGCAGAAAGGCTCCCGGCAGTCAGGCTGTGAACGTTTCACTTCCAAGTGTTTGTTTCTCCTCCGAGAAATGCGAAGCATGTGCCCCAGCCCGCAGGAAGGCCACTTAATAAATGTTAGAAGTAAATAATAGAGATTAATAGCAATAACAGTTTCGGTATCGTGTTGCATACATAGGCCTTGAGTAAATCTGAAGGTTAACAAACAAATAATAGTGATAATCTTGTGTATTTTTGCTCCGTTGGCTTTAAAGGCGGGCTTTTAAGAGGTTCTCTGGAGCAGGCTTTGCCGTGCGGGTGCAGCCAGGAGGCTCGTGCTGGTGTGCTGGAGGCTTCCTTCAGAGGGAGCCGTGACAGAGAAGGAGGTGCCCGGAGCTCAGGAGGTGACCGGAGCTCCCTCAGCACCCGGGGACGTGACCGGTGGCCAACCCACGGCCGGGACTTTCGGAGCCTGCAGCTGCAGATCCTGGGGAGGGGCTGGCGCTGAGTTTGCAGCATCTCTTGGTAAAACCCACCGTGCACATCAGCGGTGCCCATCAGGGGCTGAGCCTGCTGCTGCTCCCGAGCCCCGGCAGTAAAATCCCTTCAGTGCTCTTGGAGGAGTGAAGGGCATTTGGCAACGGCCGGGGAAAGGCAGGGTAATGCCGCCTGAGTGCTTGGAAAGGGGCTGTGCTTTGTTGCCGGCCTTTCCAAACAGCAGCTCTTGCCACCGACCACAGTGGCTGAAAATTGCTGCTCAGCCACAGCAGCGGTGCCTTATTTTCAGCTGTGGTCAGCCTCAAGTCGCAGCTGAGCTGGGGCGGTACGCGTGCGCGCAGAATTAGCTCCATCCACTCAGTTAGAGCCAGTTACACAATTAGTGCTGGCACATCCCTCAGGGAGGCAAACAACGATCCCCGGCCAGAGCGATGGGCTCGTAACTCCCATGGATTTTCCGATACAGCAGGAGAAGCCCTGAAAACGGGAGCTGCTCTCCGAGCGGTGGCTGCAGCGTCGGGCACAGGATCGCCCCTGCCTGTCAAAGCCCCCGTGCCATGACGTGGGGAGCTCCGGCTGATCCGGGCTGGCTCCCTGTGCCGCCGAGCCCCTGCCTCTGCCAGCTCGTGATGGATAAAACCTCAGCCCCGGGCAGGGCTTGGAGCACGCCGCGGGTGGCAAAAACCGGGCATCGATCGCGAGCTGGGATGGGGAGCGGCGCCGCGGCCGCCCGGTGCAAAATATGTTCTGGTCACTCTGCTTTTTGCAGCAGCTGCCAAGTATTGACCGTTCCTCCAGGAGGGCCCGGAAAATCCGGTGCACTTCACAAGGTGGAGCCTGTGGCTTTCCTGCGAAGGCACCTCAGGTACCCATTTGGAAACAACACACCGCCGAGAGGAAGGGATTTCAATCCTACTGGCACCTGGCGTGGGCACAGGGTGAAGGCTCGGGCTTTGAACAGAGGATTTTCGCTGATGGGTTTAGTGCAGAGGCACCGGAGCAGGGGCGGTTTTGCTGAGCTGCGCGACACCACGCAGCCCTGGAGGGCTGAGCTCTGCCACCGAGCACAGGGCGCTTTGCTGCCCTTCGTCGTGCTCAGGGTTGCCTTTTGCTGAAAGGTTGGGGCGGGGGGGTGGAAAAAAAGGCAGGTCTCCCCAGGTGCTCGGGCTGTTCTCGGCGTTACCGCTACGGGTGGTTCTCAGCAGTACCTGCCGGGTGCTGAGGGACTCTGGAAAAGGTCAGCCCGAGCCCGTGGGGCTTGAACTGAGCGCGGCCGTGGCAGAAACTCCCCGTTTGGGTCCCCGTGGGGGTGGCGGGGCCGGGCCCCGACCCGCAGCTGGCTGCACGGCGGGGAAGGGTTCAAAATGCCTCGGTCGGGCTCGTGCACGCGCTGCCCGCCGAGCCACCTGCGGGGAATTCCCTTCCTTTCCCCTGCTCTGCGCAGAGTTTTTTCCTCTCCACCCGCTGAGCTCTCAGGGCTCTGCGTGCACGGGGCGCTGGCTCCCGAGCGCACGGGTCCTGGGCACCCCAAAACCATGCCGGCGCTGGGGGGACCGTGGGGAGGGTGCTGGGGCTGCCCAGGACTGCAGCGAACCCGTGTTTGAGCCCCCCCAAAACGCGCTGCTGGTGCCCAGCTGGCCTCTGCCTGTCCGTCCTCGGGCACCTTCAGCACCAGCAGCACCCCACCAAGCAAACGCTCCCCCCGCGGGCAGGGCCCCCCCGTCCCGGCCTCTCCTGAGCGCCCCAAAGGGCTGGCAGGGACCCGAAGCGGGTGCCGGCAGCTCCTGGGCACTGGAGGCTGCGCCGATGGGGAGAACCGTGCCCGAGCGGTGGGGGACAAGGGCAGGGGGACCCCAAGGAGCCTGCGGCCGGCCGCAGCGGTGGCCCCGTGCCACCAGCCCTGGGAACGGCAGCATTTTGCTGCCCTCTAGTGAGGCCCGGCCGCCGGGCTCCCTCTGGGGTCCCCGTGGCACCGACGCGTCCCTTTGGGGACCCTGGGGCAGGGGCACGGCCTTTGGGGTCTCCAGGAACATCCCCGTGGGGCGGCGACCCTCGTGGCTGGGCTTCGGGCATGCTGCCCCGTGTCCTCTGCAGGGCAAAATGCCCCCAGAAGGGTGGGGGGGGGGGGGGTCTCCCCCTTTCCTACAACCCCGTGGGATCCATCCTGCCCCCGGGCTGCGGGGCTTGTCCCGAGGTTGCCAGCCCCTTCCCCCGGGCCCTGCCCTAAACGCCGAGCGCCGAGGAGCCGTTTGCTCCGACGCCTGCCCGGCCAGCTGGTGCTGTGTGTAAATAATACAAATTAATTAGAGGGGAAATCAAAACGCAGCACATTTATAATGAGGCAATCCACAGGCCCCTGTTATAATTAATTAGGTTAATAGGGGCGCCTGCACTGTGGAAGCGCCGCGCTGCCCTGCAGAAGGCTCTCGGGGGGGCTCGGGGGAGCGTGGCTGGGCGTGCTGAGCACCACTACCCTGCGGCGTGGATGCGGCCGGGCCCCGTCCCCGTCCCCAGCCCCTCGCACGGCCCCGGGGCCGCTCATCCCCAGCCCGTGGGTCTCAGCCTCCGGCCCCAGCGCTGTGCTTCGGGGGCCCCAGTCCCGGGGCGCGGATCCAGGCGTCGGGCACGGGGCTGCGATGGGCAGGCCAGGGCCGGGCGGCGCTGCCCGACGCGGGGGCTCGGCCCCGGGAGGATTTTCCTGGCGGCAGCAGCGGGGCTGCAGACGGCAGCAGCAGCTTGGCACGGCGGCGAGCTGCAGCGGTGCCCCGGGGCACGCGGGGCGAGCCCCCCCCCCCCCGCCGCCCGAGCTGCGCTGGGCTTCACGTTGCCAAAGCCCGGCGCTGGTCGTAGTGCACATCGGCTCTGGCTGCGTGTGCGCAGAGGGTGGCGGGGGGCTGAGCGCGGTTTTGCAGCCCAGCACCACGGGGGAGCCCCCAGCAAAGGGCCAAGCGGCCTCGGCAGGCTGGGGATGCCGCCAGCCCCCCCGCTGCGCTCCCCAGCCGCCTTCCCCCTTTTTTTTCCTCCCTTTTCCCCTTTTCCCGCCCGTGCGGGCGGCAGCATCCCCAGCTCCGAGGGCAGGGACGGGCTCGGGTCGGGGCTCGGGGTTTCTCCACCATCCCGCAGCCCCTGCCCTGCCCCTGGCGCTCCGCAGCAGCCCGCGGGGTGGGAGAGGAGCGGGCAGGGCCGCTTGCTCCTGCCTGGTGCTCTTCCCGTGGAGAGGGCCTGGGCAGGTCCCGTTCTGCCAGGGGAGAAACGCGTCCGTCCGCCACGGGCTGCAGGAGGCCGTCGCCGTCCCTGTCACCTGCAGGGCTCCCGGCTGGGCTGGGGGAACAGCGGTGACCTCTGTGACAGGCGTGGGACTGTGCCGCCCCCCGCGGAAAGGAGCAGGAGCTGGGGTGGGAGCAGGAGTTCCCCAGGCAGCACCCTGCTGCGAGGCAGGGCCGGGGGGGTGTGTGGGGGGGGAGCTGGAGCTTATTAACGGCGGCTCTGTCCGGGGGGGCCACAAATCAGCGTGCTAAATGGCCGCTGTCAGTCAAGATTAGGGCTGGCGCTTAGAAGATGCTGTTGGGAAACCTTGCAGGGCTCAGGGCGCTCGAGCGAGCGCGTTTGTCTTTCGCAGCGGTACGAATCCGTCACCGCCGGGCAGCGCCTGCTCGTCGCTGCTGGGGGCTCTGCGGGGGCAGCGACCACAAAGGGGCATGGACACGTGTGTGCACACATGTAGGGGTCTGTACACGCATGTGGCTGTGCGTGTAAAGGCGTGAGGGCACGGCACGGACACCGCATGCACGGCTGGCGCGCGTGTGCCCAGCCCTATGTGCGTGCGCCCAGCCCTGCGTGCGTGTGCATGCCCCTGCCTGCACAGGAATCCCTCACTGCCACAGCTTTTTCTTTTTCCTAGCATCTGGCCCGAGCATCTCCGCCCTGAGCAGCGAGGCCAGGCCCCAGCCTGAACGCCCCCCCCCGTGGAAATGGGGGTCTTGGGGGAGCGCGGCGGGGGCTGCGGCACGGCCTCGTGGCGCTGGGCGCCTGCTCCTCCCTCTCTTCTGCTCCCTCTGCCTTCCAAATGATCATCAGGTATTCAGAGAGCTGGGAGCGGAGTAAGCCCTGGGGACACCTTGAATTAAAGGGTAATTGTTCCATATTTCTCGGCTAACTAGAAGTAAAATAATAAAAATAACCCCCAGCAAACCTAGCCTTTTGCACCAGCCTGCCAGGAGATTTCAGCACGGGGACTTTATAGTCCAAAATACCATAAAACGGAGCCTAAATTACCTAGCTCTCATTTGAAACAATTACAGGTTTTATCTATGGATATTAAAGGAGATGATTGTTCAGTGTAGTTAAAAAAAAAAACAACTCCTTTTTCCTTCTTTTGTAATCCAGTCTTCATGGACGGGGGGGGGAGCGGCGTGCAGCTGCCCTGCTGGCCTGGCTGGGTCTGGGGAGGGGAACGGGGGGCTCGGGCTGGGAGCGTGCCAGGTGAGAGCCAGAGGGGGCCGTGCCCTTGCGCCCCTCGGCCTCTGGGCTGCGTCACGCCGGGCACCGGCACGTGCACCCCTGGAGAGCGTGCCAGGATAAGGCTTAATTCTACGGAAATTGGGGCACCTCCGGGGAGGCTGCTCTGGGGCTTGGCGCAGGGCTCCGGGGCGCGTCCTGACCCTGCCCCCTGGTTCCAGGCGTGGGATCCGCTGGGTGACCCCAGCCCCGTTGTCCTGGGGGAGAGGAGAGCCGGGACAAAGCCTGCGGGGTCGGGGCGAGCCTGGCACGACCGCCCCGGCTGCGTCCCTGCCGAGGCTGCCCCGGCCCCGCGGTGCCGCGGCTCTAATCCCAGGTAATTGGATTTACGGGGAGCGCTGTATCCAATTACAGAATCCTAATTAACGGACCAAAGTTACAAGTGCGATGTGTCTTGCTTTCAGCAATTATGATTAATTTTGCCAGAATGCACACGCAGACGTTGATTACAGGATCCGCGGGCAAACAGGAGCGGAATGCTGATAATTGAGCCGTCAGCGCGGGCGCCTCGCGGCTCGCAGGGGCGATGGGGAGCGGGGGGACCACGGGGCAGAGACGGGTCCCCGGCGGGACCTTGGCTCCCCGGGGTGACAGCACGTTCCTGCTGGCCCCAGGAGGGGCATCACCGGTGCCCCAGCCCGCGCGTGGGGACCTGGGGCTGCCCCCTTTGTGCAGGGCTGATCTGGAGCCCCGGGATTCCCGGAGATGCCCTGGCACATCCCCACGCATCGACACGCTGGCCGTGGGACCAGGAGCTGCATCCCCCTCGGATGCTTCCCTCTCCTGCACCAACGCCGGCCCCTCGCTGGGGTTTGTGGTGTTCTTTGCCTTGCCGGGCTCGAGGGGCTCTGCTCAGGGCTGCGTCGCGTTCCCCGGGCAGGGGACTGGGGAGCACTGGGCTGGGGAACTGCGGCACTGGGCTGGGGAACTGCAGCACGCTGGGCTTTGTCGGGTTTTCTCTCCTTCAGCAAAAAATAAACTCCACCCGCCGTCCTAAAGCTACGAGAACTTGAGAAATCTGAGTTGCTGCAGTGCTCGGGCGGGCTCCCGGTGCCCGTCCCACGGGAAGGGGCAGCCTGGGCCCCATGCGCCCTGGCCAGGAGCGCTTCTCCGTGCTGGCCGTGCCTTATCGTCCCCTTGCTATCATCTTATTCCCAGGCAGCTGCGAGTCCCTGGCTCAGGACATTAATCCTGCGCAAGCCAGAGGCTTATCCAAATAGGGAATCTTCCTCGGTGATTTTTAAACAAAACTTGATAAATCCTTTGCAAAAGAAAAAGGGCTTTCATCTCCAAAGGGCCCATCTCGGGGCTGATTAGCGATAAGCGCTCCGGCGCTGCACATCTTCATTTCCTTCACGTTTTCTCCCCGGGAGCCCGAGCTGAACGCATTTGCTCCGTGCTCTGTTCTCACCACATTTTTCCTGCTGTTGCGGCTCGGTGGGGAGATCCCCGGCCACGGGGTGCTGTGCTGGCGGGCCGTGCCCGGGCCGTGGTGCTGCATTCGCTGGGCCTTGCAGCTGGGTTTTGGTGCCTGGGGACGTGCTGAGGAGCAGCGGGGCCTTTGCTGCCCCACGGCTGCTGCCTCGCTTTATCCAGGCGTTTGTTCTTGCCTGGGCTCTGGCGAGGCCCCGGGAGCAGTTTCCACCATTGCTCATGGCCGCACAACCGGCCTCCGCCTCCTGTTCCCTTCCTCGCCTCCCTCCTCTTCCTCGCCTCCCTCCAAGTCCCAGCTCCTTTGACGCTCGCCTGGGCTTTGATCTCCTCCGGAAAGCCCCTTCCCCACGCGGAGCCGACCGCGGCGCCTCGGCGGAGACTTCTTAAAATAGATGAAGAGCTGCCTTTGATCGGCCGCGGTGCTCCGAAGACCTTTCCCCACTGCGAGGCTTCAAGCGAAGCCGTCTGCTTTCATCCCCGCGCCGGCGCGGAGCTGCCGGGGCTGCCGCTCGCCTCCGGGACACGGGGGACGCGGGGGACGCGGGGTCCTGGCCCGTCGGCAGCCCCGTGGGGCTGGGATGCGGGATGGGGCTCAGCACCAGCACGGACGGGGTGCTGGGGTGCCCAGCGGGGACACCAGGGTGCAGGGACGCGCCAGGGAGGAGCTGTGCTGAAAGGCTGGGGAAAGCAGAAAGGAAACGGGAAGGTGAAGATAAAAACAATGCTGGGAAAAAAAGAGGGTTAGCGAGAGAGGAGGAAGCAAGGGGAGCTGCCCCCCTGGGCAAAGAGCTTGTGAGACCTTTAAAGTGACGTGTGTGGATTTGATAAAATGCGAATAATTAATCCCTCCTCCCCCCCTGGTTTGGGCTCTGTGCGCTCGCTGCTCCGGGGTGCTTTGGGCGCTGAGCTGCTGCTGCGCGGGGCTGATAACGGGGGGGCTCCGCAGTGCGTGGGGTGTGGGGGCACGGGGGTGTCCTGGGGGTGTCCCGGGTTGAGCAGCCCCGCTCGGAGCCCACCGTGCCCCCACAGTTCAGGGGGTGACAGAAAGGAGACGCCGGGACCGTGGGGACAGCGGGGGCCAGGAGCCAGCGCGGTCCATGGGGAGCAGGGAGGCCGCGTGCCAGGGCTCCCCGGGCAAATATTTGCTCAGGCTGTTAAAACGGAGCAAATCCTGCTAATTACAGCTAATCAGCTGCCGGGCGGGCGCAGCCAGCACCCCGTGTGCCACGGCCGTGGTGCCGGCACGCTCGGAGGACGTGCGGTGGCCGCTGCCCTCCCTGCGGGGACCGGGGACACCGGGGGCACCGGGGACACCCAGCGCCGCGGGTGCCGATGGCACCGGCCCTGCGGGGGGAGCAGCAGCACCCAGGACCCGCCGGTGGCAGCCCCAAAACCTCCGGTGCTGCCCACCCAGCCCGGCCCTGGGTGGCAGGGACTGTGCCGGGCCTTACCGGGCCTGCCTCGCGCCCTGCGCTCAATTAGCGATTCCGCTAACGGTTTGTAATTCAGGCACGACCCTGATTGCATCCAACTGCTACTTTATTTCTTCGCTGCCGCTTGCATTCTGAGCACTAATTACGCCTCTTTGGATGCTAATTGCTTCCCAGCCCTCTGCCGCTGTCTTTCGCGAGCAGCATTTATTTTTCACGCGTCCGTGTGGTTAAACTAATACAGGCCGGGGTGGGGGGGAGGAGGGAGCTGCACCCGTCCGAGGCTTTGCTGAGATCGAACATCCCAGGAAGGTGAGCGGGGACGCGCAGCCCCATGGGACAAGGGGGCGAAGGAAGGGCCTGGCTGCCCTCGGCCCCTCCGGCCCCGCACCGAGCCCCTGCGTCCCCACCGGGGGGCTTTGCCACCAGCTCTGGCTGCTCCCTGCCCGCCGTGGCCCCCAGCGTGGGTGGAGACCCCCACGTGGAATGGCCACGGGCACCGGGGGGCCTTTCTCCCCCCGGTTGGGTCCGCGGTGGGCAGGAGGAGCCCCCAGCGCGGGGCTGGAGCAAGCTGCAAGCAGGTTGCAGGGATTTGTCCCCATCGCAGGCGGCAGGTTGGGGACACAACTGCAGCCAAGGCACGAGCCCAAATCCCCTCCTCTGGCCATTGCTGCCCAGCTCTGTTTGCCTAGCAGCTAATTAAGCAGCAATTAGTCCCCAGCAGCACTCCCGGTGCAATCAGGAGGAGCCTAGGGACCGATCCGCACCCGGCCCCTGCAGCGGGCACCGCGCGCGGCACGGAGCCGGGGACATGCGCGGTGCCCGGGGGGCTCGAGGCGGTGCGGGACCCCCCCGCGCCCTGTGCTGGGGCTGGGGGCTCAGCACCACGCTCCCTCTGGCCGCGGCTCCTGACGTGAGCTGTGCCGGGGGCGCTGGGCTGGGCGCGGAGCGGAGGAGACGGGGAGCTCGGGGAGCTCGGAGGCGGCTTTTATTGCCCTCGGTAATGACAGTATCGCTAACGGGTATTTAATTATCTCAGCCACTCTCGTTAATGGCGCTGCGGGGCCGGGAGCTGTGGTGAAGGCGGTGATGACGGCGAGGTGTCGGGCTCTGCAGTCACCCTGCTCCCGCGGGCTGGCCCCGACCCGCTCTGTGCCTCAGTTTCCCCAGGGCCTAGCAGCGCACGGGGGTGTCCGGGCTGCGGGGGCTGCCTGGTGCTGGGGGGCCGTGGTCGTGCACCCCTCGCTGCAGCCCCCCTGCGCCTCCAGAGACCCAGACCAGCCTCCCCTCGCCCGGTGAAGCTCCCCCAGCACTTCACAAACCTCATTTAAGGCACGAGGTCAGCTGAGGGTTATCGGTGTGCGGGAAGGGTGCAGCCTCCGGCCAAGGTCACGGCACGCGGCCGTGCGCTTTGGGGAGGCCCTGGGGTCCGCCTGCTTGTCCCCGCCTGCCCCAAGTGCCCCAGGGACGGGACCCACGGGGGGAACATCCCCACTTCCACGCCTCTCGGGGCTGCCCGGGGCACGAGGGCTGCAGGCGGCCGGTGCAGGAGGAGCCGCGGGGCAAACCAGCGCCGTGAGCATCGTGCCTGGTGTTTGATGCGTAGTTAATGCCGGGGTACCCGAGCACGGCCCCGCGGCTCCGCAGCGCGGCCGAAGCATGAATATTCATCTGCTCGGGGAGACGGCGCGCAGACACCCGGCTGAGTGGCAGCTGTCAATCTCCCAGCCCGGGCAGGGATGCGGGCGCCCCGGGCGTTTCTGCTGGGAAGGATGCGCCCGGCGAGGCGGCGCCCGGGCTCTGCGGCTCCAGGACGACGGCTGCAGGGCGCGGGAGGTGCGCGTCGACCCCAAGGCACCGGGATCGGGGCCGCTTTGGGGCTTGGGGCTGGGCTTGGGGCCGTTTTGGGGCTGGGCGCTGGGATTGGGGCTGCTTTGGGGCTGGACACTCCGTGGCTTCGTGCCCTGCCGCCAAGGATCCCGCACGCCCCACCACTGGGGCCCCGTGTGGATGAACCTACAAGTCTCCTGCTCAGGGCTGTATTGACGCAGTCGTGTTTATTTATTTAAAATATTTGGCAGGCGGCAGGGGAGCAGAGGAACGCGGAATCGTATTTGCGGTGGATTCCTGCTGGATGGCCCTGTCACCCCAGCAGCGACTCGCCAATTAAATATCCATCAGTAACAAGGAAAACAAACTGGCGGATCCCTAACGCTCCGCATTAAAACTTAATAATACAGCTAGCACCTGCAGCAAGAGAGGCAAATGAAGAGCAGCACTTGGAGTAACACAGTAAACGGAGGAGGGAGCAATTAACAACCATGAAAAGATGAAGAGAAACAATTAGGAGCGGGGGGGACACAGCCACGGGTGCAGGGGGCTCGGCGGCGCTGTCCCCAGGGACGGGCTCTGCCCTGGAGGCTTCGCCCCTGCTCTGCCCTCCCCTCCCGGGCTGTTTTGGGGGGGTCTCCGTGTCGTTTAGGGGGTGCCCTTTGCAGCCCCTGGGGAGGAGCCCTGCAGGGCTCGGGGGAGAGCTCGCCCTCCTGCTTATTTGTGGGTGAAACACAAAATATTCAGAGCCTGGGGGCTCCGGCCGTGCCGTGCCCCCTGCCTGGGTAACTCCGGGGTGCCCCCAGCACTCATGGGGTGACCCCAGGAGCTCCGGCTCACCGCCGCCGCTTCCCCCCCGATTGCATCGATCCGGGGTGCGCAGCCCTTGAGTTATCTCTGTGCCTCAAGCCTGGGTCGATACGGGCTGGAGCTGTCCCAGGAGTGACATTTTTCCTGGGCTCCCCCTGGGCACCAGCCCCGCGTCCTGCCGGGTGCTGCTCCGGGACCCCTGCCCCGTGCCCCCCCCGTCCTCGTGGCCCCACCTCGTGCGCCTGGTCCTGGCTTGGCTGCGCCCGAAATGGATGCATGAAGCTGGGAGAGAGCAGGGGGGAGGCTTTGTCCTGCTGCATCCACCGGAGCAGGGGCTGGGGCCGTCGCTGCTGCACCACGACCGTGGCTTTGCCTAACCTGCGTCCCCCACGTCTTGGGGCCAAAGCTGAGGCTTTGAGGGATCTGCAGGAGGGTGCTCGCAGGACCTCAAGCTCATGGTACAGCTCGTCCCCAATCCTGGCACCAGCACGGTGATGTCCCGGGGGTGCGGGGCTGCTGTGCACAGAGCTGGGTGCTGGCACGGCCACGATCCCCCCGCAGGTGCCTGTGGTGCCGGGCGGAGCAGGCTCCCCATCTTCTGGAGGAATTCGGATTTATTTTTTTAGCTGGTTACACTGCAGTCCGAAAGGGAAGGCTGACGCCTCTGAATATGCAGGAGAATCCTTCCGAGCAGGCGTTAAGCAGAACGTGAAATGTTTCAGCCGTCACAATAGAGCATTATTGGAGCTGTGCAGGCAGGACATGGACGTTCACCGCTGGTGTGGCCGCAATGAAAGAGAAAATCAAACCCGAAAAGCCGCCCGAAAGCTCAAAGCCCAACGGCTGCTTCCAAGTCCTGACTTGTTCCGTTACAGATATATTTTTGGAAAGCAAAAAATTTCCGTTTTGGGGTATTTTTATCTGCCAGATTAACTAAATCCCCTGAATTTGGAAGAGAAGCAGAGTCCCTGCACGGGCAGCCGGGGGCTGCCCAAATCACCTCGCTCCCTCAGCCTTCGCTCATATTTTCCCCTGTTTCTCCCGGATTTTGGCATTCTGGGGGTGCTGCTGGCAGGGAGCTGGCGTGCGAGGGGCAGGAGCAGGGCTGCTGTCTCCGTGCCCAGCGCCGGGGGCTCCCGGGGGGCTGCGTGGTGCCCTCGGTGTGCCCCAAATCCGAGCGGCATCGGGGCCGCCCTGGCTCCGTGCGCCGGCAGCCGCCTCCTTGCCAGTGACCGGGATTTATGCCAGCGAAACAGGAAGCTGGAGGGAGAGATAGATTAGAATTATTTTTAATAAAATGGGGATCATTTTTAATCATGTTTAAGTTATTTTTCTTTAGCCACTTTGTACAGTGTAGATTTCCCTGAAAAATGGGGAACTTTCATCTCTTGCTGCTTGGAAATTAATTCCTCCCTGACAGCCGTGGTGCTTAATGTAGATAATAACTATTAGTTCTGCCCAGACAGCACACTCCGTCCTGCGGGGCCGGGGCTTTCATTTTTCTCCCCGGATTAGACCAAATCCTCGGGCAGGCAGCGAGGGGCTGGGGAGGGGGATGCGCTGGGCGGGGGCCCGGGCGCTGCAGGTCCCGTGGTGAGGTCCCTGCGGCTCCTCGGCCCCGGTGGGCTGTGGGGTCCCCCTGGGGCACCCCGGGGTGCGGGATTGCGCCGTCCCTTTGCGTTCCGGCAGCAGTGGCAGGGCTCTCCATCAGCGGGCGGCGTGACAGACCGAGGGGCCCTCATCCTATTAAAAGGAGGCTGTAAATATGGAGCTAATGGAGCCTGCACGGCCGCCGCTTCCTCAGCGTCTCCCTGGCAGAGCCTGCGGGGTTGGGGTTTGTGAGCGGCTCGGAGGATTTATGGCCGGGACGGGGACGGGGACGTGCTGGAGGGATGCTGCACGCGGGAGCCCACGCTGTGGGGCTCGGTGGTGGGTCTCTGCGTGGTTGGGGTCTGCCTCTAAAAACCGAGGTGGGACAGAGGAGAGAGGGGAGCAGAGGCAGGGGGAAGCTCTGCGCCCCGCCGTGCCGCCGGCGATGGGCTGCAGGGAGCCCAAAATCTGCTCTCCCCATCGGCCCAGCGGGTGCTGGGGGTGGCGGGGGCACTGCTGGGGGTGCGGGGGTCCCTGCCGGCTCCTCGTCCCCTCTGCTCCCGGTGCCCAGCCCCTTCCTGGGGGTGCGGAGCCGCGCTCGCCCCTCCCGGAGCCGCGCGCCCCCTCCCCGCTCTCCGGCAGCGATAATCTGCCTCCATCAGCCGAAGCCCGCGGGGCTGCAGAAGGAGCTGCTTAAAAGCAGCCCAAAGAAGCCGGGAGCAATTTCCACAAAATGAAGGCTTTCTGCCGCTTTCCCTGCGCCGTGGCGTCCTCCCCTTGCTGCCTTCTTTGGGTGAGACGTGGCTGGTGAGCGCTGCGGCCGTTTTCTCTACCGCTGCCTCTCGCGGACCTCGAGGGGCGTCCTGAGCTCCCCGGGGAGCTGGGGGTGGCCATGATCTGGCCCAGCCCGGGGCTGATGCTGCGTTCCCCATCCCTGCCCTGCTCCAGGGGCATCGCCTTTGGTCGGGCGCTGCCCGTGCTGGGGTTCAGCACCGTGGTGGCTCGCTCAGCTCCGTCCCAGCACCCGACCTCCCGCAGCGCTCCCGCCCCTGTCCCTGCAGGCTGCGCCCCCCCCCCAGGCCTCATTCTGCTGCTGGTGGAAGGGGTCAGAGCCCTTCCCGCGGGGAGCGGCGCTGGGCTGGGCAGGATAAGCTGCGAGCTTGCCAGGTAGTGCGATACGAAGGGCGCTGCGAGCGGCGAGGCAGATCAGAGCTCAGCACCCCGTCGTTCCTGCCCGTCTCAGCGCGCGGCCGTGCGGGGACCAGGCTGATTTTCGCAGCGCTGGCCAACCCCCGGGCGCTGCCCGCGTGCGCTTGTTATAACAACAATTACTGCCTCGGCGCTGACATGCAGATCCCAGCGACTTTGATCCGGGGTGCTTTTCTTTTTGCTGCAATTTCATATTCATTAGCCGGACCATTTCCTTACTTAAAACAGTGAAGAGCACACTCAGACCCCTGTTGAAACGCTGGTTTTCGCCCAAAGGGCCGCTTTCTTCGAGCAATGGCACCCGGGGGGGGGGGGGTGAGGTACCCTTTGGTCCTCCCTTGAGATGGGGCCAGGGGGCTGCCAACATCTCCGGGCTGACAGCGGGGTGACCCCAAGGCTCGGGGTGCTCTCGTTGGTCTCTAAATTCAGGGTCACAAAGAAGACGTGGGGAGCCAGGCCCTGGAGCCAAGCGGCCCTAAATAAACCCCAGGTGAACCAAACGGCACCTCTGCCCGCGGGGGGTCGGGGTGGCAGCGGGTGCCCAGGGAGGGGGCTCGCGCCGCGGCTCATCTGCGTGATCCCCCCTCCGCCCACCGCCGCGGCTGCAAAAGGTTCTTTTAATCAGGGGTAATTTTATGCATCATTAATATCAGGCCTGATTAGAAGGAAGGAAAGTTCAGCCGAGGGGAAGATGAAAGGCGGCGGCCGCCCCCTCTCCTCTCGCCGCGGGCGCGCGGCTCCTCCGGGGCTGCCGGCACGGGGCCGCGGGCGAAGTGTCTGCAGGAGGGGACAAACGGGGGACAAACGGGGGACGAACGGGGCCCCCAGAGGCCGAGCGGCTGGGGAAGGGGGGGGACAGCGGGATTTTGGGGTGCTCCGTGCATCCCCGTGCTCCCGGCAGCCCCGTCTGGCACAGACTCGGGGGGTTGCTGCTTTCTTCGTTAATGCCATTTTACGCATGTGATTTGCTTTGTAGCCTCTCCTGCATCAGAGGTGGTTCGTTCACGGGCGGTGCATCAAACGCCTCGAAATCCCGTCCCCGGGCTGCTCGGGGAGAGGCGAGGTCCCCCCGGGCCCCCGGGGCTCCCCGCTTTCCGCCCCGGCTCTGCCCGAGGGGCCGGCAGCGGATGCGACGTGTCGGGGTTTCACAAAGGCGTTTCTGTCCGCTCTGATGCAATCCGGGAGGGAATTTTTTCTCTAATTGTCTTGGCTGAGGACCCGCTGGTGGGGCTGAGGGCTGGGGGGGGGCCAAGGGGTCCCCGTCCTCAGGACGGGGTGGCTCCGCTCCCCGGGCACGAGCCGCGACGTGGCAGCAGCAGTTGGCTGAGCAAACGGCTCCGGCTCCTTGGAGAGAACCTCGTTGCTTCCTCCGCTTCCTCTTCCTCATCCTCCCCGGCTTGCTTTCCCCTCGCGTGTGGGTACAGACGTAAATTAGAGCCTCTGTGAAGAAAACAACATCTGTTTACCCTCCTCAGACGCACAGCTCATAAAAGGAGGAGAAGGCGGCGCCCGGCCGCCCACCCCGAGTGGGCTGGTGGCTCCTGCTCCCCAGCACGGCGGTCCTGGCCCCGCAGGATGGGGCTGGAGCTGGGGCTGGAGGGGGGCAGTTGTCATTATACAAGGTGTCGGGAGGAAAAAAGCCCTCTCAGAAGCAAGGGAGGTTTAATCCCTTGTAAAGCGCGGGGTATAAAATCTAGATGCCGAAAGAACCTTTACCGCCCGGGTGTAAATTTACGAGGATTTACCCGAGTGAAACTTGGCACGAGTCGCTGCTGCGCGGGCTGAAACGTTGCCTTGCCTCCCTTGGGTGCTGACTGGGACAAGAGCTCGCCCCGTCTGCTCCCACGTGGGCCAAAGCAGCTGCGGGAGGGGAAAAGTTCCCAGTTTGTCCCCAGAGTTGGCACGGAGTCGGTGGAGGGGCCGTGCTGGGCGCTGCCCTGGGGGCTTTGGGCTCCCCAGGCCCCAGATTCCCCCTTTCTGGTTCCTTCACCAGGCTGAGGCCTCCCAGAGGCTGCGTGGAGCAGCCCCGTCCCCGTCCCCGCGGTGCCCGAGCGCCTCGCGGTGCTCCCGGGGTCCCCGTGCCCGGGGCTCTCCCCACGCTCGCGCCCCAGCCGTGCCCGAGCCCCGCGTGCGGCCGCCCCGGGGGAGCCGCTGGTCCCCGGGGACCGTGGCGCCGTGGGCACGGGGGAGCTGCGAGAGTCCCAGGGGAGCTGCAAATCTCCCCCGGCGGGGAGCTGCTGATGAGCGCGACATAAATTAACGGCTAATTGGATCAAAACATCTCGGCGGCTTTGCTTCCTCGCCGCCGCTCGCTGCCGAGGCTGGGGGGGAGCGGGAGCGCGGCCGCCGGCTGCCAGCTGCGGGGTATGGGGTGGGACGGGGGGGTCTAGGGGGGACACTGGGGGGATTGGGGGGGCTGGGGGCATGGTCTGTGCCAGTCCCCATTGCTGTGGCCACAGGCTCGGCGTGCCAACAGTCCCTGTGCCCACTTGGTGAGAGCACCACACTCGCAGCACCGAAAGGTCCCCTTAGTCAGGTCAGCAGCCCCGAGCGCTAACAAGGCGCATGTTTAATTAAACACCACTTTTTCCCCCCCGTCCTCCCCTCCCCATGCCATTCCCGTGCCCTTCGCGAAGGCAGCGGCTGTGAGTCAAGGCCGCTCTTTAACTGCCAGCCCAGGATTTTGGAGTAAAATATGAGAAGCGCAAAGTTCCCCTCTAATATTAACCGTAATGAGATAAACTTAATTGAACGTTTTTACGATGTCGTACTCATTTCCCTTTTTAATTAGGTCCTTCTTCCGTAACAACACGAAACCATACGATTGTGGACTTCCAGGGGCTGTTCGTTATGGAGAGCTCTGAAAACCGAAATTGGCAGGAGGGCTCCGGGCTGCCGCAGCGGCACACGCGCGGGGCTTCGAGCAAAACAGCCCCGGCGGGGGGCTCGGGGGCAGCGGTGGGGTCTGCGCTGGGTGGGAATGACCCTTGGGGTGGGAGGAGGAGGAGGAGGAGGAAGGAGGAGGAGGAGGAGATGCAACAGATGCAAACCCTGCCCTGGCCAAGCTCCCCTTGCTGCTGGGCTCTGCCTTCCCTGTCGTCGCTGTCTCTGAACCAGGAATTAATTGCACTTAGCAACATAAACAACCTAATAAAAGGGGGGGGGGGGGGGCGGAAAGAGGGTGAAAGATGAGCCACTGCTTTGATTTAACGGCCTGCTCGCGAGGGAGCCGCTGGGGACTGCAGCAGTGGGCTGCCTGGGCGCACAGGGGCTGGGCAGTCCCCGCAGGACCCCCGCGGCAGGGGGCTGTGCCTGCCCCCCCCCAGCCCGGTGGGCTCAGGGGTGACCTCAGCACCCCCTCGTCCTCGCCGTGCATCCCGCAGCTGGCTGGGAGCCACCCTGTGAGCAGTGATAGCGGGGAGGGGTGTGGGCAGCTTGAGCCCCGTCTCCTCCCCGCTGCGCAAACCTGATTTCTCCTGATTTTCTCCCGATTCTCCTCATTTTCTCCTGATTTTCTCCCGATTTTCTCCTGATTTCTCCTGATTTCCCCAGCTCACCACTTCGAGGTCGGGCTGAAAGGGCAGGAGATGGCAGCTGCACCGCATCAGGGACAGGGGACAAAGGGGACACGGCGCTTCGGGGAGTCACGGCACCGAGCGGGCACCGCGGGGGTGCCCGGCGCGGGACACCGAGCACCCTGCCCTGGCTGGAGCTGAGCACCCACGGGATCAGGCTGGGGTGGGTGCAATGAGCTGGGGGAGAGGAGCCGAGCGCCGGCCCCGCGCTGCCCGCCCGTGATGCTCCGCGGTTGCCTCGCTCCCCGCGGGGCCGGCGAGCGGGTGTTTTGCAGGGGAGAGCACTTAGTGCATTAGCGGCGGCTTCTCCGCGCACGAAGCCTGCCGGTAATTAATCATTCATACAGCTCTGGGGCCCCGGCCCCGCTGCCAGGGAGTAATTACACCTCTCGTGCTCCTCGCGCTCCTCTTCCTCGCCGCAGTGCCGCAGCCCCAGCCCGGCAAAAAGCAAAGTTTTGACAAGTTGATCAATGAGGGCAGCGGCGCCGCCAGGGCGGGGGCCGCTCCGGGGGAGAGGTAATTAGAGCAGAAAAAGGGGCCCGGAGGAGGCAGCCCTTCCTAACGGAGCGGCCGGGCGCGGGTTGTGCCGCGCTGCTGCCGGGAGAAGGGGGCTGAAAGCCGGAGCGCGGCCCCGCTGAGCGCCGCTGAGCACCGCATCGGCCCCGGCCCCGCGGGTTCCCCAGGTGGGACGGGGCCGGGGATGTGCCGGGGTCGCTGTGGGTGCAGCATCCTCAGCTTGAGAGGCAGCAAAACCCGACAACAAGAAGAGAAAGGAAGAAAAGCCAGCGCCATCTGGGATTTAATTCGCTTCCCCAGCCGTGCACCGAGTCCTGGGCTGGGCTTGCGGAGGAGCTCGAGGGGCTCTGTGTGTGCCCGGGAGCCGTGCAGGGGACGGGGCTGAGCCAGCTGGGCTGAGCGCGCCGCACGGCCGTGGCTCGGAGCCTGTTGTCAGCCCCAGACCAAAACATCGTTAGACAAAAAGGCGCGGAAAAAATCTTGGTCCTTAAAAATGCAAATAACATGTGATGCTGAATGTCCTTGTTTGTCTGTAATTGCAAAATTCTTAGACTCAATCAGCCAAAGATAAACTGTGTTATTTAGGAGCAATTTGAAAGCAGACGAATTGAAAACAATGGGCCGGATTCAGCTTTCAGCTGCTCCTGAATGAGCCCGGAGCATCCCTGCTGGATCAGCAGGGCCGGGGGATTTACACCGCCGGGACGGATCCGCGCAGCGCCGCCAGCCGCGGGGCACGCAGGACGCCCCTGGCCCCCTCCCCTCCCCTGGGGCCGCATCCTGCCCGGCGTGGCGTGCCCCCTGCCCTCATCCTGGTGCTTGGCAGAGGGAAATGCCGGCCAGGGGGGGCTCGCAGGGGGTGCCCCCCCCACGCGGTGCAGCTCCGCTTTACATCAGGTGCTGCGGGGAGCCCGGGCACAACGTGAGCCCCCCCCGTGCCTGGCGCTGGCACCGTGTCGGGGCTGGGCGCTGGCAGCGCTCCCCTCTGCCGATAACCAGGCGCGTGCTCGGCTCCGCTCCTGGGAACGGGATCGTTCTGCCCGCGCCGCCCCCGCTCGCGCCGCAATAAATCACAGCCGGGCAGAGCCCTCCCTGCGCGCCCCAAACCCAGCCGGGGGGGCGCAGGCGGCGGAGTCCTGGGGGGGGACGCGGCCCCTGCGGGCACCCAGGCCTCCCTCCTGGCCCTGCCTAATTAGCTGCTGCTCGTCAGGCCTAACGAGGAGAGGGAGAGGGGCTGCAGTGGGAAGTCCGGCCGTCCTGGGGGGTTTCCCAGTGGGGCTACGGAGGGGAGGCCGGGGGCGCAGAGGCGACGGTGTTAAACCAATCCCCTCTCCCTCTCCGCGCAGACCTACAGGAATGCAAACAAGACACCCTTTCAACGCGTGCTTCCTGGCCATCCATCACGGCATCCAGACTTTATTACGCCCTACTCTATATGTTATAAATTACATTTTAATGATAAATTACGCACTCGTAATGCAAACTGCAGCCTCCCCGTTGTTGTTAAAAACAATAATAGATTTGTAGAAGGCGAAAAGAGGGAAATGCATATTTATGAGGTTGGGCAGTTGGGGGAAAAAAGGCAATTGTTATCTGAAATATTGGGATTTATGGCTTACTCCCTGTTGTAAAAGGCCTTCTTCGGGTCTCCTCGCGCTCAGCACCGACGAGGAGGGGCGGACGGTGCCGGAGCGCTCGCTGCAGCTCCTGCGTCGGGCGATGCCGTGCGCCCTTGGGTGCCCAGGGCTGGGGCTGTCCCTGCACCCCTCTGGCTGTCCCCATCCCTCCTGGCTTTGCCGGGTGCTGGTGGGGGCCTGGGGGTCACCGAAAGCCCCCGGGCTGTGTGGAGGGGCACGGCCAGCGTGGAGCAGGGGGTGACAAACGCCTGGTGCGGGGCAGGGCGCAGAGGGCTCACGGAATAACCACGGAGTGACCCGGGGCGTGCAGCCGCTCCGGGAGTGGGGAGGGGAGCGGGGAGCCCCCCCCGAGAGGTTAATTTAACCCTGTCATGGTGGAACGCTGCTGTAATTAGGCTTCCCGTGGCGGTGCCGCGGCGCTGTCAGGCAGCCCTAACGATGGCAGTTAATTAGCGGTTGCACGAGCTCCATGCGCTGGTGCTGCCGGGCAGGGTGCCCCACGCAGGTGCGGCGAGGCCGGGGCTGCAATTTGGGAGGCTGCGAAGGGGCTGCGGTAGCGGGGGGGGGGGGCGTTTGGAGCCCTCCCTGGCAGCAGAGGCGGGTGCTGAGCAGCGAGGAGGAGCAGGAGAGAGGGAGTTTTTGGCAAGCAGCGGCGCGCAGCCCCTCTCCTGCGCCCATTTTGTGGGGGCTGCTGGTTAAAAACCAGCCTGGAGTGCAGCCCCCTGTGGGTGCAGGGCTCCCTGAGGGCTGCAGGGAGCTGGGCAGGGTGCGGGGCCGGGCGCCCTGAGCTGTGTCTGGGGGGGGGGACGCGGCCCCCCGCGCTGTCAGCTGCCAAGTCGGCGCTTTTGTCTGCACATCCATTACTGGAGCAGCTTTTGACTTCGGCAGAGATCGTGTCTCTGGCCTTCAGCAAATGGTTTTTTCAAGGTGAATGTCAGCTTTCTGCCGGAGCCGAAGCATTTGGGAGCTTTTTAAAGAGCATCTTTTATTCGGCAGCGGCAGCTGGAGTGCCCGAAGTGGGATCAGGGCTCCGTGCTGTGACCCCCCCGGCTCCCACCCGCAGCAGCACCTGGGCAAGGAGCCGGGGGAAAGGAGCACAGGGAGGAAAAGGAGAGGCAGGGGCGGGGGGCTCGGGGCTGCACCGCCAGCTGGGGGGCTCTGCGTTGGCCCCAGAGCCGGGGAAAGGAGCGGGGCTGGGGTCTGGAGGGTGGCCTGGGTGGGTGGGCACGGCCGGCAGGGACAGCGGGAGCCTGGCTGCGGGTGGTGCCCGCGTTCAAAGCCCACAGACTGCCAGCACGAGGGGCGGTGGCAAGGCGAGGAGGAGGAGAGCGGGGGCGGAGAGGGGGAAATCCTGACCCCGGTGATGCCCGGGAGCTGTCCCGGGGGTGAGGGGTGCGCCCCGGGGCCCTGCAGGTGCTGGGGTCGTCCCGGTGCCCACCTGCAGCGGGTGCAAAGCGCAGCACGTGCTGTACCTGAACATCCTGTGCTGTACCTTACTGTGCCGTACCGTGCCGTACCGTGCTGTACCGTGCCGTACCGTGCTGTACCGTGCCGTACCGTGCCATCCTGTACCTTACCGTGCCGTACCGTGCCGTACCGTGCCGTACCGTGCTGTACCGTGCTGTACCGTGCCATCCTGTACCTTACCATGCCGTACCGTGCCGTACCGTGCCGTGCCGTGCTGTACCGTGCCGTACCGTGCTGTACCGTGCCGTACTGTGCCATCCTGTACCTTACCGTGCCGTACCGTGCTGTACCGTGCTGTACCGTGCTGTACCGTGCCATCCTGTACCTTACCGTGCCGTACCGTGCCGTACCGTGCCGTACTGTGCCATCCTGTACCTTACCGTGCCGTACCGTGCCATACCGTGCCGTACCGTGCCATCCTGTACCATACCGTGCCGTACCGTGCCATCCTGTACCATACCGTACCGTGCCGTACCGTGCCGTACCGTGCTGTGCTATGCCGTGCTCCCCTCGCACACGGGCACCAGGAGGGCTGTGCAGGAGCGCAGGGGGCTCGCTCCTGAGCACCCGAATGATTTATGCGTGAGCACCATTTACCCCACGCACGAGCGCCCAGTGGGTTTCTGCGTGGGCACCCGAGGAGCGCGTGCATGACCGCCCGATTGCCTCGTGCATGGGAGCCCGGGCAGCCCCCCCGGAGCCCCCAGCAGTGCCCACGGGAACGTGGGCAGGGGCAAAGGCGGGGGGGGGGCCGGGACGGAGGCTGGGGCTGCCCCCCCCAGCTGCTGCCCGAGCTTAATCGGGGGAGCTGCTGCCGCAGCGCGTCCCAGGCCGCGCTGCCTGTTCTGCGGATCTGGCAAGTGCGAAAGGTAGCCCCTGGCAGTGCTTAAAAAGGGGGTCATTAAAGAGCTGCAGCTGATTGGGATTCTGGGCTTTCTGCAGATGAAAGAGCTGCTCCAGTCGGTGGAAAATCCTGGGCGAGGGAGCCGAGCCCGTGAACGGGAGCCTGGGCACAGGGCTGCCTGGAGGGGGGCTCGGGGACCCCTGGGGGGCCGGGACCGGGCAGCGTGGGTCCCCCCAGCCACCTCCAGCTCTGTGCTGGCCCAGAGCCGTTCGCAGCAGCTTTCTGCAACAGGTCAGGGGGAGGGGGTGGCTGTGAGAGCCGAGCTGGTTTTGGGTTGGCTTCTGAAGGTGTGGCTGCAGACAGCGGGTCCGTCCCGACGCCTCCCCGGTGCTGCGGGCCCCAAACCCTCTCCGCTGTTGGAGCTGGGAGACATGGGGACGTGGAGACGCGGGGACGTGGGGACACAGAGATGTGGGGATGTGCTGGGGCTGTGGGGCAGGGGTCAGGGAATGGCTGAGCATCGGGGGGGGAGGCGGGCCGGACCCAGCCTCTCCCGATCTCTCTCTGTTGGGTGAAACGGCAGCACCTTGGTGGCTGTATTTAGGAGGAATGTAGGGCAGGCTGGGGCATCCAAGGCGATCGCCTTCCCGCAGCTGCTCTCGTCCTGCACGGAGCACGGCGTGTGAGGGCTGCGGTGGCCTCTGCCCTCGGGCTCTGCCTGGCGGGGGGGGTCCAACGGGGGCAGCTTGTGCGCGCTCCAGCTCCGGCTGGCAAAGCGCTCGGAAGATTTCCTCCAACGGCTTTTTCACTGCAGGAGGCTCCTGAAGGTGGGACACACGTCACACCTGCAGCCGATGAGACCCGGCGATGCCGTGGCCGTGCCGGTGGGCGCAGGGTGCTCCCCACCCCGGGGTGCCCTTCGCCTGCCCCAGCGGTGGGGAGGTGGAGGTGGGGAGCTCCTCGTCTGCGCCGTGCTGCTGGCAGCACGCTGGCACCGCGGTCACGGCGATCTCCTCTCAGCAGAAGCCTTTGTTCCGCTGGGCAGGAGATGTTTAATTCTTCTTATTGCCATTAGCATAAAAGTACAAAGAAAGGTGAAGGGAGAAAAATCGCTCCCGTCCTGATTCCCCCCGGCTCTCGGCAGCACGGCGAGCGCTGCCAGCCGGGGACCTGGCACCAGGAGGGATTTGGTGCTGGCAGGAGCCCCGTGCCCTGGGTGCTCCGCAGCCCCCAGGGGTGCTGGGGAGGGAGGAAGCCCCACGGCGGGGAGCGGGCGCGGGTGCGCGCTGGGTGTCTGCGACCCTGCTGGGACGGCTCCTGCCTGCTCTGCAATGCGTCCCTTCGCCGGCTGCCACAAAGCCTTGGGTGGGTGCCAAAAGGGGCTCCCCACTGCTGGCCCCCTCTGTACAATCTCACGGGGGGGGGGGGGGGGGAGGTTTCCATCCTGGTTTCCCCCTCGGCCGGGGCAGCTCCGTGGAGTGTCCCCGTCCCAGCCGACGCAGATGCTGCCGACTGGGGCATGACATTTGAAGAGCTGATTAAGTGCCATGAAAGCCGTGTCAGCTCCTTGTCAGGGAGGAGAACGCACCGGGGCTGGGGACGAGGGGCTGAGTGACGGCCGGGGGCTGCGTGCAGACAGCCCATCAGTCACAGCGGGAGCACCGGGGGCGGCCGCCGTGCACCCACCCGGGCGCTGCGGGCACGAGGGGGACGCCGACGACTTGCGGGGAGGTCGCAGCGAGCCTCCGTGGGGGGAGGCTGGCGCCAGGGGGTGTCGTGGCACAGCCAGAAACCGCAGAGCCTTCGGGGGGGGGGTCTGGGTGCTCCTTGCTCGCTCCCTGGGTGCCGGGCTCGGTCTCACCCTTCTCCCATCGCCTCTGCTCCCTGGGGTGCTGAGGCGCCGCCAAGCCTCCGGAGGTGCCCGGCTCCAGGCAGTGACGTGTCTCAGCCCCAAGCGCAGGGGCTGCTGCCTGCCTTCGGGGGCAGATTTGGAGATTTCAGCCCAGGCTGAGCCTCCCGGCAGGCAGAGCGGCTCCGAGGGCTCTTCAGAGCGGCTGCCTGCTGCTTCAACGCATTTATCGCCTCGTGGCACCCTCCCTCCCCGCTCCACGCCGAATTGGGAATTTCTCGCACGGCTGCGGGGGCTGCGTGGGGGGAGCGGGGACGGCGCCGGGCTCAGCACCCCCACGCTGCCAGAGGCTCGGGGGTTTTGTGGGGCGGGCCCCCCCCTGCGGGCTGGGGACCGCGGCACGCTCCGGGATCCGGCCGAGCTGCGGGAGCTGCAGGTCCTGCACGGCTTCAGCCTCCTCCGTCTCTTTTCGTGCTTCATCTCCCCACCCGCAGAGCGTGAAGCCCGGCCGGAGGCTGTGGTGCTGGCTACACCAGCTCAGCCCCCAGTGCCCTTCGCCGTGGCCTCGGGGCTCCGCTCTGCCCGGCCGGAGCAGCGTGGGGACCCGCAGCGGGGAAGCACCGGGGCGGGCGCGCCTCTCCGCCGGTATAAATAAATGTGAAATGACCGTCTGTTCATCGGGGAGCATCCAGCCTTTCCTCCCTTTCCCTTGGCTAATTAATTTAATGGCTTTGTGATTGCAAAGAGATTAGTTAGGAGCTATATAATCTATATATAGAGGTACGGAGGGGGCTATAGATAGCACGTCAAAGGGAGAACGGCCCCCGCGCCCCCGCAGCTGGCAGCGCAGGTGAGGCCTCGGGTACGGAGCCGGGGTCCGGACCCACCGCAGGCCACGAGGGATGCCCCCAGCTTGAGGGGGGCTGGGGGCGAGCGAGGGCTGGGTGCTCTCGGGTGCCCGTGGGGGTGTCATTGCCAGCGCGGGGGGGCCGTCGGGAGCCGCGCCGCCGTCCCCGCACCGCTCGGCCTTTGTGCCGCAGTCGCCTTCGGCTCTCCAGAGGCAGCGAGCTGCGGATTGACTTTGACGAACACAGCCCAGGAGCTGCGTCTTGGCGGATGCAAATTATTCAGCAGCTCTGGGGAAAAACGCTCCCGACACCGTGCCGGGGGGGTGTGGGCTGCAGCACCCTGTCACGTCCCCCCCCCCCGGTCCCTGCTGCCACCAGCACCCCCAGGGGTGCAGCAGGGCGCAGGGCGCGCATCCGTGCGGCCGCGCACCGGGTGCTGGAGAGGGCAGCGGGCACACGGCTGAGCCACGGGCTGTGTGCGCGTCCCCGCCATGCGGGGAGATGTGCTCGGCCCCAGCTTGTTGCAGGATTGCAGCTCGCTCCTCAGGGCCGGTCTGGGCAGGAGATTGAGCTATAAGCACGACTCCGAGCCGTGTGCTGGGGCTATTCCAAAATTGGCCGGGAGCTGATAATAAAGGAGATGAAGATCTGGAAATGTCTCCAGGGGTTGTTTTGCAGATCTGATTTGCCAGACTCCGGGCAGGTAGAGCTTGCAGAAAAGCCTGTTGTCAGCTGAGATTCAATTCATGCTCAGAAAAAAAGCAGCAGCGAAGCCGTTCTTGGCAGCGAGCCGCGGGCAGGGCCGTGCTCTGCGCGGTGCCGGGGCGGCACGGAGCCAGGGCGAGGAGCCCGTGGGTGCCCGTGGGTCGGACGGCCCAGCCTGGTGCAGGACGAGCTGGTGCCGACCCAGGTGGGAGGCGTCTGGGGGGAGAACTGGGGCTCAGCACCTCTCTCCTCGCTGCCAAAATGCCTGCACCCGCCTGGCTGCGTGTGCCCGATGGAGGGGCGCTGGCGTGGCCTGGGGACCCATCCTGATGGCAGCGATGGAGGTTTGGGGCCCACCCCCTGCCCGCTGTGCTCCTGACCCTGTAGGTGAGCTCTGCCTTGGCTTCGCAAAGTCCAAAGCCCTCCGAGGGCTGAGTGGGTGAATCCTTGAGGGGAAAAGGGGACCAGGAGGCGAGGGGAGAAGTCGCTTGGAGCCATCCCTTCCGGAGGTGGCGTTTCAGCAGATGGAGGAGCGGAGCCGGCACTGCAGCCGCTGCTGTCTGAGGAGGATGTGAGAGAAATGCGAATATGGAGAGGCTGCTGCGGCTGCCTCTGGTGCCCCCCGAGATCTTAACCAACCACCAGTCTGGGGCCGGTGACCCGGAGCTGGCTCCTTGTACCAACGCCACCAGCCCTCGGAGGTGGCAGGCGCCACTTTCAGGGCTCCGGGATCGTTTCAGGGTGCCACCAGCCCCGCACCATCACCGCCGCCTCCTGTCGGGACGGCGACGCGGCCCCCTGAGCTCTGGCAGGAACGTGCCTGCACCGGGCTCTCCCGCTGAGCCCTCCAAACACCGAGCCATATTTTTATTCCGAGGGTTTTGGCATTAATATTTATCTATCAGCAGCTTGTAATTAGGCCTTTCAATGATGCTCCTGTAGTTGGTTGAAGTAGATAAATGCAGATGATCTGTGAGTGGAGCGGCAGGCTTGCTTGGGTATGTGCTTCGCGTCTAGATTGGTAGCGGGGCTCGGTTAAAATTTTCCATGATGCTTTTCCCCGTGCCACCGCTCCTGCCCAGCTGCCTGGGCCGTGGTGACGGCCGTGCCAGGGCGCGGGGGGGACGCAGCGGCACGAATTCCCCCTCCAGGCGTTTAACTCTGTGTTTTCCCAACATTTTGGGGGCCGTCCCCAGCTTGGCGACTTTCCGTGGCGGGGATGAGCCGGGCAGGAGAGAGCCAGAGCCAGGGCCAGGCGGTGCAGGGGGCAGAGGGCTGCTGGAGCAGGGTCCCCCAGGACAGCCACCGCGGTCCCCAGCGAGTCCAGCCCTGTCCCCGCCAGCCCGGTGGTGATGCCGGCTGCAGGGGGACGTCTCCGTCTCCCCGTCCCTGCGGCACTGCAGACCGGGTCGCACCGTGCCCAAACAGCGGCTCCCGAGGCAGGTCGCAGCACCACGTCCGCGCCCATGCGTGGCACCGCGGGCACCATCCTGCCTCCTGCAGCGGCTCGGTGCGGCCGCCTCTCGGGCAGCGCACGGCTCCGCGCCGGCATCCCGGGCCCGGTGCAGCTGCCGCCGTGGCAGGAGCCGCTCGGGTTCCTCCCGGCCCCGCGGTCCCTCTCCGTGCTGCTTCCCATCTGCTGTATTATTTCAGCATTTAATTATTTACCGCGGGCTGTGTGGGCGGCTGCACAGAGGCAGTTATTGCTTAATTGAGCTACTTGACTCCGGCGCTGCCAAAATAATAACACGCACACAAAAAATGGGCCCCGGCCGCGTGGCCCTGGTGGGACAGCCCTGTCCCCGGGGTGCTGGGGGCATCGCCCACCGCCTCTCCCCGTGCACGATGCCCACCTCGGCCCCGATCCCATGGGCATGGCTCCGCCGGCTGCTGCGGGACCCAGCCGGGACAGAGGAGCCCCGTGGGAGCGGCACACCCTGGTGCGTGCGGAGCGGGGGGTTTCCCCCCCCAGCCCGGGCTGGGAACGTGGATATTTGCAGCATTTCCCTGCTCCCAGCCCTGGGCTCTGCCTGTCCCCTCCGCCACCGATTTCCTGTGACCTCCCCATCTGCTGCCAGGCCTCGGTGTCCCCGGCACCGCTGCGCGGGCCCCCTGCCCCTCCGCTGGCGGGGGGGAGGCTCCATCCATCCCGATTCCTGAGAACGAGGAGCTCCGCGGATGAGAGCGCGGGGTAATTGATGTTATTACGGGATCCAGCAGGATGCAGATTGTGGCAGAGCAAACATCTGCCCGCTCCTCTTCGGGGAGCCCCAGGAAGGGGAGAGGAGGCTGCGGGGCTGCTCCCGTCTGTCCCTGCAGCGGGGCCGGGGACGACGGAGGAGATGGAGGAGACGGAGGAGCGATGAAGTGGCAGGAGGGAAGCAGGGGTGACCCGGGTGGGTGTGCTGGGGGGGCACAGGGGTGTGTTTGTGCCCACCCGTGTGTGGTGCGCACGCAGCCAGGGGAATGCCTGCACCTCTCTGGCGTGTGGGTTTTGCGATGGGACAAGGGGGCTCAGGGTTTCTAGAGGGAAGGGGGGCTCTGGCGTGGCAGGGCGAGGTGCACAGGGGCTGGGGATGCAGCTGAGGGCTGGGACGGGGGCTGCAGGCTGGGTGCTCGCAGGCGGGGTGGGTGCACGCGGTGCTGGGGGCGTGGGACCGGGGCTGGCTGGACCCAGCTCCCACCACGGTCCCCGTCTCCGCGCGCTCTCTCCAAGCCGTCACGTTGGAAGCGGCGATTTGTCAGCCTCTGAAGGCTGCCGGGACTGCGTGTGCCTGGAGGTGACGGCTTCTGGTGGGTAAGGGATGGCGGCCATAAATATGCTCCGTGATGCTCCTCTCCGTGGCAAAGCAGCCAGGCGGGGACCTTCGTCGTGGCTCAGCGCATCCATCACTTGACCCCGCGCCGCAGCCCTCTCCCGGCGTCCCCGGGCTGTGGTGGCGGGGACTGTGGGGGCAGAGGGGACAGCAGGGACAGCAGGGAGCTCGGCTGCACTCCTCCTTGGTCTGCGGGGCCAAGCTTGATGCATTGGGCAGGATGTGTGCGGGGTGCAGGGAGTCCCGAGGGGCTGGAAGGGCCCTTTGGGGTCCCTGCGTTGGGGTTGAGCCCGAGGTGGGTGAGCCGGGTGTGGGACAAGGACAGGGCCACCCTGATGGGGACGCCGTGGGGCTCGTGGGTCCCTAACGAGGGCAGCGAGTGGCTCGGGGTGATTCCTGCCCCTGCGTGGGGGGGACATGCGGAGGGGAGGTCGGAGCTGTGCCCCCAGCATGCTGCCTGCGCTGGGACCCCCTGGGGCTGGGTGCGACCCCTCTGGGACCCTGGGACACCGAGCTCCAGGGCATGGAGCGAGGCTGGTGCATCATGTGCAGGGAGCTGGGTGCAGCTGGGGCCAGCTTGGGGTTGTCCCCAGCCCCGTGGAGGTCACCAAGCCCCCCAGGCTGCCGTGTGTCTGCGGAGCCCCCGCAGTGAAGGCCGTGGCCGAGCGTGTGCCTCCCACCGGTGGGGAAGCGGTTGTGTGCAGAGAAATAAATTAATTAAAGCCATCAAATAAAACAGCACAACAGCCCCAGTGGGATCCTCGCTAATGCATTCACTGGTTGCATTTAGGTATTAATGCCCTGACGGGAGGGCTTTAATTACGAGCCTTTAAGCCCGGCTTCCTCCCCCCTGCCTGAGCATCCCCGGCGAAGCCACCCAATGTCCTCGCGATGGCACCGGGGCCCTGCCACCATGTCCCCGTGTCCGACACCGTGTCCCTGTCCCAGCCACCCTCCCGATGCCTCGCCGGGGCCCGCCGTGAGCATCTCTGTGTTAGCATGAAGCCGGCACAGCGAGGTGAGCCCCCCCCGCACCCCCCTGCGCTGCCGTAACCCGCCGAGAGCCGGGGGCGGCGGGGGCAGAGCGCGGCGCGGGGAAAGGGGCCGGCGCGTCGTGGGTTTTGATAAATTGTTGATAATCTCGGATCCTGGAGGAGCTCGTGGGATTTCTTCCTTATTCAGAAAAAGAAGGAAATGCAAATGTGTGAACTTAGGAAGCCCCAGTTATCTCGGCGCACAAGCGTGGCGCTTTCTGCCAGGCTCCTAAAGCTGCGGCACGCTCCGTGGCTTGGGGGAGGTGGGGGCAGCTGGGGCTGTGCCGGCACCCAGGGGGCTTTTTGGAGGCTGCACTGGGCGATAGGGTGCTGGAGGGGGGTGCTGGAGGCGGGGGGGGGGGTGTTCCAGGCACGGTCTGACCCAGCGCCTCTCCCCGGGCTCACTTCGCCCACGTGCTCCAAAAGCCTTCGTGCAGGGCTGCTGCTGCTGCTGCTCATGATGATGATGATGATGGTGCTGCTGCTGCTGCTGCTGCTGCTGCTGCTGCTGATGATGATGATGATGATGATGATGATGGTGCTGCTGCTCCTCGTCCTGCCGGGGCTGCCCCTGCCCAGCCCCACTCTGCCGCCCCCAGCTTTGCCTCCCTTGGGACGGGATCCAACAGCAGGATTTGTGCAATTTACCCATATATCGCAGGCTGTAACAGCCTTAATACCACCATGGTTAGAAATTAAAAGGGGGAAATAAGCGGGTGCTGTGCTTTAACACCAGCGGTGGGCGCAAAGGGAGGGACGGGGACGTGCCGAGGAGCCTTAGCTAAAGTTTAATGAAGCTCATCCCCGGGGAGGGGAGGGGAGGTGGTGCCAGGGCCATTTTGGGGTTGGGGTGCCCAGGATGAGCCTGGGCCCTGCGGGGCTGCCGTCGGCCTCCCCATCACGAGAGGCTTTTATTGAGACGTGGGGTCAGTGGCAGGAAAAGCTGCAGCCTCCCTGCGGCCCCCGGCCAGGACAGGAGGGAAGGGGCATTTGTTTCTCTGCCAAATGTATTTATGGCTCCTGCATGCTGGCTTGCGCACCTAATTGTCTTTTAATTGCGATGTAGCTGTATCCCATTGTGGCTTAATTAGCAGCATACCTTATCGGTGGCGCCGCTCGCGGAGCCCCGGGCTCGGTGCCGGGTGTGGGCGGCTCCTGGGGCATCGACCGGAGGAACGGAGGGCACCACGCCTGAATACAGGCGAGGGAATTGGGGCCTGGGATGGGCACGAAGCTGATACGAGATATGAGAGGCGCTTGGGGAGCAGCAGAGGGACAGGGCTGGCAGGAGAGGGGCCCCGCTGGGTGCCCAGAGAGATCCCGGCTAGGCTCAGCCCTGGGTGAACCACGGCTGAGGGGAGCCGGTGCTGCCCCCAGCGATCGGGGCCGCTCGCTTGTGTCCCTGCAAGTGTGCCCGAGAGTGCTGCGCTGTGTCCGTGCCCTCCCTGAAATGATGATGGGGAAGGATCGGTCTGCGGCGCTGATGGGCTCCGCGGCTTCCTCGTGGCCCTTAATTTATTGGGCTGTTATTTTAACTGTACTTTAAAGCAGAGCCGTAGCCAGGAAGCGGCTCTCTGAAGAGCCCATCTCGGGGCTTTCTCTCCATTTCCCATCAATGAGTCGGACGTAACAAATCTGCTGTTTATAAATCAGCCTCCAGTTCCTCTTGCTGCTCTGTGGTTACCTCCCGCTGCCTGCGGAGCCGCGCGGGGCTATTTCTGACTCATGCATCATCGCGGCAATGAAGAGCCGGGCACCGGGGCTTCTCTGGCAACTCGCTCGGTGATGCATGAAGTGCAGCGAGCGCGTCGTGCTCGTCAGCGCCTGCCCCAGCCCGGGATGCTGCTGGTCGCTGAGGACGGCTCCTGCGTACCGGCGGCGTGGGCAGGGGGACGCCGGGAGCGGTGCGAGGGGCCGCTGGTGCTGGCACGCTGCGTGGCGCGAAGGCTCAGCCCTGCTGCCCGTCCCGGTGAGGGGCTGCGTGCCTGGGGAAAGCCAAAATCCTCCGAAACCGGTGGGAGTGAATCCTCCAAAGGTGGTGGGAGCGAGCCCGGCCGGCGCCTTGTTGCAATCACCGCGTTTTCCCCTGGGATGCGCCAACCCCGACCTCGCCGCTGCGTTACAGGACCAGGGACGTTCGGTGCCGGAGAGCGCAGCCCGAAGCGCTCGTCTGCTCCTTCTCCTCCAGGTTTCATGTCCCGGTTAGCGAGAGGCCGGTCGGCTTGGTCTGAGCGTTTTCCAGCCCGGGGGCCATGCCAGCTGCTGCCGTGGGGCCGCCTTGGTGCGGGTGCTGCCGCCCGGACACCCCCTGGCTGTGATTCCCTGTCCCAGCCCCACCGTCCCACGGGAGCCGCCGGCCCCGTTGCAGCAGGGGGGCGAGCGCGGCCGCTGGTTCTTCCCCGCCATCTCCATCCCCGTCATCGTCTGCGTGGTTTTTCCATCTGAGATCTTGTAAAATTCGAACCGAGGAGCCGCCTTCGGAGGTGGCAGCTGCCTTCGCGCGGCTGCGAGTGCCAGCAGCAGCGGTTCCGATCGCACGGCTGCGGGCGGGGGATGAGGTGATTCATGCCGGAGGGGCTCTCCGTGCGGCAGATCTGCCCAAAAAATAGTTGTCAGGGCTGGTTTGTGTGCGTGTATTTTCCCACCAATAAACTTCTGCCACAATTACCCCATTTTTTATCTTTATGGCCTTCGACGCTGCAGGAGATATTGGATCCATATCAGAGCAAAAGAGGACATGAAAAAAGCTACTAAAAGCAGAGAGGAAATCTGTCAAGCCGTCGGGTGAAATACGCTATTTTGATTAAGCATTCAGCAGGTAACCCAAACGTAATTTACGGCGCTTAAGCAGCCGCGCGCTGGGCTCTGCTCGCGCCGGGAGCCGCATCCCTCGCAGAGCACCGGGGCGGCATCGCGGGGAGTGGGGATGGCTCCGGGGCTTGGGGCCCTCGTGGGAGCCCTGCCCGGCCCCGGGGAAGCCCTCCCGTGCCTGGGAGGCCGAGGGAACACGGAGGCAGCTTGGTGGTGCTCATGGAGGAAGAGCTGTAACCGTGCAGCCGCCGGGGACTGTGGCTTTTGGGAAGAGCTCGGTGGCTCCAACCTTGTCTCTCCTTTTTGGGGAGAAAGCGATCGGCCTACCAGTCCTGACGCACCCGCCTTGCCCAGGAGGGGATTTGCAGAGGAGATGGGGAGAAAACGAGACGTGGGGGTGACGTGTTCGGGCACTCCTGCCCTCCCAAGCACAGCCTCGGATGGGGCGCTAGAGATGGCACCCACATCCCTCCCCACACAGGGGCCCCGGGCAGGCAGGCACAGCACCGGGGGGCTCAGCCCCCAGACCCAGGGGGGTTCCTGCTGCCCAGGGCCCCTCCAGGCAGCGGGGGCGGCTGTGACGGAGCCTCGGTGGCCGGGCCCTGCAGAGCGCCGGGAGCCTGCGCGCCGATGGGTGCCGGCTGCCATTTAGCAGCACGTAATGAGCACTTGCAGTGTTATGTAAATTTGCTCTTCACTCTCACTCCGATGAATCCAATAAGATGAGGTGCCCTTTGTTTTTTTTTTCCCTTTCTCTTTCAATCTCGGCACAGGTCATCTTTCCTTTCCCCCCTTTCCCTTTCATTTAGCAGCAGAGGGATCGCGCTGAGCGGCTGCAAAGCGATGCGCAGGTTCACAGGCAGCCGGGTGCCAGATCTGCGGGGAGCAGCTGTGCCTGCAGCCCCTGCCCAGCCTCTTCCTCCTTGTCAGGGGTTTTTCCTCCTTCTCAGTGGTTTCTCCTCCTTTTCCGTGGCCAGCACGTGCTTGGCTTTAAGTATCGTGAAACGAGGGTAGTGCGGGGACCGGGCGGAGCGCAAGGTGCTTTGCTTCGCGCGCATCCGTCTCCTGGAAGCACTTTTTAGTTCCTTTCCCCGGTAATTATTCTCGGTACGAGAAAGCATCTCGGCAGCGCTAAGACCTGGGAGGAAATGTGTCAGTCATATAATGATTTTCTTGATATTTCCCCCCCCTTCAAATGAAAGTTGGCTAATGGTTCGTTTCGAAAAAAATAATTGCCGCTGATTTCTCCAAATTGCAGAAAATGTATTAATGACACTTTTCAAGACAGAAATAACACAATTTGCATTTAAATGTGCCTAATCTTTGCAAACTCCACTTGGTATTTTCTTGCAGACACATAAAATACCGAGCGCTCCGGCGCATGGCGCGGGTGCTGCGGCGCTGGAGGACGCTGAGCAGCGGTGCAGGGGCGCAGGTGCAGCCGGGGACGCCGGCGGGGTGGTGACAACGGGTGGCCAGGGGTGGCTCTGCGAGCTGCTGGGCTTGGGGACGGCTTGGCTTTATTAATAACCTGCCCCTTGATTGCTATCGCTGCCTCGTTAGCGGGAGCCCAGGGGAACTGAGAGCTCAGCATGGGATGGAGGCGCCGGGGTGCGATGGCGCTGGGTGGGAGCGCTCGGAGGAACCGCTCCAGGCTCCCACCGTGGCCCCGTGGGCACCGCACGGCCTCGACGCCCTCCTGGCACGGCCCCGGCCCCAGGAGGGATGCGACTGGGATGTGCTGGGCTCTGTGGGCACATCCCAGCACGGCCACGTCCCTGCATGGCCCCTGCTTCCCCCTTTCGCCCCCAGGCCCCTCGCCACACACCCGCTCTCCCCTCCGCTGCAGCTGGCGGCGGTGCTGCCGCGGTTTCGTTCTGCATTAGGCAGAATCGCGTTCGGTTTTAGGAGCTGAGAACGGGCTCAGGGCTGTTGGAGTCGGGCTTTCGCTGGCTTTGCCAGGGCAGAACCGTGGCGAAGGAGCTAAGAGCAAAATCCCCCTGGTAGCTCCAGCGGGAGATAAGAGCAGCAGAGACACCACGGCGGGTCCTGGTTCCGATTTCGCTCCCCCCCGGGACCAAACGTTCCCAGCCCCTCGTGCCCTGGGCCGGGCTGCCTGCGCAAGGGGAAACTGAGGCACGGGGGCGGCAGGGCACCAGCGACCCCGGGGTGGTGTGGGGCTCGGGTGTCCCCAGCCCTGAGACACCTCCCTCCAGCCCTTGTCCCCCGGTGTCCCCACTTGCCCTGCGTGCCGCTGCTTCCCCGGCGCTCCCCCATAAATCTCCAGGCACTGACCCCTCCCCAGCAGGGTCCATCGATTTTCCGATGGAAATCTCCTCTCGTGCAGTGACAAGCTTCTTGCTGCCCGAATTGGGGTTTTTAATGGGGTCCCAACGGTGCAGGAAGGCCCGGGCAGGGCAGGCGAGGGGCTGGGTGGGCGCAGAGCTGGGTGCTGGCCCCGTGCCGCTCGCTCCCCCCCCAGAAGGCCGGGGACCCTCGACAGCCCCCCTCTCTCCTCCTGGAGTTATTTTTCCCCTCTCCTCCTCTGTTTTCATGGCAAACAGCTTGCCTTTGAAATTCAAATGTCGCTTTAGCCCTTTCCTCACCCGCTCCAGGAATATCTCCCTTTTCATCTGAAAATAATTAACAAATGAACAAAACTCCTGTGTGAAATTAAAAATCCTGCCCGGAGGTGACCTCTGGAGCCCGGCGCTCGCTGCTGCCGGGTTGGTTCAGGTGTTTTCTCCCACTCGCTGCCCGGCTTCAGAAGGGCTCATTTACACCTCCCGTCCCTCCTCTCCCTAATTGCATCAAGCCGCATCCCCCCAGAGCTGCTCCTCGCTCCCGGCCGCCCCCGGGGCTCCCAAGCCCCCAGCCCCTTTCGGCCCCGTGCCGCCCTCGTCCTAGGGGTCCCCTGGGGCTGTGCTGGCCGCGGATGTCAGGTCTCACAGCCGGGCTCGGTCTGGCCGTCTGGCAGCTCGATGCAGGGCTGAGGTCGGGCGCCGTGGGAGGGTAATTGTTGGTGATCACTAACGGGGAGCCTCGCACAGCACCTCGGCTGCCCTCGCTGCTCGCCCTGCAGGGCTGGAGCTGTCCCCGCGCTGCTCCTTTCCAGCCAGCCCTCATTTGCTCCATGCTTTCCTGCCCCGGTGCTCGCTGCCTGCGGCTGCTGTGGGCTCTGCAGGGCTTTGTCCCCGCGTCGCCGCTCCTCCAGGGGGTGCCCGGTGCCGTGGGCCCTTCCTGCACCCACCCGTGGAGCAGCCAGCCCGAAACGTCTTCCCGTGGGAGCGAGGCGATGGCCCCGGCGGGACGCAGGAAGCCTGGCGGCGTTGTTCTGCTCTTTGCGCCCTGCTCTGGGTGGACGTGGTTGGGGTCGAGGAGCAGCGATGCACAAGTGAGCGGGGCGGGGGCTGCCGGGCACGTCCCTGCCGGGTGCTTGTGCCAAGGGGAGGAGGAAGAAGCCTCTCCTGGTACGGGCAGGGGCTCTGCTGGCTCTGAGTCCAGCTGGATGCCACCCCCACGTGCGGGACAAGTGGTTGCAGGTGGGACACCCGTGGGATATTGGCTCGGCGGCAGCTCTGCCAGGATGAACCATCCCCGGGAGCCCGCGGCTTCCCGTCGGCTCCCGTCCTGGCTCTGGGGAGCAGGGAACATCTGGGGAGCAGGGAACAAGCAGCCCCCCCCCCCCCCCCCCCCACCCCGGTGAAGGCAGCAACCGCCCGTAATTAAACCAAGTGGGAAAGGTTGCCATGGCACCAAAAGCGAAGAAACGAAGCTGCACCTTCACTGCTGCTCCAGAGCCTCGGGGTGGGGCGAGCTGCTCCGCCTGGGGTGGTGGGGTGCTGCGGGGCACCCCGGGCTCCCTCTGCTTGCCCCCTGTCCCCTCCCCGTATCTTGGGGGGGGGGGGGGGGGGCAGCGGTGTCGGGATGGGGCAGCGGTGCTGTGGCCCCGGGGCCGTGCCGTGCCTCTTCCCTGGGGAGCTGGGGCTGTTCCCCGCGGGCTCCCCGCTCCATCCTGCTCTCCCCGTGCCCACGCAGCGCCCCGTGCCGTGGGGCCACGTCCCCATCTCTGTGGGCCCCCCCCTCCCCCCCACCCCCGGGGCTTGGCACAGTGCAGGTGGCCCTCGGGGGCTCTCCAAGGGGCTGATGCGGACCCCAGCCTGGGGGCTGCCAAAAGCTGGGGGACGGCAGCATCCCCCCCACCCCAACTTCTCCCTGCACCTGCAATCACCCGGTGGAGCCGCTCCATCACGTCCCGTCGTCCTGGCAACGGGCGAGGATGCTGCAAGAGCCAGCCCCGCGCTGTCCCCTCTGGCTACGGGGGGGGCCGCCCTCACCCCCAAAAAAAACAGCCCCTGGAATGGGACCTGGGGGTCCCCAGCCAGGCGGAGGGGGGAGTGCTCGGCCCCGGGGACCGTCCCCTCTCGCCGCGCTCCCCCAGTGCCCGCGGGATCCCTGTGCCTGGTGGCGGTTGTGTCCCCTTGTCCCCCAGTTCGCCGGGGGCTGCGGCTGTTTTCCAGGCGAGGAGCTGGCGGCGCGCAGGAGCACCAATTAGTTAATTACCAGCAGGCCACCCGGCCGTTAAGCCATCACCGCGGGGCTCTTCTGGGACACGAGGAGAGGGGCTGGGGGGCTCCTGCTGGGGCTGGGGGCTAGGTACAGCCCCGGTTGGGGCGAGTGGTGTTTTGTCCTGCCCGTGGGTGCAGGGAGAGGGGCTGAGGTCTGCGTGCGGGGTCAGGACGGCGCCGCTGGTCTGCCCCTGCTGCCACCCTCTGCAGACGCAGGAATTTCGCACAAACTTGACAATGGCACTGAAAGAGCCAGTTTAGGCCGGGGGATGAGCAGATGTTCAAATTATACTCATTTGGGCAAATCTCCCCCATTGAAAAGCCCCTTGGATCAGTCCTTTGTGTACGGAACTGAAATGCCTTTCACACCCAGTTTAATCTCGTTAGCGCCGCAGCGGCTCCCGGCCGGAGGCTTTGGGGTGCTGGCTGTGCCCTGCACGAGGTGCACCCCGAGGTGCCGTGTGGGTGGCCAGGGGGAAAGGGCATTTTTGGGGAGCTTCTCTTCATCGGAAGGGTTTCAGGGCAGGGACGGTGCCTCTGCTCCTTGGGGCCCTGGTGAATGGGGCTGGATGTCGGCTCCAGCCGCAGCCCAAGGGATTTTAGGGGTGCTGGTGGTCCAGGGGGCTCCGGAGGGTCTGGGATTTTCCGTGAGCCTCCAGCTCGTGCCCATCTGCAGCCCCGTCTGCTCCTCCGGATGCTGTGCCCGGGCTGGGTTTTATTTTTGCCTCTGCCCCACATTTCAGGCTCGTTCCTTGCCCTTTCTCTGGCCTTGTCCTCCTGTTGTGTTTCTGCCACGATAAAAATAGCCGAGGAGGTGCTAAAATAGCATTAAGGCGCTTGAATATGCAAATGCTCTGTGCTTGCCCCGTCGCCTCCTCCATTTCAGCAGGACCGATGCTTTCCTGCCCAGCCCAGCCCCAGGAGGCTGCTTCAGAGCAGGGAGCGCGGGGACACGGAGCCGGGCGGGGGGCGAGGGGCTGGGTGCCCTGCAGCGCTGCTGAACCTCCCCGGCAGCTCCTAAAAACCCTGGTTTCCGGCCCAAACCTTGTGAGTGCCATGGCTGGCGCCAGCAGCAGCGTGTGGCTCCTTCTGGATGGCCCCGGCCGTGGCACCGCTGCGCCCCGTCCCACCGACGGAGCTGTCCCGGCGCCACCTTCCCCTTGCTGGGAGCAGGCACGGCGCCGTGGAGCGTGGCTCTGCCCGCAGACGGAGAGCTTCCCGGCCCCGCTCCGATCCCTCCGGTCGGCGGCGGATATCTCAGGAGCGCTGTCACCGGGCCCTGGCTGCTCCGCGGGCAGCCGAGACGGGGAGGGAATGAAAGACTTGGAGGAGCTGGCAGAGCTCCCTCGGGGAGCCTGTCAGGGACTTCGAATCCATCCTTGTTTTTTTTCCTTCCCATCAGAAATTACAGAATGTGGCTGCTGTGTGCTGGCGGTGCTGGCGCCTCCGATTCCTGGCCGGGGGGGCCTGGTTGCTGCCCCTGCTGCTCCGCACCCCTTCCCTGGCCGGTGCCGACGTGCGCCTGTGCCCCACGAGGGCTCACGGCTGCGGGGCCACCATGCCCGAGCCGCGCCCCCCGTCCCGGTGAGCAGTGCCCGTGCTGGGTGCTGCACCCGCTGGGCTGGAGGCTCCAGGGATGGGCTGGGGGGGCCGAACCCAGCCTGGGAAGCCCCCCCCGGATAAGGGATGGAGCCCGCTGCCCCGTCAGGTCTCTGCCCAGCTTCCCAGGGGGAACCACAGCTCTGGGCATCGGGGCTGGTGCGTTGGAGAGGGGCTTTGCAAACCCAACGGCCTGGATTTGGTGGGTGCAGTGGTGCTGGCCCACCTGCAGGTGACATAAAGGACTGGCAGCTTCGTCTCCCCGTCCCCCTCCGGGCAGCTCCCAGCTTGATTTTTGGGAGCAGCCGCCAGGCACAGTGCTTGACCTGCACCCCGTGCACCAAGCACCAGTCGGTGCCGGCCGCGGGGAGCAGCGGGGGCATCGCGGGGACCTGGGGGGCTGCGAGAGCTGCGGCCCCCTCCCCATCCCACGGGCATCAGGGCGAGCTCAGCCCGGCCGTGGCCGTGCCCCCTCGGCCCTGCCCGGCTCCCACACCAGGCTGGGGCTGGCAGACGGCGCAGGCTGCATTTACACGGCGATATTTAAAGCCCGACCGGGTGGGAAGCGAAGGAATCAGTTTCCCAAGTGGGAGGGCGGGGTGTTATTTTTATATATCATTGGATACGCAGCTTAAATCTGGCCCTGGGAAGTGGAGAGGAAACGGGTGGGGAAGGGAAATCACGTCCCGGCGCTGTCGCAGGCTCCGGGCGAGCTGGCAGAATCACGCCTGGGGTGGCAGGAGGGGACGGGGACCCCTGCGGCGTCCCCATCGGGTCCGTCCCTGCAGCCCAGGAAGCTGCAGCGAGCGCTGGGTGCAAAACGCAGACGGTGAAAGGGAAGAAAAACCCATCGAGGTTGTGTCGGTGCTGGGAGCTGCTCAGCACGAGGCTCCCAACCGGGGCTGCGGCCACCTTATCCCATGGCTGCTGCCCCCCCAGCTCTGCCCAGCGGGGCGCAGGCTGTATTTTGGCCCCAGCCCCTCAGCACCCGGTTCCCCGAGGCCCTGAGGGTCCGTGCAGGTCGTCGAGCTGCCCGGGTGCTGCGGGATGCTGTGGGTGTTGCAGGTGCTGTGGTGCTCAGCCCGCACCACAGGCAGCCAGGGGCCGATCCTGCGCCGTGCTGGCTCCGGCCCTCCTGCCCCTGCCAAGGGAGCAAGCAGCCGGGGACGTGCAATCTCCCCACTGCCGAGCCGTCTTCTGTACTTAATTAATTAGTGTTTGTAAAGCTCCGGGATCCCTGGCTGAAAGGCGCTATTAGAAGTGCAAAGTGTTGTTATTAATAATTTACATAAGCCGTTCTGCTGCCTCTGTTTGGCTGCCGACGCCTGTGATGCCGATACCGCGACAGCTCGGCTGCGGCCGGGCTGGGCTCCACTGGTGGGGTGGGATGGGATGGGATGGGATGGGATGGGATGGGATGGGATGGCATGGGATGGGATGGGATGGGATGGGATGGCATGGGATGGCATGGCATGGCATGGGATGGATGGGATGGCATGGGATGGATGGGATGGCATGGGATGGATGGGATGGATGGGATGGCATGGGATGGATGGGATGGCATGGGATGGATGGCATGGATGGGATGGCATGGGATGGATGGGATGGGATGGGATGGGATGGATGGCATGGGATGGATGGCATGGAGCCGGCCCATAGCTGCTTGTCTGCAGCCGTGGCAGGCAGCCTTCACCTCCTGGTGCTGCCGGGCACGAAGGGCTCCCTGCCCTCGGCGCTGAGCATCCCCTCTGCTCCCAGATGGCCCCCGGCTCGTGGCCTCGTGTTTTGGGATATGGCCTCTGCCTCGGTGCTCGTGGGGTTTCCCATGGAGCGGCACGTGCTGCTCACGGCAGTGCTGGGTTTCGGAGCAGGGGCTCGTTCCACGCTGGTTGTTAATTAAGTGGATCATTCAGAGCCACTAGTAATGTAGTATGTTGTCTTATAATGGTTGAGATTCTGTCCCTGTGCCAGCTTCCATTAGCAACAAAACCCACTTATCTTGTTCCTTCCTATCTCTTCCCTTTATATTTTTATCCTTCCCTCTCCCTGCAAGTCTCTCTCTCCTCTGTTTTCAGTCCCAGCACTGCAGTAATAATTCTACCAGTCGTCATCTCGGTTGACAAAACACTGTTGATGTGACAGCTCCGAGCTATGAAATCTCCGTTACCGCTCGATAATTAATTTACTAATTGCGTGCGCTGCCTCGCCACGCGGCTTGGAGCCAGCCCCGCAGCTGGCGGAGCCCAGCTGACCTCGGTGCCCGCTGGCCCGGGGGGAGCCACGGGGGGCTCCTGCCCCTGCCGCGGGGATGGGGCTGGCCTGAGGAGCAGAGACGCGGGGATGGCGTTGGGATGCGGTCAGGGATGGGGACGGGATGGGGATGGGGTCGGAGATGGGGATGGGGGTGGGATGGGGATGGGGGTGGGGATGGGGATTGGGATGGGAATGGGGATGGGGTCAGGGCTTGGGATGGGGATGGGTGTGGAGATGGGGACAGGGAAGGGAAGGGGAAGGGGAAGGGAAGGGAAAGGGAAAAGCCTTTCTGCCCGGCGAGCTGACCTCCTCCCTGGCTGTGCTGTAGTGCATGAAGGCACCTGCCTGCATCCTCGCACATCCCATCGGAGGGAAGGTTCCCAGGCTGGTCCATTATTTAGAAGGCCAGGCCCTTCCTCGCCTGTCTCCTGGCCAAGAGCTTTGGGTACGTGCTGTGCCCCGGCCCCAGGCACCAGCCGGGACCTGCTGCTGCCTTCGCACGGTGGCCCCGAACCACTCCAACCCTGAGCACCCGGCACCCAGCTGGTGTCTTCCCCACGTTAAAGACCAGCCGTCCAATTTACGGTGGAGAGTGGATAGAGGGGGGACGGGGGCTGCTTCTCCTCCTGCCAATTCGTTTTAAGCAGACTCGGAGACCACGCGAGCCTCCTGCCTGGCTGCGCACACCGGGGCACGCAGCCTTCGCCGTGGCTCGGCTCGCTCTCCCCGCGCCGTCAGGGAGCTGGGGCTTGGGAAAGTTGATGTTTTCTGCACGGGGATTGCTGTTGCTGTGAAATGTTTTGATTTTCTCTGATTGCAAGAGTCAAGATGAACAAAGTCTTTTGGAGCCGACGTAACGAAGAGGCATCTCTCACTTTGACACCGCAACTTGTTTCATTTCTGGAGGGAAGTGTCGCGTTTTGCTTCGTTTTGTTGAATTTTTTTTTCCCTTTGACGTCTCAAGCCCCAAACGATGCGTTTTCATCGGCAGGAAAGCTTTGCCTCCCACGTCTCCAGCAGGAGTCTCGGGCACGGTGCTGCTCGGTGCCTGCCCCACACCGGGGAGGACCTCGGCCGTGCCCCCCGTGCCCTGTCCTCGCCGCAGCATCAGCGAGGTGCCGGCACCGAGAGGGATTTCCTCGGTCCTGACCAAACATCCTCCTGCAGAAAACGATCATTTGTTGGGGCCAAAGTGGTTCAGGAGCTGATTGTGGTCAAAACCACCTAAATCATGACAAACGCACCCCTGGAAGGAGCCCGGCTTCCCACGCCGGCCCTGGGAAGGGAGAAGGATTTCAGGCTGGGCTGTAAGCCCCCCCGATTCGCCCCCTCGGCTTGGCACCGCTTTTACCTTCGCTCAGGGGCTGGGCTGGGCCAGGCCACCCCTGGTGCCACCGGGCTGCTCCTTCCCACGGCAGTGGGCGGGTGCTGGGACCCTGCCCGCGTCCCACTTGGGACCACATCCTACAAAGAGCCGGGGGTGCAGTGGCAGCAGCAGAAAGGCAGCACAGCCCCGGGGGCAGGCATCCACCCCCCGCATCCACCCCCCGAGCCCCCTGCTCGCTCGGCTCTGCCCGGCCGCCGGCACGGGGTCCCGCCGGTGCTGGGAACCTTCCACGTCCTCGCCGGGCAAATAAATAATGGCTTGTCTCCCGAGCCGCCGAGTCGGTTACGTGGTAATTGCTTTCTGGGAGATGCAATTACCGGGCGCTGTGGCGGAACGTGTCGCTGCTGTGCGTTGACACCGGCCTCTTCCAGGAGCCGCCCCGGCCTCGCGCCGGGTCCTGGTGACACCCCGGGTGCCCTCCCCATGGGCGCTGCTGCGAGTTGCCCACCCCGGGCTCCCCACGCCGCTCTTTCCATCCCCTTTCCATCCCCTCCTGTTCATCTCGGTGCCCCCCAGGCCAAGCCCCAGCCGGGGGCAGGTGGCCCCGTGCTCCCCCTGCTCTCGGGGGCCTGAGGCTGGAGCCCCCGGCCCCGCGCTGCCCCCCTGGGCTTGGCACCCAGCCCCGCGCCTGGGGAAACGCCGGGCTGTAATTCGGGGTGGGAGAGGAGGGGACGGCGAGGGCGGGCGGGGGCCACCAGCAGCCGAGGCTGTTTGGGTAAATGAGCGATGGGTTTTAGGCGCGGAGCTGTGGCTCTCAGCAGCTTTCGAAGCCTCGGGAAATTTGTCTTTGTGGCTCCGCAAGGTGCTCACGCAGGGAGGGAAATGCATTACGAGCTGAAATGCTTTGAGTGCGGAGAGGAAGCGTTATGTGATTCAGGCCTCGTTCCTCCCAGCGAGAAGAACCTGATGAACACAATATATTGTATTCCTCGCATTCCTTCGCCTCCCTGTGCCGTGTGTATAAATATGCTCATTTCCCCCCGCTCTCCGGCAGCCTCGGCCGCGGGCAGGAGCCGGCTGCTGCACGGTGCCCGCTGCCACCTGGCCGGGCAGGGCTGGGGGGAGCCGGGTCCCGCTGCCAGCCCTGGGGGGGCCCCGTCCCCATCCCCTGCCCCGCACCCCGGTGTCCCCATCCCTTCCGTCCCCGGGGTCCGTGCCCGCGGGGGTGCTGCGGGGCCGGGGGTGCCGCCAGCCGTGGCAGCCCGGGAGCTCAGCGTGACGTGTGAGGAGTCGAAAATAGAACCAGCGCCGGGTTTGTTCGTGATAATAAATGGGAGCAAATCGCAAGCAGCGGGTAAGCGGCTGACAAACGCTGGTATTTTAATGTCCTCACAAAAGACCCGTGTGTAAGCGGGACTTTGCATGAGTAATTCCATACATTTTTAATGGTGGGCCCTGGGGGAGAATCAATCACGCTGCGCGTTTGCGTTTCCCTAATGCAAGGCGCAGCACAATGCAATTGGGTTTGATAACGCCGCGCCGAGAGCCGTCGTTTCCCCGGGCACCCGCTAGCAGAGGGGAGGGAGGCGCCGAGCTGCGGGCAGCCTCCGGCTTCCCCGTTACGTGGACGTTTTCCCGGGGACCTTTCCATGGGAAACACCCCGTTGGCAAGCCTGGCTTTCTTCCCCTGCCGTCACTGCCTGGTCCGGGGTTCAGGGCAGGGTTCTCCGGCTCCGTGGGACCAGCCAGGGCTCCGCAGGGGCTTTTGCATGGAAGCGATGCGTCCGGATCGGTGCAGGGAAGCCCCGGGGCTTGGCCCTGCATCGTCCTCAGCCTGGCCCTGGGCACCTCGAGGTGCTGGCATCCGGAGCTGCTCCCCCCCAGGACCCACGGACGCACGGGCTGGGCGCTGCCTCCAAGGAGCCTGCGCCTGGTGGCTGCTTCCCAAAGGGCTCCCGGTGCTCGGCAGCACCCCGGGGCCCTGCTGGGGTCCCCCTGCTCACCCAGGGCCGGTGACCATGCACAGCTCCCTGACCTTGCGGGCTCAGCTGGCGGCGAAGGGGGGGCGGCTGGGTGACAGGTAGGGCTATGAATAGCGCTCGGGGAAAAAAAAACGCCCTTATTGGTATTCTGGACAACGCCGGCTCCGTTCATCTCTGGTGCCAGGGTGCTTAATAAATATTAGCGGAGCCTCTCCGCAATGAGCCGCGCGGGCAGCAGCACCCATGGGTGCCGCACAGGACCCCATCGCCCGTCCTCTGTGACCACGAGGGCCCAGGGACGCGGGTGGCCCCGCTGCCACACGCTGTGGCACGAGTGGCAGGAGCCTTTTCTGCAAGGGCAAGCAGCGAGCGTTAGCTCTTTGTGATGGAAATGTAGCCCTGCAGGAGCAAAAGGCTAATGTGCTCCGGGTAGCTGCTAAAACTTCTGCTGGGGATATATAGCACCTCATTTACGATGATATTTTTTATGCTGAAATGGAAGAAAGCAGCTGCTATCTGTACAAACAAAATTAGGCCAAAGGAGGAAAGTAATTTTGTAAAAGAAATAGGGAGATGCAGGGGGAGATGGATAGGAGACAGATGAATAAACACAATCTACATAGAAACTGATAAAAATTCAATTTCTGCTCACACACGTCCCGGTCTAGCTCACTCCCTTCCTCTCCTCTTCTCCGCACGCTCCGGCGATGTCTGCAGTCCTCGTGCATCCATCTGGGGTGTGGGAGGCGAGCACAATGATCCTATTCTGTCCTCAACATGCTGCAAATTTTCCTTTAATTATGGCGCTTTAATTCCTCCGACTCCGGCTTCATCTTCAGTATTTTGCCCTTGCAAGCAGTGGGTGCCAGAGCGGGCGTCCCTTGGGGCGAGATTCGGGGGGGGTGTGGAGGGTCCTGGCCGGGGACACGGGGCTGGCACCTCAGGTTATGGGGTCACAAGGAGCCGGCGACTGCTGGGGGGGACCCGTGGCACCCGTGGGTCCAGTTTACCCCAATTCTTGGTGCCGCCGTCCCCACAAACCCCAGCTCCTGGGCCGTGGGATCGCGCTGGGCTCTCCCCCGTGCTCTTTAAGCACATTCAGTGCCTTTGGTTCCGGGTTATAAAAAAAAAAAGCACGCCCCAAAACTTTCCAGAAACTTTCCGTGGATGCGCCCGCTCCTTGCGCCCCGCGCGCCAGCGGTTCTGCGGCTGCTGGCACCGGCGCCGGGAGGGCTCTGCTCTGGCGTCACCGTCCCCACCGAGCGCACGAGAGGGGACCGATGGAGCCGGAGAGAGCCCAGGTCGAATCTGCACGAAGGGCAGCGGAGCCTGGTGGGGAGCACGCCGTGCCGGGGCTGAGCCCTGGGGTGCCAGGCTGAGCGCCCCAGCAGGGAGCACCCCCACGGCCCCGTGGTAACGCCAGGCGGGGAGCTGGGGGTAGGGACAAGGCTGGGAAGTGGCACGTGAGGATGAACAGGTGGGGAATAAATGGGGGAGGCTTCGGAGCTGCGGTCGGGGAGGTTTTGGAGCACGGCAGCGATGCAGCGAGGCAAATCTTGTGGTGCTCACTGGGGTGAGCTTGTGCGAGCGCCCCGAGCTCTGCCAAGGCACCCTGCCCCTCCGCACCCCGCAGACGCTGCTCCGCTCACTTCGGCCTCCACCCCGGGCTCTGGGGAGGCTGCAGAGCTCTGTCCCGAGGGTCATCAGTGCCATCAAGAGCCGGGAGGGGAGATGGAGATGTGGGGCACCCACCTGCCCCCCTGGGCACCCCCAGAGCCCTCTGCACGCCCACGTCCCCACACGCACGCCCGCGTCCCTCCCTGCACGCCCACGTCCCCCGTGCACGCCCACGTGTGCGGAGGCTGAGCCGAGCTCCAGGCTGGTTTCCCTAGGAAACCGAGCCGAGGCCAAGTAGCTCTGGGAGGTGCTGGAGGGCCCCGAAACGTGGCCTGAGGAGCTCCGCACCCCGCAAGCTTCGCTGTCCCAGCCGGTACCCCAGGGGCACCAGGTGACAGCAGTGGCACGGTGGCTCCTTCGGGGCTGGGGGTGCGAGGGGGAGGCAGCGAGGCTGCAGTGGGGAGGCTGGGGAGGGGTTTTGGTGAAGAAACGAAGCTTTGGGCTCTGCCCTGGTACCCACAAATGAAGTGGCTGGCCCCACGGGGGGGAGTCCTGGCCTCTCTTGCAGCCAGGGGCTTGTGCGGGATCGGGGCAGCTCTGAGCTCACCCCGAGCACCCCGTCCTGTGCAGCAGGGATTCGGGTCTGTCCCGAATACAGGGACAGCCTGTAGCCTGCTGCCACACCGGGTGCTGGGAGGACGCATTTCCCCAGTAAGGGGGTGGTGGGGGAGGAAGGAGGGAGGGCATCGCTTTAGGGCTGAGCTGGGCTGTCCATGGAGCTCCTGCTGCTCTTGGACCACGCAAAACATGCGAGGGAAGAGCCTCTCCTGGCCCAGTGGGGTCTGCCTGGCTCCTCGGCCTCACCTCGCCTCACCCAGTGTGCTGCCTGCGTGCCAGCTCCCTCCTCCTCCTCCTCCTCCTCTTCCTACACCTCCTCCTCCTCCTCCTCCCTCTCCTCTTCCTCCTCTTTCTCCTCCTCCTCCTCCTCCTCCTCCTCTTTCTCCTCCTCCTCCATGGGCCGTTCGCAGGCTGCCAAGTGAAGACGCGTTTGCTGGGCTGCGCGCTCCAAAAGTTGCAAATTCCCCTTCAGGCAATTAGAAGGAAGCCATTTCTCCTCAATCAGCCGTATTTGAATATGGAAATGATTTTTAATTACTCAGAGTCAATATCATTTTATCACCAAAATGTGTTTGAACGAGGTTTGCCGTATTTGCAGGGAGTCTAATACGCTGAATGCAAATTCGCTCCGATTCACGCTTTTTAAATGTTATCGGCAGCGAGGAGGGTGCTGCCCTTTGAAGGCGCGTGCAGGTGCCAAATTTGCAGGTTCCTGTAATGCCGGCACCCCCTGCCCCCCCGGCCACGGCCGGGACCCCCCTGCAAACCCAGCCTGCGGCAGGGGACGTGGCAGGGCTGCCTGCCAGCGGCAGCACGGGGACACGGGGACAGCCATGAGGACACGGGGATGGCCGCGGGGACACGGAGACAGCCACAGGGACATGGGGATGGCTGCTGGACATGGAGACAGCCACGGGGACATGAGGACAGCCACGGGGACACGGGGACATCCCCTTCCCTGGAGCACGAGCGTGGCCGTCCCCAGCTCGCCTGGCCCCGACCATGCCCGGTGGCACGGGGTCAGCCCCAGACAGAGCGAGTGACAGCTCGGCGGCGTTACATCCCCGGCTGTTGTCTCCTGATTAATTTGCTAATTATGTTCTGCTTTTAGCCAAGGGGCCCGGCGGCGGTGCTGAAATGTCAGGCACTTGTTTATGCCCCGGGTTGCTGGCGTCGTGACAGAGGCAGGGTCCCGCGGGGCCGCCCCGTGCCGGAGCCACGTGAACCTGGCCCCGCAGCCCCTCCGCGGGGTGGGACGGGGCCGCTGCCCCCCCCCAGCCACCGGCTTCCCCCAGGGCTGGGGGTGAGAATTCCCCGAGCATCCCCCTGCGTGTCCTGGGGTGGCAGCGCTGCCACGCACCACGGGTGGCCCTAATGCCACCACGGCCATGGCTGGGGTGACTGCACGTGGCTGCGGTCCCTCTGCAGCGGGGGTCAAAGCGCACAGCACCCGAGGCCAAGGCAATCGGGGCAGCTTCTCTCCAGTGCAGCCCAGCTTGGCCCCCTTTTTCCCAGCTCACGGGGGGTGTTGGGGTCCCAGGAGGTGCCACCCCTGCTGAGGGAGGCGTGGGCACTCGGCCAAGTGGCTCCCCCACATCCAACCTCTGGGTTCTCCCGCTGTGCAAACCCACCGGGTGCCCGCGTTAAACACTGCGCTCCAGCAAGGCTGAGCAGCGCTGATAACATCCCCGCTGAAGGCTCGAGCTGGGCTTTCTGCAGCCTCATGTATATTAATCGAGATGAATATTTATGCGAAGTTTCCTGCTCTTTAGCAGTTGTTAATGTGCAGGCGCACTCCGGGTACCGCTGCTGGTTCAGGCTGTGGGTGGCGAAACGGCTCCAGCCCGGACACTGCGCTGGGGGCTGGGGGCAGAGCCGGATCCTTCCCTGGGCAGAAACTCTCCCCGTTCCTCCCAGTTCCTCCCAGTTTCTCCTGGAAGCTCTCCCCCAGTGGCCCAGCGCGCTGAGTCCTTCGCCCTTCCTCTTGCCAAGGCTCGCCTCTGCCTGGTGCACACGGGCACGGCGCTGGCCCCGGTCTGCCCTTTGGTGCTCAGTGCTGGGAAATGACTGAAACGATGATGCTGAGCCAAAACACATCCCCCTGGGCAGGAGAGTGCTGCAGGATCCGGAGCTGCCTGGGACCAGCTGGAGGCTCCGGCATCACAGCCGTGCTCCTTGATCCTTAGCAAACCCCAAAGTGAAATTTATTTCAGGGTATTCCCACATCCTTCCTCTTTGCGTTACTGCACGGGCTTCCCTGGGCTTTTCCCTTTGCTTTTCCCCCTGCCGCCACTAGCGGAGAGCTCCAGCGTTAAGCTGCCGGGGAGGTGAGCAGCAGGCAGGCCCCGTCTGTCTGTCCAACGAGGGGCACCGGCCCCTGCTCTGCAACTTGCTCGGGCCCTTTTGCCAGGCCCTTGCTGCCTTTTCCCATTAAAGTGGATTATTTTGCAAATCACATTTCCCTGCTTATTGGGGTTTTTGTTCTTCCACTGGACCAATTTGCAGCAGAGTTCATGGGAAGTGGCTCCACGGGCATCGCTGGGGGCTGCCCCGTCCCACCCTGCAGCAGAGCCCAGAGGCTGCTGGTGTGGCTCAGCACCATCTGCTCAGCCCCTGTACTGCTGCTGCTGCTGCTGCTGCTGCTGCTGCTGCTGCTGCTCGGAGGAGATGAGCCCTGGGGATCACACAGGGGAGTCAAGAGAGCCTGGGGGTGGCAGCAGCATTCCTGTGCTCCCCAGCTGGGCACGGGGCTTGGTCTTTTTGCTGAATCCTCGCCTAGGGCCGTGTACAGAGGAGCTGCCACCGTGGTAACTCAGACCTGTCCCCAGTTTCTGTGCCAAAGGAAGGGAAAACAAGAACCCTGTGCTGGAAATGGGCTATTGGTACATTAACGGACAGGTCTAACTCCCGGCCGGCAGGCAAAGCCCTGCTGTAGCAGCCTCTGCACGTGCTGGTGTTGCACTAATTCTGCCCTGTGAGCGGCTCTGCTGGCGCTGACAGCCGGCCCCGGCGCAGCCTGCGCCCGCTGCGGCCGAGAGCCCACCCGTGCTTTCCCCTCGCCCCAGGAGCTCACGGGGCTGAGGACGTGGGGGGTGCTCCGTGGCCGGCTGGGGAGGTGGTCCACATGCCATGGGGTGATCCAGCACCTTCCCGAGCACGGGGGGGTCTGGGCACCCGCTCGCCTCGGTTGGGGCTGCAGGCACAGCCATCGGCGGAGCCCGCGCTGCGGCTGGGGGAGGTTTGCAGGGATGCAGCAGCAACAAGCAGCTACGGAGGCAGCACCCAGTTGTCCTGGTAACAGTGGGTGCCTCCGGCTCCCGCTGCTCGGGCCCCCCCCGGCACGCACGAGCCCCGTGGCCCAGCAGCACCAGGACGGGTGATGGGAGCTGGGCCGGGTGCTGTGCCGCCGGCACGGGGCCGAGGCAGAGCCGTTGGGCGATGGCACCCGGCGCGTCCTGCAGCGAAATAGCTGGTGCCACGCGATGCGCTCGGGAATTCGGGAGCACGTCGAGCGTGCAGAGCCGGTCGGCTGCGGGAGCAAAATACCCGGCGGGAAGCAGAGAGCGTGACCCGGAGAGCCGCGGGCTCGGGATCGCCCTTCTGCTAAGCTGCAGCCTCTGCACTGATCTGTATTTACAGAGACGGGCCACGAATATCCTCCGGTGATGTCTGAGCCAACGCTGCCGCGCTCCCTGCTACGGGGAGCAGCCGGGGAGCTGCTTTGCTTCCTCTCAGCCTCGGCCCCGAGGGGATGAGCGTCTGTCTGGGGACGCCGGGTCAGGCACCAGCAGGCTGCAGGGGACGACTGGGAGAGGGAGCGGGAGGGAGGGAGGGAGGGAGGGAGCTGCTTTGCACAAAGGTCTCGTGTGGATACGGCCCCACAAATCCAGCTGCGCAGAGCAGGGCTGGATGAGGGCTGGTGCTGATCCCGTGGGTGCTGAGCAGGGGTTGTGGTGGTGATTTCCCAGGTTTCTGCTCCTGCCTGGCCCTGGACAGCGGCTGCGAGGGGCTCCTGCAGCCCTGGGCACCCCACAGGGCCGAGAGCAGCACGCAGCACGGGTCAGGATGCGGCCAGCGGAGGCGGACAGCCGGGCGGCTGCTGCGTTTCCAGCTGTGCTGCTCCTGCAGCGTGGCAGCGAGGCCGTGCCGCATCCCGCTGGGCACCGCGCTGTGCGGCTCTGGCACCGCGACCGCTGCAGGCAGCACCGTGTGCCTGGTGGGTGCTGCCCCGGGGGGGCACCCAGGCTGCCCTCGGTCACCTGGGGACTGCTGGGGTTTGTGCACAGCCCGGGCTTGGCCACACCGGGGCACGCGTCGGGCCACGCAGGTCCTGCGCCCGTGCCCGTCCCCACACGCTGCTGCAGCTCTGCAGTCCCCCTGTGCGCTATCACGACGCCCTCTGTGTCACGACCACTCGTGCCACGTGTGTGCCAGCGTGGGGTGTGCCAGCCACATCTCCCACGGCGTGCCAGCCCCGGCTGTCCCTGCGGCCCCCACCCCCGGCTCTCCCTGCAAGCCGTGCCGTGCCGGGGGCTGCACACGCGTGCAACACGGCTGCTGGCAGCCAGCGCGTGTACCCCGCACAGGGGTGTGCGATGCACGTGCGTGTGCACCCCACGGCACCCACCGGCGTGCACACCCCCGCTGCCCACGCACCCGCATGCACGAGCAGCCCCGCCGTGCACACGCGACCCCGCTCACGCGTGTGCGCGCCCCCGCCACCCGCACCCCCCACCCGCACGCCCGCACGCCCCCCCCCGAGCATGCACGCCCCCCTCCCCCCGCGTGCACGTGCACATCACAGCCGTGTGCACGCCCCACCCCCCCCCCCCCCGCGTGTGTGTGTGTGTGTGTGTGTGTTGGGGGGGGGGGGCGCACCCCCGCCGCGTGCACGCGCACCCAGCGGCGCCGCGCCGCGGGCAGCCCCCTCCACCCGGCTGCAGCAGCCCGGGGGTCGCCTCTCCCCACCGGCACCGGGTCTGGGGGGGGGGCACCGTGTTCCCCCCCCCCCCCCCCCCCCCTCCCTCGGCCTCCTTAAGGCCGCCGCGCCGCCCCCCCCCCCCCCCCCCCCGCCATGCCCGGTGCTGTCACACCGCCCCGCGCCCGGCGCATGCAGCAAGTGCCCGAGCCGAGCGCGCCGCCGCCGCCCGCCGCCAGCACCGGGGCCCGGCGCGCCGCGTGCCCGCTCCCGGCCCCGCGCGCCGCCGCCGCCGCCGCCGCCGCCGCCGCCGCGCTCCCCCGGGCGCGCCCGGGCACCGGCAGCCGCCGCCGCCGCCGCTCGGGGATGGCCAGCCCGCTGCTCGCCGCGCCGCGCCGGGGCTCCACGCGCTGCTGACGGAGCGCAGGTAAGGGCGGCGGCGGCGGCGGCGGGGGGGTGGGGGGGGGCCCGGGGATTCCCCCCCCCCTTCCCCATTTCCCGGTGCATCGCCCCCCCCCCCCCCCCCCTCGGTTCTTCCGCCCCCCCCCCCCCCCCTTCCCCCTTTCCCGGTGCCCGCAGCCCCGCTCCGCTGCGCCCAGCCCCGGGGGGCGCCGCGCTCTCCGCCCCCCCCCCCCCCCCCCCACCTCGCCGCGGCGCCCGGCGGGGGCGGCAGCTCGCGGGGCTGCGGGATGCGGCGAAGCGGGGCCGCCTGCGCCCCCCTCATCCCCGTTAACCCCCCCGGATCGCGGCCAACTTCGGGGGCCCGGCGGGAGGGGGCCCGGGGGGGGGGTCGCAGCCGCCGTCCCGGGGGGTAGCCGGGGCTCGGTGCCCGGTGCGGGCAGCGGCACCCCCCGGGCGGCCCCGGCCCTGCCGGGAAGTTGCGCGGGGCTGCGGCGGCGGCGCTCCGCTCGCACCGGGCATGCCCGTGGGGAGGGGGCCGGTCCCCGGCGGTGCCCCCCCTGCGAGCAGCGCGGGCGGCCCCAGGGCAGGGGGGGCTGCGCGCGTGGGGGTGGGCACGGGCGCACGCGTGGCACCGCCGGGCCGTGCCATCGCGTCCGGCAAGGCCGTGGGTGCCCGGTTGCCAAAGGGACGTCCCCGCTAGCCCCATCGTGGGCACACGCGTGCCGCCGGCCTGGCACCCGTGGGCCACCCACGCTGGGGCCAGCCCCACGCCGTCACCCCTGGCGCGGGTCCCGGTGGGTTGGCAGGCGCGGGCAGGCGTGCTGGCACCGTGCCGGGGGCAGGTGGGCGTGCAGCCCCCCCCCCCCCCCCCCCCGCGCAAGGCTTTGTTCAGTTGAGGGCTGTGGGGAGCCCCCAGCCCCGTGCCATGGGGCGGGCGGCACCCGGGGCCCGTGGGCGTGCGGCGAGGGCACACGTGGGCACCCAGCGTGTGCCGGCGCGGGCACGTGCAGCGCGCAGGTGGCAGCCGGATCCGGGGGAAAACAGGGGGAGCGGGGGGAGCTGCTTCCCTTCCCGGGGGACCCGTGAGCATGGGGGGGGGCACAGATGGAGCCATGCCACGCGTGTGCGTGCGTGTGTCCGTGCGGGTCACTTGTTGAAGCAGCGGGAGGTTCCCTGCAGCCCCAGCCCGGCCGGGGCAGAGGGTGCTTGTGCACTGTGCCTGCATGGTCGGCGCCGGGGGCTCGCGGCAGCACGGTGTGTGAGCAGCCCTTTGCTTTTCTAGGTCATGTCACTGCTGCCTGTGCCGGATGGCGCCTGGCAGCCGGGGCTGCCGGTGACGTGGGGACCGACCCCGAGGAGGTGGCCCTGGGGTGGCCGGGCTGTGCCGTGCCGAGCGTCTCGTTGGGGTTTCGGCCGGGTGCTGCTGACGGATGGGGCGCGTGGAGCCGGTGGCATGGGGCTGGCTCCGGGCCGTGCTCTGGGGAAGCACCGGGGGTCGTCTTGGACTGGTCGTCTTGGATGCAGGGCGGACGTCTTGGGCTGGTGTCTGCCCTGTGAAGGCTGCGGGGTCGGAGCCGGGCAGGGTCCGGGGGGAGCCGGAGCGTGGGCTCTCTTGGCCCCAGCACGGAGGCAGTGGGGAGGAGCGGGGCGGCCGCGGCTGTCGTCACTGTCACTGTCGCTCTGGCTTGGCTGCCCTCTGGCCGCCCTCGTTGGGGGTGCTCGGCGCCCCGCTTCCCAGTGGGGTTCGGTACGAGCTGCGTGGCTGGCGGGGGATGCTGGAGTTAGCTGTGGGGCAGCATCGGGCCCCCTGCACCGGAGCCTGGCAGCGGTTCCTCTGCGAGGTCTCCCCGGCTGCGCTGCGCGCCTTGCCACCACACCTGGGGTTCTGATCCAAGGAGTCTGCCAGAAGCTGGGATGCTACAAATCCGCTCTGTGCCGGAGAGAAAATGGAAACGGACACGGCACTGCGCGTGGCTTGCTCTCCAAAGGGGGCTGAGGAGCTCCGGGACGCGCTGCCTGCTCCTCCCGCTGCCTCCGGTGCCGCTCGACACCTCCGAGGACTCGAGCCGCGCTCGGCTGGGGCTTCCCGGGGAGCTGTGTTGTGCTCGGGGCTCTGCGGCAGGTCCGCGGCTTGTGGAGAGCCCCGTCCGGGCACCAGCCCCCTGCACAGGGGCACCACGGCCCATCGGGGCCGGCTCTGCTGCTGGAGCCGTGGGAAGGGACGGGTTTTCCTTCGCCCGGGCTGTCCCCATCGCTGCTGGGTGACAGATCTGGGGCAGGCCAGCCCTGTCCCCGCTGAGCTGTCTGCGCTGCAGGACGGGCTCCCCCTTTCCCTGCCCAGAAGGAGGAAGAGCAACGGACGGGCTCGGCCGGACGCACGGACCCCTCCGGGCTGGCCTGCTTTGACGCCTCGATGCTTCTCCAAGGGAATTTGGACTGAGGCCCTGCAAACTCATTTCCTACCACGCCGCCATCCTCTAATGGGGATGGGGCTGGCTCCAAGCCACCTGGCTCGGCTGCCAAACGTCAGAGCTCCGTACCTCCTTGGTGCTCACGAGGGCCATCGCGCTCCCCCCGCTCTCGGCCCGTCTGTCCCTTCTTGATGCCCTCCAGGAGTGGGACGGATCCAAGCCCATTCCTGTCCCTGGAGAGAGGCACTTCGGGGGCTCCCAGCAGGTCTGGATCCGGCTGAGAAGCTGGGCTACAAAAATCCCTCCCTGGCATGAGTGCACGGCCAGGCTGCCGCCTCCCTGCTGCCAGCCCTGGCACTTGGACCCCCGCCTCTATTCCCCATCCTTGGAGACCTCCTGGAGGCCCCCAGCCCTTTAGACGGTGCCAGGGCAGGAGGGAGCTGGTGGCAGAGGGAGCCGTGGCCGGCGGCACTGCAGCTGCTTGCAGGAGGCTCTGGGAGAGCAGGGGGAGCAGCCACAGCCCCTGCGGTGCCTGGCTGGGGGCTTCTCACCCCTGGGGACCCCGCAGCTGCTGGGGGGGGGCAGGCACACGCTGTTCCTTGGCAGAGCGTAATCCCTAATCCCGGAGGAGATTTCACTGTGCCGTCTCTCGGCCTTGCTTTTGGAGTGGAGTTTTACCAACAGCAGTTAAGTAAAATAAATAAAAGGGCCTGTGCTTGCCAGTGATAGCGGGGCTGAGCCAGTGATTGGCAAACCAGCACCATTAATTAGGGCTCCGCGCCGCTGCCAGCCTGCGTGCTTCAGGAAAGGTGGTGGCAGCGAGCCGGGGAAGCCAGCGGGAGAGGGGGAGCGAGCGGGGAGCGCGGAGATGTGCGGGCAGGGGGGGGGCAAACGTGGTCCGAGGTGCCGGGGTGGGGGGGGGGGTCACACAGCTCCTGCAGGAAGGCGCGCGGCAAAGCCAGCTCCCTGCCGAGCGCACGTGCGTGTGTGCAGCAGCACGAGCCGCACACCCACGGGGCGCACACGCGTGCACACATGCCTCTGGAGGAAGCTGCGTTTTTGGGGGGGCGAGGAGTGAAGGCTGTGATTTTGGTGGAGTTAATCCGTCACGTTCACCTGGTGAAGCTCAGAGCGTTAATTAGCGGATGGGGAGGCTCTGCTGGTGCTGGGGCTCGGTGCCGGGGTCCCCGTGCCAGGAGGACAGGCGCAGGGAGGAGCGGGGTCCAGGAGCCCTCGCAGGCAGAGGGGCTGAAGGCAGAGGCGGCTTTGAAGCTCCCGGCTGCCTTTTAACCACCAGCAAAGATCCTGGGGATGGGAGGCGGGCGGGCTCGCCCTGCGGGGGCTCAGGAGGAGCTTGTTAAAGCGCTTTGTTTGCCGGCGGCCACCTCTGGGCAGCTGCGAGGTGCGCTGGTGCGATGGAGCGCCTCGCGCCCGGCAGCCATGTGGGTGTGCATCCCGGCTGTGCCGAGCTGTGCCGAGCTGAGCCATGCTGAACTGAGCCGTGCCGAGCTGTGCTGAGCCGTGCTGAGCTGTGCCACCTGCCAGCCTGCTTCTCCCGACGGCGCTGCCTTGCAGCACAGAGCAGAGCTGCTCCCGCAGTGGTCCGGTGCCCGGTGCTGCAGGACTGCCCGGCCCTTCCTTCTGCTCGCGCCCTTGTCCCGAGCCATCCTCGCCTTCAGAACTCTCACGGATCGTATACTTTATTTAGCCTATTAAAAGAACACTGTCGGGTTAAAAACCGTGTCTCTTAAAACCCAAATCTCCTTTCCTTTGCTATTAATCGTTTCTCAGATTATTAATGCCAGCAGGGCTTAGTGCCGCCCGTTTATCGCTTTTGGGGCTGTTTGTTTGTTTCTGCCCTCGCCTGGCACACAGGGGCCACAGCTCCCGGCCCCCTCACCCCAGCCCTGGGGCCGCTGGTGCCTGCGGGCTGGGCAGGCTGGAGCTGCCCCAGATCCCCACGAAATCGCCCTAAATGCGAAGATTTTCGGGGAAACAACCTGTTCCTGCGGCATGAGCATGCCTGGGGCGATCTGGCGAGGAGCAGTGCCTCCTCCTGCCGTGCTGTGGCTGCTGTGCAGGGAGAGGCGAGCCCTGGCCAGATCCTGCCGGTCGCCGGAGCCCAGCTGGATGCGGGCACCCGGCGGCGATGGAGCGGTGCCCGCGCTCCGAGCGGGGCCGCTGCTCCTCCCTCCGCGGCGCGGACGCGAGCCGGGGCTGTCGTTTCCTCGCCGGCGCTCGCGGGCTCTGTAATGGCTCTTTAAAAGCTTTAATTAAAAACCCACCCCTCCCCTCAGCCCAGGCGGGGAACAAAGGGAAATGAGAGGGGCTGGAGCAGGCTGCAGCGGGCGCCTGCGGCGGGCGAGCGTGCCAGCAGTGCCAGCCGTGCTGCGGGCGCCGGCGGCAGCAGCAGCAGCAGCAGCTCCTGTGGCCCAGCGAGGCGCTCGGATGCGGCACGTCCCTGGGGGCAGCCGGGGCCCCCCAAGCCCGCGGCTGCTGGCATGGCGAGGTGCGTGCCGGGCGCTCTCCTCCACGAGGGACGGGGCCGTTTTGGAGCCATCTGGGCGATGGGCAGCGGGGCCGGGGTCACCGGAGCATGCGGACGGCGACGCTGCAGGGTGCGAGGTCCTCGCCGCGGTGCCAGGTAGGGGGAGCGTTGTCGGCAGCCCCGGCACCCCCCCCCCCCAAGCCTCTTGGCAGTGCTGACCCCCTGCCGGCCCCCCGCCGGGTCGCTCGGTGCCCCCGCTGCTTGATATCTTCTCGGGCCCAGCTTGCAGCTCAGTGAAATATTTTCACTGCAGCAGCCACAGCAAACGCTGCAGGGAGCGGGGCTGGTGCTGAACGAGCTGAAACAGATTTGATCGGCTCTTAATGAGACCTGGCCTTCGGCAGCAGCTGCAGCAGCGGTGCTCGGGCGCATCCTGACCCCGCTGGGGTTTTGGGGTGGGGGAGGCTCCTGGTGGTCCAGAGTGCCCACCCGGCTCTTGCGGGGCAGCGTGGTTAAAATGTGAGGAGCCCGGGGACCGCGGCAGCTCGGCTGTGCCGCTGTCACCACGATGGCAGCAGGCGCCGTGCCCCGGCCGCGGGCCGGTTGGGTGCTGGCAGGAGCCGGGTGGGCAGCGGGGCCGAGCATCCCCGCTCGCTGCTGCCGGGCGAGGGAAGCAAGCACCATCTTGTGTCCCCGCCAGGCTGCGGGAGCCCCGCGAGCTGCAGAGCGGCAGCGTGTCCCTGCCTGACCTCCTCCTCCCCCTCCCCTTCTTCCTCCTGCCCCTCCTCCTCCTCCTCCTCCTCCTCCTCCTCCTCCTCCTCCCTAGGCTTCTTCCCCCCCCAGAGCAGCACAGGGTGGGGATCCTCCGGGGGACCCCAGGTCCTCAATGCTTGTGGAGCCCCAGCAGGGACCTGGTGCAGCTCCGGCCGCCCCTTGGCTCCCTGCTCTGGGGTTCCCCCGTTGAAGCGGGCTGGAAGTGGCCGCAGGGGAGCGGGGTTCCCCTTCCCCCCCAATCTCCCCTGCTTACATCTGGGGTTACGGCTGGATCCGGCCACCCGCCTGGCTGCTCCCTGTGGCACCAGCCCATCCCTGCCCCTGTGCCCTCCTCCCCGTGCCCGCGGGCTGCTGGCGGGGCCGGGTGCCCGCACGGAGCCCCCGCACCATCGGGGTGGCAGGAGCGGCGCCTGCCTGTTGCACGGGAGCCGGGTTATTTTTAGCTCCCTAATGTGCCCATCGCAGCATTGGCGCAGGCTCCGCCGAGGCTCAGGCTCCCTTCCCATTTTGCAGGGCTGCCAGGGTACCGGGGCCTCGGCTGGAGGGGATTTGGGAGCGGGAGACGTTGCATTGGGATGGAGAGGAGCCTGGGTTAGCTCGGGGGTGAGGGGCCACCTCCCGAGCCTTGCTGGCCGCCCCCTGGCCCGCGGAGCGGTGCCGACACGCACTTGGTGGCCTTGGCCTCTGTAAAGCCACGCTCTGGTCCCACTTAATAAGGCCACCGCATGCATTATTTTATTAATGAGTTATTAAAAAGCTATCCGCAGTGATGCTGCTGCATACCCGGCGTGGTTCCCAAGAAATACGTGCTTTAACGATCGCTCGCCCTGTGCCGGGCTCTCGCAGGAGGTAGGGGGGATGCCCTGCTGTGGGGTGCCCCAGCTCATCACCCCGGGCTCCTCCAAGCACCCACCCCCTCCCCGAGCAGCCCTGGGGGGCCAGGAATAGCCCCAAGGCTTTTCATAGCCTGCTCCAGGCAGGCACTGCCCGGTGGCTCCTTGCCCAGGATGCGCAGGGCGAGCGGTGGCTCGGTGGCCCCGGCACCGAGTGCCCGCTTGCCGCACGGCTGCTGCCCTCGAGTGAGTGGGAGCGGGGTCTTCGGGGGCTGTGGGACAAAGCCCCCAGCCTGTGACGTGTGCTGATGGCGTGGGGATCACCTCGGCACAGCCAGGGGACGGGGTAGGGGGCACCGATGGCTGTCCCTGGGGGCTGGGGGCACCCTGGGTGCTGCTCCCACGATGTCCGGGGCTCGGTGCAGGGTGCTGCCCCCCCCCCGTACCAGCTCTGCAGCGGGGAGCCCACGGTGCCGTGGCTCCCGATAAGCATCTGTCTGTCCGTCTGCCCATCTGTCTCTCCCCCAGGGCAAATGCCATAGGATGACCGCTGCTGGTCCCCTCTTACTGGGTGTGATTTCGTCTGTCCTGTGGCTCACGCGGGGCTTCGACCCGGCTCCCAGCGCCTGCTCAGCCCTGGCCTCCGGCGTCCTGTACGGCTCCTTCTCGCTCAAGGACCTCTTCCCCACCATCTCCTCCGGCTGCTCCTGGACCCTGGAGAACCCCGACCCCACCAAGTACTCGCTGTACCTCCGCTTCAACCGCGAGGAGCAGGTCTGCACCCACTTCTCGCCCATGGTGCTGCCGCTCGACCACTACCTGGCCAACTACACCTGCGACCCGCGCGGCGAGGCCGCCAGCCCCCCGCCCTCCCCGCGGCGCCCGCAGGAGGAGGAGGAAGAGGAGGAGGAGGAGGACGAAGCCGAGCTGGAGCTGTGCGAGGGCGCGGGGCCCTTCACCTTCCTGCACTTCGACAAGAACTTCGTGCAGCTCTGCCTGGCGGCCGAGCCCGAGGCGGCGCCGCGCCTGCTGGCCCCCCAGGCCCTGGAGTTTCGCTTCGTGGAGGTGCTGCTCATCAACAACAACAACTCCAGCCAGTTCACCTGCAGCGTGCTGTGCCGCTGGCTCGAGGAGTGCCTGCAGGCGCCCGGCACCCGCCGCTGCGGCCTCACCCACGCCGGCTGCAGCTGCCAGGCGGAGAGCCCCCCGGCACCGCGCCACAACGGCTCGGGGCACGCCGCCCGCACGCCCGCCCCGCCGCCCCCCGCCGCCGCCCCCACCGAGCGCTGCTGCCCCCCCGAGCTGCATTCTGCAAATGCCAACGGGTTCGACCTGCCCGAGGTGCCGCACGGTGAGTGGGGTGCGGGGGGGGGGAGCCCTGGGGCTGGGGGTCTCCCTGCTCCGTGCAGGCTCCCCCCTGCGCAGGAGGGGGCAGGTTGGGTGCTGTGCGCGCGGAGGAGCCATCACAGGATCATAGAATATCCCGAGTTGGAAGGGACCCATAAGGATCATCGAGTCCAACTCCTGGCACCGCACCTGCTCCATCCTGCTCCTGCACGCCCCTTGGGACAGGGGTGCAAGCCGTGCGCTTTTCACGGAGCCAGCAAGCCGTGCACGGGATGAATCCTGCCCGTGTACGCTCCCTGGGGCACGGGGGTGCCCATCGGGCGCTGTGCACAGAGCAGCGAAGCCATGCAAAGGGCAAATGCTGCCCGTGCCTGCTCCCAGCTCGGGGTGCAGCTCCCCTGAGCAGTAGGCAGGCTCAGCAGAGCTGCGCAGAGCCGCAGCTCGCTCTACCCATCGCTGCTCCCCGCTCTGTGCCACGGCTGTTTTAGCACAGCCCCGGGGCTCTGCTCGCCACCTCCCCGGCCGGGCCTGCTGCTCGCCTGACCGCGAGCCGGGAGCGGGAGCCCTGTCACTCTGCATTGCTGGAGACGAGGAAAACAATTTGCAGGTAAAATGACCCTTTCCCATGGCAAATTACCCTTGACTGCTGCAGCCCGGGCGCTTGTTATTCCAGGCAGGATGTGGCGGCACGGCGGCACGGCACGGCCGGGCTGTTAACCAGGCGGAGTGAAGCCATTTGCTCATTACCAAATTGCAGGAGCCTCAAGTGCAAATAAAGCAGCCACGCTCGCCCGTGGGCACCGGGCAGCGAGCCGCCTCGCCCCGGCACTCCCTGTGCCCTGAGTCCAGGCACCCTGGGGTGTCCATACGGGCCCCGGGGGGCACACATCTGGCCAGATGTTCCCCCCCAGCGCCAGCCCCAGGCAGTGCCCGGGGCTGCAATCCCCCGCTCAGCTGTTCACGGTCTTTATCTGGGGCGATGTTGTTCCCAGCAGATTAGGTGGTGGTGGCGGTGCTGGGCTGCGTGTCTGTATAATTTCATTGGGTTTTAGCATTTGCTTCAGGAGCTAAATGTCATTACGGGCAGATCCCCCGAATAAATCCCCGGTCCATTTCAGCTGCGTGCTTATAAATCGCCTCACCCGAGGGGAGCTTCTTGATCTGATTTTTTTCTTCCTTTTTGTTTTTCCCCTTTAAATGCAACTCTGCGTGGAGGATTAAGAGCCTGGGGCCAGGCCCAGGTGCCATTCTTGGGCTCAGCCTCGCTCCCCTTCTGCCCGTGGTGCCCGGGGATGCTGCAGGGGCTGGCTCCTGCTGTGCCCTGCATTGGCAACGGGTGCCCAGGCTGGAGAATCCGGGGGGGCTGCATCTCCTGGGGGGGGGTTAGCAGCAGTGAGCGTGGCTCAAAGAGGGGTGCTGGGGCCCTTCCCGGCACACTCGGGTGCTGAGCCACCCGCCAGCTCTCCACAGACCAGCACGGCAGCGGGCTGCGAGGGCGGCAGCCAAGCTCCTGCTCCTTCCCAAATTACGTCTGACATTCAATTAAAACCCCGAGGCGCCCAGAGGTAACGAGTTATTGCAGACGGAGCCACGGGGGCAATTCGTGGCCTCGGCCGCTCTCGGCACCCCCCACACCGTGCGGACCCCGGCGCTGCGTCCCTGAGCCCCCCGGGGCTGGAGCACAGAGCGCCCTTCATGGCAGCGAGGGGGGGGCCCGGGGCTCCCACCTGGCCTCCCCCTCGCCCCCCGGGGGGAGAAAGGGCTCCTTTCAGGGCGGCAGGCAGGGCTGGGGGCTGAATGGCGCCTGTGAGCCGAGCCTTGGCGGGCGCCCAGCGCTGATCTCACCGGCTCTCCTCCGCCGAGCGCCGCAGCCGCGTGGGGGCTGGCGCCCGCCCAGCCGCTCCCCGGCCTCCCCGCTCCCGGCCCGGGTGACGCCGTGGGGTCCCCAACCCCGGTGCTGTCCCCTCTGTGCCTGGAGGGGCTGGGGGGGGGGGGGACACACGGCCACGTGCAGCCTGGCACCCGGTGGGCACCCGGTCTGTGCAGGCAGAATCCCCCGGATGGGCGGGTGTAGGGTCGGGGCGCTGTGGGGTGATTTGGGGCGCGTTGCCCCAGTGCTGTCTGTGTCCAGCTCCCTGTGTTTTTGGGGCTCCTTGCAGGTCTCAGCCCTACAGCTCTGGGGCTGGCTCGGGACCACGTTGCCCCTTGCACCAAAGCCACGGCCCCTCAGAAAGCAGCCACCAGGGCGGTGATGCCGGGACGGGGCTGCGGGCTCCCAGCTTGCGGGGATACAGCAGCCATGGGGGACAAACGGGGGTCCCCAGGAGGACACCCCCTCCCTCAAAGCTGTGCTGTGGGGCACGGTGGAGGGCTCTGGGGCAAGGCCCTGCTGGGTGCTGGGCAGCGGGGCCTGGGGGTGGCTGCGGGCAGGGCCCTGGCGCAGGCGCGATGCGGTGACAGCCGGGGATTTAGGGCCCTCCCAGGGAAATTGGATTTGGTGCCTGTCGAACACGGCTGGGGAGAGCGCCCTCGTATATCCTCCGGATTTATGGCTGCCCCCAGGCTCCCGCGGTGACGGGCGTAATTCTGCCACGCTGTTCATGGGGACGGGTGGCCCCGTGGCAAGCTCAGCGCTGTGGCCGGACAGAAACCAGGGGCAGCCCCCGGCCCCCCCAGACCCCTGCGGGGTGCCCCGAGAGGAGCCGAGGGACGCAGCCGCTCCGTCCATGGAGGAGCCTGGGCAGGGGGCCGGGCCCGGGCAGGGTCACTCCGAGTTGAAGGCAAAAGTCGGTAAATTTGGGTCTGTTTTCCGGCACCAATAAGTGTCAGTGCAGTCCGTGCTCCTGCCTGGGGCTCGTTTATCACCTGTGTGTGTTACAAAGGGAGCCGCAGCCTGCCCGGGGCACGGCTGGGTGCTCCCTGCCCGGTCCAGGCGTCCCCATGTCACCTCCCCTCCATCCCTCGGGGACATCACCGTGCCCTGCCGGCTGTGCTCAGCGAGGTGCTCACACCATCCCGGCCAGCAGCCGAGTGCCCGTGGTGCTTCGGGCTTCGTGTGCTGCCTGCCCACCCTCTGCGATGCCCGGGGGGGACACAGGTGCTTCCCAGGGGGACACGGGTGCTGCCTGGGTGCCCCTGCTGCCCGCTGGCTCCCACGGAAGCGCCTGCACCCCAATGTCACTGCCCCATGCCCGGGGTGAGTGCCTGGGAGCGTGTCGGTGTCCTGGGCACGGGGACGAGGGACACGGGGGTGGTCCCGGGGGGGCCGGGCAAGAGGAAGCCGGGGAAGGTTGCCCCCGTGCCCGCAGTGCGTGCCTCTCCGCTGAGCCCTCCACATGCCAGTTAATTTCACGCCAAGTGCTCTTGATGGATCTCTTGTTATTTTTGGTGAGCTGAGCCATAAATTTGTGCCACCTCACTGCAGCAATCTGCTAAGTGGGGACGGGAGAGCGCCGCTGCGCTCCGCTAGCCGCGTGCCCTGGGGGCGCGGGCACCCCGGGGTGCACCGGGGACGCGGGTACCCTGAAGTGCACGGGTTTATTTCAGCCCGAACAGCCAAAAAGCAGGGGTTGGCAGAGCTGTGACGTGTTTCGGGGGGGGGGGTCACGAGTGTGCTCGGCCACCTCTAGCCTTCAGGAAGCCACGTGGTGCTCAGCGTGGGGCTGGGTATCCCTGTCCCACCCTGCAACGTCCTTTGGCTCGCAGTGGCCCGGTCCCGTGCCTGCCCCTGCCCGCTCTCACCGGAGCCCTTCTCTCTTCCAGGCAATGCGGTTGAGGAGAACCAGAAGGTGAAAACCCAGTGGCCCCGGTCGGCGGACGAGCCGGGTGTCTACATGGCCCAGACAGGTACTGGGACAGGAGCAGGTGGTGCTGGGCTCGGCTGTGGGCAGGGCGGCGGAGACGGAGTGACTTCCTTTGCTTCCTGCCCACGGACTGACTTAATTTGCTCCATTTATACATTTATTTTCCTTTGCACCTTCCTCCGAGGGTTGTAAAGCAGGAAAAAAAAATCCATTAATTGTTTCGTTCAAATGTATTTATTTGGCAAATTCATCTGGGTAATTTGAGCGTGCCGCTACCCCTCCCCAGCACCCCCTGATTTATGGGTCGAGGGCTCGGAGGCGAGCGGGGAGATGGATGGCCCCAGCGCCGGGCCGTGTGTCTGGCATGCCGATCTCCTCCCCGCGGCGCTCGGCTGCTCGCGGGTCCTGCGCTGCCGGCCCCATCCTGCCCCAGGGGGGTGCTGGGCAGAGCCGGGGGGCCACCTCGGCCACCCCAACGCCAGCCCTGTGGGCAGCCCTGGCCCCCAGCCCAGCTCAGCGGGCTGTGCTGGTTCCCAGCCCCATTTCCAGCCTGCCCGTTTCCATTCCCACTGGCCAGGGGGAAGCAGGACCCCCGTGGGGCGAGCAGCCCCCCGCCTCACCCTGGGCACGGGCACCTCGCGGGATCAGAGCCTGTCTGCGGGACAAACCATCCCCTTCAGAGCCCTCCTCTGTATCTTCCTTTTTAATTTAAACTGATGGCCTTTCCCTCCGGCCTGTCCAACGGCTTCAGATAGATCATCAAGCTTAATAAGAGCCAGGTGCTTGGAAATGTCAGCGCCGCGGCTGCGCGGCGAGGGCGAGCGGTGCTGCCTGTGCCGGGCTCCCTCGGGCACCCGGGGGTCGCACAGGACCCTGTGCTGGGTCACATCCTGCGCCCAGGGCCTTGTGCCGGGCCAGATGCTGTGCCTGGGGCCCCTGCACCGGGTCTGGAAGGCGGCAGCACCGTGGTGGGGGCTCCTTCGCCCTGCCTGCGTCCTCGGTGCCAGGGCGCTCTCGGCAACTCGTCCTCGCTGCTCCCGGTGCCGGTGGGGACCCCGCGGGCTCCCTGGGCAGCCCCCAGCCCTCACCCGACGTCTCCCCGCAGGGGACCCCGCGGCAGAGGAGTGGTCCCAGTGGAGCGTCTGCTCCCTGACGTGCGGGCAGGGCTCCCAGGTGCGGACGCGCTCCTGCGTCTCCTCTCCCTACGGGACGCTGTGCAGCGGGCTGCTGCGCGAGACGCGGACCTGCAACAACACGGCCACCTGCCCAGGTACGGGGAGGCACGGGGGGGGCTTTCAGTGCCAGGACGGGGGTGCCCAGCACCGGCTGGGCACCACGGGCTGGGCGGGTGGGTGGCTGGGGACACGTCCTTGCGGGAGTCTCTCGATGGCGTGGAAAATGGGGGTGCCTGGGGGTGCGCGGGGGGGGTGGCGGCTTCGTGTGGCTGTGCAGTGGTGGCGGCAGGAGCAGCCCACCAGCCTTCCCCTGCTGCGGCAGCTCTCGGGGATCCGTGGGGGAAGGCACCTGCAGTGTGTGCCCCAGTGCCCTGCCTGCCTTGCCCTGCTCCTCTTCGTCCCCATCCCCAGCGGATGCCGGCAACCTCGGGGCTTCCCTGGGGAAATCTGGAGCTGGGGGAGAGGCAGGGGCTGGAGCCTGTGCTGTGGGGCTGGCACCAGGGGACTCGTGTGGGGCAGGAGGTGGCCGAGCTGCTCCAGCACGGTCCTGAGCAGGAGCAAGCAGGATGGATGCCTGCGGTGGCACCTGCAGTGCCATGCCCGCCTGTCTGTCTGTCCACAGTGGGGTCCGTGTGTCCTGTGTGGGACTGCGGGGGACCGGTGGGTCCAGGAGGCGCTGGGGGCTTTGCACCCCATAACACGTGGATGCTCCCCTTGGCGTGGGGGCACTGGGGCTGCTGGGGCCATCTCGGCTCGCAGAGCATCCTTTAGGACGCTCGGGAGCCCCGAGGTCCCTGAGTGCTTCCCGAGCGAGCCGAGCTTGTGCGAGTGCCACGCGTGCAGGGGCTGTGCCCGCTGCTTCAGTGCCAGGGCGAAAGAGGCTGTGCCAGGGCGGGCGGGGAGCGACAGCACCACCGGCGCCTGCTCGGGGCCTTTGGGGCGTGAAGGTGGGGAAGGTGCCGGTGCCACAGGGCGAGGAGGGGAGTGGGGACCATGCCCAGCTCCGCCGCAGAGCAGCGGCCGCGGGCACGAGGGGTCTGTGCTGCCCAGGACCCCTCGGTACCAGGAGGGAGGCGCAGGGAGGCTGCAGCCCCCGTGGGGCCGTGCCGTGACGGCGCTGTGCTGTGTTGCAGTTCACGGCGCGTGGGAGGAGTGGTCCCCGTGGAGCCTGTGCTCGGTGACCTGCGGGCGAGGGGCCAGGACCAGGACGCGGCGGTGCGTGGCCCCGCGGCACGGAGGGAAAGCCTGCGAGGGCCCCGAGCTGCAGGCCAAGCCCTGCAATATCGCGACCTGCCCGGGTCAGTACCGCTCCCCCCTCTCCCCCTGCTCCCCCCCTGCCCGCCCGGCCGCGTCCCCAGCCCTGGGACGGCCGGGGAAAGCCACGAGCCGGGAGCCAGGGCTTTGCTCCCGGTGCAGGGGCTGCAGTGGTGCACGGGACAGGCGGTACGGCCGCTGTGGCACCGCCACAGGGACCTGGCACGGCCCAGGGGCACAGGGGGGCGATGGCACGGGCTGCACCCTCCTGGCCCTATGGAGAAGCAGCTCCGTTGGCTGTGCAGGGGGGGCCTGGAGCCCCCACCACGGGCAGGAGGGGCCAGCCCCGGGGCGTGCTGGCACCTGGGGTGGCGCGGGGACGTTGTGGGGCACCGGGAGGTGGCGGGAGGGGGCTGTGGGGTCTGTGTGCGCACGGGTGGCAGCGCCGTCACCGTCTCTTTGTTCTCCTGGCATGGTCACAGCCGGGGAGGCTGTTTTGGGGCCGGTGGGCTGCGGGGACATCCCGCGTGTGGCCTGGCAAGGCTGGAGGTGGGCTGGGGGCGCGAGGAGCAGGAGGAGCCCCTGGGCTCAGGCTGCACCCACGCCCCTTCCCTCTGCAGCAGCTGTGGCAGGGCCGTGTCCCCGTGGCACGGGGCTCTTGCCATGCACCCTGCCTGCCCGCAGAGAGGCTGCCAGAGCCACGGAAGCTCCAGCAGCTCCTTCCCTGCCTGCCCCGGCCCCCGCAGCAGCGCTGGGGCTCAGGGGGTTGGCGTGGAGCAGTGCCGGGGGCTCCCAGCGGGTCCCACGGGGCGCACCTGCAGCAGGGCTGGGCGCCGCGGTGCTGTAGGGTCAGCCTCTGCGGGGCTGGGGGGCCCAGTCCCGGTGACGGGACCCCCTTGGCTGGGTCAGGGCTGGGCGCTGCCTGCTCCGGGCTTCGGCAGGCGGAGCCGGCACGTCGGTAGGCTGGACCCGTTGCACGGGGAGCGGGGCACGGGCGGCGGGGAGCCGGTGCTGCTGGCCTTGGGGGCGCTGACGCCGCTGTCTCGTTGTCCCCGCAGTGGAAGGGCAGTGGCTGGAGTGGGGCGCCTGGAGCCGCTGCTCCGTCACCTGCGCCAACGGCACGCAGCAGCGCACGCGCAAGTGCAGCGTCTCGGCCCACGGCTGGGCAGAGTGCCGGGGGGCCCACGCCGACGCCCGCGAGTGCTCCAACCCCACGTGTCCCAGTAAGGCCCCGCGCGCTG